>NC_064615.1:611098180-612484680 GCF_023898315.1 Schistocerca nitens
GTGTCAACAACTGAATGGACATGAACTAAATAAATAATAAAGGACGCGCAATAACAGATTATCAGCAGTTACAAATGAGATGCATGAAAAGTTTGTTCATAAAACAATAACACAAAAAAACAAATTTTTCAGGATGCGACGGAAATTGGTGGATGTGATGTACATGCGCAGACAAACAAATGACTCTAATTTCAGAAAAACTGAATGATTTATTCAAGAGAGAGGACTTCACAAATTTAGCAAGTCAATAACGCGTTGTTCGAACTATGGACCTTATGCAAGCATTTATTCCGCCTGGCATGTCCTGCTGAGGGTTATCGTGCCAGATTCTATCCAATAGGTACCTTAGATCGCCAAAATCCTGAGGTGGTTGGAGGAGCCTGCCCATGATGCACCAAACGTTCTCTATCTGGGACGGATCCAGCGGCCTTGCTGGCCAAGGTAAGATTTGGCAACCACGGATAGAAGTAGTAGAAACTCTCACCATGGGCGGGCGGGGATTATCTTAGTTGTAAGACTGGGATGGCTCACCATGAAGGGCAACAAAGCGAAGTGTACATTATCATGTGTGCTGTAACGGTGCCGATGAGCAGTGAAGAAGTGACTGGAGACGTCCCGGACCAACAGTGGCATA
This sequence comes from Schistocerca nitens, assembly GCF_023898315.1. NCBI lineage: Eukaryota > Metazoa > Arthropoda > Insecta > Orthoptera > Acrididae > Schistocerca > Schistocerca nitens. Next base: position 611,098,815 of record NC_064615.1, read on the forward strand.
CCAGCCTGACTGTCGCCCGCCATAAGGCCGGCAACCAGGAGTGATGCTCTGGGGTGCAACTTCATTCCATAACAGCACCCCGGTTTTGTTTTTTTGTTTTTTGTTTTTCAATCGCTCATGTCTGTCGCTGAGCAGCCGAAGGACCAAGCCCAGATTTTCAGATGTTCTAAGAAAGCTGGATGCATTATTATTATTATTTTTGTTTAATAGTGAATTACTGTATACTGCACAACATTACACTGACAAATCATACAGTAAGACTTAATACAATGACTGGAATTCGTGACAATTTTTACCTAAATTTAAAATTCCTCATGTATCAAAGAACCAATCTTGAAACAAAGGGGATACATCTAGCGAAATTATTCACTGTAAGTGAAGTGTTCTCTGATATCCGTACAATAGCGCGATAATGTTTTTCGGTACTTCGTTGAACGCTGCAATCGTTGATGACATTCCCACGGGTATGCCATGTACTGCACGGCGTCACTGACTTGTAACTCAAAAATGCGTAGGCAGTGTGTCCCAGTAGCCAGGCGACGGCGTTGCCCTTTGTTTTTGGGTGCAGTGTAAAGTCAGGAAGGATAATCCACATTGGTGCCACACTGGAAGGTGTAGTCTGGTTGATAAGCCCCACCATCAACGGGCACAGCTCCCACACACCCCACACGTAACGGCACGCTGTACGGTGGTCTCCGGTGTCGGCAGCTCCACACTGGCTGCACTCGTTCGTCTGGCAGAGATGAATGTCTGCTAGACGCTGTTTAGTCGGAAAGGTGTCATCGACGACACGGCGCCACAACGAACTGATGTCCGACGGCAGGAATGGGTTATTAATATTAGCCCATACCTGTTTCCAGACGATCGTTGGCGTCCGTATTTCCAGTTTCTGTGCTGAGGGACAGCCTAGAAGAGCTTCATAGATCCGTTGAGCCGACGTACTCCGATCTGTAGCCGCCTCCAAGACATAACTGCATGAGAGATAAAATTCCCTAACGTAGGACATCTTGAAGGGGATACCCGCTACTGAAACTGGAGCGCACGGTCACTGTGGCCGGTATCGATCTAATATGGCTGCCGTCGACCCGTTCGGATGGTCGGTCTGCAGCGTCGCTTTGGGGTGGACGAGGAGGGCCGTGCACTTCCGCTGGAAGTACAGCAGTCCCAGTCCCCAGAGTGACCGCTCGAGGGCGCAGGACAGTTGGTTGTCATCCGGGGCACTTTTACAGCACAGCGGTATCTCGACGATATTGTACAACTCGCTTTGTTGCCCTTCATGCAAGCCATCCTGACAACATTTCAGTAAGATAATAACCCATCTGCACACGACCCGAATTTCTGCTGCTCGTCTTCGTGCTTTCCAAGCCCTACCTTGTCCAGCAAGATCGCCGGATCTCTTCCCTGTTCAGAAAGTTCGGAGTATACGTGCAACGGTCGCCATCCGGGCAGAATTTGTCGTGGTATCCTTCTGTAACTACCAACAACTCTGCCAATCGGTGCCAAGCGGAAAAACTGCTTGCATAAGGGCCAGAGGTGGACCAATGCGTTGTTGACTTGCTCAGTTTATGAAGATCTTCTCTTGAATAAATCAGTCATTTTTTCTCAAATTATAATCATTTGTTTGCACATGTACATCATATCTAGCCATTCCCGTCCCATTCGGACAATTCCTTCTTGATGTATTAATCGAATGAAATTATGGGATGAGAAGTTCCGCCTTATGCAAGACACCTTTTTTCTCTTGTTGTAAATGGGTGAAACAAGAGAAAAAAGGTGTCTTGCATAAGGCGGAACTTCTCATCCCATTTTCTTAGCAAGCACGGAGACAACAAGAAGAACTGCACCACAAGATGAATGAAATTATATCTGCCAGATACATATTAATTATTGTCTATGAAAGAAATGTATTGAAATTTGTACCAAGATCGGGATTCGAACCCAGATCTTCTGTTCACTAGGCAGATGACCTAACTTCTGCGCTACCCTGGCACTGCGGCTAACACAGCTGTACGGATTACCGTAGTACGCCTCCCTCCTTAAAGCAAACTCCAGTTCACGCCTCAGTCCATCTTGATGTTCTTCGTCTTAACACGTATTCGTATAGCAAATTCTCTCCAATATTGGAATAGCATCATAGCATTGAAAGAAATGGGGATAATCCTGCCTGCACCTCAGTCATAGGCAATATATTATTCAGATGAAACTACATGTTCCAGCGACGTATTAAGTATCAACATTATTTATGAAAATAATAATAATAATCTGCAATACTGATATGAGTTAAGAAGGGAAACATCAAGATGAACTCAGGCGAGAACTGGAGTTTGTATTATGGAAGAAGACTCACTAGGACAATCCACGCACCTAAGTTAGACAGTGGTGCAGTGGTTAGAGCATCTGCCTGGTGAGCTGCAGTCCTAGGCTCGAATCTCAACCTTGGTACAAACGTTAATCCATCGCTTCGGCTTGTATTTGTTATCGTGCAAGATGCATGGTTCTTGTTTTGTTTCAGAGTGTATTTGGGTGTTTGTTGTGGCCTTTAGTATGAAGCCCAATCTAATTCAGCTCTGCACATTGCTCTGTCCTCAGCAGTTCACCTCATCTCCGCGTCTGTACTACAACCTATGTACATTTCGACTTGCTTATTGTGTTCGAGCCTTTGTCTCTCCCTATTATTTTTACACCACACTCTTCCCACCTGTTACCAAATTCACGAATTCTTGGAGCCTCAGGATTTTTCCTAGTGACCGATCATTTCTTTTAGTCAAATTGTGTCATAAATTTCTCTTCTCCGAAGTTACAATCAGTTGCTCTTCATTAGGTATCCTACCTACCCATCTAAACTTCAGCATTCTCCTATAACACCAAATTCCGAAAGCTTTTCTGCTGTCCTCCTCTGGACTGTTTATCTTCCACCTGTCGCTTTCATACAAAGATACACTCCAGGCAAATACCTTCCGGAAAGACGTCTTACGCTAAAACTTGTATTCGATACTTTCAAATTTCTCTTTCTTGCTCTTTTTCACATTCTCTCTCTATCTAGAAGACTTCTTAAGTTATAGAACCCAATATGTTGCCTTCGACGGAGAGTGTTGACCAGAAACAAGGGTATCGTCAGGAGTGCTCCAGGGCAGTGTGATAGGATAGCTGTTATTCTCTATATACATAAATGATCTGGCGTAGACGGTGGGCAACGGTCTGTGGTTGTTTGCTGATGATGCTGTGGTGTACAGTAAGGTGTCGAGTGACTGTAGAAGGATAGATTAGACAAAATTTATAGTTGGTGTGATGAATGTCAGCATGCTTTAAACGTAGAAAAGTAATTAATGAGGATGAGTAGGAAAAGCAAACCTGCAAAGTTCCGAGACAGCATTAGTAGAATCTTGCCTGACACAGTCACGTCGTTTAAATATCTGGGCGTACTGTTATAAAGCGATATGAAATGGAACGAGCATGTGAGAAATGTGGTAGGAAAGGCGAATGGTCGACTTGGGTTTTTGGGAGAATTCAAGGAAAGTGTGGTTCACCTGGAAACGGGACCACACACAGGACGCTAGTGCGAACAGTTCTTGAGTACTGCTCGAGTGTTTGGGGTCCGTAGCAGACCGGATTAAAGGAAGACACCGAAGCAATGCGGAGGCAGGCTGCTAGCTTTGTTACCGGTAGCTTCGAACATCACGCAAGTGTTACGGAGATGCTTCGAAAACTCAAATGGGAATTCCTGGAGACTGTGCGGTTCTAGGCTCTACAATCTGGAGCTGAGCGACCGCTTCGGTCGCAGGTTCGAATCCTGCCTCGGGCATGGATGCGTGTGATGTCCTTAGGTTAGTTAGGTTTAATTAGTTCTAAGTTCTAGGCGACTGATGACCTCAGAAATTAAGTCGCATAGTGCTCAGAGCCAATTCCTGGCGAGAAGGTGACATTCACATTTTCGAGGAAAACTATTGAGAAAATTTCGAGAACCAGTATTTGAAGCTGGCTGCAGAACGATTCCGCTACCTCCAACATACATTGCGCGTAAGGACTGCGAAGAAAAGATACGAGAAATTAAGGCTCACGCGGAGGCATACAGACAGTCGTTTTTCCCTCTTTCTATTTGCTAGTGGAACAGGAATGGAAATGATTAGTAGTGGTACAGGATACCCTCCGCCGCGCGCCACAACGTGGATTGAGGAGTTTCGACGTAAATGTGGATATAGATACTTCAGCCATCGTCAGTTATTTTCCTGCGGAAAAGCAAAATTTGTCTACCGTTTTTCGTGTCTTCTTTCTTTAACTAACACTCTCAGCATTGCCTGATTTAATTCGGTTACATTCCAACAACCTTATTTTGCTTTTGTTGATGTGCATCTTATGTCCTCTTTCCAAGACATCGATTCCGTTCAATTACTCCTCCAGGTCCTTTACCGTTTCCGCCATAATTACAATTTCATAAGCAAATTTCAAAGTCTTCCTTTCCAGAATTTTAATTACCTCTCCAAATTTATCCCTCGTTTCCTAAGATAGAATAACGTGGGCGCAAGGGTTGATTACAACCCTTCCTATTTCCCCAACCGCTGCTTCCCTTGGACGTCCTGCCACTCTTATACGACGGACGAAAATTATTAAATGTAGAGGCAGTCGCAAAAGAGTGGCGATTGTAACACCACTATGAAGATGGAAATCAGGTCTGCTTTAAAAACACATTGTACGTTCGTGAGCGTTAGTTAACTTTGAGATTGGACTGGTGAGCCGATGTTAATCAAGAATGCCTTTAAGGCGACAAAGACGCCATTATTAACACCTCACTGGTTTTGAACGAGGTCGTGTAATAGGGCTAAGAGGGGCTGGATGTTCCTTCCGCGACATTGCAGAAAGGCTTGGCAGGAATGTAGCCACTGCACGTAACTGCTGGCAGCGGTCGTCACGGGAAAGTACTGTCGCAAGAAGACCGGGCTCTGGACGGCCACGTGGCACTACCGTGGGGGAGAGCCATTGTATTCGGCGTATGACTCTGGCGTATTGTTCTGCATCTACAGCAATAATTTGAGCAGCAGTTGGCACTACAGTGACACAAAGAACTGTTAAAAATCCATTACTTGAAGGACATCTCTGAGTCAGATGCCCCGTAGCGTCCATTTCAATGACCCAAACCTTGTCATTTCTGGCTTCAGTGGTATCAAACGAGAGCTCATTGGAAGGCTGGGTGGACATGTGTTCTTTTTGCGATGAAAACCGGTTCTCCCTCGGTACCAGTGATGACCGTGTGCTGGTCAGAAGGGGCCACACGAACGCCTGCAACCAACCTGTCTGCAGTCGACCTACACCTGGAGTTATGGTCTGGTGTGCGATTTCGTATAACGGAAGAAGCACTCTCAAGGTTATTCCTCGCATCCTCACTACATTATTGTACGTCAGTCTAGTGATTCGACTCGTGCTGCCATTCATGAACAGCATTCAAAAAATGTTCATATGTGTGTGAAATCTTATGGGACTTAACTGCTAAGATCATCAGTCCCTAAGCTTACACACTACTTAACCGAAATTATCCTAAGGACAAACACACACACTCATGCCCGAGGGAGGACTCGAACCTCCGCCGGGACCGAACAGCATTCCAAGAAGTGTTTTCCAACGGAATAACGGTAGCCCACATACCGCTGTTGTAACCCATCGTCCTCTACAGAGTGTCGACATGCTTCCTTGGTCTCCTCGATCACCAGACCCGTCTCTAATCGAGCACATATGGCACATCATCGAACGACAACTCCAGTGTAATTCATAAACAACATTAACCGTCCCTGTACTGACCGACCAAGTGCAACAAGCATAGAACTCCATCCCACAAACGGACATCCGACACCTGTGCAACACAATGCATACACGTCTGCATGCTTGCATTCAACATTCTGGCGGTTACACCGGTCATTAATGTACCAGCATTTCTCATTTCCAATGCCTTAACTCGCGCTTACACTAACCTAGGAGCTTGTAATATTACTCATTTAAATATGCTACCTAGACAAATGTATTCCTGACATTTCATTACACTACATTAATTATTTTTTCGTGTTGCGATGTGTTTCCCATCAGCGTTACTATAACCTGAAAGGCAAAATTTCCGTCCGCAATTGCTTATTTGCAGGGCGCAGAAAAAATGGTTCAAATGGCTCTGAGCTCTATGGGACTTAACATCTGAGGTCATCAGTTCCCTAGAGCTTAGAACTACTTAAACCTAACTAAGCTAAGGACGAGGCAGGATTCGAACCTGCGACCGTAGCGGTCGCGCGGTTCCAGACTGAAGCGCCTAGAACCACTCGGCCACACCGGCCGGCGCGCAGAAGAGGAAAGCTAATTATTGTGGCAAGAATAGGATATGACCCGTCGGAATGAAGAATGGTTCTGAAATAATCATTCGTCAAAAACGGGCCGCTGTTCAACTAAGGGTTTAAAACGAAGTTCCGTCAGCGGAAATGCATGTAAGTGTAACTCCTGCTTGTTACATTATGCTAATTAAATTAGCCGAAGTTAATCGCTTGCTCTGAGCAAAGACAAACAAACTTTAGGTTTATACAGAAGGCTAATTAGATTAGACGAGATTTTTCGCTTGGAAGATCTTGCTTATCAATTTGGTTAAGCTAAGGGGCTACTATGAGTGCCGCAACGTTACTAACCAGGCAAGGTAATCAGATGAACTACAGGAAACATCACAGCAGTGGCCTAGTGTAAGGTACAGTGTTGTTGTTAATGAACTCTGAAACGGTGAAATGTTTTAAACTTCGCCAATATATGGATACGGAGAGCAAAGTTTATTCTGACAATACTGTTAACAAACAAGCGTGTGAAAGGGAAGAGAGTAAAGACCAAGTTTTCTTGTTTATTCACACCACATTTTTAGCAGTAATTGTTCGAAATGTATACCACAAACTTCACTAATAAGCTGTCAGTATCTATGAAAAGAATGCTACACCATCTCAAAACGTTCCTGGCTTGTTATGGACGATTCCTGTGGTCCTTAAAATTCTAGTGGTAATCTCTTAATGACTTCTGTCAGATGTTTGTGCCATGTCATAATTATTTCCAACAAATCAAATTAGTAGTGTTGCATTAAAGTATGAGTGTAATTGAAACTAACACCAATGATTGCGAATTTAATAAGTACGTCTTCATTTCATTTCTATACAGTAAAGCACACAGAGCGAGAAAAATCTGTTGGACACGAAGGAGGCCAGCAGTAATTTATGTTTAAAGTTTTTGAGGGATCCCAAGATTGGTTCATCAAAATTATTTTTGTAGCCGGGGTGGAGACTCACGAACGCGTAGATGCAGCCAGTATCTGAGTGAAACCATCCTCATAGCGGGTGCTTTCTTGCCCCTCTAACAGAGAAATATGTATTACTGTTGCAGTTAATCACAGCAGATTCTTTTTAGAAGCAGGAGGAGTCTTGTTATTTTTTTGTAAATTTTGCATTGGGCGGAATTATTCAGAAGGTCTGCAGCGTCTGGCTGACAAGAATCTGATGCTGGTAGGGCCAGCAAGATTTTGAAAATAGCGGATAGACACCTCGCCTTGGATCGACAGGGGGTTAGATGTCTTCACCTTAGAGTTACAGAGAGGGAGGATTTCGTCCTAAAGCTGGTCATAGATGACGGGGCTCAGCTTACGCTCTCAGCTATCATTGTAGCCATAATCTGCACCAGTGTTTTAGGACGATGGTAAGCATGCGCCCCGTTTGCGTGCGTTGTGACGAGGGGGTCGCGAAGTCGTTTGTTTCGAGTTAGAGCTTTGCTTTTCTGTATTAATTCGTGCAGTCAGCTAGTTGAACTCAACATGCACTTAGGCAAGAGAACAGGTGCCTGTGTGTACTTTTCTGGGTCTTCCCCTTTATTTGTTAACTAAATCAGCAGTCTTTGGCTGTTCACATGGACACAACTAATTGTATCAGTCCAATTCCCACACCACCCACCTGTGTCCAAGTATTACCGTATTTCCTCAGGTATTTAGCTGCAGCTTTGTGCACTTTACTTTATTGCTTATTCAATGACTGGAATCAAGTTAACGCACTTTTGTCATAAACAGTGTAAGATTTTTAGTTAATTTTTGGTATTCGAAGAAGATGATGTGAGCTTTATATTTTCATTAAATGTGTCATACATTTGTACGCTAAACATTTGTCACACAGCACTTTTCAATAGTCGATATGTAACACCAAGCATGTTCGTGGTACAAGCGCTGTGATCTTTGGTCGCTAGTGGAACTGTCGTTGCAGTAGGCATTTTAAGTGAGGCTAGTGTGAGAAGCGGGTGCCGACTATGCTACTGGGCGGTCTGTAATAGCTTTCAGAGTACAGAGAGAAAGGTAGAGAGGATGATGAACTTTAGTGTATGATTTGGTAAAGATTAATCGTACCAGTGAAGATTACGAGGTAAAGTTGATGCTACATTGCTTTCTTGCGCGCTTGAAAAACCGAAAGTTTTCGTGGAATTTTTGCTTTATTAGTTTGCGTTAGTTACAGTAATTCATTGTTCAGACGTGATTAAGTAAAGTTTTCAGTTCACATAGCTCGCACTCGGAAGTTACAGTTTTACCACTCCTTTATCAATTTAATAATTAAATTTATGGCACAGTAATATCTGTTATAAAAGAGTAATTTTTGCAAAGATCATTGTGGTTGTTGAGGAATGACTATCATTTTTCGTAATACTTTATGTTATTTAGCAAGTTAAAATTCCGCCACAATCTCCTCACAGAAGAATTTCATATATTTTGGCTGTGTGTGTCGCCGCATTGCACTCTGCGGCATACAGAATACAGTAAGACTGAAGCATAAGGTGCTTAGAATAGTTGCATGTCCTTGCATTGCACTGCACAGGGCTTCTTCTTTCCTTTTTAGCCTGCTTGCTGCTAAGCTGCATGTATTTATGCTCATCACTTCGAGCAGTACTGTGTTTCCCTAGCCACAGGTAAGCCAAGAATAACTGTTAAGGTCAGATTTACATTACAGTCAGGGTATACGGTCATTCAGTTAGCTTTGCTTCTCGAAACTTATTATCACGCCAGTGTAGGTAAAGATCATTTCAGATTTCATTCCATATGCAGACAGTCTTATTCTCACAGTGCAGTATTGCATTTGAGAGTGTATTACTAAGCATTTGGAAATTTACTTAGCCAATATGCGCACGAAATTCACAGGGCATTTTAGTCGAAACAATTTTGGTTATTTAGTATTTCAAAATTCGGTTGGTAAACGTACGTATCTGCAGGTAAACCTTTCGGGATGTGAGAACGTGATCCAAGAAACTCTTCTGTTCCTGACTGCGCTGGACATCCTCAGAGGCGCTCCTCCGCTGAGTCTTGCCGACTGACCGGTCGGTTTTACGGACCTTGGGTCGGACGTCCGAGAGCGACATAAATACTGTAGGAAAGGGCGCGTGGTGAAAGTAACACGTGACGAGCAGAGATAATCCTTGTCAGAGATAAAACTTAACTATCGATTGTCGTCTTGTCAACGATAAAACTGTATAGATTCTGCAGAGCTACTGTCCATACGTCGTTAAGTTTCATTGCCTCCTCTTTCCTTTTAAATTTATCATGATGCTTGTTAATTTAAATGGCTTGTCTTGATAGACGTTGATAATAATTTGACTCTGTAGATAAAATTTCTGTTTCAGAAAACTTCACTTCGTGGTTTCCTGACTGAAGAGCATGATTTGCTACAGCTGATTTCTCTATTTTTCCTAGTCAGGAAAGACTTTTGTACTGTTTTAGCCGTGTATTTACGCTCCTCTTGGTAGTTCGAATATAAGCTTTACCATACGTACACGGAATTTTGTATATAGCGAGGTGGTTTCTTATTTGCTTTGTCCAGAGCCGATTGTTCGAATTTCTCCACATAGAAGTTGGCAATCGCAGGAACTAGTGGGTTACCCATTGCTACACCATCAAGTTGCTCATAAAATTCATCGTTCCACTGGAACTGACTTGAAGTAAGGCAGTGTCTAAAAAGAGCAGTCAAATCTCCTGGAAAAATATCCGTTACAAAAATCATAACTTCGTTAACAGGAATCATAGTGAATAAGGACACTATGTTAAAACTTACGAGAATATCTTTAGGGGCCAGAATTTGCCCTTCAAGTTTCTCAATAAAATGACACAAGTTTTTGTATATGAGTCAGTTTTCCCAATATATGGTTGTAAACGAGTTGCCAGATATCTTGCTGTTTCATACGTGGGAAAATTGATGGCACTAACTGTCGATCGCAAATGAAAAGCTATTTTATGAATTTTGGGTACACCATACAGTCTAGGACACATACCTTCACACTTCAACAAAGCTTTTATTAAAAAAGTAACAGATCGAATTAGTAAGATTTTACAGAAACATGACATCAGACCGGCCTTGCAACCAACAAAGAAAATAAGTCAGGTACTCCGATGTGTGAAGGATAAACGCCCTCCTCTATCATCATGTGGTGTATACAAAATTCCGTGTACGTGTGTTAAAGTTTATATTGGAACTACCAAGAGGTTCGTAAATACACGGCTAAAAGAGTACAAAAGTCTTTGCTGACTAGGCAAAAATAGAGAAATCAGCTGTAGCAGAGCATGCTTTTCCGTCAGGAAACCACGAAGTGAAGTTTTCTGAAACAGAAATTTTTTCTACAACAACAAATTTTTATCCACGTCTATGTACAGAAGCCATTTAAATTTACAAGCATCAATATAATTTTAATAGGAAAGAGGAGGCAGTGGAACTTAGCGACATATGGACAGTAGCTCTGCAGAATCGCAAGACAGTTTTATCGTTGTCAAAACGACAACAGATAGTTTAGTTTTATATGTGACAAAGATTATCTCTGCTCATTACGTGTCACTTTGACCACGCCCCCTTTCCTACAGTATTTATGTCGCTCACGGACATCCGACCAATCAATCAGCAAGACTCAGCGGAGGAGCGCCTCTGAGGATGTCCAGCGCAGTCCAGGACGAAACTTCAGGAACAGAAGAGTTTCTTGGACCACGACCTCACATCCCGAAAGGTTTACCAGCAGTTCCGACCGTGAAAGCCTTCATTCTATGAAAACGTACGTATCATTTTTATTGTGTTACCTTGGAGTATTGGAATCGCAGTTCACGTATTGTGACGTCTCTTATTGTAGCACTTCACTTTACTGTGCAATAGGATTTCACAGAAAAACTTATTTAATATACATTTACGTAAAGTTAATTAAAAATACATTTATACAGCTCGAGTTTTGGCGACTTATTTAATGAGACAGACTTTCCTCAATTATACCTCTTGCATTGTTCGGGACAAAAACATAGGTACACAGGTACACAATAGCAGTTCACTTTACTCCAGTTTCAGCTCACAAAATTAAACACCGAAACGTTACGGTGCAAAAGTTACAACAGGACTTTATTGTTATCTTCAGTTTCAGTCCACAGTTTGATGGAACTATATTTCATTACGGCTATGTGAGCTACAGTACCAATATCTCACGTTTAATATGGCCACTCCTGACAAATTCAGATTTTCAATAGTTTCCGTTGTGTGACTTTGTCGTAACATTTGACGTGTTCTTATGGGGAGCGGCATACTGTATAGGTCAACTGTATAGGTCACCGCGTTCAGGTCATGTTATCAACACAGGCGTATGCTAAATGTCTCAACAGCTGTCTCATAATTGGTAAACGCGGTGGGCTTCAGTGGATCGATCTGTGAAGTCACTGTCACAGAGCACAGCACCCAGTCACCAGGCTCAAGAACACTCCATTCAGATGTCGCCGAACAGTCAAAGAGCAGTGCAACGGATTACTATCTTCCCAGTACAACTACTTCGGACCGAGCGTGCTGGCGCAGTGGCTTGGTAGTGAATGTCCATTACTGACGATCGAACTTCAAATCCGCTTTCGGCCCTCCGTATTTAGGCTCTCCGTGGTTTCCTATATCGCTTCAGGCACATGCTGGGATTGTTTTTATGAGAGCGACTTGGCCGATTTATTTCCCATCCTTCGGCAATCTGAGTTTGTACTCAACCTCTAATGACCTCTTCAGCGACGGGATGTTACAACTTAATCATCTTTCCTTGTGCTTGTTTGTTGTTGCGGTCTTTAGTCCAGAGACTGGTTTGATGCAGCTCTCCACGCTACTCTATCCTGTGCGAGCTTCCTAAACTCCCAGTACCTACTGCAACCTACATCCTTCTGAATCTGCTTAGTGTATTCATCTCTTGGTTTCCCTCTACGATATTTGCCCTCCACGATGCCCTCCAATACTAAATTTGTGATCCCTTGTTGCCTTATAACATGTCCTACCAACCGATCCCTTCTTCCAGTCAAGATGTGCCACAAATTTCTCTTCTCCCCAAATTATATTCAGTACTACTCATTAGTTATGTAATCTACTCATTTAATCTTCAGCATTCTTCTGTGACCCCACATTTCGAAAGCTTCTATTATCTTCTTGTCTAAACTACTTATCGTCCATGTTTCACTTCCATACATGGCTACACTCCATACAAAGACTTTCTGAAATGACTTCCTAACACTTACATCTATACTCGATGTTAACAAGTTTCTCTTCTTCAGAAACGCTTTCCTTGCCATTGCCAGTCTACATTTTATATCCTCTCTACTTCGACCATCATCAGTTATTTTTCTCCCCAAATAGCAAAACTCATCTACTACTGTAAGTGTCTTATTTCCTAATCTAATTCCCTCAGCATCGCCCGATTTAATTCGACTATATTCCATTATCCCCTTTTTGCTTTTGTTGATGTTCGTCTTATATCCTCCTTCCAAGACACTGTCCATTCCGTTCAACTGCTCTTTCAGGTCCTCTGTCTCTGACAGAATTACAATGTCATCGGCAAACCTTTAAGTTTTTATTTCTTGTCCATGGATTTTAATTCCTGCTCCGAATTTTTCTTATGTTTACTTTGCGTCTTGCTCAATATATAGATTGAATAACATTGACGAATAAGCTACAACCCTGTCTCACTCCCTTCCCAACCACTGCTTCCCTTTCATGCCCCTCGGCTCTTATAACTGCCATCTGGTTTCTGTACAAATTGTAAGTAGCCTTTCGACCTTCAGAATTTGATAGAGAGTATTCCAGTCAACATTGTCAAAAGCCTTCTCAAAGTCGACAAATGCTAGAAACGTAGGTTTGCCTTTCCTTAATCTATCTTCCAAGGTAAGTCGTAGGGTCAGTATTGCCTCACGTGTTCCAACATTTCTACATCTTATGTTGCTCGCTTATGTAGAGTAAAAGTCTAGAAGCAAACAGTAAATAACTTTATTGTTTAATGAAAGAGGCATAATGAAAGTTTCAAGCAAGATATCACCGAAGAATCTTGCCTAGAAATTTACCATAAGTCTTCGTGGTGACTATGCACTTGGACTTAAATATGAACTGTCGCACGTTCGCTGTAATCAGCTGTGGAGACGAAATACTCCTTCCCTGGTGATGACAGACTAGCTAGTAAATAACCTAAAGTAAGAGAAGTCTTTAGTATCGCGACGTAGAGCAATGGCTAATGCACATGACTCAGATTCGCGGGTAGTAGGGTTCAGATCCCAGTTCGGTTATTCAGATATCAGTTCTTCGTGGCTTCACTGAACTGAGTCGAAGGGGTTGGAAGACTTATACGGAGTGACATTTATGGGGAGAGGAATTTCTGCGTAGCCTGGAGCTCCTGCTGGGATAAGTGGCGATTGGGAACACTAAGAACTGATTCCGGTACAGCAGCGTAGCACAGCATGCTGCAGTCTACAACACGGTTTACTACAAAATAGCTTTATCATACTTTGAAAGATTGAGAAAACTGCAACCTGTCACTTTTTTATTTGCCTTAACAAGTTTCTGGCTGGTTTGCTCATCTTCAGACGAAGTCTAGGTTATATTGGAATGTGGTAATTTGGTTGTGAGTTGTTTGTCGAAACCAGTAAATGTGAAAGCAAAAACCTGGTTGTGGTGACAGACCGAGGTCTATGTTAGGTTGGAATGTGGCAATTTGGTTGTGAGCTGGCGAAGCCATCGAATGTGAAAGCAAAAAATTTACCTCAAGTGTCTCGTGCTCCACGGAAATGTCAATGCATTCCATTTCTGGACAAGTCTTACTCCACGCGATTGTGACAAACTCAATTCGAATACCAGACAGATTCGTTTAGAAAGGTGATGGCCGGCCACGTGCGCTGTCCGAATTTGAGCTCGGCTTCTAATGACCTCGTCAACAGCACGTCAGACTTATTCTTCCTTACAGTTAGTTGTTACAATAAAGTAAAAACAGCAGTCAGCCTCTGTTAATAATACTCTGTATTAAGAGCAAGTAGCGCAGTTACCGGTTTCGAACCGACAGTCATCATCAAACGGCCGTCGGTCTGAAACCAGTAATGACGCTGTCTATGTTAGTTGAACGTTATTCCGGAACCGGGAACCCTGCAACTGTTGCAGCGTAAGGAAAGATAATTTCGATATCCAGTATTTCGCATAAGTAGAGACCGAATTTTAAAATGCTCTCATAATCCACTCATTAAGAGGTTTGATCTTGTGTTAAAAGTTGATGATCTTGTACTCATCAGCACGAATACTGTGTTGACCTAGAGTTTCACGTTAGTCTACATTGTGGAAGAGTTTTCATCTCTGCATACCTACTACGACGTATAGCTACTTGAAACCTCTTACTCTTACTACACTCAGTTCTTTGTGCCCTTCTACAGGGTGAAAATGATTTAAATCGACAAACTCTGGGAGGCTATAAGGGACATCAAAACAAATATTTTTCTCTAATGTCCTATTTTTTGTGAGGATTTTTTTAAAACTGTAGAAAGAGTTTTCCCTGGAAATTAATTAAACCAGAAAACTCTGGGGAATTGCGTGGGACATTGAAAACTCCTTTTCTAATGTGGTTTCCTGTGAGGCAACATATTATGAGGACATCAAATCTTACCTAAAGCAGACACAAACAAACATAAACAGTTCTGAATTCTTTATTACCAAAAGACAACACCATTAACACAACCCAATTACTTCAGTTACAGCAGAGTCAAAGACTTCAGGAGTGTCCTTAATCTCTTCCGCTGCTGCTGCTACCCTGGCAACCAGATCCTCTTATCAGTCAACAGCGGTTTTGTAAACGAGGTTGCACATCTCACCCCACACAAGAGAAGTCCAGAGTAAGTCAGGGCACAGGATCACCTCTGCCATCCCTCTTTTCTGGAAACTGTCGGTTCAAGAATCGACACACAGGACGACTGAAACGTGTGGGGGCCCCATCATGTTGGAACCACATGCGTTGCTTTGTAGTACGTCATTCAGCAATTCTGGCAATACTCTGGCGAGGAAATTGTAAAAATGAATGCAATCTAAAGACCTAGGTAGGAGATACGGCAGAATAAACCACATGCCCACACATTCGACTAGAACCGCAGTTGATGAGTGCGAGGAAATGTGACAAGTGGATGAAACTCACTCCAGACGTGTGAACACTGGATATAGCAAGCATCAACCACATCTGCGTACTCATTCCATATGTATCGCTCCACTGGTAAATAAGTGCTGTGGTGGGTTAAGACGTACAACTAAATGTGAATGTCAGAGGCTACTACAGCTAAAAAGTGCCCCCTTTCGATGCAACTGGAACTGTTAGAACGTCAAATAAGTCGTTACAATTCAAAACTGAATACGCTCTATACGGGAATAATAACGTTCACAGGAAATTACGAGGTACAGGAAAATATTTTTGATGTCCCGTACAACCACCAAGAATTTCTTGGTTTAAATAATTTTCACCCCGTATAAATTTTGACACTTCCAGCCCCCCTCCTCCCCCCCTCCCCCCCTCCCACACACACCCACACTTCCTTTCGTTGCGTAATTATGTATTCCTTCATGCCTCGGGATGCATCCTATCAACCTATCCTTTCTTTTAGTACAGAGCTAAGTGGCTCAAAGTAGGACGCTGACTCACATTTGGGAAGATTGCGGTTCAAAACTGTGCTTAGCTATCCAGATTTAGAATCTCCATGGATTCCCTAAATCTCTTGGGACAGTTGAAAATGTCGTGGCTGACTTTTCTTTCCGTCCTTTTCTCACTCCAAGCTTGCGCGATGTTTCTAAAATATCTTATACGCCGACGGGACGCGGAACCCTAATCTCTTTTCCAGTTTTGTCACCAATTAGTGCGATCAGTTGTTTTATCCCTGATTGGATTCATAACTTCCACTGCCCTCAAAATTACGCGATGTCTCTGTTCCACCATAACTCACACACGTCCAACGTACTCCTTGCATAGAATCGGCTCACAGCTGACTGGGCGGTAATAAGTGGTTGGCCGCGAGTACAATTACACCCGCAACCATCGATCTGCATGCGTAACCGCGTATTTCCGCCGCCCACTGCACGTATTTCACCACGAGAGCAATAGCCGGTCGGGGTGCATTGTGTAACGGCCAGTGAAATCGGTCACGCGTGCCGACGCGGCGCGGCGTGGCCGGGCGTAATCGGAAGAGCCGGAGCTTTCCCTTCCTGCCGCCTTCGCCTGCTCGCCCGCGGCCGGCGTACCCACACGGCGGCCCACACTCATTACGGCCACGTGTGCCCGCCTCATACGGCACCCAGGCGGATCGTAGCACACTTGGAACATGGTACGCAGTGGGTATAAGTCAGGGATGCAGACTTTCGCCACTGTTGTTCAGTCTATACCGTTGAAGGACCAATGACGGAAATGAAGGAGAGATTCAAGCGTGGGATTGAAATTCAGGATGAAAGGATACCAATAATAAGATTCGTTAATAACATTGCTATGCTCAGTGACCGTAAAGAACAAGTTCTTTAGAACTGAAAAACGGTCTAATGAGTACAGAATATGGGTTGAGAGTAAACCGAAGAAAGACCAAGGTAATGAGAGGCAGCAGAAATGAGATAGCCGAGGAACTTAACATCAGAATTGGTGATCACGAAGTAGACGAAGTTAAGGAATTCTGTGCCGTGGAAGCAACATAACCGATAACAGACGAAGCAAGAAAGACATAAAAACCAGACGAGTAGAGGCAAGGATGCGTTCTTCGCCAAAAAAGTACATGGTTTTCAAAAAGTCTCTCCGCAGTACCGTATGATTATTAGTCGCGCGTGCCGTATGCCGCAGTGAATAAACTGGAATGAAACTCAGTGAAATACAAGTTATTAATTTATTGAATATTCATTTTTACTTACAAATTTTCACATTAAATGTTGAAAGTGTCCCCCCTGTTGTTGAATACGCAATTCAATTCGTCTAATCAAGTTTCCAAACACAAGCTGTAACATTTCTTCTGTAACAGAAGCAGTGAAAGTGGATATTGCAGTTTTCAGTTCATATATGGATTTTGGATGGTTTTTATAGACAGCTGCTTTCGCTGCACCCCAGAAGACTAGTCAGGTTGTGTTAGATCAGGTGATCGTGGAGGCCAAAGTCCCCGTGAAATTATGCGATCACCAAAAACATCAGCAAGCAGTGACATTGAAACGCGAGCTGTATGCGCGGTTGCACCATCTTGTTGAAAATAACTGTTCAGTATTTCGCTTAATACAGGTTCTCCTATGAATGGGTACAGAATATCGCTCAGTATCGTTGTGCGTTTATTGTTTCGTTGAAAAATATGGGATTCACAATCCGACGTCTAGAAATTGCAATCCAAACTCCTATTTGCACAGAATGAAGTGGTTCCTCATGAATACGCAATGTATTTGCAGTACTCCACATACGAGAATTTTGCGAGTTTATGTACCTGGATAAATGAAACCACGCCTCATCAGTGAAAAACGTTTCATTAAGAATATCCTTCCATTTTGTTGAGCGAAATTTTTGAACCATTGACAATAATGCAGTCTCTTGCCATGATCAGTATTTTTCAGTTCTTGCACAACTGTCATTTTGTATGGGAAAAGTTCTAATTTTTTCCTCACAGCTGTGTGGGCCGTTCCGACATCAACATCGATTTCTTGGGCGACTTTTCTTACTGACTTGTTCGGACTCATGGACATTTTATCGGAAATATCGAGTAGTTTATCCCCAGACAAAACGCTAGGGCGACCACTTCTCGGTGCATCTGTCACTGAACCCGTACTTCGAAATTTGTTAATCAAATCTCACACAGTATCGCGATTTGGGAGTGTTGTCTCCCGGAAAACTGAATTAAATGTTTGACGGACTGAAACTGTGTATTTACCGCCGGCTTTGAACACTTGTTCTACTACAAACACACATTCTTCAATGGATAGCATTTTAACAGTGCCAAAAATGAAACAAACGAACAAAGGAACTAAACTTAAATGTTCACGTCAACTCGTAACGACACACACCAATGATACAACTGACGCTGGCTGAATAAACGAAACAGTGGAATGTTGGGAGAGTCCACTTGAAGGTAAGTAACCCAGGCAAGCGAACAATCATACGGCACTCGCGGCTAACAATCATACGGCACTGCGGAGAGACTTTTTGAACACCCCGTATATTACGAAGGGCATGCATTAAGTAAAACAACACTATTTTCTCGGCCAATTTCGGTTAAAAAGTGCAGAATTTGTTGTGGGACATCGTGGAATATTCTCTCTTCAGCCTCTACAGTTTCATGAAGTTCCGATAGGTAGCCTTTGAATGGCTTCTGAAACGGAGATTCTGTCCAACAAGAGATCTGTTATTGTGTTTCTTTTGGAGGAAAACCGGAGTATCGCACATATTCATAGATCCTTGTAGAATAGTTTACGGAGACATGGCAGTGAAGAAAAGCACGGTGAGTCGTTGGGCGAGGCGTCTGTCGTCATGGCAACAGGGCCGCACAAAGCTGTCCTAATTCCCGCGTGCTGGCTGGCCTGACACAGCTGTGGCTCCTGTCCTGCAATCTATTACCCTCAAGAAATTGAAAAAACTACTTCAACGAGTTCGTCGCCATAAAAACGCAAGCGAACTTCCGTTTATAACAAGGCAAGGCCTCACACAATTCTGCGCACACGATTGGAGCTCACCTAACTTCATTGGACTGTTCTTTCTCATCCACCCTATCGTTTGGATATCACGCCTTCCAAATTCCATCTCTGTAGCTCAATGAAGATCGCTCTCCGCGCGAATAAGTGCATAGGTGGTGGAGTGGCTATTGATGAAGGAAGAAGTTCCGCACTGAACCGAGATTATACTGAAAAACAAGGTTTTGTAGCCAAAAGAAAGGGGAAAAATATGATGATGGTGTACTGGAATGCTGAAAAAAATGAACAGCCTGCTCTCAAAACAAAAATGTGTTGTATTACTTACTGAACGATCCTCGTAGTATGCAACATAGGATTCAATTTGAGGAAGAAATTTCTGAGAATGTTCGTTCGGAGCACGACATTGTGTGTTAGTGAATCATGGACTGCAGGAAAATCAGAACAGAAGAGAATCGAAATATTTGAGAGGTGCTGCTGTAGAACAAATGTTGAAATTAGGTGGACTGATAAGGTACGGGATGCGGGGGTCTACTCAAAATCAGCAAAAAAGGCACATAAGGACAATTCTGACAAGAAGAAGAGACGGATTGATAGGGCATGTAGTAAGACGTCAGGGAGTAACAACCGAGGTACTAGAGGGAGCTGCAGAAGGTAAAAACTAGGGGAAGACAGAAATTGGAATACATACAGCAAATAACTGAGGACGTAGTTGCAATTGCTAACACGGCTGGGAGATGCGCATTAGCAGAATTCCACATTTAGCTTCTTTCCATGAAACTTAATGACGATGAGCTTTCTTCTCTATGAAATCGATTGGAATAGCATCTTTTTCTTATGATGTGTACCGTTGTAATGTTTTACTCGTTGTTTTACAGAAATCATAGAAAATGAAGCTTGTATTTGATGGAATGTAATATTATTTGCGAATGTATGTTTCGTTGCTTTATTTTATGTTATGGATGTGCGCGTAAATTTATCCAAGAGGGGGCAAGGTTCCAAAATTGGAATTTTTGAATTAACCGATTAATTATCAGAATCAAATTTCACAAGGAGAATGCTAAACATTTGTATGTCAAACGACTGATAGTTTATAATCAATATTTTTTGAAGAAAGATTACGTTGATACAAAGAAGGTAGGCATACAACATTTGCATATGCAAAGTACATCTCTTTGTATGGCCAGTATTTATATAGACTTCCCCTTTTCGATTAAAAATAAAATTACATTACCTTATGATTAAATTCAGCACATCCAACGAGTTACAGAAGTAAAGCTAGAATTATTCACAAAATATATTTTTCTTCATGTTTCAAAAATGTTAGTTTGATCTTGAAAATTAAAAAAAAAATCATCAATAAAAAAATATCTGAAAATTTGAGAAAGTCGTATTATTGTTAACAAAAAAGCACAGATATCACTGATTAATACTCTTCGAAGAAATAGGATATAAACTTCACTTACCGTTATTCAATTTTGGCGCCAACTATAACACTTCGTTTGCTTACAAAACTTCACATCACACCAAGTTAATGGATTTATAGAGTTATTTTGATGCCTTCTATTTTTAAAAGCTGACTGGCTTAATAAAAGTTTAATAAAATCGGTTTGAAAATTCTGTTTTTGGTTGTTTGTTTGAAATGTAACTCGGGCCGGCATTGAAAGGAGTGAATATGCGAAAGGTCCTAAGACAGTCTCAAATTGGGCAGTACAACTAACCCTTAACAGCCTAGGAATGAACATAGATGGTCCTCGTCTTCCCCTTTTGACACATTATTCGCAGCGACGAAAGCGTTACTGCTCAATTCGTAATACTATAAGTGCATCTTGTTGCAAAAAAATGGTTCAAATGGCTCTAAGCACTATGGGACTTAACATCTGAGGTCATCAGTCCCCTAGACTTAGAACTACTCAAACTTAACTAAGGACATCACACATATCCATCCCCGAGGCAGGATTCGAACCTGCGACCGTAGCAGCAGCGCGGTTCCGGACTGAAGTGCCTAGAACCGCTCGGTCACAGTGGACGGTCATCTTGTTGCACTAAATGGTGTTCGAGTAGGTCGCGATTCCTCAGAGATGTACATTTCTAAATTGCTCACGTTTTCCTGTTCTTCACGGCAAAAAATTGATAGTTTCTTTTTTCGATTGCGGTATTGGCGTCTATAGATGAAGTTCAGATGAAATCACAAACTGTACTACAAAACCATGTTTTTCGGAGTCTACTACACCTACTCTGCGACTGTGAAACAGAATATGATTTCAACAAGTCGTCACAGGTCTTCTTGGGCCACAGACGAATGGTAAGCGACTGTTGTGATTAAACTGTGCAGAACAGGAGCGGGTTTCCTTGTGGAAATTGGGGACGGATTCTGGGCAGTTACACTGCAGACACGTTTATTTTGTGCTGGTAACAGACGCAGAAATCCGCGCGCCAACGTGTGGAAACGGTCCCTTTATGCACCTCAATAAGGGCTCAAAAATGGTTCAAATGGCTCTGAGCACTATGGGACTTAACATCTATGGTCATCAGTCCCCTAGAACTTAGAACTACTTAAACCTAACTAACCTAAGGACAGCACACAACACCCAGTCATCACGAGGCAGAGAAAATCCCTGACCCCGCCGGTAATCGAACATACCTAACATACCTAACAAACGAACAAATCCAAGTCAATCGAGTAGGACCTCCTTTCTCCCGGCGCAGTCCAGCAACTCGACGTGGTATGGACGCAACAAGTTGTAGAGGACCCCTGCAGAAATACTGTGCCATACTGCCTCTATAGCTATCCATAATTGCGAAAGTGTTTCAGATGCAGGATTTTTTGAACGTAATGACCTCTCGATTACATCCCACGTCGGGCGAACTGGGTGCCTAAATCATTCGCTCGAATTGTCCAGAATGGTCTTCAAACCAATCGCGAGCACTTGTGTCGCCGTGATATGTCGCATTGTCGTCCATAAAACGTCCATCGTTGTTTGGGAAGTCCATGATTGGCAGAAAATGGTCTCCAAGTGGCCGAACATTCAGAGGACTCAGTCCATTCCATGTAAGCACAGCTTACACCGTTATGGAGCCACCGCCAGCTTGCACAGTGCCTTGTTCACAACTTGGGTCCATGGCTTCGTGGGGCCTGCGCCACACTCTAACACTACCATCAGCTTTCATCAACTGTAACTGGGACTCATTTGCCCAGACCACGGTTTTCCAGTCGCCTAGGGTCAAACCGATATGGTGAAGAGCCCAGGAAAGACGATGCAGGCTGTTAGGAAAAGCACTCGTGTCGGCCGTCTGCTGCCGTCAACGTCAAATTTCGCCGCTCTGTCGCAACGGATACGTTCGTCATACTTCCTACATTGGTTTCTGCGGTTATTTCATGCAGTGTTGCTTGTCTGTTAGCACTGATCACTCTACGCAAATGCTGCTGTTCTCGGTCGTTAAGTGAAAGCCGTCAGCCGCTGCTCTGACCATGGTGAGAGGTAATGCCTGGGATTTGATAAATGGCTCTGAGCACTATGGGACTTAACTTCTGAGGTCATCAGTCCCCTAGTACTTAGAAGTACTTAAACCTAACTAACCTAAGGACATCACACACATCCATGCCCGAGGCAGGATTCGAACCTGCGACCGTAGCGGTCACGCGGCTCCAGACTGTAGCGCCTAGAACCGCTTGGCCACTCCGGCCGGCCGGGATTTGATATGCTCTGCCCACTCTTGACGCTGTGGACCTCGGAATACTGAATTCTCTAACGATTTCCGAAATGGAAAGTCTTATGCGTCTAGCTCCAACTACCATTACGCGTTCGGAGTCTGTTAGTTTCCTTCGTGCGGCTATAATCACGTCGGAAACCTTTCCACATGAATCACCTTAGTACAAATGACGGCTCCACCAATGCACTGCACTTTTATGCCTTGTGCACGCGATGCTACCGTCATCTGTACATGTGCGTATCGCTATCCCATGACTTCTCACCTCAGTGTAGTCAACGCTAAAGCCATAGTATTTGCCGACACAATTAGCAATGCTAGATTACGTTGTGGTAATCTAGATAATAGTATCTAGAAATTTTCGAGAATTCTGAAACGAATAAAAAGTCTGTATCCCAGATTCCAGGAGAGTGTAACCGTCCCTCTTGCTTGTCTGAAAAATAAAAATGCATGATATTTTTGGTGGTAGTATGATATTTTTGTAGTGGGTTGCCTGATCCATTTGTAATGATTTTGTAACAATACGTAAACTGAAGGGAGATCACTGCTATCAGGTGCAGTGGGACATTAAGCGGAATCAGCGGCGCCGAGAGAAAATGTGTACCGGATCGCGATTCGAACCCCGGATCTCCTGCTGGCTAGGCAGGTGCGATAATCATTGAGCCATCCGAGAGACAGCGTATGCAAGTTTACGGACTATCTCTGTGCGCTTCACGGCCGATCCACACTTCCACCGCGCGCCACCTATCCACAATCCCTGTCCTTTATACTCCTGTTCGGTATACGATAGGTGGCGCTC
Source organism: Schistocerca nitens (assembly GCF_023898315.1). Lineage (NCBI taxonomy): Eukaryota > Metazoa > Arthropoda > Insecta > Orthoptera > Acrididae > Schistocerca > Schistocerca nitens. The sequence goes on from NC_064615.1 coordinate 611,122,272, forward strand.
GCTGGAAACGTGGATCGGCTGTGAGGCGCACAGAGGTAGTCCGCGAAGTTGCGATACGCTGTGTCTCGGATGGAGCAGTCGTTATCGCATCTGCCTAGTGAGCAGGAGATCCCGGGTTCGAATCCTGATCCGACACACATTTTCGCGTGGCGCCGCTGATTTCGCTTAATGTCCCGCTGCAGCTGACAGCAGTAATTCCCCGTCAATTTACATATGGTATTTCCCAGCTGCAGGATCTGCGTGGTGTGAGGTCTTTAGAACGAACAGACACTATTCATTCAAATAAACTTTGTCACTGACTCGGACAAGAAAGCGAGTTATCACCCGCCTCAGTCTTCATACCACCTTCCCCACAATAAATTTTGGCACGCGAAAATACTCGCAGTCTATCAACATACTAAATACTTTTACCCAGTCTCATCTTGTAATTAATGCTCCATACTCAACGTCTCCCTCTTACTGTTATTGTCTATACATATCTCTCTCCAAACTGTTTCCTTTTCCTCCCATTGATTTACAGTGTATCCCTCTGTCACTGTCTTCTCTCTCACTTACAGTTTCTTCTCTTATCTTTCTTTTTCACTGCCACTGTCTCCACCATACCTCGGCAGTCAAAATTGTGGCCGCAGGGGGGGGGGGGGGGGGTTCGAATATCTTTTTGCTCTACACCTATGCGTCTAAAATTTCGGTCAAATGTCCCCTCCTGCGCAAAAACGTGTCAAAGCTCGCCGGTCTGGGAGGATCCAGACTCAACAAGTCTATGTATGGTTTAGACTCATCTCTATTTTTCATTTCCACTGTCTCTTCTATCTTTCGTTCCCACTGCTTCTGTCCATCTTTCTTTCTCTTTTAATGCCATTATCTGTCACTGAGCATCAATATCTCCTCTTTCTGTGGCTCCCACTGCTGCTGTCTTCTCCGTCTCTCTTTCTCCTTCATTGCCACTGATTCTCTCCCACCATCACCAGACTAGGCAGGTGCAATATCCGCTGCGCATCACCATCTCGATGCCCCTCACGGCCGATCCACACTCGCGCCGAGCGTCGCATATCTTCTCTCTTTCTTTCCCACTGCATTGTCTCCTCTTTCTTTCGCCGTCACTGTCTCGCTGCTCTCTTTCAGCAGAAAAAAGCGCGAATATGTTATCTAGCTAAAATTTTTCACGAAGAACGCGGAATGAGGATTAGGGCTGCTGGTTCCTCACTTTTCTGTCTGTCTTTTAAAGAGGAACATTTTCGCCTGTTTTGTGCTCCGAGAGGAGGATTTCTCCGCTGGTTCCCTTCTTTTCCCTGCTACGGAAGAGTGTTTATTTATATACTCTGACGCATGTACAAACTTCGACAGATATAAACAACAAATAAGCACGCATAAAATAAAGTTAACAAAAAAGCGTTTACTTTACATTTTTCCTGAATACTATGCTTGTCGATCGCAATTCATCGAAAACGCCCGGCTTATGATTTGTATCTTAAAACAGTAAAAACGTTATAAGAAATATTTTATTGAATTTGCTGTCTTTCCACTTTTACGTATATTTCGTCAGCCCATTTTAAGTTCTTTTCAGACATGTTAGTCCATTTCTTTGTCACTGCTGTACCATTTTGAGCATATTTGTATAAGAGTAAAGTGCCCACTATATAGAGCCAGCGCGTCATAATTTGTTTTGGTGAAAAAATGACCACTAAAAACATAATTTAGTGACCTCAGTTCCCTTGCGATGACCGGAGAACCAGTGCCATGTGTTCACTGTTTCATTTAAAACTACATTTACGCCTCAGACCGAAAATTGTGTACATATTTTACCTTCATAGGTGCGGTAACTTCGAATCTTTAGATCCTCCTAACTGGTAATGGTGTCGAAAAAAGTTTCGAAATTCCCCGAGAATATACCGTAAAAACCGTAAAAATTTCGACGATTTGCCATGAACAGAAATTATAGAAGTGGCCATCTCCACAACTGGTATTTTTGGTACCCAGAAATTGGTTTTTCGGGTGTATATTGATACGGGTACAAATTTCTGAAAACAGGAAAATTGTGTTTCTACATGGATGTTTAAAGAATGTAAAGTTAAAATTGGGCCATTTTCTATGGTTAAGTATTTAATAATTGCGGTCCACAGTACAAAAACGGCTAAAAACCGTTTTTTGCGGTTTACTGCATATGTACGGTAACTTTGGAACTCTGGATTTAAGCAACGGATAATGATATCGTAAAAAGTTTCGAATTTCCCCAAGAATATCATCTTAAGAAATTATGTCAAAAATTTCGACGACCCGCGATGAACAGAAGTTATAGAAGTGTCCCCCCCCCCCCCCCCAAGATTGGTACTGTTCGAACCCAAAAATTATGGTTTCTCCGGGTTTTCTCAGGATACCTAAGGTCCACCCTAGACAACAGCTAATGCAAAACAACCAAACTGATATGCTCAATTTGCCTGGGCTGGAAGAGGATTTGGTCACTGTACTGCAGGATAGCGACATATGCCTGTTCTTCCAGAAGGTATACATATGGTCGCTTGGCCAAGGGCTATTCAAAACATTCCACCCTTTATCTCTGTGATCAATAGAAACCGATATATGAACCTTAGAAAAATCAAATTTTGGGAACGGCTTTTTGGAACCTACTGGTACGGTGCACTGGTGAAAAGCACTACCGCAGTGAGCACGGGTTAATTATGTTTGCTGTTACACCAGATCGATGGTCGTGTCTAGATACGTTGTCATCAACTGCTCGAAGCTAGCGGAACATCGGGGATGCAGGTCGGTGGGGGCAGTGTTATGCTATAGGGACTCTCATATGGGCTTCCGTGGGCCTGTGGTAGAAGTCGAAGACACAATGTCGGACGTGAATTACATGAACATTATTTCAGACCACCGGTATCCCCTTTATGTGTTCCCCGACGGCGACGGAATCATCCAGCAGGACAACTGTCCTTGTGTCGCTCTCACGTTGATGTCTTGGCCACCACATTCGCCTATTCTGAATCCGAGAATGCATTTGAGACGCTATCGGGCGTCAGCTAAGGGCACACATTCCACCAGCCCGTAATTTATGGATAGGTGACGTCAGAAAACATATTAACGACTTGTCGAATCCATGTCATGCAGAATTGCTGCAGAAGACCATAGCAGAAGTGGACAACGGCAGTATCAAGCAGGTGTATACACACACGGTGTATCTCCTAAGAGTCGTCGGGTGCATTTACACTGGAGTTTCGGCATGTATTTCGTGATTTGATTTTTGAAATGTTTAGTTGGAGTCAGACGAAAAAAAAAAAAATACTGCTCATCAGGTCTTTCATGCTACGCCCAGTGTCGACGCAAAGCGTCGGTTTGTTTCCCGGGACAAACTAATTCGACGGACCGGTCCCAAATCAGTCTGGTCCGATGTTCGTCTTAACTATATGTACTAACGGTAAAAGCAAAACACGAAGAGTACCCAGCACTCCAGTAGCAACAAAGTAGCACTCCTGCATGGCAGTAGCAGTCAACGAGGGCCATGGAAGTGCTTTCGCTGTTGAAATGTTGTTTGTTCTTCGGGTATTGGTAAACCGAATATCGGACTAGACTAACTTCGGACAGCTCTTTCGAATGGGCACGTAATATTCCGCCTTAAAAAAACCATCTTTTTTGTAACGGGAACCAAAACGACGCTTTCCATCGACACTGGGTGTAGCATGAAGGATATGATGAGCACTATTTGTGTTGGCTGACTGAGCAACGAAATTCAAATATCTACCGAAATACCAATGAATATGTGGTGGACGGCTTTTAGGAGAGACAGCTTAATTCTCTTCTACTGTTGTCAGGGTAAGATCGTCGTCATCCAGAAGTTGAATTTCAGTCGCGGATATTACACGTATTCGGAATGGAATTTGCAGTTTATAGTAACAAAGGGATTATGAATTTCTTCATACTACACTGAGAAGCCAAAGAAACTTGTACATCTGTCAATTTCGTGTAGCACCCCCGCGAATTCGCAGAAGTTCCGCAACACGACGTCTGATGTACTCGACTAATGTCTGAAGTAGTGCTGGAGGGAATTGACATCATGAATTCTTCAGGGCTGTCCACAGACCCGTAAGAGTACGAGGGAGTCGAGATCTCGTCTAAATAGCATGTTGCAAAGCATCCCAGATCTTCTCAATAATGTTCATGTATGGGGAGTTTGGTGGCTAGCGGAAGTGTTTAATGTCAGAAACGTGTTCCTGGAGCCACTCTCTAGCAATTCTGGACGTGTGGGGTGTCGCATTGTCCTGCTGGAATTGCCAAATGGACATTAATGGATGCAGGTGATCAGACAGGATGCGTACGTACGTGCCATCTGTCAGATTCGTATCTAGACGTATTAGGGGTCCAAATCACTCCAACTGCACACGCCCCACACCATTACAGAACCTTCACCAGCTTGAACAGTCCCCTGCTGATATGCAGGGTCCATGAATGCATGAGGTTATCTCCATACCCGAACACGTCCGTCTGCTCGATACAATTTGAAAAGAGACTCGTCCGACCAGGCAACAAGTTTCCAGTCATCAACAGTGCAATTCCGGTGTTGACTGGCCCAGGTGAGGCGTAAGGCTTTGTGTCATGCAGTCATCAAAGGTACACGAGTGGGCCTTCGGCTCCGGAAACCCATATCGATGGTGTGTCGTTGAATGGTTCGCACACTTACAGTTCTTGATGGCCCATCATTGAAATCTGCAGCAATTTTCGCAATGGTTGTAGTTCTGTCACGTTGAACGATTTTCTTCGGTTGTCGTTGGTCCCCTTCTTGCAGGATCATTTTCTGGCCGCAGCGATGTCGGACATTTGATGTTTTACCGGATTCCTGATATTCATGGTACACTCGTAAAATGGTCGTACGGGAAAATCCCCACTTCATCTCTACCTCGTAGATGATGTGTCCCATCGCTCGTGCGCCGACTATAACACCACGTTCAAACTCACTTAAATCTTGATAACGTGCCATTGTAGCAGCAGTAACCGATCTAACAACTGCGACAGACACATGTTGTCTTATACAGGTGTTGCTGAACGCAGAGCCGTATTCTGCCTGTTTACATATGTCTGTATTTGAATACGCAGGCCTATATCAGTTTCTTTGGCGCTTCAGTGTCTATCTATATTGTGCAAAGCACTAAGAAGTACGTTGCAGAGAGTACGTTCCATTGTCCGAGTTGTTAGGGATTTTTTCCTGTACTCTGTGAGCACTTGTCTTCACGATCCTCATGTGGGCGATAATATAGCTGTTCTAGCATATTTCTAGATTCATCGGCTACAGTTGGTTCTAGAAACTTTCTAAGTATGCTCTCAAGGGACGGTTTCAGTCTATCTTCAACAATCTGCCTGCTCAGTTCTTTTAGCATCTCCGTGACACTCTCGTGTTTCAGACAAACCTATGACCTACTATGTAAATTGAAAGCAGAGGGGTGAGGAAGGAAAGAAAAAGGAAAGAAGTATGGATGTCAGCTACATCGGGTCTTTATGCGGAATCAGCGGCGACGAGCGAAAATCCGTGGAGGACCGCGACCAGAGCCCGGAATGTCCTGCTCACGAGGCATATACGGTAATCACTGTGCCTTCCGGACACGATAGTTATCCCAACTGCGCGGAGTATCTCGGCACGCCGCCCGACTGGCGCACCCTTCCACGCAGCGCCCCCTATCCCCAACTCCGTCCATGTCTTCCATGCTCGCTAATTTAAGATTCCCTCAGGAGCTCGAATGTATTTGCGCTTCGGCACTGAAGGTGCTGGATTCATTACCCATCGAGGCGAATCTGTTATATGAATGCTTGGGGTCTGTTGTCTCGGACATATAGGTAAGGACAGATACCTACCGGTATCCGCGTCTGCGATAAGTACTATGTAAATTGACGGTAGAGGGGAGGGGGGAAGAAATGAAAGGAAAGGGAAGGAACAGTGGATGTCAGCTGAATGAGAACTGTGCATGATCAGCAGCGGCGAGAGAAAATGCGTGCCGGAGCGGGTCCCTAATCGCCTCGATTGGCAATGAATCCACTACCTTCAGTACATTCGAGCTCCGGAGGGAATCTCAAATTAGCGAGACACGGACGAGGATTACGGAGAGATGGCGATGGATGGGAGTGTTTGTAGGCTGGGAGGCGTGCCGAGATAATCCATGCAGTTACGATAAACTCTGTGCCCAGGTGGCGCAGTGGTTAAGGCTCCTGCCTAGTAAGCAGGAAATCCCGGGTTCGGGTCCCGGTCCGGCACGCATTTTCCCTCGTGACCGATGATCCCGCATAAAGACCCCACGCAGCTGACATCCACAGCTCATGTCTTTCCCTTTCCTTTCTCTCCCCTCTACCTTCAGTTTACATAATATGTATCACAGCTGCGGTTTCCGTGATGTGTCAGTTCTTTCGGACATGTCCGAAAGAATAGGCACCACGCATTCGTGTGAACCTGTGACCATTAGTGCTAACTATGACTCATTGATATTGTGCTCGTACGATACTGCGTTTTTCGTTTTGTGAAAAAACTATACCTGTCTAAACATTAAGAACGAGTCACCAATTTGTGTAATACATTGCAAGCAGAAAACTGCAGCATCAGTATTATCTTCCGTCTACTGTGTGCTCCTTGCTCATACAACTTTCCGTTCGTTGAGAAGTAAATTCATAGAGATCCACCTTCAATTGTGCCACTTGTATGAATAGAGATTATGAGCGACAGTGTAGTCAGTCGTTGATGCAGGCAATTCACTGAAGGCTGAACCAATATAAATTTTGAAGGCCGTATTGGCCGACGACTCCTGGTGACTACAGCACTGATGGAATGTGTGCACTAAATATTTCGCAGAAACGGCTACATAATTTCGTAAATAACTTGTAGATTTTCCACTACATCTCTCCCTCATTACTGCACGAAATCACCATCTGAAGGTCAGTACGTCACAATGAATATGCAAGATTTGTGCTAAGTCAGCTGACAGATGAGTATGAAACGAAGCAGCTGGTACCAACATTCGTAAAACTCTAGCGGTAACAAGCGAAAGGTGACGAATTTCTTCGTCGTAGTGTCACCGGGCATGAAACATGAATGTCACAAGTCACATCATATACTAAACATCAATCCATTCATTTATATTTAAAAAACAAAAAAGGCTCCTTAAAAGTGATTACTGTAACCTGGGATCGATGCCAGACTTAATTTTTTACCGTATACACCACAAAAAAGTATTAGCCAACTAGATGATCATTTCAGTGTTGAAACTAGTTGCAGATTTATTTACGTTTTTAGCAACTTTTGGTGATTTTACAACAAAATGTCTTTCATTAAAGTTGTGCAACAAGAAATAAGACTTTACAGAGATCCAAACAGTCCACCACCTGTGTGGCCATCAGAGAATTCTTCTTCAGGTATCATCCAACTTTCCAATCGCAGAATTCTGACAAACTATGATTTTTTGTATCGTCTGTGATCTCGTTGCTGCGGGAGACACATTTTTTTTAAGGACATTGTTTCTCTGGAGTAAAACACACACTGAGCACTGCTACAGAAAGGCAAGAGGAAGCCACCTGCCTGAGTTGACGTTATAAGTCATTGCGCTGTTACTCGAAGTAGATAGCCTATCTGACCGGTCTGGGTACGAATCCAGATGTAAGGATCGGACCAGCACTCATGGTGGCTGCCTTCTCTGAGGTGAACGATATTACATCAGCAAGATAACGCACCACGTAGTCTGGTTAGAAGTGTCCTTTAGGCTGGAATGATACAATCAACACTTCAAACTACTTCCCTGCCAGCAAAATACCATGGACCTTAACCTAACTGAACCTTTGTGGGAACAACTCGATCTTCGTGTTGGATCAGACTGCGGTTTGGTATGGGTCACTGTCTCGCTCTAGAGGAAGCGCCATTTTTAAGGCAAGTGGGTCATGAGCTGTCGAGGCGGACGGATGTGGTGTGTGTGTTATGTCATATGCGTTAACGTACGATGTACGTATACGAGCTGTGTAGGAACTGCCGAGAAATGCTGTGCAGTATGTTAGAGAACACATGTAATGTACCATCTACGAGGGCGAGTCACATACGAGTATAAACCGGAATTTTTGCTTTACTCGCCTTTTTGTAAACGGAGAGTGCCACGATCTCTGCTCATTGTTGCTTCCGTTTGCAGTGATCGTTCTCCACGGCTAGAATGTTGTTGCGCCGTTTCTTTATTCAGAATCGCGATGTCAGAGCAAGATGTGCTTATCATCTGTTGCGAAACGCATTATAATCAAGTTTCTCACAACAGAGGGCTTCAAACCGTCCGAAATTTTGAAGAGACTTACGGCACAGTTCGGGGACAACAGCCCGAGAAAGACTCAGGAGTACGCATTTCAGAAACAGTTTTTACGAGGAAACAGCTGAGAATGCTGTTTAGTGACGTTGCTCGAGGACCAGCGTGACTGAGGAGAATATTCACATTGTTAGCCAGTTTACAGAAGACGATCGCCGAATAATAGTTGCTGAAATTGCTAGTGTGCTTGGCGTAAGCTACGGCAGTGCTCAGCATGTTGTTACTGATAACCTTGGATTACGGAAGGTGTCCGCTAGTAATAGCGAATACTCTGTTCAAGAATCACAAGAGAAGGAGGTATACTTGGAAAAGGCCTGGTGATACGGGAAGATTTCAGTTAGATTGCATCATGGTCAGACAGAGATTCCGAAATCAGATTCTGGATTGTAAGGCGTACCCAGAACCAGATACAGACTCAGATCACAATATAACAGAGATGAAGAGTAGGCTGAAGATTAAGATATTAGTCAGTAGGAATCAATAAACAAAGAAGTGGGATACGGAAGTACTAAGGAATGACGAGATACGGTTGAAGTTGTCTAAGACTATAGATTTAGCAGTAAGGAATAGTTTAGTAGGCAGTACAGTTGAAGAGGAATGGACATCTCTAAAACAAGGCAATCGCAGAAGTTGGAAACAAAACAATAGGTACAAAGAAGGTAATTGCGAAGAAACCATGGGTGACAGAAGAAAACTTCACTTGATTGATGAAGGAAGAAAGTACAAAATCGTTCAGGGAAATTAAGGAATACAGAAATACACGTCGCTGAAGAATGAAATAAATAGGAAGAATGCTGAAGATAAGGTGGGTAGATCACGTAACTAATGAGGAGGTATTGAATAGGATTGGGGAGAATAGAAGTTTGTGGCACGACTTGACTAGAAGAAGGGATCGGTTGGTAGGACATGTTTTGAGGCATCAAGGGATCACAAATTTAGCATTGGAGGGCAGCGTGGAGGATAAAAATCATAGAGGGAGACCAAGAGATGAATACACTAAGCAGATTCAGAAGGATGTAGGTTGCAGTAGGTACTGGGAGATGAAGAAGCTTGCACAGGATAGAGTAGCATGGAGAGCTGCATCAAACCAGTCTCAGGACTGAAGACCACAACAACAACAACAGGGAAGCTAAAACGAAATGGCTGCATGAAAAATGTGAAGAAATCGAAAAAGGAATGATTCTCGGAAGGACTGATTCAACATAGAGGAAAGTCAAAACAACCTTCGGTGAAATTCAAAGCAAGGGTGGCAACACTAGAGTGCAACGGGAATTCCCCTCTATGAGGGGGAAGATTTGTCTGAGTTGATAGAGGAAGAAACAGGAGTTGATTGAGAAGAGATAGCGGATCCAGTATTAGAATCAGAATTTAAGAGAGCTCTGGAGGACTCACAATCGAATAAGGCAGATTGGATAGATAACATTCCATGAGAATTTCTAAAATCATTCTGGGAAGTGGCACCAAGACGACCATTCACATTAGTGTGTAGAATGCATGAGTCTGGCGACATGCTATCTAACTTTCGGAAAACTGTCATCCATGCAATTCCGAAGACTGCAAGAACTAACAAGTGCGAGAATTATCACACAATCAGCTTAAGAGATCATCCGAGTTGCTGACAAGAGCAGTATACAGTAGAATGGTTCAAATGGCTCTGAGCACTATGCGACTTAACTTCTGAGGTCATCAGTCGCCTAGAACTTTAATTAAACCTAACTAACCTAAGGACATCACACACATCCATGCCCGAGGCAGGATTCGAACCTGCGACCGTAGCGGTCGCTCGGCTCCAGACTGTAGCGCCTAGAACAGAAGAATGGAATACAAAATTGAGGCTGTGTTAGATGATCAGTTTGGCTTTAGGAAAGAGAGGCAATTCTGACGTTGCGGTTAATAAAAGAAGCAAGATTAAACAAAAATCAATAGGATTTGTCCACCTGGAAAAAGCGATCGACAATGTAAAATGGCGCAAAATGCTCGAAATTCTGGGAAAAATAGGGGTAACCTATAGGGAGTGACGTGTGATATATAATATGCACATGGACCAAGAGGGAATAATAAGAGTGGACGACCAAGGACGAAGTGCTCGAATCAAACAGGGTGTAAGACAGGGATGTAGTCTTTCGCCCCTACTGTTCAATCTGTACATCGAAGAAGCAATGATGGAAGTACTCGTAAAAGAAAGGCTCATGAGCAGAATTAAAATCCAAGATGGATGGATATCAATGATAAGATTCGCCGATGATATTACTATGCTGAGTGAAAGTGAAGAAGAATTACATGTCTGCTGAATGGAACGGAGAGTCTAATGAGTACAGATTATGGACTGAGTGTAAATAGAAGGAAGATGAAAGTAATGAGAATTAGCAGAAATGACAGCAGCGAGAAAGTTAACACCGGGATTGATGGTCAGGAGGTAGATGAAGGTATGGAATTCCACTACCTAGACAGCAAAATAACCAATGACGAACCGAGCAAGGAGGACAACAGAAGCAGAATAGCACTGGCAAAAAGGGCACTCCTGGCCAAGATAAATCTACTAGTATCAAGCACAGCCTTAATTTGAGGAAGAAACTTCTGAGAATGTACGTGTGGAGCCCAGCATAGTATGGTAGTGAAACATGGACCGTGGGAAAACAGGAACAGAAGAGAATCGAGGAATTTGAGATGTGGTGCTACAGACGAATGTTGAGAATTAGGTGAACTCGTAAGGTAAGGAATTAGGCGATTCTGTTCAGAGTCGGAGAGGAAATGAATATATGGAAAACACAAGGGACAGCATGATATAACATCTGTTGAGCCATCAAGGGATGACTTCCTTGGTACTAGAGGGAGCTGTAGAGGGTAAAACTTGCAGAGGAAGATAGAGTTTGGAACACATCCAGCAGATGATTGAGGACGTAAGATGCAAGCGCTACTCTGAGATGAAGAGGTTGGCACAGGAGAGGACTTCGTGGCGGGCCGCATCATACTAGTCAGAAGACTGATGACCCAAACGAAAGAAAAAGAAGAAAAAAAGGAATGAGATTTTCACTCTACAGCGGAGTGTGCGCTGATATGAAACTTCCTGGCAGATTGAGACCGTGTGCCGGACCGAGACTCGAACTCGGGAACTTTGCCTTTCGCGGGCAAGTGCTCTGAGCTACCCAATCACGACTCACGCCCCGTCCTCACAGCTTTAATTCCGCCAGTACCTCGTCTCCTATATTCCAAACTTCACAGAAGCTCTCCTGCGAACCTTGCAGAACTAGCACTCCTGAGAGAAAGGATATTGCGGAGACATGGCTTAGCCACTGCCTGGGGGATGTTTCTAGAATGAAATTTTCACTCTACAGCGGAGTGTGCGCTGATATGAAACTTCCTGGCAGATTAAAACTGTGTGCCGGACCGAGACTCGAACTCGGGAACTTTGCCTTTCGCGGGCAAGTGCTCTACCAAGTTTGGAATGTAGGAGACGAGGTACTAGCGGAATTGAAGCTGCTTGGGTAGCTCAGTTGGTAGAGCACTTGCCCGCGAAAGGCAAAGGTCCCGAGTTCGAGTCTCGGTCCGGCACACAGTTTTAATCTGCCAGGAAGTTTCAAGAAAAAAAGGAATTGCAATTTACAGAATGTACGACAGCAGGAGGAGCCAGAAGTCACTACGGCACTACCTAATAGGCCCCCTCTGTTGTCTGGAGACATTTACACGGTCCAATCACGTTAACGTGACCACCGCCTATGTTCGACATCAATATGCAATAACCACTCAAACAAGGCAGGTGGCAACACTAGCAGTGGAGGGTAATAAAGCATGTCCAGGGGATGTGGACAACAGTGCAGTCGTTGTAATGCGGAAATGGAGCGATTTATCATACTTCCAAAAGGGAAAGATCATTGGCTTTCGAGCCAAGGGTGAAAGCATTTCCGAAACGGCAAAGTTTGTAAACTTTTGGTATAGCGTCGTGGTCACGGTATACCGGGCATGGAAAAATGGCGCTATCAAAACCGCAGCCGTTGCAACTGTGGTGCACCACAGGCCACATATGACAGGGGTGAATGATGGCAGCGGATATGTGTACGGGCGAATGGCCGTGAGACTGTTGACAAACTCACTGCCCAAATGAGCCAAGAGGCTACCAACAGTGTCTTCTCGATAACCGTTCAGGGAACGTTGTTGCGTTTGGGCATCTGCAGTAGGCGCGTGGTCCATGCACACGTGCTGAAATTTGCACGTCAATATCACAACAGAACGTCCACTGAGTGGCGGCTGGTGACCTTTTCAGATGAATCACGTTTTATGCTCCATCGGACAGATGGTGGTTGCGTGTACAGATCTAAACGCCTGAAAGCAACAATCGTCGTAAGGGCCCAGGCTAGAGGAGGGAGTGTCATGGTCTGGGGAATTTTTTGTGGCATTCCCTGGGTGATCTCGTCGTTCTGGAAGGTGCAGTGGATCAACAAAAGTATGCATCTATCCATAGGGACCTCGTCCACCGTCCACCCCTGCATGCAGTTTGTATTTCGTCAGTACGATGGCATCCACCGGCAGGACAATGCAACGTGCCACTCAGCTCGCAGTGTACGCGCGTGGTTCGAAGAACACCATGGTTACCGTACTCCACTGTCCACCAAACTCCATGGATTTTAGCCGAATCTATGGGGCCTTCTCGATCAAGCTATTTCCGCCAGTGATCCTCAACCGAGAAACTTAGCGCAGCAGGCCGCGACGCTGGTGTCGGCATCGCTCCACATCCCTGTCGGTACCTTCCTGTGCCTCACTAACTCTCTTCCTGCAGGTGTCGCAGAGGTTCGCGCTACAAAAGGTGGTTATTCCGGCTTTTGACGGGTGGTCATATTCATGTGACTGGGCGGAGTAAATTCTACACTCTAACTTGAATTATCGTTAGCAACCACTTTCCTCAATAAAACTGCTTCCTCCTTGTTTGATAGAAAAACTTTCAGAGTCGTCTCTATAATACTGGACCCTCAGTTTTCTCCAAACCGACACCCACTTGTAACGGCGTAACAAACATAATCATTTTTCACTTATTCCAAATGGAACTATGCTATTCAGGCTTATTTGCACGTCAATACCACAACAGAACGTCCACTGAGTGGCGGCTGGTGACCTTTTCAGATGAATCACGTTTTATGCTCCATCGGACTAGAAGAAATAACGAACCAAAACTGGTTTAAACTGATTTCCAGGTTTAGTATACATGAGCTCTAAAATGTATATCCTAGGAGTTATGAACACTCGCTCTCATACACCACTGTTGAACACTTCTCTTCTACTGCAAGCTATTTGCTACTACGAACGACCTGCAGAGTGTAGTAAACAAATGAGAACATATTCTGTTACTGTGAAACAGAAGAGCTTACTACACAAAAGATGGGCTGACAGCTGCTTCCATTTGCTAGCCCATAAGAGGACATTTGTGACATTTACCATGTGGCGTAATAGGCTTTCATTGTGTTGGTAAATGCAAACGTAAAACTGCAATGTACAATCATTTCACAAACTTATCAAAACGGCTGTTCCCGGCGGAGGTTCGAGTCCTCCCTCGGGCACGGGTGTGTATGTTTGTCCTTAGGATAATTTAGGTTAAGTAGTGTATAAGCTTAGGGACTGATGACCTTAGCAGTTAAGTCTCATAAGATTTCACACACATCTGAACATTTTTTGAACTTATCAAAACACAAACTGGTTCCATAAGAACTAATGTGTGCGGCACACTTACCTAGAGCTGTGAATACGGTTTACTGCCACAACATAAACAGATGATTACTGTATCCAGAATGAGATTTTCACTCTGCAGCGGATTGTGCGCTGATATGAAACTTCCTGGCAGATTAAAATTGTGTGCCGCACCGAGACTCGAACTCGGGACCTTTGCCTACGCGGGCAAGTGCTCCACCATCTTTTTTTTTTAATAATTTGTATTGAACAAACTAAAAGTACATATATATATTCACTATGCAAGAGTTCTTTAAGATACCATTTAAACATATACAAATGACTGTTAGTTTAAAAAACATTAAATACAACAAATATAACATATTCTGTCTTCTTCCATTTTTTAAATTTTTTTTTTTTTTATTTTGGTCGATGCATGAGAACGTGGATAAGGGTGTTGCATCATGTGACAGGTAGGCATGGTACACCCCAACTTTGAGGGGGTCAAGGAAGACGCTGCGGAGATAACCGGCAAAAGTTTGTCGTTAAGATGGTTTTCGGGTGAGGGTGCTATGCGCGGTCACAACTTTGTACCAGAAATCAAGGACTGTATGCGGACCACTCTGAAAGAGGTATTCTAAAGCCTGTCATCGAAACCAGATTAGGGTATGGTGCTTAGCAAGAGGGTAGTGAAATGTCTGGGGCAATAACAGGAAATCCGGGGTTACCGTCGTTGGCGGGGCACGGAGGTAAAAGCCCACGATTCGTTGGATGAGGAGCCATACGTTTTGTTTCAGGGGGCACGTAAGACGGTGCTCGTCGGTGTCTTCGAGCTGACAGTCAGGGCAGAGTGGGGAGGTGGCCAGTCCTATGCGATGAAGTCGACTATTAGTCGGGAATTTTCCATAGACTAAAACATAACAGAGTGCAGACACAGACGACGGTAAAAAGGGTGCATGCACACAGCCCCAAACCGTGCGCCAGTTAATGTCAGGATGCTGTAGCACCATGGGGTCGCAAGGGTTGGACAGCATAAACAAACGATAATAATCTTTTGTACGGGGAGGACGGGTGACTGGAAGATCGGCCCGAACGTAGCTGAGTTCTATGAAACAATTGTCGACGTGGTACAATAATGGAGAAATAGGTGCCACATTGATCGGTGGATCGAGAGAAGCTGGTCGGAGGATATCTAAGAGACTGCGTGTTAAGGACGGGACCGGCCCCTGCCAGTGCCGCAACAGAGTGTGGACAAAGAGTGCAGAAGATCGTGCCCGCACGTTGACGAGTCCGAGGCCACCTTTTGCAGGAGGCAGTGTTAGAGTGTTGTAGGGGACTTTGAAAAGTGCCCCTGCTGACACGAAATATCCAAAGGCCGATTGGATGCGGCGGCCAAGGAGTAACGGCATTGGGAGGATCTGGGCGACGTGTACCAGTTTAGGGGCGACATACATGTTGACATAGGACACACGTTGGAGTTGGTTTAAGCTACGGTGCACTTGACCAGGGACATGGTGCCGAATCGACTGCAAAAGCCGCCGGTAAACCAGGGCCACTATGCGGTGTGTGGAGCTCGTAAATTCGATACCCAAGTAACGAAGGGTGGCACTGACAGGGAGTGGGGTCGGCACCATAGCCGGGAGGCCGCGCCCAATGTGCATCATAGTCGATTTACGGACATTAAGAATGCTACCAGAAAGACGTCCATACTGGTGGATCCATTGGATGGCGTCATTGAGTTCCGTGGAGGAGCAGGTGAGAAAGAGGAGATCGTCCGCATAAGCCCTACAGTGAAAGGTGTAGTCACGCAAAGTGAGGCCCTGCAGTCTAGAGGTAAGTCCAGTGACGAGGGGCTCAAGTGCAATGGCATATAATAAAGTAGACATAGGGCATCCTTGACGCACAGAGCGGCGTATAGGAATCGGTCCTACAAGCCTCCCATTGACTTGTACCACCGAGACCGCGGGAAGTAGTAACCGGCGAATGGCATGGACAAAATGTAATGGGAACCCCATACGTGTCGCCACCATGAGGAGGAATGGGTGGGTGTCGAACGCGATCAAAGGCACTCGTGAAATCGACGGATACCAGTACTGCACGAAGGCGACAAATCGACGCCAGTGCAATGAGGTCACGGCATTCTCCTAGGGCTGTTTGTAAGGTGGCCCCACAACCACGTGCAGTCTGCTCAGGTGAAAGCACCGTAGGTAAGACGGTGCGTATGCGCGCTGCTAAGAGGCGTGCATAGATTTTATAGTCTGCATTCAGTAGTGTAAGGGGGCGATATGCAGAGACATGAGACCCTCCCTTCGGTTTAGGCACAGGTAGAAGAATGTCAGTGACGAATTCAGGTGGAATTGGGAAGGACGGAGTAAAGAGTTCCTGAATCATTTCCGTCCAGCGAGGAAGCATTAACGTGGTGAACGCCCGGTAAAACTCCACTGGGAGACCATCTGGTCCGGGTGATTTGTTCTTGGCCCCTTTGTTCATCGCATCTACCACCTCTTCTGCGGTGATTGCAGACATCATGGACGTTGACTCCGCTACGGTGAGGGTCCGATCAGGGGAAGGACGGAGATCATCAGGAATGGGCGTCGTCATCGGTTCATCATCACAGAATTGGCGATAATGTTCAGCAAAGGCAGACACCACTGCCGCCTGTGTTGTGTGGTGAACACCATCGGAGGTTGTGATGTTGGGGACAAAAAGTCGACGTCGACGACTATGGTCGGATGCGGCATGGATTGTGGATGGGGTTTCGTCGTGGAGGAGGTCTTGTCGTCGGGAACGCACCACGACACCATGCAGTCGTGCACGTTGAAGAGAGAGGAGACGAGCTTTAGTACGCTGTCGTTCCCTATGGGTGTCAGGTGATGGAGGGAGCACATCGAGCTCACGGAGGACGGCGTAGTGAAAATTTGTGGTGTCTCGATGCCATGCTGCTGCTTCCTTGCCACATTGTATGAAGGCCTTTCTGATCGCAGGTTTGGCACATTTGAGCCACCAATGGAACGTGGATGTGTATTGCGGAGGGCGTCTTTCGCAAGACGCGCATGTAGTGGCAATACAGTGTCGGCAGTGTGGATCATTAAGGAGGGAGGTATTAAGCTTCCATTAACCTCTGCTGCGCCACACTGACTGAGGTGGCAAAGCCAGGGAGCAAATGACGGCGCAGTAGTCCGAAAATGCAAGGGGCCATCGTTCAGCTTGGGCGACTTCATTGCCAAGGTGGGCAGAGACATAAAACCGGTCCAGTCTGCTCGCAGAATGTGCTGTATAATGGGTAAAACCGGGGGTATTGCCATGAATTTTCTCCCAAACGTCCACTATATGAAAATCTTCGATTAAGGTGAGTAGCACCGGGCATGGCGAATAATCAGGCATTTGGTCCTGCGGATGGAGGACACAGTTGAAATCGCCTCCCATAATAAGGCGATCATAGCGTCCAGAAAACAGGGGCGCCACGTCATGTTCGAAGAAAGTGGACCGCTGCCGACGGTTCGTGGAGCCAGACGGAGCGTCGATATTGATGACGCGTGTGTCGAATATGGTAACAGCCATGCCTCTTCCACAGGGAAGGATTGTCGTGTCCTTGAGTGGGATTCCTTCACGTATGTAGAAAGCCACTCCACGCTCTGATTGATCACATGTGGACGTGTATGAGTCGTAGCCGTAGACTGGTGGTAGTGTGGCAACGCGTACTTCCTGAAGAAGGGCGACGTCGACGTCAGAGGCCCGAAGCATGTCACATAGGAGTTGCAGCTTGGGTGCAGTGCCGATCATGTTGAGGTTCAGTGTGGCAAACCGGTACGTTTGTTTCAGTGGTGGTGGACGCGCATCTACCATCATCAAGGGAAGTAAGAGGGGGCACCGACAGGAAGTCCCGTCCCATCAGCTGCAGTGCCTCGCTTTTGATGTTAACAGGCAGCCTTGTCCGGCAGAGGCAACTCATCTGGAGGAGAGGGCGTATCTTCCTCAATGTCGTCGGCCCATGCTCCTCTGCCGTGGGTCTGTCCAATGTCCATGGGAATTGCGTCGTGGTGAGAGAGATCTGGAGTTGTCGGCGGGGAGACAGGCGTCCCAACCGGCGCATCGATCGTTACATTGTGCGTGGTGACCTCCATGGTGGTCCCGTCCTGCGAAACGTCTTGTTCATCGTGAAAGTTGTCCGCCGACCTCTGCGTTGAAATTTCGGCTGGTTGGGTGTCGTCTTCGTCGTCGCGGGTGGCGACGCTTTGAGAGCCCGTGGCTGAACGGCGGCGGCGTTTGCGCCTACGTGGCGAGCGTTGTTTGCGCACGTGTTCCTCAGTGTCGGACGACGGCAAGGAGGAGCGTCGACCTGGTTCGAAGGCGTCGGTGGGTACAATGAAATTGTCAAACAGGTGTTGTGAAGAAGTACTCCTCAGCGTCCGGTGCGGGAGCCTGTTCGACGGCAAGGTCGTCAGGTGGGACGTCCGCACCGTCCATAGGTGACTGGGACGGTGGGACGTGCCGATCGGAAGGACCGGGCGACGGACTGGACGAAACTGTAGACGTGGCAAGAGCCGCTGCGTAAGTGACCGGTAGGGTGTGACGGACGCTTCCGACAACGGGAGCTGCGCGACACGTCGATGAATGCATTCAGACCGTAGGTGACCTTCTTTCCCGCAACCGGAACAGGTCCGAGGTTGGCCGTCGTACATTATAATGGCACGGCAGCCTCCGATACGTAGATAGGAAGGCACGTGTTTCTGCAACTCGATGCGGACCTGTCTAACACCGTTTAAAACGAGATATGTTTGAAATTGTACCCATCGTTCGGCAACATGTTCCAGAACGTTGCCATAGGGACGGAGCGTCTCGATGACGACGTCTGCAGGTAGTTCGAACAGCAATTCGAAGATCCTTATCGTCCGTGTGCCGAGACCTGCGTGATCGACGGTAACGGGTCCGACGTTGCCGTCGGAATGACAGAAGCGCAGTCCATGTTTTGCCTCTTGAAGCACCTTGTCGCACGCCGCATCGTTGTTCATTTTGACATAGACGGTACTGCTAACTATGGACAAGTGGATACAATTAGATCCGTTGGTGGTATGTTAACTTCATCGAGAATAAATCGTTCTACCTCCAGGGCCTTGGGTCGGGCGAAGTCAGAACAAAAGTTGAAACGTAATGTCTTCTTCCGATAGTTGTGCGCCATGGTGATCTAGAAGGGAAAACGGCACTTACAGCGGGCGAAGTAAACACAAACACACCGTGCGCGCCTCGCCCGCAGCGCTCTGGCGCGTGACCGCCTCGCAGCACTGCCGGCGGCAGACTGCCCATCTGAGCTACTCAAGCACGACTCACGCCCCGTCCTCGCAGCATTACTTCTGCCAGTACCTCGCCTCCTACCTTCCAAACTTTACAGAAGCTCTCCTGCGAACCTTACAGAACTAGCTCTCCTGAAAGAAAGGATATTGCGGAGGCATGGCTTAGCCACAGCCTGGGGGATGTTTTCAGAATGAGATTTTCACTCTGCAGTGGAGTGTGCGCTGATATGAAACTTCCTGGCAGATTAAAACTGTGTGCCGGACCGAGACTCGAACTCGGGACCTTTGCCTTCCGCGGGCAAGTGCTCTACCAACTGAGCTACCCAAGAACGACTCACGCCCCGTCCTCGCAGCTTTACTTCTGCCAGTACCTCGTCTCCTACCTTCCAAACTTCACAGAAGCTCTCCTGCGAACCTTGCTGTATCCATCGACAGTAACAGCGGAACGTTTCTTCGTTTGTTTACTGCATTCTGTAGGTCGTTTGTAATAGCAAAGAGTTTGCGGTAGAAGATATGTGTTTCACAGTGGCGAAGATGAACGTGCATAGCTCTTAAGGTATGTACTTTAGAGCACATGCAGGACATTTGCTTGTTATGCTCCATATTATCACCTCTCAAAATTAGCAAATACTTTTTTAGCATATTGTATAGATGAGTAATCGACATTAGTAAAGCGCAGTCTGAGGAAGTATATAATCTTTCATATTTAAAAAAAAAAAAAAAACCACTGTGCCTGTGTGGCTCGAGATGCCGTCTTCAACATCGATGTATAAATTAAAGTTAGTTATTATTCCAATGCCCGCAGCTCGTGGTCGTGCGGTAGCGTTCTCGCTTCCCACGCCCGGGTACCCGGGTTCGATTCCCCGCGGGGTCAGGGATTTTCTCTGCCTCGTGATGGCTGGGTGTTGTGTGATGTCCTTAGGTTAGTTAGGTTTAAGTAGTTCTAAGTTCTAGGGGACTGATGACCATAGATGTTAAGTCCCGTAGTGCTCAGAGCCATTTTTATTATTCCAATATTTATAGGAAAACTTGTATAAGTACACATACATTGGTTAGCTTTAATCTAATGTTGTGGGTACCATCTTTTCCCGCAACGTCTCCTGCTGGGAGCAGTCTTTTTTTTTTTTAATGAAAGCTCTGTTCGCACGAACAAACGCAAAAAATGGGTCTTCCTTTTCTTTTACGCAGTGCTCTGTTCTGTGCGGGACGAGAGTGGGGAGGCTATTTCTTTTGCAGACTTCTGCCGGAGGCGAGGCCGGCCGATGAGCACACCGCAAGCCGCGCAGGGTCGGCCGGTTTGGGACCGGCGTGACGTCAGCGGCGGCGGCGGCGGCGGTGGCGTGAACATCCCGGCGGTCCGGTCCTCGAGGGATGGCACGACAAGTGGATGATGGCGCCGCGCAGACAAAGGGGGCAGCCATAATAGGCGGCCATTGTGGCCGCGGGATCGATGGGACGCGCGTCCGAGCCCCGGGCCCGCGGAAGGATGGGGGGGGGGGGACGGCACGGAAGGGGGGGGGGGGAAGACGCGAGGCGACATCTGTCACGGCGCGGGGCGAGGTGTGCGCAAAGTAGAGCGGCGCAGGCATCCGCCCTGCTGCGTTCCTCGTTTCGTCTGTAATTACGAGACGCTTTATGTAATTAAAAGCGCCCGTTATTGCAGCACTCGAGGCGAACACTGCTGCGCTCTGGGGAACAAACGAAAACTTTATGAAAATCCATTTCAGCGTGCCAGAGGACGTTATGAAGCGCTAATGCTTTGCCTTTATACGTATACGACCAGAAAAAAAGTCTCTTCTGTATTGCAGAAGGAGGGTTGAGATGGTGCCGGGAGCACTTCGATGGATATACACCGACTGAAAAAAATCGCAACACCAAAAAATAATTGATGTAATGTAATGAAATTTCGGGAGTAGTTCTGTCTAGGTAACGTATTTAAATGATTTACGTTGAAAGCACGCAAACATGCAGGCATTCTATTGTACAAGTGCCGGATGTCGGTTTATGGGATGGAGTTCTATGCCCTTCGCACTTGGCCGACCGGGGTGGCCAAGCGGTTCTAGGCGCTGCAGTCTGGAACCGCGCGACCGCTACGGTTGCAGGTTCGAATCCTGCCTCGCGCATGGATTTGTGTGGTGTCCTTAGGTTAGTTAGGTTTAAGTAGTTCTAAGTTCTAGGGGACTGATGACCTCAGAAGTTAAGTCCCATAGTTCTCAGAGCCATTTGAACCATTTCGAACCTTCGCACTTGGCCGGTCAATACAGGGACGGTTGGTACTGGTTCTGGATGACGCTGGAGTTGTCGTACGATGATGCCCCAAATGTACTCGATTGGAGGCAGATCTAGTGATGGAGCAGGCTAAGTCAACATGTCGACACTCTGTAGAGCATGCTGGGTGACAACAGCAGTATGTGGGCGAGCGTTATACTGTTGGAGAACACACCATGGAATGCTGTTCATGAATGTCAGCACAACCGAATCACCAGATCGATGTACAAATTTTCAGTCAGGTTGCGTGAGGTACGAGTGATCCAAGTGTAGGTCCAATGTGTCTAGCAAACAGACAGGTTGGTTGCTGGCTCTAACTGGCCTCTTGTTAGCAACACATGGCTATCACTGGCACCGACGCAGAACCAGATTTCATTAGAAAACACAACAGACCTCCATCCTTGCCCTTCACCGAGTTCTCGCTTGACAAACCTGGAGTCACAAAATGCGGTGGATTGGGATCAGTGGAATACGCGTACAGGGCGTCTGGCTCGCAGCTGCCTTTGAAGAAACCGATCTGTAACAGTTCGTTACATCACTTTGGTGCCAACTGCTGCTCAAATGGCTGCTGTAGATGCAATACGATGCGCCGGAGCCATACGCCCAAGACGATGGTCTTCCCTCGCAGTAGTGCAACGTAGCCGTCCGGAGCCCGGTTTCCTTTCGACCGTATATACCAGTGACCACCTCTTCCAGCCATCATGTAAGTTGGGGACTGATGAACTCAGATGTTAAGTCCCATAGTGCTCAGAGCCATTTGAACCATCATGAAAGTTGGCTACATTTCTGTCAAGTATTTCTGCAGTATCGGAGAAGGGACATCCAGCTTCTCCTCGCCCTATTACGCGACCTCGTTCAGACTCAGTGTGGTGATGACAATGACGTCTTTGTCACCTTAAAAGGGTTCTCGACTAACATCAACTCATCGTGCCCAATATCGAATTAACTAACGCTCACGACCGCTACAGATTGTGTTCAAAGCGACCCGATTTGCATCCTCATAATGGCGTTACTAGCGCCACTCTTATGCAACTGGCCAGAGATTTGAACAGACATCATCTTTCAGATGTAGAAACACGCCTACCAACTTCCGTTTAGTATGCACAACACCTTGTTGTTGCTGCAATTTTTTTCCGTCCGTGTATTAGAGTCCATGCAACAGAAAAGCACAACATTAAGAGCACAAAAACCGATCTTTATCGCTTGAAATGAAAATAATTATTTAACGCACCTCCGACGTCGAGGTCATCAGTGAGACTAGCTCGCCCGGGCAAAGTTGGGAAGGAAATGGCCATGCTGGGTTTAAGGAACCACTCCGACAACCGTCTAAAGAGATGTGAAGAAATGCGAATGATTTAAATAAAAACAGTCTAACATCCCGTGCAAGCTGTTAAAATTTAATTTTATTGATCAGGTGACCCGTACCGGTAGTGGTACGATCATCTTCGGACCATTGTACCACGATCGAAACCGGACACCTGATTAATAAATTTAAAATTTTATCAACTTGCATGCGATATTAGACTCTTTCTATTAAAGAACTTTTATCTTAATTTTGACCGTTGTGTTCCCAGGAACAATATTCCAAAAGATGCTGAGGATTACTGGTGAGAAGCAAATACCTTTCGCATTTTTATCAACTGTCTGGACATCAATCACACCTTAAAATAGCGCAATGGACGCTTTGGAGCGCTGTAGGTAGAGTTTAACAGGTTCCAGGCGCTCACGTGACCATCCACTGCTGACGTGAGTCATGCCAACGAAGTGATGTATGCCAGTTGGAAAAAACTGCGAGCTAACATCCCAAAGATGTTCCGGCTCACATGCGGTTCCTCTTCGTCGAAATGTCTTGGCTCAAGCTCGTCTAGGGTTGAACCGCACGTGCCACATTACACGCCCTAAATTAGACACTTGTGACCGTTTGGTCAAATTGTCTGGCTGATGGCAAGTTTGCGAAATACAAAATAACATATAATAATAGTAATAATAATATCGGGAACTAAATTAACGACCCATAAATTATGTAGGCCATACAGTTGCGATTTGGTTAGAATAATGTCTATTCACAAAGCAAACTAATAGCGAAAGTGGTTGTATTTAGAATTACTATTACACTCGAGCGCATATCCATTTGACACAGTTCGATCCTCCACAATCTCATCGCGAAATACAAGTTATCTACGCGAAAAGTTAGAGTTCACATCAGGCGCGCGGCTGCTCGCCGCTCAGAGACTAAGTCCCACGATACCACACAATGCGAAATATTCTAAGTCGTTTCACTTCCTAGCTGCCTAACGACCGACTGTCAGCTTTCGCATCTCAATCCGAACTGAACCCTTTGGTGTTTCCAACCGAACTGTCCTCTTTGGTGTCTAGAGCAGAACTGCCCTCTGCCCGTCTCCGACCGCGTTTCCCGCGCGCCGAACGTCTTCGCCCAACTGACTAGCGCAGTTCCCTTCCCTGGAGCCGTCCATCTGATTGGCTACAGCTTATTCTACATTACTCTACATTTTAACATATTTAAATAATCAAAGCTTGACCTCTTTCACGTTCTAAATAAAGTAACAATAATATCCATTACATAATAAACGTTAGGGCTAAATTCTTTTACAAAAAAACCAATGCATTTTCCTTCTTAACTTTGAATGTCATGTCCAGTAGCCTTGCACCAATGTGCTTTCTGATGAATAAATAAAGAACAAAAGTAATTATTATGCACTAAGCTTTACAACAAATATTCTATTACCTAATGATTCCTGGACTCGCATTCGGGAGGACGACGGTTCAATCCCGTCTCCGGCCATCCTGATTTAGGTTTTCCGTGATTTCCCTAAATCGTTTCAGGCAAATGCCGGGATGGTTCCTTTGAAAGGGCACGGCCGATTTCCTTCCCAATCCTTGCCTAACCCGAGCTTGCGCTCCGTCTCTAATGACCTCGTTGTCGACGGGACGTTAAACACTAACCACCACCACCACCACCTAATGATTCAATAAGGTGTCATTCTGTCATCGTTCAATGTGATTTGTGTGAAGGAAATGATAATCTGATGCTTACCTGACAATACTGATAATTTAAATTTACTATATCTTTTAAACAAATAAAGTTACAGATTTCATATTTACAACGTTTGTCATTTTAATGATGCGCTTCTATATAAATGTCGATCGGTAAGATCGACTAGAGCGTTCAGATTTAAGCATTCAGGTCTTTATTACAAAACTTGTGAATTTCACTTTAACAGTATATCCTAAACTATTATAGATATGAGCAATATTCAGGTTTTATTGGGATCACCTTGAAAATTTATGGAAGATACTAGATTAAAATTACTGTGGCTTCATTCCCTGCATTACTATAGAGTTAAATAGTTTTCATAAATGTTTCCCTTTATGGACCATCTTAGATCCGCCATATTTAACAATGCTACGTCTCCTTGGCCACAAAGGCTTCTACTGGGTTTCCCTATGACGTAGGTTCTCGTCTGTCTCACTCGTACACTACAGCGCTTAGGCCTCAATAGACAATAGACGCCTGTGAATTTCCCCATCTCGTGGTGACTCTGCGCCCTTAGTGGAACACGGTCCTCGACGACAGGGTTCGTTTCACAATTCCTATAGGCTGACTCTTTCGGCCATATATTTAAATGAGAGCGCAATACTCGTTAACTCATACAACACAGCAAAATGGATCAAGGTGGAGAGCTGAAAAGATGGCAGAAAAGAGACTTCATGTTTACACGTGTTAAAGACAGAGCCATGAAGGAAGTTGTCGGATTTGCTGTTGTATCGACACAGGCCGTTCAATTATAAAACATCTTGTTACGAATCCTCCGAGATCACCATATGCATTGACGAGCGTGTGGGTGGGCACTCAAGGCCTGAAACAAAGGATGGGTCGAGGATAAGTCATTAATTGACATGAAATTAGGTGACAGATTCGGGACTTATTGATGAGGAATAAACATCTGCTCTATCCACATTTCGTATATCAGTTTTATTTCGAAGTATCTAAGGACTCAACCGCGAATTAAAGCACCTATAAAACTATACAAACGAAAAAATGTGTAATAATAATTCCCTACATACAGAGAAATCTGTAAACAGATTTCGGTTGCCGCTGTTTAGAAAGGTGTTACTAAATTGTTCAACATGGCGGCGCCCGTTCAGAAGCTTCAAGTTTAAACATAGCGTCTTCTTGGTCTGGGGGAGTGCACGAACACAGAAAAACTCTCCGTCCCAAAGGCAGAAATCCATTCCAGTACGATTATGCCATAGGTGGTAAATCATTGGAAGCGGTAACGACCGTAAAATACTTAGGAGTTACTATCCGGAGCGATCTGAAGTGGAATGATCACATAAAACAAATAGTGGGAAAAGCAGGCGCCAGGTTGAGATTCATAGGAAGAATTCTAAGAAAATGTGACTCATCGACGAAAGAAGTAGCTTACAAAACGCTTGTTCGTCCGATTCTTGAGTATTGCTCATCAGTATGGGACCCTTACCAGGTTGGATTAATAGAAGAGATAGACATGATCCAGCGAAAAGCAGCGCGATTCGTCATGGGGACATTTAGTCAGCGCGAGAGCGTTACGGAGATGCTGAACAAGCTCCAGTGGCGGACACTTCAAGAAAGGCGTTACGCAATACGGAGAGGTTTATTATCGAAATTACGAGAGAGCACATTCCGGGAAGAGATGGGCAACATATTACTACCGCCCACATATATCTCGCGTAATGATCACAACGAAAAGATCCGAGAAATTAGAGCAAATACGGAGACTTACAAGCAGTCGTTCTTCCCACGCACAATTCGTGAATGGAACAGGGAAGGGGGGATCAGATAGTGGTACAATAAGTACCCTCCGCCACACACCGTAAGGTGGCTCGCGGAGTATAGATGTAGATGTAGAAAGGCCAAGGCTGCTTCAGGTTATGAAATCGCAGAAAGGAAGTGGCGAGTTCTATGGTCCAATAGGCGACAGCTAGCCACTTCGCTACCCGGCCCGTTGGCACCGGAACTACTTTTTTCAGCCGTAGGCACACTAATGTGAGATGCCGACCAGCTAAAAAACACCTGAGCGTCGCTGCTCCGGTGCACGTTCTGAAACATGTTCTTGGAAGATCCACCAGCTGCCGTCTCGCTCGCGACCGCATCATGCCTAGAGATACGCTTCGCCATGCTACGAAAAGTTCAACGGCTCATTCATTCGACCACAGTCCAGTAACGATCTTCGTTTTGGTCGTCTGACGGTGGCAAGTATTTCGCCCACTACGGGAGAACAGCAGCGCCAGCCATGTGATAAGGTTCACCGTAGTCTACCACCCTCCTTTTGTTGACGAAAGTTAGTTCTCATGGTTCAGTATTCTCTCTCCGAAGTGTTCACAGATAAACTTGTGTAGTTTTAGATGAATGCTATTTCTATAAGTCGTCCCTCGGTTAAGAGTACGTTGGCCTATGCTAACTTCAGAATGTATCTCTTTGTGTTAAGTTTCTAAATATTTTATTCGTGTTGCGACTTCTAGCACCTTCCCTAGAGTAACCATTCAAATCAGTGGTTCCCCGCAAGTAGGATCTTAGTCCATGCCTTCCCACGGTCTGGTACTGGGTAAAATAGTAACATGAGATCCCGATGGTCTATCGATGTTCGTCTGGCTCGCTAATTGGGGCAAGCTCTTTTCATTCAAGCCACCTGGGATACGAAAACAGTAGCAGTCAATTCAGGCGTAGTACCGCACAAGAACTTAACAAAGAATGGTGTTCTAGTAGCAGCAATGTACCGCGGCGTAAGAACGACGGTCGTAGAATTATCCTGACACTATCACAATGTAGACCCATTTATTCAGGCTACCGTGTACATGAACCAGGACGTTCATTTAAAAAAAAAAATGGTTCAAATGGCTCTGAGCACTATGGGACTCAACTGCTGAGGTCATTAGTCCCCTAGAACTTAGAACTAGTTAAACCTAACTAACCTAAGGACATCACAAACATCCATGCCCGAGGCAGGATTCGAACCTGCGACCGTAGCGGTCTTGCGGTTCCAGACTGCAGCGCCTTTAACCGCACGGCCACTTCGGCCGGCTGACGTTCATTTCACTTCGTGACTTTGCTCAAGCCGCATCCAGGATTATACAAAGGTGCGCAGGCATGCTTAGGTACCACGACTACGTTACTGAATTATCGTATGATAAACGTGTGCCGTATAATTGACGTAGTGTAAAACGCCTGCGAGCGTTAGACGCTCTGTGAAAGAACAATATAATTATTCTTTGAAAAAATATTCTTTACAAACATGTGATTCTTTGACTCCCTCGAGTCCGCAGCCCGTGGTCGTGCGGTAGCGTTATCGCTTCCCACGCCCGGGTTCCCGGGTTCGATTCCCGGCGGGGTCAGGGATTTTCTCTGCCTCGTGATGACTGGGTGTTGTGTGCTGTCCTTACGTTAGTTAGGTTGAAGTAGTTCTAAGTTCTAGGGGACTGACGACCATAGATGTTAAGTCCCATAGTGCTCAGAGCCATTTGAACCATTTTTGACTCTCTCGAGTGCTTATTTAGAACATAACGTTGATGGAAATTTTTACTAACTTCAGCACTAGTTGTTAAAGGCCATCATAATGAGAATGCTGACGAAAACGTAAAATAAGTCTGTACTGTAGACACATTCTTCATGTTCCCAATAGTAAAACTAGGGACTTGTGTTCATACTATATGCAAATATAGATCAAATTTCATTTAAGGTACATATTGCACATCTTTTATGAATTTTAACAATTATCACTAATCGTAGGTTTATTTCTGGATCGCAAGGATTAGAGAATGGTGGCTGTGTAAGTAGGGCCTGCAGTCTCTAAATAGCCCTACTTGGGGAAAACCTTTTATTCGAGGTTTTCATTTTTATTATAATATAACAACAACAGCTACCATCCATCCTTCGTTGAGAATACCGTACAGGCATCCACGAATCTTTATGAAGGTGCTTTACGAAATTCGTACGGTCACAATTAAGAATAATTTATGATGAAGCCTTTCTAGCAACTTTTTTTTCAGTTTCCTGACTGGTTTGATGCGGCTTGTCACGAATTCCTCTCCTGTACCAACCTTTTTATCTCAAAATAGCACTTGCAACCTATTTCCTCAATTATTTGCTGGACGTATTCCAATCTCTGTCTTCCTCTACAGTTTTTTCCCTTTACAGATCCCTCTAGTAGCTTGAAAGTTATTCCCTGATGTCTTAACAAAAGTCCTACAATCCCGCCCCTTCTCCTTGTCAGTATTTTCCACATACTACTTTCCTTTCCGATTCTGCGGAGAATCTCCTCATGCCTTACCTTATCAGTCCACCTAATTTTCAACATTCATCCGTAGCGCCACATCTCAAATGCTTCGATTCTCTTCTGGTTTTCCAACAGTCCTTGTTTCACATCCATACAATGCTGTGCTGCGCTCCAAACGTACATTCTCAGAAATCCTCAAATCAAGGCCTAAGTTTGCTGCTAGTAGGCTTCTCTTGGCCAGGAATGCCCTTCTTGCGAGTGCTCGTCTGTTTTTGATATCCTCCTTACTCCGTCCGTCACTAGTTATTTTGCTGCCTAGGTAGTAGAAATTCATAATTTCGTCTACTTCGTGTCCATCACTCCTGATGTTCAGTTTCTCGTTGTTCTCATTTCTGCTCCTACTCATTATTTTCGTCTTTCTTCGATTTACTCACAATCCATTTCTGTATTTATTAGACTGCACATTCCACTCAGCAAATCATACAATTCTTCTTCACTTTCACTCAGGATAACAATAGCATCAGCGAATCATGTCTTTAATATCCTTACACCTAGAATTTTAATTCCGCTCCTGAACCTTTCTTTTATTTCCAGCACTGTCTCTTCGATGTAGAGATTGAACAGTACGGGCGAAAGACTACATCCCTAACTCACACCCTTTTTTATCCGAGCACTTTGTTCTTGGTCGACCACTCTTATTAGTCCCACTTGGCTCTTGTACATATTGTACATTACCCGTCTCTCCCTACAACCTACCCCTATTTCTCTCAGAATTTCGAACATCTTGCACCATTTTACATTGTCGAACGCCTTTTCCACGTCGACAAACCCTATGAACATATCTTGGTTTTTCAATAGTCTTGCTTCCATTATCTACCGCAACGTCAGAATTCGTTCCCCGGTGCCTTTACCTTTCCTAAAGTCAAACTGATCGTCATCTAACACATCCTCAATTTTGTCTTCCATTCTTCTGTATACTGCACTTGTCAGGAACTTGGATGCATGAGCTGTTAAGCTGATTGTGTGATAATTCTCGCACTTGTCAGCTCTTGCACTCTTAGGAATTGTATAAATGATATTTTTTCGATAGTCAGAAGATATGCCGCCAGATGCATGAATTCTACACACCAACTCGTATAATCGGTTTATTGCCACTTTCCTCAGTGTTGTTGGAAATTCTGATGGAATGTTATCTATCCCTTCTGTCTTATTTGAGCTTAAGTCCTCCAAACCCGCCTTAAATTCTCATTGTAATACAGGATTCCCTGTTTCCTCTAAATCGACTCATGTTTCTTCTTCTATCACATCAGACAAATTTTACCCTCATAGAGGTCTTAAATGTATTCTTTCCATCTATCCGCCCTTTCCTTTGCATGTAACAGTGTAATTTTTGTTGCACTCTTATTGTTACCTCCCTAACTTTTAATTTCACCGAAGGTTGTTGCGACTTTCCTATATGTTTCCTATATGTTGAATCAGTCCTTCCGCGAATAATTTCTTTTTCTATTTCTTCACATTTTTCATGCAGTCATTTCGTTTTAACTTCCCTAAACTTCCTATTTATTTCATTCCTCAGCGACTTGTATTTCTGTATTCCTTAATTTCCCTGAGCAATTTTGTACTTTCTTCCTTCATCAATCAACTGAAGTTTTCTTCTGTCATCCATGGTCTTCGCAATTACCTTCTTTGTACCTATAGTTTTCTTTCCAACTTCTGTGATTTGACTCTTTTTAGAGATGTCTATTCCTCTTCAACCGTTCTGCCTACCGAGCTAT
Source organism: Schistocerca nitens (assembly GCF_023898315.1). Lineage (NCBI taxonomy): Eukaryota > Metazoa > Arthropoda > Insecta > Orthoptera > Acrididae > Schistocerca > Schistocerca nitens. Next base: position 611,152,847 of record NC_064615.1, read on the forward strand.
TCCTTACTGTCATATCTATAGCCTTAGAGAACGTGTAGCGTATCTCATCATTCCTTCGTACTTCCGTATCCCACTTCTTTGAGTATTGATTCTGCCTGACTAATCTCTTAAACTTCGGCCTACTCTTCATCACTACTACATGGAGATCTGAGTCTATATCAGCTCCCGGGTACGCCTTACAATCCAGTATGTGATTTCGGAATCTCTGTCTGACCATGATGTAATCTAACTGAAATCTTCCCATATCAGCCGGTCTTTCACAAATATATCTCCTTTTCTTGTCATTCTTGAACAGAGAAATCGCTATTACTAGTTGAAATTTATTACAGAACTCAATCAGTCTTTCTCCTCTCTCATCCTTGGGCCAAGTCCGTATTCTCCTGTAACCTTTTCTTTTACTTTCCTCTACAAATACATTCCAGTCTCCCTTAACTGTTAAATTTTCATCCCTTTATATGTACTGTATTACTCTTTAAACATCCTCATATACTTTCTCTCACTCCTGATCTTCAGCTTGCGACGTCGGCTAGTGTACCTGAAATATCGTTGTCGGTGTTGGTTTGCTGTCGATTCTGATAAGAACGACCCTACCACTGAACTGTTCATAGTAACATACTCTCTTCCCTACCTTTCTATTCATAACGAATCCTAACCCTTTGTACCATTTTCTGCTGCTGTTGATGTCACCCTATACTCGTCTGACCAGAAATCCTCGTCTTCTTTGCATTTCACTTCACTGACCACTACTATACCTAACTTGAACCTTTGCATTTCACATTTCAGACTTCCTAGCTTCCCTGCCACGTTCATGCATCTGACGTTGCACGCCCCGCCTAGTGGAACGTTATCCTTTCGTTGGTTGTTCATTCTTTTTCTCATGTTCACCTCCCCCTTGGCAGTCCCCTCCCGGAGATCCGAACAGTGGACTATTCCGGAATCTTTTGCCAATGGAGAGATCATCACTACACTTTTTCAGGCCACATTTCCTGTGAATGCACGTTGTGTCTTTAATGCAGTGGTTTCCATTGCCTTCTGCATCCTCATACCGTTGATCATTGCTGATTCTTCCGCCTGTAAGAGAAGTTTCCCATCCGAAGGACAAGGGAGTGCCTTGAACCTCTGTCCGCTCCTCCCGCCTCTTTGTCAAGGCCTTATGTCGGAAGTCTTCGGCCGTCACTGCCATTTATTAATCACAATTTAAGTGGTGGCTTGTTTGGCAACCGAGACCGATGACGTTTTGATTACTAATCAAGACGCTATCCCTAGACCACGGGTCACCATCTAACAGCCTAACAGACTAAATCAGCCAATACTTGTAAAAACATTTTATTATCCGAGAAAGACTTCCTTACGTGGAAGTATCATCCAGAACAAGGATATTTTATTATGGCCCTTACTGATTATAATTAATAACAGAGTTTGGTGCACATTTAATTACAAGTGTACGAATGGTGCAGTCTACCTTAATAGAAACTTCTGCACGGTGGCTATCGTAACTATTATGAAACATAATTTAAGAAACTTATTGAAGTGACTGTCGTTTAGTGTAGAGGGAGTACATACGTAGAATACACTTAAGTTTGGAAATATTTTGTAATGTTAGTCAAATGTAGCAAACAAGATCACAGTATTTTGGTAGCACTATGGGATCTAATCATGAATAGATACCTGAACAAACTTTTGTACTCTTTTCATCGCGAATTGAGGCCATGACGATGGCGAGAGGGTTTGTTACATCTTCAGCTGCTTCTACACGATAAGTCTGCACCCTACACTTCTGTAGCAGTACTGCGACATCCCCTCGCTAATACCACCTCGCAACACGTCGGCGGCCGGCAGGTTGCCAGAACCGTAGGCGTCTTGCTCTGAAGCCAGATACACGTGGCAATTACAATTCAGGTCTTACACACCGCATCGTTGCAAGCCGTGGCAGACGTCACCGCTCCGTGTACATGCCAGACTCCAGCAGGCACCACGAGAGGTGCCAGCATCGTCCGCCAACAGCGCGTGCATCCGATCGCAGCGCTGCGAACACGGCACTAAACTGAGAGTGCACGCCACGTGAAATGTGTCTGCATGTCTCATGACACGCTACAGAAAGCCTTCTGCGGATTGATTGAGACACTGCATGACTACTGGAAGACAGCACTCACACTCTGGGCTCAACGCTGGCTGCTCTCCATAATTCATGTCAGCAGGATCTTCAGCAGCAATCTTTAGCGCCGCCCAGATCGCCGACCCAACGTCGACCCAGTCCAGTCGAAGACTCCAACCAAGACACCGACCAGCCTGCAACCGGCCGAGCCGAACACCAACCCAGACACCGGCCGGACTAGTATGTAGGACATCGACTGGACATCAACCAGACACCTACCAAGCACACCCAGCTGGACAACCATGAGAGACTTCAACAGTTGGAGCCATTACCGTTGTATCGAAAGTGGAAATTACTAGTATTGCTTGTTTCATGTCATAACTGTGAGTGCGTTTCTTTCGTTGCAGGCTGTAGACCAACGGTATTACATTGACCTTGCACCTCGTTAAGGACCAAGAAATATGATATGTATTTGGAACAGGTTTCGTAGGACTACTTCCATGCTCGAATAGCACATGACAACATCTAAATATTTCCGTCTGAGCTCTAATTTCTATTATTTTATCACGATGATCAGTTTTTTCTAAGGAGGTGTGAGTAAAAAAAATTTTTTTTGGTATTCTTAGGAGAACGTCGGTGATGTAATTTCGTGAAAAGATTTCATTCCAAAGAGAAATTCCTTTTGTTTTAATAACTGTCAGCCCAGCTGGCTTATCATATTTGTGTCACTTTCACCTCTGTTTTGTATGAACTCACTTGATGTGCTCCATCAATTCGATCTGGCAGGGATCCCATAACGTGCAGCAATACTCCAGAAGAGGGCGGGTAGATTTAGTGTAGTCTATTTAGTAAATTACCGTCTCGTAAAGCGACATACGGCTGGGAGAGCGGTGTGTATCCGTGACGCCGGTGGGCTGAGGATGACACGGCGGCTGGTCAGTACCACTAGGCTTTCATGGCCTATTCGGGAGGAGTTTTTTATTTAGTAGATTAACCAATTGCCTGATATCTCCTGGGGGTGAGTAATTATTTTAACAGCACAAGTAGCTATGAAATAAGATTTTATTATGTTGTATCTAGTCTCAGATTTCCGTCATCTACCTGCAGGTTTTACAGCTCAAAGCGGTATAAGCCATGTGTCTGTGACTATATTACACTGAGGTGACAAAAGTTATGGGAGAGCGGTATGCACATTTACAGACGGCGGTAGTATCGTGTGCGCAAAATATAAAAGGGCAGTGTATTGGCGGAGCTGTCATTTTTACTCGGATGATTCACGTGAAAAGGCTTCAGACGACATTATGCCTACACAGAGGTAATTAATAAACTTTGAATGCGTAATGGGAATTGTAGCTAGATGCATAGGACATTCCTTTTCGGAAATTGTTAGCGAATTCAGTATTCCGAGGTGTACAGTATCAAGAGTGGACCAATAACACCAAATTTCAGGCATTACCTTTCACCACGGGCAAATCAGTGGCCGACGGCCTTCACTTAAGAACCGAGAACAACGTAGAGTTGTCAGTGCTAACAGACAAGCAACGCGGCGTGAAATAACCGCAGGAATCAATTTAGGAGGTACGACGAACGTGTCCGTTAGGGCAGTGCGGCGAGATGTGGCGACATTGGACTACGGCAGCGGATGGCCGACGGGAGTGCCTTTTCTAACAACACGACATCGCCTGCAGCGCCTCTCCTGGGCTCACGATCGTATCTGTTTGACGCTAGATGGCTGTCAACCGTGACCTGGTCAAATTGTCCCGACTTCCGTTGCTAAGAGCTGATGGCAGGGTTCGAGAGTGGCGCAGACACCAGGAAGCCATGGCCCAAGTTGTCAACAAGGCACTGTGCAAGCAGGTGGTGGCTCCGTAACGGTTTGGGCCGTGTTTACATGGAATGGAATGGGTCCTCTGGTCCGATCATTCACTGGAAATGATTATGTACGCACTACCTGGAAACTATTTGCAGTCGTATTGGACTTCATGTTTCCAAACAACGATGGCATTTTTATGGATGACAATGCACCATATCATTGGATCACATCTATTCGCAATTGGTTTGAAGGAAATTCTGGACATTTCGAGAGAATAATTTAGCCACTCAGATCGATCGACATGAATCCAATCGAACATTTATGGGACGTAATAGAGAGGTTGGTTCGTGCACAAAATCCTACACCGGCAACACTTTCGTTATTATGGATGGCTATAGATGGTGCATAGCCTAATATTTCTGCAGGGCACTTCCAACACCTTTTTGAGTCCATGCCACGTCGAGTTGCTGCACTATGCTGAGCAAAAGGAGGTCCGACACGATATTAGGAAGTATCCCATGACTTTTGTCACCTCAGTGTATACTCATACATTGTAGTCATGGTCTACTTTGAGCCGTAAAGACTGCCAGATGATGAGGGAAGGCCGAATATAGTTACCGCAAAATACTGTTTTATTTAATATCAGCTTTTGGTTGTGTTTTATAAAAAAAGTCTTCTTTTTTAGATTTGGTGAATACAATTTATAAGAACTATCTTATGCGTGCTCTGCCTTGCACAATAGAGAATGGAGATACCAAGCTGTTAGAGGGACATTCTGTTGGAGTATTCGTGAATTCTTTCTAGATTCTTCTTACAAAGAATTTTTGGAAAGATTTGCTGCTGCCTTACAAACACAAAACATTCTACGACCAAAATAAACTCGTACAGCGTTCTTTGCGAATGGAAAAAACAGCCCCTTCCATGTCCGGCAAACGGAGTTAATATGTCAGCGCAGCAACTGTTCCGACATCCATAGAGAATCTGATACGTTTACTGAATTGGACAGATTCATGCCGAGAGATTCCTCGGTCGGCTCTAATTTTCCGGAGCAAGAGAAAGGGTGACTACGGGTAGCAGCTAAGAAAAAGAATTTCTTTTATTTTTAACTACCTAAAATCTATTGATTGCTCCAAATTTTACTCATAAAGTACTTTAGTTAATTAATGTCCTAACTTGACACACTCTGACTTTATTTTTAGTGGCAGTTATTCCGGCACACAGGAGCTCATAAGCCGGACGAGATTCCGTAACACTACTGTCGCGTCTTTGCACAGGCCCAAGCTGACGTTCACGACATTATTGTTCCGTTGTTTCCTCTAATTAACCTTTATAACGGAGTCGAGAGGGAGCAGATCCTTTGTGGTCGTTTGCGGTTGATGCTGAAGAACAGAGAAGGTTCCTTTGACTGGGATGCTGATCTCCCAAGTACCAAGATGATGCGAACTCTTTCAATAAATTTATTTAACACTAGAAATATCTGTATGCGAGATGTCTGACCAACAAATCCCTTCACACGTACATACACAAGTTACAATTGACCCCAACACTTTACTATCGAAATCTCTTTCACTCTGATTCCGTCTTATTACACATGGGTTTCCAATATCAAGAGACCAGAGGTACCTGGCTTTTTGTTCTAAGCACCATTAAATGCACTACCTAGGGTGCCTAGCTCGGAGACAAGTGCAAACTTTGCCACTTGTTTTGCAGCCTATTGAATCAGTGGCCACTTGGCATCACTACTAAATCAGTGACTCCTTGGCCTAATTCACAGGACAGATACTTGTTCCTAATAGGTGTTTGAGACAAAAACAGGCGGACTCTGTTCAGCATCGGCTCCCTCGGGTATGCGTGTGTGTGTTTTCCTTAGCGTAAGTTAGTTTAAGTTACATTAAGTAGTGCGTAAGCCTAGCGACCGATGACCTCAGCAATTTGGTCCCATAGACCTTATCACAAATTTTCAAATTTCTATTCAGCAATATGAAACGTACGCAGAGTCTCACAGTAATGTTGCGACAAACTTCGAAGCGTTGAGGAGGGTGTTTTGAACAAATCGAGTGAACGAACCCGTGTCAAAAATGTTATTCAACGACGCTACAGAGCCTTAAATTTATAGGCGCCTGCGCCTGGCTTTAGGCTACCATTTCGACACCATCACTGTTGGACACGGGTTCCTTCCCTCGATTTGTTCTCCAAGACATCCTTTACAGCCCCTCGAAGTTTGTCGCAACATCTCTGGGACACCGCGTATAAGACACTTGTAAAATTTCTACTCATTTGTCAGTTGCAGTTGCGCCGCCCGAGTAACACTGTCTTCTCTTGGGCGAAGTCTTACGGCTCCAACAGTACCGGCTGCCGTGAGGCATTCTTGCTGGTCCTCCTGGGTATTCAGTCACTCTGTTGTTGTACTGCTCTCCTCTTCTGCTCGATACTCTACTACTCCATTACTGATTCGGTACCGCCCATGGCCGTCCCTTTACACTCTTCTCAAGCGCCTTTTTTCATTCCGATCTGGTTGCACACGACCTGTTTCATTATCTTTCTGGAACATTTCGTCCCACAAGATTGTCTTAATTTTCCGTCTACTGGTCAAGATTTGGAAGTGTGGTGCAGAGCCATTACCCGTGGCTCTTTACCTTGTTGATAAGTGTTAACCATGAGCTGCAGCCTTTTGCAGGTCTACAAGTGACAAATGGAAGACAGCTGATTCCGAAGGTTTACAAATATTCCAGTTTGCCTCGTCGTTGTGTCGCCTGGTGACACGCACATAGGATTTGTTAAGAAGCACCGCTGGAAATGTTCCAATGATTTTTGACAATTAACCAAATTATTCCCCGGTCATTATACTACTGAAAGTTTAATTACAATAAATAAATAATTAGTTGAACATATCGACATAGAAGTTGTTTCAAATTTGAGGCCGACGCCTCGAGCAGCTGTCTGTTCACATCGTTAGGACCTGACGATGGCCGCAAATGACTCAAATTAATCTCATTTTTTTAAATTTATGTCGTAAAGAAGACAAATAAAAGACAAAAAGTTATTGCGGCAAGAACACGAACAATGCTACACTTGCTCTCCCTTATATGTTAAAAGTGCGTGAACAAATATCGCAGTATATTGTAAGGCGAGAAATACGATACTTTATTAACAACATAATTTTGTTCCATACTAACTCTAGAAACGTAGTTTTCCGAAGCTTTTTGCTCTGGAGAGTAATTACAATTTCCTATTATTTTAGATTTTAATTTTTTCACTATTAGCACTATTACGATCATTTTCAGGAAATCTGGTTACGAAATTAGGCATTGACATAGAAAAGATAAAAGAAATTATTCAGGTAGTGAAGGGAGACGAAAATTTAATAGTCATGGGTGACTGGAATTCGTCAGTAGGAAAAGGGAGAGAAGGAAACATAGTAGGTGAATATGGATTTGGGGGAAGAAATGAAAGAGGAAGCCGCCTTGTAGAATTTTGCACAGAGCATAACTTAATCATAGCTAACACTTGGTTCAAGAATCGTAAAAGACGGCTGTACACATGGAAGAATCCTGGAGATACTAATAGGTATCAGATAGATTATATAATGGTAAGACAGAGATTTAGGAACCAGGTTTTAAATTGTAAGACATTTCCAGGGGCAGATGTGGATTCTGACCACAATCTGTTGGTTATGAACTGCAGATTGAAACTGAAGAAACTGCAAAAAGGTGGGAATTTAAGGAGATGGGACCTGGATAAACTGAAAGTACCAGAGGTTGTAGAGAGTTTCAGGGAGAGCATAAGGGAACAATTGACAGGAATGGGGGAAAGAAATACAGTAGAAGAAGAATGGGTAGCTCTGAGGGATGAAGTAGTGAAGGCAGCAGAGGATCAAGTAGGTAAAAAGACGAGGGCTAATAGAAATCCTTGGGTAACAGAAGAAATATTGAATTTAATTGATGAAAGGAGAAAATATAAAAATGCAGTAAATGAAGCAGGCAAAAGGGAATACAAAAGTCTCAAAAATGAGATCGACAGAAAGTGCAAAATGGCTAAGCAGCGATGGCTAGAGGACAAATGTAAGGATGTAGAGGCTTGTCTCACTAGGGGTAAGATAGATACTGCCTACAGGAAAATTAAAGAGACCTTTGGAGAGAAGAGAACCACTTGTATGAATATCAAGAGCTCAGATGGCAACCCAGTTCTAAGCAAAGAAGGGAAGGCAGAAAGGTGGAAGGAGTATATAGAGGGTTTATACAAGGACGATGTACTTGAGGACAGTATTATGGAAATGGAAGAGGATGTAGATGAAGATGAAATGGGAGATAAGATACTGCGTGAAGAGTTTGACAGAGCACTTAAAGACCTGAGTCGAAACAAGGCCCCGGGAGTAGACAACATTCCATTACAACTACTGATGGCCTTGGGAGAGCCAGTCATGACAAAACTCTACCATCTGGTTCTTTACAGATGAATGGAAAAACTGGTAGAAGCGGACCTCGGGGAAGATCAGTTTGGATTCCGTAGAAATGTTGGAACACGTGAGGCAATACTAACCTTACGACTTATCTTAGAAGAAAGATTAAGAAAAGGCAAACCTACGTTTCTAGCATTTGTAGACTTAGAGAAAGCTTTTGACAACGTTAACTGGAATACTCTCTTTCAAATTCTAAAGGTGGCAGGGGTAAAATACAGGGAGCGAAAGGCTATTTACAATTTGTACAGAAACCAGATGGCAGTTATAAGAGTCGAGGGGCATGAAAGGGAAGAAGTGGTTGGGAAAGGAGTGAGGCAGGGTTGTAGCCTCTCCCCGATGTTATTCAATCTGTATATTGAGCAAGCAGTAAAGGAAACAAAAGAAAAATTCGGAGTAGGTATTAAAATTCATGGAGAAGAATTAAAAACTTTGAGGTTCGCCGATGACATTGTAATTCTGTCAGAGACAGCAAAGGACTTGGAACAGCAGTTGAACGGAATGGACAGTGTCTTGAATGGAGAATATAAGATGAACATCAACAAAAGCAAAACGAGGATAATGGAATGTAGTCAAATTAAATCGGGTGATGCTGAGGGAATTAGATTAGGAAATGAGACACTTAAAGTAGTAAAGGAGTTTTGCTATTTAGGGAGTAAAATAACTGATGATGGTCGAAGTAGAGAGGATATAAAATGTAGACTGGCAATGGCAAGGAAATCGTTTCTGAAGAAGAGAAATTTGTTAACATCGAGTATAGATTTAAGTGTCAGGAAGTCGTTTCTGAAAGTATTTGTATGGAGTGTAGCCATGTATGGAAGTGAAACATGGACGATAACCAGTTTGGACAAAAAGAGAATAGAAGCTTTCGAAATGTGGTGCTACAGAAGAATGCTGAAGATAAGGTGGGTAGATCACGTAACTAATGAGGAGGTGTTGAACAGGATTGGGGAGAAGAGAAGTTTGTGGCACAACTTGACTAGAAGAAGGGATCGGTTGGTAGGACATGTTTTGAGGCATCAAGGGATCACAAATTTAGCATTGGAGGGCAGCGTGGAGGGTAAAAATCGTAGAGGGAGACCAAGAGATGAATACACTAAGCAGATTCAGAAGGATGTAGGTTGCAGTAGGTACTGGGAGATGAAGAAGCTTGCACAGGATAGAGTAGCATGGAGAGCTGCATCAAACCAGTCTCAGGACTGAAGACCACAACAACAACATAGAAAAAATAGCCAAACGATATCAACAAAGGAGATGCGATATATAAACTATTGAAATGCCCACATAGTCCATAATAGTGTTGCTTGAATACTTTCTTAAATTAACTTTGACCATATCGTCGATAGTAGTTGGTTCCCACAGCTTTCGGCAGGCAAGGTGCTGAGCATCTTGCAGACTGCCACTTTGACCGTGTGTCTCCCGGGTGATGCACCGCCATCGCATCACGTTCTCTTTGCACCGCAGCACTCCCGTCTTCAGTCGTCAGTCTGTTCCATCTCATCTCATACAGATCATGTCGTTGTCAGAAGCAAGTTGCTCTTTGCTGTGCAGCTACTTAACTCCGCAGAGCTTATCCACTGATACGTAGAACTCTGTCGACCACAGGTTGGCCTTTTTAAATCTGACTCTAGGCGGCTGTCATGGCCGTACTAGGGCTCTCTGAGTGACACTTTCTTTCTTATTCCTCCAGATGTACATCTGTCCTTTGTCTGACTGGATTGTGTCATGCTGACTGGAGTTGGACGCAGGCAAGCCCTTGAAATTGTGCTCTCTTAGTGAGAGCATTGTCAACCTGTCTGTCACGAGCATAGTTCATCCAGACGGGTTCTGAATATTATCTGTGGAGAAGTATAGTGTAAGGGTTGGTACAGAAAGAGGACGAGAAAGCTTTTGGCTTACTATTACGAGTACACGCTTTAAGTTTTGTGTCTTCTCAGTGAGCTATGAAGGAGAGAGTAAAATCAAGTTTTACCTCCAGGTACAAGGGTATGTCACAGTGAGAGATCAGCTGTCCTCCCAGGATATCAACTATACAATATATCGTACTTGGGTTAAGAGTTTTCTGTTTTCCAGAGTAGCTATTGTCTGCACTTAGCGATCCTTAGCGCTAAACGCGTATTGTTGTCTCTGCTGGAGGTCATTTGTTCGGAGTTCATTATGGTATTAATGAATCAATTATGATATACTCTGTTCTGGTTATATCAAAAAGCGAGACATGTACATAATTACGGAAATGGGATAGCGGTTTTGACTTATATGAATACTGCAGCGATGTTTGTGCGTTGTTGAGGAAGAAACTGATGAATGTCTCCATCACTCTACATACGTGTTCGAGCAGTTATTTCCATATTGAATGATTTATTTTTTCATCAAAGAGTATTTAGATGGTGTGACGGAGATTGACAGTTTAGGGATCGGATTCACAGAGCTGCAGTTTGGTGACGAGTTTATTTCAGTGATTACTATTGACTATTTCAAAATTTGTCCGTACCAACAACCATCAATTGTATAATCGAGCTCACATTACACGTTGCTCACCTCCACAGCAAGCACTCGAAAGACAAAAACTGCTGTAAGCAAAGTAGGGAAAAAACAAACCATTGAAATATATTTTTATATATTAAAACTCTCAGGTGAGACACATAGATGGAATATCCTTGAATGGCTATGAATGATATAAGATGGAATCTGATCATGTGGATCTTGGGAAGCATCAGAAGGGATGCGAAAAGTGTGGTTGACATCGTTCTAATAGCCTACCTTTACGTGAACAGAATAAACCCTTTTCTTCGGTGTGCTCTCGTAACAGTGACTATTAGCATTGGAGGAATAAAGGCTGATAATAGTGTAAAAAGAGTAGTTGACAATTTTGCTAAAATCCAAGAATGATTAATTCCGGATCAGAAACAGTACATTAACCTAGAGATATGGGGATATTACAGGTACAGCCAGAGAAATAAGTTGTGAGATGGAAAAGCGAAAAGGGACCTCTTGTCAGAGAATTAAAGTTTTCAGTTCAAACAAAAACGTTCGATAATGTCTAAAATATCTATTTTCATTTTTTTCTATGTTGTTTATTTTACTTCATTCTGTTCACGCTCGTATCGGTTTGAACGTTGTTTCGTTTTTTTGTGATGGTAAGTTCCTATGGGACCAAACTGCTGAGGTCATCGGTCCGTAGGCTTAAACACTACTTAATCTAACTTAAACTAACTTATGCTAGGGACAACACACACATCCATGCCCGAGAGAGGACTCGAAACTCCGACGGGGGGTGCCCCGCGAACCGTGGCAAGGCGTCTCAGAGCGCGCAACTAATACGCGCGGCAACGTTGTTTTAACCCAACAGGTGTTAATAATATCATTAAAAGCTACCAATATCAGTCTTCTGAAAAAGGATCTCTTGTCGTTATGGGGAAATAACACTGGCGTGACAAGAGGCTCTTTGTCCAAATCTCGGAGCTACATATGCAGTGCTTCACAAAATAGTGTATTCTTCATTTTATACGCATTTTAAGGAGCTCAGAGTAGCTTTGTTTAAAAGAAGAACATTCTTTAAATACAAGTATGCCAAACAAGTAAGTGGTCCCTAATTATATGAAAGTTAGAAATGCCTACTAATGTTACCAATTTGCAATTAGTAGCTCTAAAATGCCTGCTGGCACCTGATGTAACTGCAGCAACAAAAACCTACACCTACAACACTTGTTAACTCTGTTGTTCCGCTGCAAATGGAAAAGGTGAAGTTGCTACGAATACAAATTCTCGCTAAATGTCTTCAAGAATAGTAGCGCTAACAAAGTACGCTACAAAGGTAGAGTAGATTGAAAAATAGACATTGATGAAAATGAATTTGGGCACCCCGTCTTTCGCAAAGAAAATGAACCCATTGAGTATTCCTGTGCAGTGTTTCCTACTGGGATGACACAACAACAAAACAGATTTTTTTTTTAAATGTCAGGACCTGCTGCAAAGAGGAATAAAGGCACATCCTGTATCTTGAAGTAGAACTAGAAACTCAAGATGACAATTAGGATCCTGATGAGGAATATTACCAGTCATGTATTCCAGAACCAAAGAAGAAGAGGCCAAAATGATGTTCGTGAACGATCTTGAATCCCTTCAGACGCAACTATTTTGGAAGCAGAAAATAAAATAGTTATTCCACAACAAATTATGGGAGCTCAGTAATCTATTTTTGGGCTTTTGTGAATTCGAAATGCTAGGTGGTATTTCTGCTATCCTGGCCCGACGAGCTTGAAAGCCCGCCAGAACGCGTGGATCTAGACTATGGCTACTAGGCGGCGCTCTTCGAATTGCTGTCGCCACCTCAGCGCTATGAGGCAGGCCATGACCCCCTCCCCCCTGCCAGCCTGTCGGCGCTCGAGGTCGCGTATAAAGCTAGCAGCAGTTAATGATATGTCAGTCATCCCACACTGCCACCTGGCGCAATACGCCGATGATACGGCGCTCTATACGACCGGCCGTAACACCGACCAGCTCGTAGCTCGTCTCCAGAGGCAGGCGGACGCGACAGGCACCTGGTGTCGTTCAAACCAGATCGCCCTCAATGCCACCAAAACTGCGGCAGTCTACTTCACCAAACGGTGCCCAATCCTTCGCCGCAGCATCATTATTGCAGGCGTCCAGGTCCCATGGTCCCCTGATACCAAATTTCTAGGTGTCTGAATGGATAAAGAACTGCTCTTCCATCGGCATGCAGAATACGTCACTCACACACAAAGGACAGAAAGTAATAAAAGCGTTGTACCCAATGTTCAATAGCAGGGAACTGAACCTCGAAACGAAGCTCCGACTGTACCGGATGGTTGTCGACTCTTCCCTCATCTATAACTCCAATGCGTGGACCACGATTAGTGCCTCCCGGATGCAGACCCTCCAGCGCCTTTTGCAAGCCGTTCCCGAAAACGCTCTGGGCTTGTGCGTCCACCTGATGACTACTCATGAGGCGTTCCGCCATCATGCATTGTACCGCACACGACTATCAAATTATTTAGGCGCATTATTCGAGGATCTTCCTGCCCATTGGGGAGTTCCGAGTACTAGAAGATACACTTAAAAATGATAATGATTCACGGCACACGATTGATCCTCAGAGCAAACGTGTTAGAGGGAGTCCTCCTTACATTCATTACGCGAAGACGACTCGGAAGCTTGTGATGGCGGTAGACGACCCCTGCCCTCTTTGCCCCTGACCCTTCTCTCAGGCGTTTACGTTCGGTGCTTCGGTGGAGGCTGCATGCACCTCCCGTCACGATGGTAGCTACTCTCCACGAGGAAACGAACATGGTCACTCTGAAGACGTCCGTTCGAGAGAAGGCAAGGCGTGTGCATGCCCTGCGCGACACTGTCGCTGGCTTACAAAACTTTGCAGCTTTAGCAGCACGACTCCCCGGCACTGGCACGGCCACCCTGTTCCTCTCACCACCCTTGAGGCATCAGATTCCAACCATGGCTAAGGCCACTAATGAAGCGTCGGTGTTGATACGACCACTCAGCGTGCGTCAACCATCACAAGAAACCAGTGTCAGTACCTAATGTAGTTGTGTTACCTGTTGCCTTCGGCTCGAACTTCCACCTGTAAGTAGGCTGTTTATGTTTTCTTATTGGTAACGCCACGTAGCGCTCTATATGAAAAATCACTGGCTGTGCTGTGTGCAGTCTGTGGGTAGTTTGCATTGTTGTCTGCCATTGTAGTGTTAGGCAGCTGGCTGTGAACAGCGCGTAGCGTTGCGCAGTTGGAGGTGAGCCGCCAGCAGTGGTGGATGTGGGGAGAGAGATGACGGAGTTTGGAAATTTGTAAGATATACAATGATCTGTTATGTATATTATGAGTTTTCAACATTATTAAGGTAAATACATTGTTTGTTCTCTATTAAAATCTTTCATTTGCTAACTATGCCTATCAGTAGTTAGTGCCTTCAGTAGTTTGAATCTTTTATTTAGCTGCCGGTAGTGGCGCTAGCTGTATTGCAGTAGTTCGAGTAACCAAGATTTTTGTGAGGTAAGTGATTTGTGAAAGGTATAGTTTAATGTTAGTCAGGGCCATTCTTTTGTAGGGAATTTTGAAAGTCAGATTGCGTTGCGCTAAAAATATTGTGTGTCAGTTTAAGGACAGTCGTGTATAATTGTTCAAAGGGGACGTTTCACACCGTCAGAAGGTGGTATGGGACTTCACGTCCCATCGCTACACCTTCAAAGTTCACTGCAATGATGTCCTTGATATGACATCATTGTAGGATCGGTCACTTTTACCTTACACCAAGACAGTAAGAACGTGACCCACCGTGACCGTGTACTTCAACCTACCACAAAAAAAAAAAAAAAAAAATAAATAAATAAATAAATAAATAAATAAAAATAAAAAAATAAAATAAATAAATAAATGGCATGCGCCTCAGCCGTGTTCCGTCTGCACTGTCGTATTGCCTTTTCATACTTATTTCATTTTGCAGACCTGAAGATGTATTAGACAGCATTTTCTAGACGGTTCATTTATTTATCACAAGCTGCAACATAGTCGCGAATCGACAGTGATCCAGAAGATGTAGAATAAATTTCTCTATTTCCGTCTATGATCGCAAATTTGTTAGTTTCTCAGACTACCAGTGTAGGTTAACAACGACGATTTTCAGATCTGTTTTTAAAACATGTCCTAATGTAATGGAGCCATAATGGCATCGTCAAAAGATAACCTCGGAATCAGCTCAGCATCGTCACACATAAATTAAAATATTGTGTATACTACAGTCATTTTGTTAACAGCGCTGCTGTTGTTTACGGTACGAGATGCCTCCAGAGAGTAATTCCCCTCTGGCCCTAAAGTGACTCTGACGGCGAGAGCCCGACGGGCTTAGCAGAGACAGGAGGGGGCGGTGGACGGGCGATACGGGCGCAGGCGGCGGCGCCGTCGCGCGGCAGACGAGCCGCTATCGCAGCTCCGCACGCTGGCAGGTGGACGCTGGCCGGAAATTGCAGGCAGCGCGGCGGCCGCTGCAGCGGCGCCGCAGAAAACTCCCGGGAGGCACATCCATAATGTATGAAGCGTGTTGTAGGACTTCGGCCGCAGCTCGTCCTCACGAAACGAGTGAGCATTTGTAAAGATGCATTTAAATAAGTCTTCTCCCGAACTCTCCGTCAAACAGTTGGGCAGAACGACATGTCTCACCTTTTCGGAATTCTATCTTTCCACCGTCTGGCCACCCGAGCGTTGTATCTTGTTAACGGACTGGATTTGCATTGGCAGGAGCAGAATCAATTACCCGCCCGACTAACGAAATTTAAAGCACTTCACTTGAGAGCCAGAGTGTGTGAGTGTGTGTGTAAGTGTGAGTCTACCAATACAAGCACAACTTACTACTTTCCCCACCTTTGATCCCTTTGACACAGAGCCATCGTTGACGTCGTTCCGTTGCTAGTTATTGTTTGGAAGGGATGTCAGAGACTCCGATGTTTTTTGCAGCCACCATGGCGATATTGTGTACAAAAGCTGCTTCTAAATTACACTACTGACCATTAAAATTGCTACACCACGAAGATGACGTGCTACGGACGCGAAATTTAACCGACAGGAAGAAGATGCTGTGATATGCAAATGATTAGCTTTTCAGAGCATTCACACAAGTTTGGCGCCGGTGTCGACACCTACAACGTGCTGACATGAGGAAAGTTTCCAACCTATTTCTCATACACAAACGGCAGTTGACCGCCGTTGTCTGGTGAAACGTTGTGATGCCTCGTGTAAGGAGGAGAAATGCGTACCATCACGTTTCCGACTTTGATAAAGGTGGGATTGTAGCCTATCGCGATTGCAGTTTATCGTATCGCGACATTGCTGCTCGCGTTGGTCGAGATCCAATGACTGTTAGCAGAATATGGAATCGGTGGGTTCAGGAGGGTAATACGGAACGCCGAGCTGGATCCCAACGGCCTCGTATCACTATCAGTCGAGATGACAGGAATTTTATCCGCATGGCTGCAACGGATCGTGCAGTCACGTCTCGGTCCCTGAGCCAACAGATTGGGACGTTTGCAAGACAACAACCATCTGCACGAACAGTTCGACGACGTTTGCAGCAGCATGGACTATCAGCTCGGAGACCATGTCTCCTGTTACCCTTGACGCTGAATCACAGACAGGAGCGCCTGTGATGGTGTACTCAACGACGAACCTGGGTACAGGGCAAAACGTAATTTTTTCGGATGAGTCCAGGTTCTGTTTACAGCATCATGATGGTCGCATCCGTGTTTGGCGACATCGTGGTGAACGCACATTGGAAGCGTGTATTCGTCAGTGCCATACTGGCGTATCACCTGGCGTGATGGTATGGGGTGCCATTGGTTACACGTCTCGGTCACCTCTTGTTCGCATTGACAGCACTTTGAACAGTCCACGTTACATTTCAGATGTGTTACGAGCCGTGGCTCTACCCTTCATTCGATCCCTGCGAAACCCTACATTTCAGTAGGATAATGCACGTCCGCATGTTGCAGGTCCTGTACGGGCCTTTCTGGATACAGAAAATGTTAGACTGCTGCCCTGGCCAGCAGATTCTCCAGATCTCTCACCAACTGAAAACGTCTGGTCAATGGTGGCCGAGCAACTGGCTCGTCATAATACGTCAGTCACTACTCTTGATGAACTGTGGTATCGTGTTGAAGCTGCATGGGCAGCTGTGCCTATACACACCACCCAAGCTGTGTTTGACTCAATGCCCAGGCGTATCAAGGCCGTTATTACGGCCAGAGTTGGTTGTTCTGGGTACTGATTTCTCAGGATCTATGCACCCAAATTGCATTAAAATGTAATCACATGTCAGTTCTGCTATAATATATGATTTCCATGAATACCCGTTTATCACCTGCATTTGTTCTTGGTGTAGCAATTTTAATGGCCAGTAGAGTATATTGATTCTCTGATACGTTGTGACATCGCAAATTTATTATCTCACGCCTTTTTCCTCGCACTGCCAATTTTTGCCACGTGCACATGCCTTCATGTTGGAATCCTATAAAGTATGAGCGGCATTCAGTAAGTGATGCAACAAATTTTTGTCTGAGCCAATTTCGGTTGAAAAAATGCGGTATTTGTTGTGGGATATCGTGGAGTTTTCCCGCTTCAGTCCCCATAGTCTAATGAATTTCCGATAGGTGGTGGCGCTATACGTAGCATTCGAAATGGCTGGCACTGAGTTTCTTTTAGCGGGAAACCAGAGCATCGCAGATATTTATAACCTCTTGAAGAACGTTTACGGCCACCAGGCAGTAAACAAAAGCACGGTGAGTCGTTCGGCGAGGCGTCTGTCATAATCGCAACAATGTCACTCAAACCTATCGGATCTCCTGCGTGCCGGCCGGCCACACAAAGCTGTGACTCTTGCAGTATTGGAACATGCGGACGCTCTCATTCCAGATGATCGACGGATCACAAACAAACACCTCGCTGCACAACTGGACGTCTATGTTGGTAGCCGCGCGGTCTAGGGCGTCTTGCCTGTTAGCCGCGCGGATTATCATGTCTAGTTTCGAAAGGAATGGTTGTTCACAAGGCCTTGCGATAATGCAGTTGGAAATATTCAATGAGTGGAAGAAATTGAGTATCATAGCTTCATACAATTATTTTCATTTATTTTTGCGTAAATTTCATTTGGCACGCCATTCTTGTAAAGTTAGAAGCTGTTACTTATCGATAATTTCGAGATAGAAACATAAATAAAACAGATATTTCACATAAAATCAAAATCCTTATCGATGTAGTTGATGTCCTGAAACACGTCAGATATCGAAGAAGTAGTAACCAAACAGAACTGGGAATGATTTTTCATTTTTTATAGTTTAGCCTGAACTGCAGCTGCTCCAAATATTAAAATTTTCCCTTATGAGTCATAACACACGAATACTTAGGCCAGGTCTGAGTATTGTAACCGACAGAAAAACGCCTTCGTCTTCTTCTTTTTCTTCTGCCAGTCCAGTATTAGGTCTTACGGCCTGTTCCGGGTTCACCTTTCTCTTCCTCGACTTTCTCACACTCTAACAGGATGTTATTTCATCGTCTGTCTTGGGATTGTCTGAGGTGACATAATAACACATAATCTTTCCAGTCTTGCTTTCGCTAGATTACTTTTTCACTTGATGGCTGCATCCCCAGTTCTTTCTTTATTTTTTTTTCTTTCCTTATTTTATCTTTCTTTATGGTAGTCTCTCACTGATCTAAGGAACTTCATTTTTGTTGTTTCAAACTGTCATAGGTCTTTTGATCTTAAAGTCCAGGTTTCTGCTCCATACGGCACTGTGGGCAGAGCCATGACCTGGTAAAATTTCATTTGCGTTTCTCTTCTCGTTTTACTGTTTAATGTTCTTCTCATCGTGCGACATATATGTTGATAACTGTTAATATTCTTGCTTCTGTCTTTCTCTTCTTCAAAAATTATGTCCATCCTAGATGGTGGAAATGGGACATCTTTCTATTATTGTATTACTGATTATTATCTTAGTCCTTAAGAATATTTTCCAAAGAAGTCCATTGCTCGGTTTTTGCTGTTCGTGTTTTACGGTTAGTGCTCAGCCTTAAATGGTTTAATCTATGTATCGCTATTTCCAATTTGTCTACACTGTCCTGTACACTAACCTGGTCGTCGGTAAAATGGCTGCATTTTGAAATTTGTTTGTCCCAGTTACTATACCTTTAGGTATTCTGTAAGTCATCCTTTCCCTGAACAGGTCGTCGCTGTAGATGTCGAACAGTGTTGGTGACGTGCTGCAGCTTTGCCTTACTCCCCTCGTGTATCTCTGTTTATGGTATCAGCTCTTTGCCAGTATGTATTCTTAGTGTGGTGTTTTGTTATTAACCTAATCATACATTTATGACGTGTCTGGGGAATCTATTTTCTCCGTTATTGAACAGAGCTTTTTTTAATCGATGCACTCAAATGCTTTTTCATAGTCGGTAGATGCTAGATACGTTCCCGAATTGAATTCTCGCTTCTTTTGTATACTTTATCTCAGAGTGAAAACGTCATCAGATACGATCTTCCTTGTGATCTTTGAGACTTTCCCGACGTAATAACTGCTTCATTGGTTCACGGGTGTCACGTCACATAATGTTGTGAAAGTCCGCCCCAGGTAGCTGAGTGGTCAGCGCGACTGCATGTCGTACCTAACGGCCCGGGTTCGATTCCCGGATGGGTCGGAGATTTTCTCCGCTCAGGGACTGGTTGTTGTATTGTCCTTATCATCATCATTTCATCCACATCGACGCGCAAGTCGCCGAAGTGGCGTCAACTTGAAAGACTTGCACCAGGCGAACGGTCTACCCGACTGGAGGCCCTCGCCACACGGCATTTCCATTTCCATGTTGAGGAAGCTGCACAACATTTCAACGAGACAGTTGCTCGACATCTTCAGGCGCTTACTGACGTGTTGCTGCATTCGCTCACAACAAGTACGCTTGTTCGCTGGAAAAGCGCAGGTGCCAATGGGTGGTCATATAACGTCATCGTAGACGAATCACAGAGCACGGTGACATCCAGTGCCCACTGTTGGAGAAACGGGCTCGGTTTTTCGCATACGCATGCGCCGAGTGTCGCAGTACAGAGCGAGCGCATGAAGAATGTTGGCGCCCAGTTGAAGTGTGCCAGTTTAAGTGTGCGGACTCCATTCCACCTCTTTGATGACTCGGACTCGTTCATCTGCGGCTGTCGATGTCTTAGTACCGCCAATGCTGGTTCCCATGCCTTGATCAGCTGTAATCCCGTACCTCTATTAATCAGGTAGTTACTTACACGTATTTCGACTGTTTCTTTGGTGATGGAGTCCTAGCACGTGGAAGCGGACGGAAGGATTTTTATCTCTCCGTAGTTCGTGCTGTGTGGCGTGTCAAGACAGTGTTTAGCAACAGCAGACTTTTCTGGTTGACCCAGTATGGTGTGGCGTCCGTGTTCAGAACATCTGTCCTTAACAGTCGACAGCCTGGCCAATGTATGATTTCCCACTCGGGCGTGGGATCTTCTGTATCCCTACCCTCCTTAGACCTAGGTTGTCTCTAGTAGAACCCAGCATCGTTTCCAGTCGCGCTGGAGGGCGGAAGACACATTTTATTTGATGTTTCTCGAGCAGCCTGCCGATCTTAAAGGATCTTCCTTTTTCGGAAGCCTACTTGCTGTTCTAATAAAACAGAACCAGAGATGTTTCTGAGTCTTTAATGAACTGAAAACACACAATAATTTTTTAAAAGGGAAAGATATATATCTAAATACTAACGAACTGCACGAGGCCAAAGACCTCTTCTTGATTACATTCTAGATTCAAAGGAGATAGATACACAAGGATATATGGGAAGAAACATGAATCCAAGCCAGTTTTTTTGTTAAATCGAAGTTCCACTATGGGAACGACAGGAAAAACTGAATAAGAAAGAAAAGGAAAGGGGCCAAAACAAAACTTTAAAGGTGCATTTATTCAAAGAAGAGAGTTTAAGGAATCTGTATCAATGTAAGTTAAATTATATATTTCAAAAAATGCCTTGAAGTGAAGAAGTAACTGAAGAATGGACAAACATTAAAAATATTGAAATACAGGTCGCTAAGAAATACTAGATGGAACACCCAAAAAGAATCGAAAACAGTGGCTTCAAATTTGGAACGAGGAGTTAGAAGCCATGGAAAAAAATGTATGTAGGAAGTTTTTGCAGAAATAGGCTGAGGAAGCTAAAGAAAAATATAATGAAATGAGAAATCAAACCAATAAATTAGCAAGATACGCTCATAAACTCTCATGAGGTACATTTTTAAGCAGAGTCGAATATGGAATTCGCAGTAGACTGGAAATAGCTTATGAACTGATCGGACATCTAAAAGGATCCGACAGAGATACTGCAAATATGTATATAATTCCTACAGAAGGCTGGATGAATCACCATAAAGAATTATTTCATAACCCGGATGTAGAAGAGCCAACGGAAGAAAAAACTGACGAAAGGACAGGCCTAATAGATATGACAGGATTAAAATATGCGTTCAAGGCTACAAAAAATAGGGAAGAAAATGGATTACATGGAATTAACTCAGACTGTTAAGATAAGGTGGAAATTTGCAGAATTCAGAATGCTCCATGCCTGTAACATGTGTTGGCGTACAGGTGAAACATTAGAAGAATGGACATATGCTAAAGTCATTTCACTGACTGAAAACGGAGACAGAATTAACACAACTAACGACAGGGGAATTAGTATTCTGAATGCCCCTTATAAACCCTACAGCAAAATAATAAAAAACGAGTTTGTTCGGAATGAAAACTCAGCCATCATACTGACAAGAACAAGCGCATGTGTCTATATTTAAAAAAAATTCTCGTAATTCAATTAATGCACACACCGAGATAGTTCCATTGACGCAGCCGTATTCCTTCCACATTCGCCCACAACCTCGGTATGGTGCTCCGTCTCTAATGACCGGCGGTGGACGTTACACTATTTCCTATCCCGTTATCCTCTGAGTAAAACAGCGGTCGGCAGTCTTTGTGGGGGTTATTAATTTAATTTATGAAAAACATCACGTCTCAATGGTAGACGATAGAAGCACACTGAACAAGATGAAGTGTTTCATTTTAACATAAGTTTCTTACGTCAGTGCACGAGTGTGCAAAAGTAATCCATATGCGAGAGAAGGAAGTGGAAGGGCAAATACAGGCAGTCATTGTAAACATCTGACAATATTTTTTCAAAAACCGTAATTGTGGTACACCTACGGGAAACAAAGAAGGAAAGGGGATTAGAAATAGCACCCTGTCGACAATGAGTTGTAGTACAGGCTTGGATATCACTAGGAGAGTGAGGGAAATCGCCTGCGCAGTACCAAGGAAGACCTAAATCTGGGAAATTGAACAAAGATGAAATTGAACAAAGATGAACTTTACAATGTAATGGCACAAAAATTCCTTTACATCGTGTTTTTCTGAGGATAATCCTCGAAATCTTCGAAGCTGATTATACACTGACCGCCCTGTCACTAACAATCTGTTGACATAATCAGAAATAAGTTGCACAGAAGATTTTTAAAAAAATTATTAAAGAATATAATTTCTTTTGTGCAACCAACAGAAATATAGTTACCGAAGATGGATAAAATTCTGTTATTGACAATAAATATGTAAAAATGTGAGGGGTTCGAGGAGTGGTCGGCGAATTCGAGAGATGAAATGGTGTGGTAGGTCAGTACTACTTCGGCCAACAGTAATCTCTCCATAGCACGGCAGACATCTAGGCTAAATTGCAGTACGAAATACAGTGTCGTCTCCAACTGTCTAGAGAGCTTACAGCTGTTTCAGGAGTTGCAGTTATCCGATAAGCTGTATATTAGAAGCTGGGAGAAGTTAGCCTGTGTTCCAGACGGTCGACAGCGGGGCTTCGGAAAATGCAGAGAGGAGCCTAGTTCTCGTAGAGTTAGAACGTCAAGATTGGACCATGAATTACTGGAGAAATGTGCTTCAATTTGTAGAATGATTCTCCACGTACATTCGTCCAAAGAAAATGTGGTTGTAATGTCCGTCAAAGAAATATCGTTAAAAGGGACCGAATTGATGGTGGTGTGTCGGACGTGAATAAAAAATATATCTTCACTGGTTGTCAGAGAAATACTCTTAGCGATCACAGGCACAGAGATGAGGTACTGCAGCTGTGTGTCCGACTCTTGAGAGGACCAGTTGGTCTGAGATACCTTTTTATTGTCGATGAAGTCCGCCCCATAGAACTGATCTGTTGGGTGAATCTCTCGCACATAAAAATATCCCACGCCATAGACAACCAAAGAAATCTCCAGATGTGGATGCATTTCGGAGGATGAATCGCAGCCGGCCGGAGTGGCCGTGCGGTTCTAGGCGCTGCAGTCTGGAGCCGAGTGGCCGCTACGGTCGCAGGTTCGAATCCTGCCTCGGGCATGGATGTGTGTGCTGTCCTTAGGTTAGTTAGGTTTAATTAGTTCTAAGTTCTAGGCGACTGATGACCTCAGAAGTTAAGTCGCATAGTGCTCAGAGCCATTTTTTGGTGAATCGCAACCCGACAACTGGCAGCTACGATTCTTCCTGACTTTCGCACAATGCTACATCAAGAAAGGGATAGATTTCCAATAAAGTTCTTCTACTAATTCGCAAAGACGACACTATATCGCTGTCGAATATACTTCCAACTAACTGTTTGTTGTTCTGCAGAAAGTTTCGCTCTTTTCGTGCAAGTCATTAGTATCAGCACTGGCCCAACACAACGTTCTGGCCACTGTTGTATACTCAGTGTCGAGTGATTAAGATTAAGCACACGAACATCTTGTTCAAGGTATGCGTTGTCATTGCATGGGTACGCTTTACTTTCCTACTCTAGTGTGCGAAGAACCACGATGCAGAGTTTGAAATACAAGGTTAGCACAAAGTCTTGCCCTGATTATAAAAATTTATAACAGAATAACCGTTTGACCTAATAAGTTACATTTGATGCCGTTACATAGGTTAGTGTTACTAGTTGTTGTGACCAAAAGATGGCGCTAGTACTCCGCAATATCGACGCGGTCTGTTACGTCACGTTAGTTGCTGTCGAAGTGGTGTCGAAGCTGGAGAAAGCACAGTCTGTGCTTTGGTTTCACTAAACGAAATCGCCCATCAGTGTTCAGCGTAAATTTCGGGCTTGTTATGGACGTATCCCTTCTGACGTTAAATCAATAAAGCGATGGTATGCAAAGTTTAACGAAACAGGCAGCGTTGAAGATCGTCCTCGAAGCGGCAGGCCTCGTGTGACTGTTGACAGTGTTCGGCAATCGTTTCAACGGAGTCCGTGTAAATCAACTCGTCAAGCATCACGTGAACTTCAAATACCGCAAGCAAGTGTGGTGAAGATTCTTCATGAATGGCTTAGGTTGCATGCTTACAAAGTGCAAATCGTGCAGGCCTTACAACCGAATGATTTGCTGACACGTGCTGAATTTGCAACTGAGATTCTCAACAGAATTGATGGCGCTAACGATTACTTAAATCGCATGTGCTTTAACGATGAATCCACCTTTCATGTCAGTGGAATGGTATATAGGCATAATGTCCGTATATTTGGTTCAGTCTCCAGCTGCTACTGTACAGTTACAGCGAGACACTGAAAAAGTGAATGTTTGGTGCGGCCTCATGCGTAACAAGGTTTTTGGGCTGTTTTTCTCCGCGGAAAAATGCATTACCGCTAACATTTACTTAGACGTTTTGCAATAGCTCATTGCCCCACAGTTAGAAGAATATCAACCATGGATACTTTTCCAGCAAGATGGAGCACCCCCTCCCTCCCCCCCCCCCCTGCGATTTGGTAGTGCGCAATTTCCTGGATGAAACATTTCCAGATTGGTGGATTGGATGGAACGGCCCAACACCCTGGCCAGCCCACTCTCCAGACATTACGCCCCTTGACTTTTTTTTCTGGGGCTATGTCAAAATAGAGTCTTCGTCACACCAGTTGCTGACGTCGGCGAACTGAAGGCTAGGATACAAGCTGATGTGGGTACTGTGACAGAACACGTGTTACGAAACTCTTGGTGGGTACTGGAATACCACCTAGATATTCTCCGTGCTACCAAGGGAGCACACGTTGAGGTTTACTAACGTAAGCGGTCTTAAAAAAACTAGTAACACTAAACTATGCAACGGCATTAAATGTAAATTATTACGTCAAACGGTTATTCTGTAATAAATTGTTATAATCAGGGTAAGACTTTGTGCTCACCCTGTAAGGCAGACCGGAAACAATTTTTCTGCGATGACTTCTCATAACATGTCACTGACATACCTAGAATTAGAAGCATCTGTTTATGACGAAAAACTGCATTGTCCTACAGCAAACGATGGAAGTGGAAAGTGACTTGAGAATGTTGTTGAGCAGACGTCTAGGTTGAATGACAGACGCTATGATTCCTTATGTCCTCGGTCAGCTAGCAGCTGTGCTTACCTGCTAAAACTTCAGGCACTGGACAAGCGGTAACATGTATTTGTACGCATGGGGTTTCGTTCCAGTATATGACCGTGGCTGCATTAATTTTACAGCAGAAAACACCCGGGTAGTGGGTTCAACAAACATAGTTAGAAGATAAACTGTAGGAAAACAACACAGTTGTATTGTCCAAAAACGGTGAGAATTACACAGAAAGTAAATCACTGATAGATAACAGTACTGTCCTCTGTGCAGAACAGGTACTGTCTCAGAATGATTCTTGCGAATCACCTATAAAAATTTTGATTAAGAATTTAGAATAGGGTCTGTCAATATTGCAGGTAAAGTAACGAGCACAAGAATCACTGTTCTGACCCTAGTCAGATATAAATTTGAAGAAAACACTTTAATGGCCTGTAAGATTAATACTCAAGGCCGAAACATAGGAAAAAAGATTGGAAAGAGGGAGGTAGCTTCGCGAGGATGAGGACTGCTGGAAACTGCACTCCCGACACACGACCGTTACCTGGCTTGGCTGCGAGTTGTCGAGGGAAAGCGGCGGCACCCGGCACTGCTGCAGCGTTGGCGGTGGTGGATCGTGAACAACCTCTCGGCGTTGTTGGTGAAAATTAATGTTCTGTACCAAATGGCTTAATGCGCTGAAGAATTTTAAATTTCTTCAGGTCACCAACGTTTCCGGCCGACATCTGTATGAAAGAAAGATTGACGCCCTATGCTAAGACTTCGGCCTAACGGTCTGTCACCTTTGTCCTCTACAGGACGACTCGTATCTACCATAACCTCATCAGCATGAGACAAAGCACCGAGTGAGAATGAAGCGAGGTGTGTTCAGAGTTTTATCAGATCGGTTTGAACTGTATCACCCGGTAAGACCATAAGGGGTCGTCGTAAAGGCATACAGTTGGCCCCTCCCTTGCATGGTGGAGGGGAGCTTCTAACGAACTAGCTGCGTTCAAACTTCGCAAGAACGTGGGGTTGGGGGGTTATTAACGAAGCGGCCATGGCATAGGTCACTTACTATTAGTCGGCGACTTGTAGGTTGCAATTAAATAATTTAGGCTAATGACTTATGTACTTGGGGATGTTACTGGAACCTCTTCTTGCCCTTTCTATCTTAAATGACCGAGCGTGGTGACACAGTGTTCAGCACACTAGGGTCGTGCATCACTTTATTAGTAGCTGACCAACAATTAGAGATTGCGCTGATTCAAAGAAAATTCGTCGCCATTATTACGATAAGTCCATCTTCTCTCTTTTTTTGATAATCATATAGGACAAGTAACACTTAATTATTTACACATGAGGGTGCAGGAATCATACCGTTCAGATTTAGGTTTTCCAGATTAATGCCAGGATGACTCCTTTGAAACGGCACAGTTCATATCCTTCCCCATCCTTGAATCATACTGAGCTTGGATGCAGAAAGGCAAACGCCACCTGCTGACAGCAAGCCACAATCGGCCTCAGCCTGCTGTGCTGCATGGCCACAGGTCTCCGTGGCGTGGCGCTAAGCCTGCAAAACTCGCCGGTATATCCAACGGTGGCAGGGAAACACGAGCACCAACTGTGTCGCCGCTAGGCAAGGAAACAGATCATGCTGTGCGTAGCTAATTCACGGCATAGCATACAGATAATAGTTGAAGAAAGATGAATATTTGTATCGGTCTCTTGTTCGGTTTAAGGAAACCAAACGAAGAACACGTTTTGCAACACCGTCTCTGGCGGGCCGCTTGAATTTGCACGTGCAACAGCCCGAGTGGCTAACTTCAGTGTTAATTAACTCAGAAACGGAGCAATGTAAAATTTTTTCTCAACAAGTATTTCAAAGCACAAATTACCATGCTATACCTTTACAAGCTTTTCAGACTGTTTCTGACCAACCTCTGTAAAGGGAAGAAATATGTTATTGACACTTCTTGATACGCACACTTTCGAAAATTTATAGGTAACCTTCTTTGTGACGACGCCTCATTGTAGCGCCTGCCACTGTGTGATGAATGTAGCCACAATTCTCTGTCTCTTAGTAAACTATCCTGTGATGAAATGCGGCGTCCTTCTTTGCATCTTCTCTATCTCCTCTGTTAATCCTATCTAGTAATGGCGAGCAATACTCAGAAACGGGTGGTCACACAAGGGCTTTATAAACAACTGTTTTCTTACGTCAGCTATGGATCTTGCAATGAAACTCACAGTGGCACTTACTTTTCCTGTAGTTTGTCTTTTGTGGCCGTTTTTGTGTGCAGTTGTTACTGATTCCAGAGTTTTTATGCTTGTAGTGTGATCGAACACTAATGGATCTTTGCGGTCATTTACGAGGAATACGTTACATTGATTTGCATTGAGCGTCAACTGCCAATCGATTCTTTTGTGGTACTCTGCTTTCAACTTTCCTATATACAGCATCATCCGCGAACTGCTCTGTGGAGCTTCAGATGTTATTCGTGAGATCATTTGCATATGTTATGAACAGTAATACTCATTCTGACTACTCAGGAAGTTACTTTTACACCTGATAATTTCGCCCTGTAACAACATGTGGAGTTCTATCTTTTGCGAAATCATGCATATTGTCGGAAAACTAGTCTAGTGTTGTAGGAGTGAGGTGGGGGGTCTAGACACACACCTCTGTAGATGCTGGCATAACAGAATAACTTAATTACATATATACCTGAGATGAGGCACTTGAGTTAAAAGTTAGATATCAAATAAATTATTAATTTTGTAACACTTCGGTTTTGTGACCTGTGTAAATAAAAACCGAATAAAATAGTAATTATTTGGGAAGCTGGATTTTGTTCTGGCATTATCTTCAGTAAAGTGAAAGGATAAATTTTAGTGACATTTATTTAAAGCCTTTTTGCATCAAGTAAAAAGTGGTGGTGGTGGTGGAAGGGAGGGTGGGGGGAGAGCGTAATACGATTACACACTGGTTTGAATAAAATTATCTGAGCAATAGTTGGACTAAAACGTTGATAAAGCAACTTAGTTCATGGAAGCCTTAAACAACAAAACGAAAAGCCTAAACTAAGACGTAAATGAAACACATGACAATGAACAAAAACGTATTTGACAAATGTTTGTAACTCGTTTTTGTTAATAAGTACTAACTACTAACCGCTACGGTCGCAGGTTCGAATCCTGCCTCGGGCATGGATGTTTGTGATGTCCTTAGGTTAGTTAGGTTTAACTAGTTCTAAGTTCTAGGGGACTAATGACCTCAGCAGCTGAGTCCCATAGTGCTCAGAGCCATTTTTGAACTAACTACTAACTGAAGTATTAACTATTTGTGGTGTCTCATCTCACAGGTAACAGTTCTGACTGGAAAATTTACTGTAAATCGGAGCACAACGCTGACTGAATACATTGCAGAAATATGTGTGCCTCCGGCAGACCAACTTCGTTCCTCTAAGAATGCCGACCTAAGATGGCTTTCAGAATGAGATTTTCACTCTGCAGTGGAGTGTGTGCTGATATGAAACTTCCTGGCAGATTAAAACTGTGTGCCCGACCGAGACTCGAACTCGGTCCCGAGTTCGAGTATCGATCGGGCACACAGTTTTAATCTGCCAGGAAGTTTCATATCAGCGCACACTCCGCTGCAGAGTGAAAATCTCATTCTGGAAACATCCCCCAGTCTGTGGCTAAGCCATGTCTCCGCAGTATCCTTTCTTTCAGGAGTGCTAGTTCTGCAAGGTTCGCAGGAGAGCTTCTGTAAAGTTTGGAAGGTAGGAAAAGAGATACTGGCAGAAGTAAAGCTGTGAGGACCGGGCGTGAGTCATGCTTCGGTAGCTCAGATAGTAGAGCACTTGCCCGCGAAAGGCAATAGGTCCCGAGTTCGAGTCTCGGTCGGGCACACAGTTTTAATCTGCCAGGAAGTTTTAAGATGGCTTTGTTTAACGGCTATTCCAAACACCAAGTGGAGAGGGAAAGACACAGACATAAGTCTTCAAGTGGTGGAAGATTAGCCTTTGGCAAGATGCCACGAAGTCTGTCGACTTAAATTTCAAAATTTCTCGCAAAAGCCAGCAGACAAAGCAAAGCAGTGATACACAGAGAAGCTATACTTGAGATCCCACAGCGCATATAGAAACAGATAAATATTTTATTTATTCATCTAACTTGATCAGATTAGGGCCTTCAGGCTCTCTCTTACATCGAACCAGGATTTAAACAGACAGTTTTTTTTTTTTTTTGCGTCATAGTCCACTAAGAAATAGCAATAATTTTAATATGAAAAATGGTATTAAATTGTAGTAATAGAATTAAAAATGAGTCACTATATGTACAGACAATGTGAATAAAGTATAGCAAGAACTAATAAAATTAATACCAGCGGTATTTATCCTAGTGCTGCTCCTGCCTGCCTCGTGATGACTGGGTGTTGTGTGATGTCCTTAGGTTAGTTAGGTTTAAGTAGTTCTAAGTTCTAGGGGACTGATGACCATAGATGTTAAGTCCCATAGTGCTCAGAGCCATTTGAACCATTTTTTGCTCCTGCCGCTAATAATAGCAATAATAACAACAAAAATAATAACGGTGATAGCGGCAGATACCGGACGTATTTAGAGGTGTACAAAATTGCTATTTCCTGATATTGTGAGTTCTGAGACAGGGAAATATACATAGACTGCACCAGCTAATAGCACCGGGTAATGAAGATCTGGTTGGAGAGAAGGATGTAACTGGGAAACGTACGTATACAAGGACAAAGGGAGAAAATATTGTTGCTTCAGTAGTGACTAACGTGGGTATGTGTCTCTTTGGCACCTCACAATGTTCACTAAACTCTTACTTTGCTTATTAGGCGACACAGCAGAACTGCATCGAATGCCATTCGGAAGTCAAGGAAACGGCACCATCACTGTCGCGGTTTCCATGGCCCTCCAGACAGTGTGGAGGAACAGAGCGAGCCAAGTGTAACAAAAGTGTGCTCTGAGCACTATGCGACTTAACTTGTGAGGTCATCAGTCGCCTAGAACTTAGAACTAATTAAACCTGATTAACCTAAGGACATCACACACATCCATGCCCGAGACAGGATTCGAATCTGCGACCGTAGCGGTCGCTCGGCTCCAGACTGTAGCGCTTACAACCGCACGGCCACTCCGGCCGGCCAAGTGTAACAGCATTTCTGTTTGTGGAGCCCATGTCGATTCTTATAGAGGAGATTTTTGTCTTCAAGAGAATCGTACTACACCACCACAAAACGCGCTCCCTAATTCTATAACAGATTGAAGTCTGAAATATTGGCTTATAAATATATAAAGGTGTCCGATGATCCTTATTGAAAAGGGAAACTATTTTATTTTTCATTGGGGCCAAATACAAGATGATTACTTCGTCGAAGGCTGCGTCTGCTGTAAAATCGTTTTACTTACAAATTTCGTCTATGGTGTTTAAGTTTCACATAGCATTCTGTTCTTTGAAAAAGTGAATCATCATTGTTATTGTTATTTACTTCCGTTATTATTTCGATATTCTTCGATCTTTATCACAGGTTCTCCAGTAGCACTGCAAAATATTGAGAAGCAAGTCTTGTATAAAATATCTCTCTGCAGTCAGAGGCAGTTGTAGTGACCCAGTCCCGCAAATACTTGTGTGTGGTGCAGTTCAGTGATTATATTGCCTAAACGTTTGCGAAATTCAAAAGTTGTCGATATGAACAGTGCTTGCGTAAATCTACGCAAAATTTAAAATTAAAATAAGGGAAACTGACAAATATAAATTAAATTTTAAAAAATTGTGAAGCAGTGTAAATAGTAATTATTACTTCACTGAATAATTTAGAACATTCGAGCTAATTAGCGCTCATACATTTTATTGGTGGATTGACCTTCGTAAAATTTCAGTGTCTGGAATCGTAAAACTTCAGCTTTGGAAGTGAATTTGTACGAAAATAAGGAAGAAATTAGCTTATTCGTCGCGTGAGACGGAATGCTAGCACAGAACAACAGATGTACGAACTTTGGTAAGTTGAATGAAGCTTCAATTAGAGTTCCAAGAAAAACTCCGGGCTTCCGTTACATGGTTTCGCTATCAGCCGAATGGTACCAACCGAACGAAAATACGCTTTATGTTCATTAGTGAAGGGAGTAAAAAATACAGGTTTCCGGCATTTCATAGCTCAAATCTGATGTGAACGTTACAAATATTGAGGAATCTTGAAAATTAACGTCCATTGCCGTCATTTAAAAGTGACTTTTATAATTTTCCTCCGTAAGACCCATACTGAATATGGATACACCTCAAACAGAAGAACTGCAATACTGCTCATTAGTGACGATTCTCAAAATACTGGGAGTTTTTCCATGTAGTTACTTACCAAATTCATACACACAATTTCTGAAAAATGTATGGGCTTACTAATGTGGCGGTACAATTGCAGTTGTTTTGATGAAACCTATTATCGAGTATTCACTCTGTGGTCGGAATGTAAACAGAAGAACAGTCATTCCTGCATACAAATGTACAAATGAGGTCTGCTTATTTTTGTGGTCTATGAAGAATATAACGGGTTCCCCGAGTCTTTTGAGAGCTAGCGAAACAACCACTGGATTCTGCTATGACCGAAATGGTCTTATGGCCTCCTCCCTTCTTACGAACTCGTTAAGAGTCGCCACCAAATTACTGCAGAAATAAGCTGTTAGATAATGATTTACTTAATAATAGCTGACAAACTGGCACTGCGAAGGTATTCCTTTTGCTAATTTTCTATTAGAAACGGAAAAAAATAACTGTGTCAGTAATACAATCTCGAAGAAATTTCATTTCCATGTAATCGTGAAAACACCTCTGAAACTACGAGACAGTCGTACAGACAAATGTGCATAATACACAAATGTATAACACAGTATCCAAATTGAGAAACATAGTATGCAAAATAAAAATTCTATGTAATGTTTATTTAACACACAATTTGATTATAAAAAATATTTCTAGTTACATGTCCAGGAGCTACCATGAATTGAGTTAGCAGCAAAGAAGTAATAAATTTAAACGTCGTGCATGTTGCGACACATTTTCACGAATCTCAGTGCTTATGTCTTCATATCTACTGATCATACAATAATATAGTTTTGTAGGTACAACTGACTAGCACTGGCAAAAAGGGAATTTCTGGCCAGGAGATGTAGAATAGTATCAAACATAGGCTTTAATTTGAAGAATAAATTTCTGAGAACGTACGTTTGCAGCACAGCATTGTATAGTAGTGAAACGTGGACTGTAGGAAAACCAGAACAGAAGAGAATTGAAGCTTCTGAGATGAGATGCTGCAGACGAATGTTAAGAATTAGGTGGACTGATAAGGTAAGGAATGAGAAAGATCTCCGCAGAAGCGGCGAACAAATGAGTATATGGGAAACACTGACAAGAAGAAGGGACAGGATGATAGAACGTCTGTTAAGACATCAGGGGCCAACTTCCATGGTAGTAGAGAGAGCTGTAGAGAATGCCTTCATTCGGTGGGATATATAGATACTGTCTGCTAAATGTGTTGCGAATAAAGTTAGTGGAAAGAAGTAATAAATTTAAAGGTCACGCACAGTGCGGCAGTCTTTCACGC
Organism: Schistocerca nitens; assembly: GCF_023898315.1. Lineage (NCBI taxonomy): Eukaryota > Metazoa > Arthropoda > Insecta > Orthoptera > Acrididae > Schistocerca > Schistocerca nitens. Next base: position 611,185,762 of record NC_064615.1, read on the forward strand.
ATCTCCCTGCTTATTACAACATATCTCATAAAATATTTGTGGTACCGTGAAGGAATTTTGTAGGTGCATTTAGCAGCATACGTGGATACTGCCTGCGAAATTTATTGGGAATGGAGTCAGTAGCACAGGAGTAATAAATTTGAACGTCACGCAAGCTGCGGCATTATTTCACACTTTCGTTTATGACCTCATATCTCCTGAACTATCATAGGTACGTCGTTTGCACCCCAACAGCGATTGTTGGCTGACAGTAAGGAATGTATGTACTAAGTTTGGATGGAATCTGTCCTGTGGTTTATGAGGAGATGTGGAACATACACATATACATACATACACCCACATTTATAATGTGAATGGGTAACTATGATTAACAAAACAATAAACATCAAACACGTATCCAGTTGAGCACACAACGTAACCACGGGTCACGAACGCTACGCTGTCGTCTTCAACAAAGATACCTGTTGGAGGCTCCACTCTTATGTAACAGGCACTAGTTAATCTGGGGTTGCCTGGTATAACGTTGTAACTTATTCACCTGTTCTATAATTCTGAAACGGTTTCTACCAGTTAGGTAGAAAGTACAAACCGCAACGTCTCTACCAAAAAGAGCTCACTGTAGTGGCTGCTAGCTGAGGTTACAGTCACGCACAGTCACGCTCTAAAGGAGGCACAGCTGTCTAGTTCAGTGAGTCGACGCATTCAGCGAAGCTGTAGCCTGAAAAACTGACCTATCTCGCACTCACTGCGCACGATCTGACGCTGGTGGCTCATATGCACACTCTGAATGAAATGTCAGGCCATAGAAGATGTTGATTGGCCAGCAAATAAGTATCAAACTCGTCTGGTAAAAACAGGCTGCCACGCGGAGTCGCCGCGCGGTTTAGGGCGCCATGTCATGGACTGCGAGGCTGCTCCCGCCAGGGGTTCGAGTACTCCGTGTTGTTCTTACCAAGAGTTAGTTTAAGTAGTGTGTAAGTCTAGGGACCGATGACTACGGCAGTTTGGTCCCTTAGGAATTCGCATACATTTTAACATTAAAAAAACCGAAAAAACAAACAGGCTATATTCTTGAGGCCCTGTGCCCCCCCCCCCCCCCCCCCCGCTAATTTAGTATGTCCATCACACCAGAATTCAACGACCTTGCACTGGAGCCACTAAACTCGACTAATCGTTTTCCTGTTGTGTTCTCTACGAAACAGCATCACCAGGCAAGCTTTACACACACACATTCAACAACGCTTCTACGAAATAATCTGCCATGCGCTTTGCAGACTAAACGCAAGGATATTGAAATACAGCTTGACACAATTCACAAAAGTTCCTCCACTACTATTACGTTTTCGAGCTCATCGCGATCATAAGGCCATCCGCGATTTAATGCGACAACAACGAGAATATACGCAACAAAACAGTGAGCGTAGCCAGATACCATTGCAATGGAGAGCCACGATGTAGTGGACGGGCATACGGTCTGAGCTAATCACGTCTAAGTCTGTATTTCCCGTCACTACTCAAAATGAAACTGCTGTGCACCAATCAAAGTACTTCGTACGCGATTGCATACAGTTTTAATTTGCAACGTAAAATAAACAGCAATTTCAGATTATTGCACCACTGATATTGGACTGCCTGCAGCGACATGATTTACTCTCGGCCAACAGTCGTCAAAACCTGCCCCAGACCAGGGAATGCTACACCTATCTGTAAACATTTCTCCCACCTGTGACATCAGTTAGTTGCTTTTCATAACACAAGTAAGTGAAAAACTTTTTTAGCTGCAATGGTGACTAGAGCTTATACTCATGCAGAATTTTATTCTTCATAGTAACGCTACTTTTCCTGGTGGACTATTTAGTGTCTCCCTTCTTCAGGGACAGGAACGAGTCCATTCCTCTGGCACTAAGGGGTATCGCTCCTCCTACTGCGTCTTACTTTTTGGTTTCGCTGGAAGTATCCCAAGCCAATATTCTATAGCATTCGAGACGCCACTTTTGACGCTCTCGCTGACACGGTTTCCAACCACTTTACCGTTCTAGTTCCTCGCACAGCTGTTCCTCGGCTCACAGCCTAACGATGGCCAAACACCGCTGCCTTCACGTCCCTGAAATCTGCTGTTCTGACAGATCGAAAATTCCTTAACAATCAAAGCAAAAGTTGGATCTGTATGCGGAATACATCAATAAATCTCAATTTTCATATGGCATATTTTACAACGTATTATACAGTAATTTATGCTTTCTTTCAACTTCAGGTATTACATAATACCATTTCCGGTAATGAGCCTGGACAGGAAATAAAACATGTCACTGCCACACCTCAAAGTGGACATCACGTTGCATTGCAAACGCTCAACATTTGCCTATAGAGCAGGTTACCAATTGGAAGTTAGCGCTTAAATAAAGAGGATTTCCTACTTTTTATGTGGGCTCCTCCTCATTATCAGAGTTACTGACAGCAGCAGGCAAGTAGTCTCACTGGCTTAAAATTGTCCCATTAAGGACGCCCTTCCGTTCCTGCTTCAGGGTATTTTATTATTCATTCAAGCTGGAAATTCTACTATTAGCGTTAAGATCTTTCTGGAAAACCAAGTGGGAAGTATAAAACATAAATCGACTTGCATAGAGTAGGCAAGTAAACCTCCATCACAGTTTCGAAACAACTGTGAAGTGTAAGGCGGAAGGTACTTCCCATTGTTTCACATATTAGGATTTCTTCCGATGTCAGTGATGTATAGAGCGCCGTAAGAATTCTTATCGTCTTTGTACACACTATAATTAAACCAACTGTGTCTTCACGGTCTCTATGGAACAGATATGTTGGGTGCTGTAGTATATTGTGAAGTTGCTTGCCTTGCTGTATCGGGACATTTAGTCCACCAACATAATGGGCATGTCCAGCGGGTTGCAGAAGCATCAGCGTGCAGGCGAAAAATATTTGGGATTTTCACACAAATAATCCCAGATGATGACAAGCCCAGGTTGTTTTCATGTGCAACTTCACCGGCCGTCACCATGATGAGGAGCACATGACTCGCCTACAGCTGGAGCCCGCCCTGTCACAAGAAAGCGTGACGAAGACAGCATTACTTGCATGTGCCACGTTATATGCCAGCAAGTAAACCGTTTTTTTTTTTTTTTTGTTTTGGTTTTAGGGCGCAAAACTGCTATGGTCATTAGCGCCCGAGACAAATAAGCCGCACCGTATCCATCATCCCGAGCAATATTTAGGCAGACCACCAAACCAACCTGGACATCATACCTCCGGAGCCACAATGAGCCACCAGCCATTAGTTTGGAGGCTCAGCTTTTCCGATATTGTCCACCGTAGACTCTGGGCACCAGCAGTTGGTATCTGCCGGTGTTTACTGATTTTGGTGACTGTGTTCAAGGACATTGTCCTCATAGTGATCCGTCTGCATTTAGACTCGTACTACTTATACTCTGTAGTATGTGTGGTCGGCACCAGATATATTTATATCAGGATTTTGGATCTTTGTCACAATCTCTAAGAGACTATTAATCAATGTCCAGTGTCGATCACGGAGATCCGTTCATTGTGTTCAAGTTATCTTCACACATCCTTAGACTTTAGTTGAGAATTGTTTGTTTCATGCTCTTGAAAATAAAGCAGCTTTGCCTTCTATCTACCTGAGGGTGTTGTCTTGCATCGTGAGCCCATGTGAGCGTTTCTTGAAACTTTTTAAGTACGTTTTCACTGTGATTATTAAAATGTTCAAATCTGTATAGATGGGAGTAACCTATGTTTTCTTCCAACTATTGTGTACAATTTTTTATTCGAGGTATCTACGGTATGCTCTCGTTACAAGAAGAGGTCGCCCAGTGTCAAATTGATATAGAATCTAACAGAGACTCCATCGTTCCTTGTTAAATTTTAGCGACTGCGATCGTTTCTTATCGCTGCGGACACTAAAATGTCTTTGCAGACAGTCTCTACAGATGTCCATAATTTCTGTGTGTCTGTATGAATAAAAGACATTTAGCTCGAAAATGAAAGTGAAAGAGTGGAATTAAAATTCAAGGTGAAGGGATATCAATGTTAAGATTTGCTGACGACATTAATCCTCAGTTAAAGTGAAGAAGAACTGCAGAATCTGCTGAATGGAATGAACAGTTTATTGTGTGCAGAATATAGATTGAGAGTAAATTGAAGGAAGGAGAAAATAAAGAGAAGCAGCAGAAATGAGAACAGAGAGAAACCTGAGAACTGCTGATCATGAAGTAATGAAGTTAAGTGAATCTGCTACCTAGGCAGAAAAATAATTAATGTCGGACGGTGCAAGGAGGACATCAAATGCAGGCTAGCACTGGCAAAAAGGGCATTTCTGGCCAAGAGAAGTCTACAAGTATCGAACATAGGCCTTAATTTGAGAAAGAAATTTCTGAGAATGTACGTTTGGAGCACAGCATTGTATGATAGTGAAACATGGACTGTGAGATAACCGGAACAGAAGAGAATCAAAGCATTTTAGATGTGGTGCTACAGACGAATGTTGAAAATTGGGTGGGCTGATAGGGTAAGGAATGAGGAGGTTCTGGGCAGAATCAGAGACGAAAAGAATATGCGGAAAACACTGAGAAGGAGAAGGGACAGGATGATAGGACATCTGTTAAGACATGAAGGAATGACTTCCGTGGAGCTGTAGAGGGTAAAAACTGTAGAGGAAGACAGAGATCGGAATACAGCCAGCAAACAACTGAGGACGTAGGCTGCATGTGTTACTCTCAGATGAGGAGGTTAGAGGAATTTCTGGTGGGCCGCATCAAACCAGTTCGAAGAGTGATGAAAAAGAAACAAATAAATAAAGCTTGGAAACGATGCATTTCTGGACAATGTTCATTGGATCTTATTTATCTCATATCGTATAAAGGATAATCTCCCTCGTTTTGTCCGCATTGTTCAGGATACTTGTAAATATGAACTTTCCAATGTTGGGGAGGACGCCAAGTTTGTTCGAAAGCACCGCCCACCGGGTGCAGCCGCCGAGGTCGCGGGTACGCGTCCAGAAATACCTGCAGTGACGCGGACACGACAGTGACGGTTATTAATTCTTACCCGCGGTTCGATACTTTGCGGGCTGCCGACGGGCGAGATAGAGTTTCAGAATTTAGCTTTTAGCGGCGCGAAAGATAAAATTACCGCTAGGGAGAGGCGATGGTGTGTCCATCAGGCATGCAAATGGGCCCCGCCGCACGCGACGGCGCGCCAATCCAGCGGAGGCCAGGCACAGGCCGCTCCATTCCTGGCGGTGCCGTTAATAGTGGATGCGGAGGGCAATCGATGTCCCGCCAGCCGCGCACCTCACGCGCTGCCGCTGCAGCTACACTCGTCTGCTCTGTCCGGGCTCTTTTTCGCTCTTCCTCGTCACCTCTCTCCCACCAACACGTTCTTCTGCCGTAATACTTGCGGTGTACTATACTTTTACTCGTTTTCATAACACATCTCCTTTTAGAGAATTCTTCCACTGCATATCTTTCTTTTAAATGAACTCTGACGGTTTCTTCATCTGTTTAGGGCTTCGTAAAAAAAAAAAAAAAAAAAAAAACCTTATTGTCCGTCTGTTTATCTGTATGATTTTTAAGACCTCTTTTCATCTTTTTCTCAGGAACAGGTAGAGGTGTTAAGTTGAAATCTGTGTCACATGCTAAGGGCCGGCCGAAGTGGCCGTGCGGTTCTAGGCGCTGCAGTCTGGAACCGCGAGACCGCTACTGTCGCAGGTTCGAATCCTGCCTCGGGCATGGAGGTGTAAGATGTCCTTAGGTTAGTTAGGTTTAACTAGTTATAAGTTCTAGGGGACTAATGACCTCAGAAGTTGAGTCGCATAGTGCTCAGAGCCATTTTGCTAAGTTCTACGGTGCCTTCAAAAATGGTTCAAATGGCTCAGAGCACTATGGGACTTAACTGCTGTGGTCATCAATCCCCTAGAAATTAGAACTACTTAAACCTAACTAACCTAAGGAGATCATACACATCCATGCCCGAGGCAGGATTCGACCCTGCGACCGTAGCGGTCGCCCTGTTCCAGACTGTAGCGCCTGGAACCGCTCGGCCACCTCGGCCGGCTTACGGTGCCTTGGTGGTGTGAGAAATATAAGCTTCTAAGTCAATGCAAGCAAAAGATGCGGTCCTTTATGTCACATAATTTCATACCCGCCAAGTCACTAATCAGAACTTGTAGATGTATGTATGTACTAAACCGGGGACCTAGAAACGATGGAGAGGCTTCGTCTCGCAGTAGCCCTCAGTGTTTCACAACCCCACAACAGGCCGCAACAGTCCACCCGCCCCACTGCCGCCCCACACCGAACCCAGCTTTATTGTGCGGTTCGGCCCAAGTGGACCCCCCCCCCCCCCCCCCCGCCAGGGAACATCTCATACCAGACGAGTAAAACCCCATTTGTTTGTGTGGAAGAATAATTATGGTGTGCGCGTATGTAGAAACAGTGTTTGCGCAGCAACCGCCGACTCAGTGTTGCTGAGGCGGAATGAGGGAAACGACCCCGCATTCGCCAAGGCAGATGGAAAACCGCCTTAAATACCATCCACAGGCTGGCCGGCACACCGCACCTGGACACTAATCCGCCGGGTGGATTCGTGCCTGGGACAGGCAAGCCTTCCCACTCGGGAAGCAGCGCGTTAGACCGCGCTGCTAGCCGGGCGGGCATGAACCTGTAGATAAAGTGTCTGTATCACGTCTGGTCTACTAACGGGAGTTCCGCTTGGAGCACCGAATATTCCGGACGTGCTTACCCTTCCGCTCCGCCGCAGCGTTTCAAGTTGTAGCAGGTGGTTGTTCTCGTGGTGTGTTGTGACTTTTTTGAACTCTGAGTAATCTTTTCTATTAATCTGCGTGTGTTTTTGGTACCGGTTCGAGCGCTATGTTGTCAGTATGTCGTCCAAGTTTGTCCCACGTGAAGGTACTGTCAGTTTTGCTTTTGACAAGTCCACCCGAAGTGTGCGACCAAGTTCCCTCAAAATTCATGAATGATTCAAATGGTTCAAATGGCTCTAAGCACTATGGGACTTAACATCTGAGGTCATCAGTCCCCTAGAACTTAGAATTACTTAAACCTAACTAATATGACATCACACACATCCATGCCCGAGGCAGGATTCGAACCTGCGACCGCAGCAGCAGCGCGGTTCCGGACTGCAGCTCCTAGAACCGCTCGGCAACAGCGGCCGGCCATAAATGATTAGTGGAAACATTTGGTATTACGTCAAGTCAGGTTCAAACCACATGTGTTGACTCTGAGCTCTACGGAATCTTTGTAAAATACATGAACCCCCTCCAAGTAGAAAGGTTGTCACCTAAACACAGAAATCGCGTTTCTTTCTGCCATAGAGATGCGTCAGTTAGTGTTATCCTCCTTGCTAACGCTGATATTGAATATACCAACGCGCAGGTTTCCATTCACACCGAAAGTGGGTGATAAATATATTAAGAAGGTGTTGATTAAGTTTGATGATGTTAAGGGCATTCGCTGGGAACGCTGGCCAAGTCAACATCGCCTTCAAAGTTGTTGTGGTATACGTTTCGACGAGATGTACGTTAAACAGAACATGTTTCTTGTTATCGGATTCATGTTACTTTTGGTGGTCAGCTGGGGACATGCTCCTTATGTAATGAGAGTGGTCACCAACGTTTCGGTTTCCGAAGCAGGTTTCTGTTCTCAAAAATTCCCTTGAACTGCGAAATAAATTGACGGTGGCAGACCTCATTCCACCGGCTGCTAATTCTAGTGGCAGCCTGATTTGAGTTTATCCGCAGACAATTTTCCCCCATTGAAACTGATGAAAGATTCTGCGCCGTCTACTTCTCTTGCCAATGTTCAGGAGCTGCAACGTAAGCTACGTCATATCCAGACTGTAGATGTTTCCGATCTGGAACCCCCATGTTACCCCTTCCAGCCTGAAGTGTCTATCGTAATATAAACTGTCTAATGGCGTCCCGCTCTCCTGTTAAGCCTGTGGGGGAGGTGGATTCGGGCGTTCGTTTGGCTTTCGTTTCTTGTCAGGCATCGGGTGTGTCTGATCCGTCCTCCTTGCCGCCCTGCCAGACTCCACAATCTGACGAACAGTGAACCTGTTAGTAGGTTTAAGTAGTTCTAAGTTCTAGGGGACTTATGACCACAGATGTTGAGTCCCATAGTGCTCAGAGCCATTTTATCTAAAAGATATGTGTGCTGTTTGCACTGCAACGAGCCAACTGTTTAGGATGGGGAGTGGAAGGATGGGTTCAGTTGAGACCATGCCCATTTGGTCAATTGTCAGACAACTGTATTTACAAGACAAATTTCCCAATCAGAACAATTTGGAAACACAAACAATTTTTAAACTGACTTTGTGACAACTAATATACCGGACTAGAGCTGCCTTAGGATAGCCAGGGCTCAATGATGTGTGCCAAATTTGAAACTTAGCAACACTTCCTTTCAAGAAAGGATCTTGAAAGAACACAAGCAAACAGTATATTTTAAAGAAAACTCCAAATCAACTATCGCAGCACTGTGCTAATGATGGCTAGTATCGCAATCAACGCAACAATTCGTAAAGAAAGGAGGGAATGCACTGCCCGGACCAGATACTGCTCACATACCCTCAGCATGCCCCAATCTTCCACTGCGTCGTTGCTACCTGCTGCCATTCGGCCCCGGCCGAGAGAGCTACCCTCCGCCAAGTTGCCATTGCCCCGGCGAGAAGCACCTTCTGTCGCCAGCGCACCACATTCTGCTCCTCAAGCGCCAGATAACTGGAGCAGCACAACGAGCGGCTAAAAGTCGGCGGGCCGCGACTGGTAATGAGTTTTTGTTTTTGGGGGAGGAGACCAGACAGCGAGGTCATCGGTCTCATTGGAGTAGGGCAGGACGGGGAACGAAGTCGGCCGTGCCCTTTCAAAGGAACCATCCCGGCATTTGCCTGGAGCGATTTAGGGAAATCACGGAAAACCTAAATCAGGATGGCCGGACGCGGGATTGAACCGTCGTCCTCGCGAATGCGAGTCCAGTGTGCTATGGTAATGAATCTGCCGAGTAACAGTATTCTTCTGTAGCAACACGTTTCAAACGCTTTGTCTCTCTTCTTTTCCGGTGCTCTCAGAGTACATGATTCACTTCTATAAAATGCTGTGCTCCAAACGTACATTCTGAGAAATTCCTGACTCATACTAACGTGGATATTTGATAATAGTAGACGTTTTTGGTCAGGAATGACCGCTTTCGCTGTGCTAATGTGTTTTTTATGTCCTCCTTATTTCGTCCGTCATGCATTATTTTCCTACCAAGGTAGCAGAATTCCTTCGTCTCTTCTTCCTCGTGGTCCCCAATTTTCATGTTAAGTTTGTCGCTTTAACTCATTTCTCCTGCTACTCGTTGATATTGTTTTCCTGACGTACGACGATCATGCAAACATTTATGTGGTAGAATCGCCGTCCTCTGGTGTAATCAGTGGCACCTCCATGAGTAACTCTCGCGAATTCCAGGCAATAATTAGAGGAAAACCGCTCCGAGACCTCCATCTAAACGTGCACAATCAGACATTTCCTATAACTAAAATGGCAAAATATCGATGAGAAATATCGAAAATTAACTAGAAACTATCATGTATCAAAAACTAAAGAGAAAGCACGTAACATGTAGAAAATAGTGAAACTGCAAATACCTGAACGTGTGGACTAAATCCCATGACAGTCATCCAAACATAAAAAAGCCTCACCCGCCCACCTCCTCCACCTACGAAGGTGTTGGATGTATGGCTGCTCCTCTTGCGTTTTGCCACTCTCTCCAAATCTAGGGTGATGTACACTGATTCTCGTTTCACGTATCCGACCTCGTTATCCAACCGTATCTTGCAGCAACTCATAATGTTCACGTATCTTCTCGAATAGCTATAACACTTTCGTCTTTGGCACACAAACTCAAAATTTGAGTTCCAGCAGCTCATTATGTCCCGTGTTATTTAGGCTTCCGAGCTGCCGTCGGAAGTATGCCACTGGTTCACAGTTTTCTGCCCTCAAAAAAACATGAATGTCCTTTTCCGCACTTATCGAATGTGTTTGTGCAGTAGTTGCGTAACTGCACACATATTCGGGAGGAGCATGGTTAAACACGGTCTTCAGTAATCCCAATTTAGGTTTAACGTGGTTTTCCAAACAGTCAACGAGGATTACTGACACCGTTACGGCACAGAAGAGTAAGGGGTAGATTTAGAAAGTTATGCGAGAGACAGAGTTGGGGACAGGAAACGAGCCACCATGCCGCGCAAGTGGGACAAGTCGACAACACTGTCTGCCGAGTAAGGAATAAGCTTTCATCATTAAAGAGGACCGGAAACCAAAAGAAGCGAGACAAGCATTTTCAATCACTCGTAAGGCATGTTGCAAAAAACTATATCTATTTCGCAAGAGCACAAAGCGAGGAACTGACACAGCAGTTAACAGCCCGTTAAGCGAATGTATCAGTATTAGGAGGACACACTCGGTCATTACGAACTAACCTTTGCACCATGGCCCCACGTTAACTCCCTTTGAACACTCCAGCTCTCTAGCTCTTGTGATGAGTTGACCACTGAGATCTATGGCATTCACATTAACAGGACTCGACTGCATAATTACGATACTGTAGTGAATCTACGTCCTAGGTGCTGCAGTGCAGTCTATGAACTAGCCGAAGTTGTACTCCAGACGATGTCCTTCACCGGATAGACTTCATGACACTCGCCGCCTACCGTGTACTGCTGGAAAACTGACTGTCTTCCGACATCACCAAATCGCAGAGTGCTTCCAAACCGGACTTAAACGCGGAAGCCACCAACAGGGCCTCTTGGGGTGCACTTCCCTGTTCAATCTCAGGTGCCTTCGTGTGCTGAAGCCAACCAGGAGTAGGGAGGAGATCAACCGATTACACCGATACCGACTACAGGTATATCACGGATGGGTCTTCAAGGGTCATGGTAGTATTTGGAGTGGGACCGAGTACACTCCGCAGCCGGCGCGAGAACCGCTTCGCGCTGGGCAGGCACCGCCGCACCGCCAGGCTGTACGCGCAGACGCCCAGCTGACGCGACGGCCGTCGCATAGAATCCAACAACCAACTGAAACAGCAACAGCCGAGGCTGCTGCAGGTGAACGACTGCTTGTAAACATTGTGAACAAATAACTGAACTCTAGTAATGTTTTACTGGCGTTGGCCGGCCTCTGTGGCCGAGCGGCTCTAGGCGCTTCACTCTGGAACCGCGCGACCGCTACGGTCGCAGGTTCGAATCCTGCCTCAGGCATTGATGTGTGTGATGTCCTTAGGTTAGTTAGGTTTAAGTAGTTCTAAGTTCTAGGGGACTGATGACCTCAGATGTTAAGTCGCATAGTGCTCAGAGCCATTTGAACCATTTTTACTGGCATTGTTGACGCTTCCTAGGTTCCGAACAGTTATCCTACCTTCACACAGAGATGTCTCCGCTCAGCCCTCTGTAACACTAGTTCATCAAAAGTATACGGGCACGCATATATAATGCTGAACTGATGACTAGGTGTCGTAAGAGGCGTCCCTGCCAGTATAAAAGGAGTCAGGCAGTATTGTGTTGTTAGCAGCAGTAACAGCAGGATAGGTTTGTTAGGAGAGATCTGTGTCTCCGAAAGTGGACTAGTCATGTCACCAGCGTAACATATCCGCCAGCGACATTTGAACCATTCTAAAGACGCGCAAGTCGACTTTTGGTGATGACGGAGTGAAAATGCAACGGAACGACCGTAGCGAAACCAATATCAGACAGACCTCACGCTCTGACAGACAAGGAATGTCGAGCACTGTGGTTTCTGGTTGTACAAAATCGCATGAAATCGGCATAGGAAACCACTCGCAAATTCCACAGGGCTACCAGCAGTCCAGCTAGCACAATGAATTGCGTAGGGAGTTGAAAACAATGGGGTACAACGGTCGAGCAGCTCCTCATAAGCCACACAGTTCTGCAGTCAGCGGAGCTCGAGATGATGCAGAATGCGATGCCACTGGATACTGAACGGCTGGAAACGAGTGACCTGGAGTGATGAGTCACGCTATAACCTGTGGCAATCCGACGGAAGGGTTTGTGTTTGGCGAAAGCATGAAGAACGTTGAATGCCGTCATGTGTAGTGACAACAGTGAAGTATGGAGGAGTTGGTATTACGGTCCAATTAGTCTTCATAGGAAAACTCTAAATGCGGTAGGATATGAAAACATTTTACAGCTATGTGTACTGAGGACAATACAGCAACATTTCGGAGACAATAACTGTATCATATTGGCAATGCACCCTTCCATAAAGCAGCATGTGTGGGGCAATGGTTTGTGGACAATAACATACCCGAAATAAATCAGACACGTTACTGAAGGCGTCCCCAGCAGAGTTCAAGCCGTCATAAAGGCGAAGGGTGGGCACACCACACACTAATGTAGACTAACAGGTGTCCGGATACTTTTGATCAGGTAGTGTCAATAAAGCCACGGCCGATTTCCTTCCCCATTCTGGTCCAGCGCCAAATTGTGCTTGCTCCTAACGATTTTGTATACGACAAGATTCTAAACTCTAATCTTTATCTATTTCTTCTCATTTGAACGTACGTGTCACACCATTATAACGCGAAATGATGTCCAATCCTTCGTCCGACTACTAAACGTGCAAAATATTACCACGAAACGCTACAAACCTCCTCGTTAATTTTTCTGTGATATTTCAGTTCAACAGCATTTCTTCATGCATGTTACCCTCACATTTTATTGACATTTAAAGATATTAGTACCTTTGTTAAAACGTAACTTAAAGACCAGCACCACTACCTCTGCTGTTTTTACCCCGCACGCAACGTCAGAAATGTAAATAACCTTGAAATAAAGAATAAAATGAAGCAGTTTTGAATCGAATATTAGTTTCAACATAACACTGACTTACGTGGGTAGTACTGGAAACTATATTTTCAAATATAATGTGGCGAAAGCTTTCAGCTTGTATTGCGTAACTCGTAATCAGTTCACTTGTGAGACGAGGGGGTGAACCAGAAACGTGTTTAATTTGTACGCCGGACTAACGACCGTTGTTCTCGTATTTCAGCCGTGTCGACTGTGGTTTTCATGTAATTTGTCACACACTGCGAAAAGGCCATTGTGATTACTCAGTTGCGCCTCTGAAACACAGAATGACTTAAAACTTGGAAGCAATCGGAGCAGAGCACGCAGGTTTCAACGACACGTGGCGCTCTAATCCGAGTTACGTGCCGATGCGACGGCAGTGATAGCATCAAATATTACGTTTGATTCGCAGATTGCGAATTCAAAGTGACTTCAGCTGTACTATTTATCGGTGGCATATGAAAATTTGTGCCGGTCCGGAAATCGAACACAGATTTTCCACTTCATGCGAGCCATCGCAACCGGTTCGGCTATCCGAGCTCGACTCCGGAACGGACTCAAACTTTCATATGTCACATGAGTCCACATCTATTAATGCTCTCACACACTATGTGATTTCCACCAGAGAGGTAAATTCAATATGATTGGTCGTTTTGTCTCGTCGAGGCATGTAACATTTATTATGTCATTGTACAATGTCTGCGTTGACAATTCACGTTATGCATGAATGTATGATTGAACACTGTATAACGTGGATTACCAACACTGACATTATATAATAACATAATAAGTAATGGCATCAGGATTCTGTCGCAAAATGAAGTTAAATGCAATACAATAATTGGAACCTACAACATTGTGGAATTGAAGCGAGATGAGCAGAAAATAAACGAAGAAAGAAAAATCTTCTTATAGATACTATTCTTAACATGAAATCTGAAAAATTAAGCTGCGTTCGAAATAGTTCACTTTATTTCGACATATTGTCATCTCTCTTATGTAAACCACCTGTGTCTTCTTCTGTCGAGTTAACGGAGAACCTCATTATAGATATTTTTGGTGAAGTGTATTTGCCTAAGAGAAAACTGTTCCTTATGTATCACAGAGGAACAACAAACCGATAGTTGGAACACATGACGTTTCATTCCCTCAGGACCACAAAAATGACGGAAGTTCAAATCTTTATCGTTGTACCTACTAACTTATGGTGGAAAAATATGTTGCTGTTAACGACTTTGGTTACTGCGGAGAAGCTGTTGAATGAGTGAGAAACGGTCATGGAAAGCGCATGCGACGATGTAAAAATACACAGCAGCCTATCCCTCTAGTGAAATGTTTCGCGATAAAGTTTTTTTTCAAGAGTTAGTACAATGATTTTCTACGAAGACGTGCTGAAAAGTAATGTCTTCGAATTCCTTACGTGAGAACTCTTAAAGGTTTTTAAATAAAACAAACGCTGTTAGCGTACTAATTCTTTACTCTTCATGTCTACACACTTATTTCTCAACATAGCCACCTTGGCGACGAACGCCATTGTAGAATCTTTGACTTTGGTGACGGAGTCACAACCTCACATTTGGTTGTCCCGCTTCATCACTATCGAAGCGAAGTCCTCGAAAGTGTTCTTTAAGCTATGGAAACAGATGAACTCTATGGGACCAAGTCGGGACTGTATGGAGGATGATCGTTGCGAGAAAACCCGAGAAGTCGGATTGTTGCGGACGTCGCACCGCTCGTGTGTGGCCTGGCCACTGTCGTGTTGAAGGAGAGGTTGCTCCATCTGCGGAAAAACGTTGTACTCGAAATGCGATTGCAGCACGCTGTTTCTCAGGTAGCTACATAGTTATGTTACACACCACCATCTTGCACGCTACAATTCGGATCCCTGTAACGGCACAGGGCTGCAAATATGTAGACCTCAAGAATAAAGATGTAGAATGTTAATAAAGTTTGTTTTACTTAAAAAGCTTTAAGGACTCGGGGACATTACTTTTCAGCATGCCCTCTAGTAAAGTGAATAACCTGACAGCTTTCCTAAACGGGAGCATAAGAATGGAAGACATGTCCATAACTGGTTAGTGTACGCTCCTGTTGTACAAACAGGTTTTTTCTGTGTGGACGCTTACGGAACAGAAAGTAGAATCAATGAAACTGTCAAGCGTGTGAGCTGACATTTGGGGTGCCCAAATTTGTGAAAGGGAATTAAACAGGGGGCACAAGATCCTAGCGTACCTAAGTATTGTGAGGTAAGGAATCAACAGTTAGAAATGAGTGTTTCAGTTGGTACGACGCACGTGTTTGCGAAGTTATATTTTTGAACGAACAACAACATCCGCACCGACGGCAATGGCATTACCTCGAAAACGATATACTTTTGTTTCCTATATGGACTAACAATGCACTTTCTGGTGTTCAGTCGACTTATTGCTTCCGTTTTACGTGCAATATTTGGACGACCGACCCAACTGTCTTCCTCAGCTGTTGCGAGCTGCCTGGTCTCCAATTGTCCGCAGCTCGTGGTCGTGCGGTAGCGTTCTCGCTTCCCACGCCCGGGTTCCCGGGTTCGATTCCCGGCGGGGTCAGGGATTTTCTCTGCCTCGTAATGACTGGGTGTTGTGTGATGTCCTTAGGCTAGTTAGGTTTAAGTAGTTCTAGGGGACTGATGACCATAGATGTTAATCCCATAGTGCTCAGAGCCATTTGAACCATTTTGAACCTGGTCTCCAACCAGACTGTGAAGTGCCGTAAGTACAGCGTCGCTATTTACAGTAGACTCATGGCACCCCCTAGACTCTTTGATGTTCATCTGTTTTTCCGTGCCCACACTGTAATTCCGTGTGACACATGCATACCCTCATCGTTCTCCAACTGTGGTGGCCAAAATGGCCAGCCAGATCTTAATAAATGGTTCAAATGGCTCTGAGCACTATGGGACTTAACTTCTTCGGTCATCAGTCCCCTAGAACTTAGAACTACTTAAACCTCACTAACCTAAGGACATCACACACAACCATGCCCCAGGCAGGATTCGAACCTGCGACCGTAGCGGTCGAGCGGTTCCAAACTGTAGCGCCTAGAACCGCTCGGCCACTAAGGCCAGCAGATCTTAATAAACTGGGAGTCGGTCCCCAACCTTTCATTCAATTGAAACCTTTTTACGTGTTTATTAGGTTCTCCGACATCTTTAATTCGACTCGCTCTTTAATTACGATCAGTTTAATAAGTCACAGATGCAAAATACTAACGCGAATTCTTTACAGACGAATGGAAAAACTCGTAGAAGCCGACCTCGGGGAAGATCAGTTTGGATTCCGTAGAAATGTTGGAACACGTGAGGCAATACTGACCGTACGACATATCTTAGAAGAAAGATTAAGGAAAGGCAAACCTACGTTTCTAGCATTTGTAGACTTAGATAAAGCTTTTGACAATGCTGACTGGAATACTCTCTTTCAAATTCTGAAGGTGGCAGGAGTAAAATACAGGGATCGAAAGGCTACTTACAATTTGTACAGAAAGCAGATGGCAGTTATAAGATTCGAGGGACATGAAAGGGAAGCAGTGGCTGCGAAGGGAGTGAGACAGGGTTGTAGCCTCTCCCCGATGCTATTCAATCTGTATATTGAGCAAGCAGTAAAGGAAACAAAAGAAAAGTTCGGAGTAGGTATTAAAATCCACGGAGAAGTAATAAAAACTTTGAGGTTCGCCGATGACATTGTAATTCTGTCAGAGACAGCAAAGGACTTGGAAGAGCAGTTGAACGGAATGGACAGTGTCTTGAAAGGAGGGTATAAGATGAACATCAACAAAAGCAAAACGAGGATAATGGAATGTAGTCGAATTAAGTCGGGTGATTCTGAGGGAATTAGATTAGGAAATGGGACACTTAAAGTATTAAACGAGTTTTGCTATTTGGAGAGCAAAATAACTGATGATGGTCGAAGTAGAGAGGATATAAAATGTAGACTGGCAATGGCAAGGAAAGCGTTTCTGAAGAAGAGAAATTTGTTAACATCGAGTATTGATTTAAATGTCAGGAAGTCGTTTCTGAAAGTATTTCTATGGAGTGTAGCCATGTATGGAAGTGAAACATGGACGATAAGTAGTTTAGACAAGAAGAGAATAGAAGCTTTCGAAATGCGGTGCTACAGAAGTATTCTGAAGATTAGATGGGTAGATCACATAACTAATGAGGAGGTATTGAATAGAATTGGGGAGAAGAGGAGTTTGTTGCACAACTTGACTAGAAGAAGGGATCGGCTGGTAGGACATGTTCTGAGGCATCAAGGGATCACCAATTTGGTACTGGAGGGCAGCGTGGAGGGTAAAAACCGTAGAGGGAGACCAAGAGGTGAATACATTAAGCAGATTCAGAAGGATGTAGGCTGCAGTAGGTACTGGGAGATGAAGAAGCTTGAACAGGATAGAGTAGCATGGAGAGCTGCATCAAACCAGTCTCAGGACTGAAGACCACAACAACAACAACTTTAATTACGCTAGCCCAGGTACAAACTGTTTGCACTAAAGGGCATAGCGGGCTTCGGGTGTCGAACTGGGCTATAAATTAGGGATGGCGGTTGTCGCTGAAATATCAAGTTTTCGGTTTTACGAATTTTCTTCGTCTCCAGTTTGATTTGACTGTAGAAACCGCTTAAGATAACCGGTTTCTGAAAAAGTGGATTGTTCCATTTTTTATTGCTGTTATTTCCAGCATTATAAGTTTCTGTGAAGGATTAGGAGATTTCGGTGGGTATGGACTTGACACTGCGGCAGAAATCGGGCTCAATGTCTCCAATGACTGCAACACAGATGGCGAAGATGAAGGTGACGGGCGCTGTGATGGCAAGGAGAAAGGTCACAATCTGATGACTTTCCTGCATCGTCAGTTTCGAAAGGCATAAATTTTTCACTCTGAAGCAAGCATAATATTAATGGTTCTGTTGTAAACCCAGCCTTATGATACCAATTGAGGGGCTACTCGACCGAATGGTAGACGCTCCGGTCCAAGAAAACCATCATAACGACTGGGAGAGCGGTGTGCTGACCACACGCCCCTCCTATACGCCTCCTAATCTGAGGACGACACGGCGGTCGGATGGTCCTGATTGGCCACTTGCAGCCTGAAGACGGAATGCTTTGTTGTAAACCAAAGTCGATAGTACGTCAATAAAATTATAGGTGTAGGACGCCTGTCAAATTTACCCTCGCTTCCGAGGAATATTGTGGATATTGTGGTAGGGCACTTTCCCGCGGAAGTCAAAGGTCCCGTGTTCGAGTTTAGGTCCCGCACGAAGTTTTAATCTACCAGAAGTTTCATATCAGCGCACACTCCGCTGCAGAGAGATATTTTCATTCTGGAATATTGTGTACGTTTCCTCCTTATATGATATGGCAAGTTTTTTGTGTCTCTCTCCGTTTTTCATCTTTTAAAACAAATGGAGCATTGTACTTAATTCTCTACCACACTTTGTAAAATACTTCCTAACTAAGGAAGACGCCGTTGTGTAATATAACCGATGTCCGACGACGACAGTGAGGAACTACAGCATAGAACAGCTGTGAGTAAGTCTAGCACACTGAATACACACACGTACCGCCTAGGAGGTCACGCCACACGCCACCAGGAGTAGTACTCGTATTTTCTCAGCAATGTCTTGCTGAATCTTACGTCATGTATTTGCTGCTAGTTTGTAACTGTCGGCGTTGTTATTAAAATACACACATCAAGAAAAGGTTTGCATCACCTCGGTTCCTGTACAGAAGACTGGAATAGAGATCAATATAAACATCATTTCCGCCCTTTTTATTGCTCATGAAAACCACACATTGCATGTTGTACCACCATACAGCGAGACCTTCAGAGGTGGTGGTCCACATTGCTGTACACATCTGTACCTGTAATACCCAGTAGCACGTCCTCCTGCGCTGATGCATTCCTGTATTCGTCGTGGAATACTATCCACATGTTCGTCAAGACACTGTCAGACCAGATTGTCCCACTCCTCAACGGCGATTCGGCATAGATCCCCCAGAGTGGTTGGTGGGTCACGTCGTCCATAAACAGCCCCCTTTTCAATCTATTCCAGGCACTTTCGATAGGGTTCATGTCCGGAGAATATGCTGGCCACTCTAGTCGAGCAATGTCGTTATCCTGAAGGAAGTCATTCACAAGATGTGTACGATGGGGCCCCGAAGTTTCGTCCATGAAGACGAACGCCTGGCCAGTATGCTGCCGATATGGTTGCACCATCGTTCGGAGGATGTCATTCACGTATCGTGCAGCCATCATGGCGCCTTCCATGACCAGCAGCGGCGTATGTTGACCCCACATAATACCACACCAAAACAGAAGGGAACCTAGACCTTGCTGCACTCACTGGACAGTGTGTCTAAGGCGTTCAGTCTGACAAGGTTGCCAGCAAAAACGTCTCCGACGATTGTCTGGTTGAAGGCATATGCGACACTCATCAGTGAAGAGAACGTGATGCCAATCCTGAGCGGTCTATTCGGCATGTTCTTGGGCCCACGCTGCACGGTGTCGTGGTGGCAAATATGGACCTCGCCATGGACATCAGGATTGAAGTTGCCAGTAATGCAACCTATTGGGCGCAGTTTGAGTCGTAACATGACGTCATGTGGCTGCACGAAAAGCATTATTCAAGATGGTGGCCTAGCTGTCAGGGTTCCTCCAAGCCGTAGGTGGCGGTCATCTACTGCAATAGTAGCCCTTGGGCGGCCTGAGAAAGGCATGTCGTAGACAGTTCCTATCTCTCTGTATCTCCTTCATGTCCGAACATCATCACTTTGGTTAACTCTGAGACGCCTGGACATTTCCCTTGTTGAGAGCCCTTCCTGACACAAAGTAACAATGCGGACGCGATTGAACCGCGGTATTGACCGTCTAGGAACGGTTGAACTACAGACAACACGAGCCGTGTACCTCCTTACTGGTGGAATGACTGGAACTGATCGGCTGTCGGACCCCCTCCGTCTAATAGGCGCTGCTCATGCATGTTTGTTTACTTCTTTGGCCGGGTTTAATGACATCTATGAACACTCAAATGGACTGTGTCTGTGATACAATATCCACAGTCAACGTCTGTCTTCAGGATTTCTTGCAACCGGGGTGATGCAAACCTTTTTTTGATGTGTGTAGCATTGATTGCTTTTCTCGTTTTTTTATAATAACGAAGTGTTTCAAAGCAATGAAGATTTTAGGAATACTCTATTAAAAATGAATGTAAAACCAAAAATTTTAACATTGCTGCTATGGAAAATTGTTATGCTTGTTTTTACCCAATTGTTACTAAAATATGAAAAAAAAAACAGTTATGACCGAAACCAAACAAATACCGAAAAATTACGGTTGTTCAGAACTAAATTAACGGTATCGGTTTTAACTGGCAGGTTTTTCTCCATCCCTACGACAAACAGCGGCGGGACATCAAGAATACTTCACATTGTGGTTGGAGCGCAGACACTGAGTACCCAAAAGAATACAGTTCCTTGCACAAGCAGAAGAAGGTTAGATCGGCCGTCGATGTATTGTGCATACAATGGAATCAACAATCTGGGTAGCCATCCAAAAGCACTTCAATAATCAACCCCAGAGACCACGAGTTAACTACTGTTTTCAGTTCACTACTGGTTACTAGAGGCTCTGACCTCCTTGCCTGCTCACTTTGTTGATAATTACTAATCTCCTCGTCGATTACTAGTTGTTTCTTAATTTCCACTATTTAATGATTGGTTGGAGTTCATTCAGCAAAGTAGATTTATGCACTGAGATTATAAGAGTCATGGGATAACGATATGCTCATCAAGAGATGAAAGGTAGTATCGCGCCCACAAGGTATAAAAGGGCAGTGCATTGATGGAGCTGTCATTTCTACTCTGGTGATACATGTGTAAACATTTCAGACGTGATTATGATCGCACGACGAGAATTAATAGACTTTGAAAGGGAAATGATAATTGGAACTTGACGCTCGGGACATTCCATTTCCGAAATCGCTGCGGAATTCAATATCCCGAGATCCATAATGTCAAGTGTGTGCCGAGAATACCAAATTTCAGGCATTACCTTTCACTACGGACATCCCAGTGGCCGACAGCCTTCATTTAACGACCGTGGGCAGTGGTGTTTACTAGAGTTGTCGGTGCTGACAGACAAGCTACACTGTGTGAAACCACCGCAGTAATCAATGTGGTACATACGATGAACGTACCCATTAGGATAGTGAGCCGAAATATGGCGTTAATGGGCTATGATAGAAGACGATGGACGGGAGTGTCTTTGCTAACAGTAAATCGCCTGCAGGGCCTCTCCTGGAGTCTTGACCATATTAGCTGGACAGTAGACAACTGGAAATCCGTGACTTGGTTAACTGAGTCCCGATTTGAGATGGTAGACTGCCGACAAGTCTGTGAGTGTAGACGCACGTCAGTCTCATCGCTAAAACTTAGGAATGCTGCCAGTCTACTCTCGGTGACGCTAGAGCTTCCAACAGTCATTTTAGCGCGTGTAGTGGTGAAAGAAAATGATATATTTGCGACGCTGGACTCACGAATTCTTCACCGAGTTCATAGATCTGTACCAAAATCTAAGAGTTATAGGAACCGATACGAGAAAAACCAGGCATACACCACTTTGGTTAATAAGTTCAAGTACGTGGATCGTGAAGCAACAAAAGAGTTGGTCACCAAAAAAATGAACTCATATCGAACAGTCTACAGCAAACAGAGTGCGGAAACAAAAGTGTCCATGCAGTCTGGAGGTGGAGCAGAAGAAATTTATAAATCTTCTTCGCGACGCTTTAATTTACTTTCCTTCTTGAATGTCGAAGATCATAGTCACGCATGGAAGTTCTGAAAGGGAGTTAAGTAATAAAAAACACTTTTGATTTTCGTGGGCAACAATCATTATTTATAGTACGAAACGATATTGTAGTGCCTGTGTTATGCGTGTCCAAAGGAACTTGGCATCCTTATCAGAATAAGAGCACATAGTGCAACTGTCATCACTAACAGTTCTCCCTCCACGATTATTTGGGAACGACTGAGTGAAAGACTGAGCGAAAGTTTGAATAGTGTAGCCGCTAGATTTGTATCAATCTTGTCACCAGTCTTGCATCATCATGCAAGACTAGACCCAAAACGCGAGGTGTAAACCAGGCTTTGTATTGTATCATTTAAACCGGGGACCTAGAAATGACTCAGTGGTTCAGAACCCCACAACAGGCCACAGCAGCCCCCCCCCCCCCCCCACCGCGAACCCAGGATTATTGTGTAGTTCGGTTCCCAGTGGACCCTCCCCCCCCTCCCGGGAACGTCTCATACCAAACGAGTGCAACTCCAAATGTTGGCGTGGAAAACCGCCTTAAAAACCATCCACAGGCTGGCCAGCACACAGGACCGAGACACTAATCCGCCAGGCGGATTCGTGCCAGGGACCGGCACGCCTTCCCACTCGCGAAGCAGCGCGTTAGACCACGTGGCTAGCCGGGCGGACAGACCAGGCCTTACATACAGCTCAGATTCCTAGAGCATACGATTCTAGAAGTGTCAACCAAAATATGTCTCCTCATATGTATATCACGTGACAACGAGGGAAGAAATCATAATCATAATAAAATAAATCAGAGCTCACACTAAAAGATTTAAGTGTTCGTTTTTCCCGTGCGCTTTTCGAGAGTTAAACGGTAGATAGCTTGAAGGCTGCTCGCTGAACCCTCTGCCAGCCACATAATAGTGAATTACAGAGTTATCACGTAGGTTTAGAAGGTAAAACTGGGGTGAGATTCGATCTCACACGGATACTTATCGTCCAGTCGCTCTACCCACTCTACCCGCTTACCATTTGCGACTGGAACAGGGAAGGGCCGACCGTAGTGGCCGAGCGGTTCTAGGCGCTACAGGCTGGAACCGCGCGACTGCTCCGGTCGCAGGTTCGAATCCTGCCTCGGGCATGGATGTGTGTGATGTCCTTAGGTTAGTTAGGTTTAAGTAGTTCTAAGTTCTAGGGGACTGATGACCTCAGAAGTTAAGTCCCATAGTGCTCAGAGCCATTTGAACCATTTGAACAGGGAAGGGGCGGGATGTAATACTGGTATATAAGCGACCCCCCCCCCCCCCCGCACACCATAAACTGACTTAAGAATATAGATAAGGATGTAGATGTAGATGTATCTTCATCTTTGGACAAGAGCAGGAAGTCTTGACGTTTGACCAGCGAGAACGCCGGATCTCAAGAATTTTTTCTTGTGGGGTTACATAAAGTCTTAGTAGAAACTGAACTGATTGCTAGGCTTCTGTTTGTCTTATTGTACATAAGACAACAGAGATATTTGGGAGAGTGCAGCAGAAGTTTATGAGAAATTGTAATGCAGGCAGTGAAACTAGTGTTCGTCACATAAAACAATTAGAATGAGCTCAACCCTATCAGACCCACTGGCTACAATTGTGTACATTAACTTTTACTGTGTCTTAGCGGCAGCAGTAATATTTTTTCCAACGGCACCCAGAGGTACACATTTGTGAATGTTCAACCTTCTCATCATGCGCAAGTTCTGCCAACTGTTGGGCATCACTACGAAAATATCAGCAAGTCAATGTTGCAGTGCACAGGAGCTTGCGACCACCAGAATACATGGATGAGGTTGGTTCGCTATGTTCCACTGTATAACTGAATATTGTTATTGTTAGGCCGGCCGAAGTGGCCGTGCGGTTAAAGGCGCTGCAGTCTGGAACCGCAAGACCGCAACGGTCGCAGGTTCGAATCCTGCCTCGGGCATGGATGTTTGTGATGTCCTTAGGTTAGTTAGGTTTAACTAGTTCTAAGTTCTAGGGGACTAATGACCTCAGAAGTTGAGTCCCATAGTGCTCAGAGCAATTTGAATTTTTTTTGTTATTGTTATTTTGCATGGTAATTATTCAATGATCATTTTACTATTTATTACAACAGAGCATATTTCGTGATTAGTTATTTTCGTCCATAATATGAAACCGAGTGTACAAATTATGTTTTGAAAACGGCTACATATTTTAGTTTAAATACTGCATTTAAAATCATTGAAATATCACCTAAGAGCATTATCACATAAATAAAATTTTCCTTTCTCCAGAAAAAATTCCGGTCTGAAAGGGTTAAGTTATTGTTATAAACTGTATGTTGTTCACATAAGACACATTGATTCCCAATCAGAAAATAATTTAGGGTGCCCCATCGTCTACGTTATTCTGACCCTTGAAATTTGGATCGCACTGTTTTTGACAGAGCAACAAAAGTGGTGGTAACGCCCTTGTTATTTCATTCCAATGATGGACCCTTACAGACGAGCAAAATGCTGACTTCACTGTGACCTTTGTTGATACGTCATCATCGGCTTTCTCTGGAGGATGATAAACGGAAATGTGATTAGCGCCTGACACGATGGGAACCAAAGAGCCCGCCCGGTGACTGGCAGAACACGCCGGCGGCCAGAACGCGTAATTGGCCGCAGGTATCGATCGGCGATACGGTCCCTCCCCCTTCCCCCCCCCCAACCCCCTCTGCCATCGCCCTGTTGCTGCCGATTCCCTTGTGACATGCGTACATGCACTTGTTGATCACTATGGCCTCCATGACACGCTTCGCTGATGTTTTGACAGTTGTATTTTCAATTAAAAATCGAATATTGTAAAATATTTTTAATTGATTGAGAAATTACTCCAGGTGGGGTAATTCGAAATAACTCTTTTCCGATAATAGAAAAAAATTGACTCTCTAATATCTTAGTGGCATTTAATTGGGGAAATGGATGGACCTTATTATCATATATTAAATTCAAACAATAGCGAGGCTCGTGTTTCCGACAGAATAAACGCAGAGTTGCACAATTTTCTGTATTTTAGTGTAGATTTTGGGTCCAGACCCGCTTACACATGATAATTAAATAAGTCTTGCTTAACTACTGGACTGCTGATTGCTTACTATGATACTTCATTAGCCCCATGTCGAGAACGATAGTGAAGAGTCCAGTACGTATCTATTACATATTCAGACTTGTTAATGACTAAGGACGGATGCGCCTTTCGCTGACAAATTACGGAAGTGGGATATGGGTTAGGGATGGTTTGAATAGTGGACATGCTGTGATTGCGCCCGCATCTCGTGGTCGTGCGGTAGCGTTCTCGCTTCCCACGCCCGGGTTCCCGGGTTCGATTCCCGGCGGGGTCAGGGATTTTCTCTGCCTCGTGATGGCTGGGTGTTGTGTGCTGTCCTTAGGTTAGTTAGGTTTAAGTAGTTCTAAGTTCTAGGGGACTTATGACCACAGCAGTTGAGTCCCATAGTGCTCAGAACCATTTGAACCATTTTGCTGTGATTGCAAAGAGGAACAAAGAAGGAAGAGGCACCCTGATGTGAAAGGAGTAGATTAGGTCGGATGGGAAATATTAATACGTGGTCGATGCCTTCGTCTGGTAGGGTAAAGCTATTGAATTTCCGTTGGGAGAGAGTACAGGTTGGGGCTTAGTGTGTGTGTTATGGTACAGGAAGAAAGGGGGTAGCTGTTGTATACAGTAGGTATAGCATAAAGGAAGAACGAGGAAGCAGGGTAATTTGAAGAGCTGGTAAACGATTTAAGTAGGGAGGGTAAGCACGCGGGTTCCTTAGGCAGAGGGCAGACCGTTTCGGGTTTTGAGGAGAGTGATAGAAACGGCATGAAGTGAACATCCAGTCAAAAACGACATGGGAGAATGTGCCAGGTGAAGGCATCGCAGGCGTGGAGAATGATCGACAGGTGCAACCTTCATGTCCAGCCATTTAGTATTTTCAGTAGCCTTACTCTATTTATGTTTTTTTGTGTAGTTGCTATGGGACTTGTGAAGTGAAAACGCGAACAAACAACCCGATATAAAACCAAGACCACACAGACCTCGTGTACTAACGGACAGGTACTGTCGAGCATTTTGGAGCGTGGTCGTAAAAAATCGCATGAAATCAGTGGAAGGAATCACTCGTGGGTTACAAAGTACTACCAGGAGACCAGCTTCCTCATAGACTGCGAATAGGAAGTCAAAAAGAATGGAGTATAATGGTCGAGCAGTGTCACATAAGTGTATAATCGATGCTAAGCGATGCTTAATGTGGTGGTGGTAAGTTCCTATGGGACCAAACTGCTGAGGTCATCGGTCCCTAGCCTTACACACTAATTAATCTAACTTTAACTAACTTACGCTAAAGATAACAAACACACCCATGTCCGAGAGAGGACTCGAACCTCCGTGGCAAGGCACCCCAGACCGCGTGGCTACCCCGCGCGACTGCTTAATGTGATATAAAGAGCAACACTACTGGACAGTGGATGACTAGAAACGAATGATTTTGAGTGATTAATCACGCAGTACGCAATGGGAATCTCATGTATAGATTGGGGTTTGGCCAATGCTATAGAACGTTACCTGGTATCATGTGTACTGGCTACAGTGAAGTACGTAGGAGGTGGTGTACGGTACGGGGGGTGCTTTTGTGGTTTGGGTGTGGTCCCCTTACTGTGCTTAAGAAAACGCTAAACGCAAACCAATATGATCACGTTTTGCAACATCGAGTACAGCGTACAGCACAGTTATTGTTCAGAGTCGATGATTGATCGTATGAACAAGACAATGCATTCTCTCAGAAAACAGCATCTATGGGGCAACGGTTTGTGGACAGTAAGATTCTTGAAGCGAACTGGCCTGCCCAGAGTACTGACCTCAACCCAGTGGAATACCTCTGGGGTGACTTAGAACGTTAACTTCCCTCCAGATCCCAGCGCGCCACACTACTACCCTCTGTGCTTTCGATTCTTGAGGAAGAACAGGTTGCCATTCCTCCACAGACATCCAAACACCTCATTGAAAGTATCCCAAGCAGAGTTCAGGCAAAAGGTCGACAAGCCCAATATTAATGCGCACAAATAGGTGTTCTGACACCTTTGATCAAATAGTATGTTTCTCAGATTATACAGCGTATGCTTTTAACAGGTTTTTTTCTGAATTGGAGTTTCTTGGAAGTTATGTTGAAGCAATGTGCTAGTCACTGACGTAAACAAATTATTGAGATTACATTATACTATTTTACGTATTTTACCATAATTAAACAATTTATTATTATTGTAGTGCACTTGATGAAAAGTAATGCCTCTGAATTTTTTATGCGAAAACCCTTAAAGTTTTAAAATAAAACAAACGTCATTAACATTCTACAACCGAGCGAGGTGGCGCAGTGGTTAGACACTGGACTCGCATTCGGGAGGACGACGGTTCAATCCCGCGTCCGGCCATCCTGTTTAGGTTTTCCGTGATTTCCCTAAATCGCTCCAGGCAAATGCCGGGATGGTTCCTTTCAAAGGATACGGCCGACTTCCTTCCCAGTCCTTCCCTAATCCGATGAGACCGATGACCTCGCTGTCTGGTCTCCTTTCCCAAACCAACCAACCAACATTCTACACCTCCATTCTTCATATCTACATTATTTGTTTCTCAAGAGAGTCACTCTGGTCACGTGCACTTTTCTCCCAGTGAGAGACCAGTTTGTTGATACAGTAACTGTAGAATGTTATACCTTTTTGACGCAGTCAAAACGTCAGCTTTACTCTCATCACTTCATCACCATCAAAGTGAAGTCCTCGAAAGTGTTCTTTTAGATGGGTCAAGTCGGGACCGTATCGAGGACGATCGACGGTAATGAACAGAAGGCGTCGGATTGTTGCCGATGTGGCAGGGCACATGTATGGTCTGGCATTGCAAGGCTGAAGGAGAGGTTCTGCATATGTTGACGAACTCTTCGAATTCGAAACTTGATTACAGTGCGCTGTTTCTCACGCACCGCCATAGTAACGTTGCACACCGCGATATTACATGCCACAATTCGAAGCTGCCTAGCGACAGAAGGCTACAAATATGTGGACATGGAGAATGAAGGTGTAGAATTTTAACAGCATCTACATACACACTCAGG
The DNA here is from genome assembly GCF_023898315.1 of Schistocerca nitens. NCBI lineage: Eukaryota > Metazoa > Arthropoda > Insecta > Orthoptera > Acrididae > Schistocerca > Schistocerca nitens. The sequence continues at coordinate 611,213,642 of NC_064615.1, forward strand.
CCACCGTACGGTGCTCGGCGGAGGGTACTAGTATCACTACTAGTCATTTCCTTTCCTATTCCACTTGCAGATGGAAATAAACGACCGTCTATACACTTCCGTATGAGCGCTAATTTCTCGTATCTTCGTGGTACTTAGGTGAAATGTATGTTGGCTGCGGTAGAATCGTATTGTAGTCAGTTTCAAATGCCGGTCCTCGGTGTTTTCTCATTAGTGTTCCTCGAAAAGAAAGTCCCTTCCCTCCAGGTATTCCAATTTGAAGTCTCGAAGCAGTTCCGTAATGTCTGTGTGTCGTTTGAACCTACTGGTAACAAATCTAGCTCCCCGCCACTGCATTGTTTCGGTGTCTTCCTTTAATCCGACCTGGTGCGGATCCCAAACAATCGAGGAATACTCAAGAAAAGCGTCCTAGAAGCGGTCTGCTGTATAGATGAACCACACATCCACAAAATTCCCCCTACAAATCGAATTGGAGCATTCTTCCCTACCACAGTCATCGCATGCTCCACCCCTTTCATATTGCTTTGCAACGGTACTCCCAGATAATTAAATGACGTGACTGTGTCAAGCAGGAGACTACTAATGCTGTATCCAAACATTGCGGATTTGTTTCTCCTACTCATCCGCATTAATTTATATTTTTCTACATTTAGAGCTAGCTACCACTCATTACACTAACTAGAAATTTTGTTTAAGTCGTCTTACATCCTCCTACAGCCATTCAGTTTCGACACCTTTCCGTATACCAAATCATCATCAGCTAACAACCGCAGGCTGCTGGCCAACCTGTCCAGCAGATCATTCACGTACATAGAAAATAATGGCGGTTCTATCATACTTCACTGGGGCACTCCTGACGATATCCTTGTCTCTCATGAACACTCGCCGTCGAGGACAACATACTCCATTCTAATTCTTAAGAAGTTTTCGAGCCACTGGGAACCTATTCCTTATGCTCTAACTGCGTTAACCGTCTGCAGTGTGGTACCGTGTAAAATTCTTTCCAGAAATTTAGAAATATGGAATCTGCCTGCTCCCTTCAAAATGGTTCGCAGGATATCATGAGAGAAAAGGGCAAGCTAAGTTTCGCACGAGCTGTACTTGGTGAAATCGTGCTGATTCGTGGACATAAGCTTCTCGGTCTCATGGAATTTTATTATATTCGAACACGGAGTACCTTCAACAATTCTGCAGCAGACCGATGTTGAGGCCGTTGGTCTCTAATTTTGCGGGTTCGTTCTTTTACCCTATCTGTACACTGGAATCACCTGCGCTTTCTTTCCAGTCGCTTGGAACTTTGTGTTGGGCGAGAGGTTCGCTATGCATGCAAGCTAAGTAAAGAGCCAGTGTCGAAGGGTAGTCTTTGTAAAACCGAAATGGGGTTCCATCCGGATCTGGCGACTTAATTGTTTCCAGCTCTTTCAGTTGTTTCTGCATGCTAGGGATGCTTATTACTATGTCTCCAATACGAGAATCTGTTTGGTGGTATGTTTGTACGACTCTCCTGTTTGAAAGATTCCTTAAACGTGATGTTTAAAACTTCGGACTTCGTTTTGCTATCTTCTTCTGCCATACGAGACTGGTCAACGAGTGACTGGATGGAACCCTTAGATCCGGTTAACGATTTCACATAGGACCAGAATTTTCTCGGGATCTCGGGCAGATCCAACGTTTGTTTTAGTTAAAAAGCCTTAAGAGCTTTCACATAAAACATTAGGAGGCATTACTTATCAGCTCGCTTAATATATTTTATTTTTGTTATTATTAAAATCATAGACATCTGCAGAGCGTTAGAAAGTAGGATTGTCGGTCACTCACATTTCGAGGGGTGTCTGGGAAGGGGGGGAGGGAGGAGGGATAGGGGGGATAGGGGGAACAGAGTATAGTGACTGCATCAAAACCGAACCCTGGACCTGCGCCTGGGGCTATAGATGTGTATAACGACATAGCTCTGCTATCGACCAGGGCCTGTCAGCTCGGGGTTTGACAGAAGTATGAGGGCGTTTAGTAAGTAAGGCAATATATTTCTTTTTTTCTGACAACAGGTTTGTTTTATTCAGGATTCCAATACACAATATTACTCCACACTCTTAGGGCTACAAAATTCTATTTTGCAACAAAATCTCCGTTCAGTGCGATGGCCTTATGTAATTTTTCTGGGAGGGCCTGTATTCCTGCGGTGTATCATTATAATGGTCAGCGTTGGAGCCAACGCCATGCTGCATCAATAGCCTTCCCAACGTCCACGTACTGCTTCCCGCTGAGTGAACCATTCATTCAGCCAAACAGATGAAAGTCGGAAGGTGCAAGATCCGAGCAGTAGGGTGGATGAGGAAGAACAGCCCAATAAAGTGTTGTGAGTTCCTCTCGGGCGCGCAGGCTTATATGAGGCCTTGCGTAGTCATAGCGGCCCGCATCTCGTGGTCGTGCGGTAGCGTTCTCGCTTCCCACGCCCGGGTTCCCGGGTTCGATTCCCAGCGGGGTCAGGGATTTTCTCTGCCTCGTGATGGTTGGGTGTTGTGTGATGTCCTTAGGTTAGTTAGGTTTAAGTAGTTCTAAGTTCTAGGGGACTGATGACCATAGATGTTAAGTCCCATAGTGCTCAGAGCCATTTTTGTAGTCATAGCGGAGGAGAAGATCGTTTGCATTTTTGTGACGACGAACACGCTGAAGTCGTTTCTCAAATTTCCTGATGGTAGCACAATACACTTCAGAGTTGTTCGTTGCACCATGAGGAGGACATCGAACAGAATACCCCGTTCAGAGCCTCAAAATGTCGCCGTGATTTAAGCGGCTGTAAAAGCCCTTTTGAATGTTGTGGCGCCAGTCCGTGGATTGAAGTTTTGTTCCTGGTTCGAAGTAATGAACCCATGTTTCATTGGCTCTGACGTTGTCCGACATAAAATTATCACGATCAGCTTCGTAACGCGCAAGCAATTCCGCACAGATGGTCCTTCGTTACTCTTTATGGTCTTAGTTAGGATGCGAGAAACCCATCTTTGAGTGCTCCAATTAGTGGACAGGTGTGTCAGCACAACCAGCAGAGACGTCCAGTTGAGCAGCGAGGTGTTTCATTGTGATCTGACGATCAACTCGAATGAGAGTGTCCGCACGTTCCAGCATTGCTGGAGTCACAATGTGTGGCCGGCTGGCACGCAGGGGATCTGACAGGTTTGCGCGACCTTGTTGCGACGATGACAGACACCTCGCCCATCGACTCGCCGTGCTTTTGTTCACTGTCAGCTCTCAATAGACATTCTACAAGCGCCTATGAATATTTGCCAAGTTCTGGTTTTCCGCCGAAAGGAACTCAATGTCAGCTCTCTGCTAGGAGCGCAGCACCCCCGTTACAGATGCCATTTCGAAAGTTACGTATAGCGCCATTCCCTACCGGTACCGAAGAGGGAATATTCCACGATGTCCCACAACGAATTCCGCATGTTTCAACCGAAACTGGCCGATAAAAAATTTTTTTACTTTGCTTATTGGATATCTCTCGTATTTACCCCTGCAACTTCATAACAGCTGCTCGTGTGATTGTAACAATTACGCGCCGTTTGCAGTGGCTCTCCTCCCACGACCAGGAAGGAGCGTGTGGCGCTGCCTCTCTGGAGAAGGAAACCGTGACCTGGGGACGGCAGGGGGCTGGGGGCACGGGGGCGCAGCGGGGCGGCCGCGCAGTGATCGGAGGCGGCGCTGTTTCGCTGTTTCTCGGAAGCGGCCGGCCGGGCCCGCGCCGGCCCGGGAGGCGGCAGAGGCCCGGCAACTGGCAGCCGGCCCGCCCCCGGTTCAAGGCCGCCGCAATCGATGTATCGACCTGGCCGCTGCCGCTGCCACCGCCACCGCCCCGCCGCTCCTCGGGGGTGGTGGGCGTGGCATCGCTGCTGGCTGGCTGGCGACTAGACGCTCGGTACACAAACACCTCCCGTCTGAAATTACAGCCTCCCTGTTTATCACACACCGCCTGTCCGACAATATGCTCAGCAACACCCCACCTACTAAATTCTCCTGGCAGCGTACAGAAGCCAGGTGCCACGTGTCGACCGCTGACAGAAGCTTATCGTGGCATTATCCGAAGTACTTTGTAACGAAAAAGTTAATTTGAGGCTCTCACATCCAGTTTCTTTTTATTACGCTTCTTTCTCAATCTACGAGGGGGTGCTGAAAATTAATGCCTCCGAATTTCTTATGTGAAAATTCTTAAAGCTTTTAAAATAAAACAAACGTTATTAACGCTCTACACATTTATTCTTCCTACTTACTTGCATTGTTACCTGGCGAGGAACGCATTTCTGTCAACGAGAGACCAGTTTGTTCATACCGTCACTGCAAAATGTTTGTTGACGGAGCCTCAGCTTCACCTCTGCTTGCACCACTTTATCAGTAACGCAGTGAAGACCTCGAGTTTTGGAAACAGATGAAAATCGGACGGGGTCATGTCGGGTCTGTATGGAGGATGATCGATGAAAGTGAACCCAAGGCGTCGGACTGTTGCTGATGTGGCACCGCTCGTCTGTCGTCTGTCATTGTCATCTGTAAGGAGAGGGTGCTGCATGCGTGGACGAACTTTTCGAATTGGAGACTTGCTTACACAACGATATAGTTACGCACCATCATATTACGCGCTGCTATTGGGAGCTCTCTACCGGCAGACGCCTTTCAATGTCTAGACATGAAGAATGAAAATGCGGAATGATATTAACGTTTGTATTACTTAAAGTCTGAAGAATTCACAAACAAAGAATTCGAATGCATTACTCTTCCGAGTGCTCTCATGTTATATGAAGGGTGTTCAGTAAGTACTGTAAAATATTTTTTTCTCCGCCAATTACGGTCAAAAAAAAAAGCTAAATTTGTTGCGGAACATCGTGGAATATTCCTGCTTCAACCTCTAGTGTTTCATGAGGTTCCGATAGGTGGCGGCGCTATACGTAGCCTTAAAATAAATGGTTCAAATGGCTCTGAGCGCTATGGAACTTAACTTCTGAGGCCATGAGCCCCCTAGAACTTAGAACTACTTAAACCTAACTAACGTAAGGACATCACAAACATCCGTGCCCGAGGCAGGATTCGAACCTGCGACAGCAGCGGTCACGCGGTTCCAGACTGTAGCGCCTAGAACAGCTCGGCTACCCAGGCCGGCAAGTAGCCTTCAAAATGGCTTTTGCGATGGAGGTGCGTTCCAAGCAGAGAGCTCTCATTGAGTTTCTTTTGGCGATAACCAGAGGATAGCAGACATTCATAGACGCTTGCAGAATGTTTACAAAGACCTGGCAGTGAAAAAAGCACGGTGAGTCATTGGCCGAGGCGTCTGTCATCGTCGCAACAAGGCAGCGCAAATCTGTCCCACCTCCCACGTACCGGCCGGCCGCACACAGCTGCGACTCCAGCAATATTGAAACGTGCGGACACTCTCTTTTGAGGTGATCGACTGGTCACAATCAAACACCTCGTTGCTCAAACGGTGTTCGTAGTGCTGATACACTCGTTCACCATTGGGGGTACTCAAATATGTGTTCCCGCTGTATTTCTCGCCGCCGACGGAAGACTATAAGAAGCAACGAAGTACCATCTGTGCGGAACTGCATGCGCTTTACGAGGCTGATCGTGACAATATTTTGGCGAGCGTGATCGCAGGTGGTCAAACATGCGTTCATCACTTCGAACCGGAAACAAAATGGCAATCCATGGAGTGGCGGTACACCACCTCTTCACCTCAGCTGGTGCAGGCATGGCGACGGTTTTATAGGACTCCGAAGGTGTTATTCAGTTTGATGTTCTCCCTCACGGTGCAACGAACAGCTCTGAAGTGTACTCTGCTACTCACAGAAAACTGAAGAAACATCCTCAGCGTGTTCGAACAAAAATGCAGACGAACTTTTCCTTCTCCATGACAACACAAGGTCTCGGACAAGTCTGCGCACCCGAGAGGATCTCACAAAACTTTGTTGGACTGTTCTTCCTGATCCACCCTACATCCCGGATCTCGCAGCTTCAGACTTCCATCTGTTTGGCCCAATGAAGGGCGCACTCCACGGGAAGTAGTACGTGGATGATGGGGAGGTTATTGATGCAGCAAGACATTGGCTCCAACACCGATCAGAAGAGTGGTACAATGCGGGAATACAGACCCTCCTAAGAACACGGCGTAAGGCTGTAGCACTGAATGGAGATAATGATCTTTTGGGCAAAAGAGTGGGGAATAATATGGTGTACTGAATCCCTGCATAAAACCATCCAGCTTTCAGAAAAAAAGTTGCGTTGCATTACTTATTGAACGTCGCTTGTATAACTTCCTTTGAAGCATCTCTGTATAGACACTATGCGTCAATCTACAGGTTATAATCGAAATATCGCTACTTGAGAGTGTCCACGTGAAAATGGAATGATCGCAGGACAGTGAAACGTTGCAGAAACATTTGTGAGGACATGCAAAGAGAAATAACCATCTGCATACACGACAGCTTGGAACAGCGCTATAGATAGCATTTCACAATTTTTCTAAGCAATTTTTCGAAAGGTGGCCCATGGAATGTTCCGCAGTTGTGACACAGATGGTGCATTGCTTGAATATAGCACAAAGCGTCCACTATTCTGAACCATGCCAACAGCAGCTTCTTCAGCAGTATGTGGCGTAATTGGCCGTCGACTTTTCCCAGGAGCAATTCCAAATCACCAATTAATTCGAACTACCGCATCATATTCTATATTCTTCATCCGCTTGCACAGAGAGGACGTCTCTGTATTCCTGTAACGCGTCGGCATTCTGGAAGAGCAGTAGTGTGTATTGTGTGTGTGTGTGTATTGTACCGGGGACCTAGAAACGACGGAGAGGCTTCGTCCCGCCGTAGCCCTTAGCGGTTCCCAACCCCACAACAGGCCACAGCAGTCCGTCCACCCGCCCCATCGTCGCCTCACACCGAATTCATGGTTATTGTGCAGTTCGGCCCCCAGTACCCCCCCCCCTCCCACCTCCGCCCCCCGGGAACGTCTCATATCAGACAAGTGTAACCCAACATGTTTGCGTGCTAAAGTAATTGTGGTGTACGTCTACGTGGAGACCGTGGAGACCGTGTTTGCGCACTAATCGCCGACATAGTGTAACTGAGGCGGAATAAGAGAAGAGCAGTAGTACTATTGCTGTTGTTTCGATGAAACAAATTTACGAGTAAGGCCCTGCTCATCTAGTACAGGTCCACGTTGACTGTCTGCAACTGTAACGCACAATGATGTTTGTGTTTCAACCCTATGCCACCGTACCAGTACCGACGCCTAACGACAAGTCATGACACTAACACCACTAACGACGCAGTGCACAATGTCAACATCATTGCTGTGGAGTTTCGTACCCATACGGTAAATTGTTTTCCGTTTACACTGCCTCAAGTAGAGAAAGTTTAATTCTAACGAACCTGTATTATAAAAAATACAGCCAAAGTCGCAAGTCAGTGGCGCGTGGAGATGTTTCGATTTTCGTTCTGTCTGCGTGAAACTGTAATTTTTTTTTTCTTTTTCAGTGATGCATTTACTGTTAATTTGTTAGTTCGCAGCAAACGATTTGGAGGTCAGCGGTGCTGCCTCTAGTTCGCGGGATCCAGATTCGATTCCTGGCCGGGTGAAGATTTTCGCATCTCGTGGTAGTGCGGTAGCGTTCTCGCTTCCCACGCCCGGGTTCCCGGGTTCGATTCCCGGCGGGGTCAGGGATTTTCTCTACCTCGTGATGGCTGGGTGTTGTGTGCTGTCCTTAGGTTAGTTAGGTTTAAGTAGTTCTAAGTTCTAGGGGACTTATGACCACAGCAGTTGAGTCCCATAGTGCTCAGAGCCATTTGAACCATTTTTTGAAGATTTTCTTCAGACTGGGACTGGGTACTTTTGATCTCGTAATCATTTCCTCTCACCATCATCACAAAGACCGGGAAGTCCCCGAAGTGACATCGAAGAGACAGTTGACCGAACGACCACAGACGGGCTCCACCGGCCAATAATGCCATTCAGTCATTTCATTGTGTTATACTGTTAAGGATTTTAAAAAATATATGCAGATAGTAGAATGTATGGCACGAAAGACCGTTTTTGTTTGTAAATATTTTGTTAATACTGGAAAGAGAGCTATAATAGTAGACGAAAGACGATTGTCGTTGAGCAGCCAAACTCTCAGTCAGTGACAAGTGGTGTCAGCCAAATATTCCCACCGAGCGAGGTGGCGCAGTGGTTAGACACTGGACTCGCATTCCGGAGGACGACGGTTCAATCCCGCGTCCGGCCATCCTGATTTAGGTTTTCCGTGATTTCCCTAAATCGCTCCAGGCAAATGCCGGGATGGTTCCTTTGAAAGGGCACGGCCGACTTCCTTCCCTAATCCGATGAGACCGATGACCTCGCTGTCTGGTCTCCTTCCCCAAACAACCCAACCCCAAATATTCCAGCAAGCCAGGAGTGGGACAGAGGGAATCCTAACTCGCAATGTTTGTGTATGGAGGAAGTCATTTTTTAAATTCTTTTCATTCTCCATTCCAAGGTGTTGGGCGAGCAGCTCGAGACCCGGACCATAAATGGATCGCGATTCTATTCAACCAGTTATCAGGCAAGATGATACTGAGGTAGGCGGAGGATCCCAACTGGGAATACAACGGAGGGGTTTACTAGTTCCAGCATTCGTATTACAAACAAGGGACGCCCCCGAAAGCCGTAGTCGGAGCTAGGGGACTGGAACCACATTAATTTATTCCTGGGACATCGTCCATCGTTTAGGACTTTTCCCAGCCAAAACATAAATTTTGTGTATGTTAAGTGTATATATGTTGTAAGTGTAAGTATTTGTCACTGAACTGAGTTGTGTGTCGTTCTGCGTTGTATCAGAGGAAGCAGTTCAGTGCCATGCAGTATCAGCCACAAAATTATAATGGAGACGCTGCGAGAGAGCAGAAGGTGACAGTCCACCATTAAAATTACGAGAACGCGTTCGCACAACAACACTGATGTTTTCATATTAAACTGTTGTGAGTGATTTCAGAGTTTTAATGACTATTTTTCCTATCGTGATAAAATTATATTTGTTTAAAATACTAAAACAGTGACTGAATCAATTATTCATTGACATGAAATAGTAATTTTAATTAATGTCATTTTAACTTCATTAACGCTATTTGGCATTAAAGCTGATTGACTTTCGCTTCATTAAATAGTTTGGACGACGTATTGGTAAGTGAACACAGTGATTTCACAGTATTTCATTAGCTCCTCAGTATTTTCGACAGTACGTTGTTTAAAATCTGCGATATTATTTTTGTTCATACTTAATAATAACAACGTAGGCTGTTTGAGAGTGTGTGTGAATATTTTTCTATGTCTTTGTTAAGACTTTTGTTACATAAATGCAATGCCGAAAATTCTTACTAGAAACCACTGACGAAACCTTCCTCAATATTTATTGTATTATATCATGTATTGAATTATTTCATTTTAAAAATACATCCACTGTAAGATTCCTGCTACGTTTTAAATAACGATTAGCTATGAAAGTAAGTTCGGATATGCCCTTAATTAAGAAATATGCCCCATTAAATACGACCTTATGGCCCATGAATCATTTTATAACGCAGTCTGTCCGAAAAGTGTTTTCAGAAAATTATGTAGACAGCGAATACTTACTTCTCTGCGTAACGATTTACAGTGAACATAGGGAAATGAAATCGAATTTAAGTGAACATGAACAATCGCACTAAATCGGTCACCAGCCACGATGACGCGTAAAGTACGAGGGTGAGTCAAATGAAAACCTTAAATTTGTAATAACAAATCGAAATTACGCTCCTTTATCCTGTGTAAGTTGGTAAGCGTACTACAAACAGCGTGCAGAATGCCCTGTAGGTGGCAGCATAGTGCAGATGCACACATATTTGCCTTATAACGCCGTGCGGTGCAGTGCAGTGGGTATGTGCACCCAGTCTGTTCCAATAACTCACACTTACAGGGCATCAAATAAGCACATTTCCGACAGAACAAAGCACTGCGTCTCTATCAACTGTGCCAATACCAACAATTGGCTCTTCTGTTGAACAGCATGCAGAAAAATTTAAGATATAGTATACGTAACGATTACTACTCTTTTTCCCACTAACTATAGTAAGAAAACCCTAAACATTTTACTATTTGCTGAAAACAGATGGTAAGTTTCACATTAAGTTATCTTATTCCGACCGCTGAGTGTAAGTCGGCGTAAACCGTTTAATCAGGAAAATGAGAAGAAAGGGAAATGAGTTGAAAGTATATTCGAATGTAATACCATAAACTGGCTTCCAGAGATTATAAGATTATTTCAGTCACATTGCTGTTTGTAATATAACCCCCCTCAGAAAACACATAGCACACAGAGTTCCAACACGTAAACAAATCAAAGTATACTCCTTACAAGTCGCAAATCATTGACAAAGGTCCATTGATAGGGAGTGTGACAAAACTGACTGTACTATCATTCGGATGAATTAATAGCAAACAGATTCTGCAGCGAGCCTCGAAACATATCCTCCTCACAAAGACCGAATCTCCACATGTGACATACGCTTCCAACAGATTGAAGTTACAGTAAATGCGAATCAAGAAAATAGTTACGTACGCTGGGAATGAATAGCAAAATTGAAATCCGAATGTGATGTTGCACACAGCCGAGATATATATCACCCACGACATCACCGTACAGCAAAACAACAATCAGCAGCATCAGCCTCTAACACACGATCTGCCTCCAGTACGGCAGAAAATAACTCGTGCCTTCTTCAAACTCCTGCCCCAACACTCTCAGCAAGGCGGGCTGTGAGTTGATCGGCCGCCACAACTGGAAGTCAAAGAATACTTTCTGAATGCTTCATACACTGATCCAAAGGTAACTAACTTCTCAGAATCGCAAGGAGGAAAAAAAAAAGAAGAGAGGTGATACCACAAACTTACGCTGCACGTTGTTTTGAAGCCAAGGTGGGCGAGGGGGAGGGCAGCCGCCATTTTAAGTAGCCCAAAACATTAGCAGACTACTGTTTACGAGTGCTTCTTGTTCATTATTTCTGTCATGTGCGATCAACAACTCTTTTCACTCGCAAGTCTCCGAAGTGGCGTCAACTAAAAAGGACTTGCAATACGGCGGCCGAACTTCCCCTGCATGGTTCGCAGGAGAGCTTCTGTAAAGTTTGGAAGGTAGGAGACGAGGTACTGGCAGAAGTAAAGCTGTGAGGACCGGCCGTGAGTCGTGTTTCGGTAGCTCAGATGGTAGAACACTTGCCCGCGAAAGGCAATGGTCCCGAGTTCGAGTCTCGGTCGGGCACACAGTTTTAATCTGCCAGGAAGTTTTAAATATCGAAAGTTGCAATAAAAAAGCCAATTTTTAACGTGAAAGTACAGTATTCGTAATTAACTTTTTTATTTTTTTGACATCACGTGAGTGTCTGGTTATCCTATGGTCATTATTCTGCACTAGGAAAGATGTTTACGAAGCAAAACCTGACGACTGCGGTACCTTGTGCAGTGTCCATCCTCGGTGAAATTTTTGTGGGTATGTGACCGCGTCGTCATCTTGTTTGTAAAACCAACGTTCTAGGCAAACTAGACCCTGAGGCTATACCTTAAGTTGTCAACTGTGCTTAACTTATTCATCTTTCTGATATATAAATTACGGGCCTTGTTTTGAAGCCGGCCGTGGTGGCCGAGCGGTTCTAGGCGCTACAGTCTGGAACCGCGCGACCGCTACGGTCACAGGTTCGAATCCTGCCTGGGGCATAGATGTGTGTGATGTCCTTAGGTTAGTTAGGTTTAAGTAGTTCTAAGTTCTAGGGGCCAGATGACCTCAGAAGTTAAGTCCCATAGTGCTGAGAGCCATTTGAACCATTTTTTTTTTTTTTTTTTTTTTTTTGTAATTACTCGTCCGACTTACTTGATTCCTTTGCCAACACTGAGTAGCGTGGTTCTGTATGATCTGATTATCTGTTTACTATTCTGTCTTGTTGATTAGCCAAGTTTGTATAAGTTTGGGGCTATTTTGTGTCGGCTCTAGTTAACTTATTTTGGATTTGTGTACTGAGCTAGAGTACCGCTGTTTTATTTTTCTTTTCATTCCTTCCAGCTTATATAGTCATTAGTGGTAGGACTGACAACTGTTTTGTGCCCTTGGCTCTTGTTGTTGTTATAAAGCTACATTTCTTTGAGGGGCAGGTATTTTACCATGTTGCTTTCTATTTCAGGTATTAAGTTAATGTGCATTTTTTGGACTGAGTAACTATCTCGTTCCTTGTGTTTTAATTTTGTTCATGTACAAAGATTTGCTGAGCTATGCTGTTAATATATGTCTTTGAAACTTATTAAGTGTTTACACCAGCCACCCCTCACTCACCTTCCTCGCCCCATGGTTTACTGCTCCCAAATAATAGAGTATTCAAGTTTAATGTCCTATTTAAAAAAAAAAAAAGAAAGAATAGGGTTTGCACAATAGCTTTCACATAATTGAGAATATTTCACACTCGTCTATTTTATTACTTTTATGGGTTATTTTTATGAAAAGGCTGCATGTTTGATACTAGAATAAATCTGTAGTTAATTTGAATTAGCGCCAGATACCGGCCGTAGATTTTTTTAAAGGTAGACTGCCTCACTGAAGCGCCCTAGTCTATGGTACAAGTGTAATTTTGAGCTAATAAGAGACAATATACCGATATTTTAAATGTATGTTTTCGTTATATACCGTACATGAATACATGAACTACAGTAATACTTGTAGAGTTACTACTTGTCGTTTGTTCTGTTTGTCATCTGACAGGTTATGAGGATGGTTGTGTCCGAACGCGTTAAGATGTATAATTAAAAAAATAGATATAGTGATCAAGAGTGGCAGCTATATTGACTAGTGACGATGGTCACGGACACGTACATGATTATTTGGAGATACAATTATTGTATTAGTTGCGATGATTTTCCATGTTGAACGGCAGGGGCACGTTGTGAAAGTTTGCTTGAACACTGAATGAGATTTGGAGTTCAGCAACCCTTCGATGTCAAAGCCTGAGGCTTTGCTTAAAGAACAGCATTCGTCTGAAGTATATGCATACAACGATGTATGAGCAAATGTCAAATTAGTGGTAGTTCTTCATGTGTTTCAACTGTTAGTAAAGGTTCAGTAAAACAAAAACACTTAACCAATTTACATTGAGATCAGAAGCAAATGCTTCAGGCGCAATTCGCAGCACTGACGCCTGCCATTTACACGCCTGGTCTCACAGAACATGTATTGCATATGTCCAGCGAGAGAAGCCGAAAAACTTTACTAAAATTAAACGAGGAACCATGAAAGCGTTCGCTTTAATGATGCCATTACAAAGTGGAGCAGCTTCATCAAAGTCTCGCTGTTTGCGAGCAAACACAATCACAGTCATTAGTTCGCGATGGTAATCGTGTACCTCGGCGTCATAAACGGGCTGTATGATTACTGTGTACGTTCACATCCGTTCCCGGCAGCGATGTTGACTGCCTGCGAGAATAGATTCAGAGCAAATAATGCGCTGCTAACGGAAGAGATACAGGACATTCAAGGCTGGACTTTGACTAACATTTCATTTTATGGGCACAATCTGCAGTGAGGTGAAAGGAACTATATAAGACATTACAGGTCTGAAAAGGCTTAAACACTCTTTGTAGCCTTTGATCTCCTTTGGTTTCGTCGAATTGTATTGAACGGTTCTTAGTAGTCATGTCTTGTATACCAGGGGAAAATTTGCGGTCGAACTACAGTCGAAAGGGGTCAGGTCACATTCAATGGGGTTGCAGCCCCGCGATGTCTTTAGAGTAGGGTTGAAAAGCCCAGGGGCTGACCACTCGCAAACGTTGTGAACGTCGTCCTGTTGCTGGCCGCACTGCGAACCGTCGTTTTCAACCGCGAAATGTGTGGGAATCAACGCCCCGGGGAAAAGATGGTCTCACTAACGGCCTCCATGACACCCCTTGACGCTTTTCCGTGTCGATTCTGAGCTGCGGCGTGTCTGAAATGTTTTCCTCGGTCACCCATAACAAAACCACGTGACGTCGTGGTTCTGACCTCCATCGCACAGGCGTCGAAATAACAGGTGAAATGCTGGTAAGAAGGGACGTGACGACCTCCCCATTGTGGAAAACGCCAACGGTGGCGCTCACAGAATTGTAATGAAATTTGGAACCAATGTGATGTCATTAACCTATCTTACAGCTCACACGAACTTAAGAACTGTGGCCTTTATCTGCATGTGACAATACCTTGCTGTTTGAAGCGACGTCGAACCTGAGGGTAACGTCGCAGGCCGCCAAGCTTTTGCACCATTACATAGGAAGTGTGGAGGCACATTTGAGCCAAATTTCAAACCTATGCGTCGTAATGAGGGATTTCGAAAAAGTGATCCATTAATTTTGTTGCACATTGTAGATAAAAGGAGTCTAACGTCTTACAATAAAAGGCAAAACATATAGCTACATGATATATAAAAGTTTGTGATGTAACTGTCCTTGTCTCAGGTGTATAAGTGTATATCAAATGTCTTCGTAGGTGATACATTTGAAGTGTACTCGTTATTTGCCTCCATATATAAGTTGCACTAGTCTAGCTCTTTGGAAGTGAACAATTAGTTACACTTCGGGCGAACCATTTAGTGATAAATGTGAAGATGGCTAAATTCTGCTGAAACCGTTAAAAACTCTTATTTAACTGTGACCTAGACTGTTTTGTACGGTATACATTATGTACTTCGTTGGCATAATCCGTAGTATACAAAACGGACTCATGTTCTACATCACATACATCCAGGACAACTCGACATCCATTTCTATCCTCGGCTCTCGAGGGTGGATTAAGGGGTCCTGGACGCCACGAGGGCCAAAAAATGGAGTTCTTTATTTAATAAAGTTCTGTGATTCTCCCTGATTCCAAACATGTACGCTATATCTATAGTACTTCAACATTTTCGTGTTTAAATGCTTTTCTAGAGGAGACGCGGAGCGTATTGCCTAGCTGTCACACTAATGTCAACATGGAACCTTGTCTAATGACTCGTTATTTAATTTCTGTGCCGCTGTTACCACAGCAACACGGTTGTGTAATATCCTCGAAGAACATATCGACTGTATACTATGAGCAGTGATATTTATTGCAATCGATCTTTCTGTCGATACAATTTACAATTAGATTGAGTTTACTGATGCTTTTCGCGTGCGTTCGTATTGTAAACTTCTTATTATGACTGCGTGTTTCAACCTTTTTTACATCGTAAAATTTCAAAAACGAAGAAGTTTAATATAAGCCGTAAATTTTATTGTAATAAACACAAGCGTGTTGTTGGAAATCGCTAACATGATGAAATTCTTACGTCACAGTGATGTGAAGCGTAGGGCTTCAAAATGCGAACTGAAACATCATTACTGAAAATGAACAAGATGTTGGTGTTGTAAATAGTGAAAAAACGATCAAATTTTAATTATTAAGTTCCAGCGTTCAGAATAGTTTCTTTTTTTTTTCATTTGACAAATGTAAATACGGTAATGGTGAAAAATTCCTTACGTTTAGTGAGGATACAGGTAAGAGATGAGACCTATCCTGCAAAATTTTCGTGGAATGTCAGGTTGTAAAATAACGAAATGTACAATGACATCACCTGTAACATCCACAAAATATAGTGAAGTGAATATTCGCTTTCCTTATGCCATGAGGTGTATGGAAGGAAAGAAAAGAAACACCCCAAACCGACGTTTCACGTAAGTCACATGCAACGAAAATCTGTAACGCAACCATCTGTGTGTGGCGTGTTTATAATTATGTATTATTTATATTTTAGGACAATTAATCTGTAAAAAACACACCACATGTCATAAAGAATGCGTGTAAACCGCCTGAGGATGAAGCACAACAATTCTAAACCGGTAACGGTACACTTTGAATAAAGGAACTGAAAGTAAATTTGCTTCTGGTTGCTGCCCTAACACCATCAAGAAAAGCAGGCCAGATATTCTGTGCCATGATGGATCTCCTACCACCACCTGTCAAATTTGGGAGGTATTATAAACGTTTATATAACTCCATAACAGAAATTAGTAAAGCATAAATGCAGACGGCAGTGAAAGAAGCTCTATATCTTCATCAATCCACTGATATTGTTGTTGAATTTGACGGTTCCTGGCAGAAGAGAGGTCATTCATACATCGCTGAATGGAGTTGTCACAATTACCTCTGTAGGTACAGGCATGGTGCTGGACTATGAATGTCTGACAAAATATTACCAAGTTTGTGCCAATAAGGTAAATGAACACAAATGTGACAAAATTTTTGAAAGTTTTAATGGTGGTATGGAAAGCAAGGGGGGTAGTCTACTTTTAGTAGTATAATTGTCAGATGTGGTGTGCGATAAATTCAGCACTCTGGTGAAGATGACTCTAAAGGTTTCAATAGTATTGTGGCTACGAAACCATATAGTGAAACTGAACTAAAAAATAGGATGTAGGGAACATGTGCAGAAGAGAATGAGCGCAAGATTTCGGAAACTCTGCAGGGGCATGACAGGTGAAAAATCTCTCTAATGGCAAATCAGCTAGTGGATAAGGCAGCCTCACCAAATCAGAAATAGAAAACCTCACTGAATATTACGATCCAACCATCAAGAGAAACAGCGGAAATGTCGGTGTGACGAGAAAAGCAACTGAGCAACTTTTTTTGACCGTTTATCCACAGATGAGCATCTACACTATGGCCTCTGCGGAAAAGGAAACATTTCATGGAGCAAGTATAACAGGTGTGAAGCAAATGGACAAAAACATACACATTTGCACCCCATGCCGGAAGCTGTTGGGGCAAAACTAAAGCCAACAGCAATACATAAAAATCTTTCAGATTCTAAACTGGTGGAAAAATGTTTACATGGCTAAACACAGAATCCAAATGAAAGCTTTAATAGTTGCATTTGGGAACTCTTTTAAGAAACGGTTTTTGTTGGTATGTCAATTTCTCATATTGGTGCGAAGGACGTCACAATATGTTTCCATGACGGAGTAACAAGTAGATTGAAAACAATGAGCACTGCTACAAGTGGACAGGCAATGTTTCACGGAAGGTGAAAACAAGCATGACAAGGGGGGCCAGAATAAGAAAGAAAGGAAAGAAAACTAAATAAGATGAAAAAGACTCTCATAATCAATACGATTATAAGTAGAAAATGATATGAAAATATTTACTTTCAATTTCCCGTAATTAACGTTTTTGTGTACTTAGGTAACACTATCTCATCCAATATTAAAGCTACAAAAACAAAATTTTGCTTGAATAATAATAAAGTGCTTGTCTACGCAGTGAACCATATTATTCAACAATGTATTAAATATTTTCATATGTTCTTAAATTATTAGAAGAAGAAATTGAACTCTAAAAAACATTGTTTTAAATACACAAAGCAACAGACTGGTAAATATTCCTCGTTTACCGTTTCAGCAAGTTAATAATTAAAAGAATAAAATTTGTTTATCCTTTTATTTTCAGTAGCGTTGTAGCACAGTATACCTAAAATAAACATTACATGTAATACCGTACGTAGATAAAAATCAACATTCGCTCCACTATGTATTTCCCAGTTTTTAATATTTTTCTTATAGATATCACAAAATACTAATTAGCTAATTAGTTTTATTCCAATAACTATAAAGTTTTTGAGTTAATAAATTTCAAAACACTAGTAAAAACTACAGACCATGACGTCAAGGTCCTCTTAAATAAAATATTCTGTACGTAAAAAGAGTGCAGCCACCTGATAAAAATGAAGAAAATTAAAAAGAAAGTCAAAGCTCTGCGTTCACAATAATGCCGAAAAAGAAGTGTTAAATCCTCGATGAGTATTTGTGCTGACAGTGAGGATGTTTACAAGCCAAAAGAATTGTTACTTTGACAGACTTCGATGCTGACGAGGTATCTTAGAGCAGCCAATAAACTCTCAGAAAAAGTAATTGCTTTTCTCATCACAGTCAGCTTCCTTAATTTATGTGGCACAAGGTCCAGTAGAAAGTGATAATTGAACAGTGTGAATCAAAACCCTAAGTTTAATTTTTTCATAAAACTCATTTTCCGTGCTGCTGTGTTGTTGGTACTCTCTCGCGCATCGCTAGACTTGTTCCAAGTGTCAAATCATAGAATAAATGTTTGAAACATTCATTACTAGACACCGCATCGTTTTTGTGTCAAGCAACGCTTCGCAATGGATTTCCTAGTGCAGTGCAACAGGTTATGCTCCATTTAGCGTGCGATGGTTTGAAGAGAAAACACAAATTTTACGTGAGTGGACATATATGTTTCAGCTGCGACAGAGATTTTGCAGTTATAGTGAAACGAAAAAATGTAAACAAAGCCTTTTTTCCGCAAGATTTACGAAAGATGGTTGAGTCAGTTAAAGCTATGAACCCATTGCACGTAATATCAATGCTTACAACTTTCCTTCGATTTTAAAGAAGCTGCTGGTACCTTCTTGTCAATGCAGGCGTGTAAGATCTCTAAATGCTCTGTGATCAACGTGTCTCATACTCATCCATCTCAAATAGCTACATAAAATTTGTTACTCTGAAATAGAAGAATGGAAAATTGTCAATGTACTCGAAAGAGACAGGACTATGGTAGTCGTACTCCATGTCGTACGTCGTCTGAAATACCACCGATGTTTATCAATTGCAATACGAAGTTGTTGTTGTTGTGGTCTTCAGTCCTGAGACTGGTTTGATGCAGCTCTCCATGCTACTCTATCCTGTGCAAGCTTCTTCATCTCCCAGTACTTACTGCAACCTGCATCCTTCTGAATCCGTTTAGTGTATTCATCTCTTCGTCTCCTCTACGATTTTTACCCACCACGCTGCCCTCCGGTGCTAAATTTGTGATCCCTCGATGCCTCAGAACATGTCCTACCAACCGGTCCCTTCTTCTAGTCAAGTTGTGCCACAAACTCCTCTTCTCCCCAATTCTATTCAATACCTCCTCATTAGTTATGTGATCTACCCATCTAATCTTCAGCATTCTTCTGTAGCACCACATTTCGAAAGCTTCTATTCTCTTCTTGTCTAAGCTATTTATCGTCCACGTTTCACTTCCATACATGGCTACACTCCATACAAATACTTTCAAGAACGACTTCCAGACATTTAAATCCATACTCGATGTAAACAAATTTTTCTTCTTCAGTAACGCTTTCCTTGCCATTGCCAGTCTACATTTTATATCCTCTCTACTTCGACCATCGCCAGTTATTTTGCTCCCCAAATAGCAAAACTCCTTTATTACTTTAACTGTTTCATTTCCTAATCTAATTCCCTCAGCATCACCCGACTTAATTCGACTACATTCCAATATCCTCGTTTTGCTTTTGTTGATGTTCATCTTATATCCCCTTTTCAAGACACTGTCCATTCCGTTGAACTGCTCTTCCAAGTCCTTTGCTGTCTCTGTTGACGAAATTGTCGTTTCTTCATCAAAAGCACAGGGACTTCCGCTGTAAGCTTAGCAATCTCGGATCACAAGAATCGTGTGGTGTGAGAAATAGTAGTCAATACTAATATTTTATCTTGAATTTAATTGTGTTATTCTTTCACGAGGAAATAGCGGTTTGTTGCTTTATTTTAGGACACGAGTGTATATTAAATATTGTACGCTTTGCTGCCTTCCATCCGTAGTTCACAGAATGGACTCCGTCCTACTTCTCAGACACATCTGCATACAACTCCAGCTGCGCCGTCCGTGTTAGGTAGCAGGCTTGTTGATGGCCACAGCCTCTCGGTCGACCACGCTCGCCGGGTCCATTTACGGAGCGGCCGAGGCTTTTAGCCGGTACGACCGCAGGATCCGCGAGAACACGACACAGACGCAGACCTCACGCGCCCACGATCCCCGGCGGCGCATTGTGCTGCTGGGAATGTGGGTCGGTGCGAAGGCTGCGCCAGCCGGCTATCTGTGACTCGCACCTGCCCACGCACCCCGTGTTTGCGCGGCGTCAGCAGCGATGGGGGGGGGGGGGGGGGGGGGGGGCGTGCCGGCGCCTATTGTTAGCCACGCCGTGACGGCTCTGTCAGCTGTAGCGGCGACACCCACCGCCACCTGTCCCAGGCCCGGAGGAAGCCACGGGCCACCGTGGGCCACTGCCAGATTTCGAGGTCGGCGTTGCGTTCTGCTATGTGCCTCACGCACGGAATACTGCCAGCAATCATTATTACTGAAAAGCCACCGAATTTCTCTAATACACTACTGCCCATTAATATTGCTACACCAAGAAGAAATGCAGATCATAAACGGGTATTCATTGGACAAATATAAAACACTAGAACTGACATGTGATTACATTTTCACGCAGTTTGGGTGTATAGATCCTGAGAAATCAGTATCCAGAACAACCACCTCCGGCCGTAATAACGGCCTTGATACGCCTGGGCATTGAGTCAAACAGAGCTTGGATGGCTTGTACAGGTACAGCTGCTCATGCAGCGTCAACACGATGCCACAGTTCGTCAAGAGTAGTGACTGGCGTATTGTGACGAACCAGTTGCTCGGCCACCATTGACCAGACGCTTTCAGTTGGTGAGAGATCTGGAGAATGCACTGGCCAGGGCAGCAGTCGAACAATTTCTGTATCCAGAAAGGCCCGTATAGGACCTGAAACATGTGGCCGTGCATTATCCTGCTGAAATGTAGGGTTTCGCAGGGATTGAATGAAGGGTAGAGCCACGGGTCGTAACACATCTGAAATGTAACGTCCACTGTTCAAAGTGCCGTCAATGCGAACAAGAGGTGACCGAGACCTGTAACCAACGGCACCCCATGCCATCTCGGCGGGTGATACGCCAGTATGGTGATGACGAATACACGCTTCCAATGTGAGTTCACCGCGATGTCGCCAAACACGGATGCGACCATCATGATGCTGTAAACAGAACCTGGATTGATCCGAAAAAATGACGATTTGCCATTCGTGCACCAAGGGTCGTCGTTGAATACACCATCGCAGGCGCTCCTGTCTGTGATTCAGCGTCAAGGGTAACCGCAGCCATCGTCTTCCACATGATAGTCTATGCTGCTGCAAACGTCATCGAACTGTTCGTGCAATTGGTTGTTGTCTTGCAAACGTACCCATCTGTTGACTCAGGGATCGAGACGTGGCTGCACGGTCCGTTACAGCCATGCGGATAATATGCCTGTCATCTCGACTGCTAGTGATAGGAAGCTGTTGGGATCCACTACGGCGTTTCGTATTACCCTCCTGAACCCACCGATTCCATATTCTGCTAACAGTCATTGGATCTCGACCAAAGCGAGCAGCAATGTCACGATACGATAAACCGAAATCGCGATAGGATACAATCCGACCTTTATCAAAGTCGGAAACGTGATGGTACGTCTTTCTCCTCCTTAAACGAGGCATCACTACAACGTTTCACCAGTCAACGTCCGTCAACTGCTGTTTGTGTAAGAGAAATCGGTTGGAAAATTTCCTCATGTCAGCACGTAGTAGGTGTCGCCACCGGCGCCAAACTTGTGTGAATGCTCTGAAAAGCTAATCATTTGCATATCACAGCATCTCCTTCCTGTAGGTTAAATTTCGCGTCTGTAGCACATCTTCGTGGGGTAGCAATTTTAATGGCCAGTAGTGTACAAGCAATACATTGATCAACAATTTTAGAAGGCAGTTTTATGTGCGGTACCGACCTTCTATTACTTCATCAACTGAAGACAAAGTTCGTGATCACATTGTGGGACTTTATTTGAAAGGTCACACAAATTTTTACGTTTCACTATTACCGGTTTCAGCTATTGCCATCTTCAGCTTTATTAGAACCAAAATCAGTAGCGTAACAAACTAAGATCAATTACTGAAGCAAAATCTGTAACAGGCCTGGTGATACATAAGAGAAATGAAAAATATTTACATGATCAACAGCCATGCATACCAACCGTACATACCAAAAATATTCTGATATAGGTATCAATGTCAAATTATACATGTAGATACATGGTAAGTGCTGGTGATGACCTGGATGTTTCTGGTATTAAATGACTGAGGCCAGCAGTGGCCACTATAGCTAGGCTACATGAGTAACTGGTATCGCAAATTTAACAGTTAAAATGCAGTATGCATAGTCATTAATTAAAGATAATTCATATGGAAAAATTACGTCTGATAGTATAACATATACTGGCGTACAATATGTGGAATTAGATCCATACTTAAAATCCACACAAAAGGTGCAAATAGTAATAACGGGGATCTCGTAGCCTGGCGGCGCGGAGATTGAGCCTCCCTCCACAAGTTCCGCCGCAGGAAAACAAAAGCACTTCATGTAGAGAAGCCACGAGGCGGCGCCATTGAGATCGCACTGCGAATTTATTATCGACTTTTTAATTAAAAGTCACTGTTTTGTTAATTACCTTACGCTAATGGATATAGTTAATTGTTCTGTCATGCTCGAAGGTTTCGATTTATAAATGTGATTTTATTTTTAAACTTTTTATACTGGCTTTTACACAATTGTTTGTTTTACTTTGCCTCGCTAGGAGATTCCCATTATTACTATCTCTGTGTTTTATGTGGATTTTAAGTATGGACATAATTCCACATATTATATGTCAGTGCATGTTTTATTGTCTGAAACTCATTTTGCCATGTGAAGTAATTCTAATTAATGGCTACGCATACTGTATTTTAACTATTAAATTTCCAACACTGGATAGTCATGTAGCTTAGCTATAGTGCCCTCTGCTGGCCTCAGTTATTTGTATAAATACCAGACATATCCAGGTCATCACAAGCGCTTACTATGAACCTACATATACAGGGTGATTCAAAAAGAATACCACAACTTTAGGAATTTAAAACTCTGCAACGACAAAAGGCAGAGCTAAGCACTATCTGTCGGCGAATTAAGGGAGCTATAAAGTTTCATTTAGTTGTACATTTGTTCGCTTGAGGCGCTGTTGACTAGGCGTCAGCGTCAGTTGATGCTAAGATGGCGACCGCTCAACAGAAAGCTTTTTGTGTTATTGAGTACGGCAGAAGTGAATCGACGACAGTTGTTCAGCGTGCATTTCGAACGAAGTATGGTGTTAAACCTCCTGATAGGTGGTGTATTAAACGTTGGTATAAACAGTTTACAGAGAATGGGTGTTTGTGCAAAGGGAAAAGTTCTGGACGGCCGAGAACGAGTGATGAAAATGTAGCACGCATCCAGCAAGCATTTGTTCGCAGCCCAGGAAAATCGACTCGCAGAGCTAGCAGAGAGCTGCAAATTCCACAATCAGCGGTATGGAGAGTCCTACAAAAAAGGTTAGTTATGAAACCTTATCGTCTGAAATTGGTTCAAGCACTGTCTGCAGCTGATAAGATTAAAAGAATCGATTTCTGTGATTTTATCCTTGCTCAAATGGAAACAGATGAATCTTTCGTTTCAAAGATTGTGTTTAGTGATGAAGCAACTTTCCACACTAACGGGAAAGTCAACCGTCACAATGTCTGTATATGGGGCACTGAGAATCCGCGGGAAACAACTCAGTATGAACGTGACTCGCCTAAGGTGAACGTTTTCTCTGCCATTTCAGCCAATAACGTTTTTGGTCCCTTTTTCTTCGAAGGTGCTACTGTAACTGGACTACAGTATCTGGATATGTTAGAGAATTGGCTGTTCCCTCAGCTCGAACAAGAAGCACAACAATTCATATTTCAGCAGGATGGAGCGCCACCACATTGGCTCTTATCTGTCCGTAACTACCTGAACGTCAACTACCCGAGGCGATGGATCGGCCGCCAGGCAGCCCGTGACAGAGCACTTCATCATTGGCCTCCAAGAAGCCCTGATCTTACCCCCTGCGATTTTTTCTTATGGGGGTATGTTAAGGATATGGTGTTTCGGCCACCTCTCCCAGCCACCATTGATGATTTGAAACGAGAAATAACAGCAGCTATCCAAACTGTTACGCCTTATATGCTACAGAGAGTGTGGAACGAGTTGGAGTATCAGGTTGATATTGCTCGTGTGTATGGAGGGGGCCATATTGAACATCTCTGAACTTGTTTTTGAGTGAAAAAAAAACCTTTTTAAATACTCTTTGTAATGATGTATAACAGAAGGTTATATTATGTTTCTTTCATTAAATACACATTTTTAAAGTTGTGGTATTCTTTTTGAATCACCCTGTATAATTCGACGTTGATACCTCCTCCGAATATTTAATGGTGTATATGACTGGTATGCATGGCTGTTAATCATGTAAATATATTTTATTTTTCTTATGTATCACCAGGCCTGTTACAAATTTTGCTCCATCTCATTGAACTTAGTTGGTTACACCACCGTTTTTGTTTGTAACAGATCTGAAGATGGCAGTAGCCGGAAACGGTAACAGGGAAGTGTAAAAGTATGTGTGATCAAGACGGACCTGATAAATACATTTTCTATTACTTCTTCTCCTTCTTCTTCTTTCTCAATCTTTCAAATCGCTCTTGGCGACATATTCCTCGCGAGATATTCATCGACTGTGGTGATACTTAAAATTTATCATTTATTCTGCCGTCTCAGTTGAAATTTATTTTTGTTGTAAGACTAGTTTTAGTCAGTGCTGATGGAATTCAGATCTACCCAATCTGTCCAAAAGGTTTCAAGACTGGATTAATAAAACAGGATTCAAGTGTTCTACATTTTCTCCCTATTATGACTTGACGGAAGTACAATCGTCCGGTCGTAACTGTGGGTTCTTTGACTGCTGCGCGAGATGGCTGATCGGTAACAATATACACTCCTGGAAATTGAAATAAGAACACCGTGAATTCATTGTCCCAGGAAGGGGAAACTTTATTGACACATTCCTGGGGTCAGATACATCACATGATCACACTGACAGAACCACAGGCACATAGACACAGGCAACAGAGCATGCACAATGTCGGCACTAGTACAGTGTATATCCACCTTTCGCAGCAATACAGGCTGCTATTCTCCCATGGAGACGATCGTAGAGATGCTGGATGTAGTCCTGTGGAACGGCTTGCCATGCCATTTCCACCTGGCGCCTCAGTTGGACCAGCGTTCGTGCTGGACGTGCAGACCGCGTGAGACGACGCTTCATCCAGTCCCAAACATGCTCAATGGGGGACAGATCCGGAGATCTTGCTGGCCAGGGTAGTTGACTTACACCTTCTAGAGCACGTTGGGTGGCACGGGATACATGCGGACGTGCATTGTCCTGTTGGAACAGCAAGCTCCCTTGCCGGTCTAGGAATGGAAGAGCGATGGGTTCGATGACGGTTTGGATGTACCGTGCACTATTCAGTGTCCCCTCGACGATCACCAGTGGTGTACGGCCAGTGTAGGAGATCGCTCCCCACACCATGTTGCCGGGTGTTGGCCCTGTGTGCCTCGGTCGTATGCAGTCCTGATTGTGGCGCTCACCTGCACGGCGCCAAACACGCATACGACCATCATTGGCACCAAGGCAGAAGCGACTCTGATCGCTGAAGACGACACGTCTCTCCATTCACGCCTGTCGCGACACCACTGGAGGCAGGCTGCACGATGTTGGGGCGTGAGCGGAAGACGGCCTAACGGTGTGCGGGACCGTAGCCCAGCTTCATGGAGACGGTTGCGAATGGTCCTCGCCGATACCCCAGGAGCAACAGTGTCCCTAATTTGCTGGGAAGTGGCGGTGCGGTCCCCTACGGCACTGCGTAGGATCCTACGGTCTTGGCGTGCATCCGTGCGTCGCTGCGGTCCGGTCCCAGGTCGACGGGCACGTGCACCTTCCGCCGACCACTGGCGACAACATCGATGTACTGTGGAGACCTCACGCCCCACGTGTTGAGCAATTCGGCGGTACGTCCACCCGGCCTCCCGCATGCCCACTATACGCCCTCGCTCAAAGTCCGTCAACTGCACATACGGTTCACGTCCACGCTGTCGCGGCATGCTACCAGTGTTAAAGACTGCGATGGAGCTCCGTATGTCACGGCAAACTGGCTGACACTGACGGCGGCGGTGCACAAATGCTGCGCAGCTAGCGCCATTCGACGGCCAACACCGCGGTTCCTGGTGTGTCCGCTGTGCCGTGCGTGTGATCATTGCTTGTACAGCCCTCTCGCAGTGTCCGGAGCAAGTATGGTGGGTCTGACACACCGGTGTCAATTTGTTCTTTTTTCCATTTCCAGGAGTGTATGTGTAACGTCAGTTAACTTTATTACAAGAATGATAAAAAGATTTCACAAAATCCATTTCCGCAGGACTGTCTTTGAACAGTAGAGCATCACTTGATGCACACTGGTACAAATTCTTCTCTTGAAATACATGTTCAACATTCTCAAAAGTTCAGGATCGAAGAGCACTGAGCGCGCGGGGTAGCCGTGCGGTCTTGGGCGCCTTGCCACGGCACGCGCGGCTCCCACCGTCGGAGGTTCGAGTACTCCCTTGGGCATGGGTGTATGTGTTGTCCTTAGTGTAAGTTACTTTGAGATAGATTAAGAAGTGTGTAAGCCTAGGGACCGATGACCTCAGCAGTTTCGTCCCATAGAACTCACCAAAAATTTCCAAATTACTGGTGTCCTAAGTAGATGATGCTGACTGCTTCATCGAAGGTCATGAACTGGAACAGAGTGAGACCATCCTCGGGTCTAGTCGTACAACGATCTCCATGCAATGGCGCTATGGTGCCTCACCAAAAATTTCCAAATTACTGGTGTCCTAAGTAGATGATGCTGACTGCTTCATCGAAGGTCATGAACTGGAACAGAGTGAGACCATCCTCGGGTCTAGTCGTACAACGATCTCCATGCAATGGCGCTATGGTGCTGAGTGAGAGGGAGTCTTGATGAGCACCTCCCATTCGTCGTCGAGGATTGGAGCGGGACATCGCTAATGGCAAATGGCTCTGAGCACTATGGGACTTAACATCTGTGATCATCAGTCCCCTAGAACTTAGAACTACTTAAACCTAACTAACCTAACGACATCATACACATCCATGCCCGAGGCAGTATTCGAACCTCCGACCGTAGCGGTCACGCGGTTCCAGACTGAAGCGACATTGTTAATGTCTGTGGCACAGATGCGCGTTGCCGACTTTGGACGATACCACATTCCCCCTCTTGAGTACAACGCGCAGAACGTTCATACAACATTGTGAAACTGTCAGAAGCCGGCCGTGGTGGCCAAGCGGTTAAAGGCGCTACAGTCTGGAACCGCGCGACCGCTGCGGTCGCAGGTTCGAATCCTGCCTCGGGCATGGATGTGTGTGATGTCCTTAGGTTAGTTAGGTTTAATTAGTTCTAAGTTCTAGGCGACTGATGACCTTAGAAGTTAAGTCGCATAGTGCTCAGAGCCATTTGAGCCAAACTGTCAGAAAAGTCCTTCTTTGGAATGTTGTTCAAGTTGCGATTCGTATTCGCACCTTCTTCTGTCTTGGCGAGCCATGGGAACACCTTCTGCACTTTGTCGTTTTGTGCGAGGTTCGTATTAAAAACACTAAGTCTCATCACCCACAGTGATTTTTTTCTAGAACAGAATTCTCCGCGTTCTTCATTTCGGTCAAATCGTGGCAGGTGTCCATGCGTCGTTGTTTTTGCTCAGGCGTCAAGGTGTGCACAAAGAACTTTGCACAAATTTTTTTCTTCTCATAACATTCTGGGCAACGTCTTGAACTGTCCATGATTGAAAATATTTCTACAATTGTATTAACTTTTATTACTGTGACTCTTTACATAATCCGATTTCCGGATCTCAGTTCTGGTTGCGCAAAAAACGTCAGTAACAAAAATTAATGCAGTTGTAGCAGTATTTTCGATCATGAACAGTTTACAGAACAACTGCAGGTATCCAACTAGCAAAAATGTAATGTCTTGAACATTTGATTTAGAGACAATCACTTCGTTGCTCCGCTGCAATTTGAAACACGACAACGTTGACACACTAGGGCCGCACGTCTACTACTTGAGGTTGTCTGCTCACGTCTGTAGTTTACAGTTGTCAGTTCAAGCTGTCACCGTAGTTACAGTTCTGACGCCCCGTATGTACCAGGAATAAAGTCAGTCTCGGAACTTTTGAACGGATTATTGGGTAGTTGGATAAGTTCGCAGCGTTCTTCCATAAGTTTAATAAACACAACACATACACGTAACAGAGACCTTATTCTTCAATAATATATTCTCCATCACTATAAACAAGAGTCTGTCAACTCTGCGGTAAACTTTCGGTTCGGCAACTGTAGAAATCACTCGGTTTTGGGGTGAAGGACTCGTCGAGCCACGTTCGGAGTGCTTTTTCATTCGGGAAGGAAGTTCCTTGAAGACTGTCCGATAGAAAGTGGAAAAGGTGAATATCAGAGGGCGCAAGAGCAGGTGAATGAGGTGGATGGGGGATGGCTTCCCAAGCTAACTCCTTTATAGTGTTGTTTGTCAGTCTACCAGTATGGTGGCAATCGTTTTCGTGGAGCAGCATCCCTTCATGCAGTCTTCCTGGTCGTTCTTCTTGGACTGCGTCTGCAAGATTGGCAGTTGTTGACAATAAATTTTAGTAGTGATGGTTACACCTCGGGGAAGTAATTTGTAACACATCACATTATCGATGTTCCACCAGATACGTGACATTGTCTTTTGTGGATGTGCGAAGGTCTTTCTACGGGGAGTTGCTGCTTTTCTTGGGCTCAACCATTTCTTTGTTTCCTTCATGTTAGCATAAAGACACCATTTCTCGTCACCAATAGTGGTACAGGATAGGACCAGTCACTGTCGTTCACGAGCTAATCAGTGACGAGCAAGCAGCCATGCACATAGGGCCACCCGTTGATTTTGTGATTTTGACTTAGAGCATGCGGTACCCATACACCTGATTTTTGAAATTTTCCTGTTGCATGCAAATGTCGCACGATGGTGTAAAGATCACAGTTCATGACATTGGCCAGTTCTAAGTACAGTGACGTGGATCATTGTGACTTAATGCATTTAAGCAATCTTATCCAAAAGCCTAAGGTCTTCCTGAACGGGGAGAGTCACTAATGTCAAAACGATGCTCCATAAGAAGAGAAAACCATTTTCTTGCCGTGCTCTGTCCAGTGGCATTATATTCATATATGGCGCAAATGTTTCTGGCTTCCTCCGCTTCTCTCAACTTTCTATTGATCTCGAACAAAAGAATATTTCGGAAATGTTCTGATTTCACCACTTGGCATCCATTTTCTAACGTCCACAGCTTCACTCAGTATATCCAAATGACAAAGCAACAATACGTAACCCCAAATAGCAACAGGGAACTACAAATAAAAAACGACAGTCGATAAATAAACCTGTAGCAACCGGAATACCAACATGAAAAACAAAAACGCTACGAACTTACACACGAACCAGATACATAGACAACTTTCTAACGCGTTGTTCTGCATGGATACGACGTGTTGCTTACGCAACTACATAGCTTTGCAGGGCTCTTATCGCAAATCGTCATACCATAGAAATAAAAATGCAGCGGAGACGCCAAAAACACTAAATTTAATTCTTTAGAATGGTTGGGCGCTCTCCATCTGGATGTCTTAAAGTTGTTGTTGTTGTGGTCTTCAGTCCTGAGACTGATTTGATGCAGCTCTCCATGCTACTCTATCCTGTGCAAGCTTCTTCATCTCCCAGTACCTACTGCAACCTACATCCTTCTGAATCTGCTTAGTGTATTGACCTCTTGGTCTCCCTCTACGATTTTTACCCTCCACGCTGCCCTCCAATGCTAAATTTGTGATCCCTTGATGCCTCAAAACATGTCCTACCAACCGATCCCTTCTTCTAGTCAAGTTGTGCCACAAACTTCTCTTCTCCCAATCCTATTCAATACCTCCTCATTAGTTACGTGATCTACCCACCTTATCTTCAGCATTCTTCTGTAGCACCACATTTCGAAAGCTTCTATTCTCTTCTTGTCCAAACTGGTTATCGTCCATGTTTCACTTCCATACATGGCTACACTCCATACAAATACTTTCAGAAACGACTTCCTGACACTTAAATCTATACTCGATGTTAACAAATTTCTCTTCTTCAGAAACGATTTCCTTGCCATTGCCAGTCTACATTTTATATCCTCTCTAATTCGACCATGATCAGTTATTTTACTCACTAAATAACAAAACTCCTTTACTACTTTAAGTGTCTCATTTCCTAATCTAATCCCCTCAGCATCACCCGATTTAATTTGACTACATTCCATTATCCTCGTTTTGCTTTTGTTGATGTTCATCTTATATCCTCCTTTCCAGACACTGTCCATTCCGTTCAACTGCTCTTCCAAGTCCTTTGCTGTCTCTGACAGAATTACAATGTCATCGGCGAACCTCAAAGTTTTTACTTTTTCTCCATGAAATTTAATACCTACTCCGAATTTTTCTTTTGTTTCCTTTACTGCTTGCTCAATATACAGATTGAATAACATCGGGGAGAGGCTACAACCCTGTCTCACTCCTTTCCCAACTACTGCTTCCTTTCATGCCCCTCGATTCTTATAACTGCCATCTTGTTTCTGTACAAATTGTAAATAGCCTTTCGCTCCTTGTATTTTACCCCTGCCACCTTCAGAATTTGAAAGAGAGTATTCCAGTTAACGTTGTCAAAAGCTTTCTCTACGTCTACAAATGCTAGAAACGTAGGTTTGCCTTTTCTTAATCTTTCCTCTAAGAGAAGACGTAAGGTTAGTATTGCCTCACGTGTTCCAACATTTCTACGGAATCCAAACTGATCTTCCCCGAGGTCCGCTTCTACCAGTTTTTCCATTCGTCTGTAAAGAATTCGCGTTAGTATTTTGCAGCTGTGACTTATTAAACTGATAGTTCGGTAATTTTCACATCTGTCAACACCTGCTTTCTTTGGGATTGGAATTATTATATTCTTCTTGAAGTCTGTGGGTATTTCGCCTGTCTCATACATCTTCCTCACCAGATGGTAGAGTTTTGTCATGACTGGCTCTCCCAAGGCCGTCAGTAGTTCTAATGGAATGTTGTCTTCTCCCGGGGCCTTGTTTCGACTCAGGTCTTTCAGTGCTCTGTCAAACTCTTCACGCAGTATCTTATCTCCCATTTCATCTTCATCTACATCCTCTTCCATTTCCATAATATTGTCCTCAAGTACATCGTCCTTGTATAAACCCTCTATATACTCCTTCCACCTTTCTGCCTTCTCTTCTTTGCTTAGAACTGGGTTGCCATCCGAGCTCTTGATATTCATACAAGTGGTTCTCTTCTCTCCAAAGGTCTCTTTAATTTTCCTGTAGGCAGTATCTATCTTACCCCTAGTGAGATAAGCCTCTACATCCTTACATTTGTCCTCTAGCCATCCCTGCTTAGCCATTTTGCACTTCTTGTCGATCTCATTTTTGAGACTTTGTAGTCCTTTTTGCCTGCTTTATTTACTGCATTTTTATATTTTCTCCTTTCATCAATTAAATTCAATATTTCTTCTGATACCCAAGGATTTCTACTAGCCCTCGCCTTTTACCTATTTGATCCTCTGCTGCCTTCACTACTTCATCCCTCAGAGCTACCCATTCTTCAGCTACTGTATTTCTTTCCCTCATTTGTGACAATTGTTCCCTTATGCTCTCCCTGAAACTCTGCACAACCTCTGGTTTAGTCAGTTTATCCTGCTTCATTTACTGCATTTTTATATTTCCTCCTTTCATCAATTAAATTCAATATTTCTTCTGTTACCCAAGGATTTCTATTAGCCCTCGTCTTTTTACCGACTTGATCATCTGCTGCCTTCACTACTTCATCCCTCAGAGCTACCTATTCTTCTTCTACTGTATTTCTTTCCCCCATTCCTGTCAATTCTTCCCTTATGCTCTCCCTGAAACTCTCTACAACCTCTGGTTCTTTCAGTTTATCCAGGTCCCATCTCCTTAAGTTCCCACCTTTTTGCAGTTTCTTCAGTTTCAATCTGCAGTTCATAACCAATAGATTGTGATCAGAATCCACATCTGCCCCTGGAAATGTCTTACAATTTAAAACCTGGTTCCTAAATCTCTGTCTTACCATTATATAATCTATCTGATACCTTTTAGTATCTCCAGGATTCTTCCAGGTATACAACCTTCTTTTATGATTCTTGAACCAAGTGTTAGATATGATTAAGTTATGATCTGTGCAAAATTCTACAAGGCGGCTTCCTCTTTCATTTCTTCCCCCCAATCCATATTCACCTACTATGTTTCCTTCTCTCCCTTTTCCTACTGTCGAATTCCAGTCACCCATGACTATTAAATTTTCGTCTCCCTTCGCTACCTGAATAATTTCTTTTATCTCGTCATACATTTCATCAATTTCTTCATCATCTGCAGAGCTAGTTGGCATATAAACTTGTACTACTGTAGTAGGCATGGGCTTTGTGTTTATCTTGGCCACAATAATGCGTTCACTGTGCTGTTTGTAGTAGCTAACCCGCACTCCTATTTTTTTATTCATTATTAAACCTACTCCTGCATTACCCCTATTTGATTTTGTATTTATAACCCTGTAATCACCTGACCAAAAGTCTTGTTCCTTCTGCCACCGAACTTCACTAATTCTCACTATTTATAACTTTAACCTCTCCATTTCCCTTTTTAAATTTTCTAGCCTACCTGCCCGATTAAGGGATCTGACATTCCACGCTCCGATGCGTAGAATGCCAGTTTTCTTTCTCCTGATAACGACGTCCTCTTGAGTAGTGCCCGCCCGGAGATCCGAATGGGGGACTATTTTACCTCCGGAATATTTTACCCAAGAGGACGCCATCATCATTTAATCATACAGTAAAGCTGCATGTCCTCGGGAAAAATTACGGCTGTAGTTTCCCCTTGCTTTCAGCCGTTCGCAGTACCAGCACAGCAAGGCCGTTTTGGTTAATGTTACAAGGCCAGATCAGTCAATCATCCAGACTGTTGCCCCTGCAACTACTGAAAAGGCTGCTGTCCCTCTTCAGGAACCACATGTTTGTCTGGCCTCTCAACAGATACCCCTCCGTTGTGGTTGCACCTACGGTACGGCCATCTGTATCGCTGAGGCACGCAAGCCTCCCCACCAACGGCAAGGTCCATGGTTCATGGGGGAAGTAACTCCTTCATTTCGTTATAAGCACAGTAGACAAAGCAAATTAGTCAATCCTAGGTGACGTCTCGCTAATTCCCAGTGAAACCATCTTTAGTACTAAAAATGACCTCAATTCGTTGAGGAAGAGAGTCAACAAGGTATTCTATAACCAGCTGAAGCCACTTATGGTTGAATAGATCTCTTAGAGCTACCAGACATTTTCTACGCGTTTAAGATCTTGAAAACGCCGTTGCTGTCATCCTGACAGACGGGAGTGTACATAAGATGTTTATCATGAACATGCAGAAGAATGGATGACATTTGGCTCCGAGAATATTGAAATAAACATCTTGCTTCGTGTACACGGCGGTCCGAGAAAGACCACCAATACATCATACAAATACCTGCGGCCTGAACAACATCCTAGACAAAACTACGTATTAAACATTTCATCGGGCCGCCAGTGCCCTCGACACCTTGCATCGTTTAAAAAATACCTGTCTCGGCAGCTGGAGGGTCAGCGTGGCTGGATGCCAACCGAAAGCGGCCGGGTTCGATACCTTGCCGGGTCGGGTATTTTCTTCGCTCGGGACTGGGTGTTGCGTTATCCTCATCATCATTTCATCATCAGCGACACGCATAAAAGAATTGCACCCGTTGGTGAAACCGCCAAAGGAAAGAGAGAGAGAGATTTGAAAAGTGGCACACTAAACGCCTCCAGTCAGATATGGTTCAGTTTCTATGTTATTCGACTCACTGAAAAAGTGCAGCATCATGTGCTGTGTGAGCAATGGCAACTTATGAGGTACCGACTCTGTATGTCCACTCTTCGCAGTGTTTGCTCAGGAACTAGTTGAGATGGACATGCATTCAACGGTAGGTAAGTATCCCATAAAAATAGTGGATGTCTTTAGGCTGCACCAAGTCATAATAGAGATTTTTACTATACACAACATCCGATCTCTATCGTCAGCTGATAGAATCAAAATAGACTAAAAAAAGAAATAAAGGAAGTGGCAGCACGAAGGAGCTATGAAAATTGGTCACAAATGGATGTGCATACAGGGGTCGACGGAAACGCAAAACTGAAAACTTTAGTGGCCAATGCATGAATGTGTGAGGTTGCTGCGCAATTTTCACTGAGCAGCGGGCAAGGATAGTAAACAGGGGTCATGTCGATACCAGGGCATGAAGCCTTTGTGAATTTCATTCGGAGTACTTAGTTGGTTGGTTGATTCGGGAGAGGGGACCAAAGAGCGAGGTTATCGGTCCCATCAGATTAGGGAATAATGGGGAAAGAAGTCGGAAATCACGGAAAACCTAAAGCAGAATGGGAATGCGAAATCCAGTGTGCTAACCATTGCGCCATCTCGCTCGGTACTCAGCTGGACAGTACCTATGTCTCAGCCTGCCCGGCTAGCCGTGTGGTCTACCGCACTGCTTGCCGAGCGGGAAGGTGTACCGGTCCCGGCACGAATCCGCCCGGCGGATTAGTGTCGAGCTCCGGTGTGCCGGTCAGCCAGTGGTTGGTTTTTAAGGCGGTTTTCCATCTGCCTCGGCGAATGCGGGCTGATTCCCCTTATTCCGCCTCAGTTACACTGTGTCGGCGATTGCTGTGCAACGTGCAAACAGTCTCCACGTACACCATCATTACTCTACCACGCAAACGCTGGGGTTCCACTCGTCTGGAATGAGACGTGACGATGGGTGGGGGTGGGGTGGGGGTGGGGGGGGGGAAGGGGGGGGTGTCCACTGGGGGCCGAACCGCACAATAACCCAGTGTTCGGTATGCGGTATGGGCCGGCGGTAGGGTGGGTGGACGGCTGTGGCGTATTGTGGGGTTGTGTACCACTGAGGGCTACGGTGGGGACGAAGCCTCTCCGTCGTTTCTAGGTCCCCAGCTCAATACATACGTACATAGATACCTATGTCTCACAAACAGGCACGTGAACGATAAACACAGATGGCAGGGTTAGCGAGAGGACTTGTTGTTGGGGGCAAATAAGCTTTTTTTTTTTTTTTTGATTTATTGGCTTACGGGTTCTGTCCATTCAGCCTTCTCAAAAATAACACCAATGACGACGATTCGAAAGCAAGGACAACAAACACCCAATCCAAACAACTCCTCGCTGTCTCACAGAATCATGTCGTAAGATTCTGTTTATTATGATGCATCTGTCGGATAGCAACGTTCTCGCTGTGCCCTGTAAAATACACGTAAGGTGAAGTGCAAGTGTTAAATCCTTGCCGGCCGCGGTGGTCTAGCGGTTCTAGGCGCGCAGTCCGGAACCGCGCGACTGCTACGGTCGCAGGTTCGAATCCTGCCTCGGGCATGGTTGTGTGTGATGTCCTTAGGTTAGTTAGGTTTAAGTAGTTCTAAGTTCTAGGGGACTGATGACCACAGATGTTAAGTCCCATAGTGCTCAGAACCATTTGAACCATTTGTTAAATCCTTTCACAAATCACACAAAGTGTTAATCAATCCTTTTGTTTAGTTTTACGGTAACTTTTAATCATAGTGTTTTACATCCTCTTGGAAAACTATACTTTTTATTGGCGCATGGCATGAGTAAACCGTGATTGTATGTTTCAGGCAAATGACTAGATCTCACCGCCATCTGATGCTGTCTACAGACTTGGTTGTGCTCATCAATCTATCACGTAACAATTTCCTCGTCGTCAGTAGACCAGTCCTGGAAATAACAACTCTTCATTGTTTCATCCGAATAATTGCGCGGTGCAAAGTGTGAAAGGCAAGTTTGTCGAAAACTGTGTAACATTTATGCGAACGCCTGAAAAAATTAAGCAGGTCAGCACGCAAGCTCTTTAATTACCCACGACAGCATTTCCTGCATAACATTAAGTCTCGGCTTAAAGCTCTCTTTGTCTATTTAATCCGATAAAACCAGTGGCTACTATTCCTGCATCACCATTAACGGGTCAACGTAAAGCAACAGTGATCACTGGGTTGTATATTATTGTTTACAGATCCATTTAAACTAAGGTAATTTTGTTTTGTGTACGCACTCTAGTCGTGCGTTATCGCTTTCGTATACATCCGCGTATATAGATAATCAAAACAAAATGTCGTTTCCACTGAATCCAAACGATGTACAGGGATAATGGAATAATCAAACTGCATACTTTTTATAAACAAAACCTCTGCTGAGCTAACGCAGGCATGACATATGACACTGTAATTTAATTTTCATTTACATCTACACATAGAAGTATACTCCGCAAGCCACCGAACGGTGCGTGGCGGAGGATACCCTGTACCACTACTAGTCGCTTCCTTTCCTATTACACTCGCAGACAGAGTGAGAGACAAACGACGGCGTAGATGCCTCAGTATGAGCCATAATTTCTGGTATTTATCTTCGCGGTTCTTGCACGAAATGTGGAAGACGATGCTAATCATTTGTTATAAAATGAAGAATTTGAAGCCAAAGAAGAAGAAGAATTCTCCGTGGGTTTAGGAATTAGAATTATTAGGAAGGAAACAGAAGTTAGGATAGAAGCACCAGTTTGCACGAAGTATAATGTATACAAGTGTGAGGAGAAGAAAATGGGATGTCAATTAAAATATTCAGGAAAAGACAGATGATTTGAGTAATTGTAACACATCCTGTAAAGATGATTTGCTGGAAGCCTTATGAATGCATGCAGAGGTACTTTCCAGTAAACTTGCACTTATGAAAGGAAATCATTGTCAAATTAATGAAATTATGTCCAGTACTGCTCGAAGAGAAGCTGTAGGGAAGGATAGTAAGCGTAAGGTAGAGAATGACTTTATCAAGAGATCAGACAGTGGATATTGCAATCCAATACACGTCGTAATCAAAAACGAAGGCTCAGTCAGACTTTTTTTGGGTGTATGAGCAATCAATAGTGTATTCTGCCTTAGTGAGATCATCCAGAAATTAGAGAAGAGCTTCTGCAGAAATTTAATGGCACTTGTTATCTTAGCCTAATTTAAATACGATAAATAGGTTTTGGCAGTTTTAGCTGGGGGGAAAAAGCCAAACATTCATCGCATTTATGTAACGGACGTTGCAGTCACGTCAAGCGGATGTCGTTCACTTTAAACATTTCATTTCAAGTATTTGTTTAAGCTCTGGACACCATTCCAGGAGAGAAAATTTTGCAGAATGTAACAGTCTTTGTGGATGGTATTTTGCTTGCATCCAATTCGTGGGAAGAGTGCATAGATACACTTGATAAAGTCCTTACTACATTTAAATCACCTTGTGTCACCCTCAGTATGCAGAAGTCAGAATTCGCGAAAAGAAGATACAATTTTTAGGTCATGCCATATCGTCAGCAGAAACTGAACCGGACCAGAGGAAATTAGAAACAGATGAAAATTTCCAGTACCAACCAGAAAAAAAACTTATTTCATATCTAGGCTTCTGTGGATACTGCCGACGCATTATGAAAGGACATAGTTTTGTCATCACTTGCTTTCTATTTAGACATGGAGTTAAGATCAACAACAAGTACTTGAGAAGATCAAGAAGCAACGCTTGGAATATCCTCTATTGCAACCACCAGGTCTTAATCAATGATTTTGTCTTGGTATTGGAGAACATGTATATTAAACAGACATTGAAACTGATCAGGAACAACACTGTATGATAGCATTTGCAAATCAAGTTTTGTCAGCATGGGAAGGTAATCAGTGTGAGATAACACAAAGCTTTCACAAGCAAAGCGCTTGGGGCTTTGACAGGGTTTTTTTTTAATTTTGTTCTGGGATGACACGTCATTGTACAGGCAAATCATCCAGCATTATCATTCTTATTTCAGTACAAATTGATACGTAATGGGCTTGCTGGGTTGATCTTCACTTTGTAAGAATTTGTCTTTTAATTCCACGACAATCCTGGTGAAACAGATGTTCTACCTGACGTTTTGAAATGTCTTTCATAAAAGTTAAAGGATGTTTGCACTGTATTAAGTCCGAACAGGGAACTGATGAAATACTTCACATGAGAAAGTCAAAATACCTAGATGAAAATTAATAAAAGAGCAGAAGTTATTGCTTTATCCATAATAATATTATGTATCAAAGGTCTAACCTAAATTCAGAATAGTGGAAACTATGTATCTATAAAGAGCAGGCAAAAAATGTAATACGGTACATTCATGTCAGTCATGCATATTTTGGTCCCAAGAAGTGCATACAGAAGTTACAAGAAAAGGTTGTTTCTTACATGTCACAATGAGTGAGGGAAGTTTAAATAGTTGTGATCTCTGTTAGTACACGAAAGTATCCTTCATACAGCGTAAAGCATAAATTCACGATATAATTCCTTATTCAGTTGTTCAAATTGTCAAACTGGACTTATTTGGACCACTTCCAAAATCAAAAGTGAACTTTGCGCAGTTTCTGATTGATGCAGAGCTGTAACATAGTTCATTTGACTGTTACTGATGTTTAAAGCAAACATCAAAATTATTTGCCTCCTGAACAATGAATGCATCACACTTTGGATAAAACATTTAGAATCAGTTTATCCTGGAACAGCAAGTTCAAATATCTAAATTTGAACCTATTGTCTGGTATCAAATCCAACTGAGCACACTAAGAGGGTATTAGGAAGACTGTCTACAGCATATTGTAGTATCTGTTATAAAAACTGGATAAATAAACTGGAAAGCCTTGGAGATAATACTAGCAATATGACTCTCGAAAAAAACGCATCACCACATTGTACAATGGTATATGAAAGACTCCTGCCTAACATTTTTGAAGAAACTATTAATTTCCCTTGTCACCAGAAATATCGCAAGAGGAGATACAGAAGATGGCACTGGAGCAAACGAAAATGAAGGCATTGACTTGGGAGCTATCATGTGATTAACTGGTTTGGCCAATTACATATAAAGTGGACGACTATGTACTTATTAGATCTCACTTTAAGTCATCAAAGATAAAGAATTAAATAAAGAAATTCCGTAGTTACTATCTGGGATCATTTCGTATTGCAAGAATTATTCAAACGGTTTCTATGAAAATGTAATGTTTCAATGAGGAAAATGTTTTGAAATCCATCATGTAGAAAATATAAAGCAATACTATATACAAAAGGACAGGAACAATTTGTTATGTTTTAAAATTTGTGATGTGTCTTGAAATGTGTATAGTGTTTTCATAAATAAGTGTTAAATAGATTGGTTGAGAACCCTCTCAGTGATAGTGCATATTAAAATCACCTC
The DNA here is from genome assembly GCF_023898315.1 of Schistocerca nitens. Lineage (NCBI taxonomy): Eukaryota > Metazoa > Arthropoda > Insecta > Orthoptera > Acrididae > Schistocerca > Schistocerca nitens. The sequence continues at coordinate 611,252,949 of NC_064615.1, forward strand.
TTTGTACTGTTTCAGATTATTTTGCATATCACTACTGTCTATGTGTTCAACGGTGTGCACATTGAGAGTTTTGTTTTTGGCGTGATACTGCCATCTGTTTTCTTTCTGTTGTTCTTGAGGTGCACAATCCATGTAACCGCTATGTCATACAGTGCAGACAAGTGGCTCATGAAAGAGATCCAACATGAACTCACACAATTCAAGAAATTGACATGCCCTCTGATATGCAGTGCTGACAATGATGACCGCACAGAAAGTACTGCATGCTAGTACTTCTGTTGCAATCTGCGGGGGAGTAGGCATGTTCATAAGCAAAGCCACGTGGACTGCACGACACCACAATACTTCAGATACATTTGATGAACTAAGTGTCAGGTTCTTCACAAAGCAGAGTACCTACAAATGCAGTGAATGCTTAAAACGAAATAGTATGTGATGCAAACTGTCTTCATATACGGATATTGAAGATTTGCAGGTGTTTCTGTGCAAACATGCATTTATTTCTGTAAACAGTGTGCCACAAATCTATCTCTGCCCTCTTCTATGTTCCTTCTTCATTTATGAGTTTACTATTGTCATTTATTGACTGGCTTTAAAAGATAATGCACTTTGTGTGTACCTTTTGTACAGTAGACAATTTATTTCACTCCATGGCTATGTAATATTTGTCCACAGTATGATTGTTATTAGATAGTAATCCTCATTATATACTCTTTGGTACATATGAAGTTCATTTGATAAGAAGGCCAAGAATGTGTGATTTCATAATTAATAATTTCTTTGGGGAAAAGGCATTTAAATAGTAGGCTGAAAATATGATTCCATGTCACATTGAAATTAGTACATAGCAGACTAATTTCCTCTACATCTTTAATCATTTTTTCCACTATATTGACTAAACAAACATATTTCTTAAAAGTCTAAATGTTCATGCATTTGTTTTCATGGAGAGACAGTTAAAGATTTTCACACTAAAATGTGCCCATTTATAGGAAAAGAATAGTAATTTCTTCAGTCCTATATGGCAGACAAATTCTGTAAATGATTGCATTTTTCTCTTTCTTTCCACTTGTATATTTGTTGAACGCTACTTTTTGTAGATTTTTCACTGATATTGTTTACACTTGTCTCGTGATGTTATATCTTTATTTAGCAAAATTTGTTATGCCCGTAAGTTGTGCATATATCAGCTTATCATTGTATAATATTTAACTATTGTTCCTTTCCTCTCTACTGGGGCTCTTCGGTTTTGGTTAATTCCTCACTAAAACATCAAGCTGCTATAAAGTTACAGCTGAAATTTATTTTGAAATTAATTCTCTGACTGTGAATTTCATAACATCTGCCGTATTAGGTACAGATTTACTAGCCATTACTGACATATGAAAACTTGTTCTGGACCAGGATTCGAACCCATATTTTCCATTTCTCGCGAGCTGTCGCCTTAACCACTTCCTCTCTCCATGCACACTCCACGGACTGACCCTAACCTTCATACGCTGCATTGACTGGACAGATGAAGACAGTGATGCATATAAAGCTTTGGGTTGGGCTGGGGAGTATGCATGCCTAGCCAAAGTGGTTAGGGCGACAGCTCGCAATAAGTGGGAAATCCCGGTTCGATTCTTGGTTCAGCACAAGTTTTCATATGTCACTAAAGGCTAATAAATCTGTACCTAACACGGGTGATGTCAAGGATTTCACAGTCAGTGAATTAATTTCAAAGTATTTTGTACAGCTGTAGATCAACAGTTCCTGTTCTTTCAGACATTCATGTAAGTGAAATTTATTTATTAGAGTCCAGGGATGTGTGAGGATTCAATATTCTCCCGATGTGGGATATTTGTTACATTCCGAAATTTTTGTACGATTATTGCTTGGCGTTATCGCGCAGCTAGAGTTATATTAATGCAGCACTGCTGGGCAAGCCATGCCCCACATTTAAAACTAAACTTTTCACGCTGACAATCTTTGATTGTCATTTGGTTTCGTTTCGGCACTTGGCATAACATAGTAGTGGTGAGTTGACAGTTGGAGTCAGTCGTTGATGGTGGTCAAACGCGCTAGTTAATATAGTGAACCTAACTATTCTTAAAGATTTCAATGTGAAGTGGCTCATGTTGTGCTATGGTATATGGGATGTTGCTAAAATAGAGAGTAATGGAATTGATTTGGAACAAGTAATAATTCCAGTAACAAATCGAATAGTCTGTGTTCTGCCATTAACTCTTCTCAGTTGAACCTATCATTGTCTGGCTCCCTAAGTTACCAGCAAAGAAGACACGTAATTGGATCACTCGAGGTGAAGAGGAGTAATGATGTAGCAGTGCCGTTAGTTTCGTTACAAAACATAAAATTTACGATAGTTACTGCTACAGTTTCTCTAAAGAAACCACATGTATTATAATCCTTAATTTTGTTTTCATCCCGCTCTGAGCACTATGGGATTTAACATCTGAGGTCATCAGTCCCCTAGAACTTAGAACTACTTAAACCTAACTAACCTAAGGACATCACACACATTCATGCCCGAGGCAGGATCCGAACCTGCGACCGTAGCGGTCGCGCGGTTCCAGACTGAAGCGCCTAAAACCGCTCGGCCACACCGGCCGGCCAAGAGCATATACCACGGAACTTTAAATTTATAAAAGAAAAAAATTAGAGTAATAAAACACTGAACTATTGAAATGATGAATGAAAATAATAATTACTTAACAACAACTGCAATAATTACATGAACGCAACATAATAATTCAGCCCATTAACAAATTTTAATAATGCTCAGAGATAGGGGAAGGTGTTGACAACGATATATAAATAGGAATATTTCTGTCATTCTGGAATGGAAACCAAATACAAAAACCTAATCTAATAAGTAGAACTAACTTATGATTATGCTATAGAAAATAAGCTTTTACGAAAAAGTGGGAGCCTTTAAAGAGGATATTTCTACCCAAAGGGCACAGTATAACGTATAAGCATTTTTGTTGTTCATTTTATAACGTTTGAGAATATATTTTCGTTCCGTACTCCTAAAACAGTGACAGCAGCACACCTTATTCTAAACTTGTTTTATTTAAGTTCAAATATAGAAATGTGAAATTCCAATATTAAACAATAACAATTTCTTTGAAAACTGCGGACTAACAAATATTGTACAGAGAAGAATAAAAACAGTTAATTTAACAAAAAGATTAAGTAACTGCATTACAGAAGATTGGCAAATGTTTTTGAAACCAACAAAACCGTAGGTGATTTCCAAAACAAAGTGTTATTTGACCACGGTGAATGAAGGCTGGGCAGAAGTTGGTGTCCGTTTACTAACATTTATAGCCAAGTGCTGTTCTCTATGACAAAAATCTTCTCTGCGTCTGGTCCCTCTTACATAGCCAACCAAAATATAGAACTGGGGAAAAACATGTACCTCACAGACTCAAAGGACGCTTTGCGTTCGGTGGTAAAGCATTACGAATAACGAAACGGGAAAAGCAGGCTGCTGCCCATACGCAAGCATTTTGCACGGTGGAGTGTACTCAGCGGGAAAATCTCGAAACAGAAGCGGCAAAAATCAGTTCCTATTGACTGGACACGTCATACTTGGCAGGCGTGCGATATGCAGGCGCGGGTCTGAGAGCGGAAATTTAAGACCGGCAGAACCTGTCAAAGCAAACCCGTTTGTTTCCTGCGTGCCAGTCTACTGAAAACGATTCACTTTTACGTCAGCAGTGAATGTGTGGCCACTGGAACCGCATGCTTTCGTTTAGTTTGAAAAAAAGAAAAACGATTCATTCCTTTCGATGTTTGTCATATTTCCGTACTTTTCTGTATCATGCTTTTTAAGGGAGAAATACCAAATGAGTCATGTATGGTTAAAATACTAAGATAATAAATTTAAATTCCATTGTCAGATATTAATTAAGTTTCCTTTGAAATTTGAAAGCTAAAGTGCAGGCTCAGCCACACACAATGTCAAAGCACTAACCCGACGCGTTTCGAAAGCATGTGTCTTCATAATTTGAAATATCTACAAATTAATCTTCGTTGCGCGGATTACATTTACAATCGCACATGTACGGTAAGTTCTCACAGTAGCTATCAAATAATTAATTTTTTATATACAACGACTGCACGTTATTACTTATCAGGCAGCTAGAATCGTACCACGAATCAGTACGTTAAAGCGTTTCACAGAAATAAGTATTTGTCCTATATAAAATATGCAAACTATGTGTGAGCGTTACTTACAAGTACATTGAGTTCGGAATGTCGCTGTGAACTGGACTGAAGACTACGGATGTAGAACAGGCTGGAAATTGGAAACAAAGTTAACAGAACGCAAGTTGTAGAAATGTTTTTTTCAGAGATACACGATTGTTTTTTAATTCGTTCCACTATTGCGTAACATTTAACTTTTTGGTTCAGTTGATGAAAGCTACTGAACGTGATTGTAGTGTTTAAATGATCAATTTGTTTCGAAATTATGGCACTTTCAACTGAGGAACGTATTTTTATTGTGGAACAGAGATTTCGACAAGACGATAATTTCATGTAGTGCAGGAGCCTTTTGCTCAAAAACTCGCGGGAAATCTGTACCTCATTGTAATGCGGTTCGGTGACGAGAGGCAGGCACAGCTTTACACGCTGAGCTAACTAGAATCTCACCTAAACCAAAGGAGCACAAGTTTTATCATGTTTCTGACTTTATGAAGCAGCGCCCAGCAAAAATCTTTTTTTAAGATGACACGAAAAATAGATATCAAGTCTGCAACCACGCATAAAGCGGCGAGTCAGACGCTGAAAATGCTCCCGTATAATGTGACAGCAGTGTAAGAATGGAAAGACGTGGATCATGAAAAGCGAATCCGTTACATCAAACGGTTTATATTTATTACTGAGAGGAATACTACTTATTTCTTGATGTTACACTCTATACAGAGGAAGCCTGATTCCAGCTCTCCACTCATATCAAAACACCCCAAAACACATTATCACGGTCAAGGAGAAACCTCATGCTTGATACGCTGTTGCATGATCAGAAAGTTGGAGTGTGGATAGCATTATTCAGACGGCGTATTATTAGACCTTCATTTTTTGAAGGAACGGTGAACGTTATTGTGTAACCATCGATGATTTTATTGGCTAGCTACAGGAAGACGAAATAGATTATTCACGGTTTCAACAAGATGGCGCCACAGCACACACAGGTACCACTATGCCTCTTCCGGAAGAGTTTTTTGGGTTATGTGTCATCTAAAAAAAACCTACGGCTCTCTCGTTCTGTGGATCGTACTCCATCAGACTTTCTCTTTGTGGAGCAGCAAAATTTGTAGTGTATTGCAATCGTCGACTTAAAAAAAAAAAGAAAGAAAGAAAAAGAAACAGTGTAGGTGAGAAGCATACCACAGTCAGATCTGCGGAAAGTGTTTTCCAATAAAATTAAACGGGTTCAGAATTGTACAGCAGCCATTGGACGTCTTTACTAACATATGTTGTATGGACACAGCAGTCCTCCGAACATACTGCACAATTTTTTTTTCCTTTATTGAATTTCAATTCAGCCCAAAGGGGGCGGGCTGGCAGCAGCTTAGTACGCTGCTCTACAGTCTACAGACTTTTTTAAAAACGGAAGAAGAAAAGAAACAAGAAAAACAGGCGATAAAACGGTGACTTAAAGTGTAAAATGGCGGAAAATTGTGGAAAGTTAAAACAGAAAGCAAAAGGGTTGGCAATGTTAATAAAATACACAGGAATCAGACAAGTAACATAGTAGACACACAATTAAAAAACATGGCGACAGTCTGGTTGCTGTTCGCAAGAGATAAAAAATCACACCCAGCGACAGTATGATGGCCGTTACCAACACTTCCCAAAAGACACACAACACGGAACACTCACTGTAAAACACTCACTGTAAAACACTGCACGAAAATGACGGCACAAAGATGACACTCCCTAGCCAAGGGCAGATGGGGGGGGGGGGGCTGGAGGAGGGGGAAAACAAGGAGGGAGGAGAGGAAAAAACGAAAAAGGGGGGGAACCAAAGGAGGGAGAGGACTCATAAGGGAGGAGAGGGGCAGGACAGACGCGAGGGAGTGGGAAAAGGCAGAGAAGGGAAATGTAAAAGAACTTGGGGGAGAGAAGGGGGCAGAGAGAGGGGAGGTGGGGAAAAAAGAGGATGGAAGGGGGGGGAGAGGGAGCCCAGGAAAAGGACCAAGGAAAGGAGGGGGAGTGAGGATCAGACTTGATAGGAGGGATAAATGGAGGGAGATTGGGCATCATCTGGGAGGGGGAGTTGATGGAAGCCACCTTGGGAAAGGAGATGAAGGGTGTAGAGATGGAGGGTAGGTGGGTCACAACAGTGAAGACGTGGCAGGGGGCGGGGATGGGACAGGAGAGGAGCAATCAGGGGGTGAGGGGGATCAAGGCGGCAGGAGGATGCGGATATGTTCGAGGAATAGGAGCAGATAGGGGAAAGGAATCAGGTCATAGAGGTTCTGCGTGGGGGATGGGAGGCATATACAGAAAGCGAGGTAGAGTGCATGGCGCTCAAGGATTTGGAGGGAAAGGATCTGGGGAGAAAGGAATGAGGTCATACCTGCACTAATATGCACAGGGGCATGAATACAGCCGCTAGACCAAACATCAAACGAGTTTGAAAGGTGTTAAAGCCACAAGTTACACGGTTCACGAATAAAGCACGAAATAACACAGGATATTTCTTACACTTGTATGGACCCGCAGGTAGGACAGATGGATAATACGGAAACAGCTTCTGAGACAGTACTTTAGTCATCTGTGTAACCAGACGAGTATTGCAGACGAAGTAAGAATGTATTTTCGAATAGCATTAAGTTAGCTTTCAGGTACAGTACAGTCATTATCTTGCATCTAGTCTCGTATAAATTCTATGCTTCCTTTGACGTTAGTACGTCTTCGCTGCTGTCGCTACGGTAACAGAGGTTGGATGTAAACTGTGGTAAGGTGAATCGCTTCGGGCATTTTGTACGAGGCTAACGTGAAAGGCGCCCACTCTGGTACACACACTGCGTTGACATCAACGCTGTTTAGTTTGTGTTACATCAGTGCAAGCTGTCAAATACTACGGATTGTTACAGGTGTGGTGCAAGTGCTGTATCTGGCGTTGCACGGGGACCAATAGCGGGCAGGCGGACTCCGACCTTCGCGACCCTCAGACTCTGGAAGATGGCGCATCGATTTCAGCCGTAACAGGTGGGTTAGGAGCGGACTTGAAAGGAAGTTAGAGACAATCGTTGCGTCATTTAGCCTTCACACCGGTGTACCAGTAGCGTCTGCGCGTGACGGTAGTGCATCGACTAACCAATTGAGATGCTGTTGCCTGACTTTAATACTGCAACTTGGAACTGGCATCTGTGCACGATAGAGAGGCTGATTATGAAACTTCCTGGCAGATTAAAACTGTGTGCCGGACCCAGACTTGAACTCAGGACCTTTGCCTTTCGCGGGCAAGTGCTCCGCCGACTGAGCTCCCCAATCACGACTCACGACCCATCCTCATAGCTTCAATTTACAGCTGGTAGAACACATGCCCTCGAAAGGCAAAGGTCCATAGTTCGAGTCTCGATCTGGCACACAGTTTTAATCTGCCAGGTAGTTTCATATCAGAGCGCACTCCACTGCAGAGTGAAAATCTCATTCTGGAGGTTGGTTATGAATTGATCTTTTTGTGGTGAAATGAAGTTGTGTTTATCACGGTGGGTAAACTCCTATAACAATGAACTTTGGAGTTCTGAAAATCCTCATCTGCTACAAGAGCCATTGCACGAGTGTGGTGTGCAATTGGTGGAAGACTAATTACTGGACTGATTTTGTCTTTCAAACCATAGTTTCAAATAGGGATCTATTATATACACGTTGTCCGACACTGTACTGAGTGGCCATGCAGAGAACCCGGGTTCAAATGCCGGTACTTCCAAGTATTTTTTCATGGTGGGAAGGTCAAGTTGGGCTTCACTCAGCGTCGTGATGCCAATTTAAGAGTTACTTGAGTGAGAAATAGCGGCTCCACGATCTGAAAAGTCTGCAAAGTGACTGGGAGAGCGGTGTCCTGACCACATGTCCCTCCACACCGCATCCACATGACGTCGCATGGCAGAGGGCGCCACACCGGCCGGTAGATATCCCTTGGGCGTTCACGGCCTGGCGAGGAGCTCGTTGTTAATACATATTACTGAATTAAATTGCCCAGCACATTTTTCTGTCTGTATGTAAACGCTAATAGGCAAATTGATCCGGAGGAGGGTTTGTGCAGAAACAACCTTATCAAAAGTATCCGGACGCCAACTAGTTGACTTTAAAATGAGATGTAGCCATCATTCCCCTTTATCAGGGCTTGAACTCTGCTGGGTGCACTTTCCATCAGTTGTCTGAATATCTGTGTAGTAATGGTATCCCATTCTGCCTCATAAGCGGAAACTAGAGAAGGAAGTAATATAACTCATCTGAAAGGTGTTCCATTGCGTTCAGGTCTTCACTCTGGCTGGCCAGTTCAGTTCAGAAATATTGTTTTTGTTGTTGTGGTCTTCAGTCCTGATACTGGTTTGATGCATCTCTCCATGCTACTCTATCCTGTGCAAGCTTCTTCATCTCCCAGTACCTACTGCAGCCTACATCCTTCTGAATCTGCTTAGTGTATTCATCTCTTGGTCTCCCTCTACGATTTTTACCCTTCACACTGCCCTCCAGTACCAAATTGGTGATCCCTTGATGCCTCAGAGCATGCCCTACCAACCGATCCCTTCTTCTAGTCAAGTTGTGCCACAAACTCCTCTTCTCCCCAATTCTATTCAATACCTCCTCATTAGTTACGTGATCTACCCATCTAATCTTTAGCATTCTTCTGTAGACAGTGAAACAATTAGTGAACAGGGAAGCATTATCAAAATGGTTTAAATGGCTCTGAGCACTATGGGACTCAACTGCTGTGGTCATAAGTCCCCTAGAACTTAGAACTACTTAAACCTAACTAACCTAAGGACAGCACACAACACCCAGCCATCACGAGGCAGAGAAAATCCCTGGCCCCGCCGGGAATTGAACCCGGGAACCCGGGCGTGGGAAGCGAGAACGCTACCGCACGACCACGAGATGCGGGCGAAGCATTATCGATCGATCGGTCGGCAACAGCTCGCCTCAGGAATCCGAAATGACAGAACACAATATTGCAAATACTGTAGACTCAGGTTTTGGGTCCTCACCGTTTTCTCAAATGAGTCAAGACACATTTTCTGCTTGTCAAAATGTGAATGTCGCCGGTGAAAATGCACTGCCAAAAAGCATAGAGAAAGAGATTCCAGACACTAATACATTGTTATTGCAATTAATGCAACAAATGGAACAAAATCAGAGACAAACACAGTAAAAGCTACAAAAGACACAATGGAACAAAATCAGAGACAAACACAGCAAAAGCTTCAAAAGTTAGACACAATGGAACAAAATCAGAGACAAACACAGCAAAAGCTTCAAAAGTTAGACACAATGGATCAAAATCTTCGGAAGTTAGACACCACGCTTGAACAAACACGTGAAGATTTAACTACTGAGTTACATAACATTGAATCGAAATGTCAAAAAGTCTGTAATGACGTAAAAACACAAATTTGTGAGCATTTTCAACCCATTTTTTCGCGGCATGAAAATGCATTACAGAATCATGAAGCAGCCATAAAAGAACTGCAAACTATTGTTCATGAAAATCATGAGACCTTGCAAGCTCAAATTGACTCAGTTGCATCTACCGATTCGGTTACGCAACTTGCAAAAACTCAGGAAAACTTAAAAGGACACAGTAGATACTCTGAAAATTGGTTCAGAAAGACACAGGGAGGAAATTAGTTCATTATCAGAGAAAGTAGTTGAACTTTCGGATCAGCTAAATAATTTATCTACGAAGGTAGATGATAATCCGAATGACACAAAACCGGTAGTCTTTAATGACACAGAAGAGTGCGAACAAATTAGGAAATTCAAACAAAATCAGAATCAAATTAATACGCAACACCAAAGAGAAATCCGGGAAGTACAAGATCAGTTGACACAGGTAATACAAGAATTACATATTTTAGAGGACACTCGCGCTCCAATACGGGAAGAGGCACATAGAAATACGGAACAGCCACAAAATAATAACACGGGGTACTTCGGAAATTATGAAAGGAATTGGCAAGGTACACCGAATTTTGAGATAGAACCGCCGAAACGACGTAACAATGACCGACATGCGACTCGTCGACATGATGATTTTGACTATAAGCTGTTTATTACTACACGTAAATTCAAAACATTTAAGAATTCTGGCAATGACATTCATCCACAAGCGTGGCTTCATCAATTCTCTTATTGTTTTCCTCCCAACTGGTCATTAGAACACAAATTAGAATTTATGTGTGGCTACTTAGAGAATGAACCAGCTGTAAGAATGCGGTCGGTCATTCACGATTGTCACAGTGAAGGAGAATTTTACATGCTTCCCTCTCAGCGTATTGGTCTCAAGCTACAGAAGATTGATTAAAACATAGCATCATAATGATGAAACATTTCGAACAATCTGAATCTTCCAGTCTTGTCAAATATTTAGAAGACATGTTACATAAGAATCAATATCTCATACAGCCTCTCAGAACTCATTCGCATTTGCATAATCAAATTGCCTGAACATTTACGACATATTATTTTGGCAGGACGTTGCAAAGACGACATTGAAGCTTTTCAGAGACTGTTACAAGAATTGGTAATTGACATTGACAATCGCGGAACTCGAAAACAGGAGCACAACAATTACAGATCACATCCGTCACAATTCCGCGATGACAGAAATAATAACTGGACACGACAAGGCTATTCTTACAACAAAAATCGTGACCAAAACAGACACCACCCATATGACAACCATTGGCAGAGTAGTAATAATTACAGAGAAAGATCGCATTTCCATAGTAATGAATGTGACAGAGACAACCATAGAAACAGACAATATGGGAACCAAAACAATTATTATCAAGGGAGACAGAATAACTTCAGTTACGACTCAGGGAGAAGTTCTCCACCACGTGACCAACAAGAAATTAATTACAGAAATCACCGACATGACGACAGACGATATAATCATAACGACAGACCTGAATTTCATCAGAACTGGCGCGATTCAAACAGGGCAGGGCCTTCTCAGCAAGGTGAATTTGTAGAAGTTAGGTCTCCTAATCCTAACAACGACGCGCGCCAACAAAGAGACAGACAATGACACGCACCGCAGGTAGCTACGTGCGTCGGCTGGCTCAAAGAAAAATAACATAGACGCTAACCTTGAGAAAATTTTTAGCGTTTCTTGCCGACGTATACAACATGATAATTGCTTTGAAACTGAAACTCTGTGCACTAGAAAGGGTAAAAGATTGCACCACATTTCACATGTAAAACCGTTTATTGAGAGATAGTCTGTTTTTTTAACTTAGTCTCTGCTATAAAATTTTTCACTTCACGTTACTAGTATGCTTCGTCAGACTTAGAAACTGTTAACATGCAACTATGTTTTAAAGTTAACTATCCAGTCTAGAACCTACGGAACATATTTAGACAGTAATTACGAATGCATTGTTATAGTGAACAGATGTCACAGTGTTATTATGTGTGTACATTCTTGCTTGTTAGTTGTATGATTACGTAACGACTATAAGGCTCACATACTTAGAGCATATACCAGTACTGCTGACGAGATTTTAATGCAACATTTTGGTTTACTTGAAAAGACATTCTTTATTTGAAGTACTTTTTGTGAGATTAAAGATGGCTTAGCATTTGGTTTCTTTGACAGATACACGATTATATCACGACGCTACTAATGTGTGACACAATTTACATTGTTGCTTTTGTGCTGTACCTGGTTTATATCTGCACAGTTTTTCTGAATTCTTCTGGAAAGTAAAACATGTTTTAGTAGTAACTTTTGTGGTATAGCTACAATGAGACATCCTTTTCCGTAGCACAATTCGTTACAGTACAGTATTTTCTTCATCACGGTAATAAGCGTAATAACTACGATATCTATACGCATAGCATTCCGCTTTTGTTTATTACGAGGTAAGTACATTGACTTCCACAGAACTTTGCTTACGGACGACGATAATTACGACACTTGGCACATTTTTTAGCCTTAAGTAATGACAGAGATTATGTTACAACAAGACGCACAATTTAGCGCGGCAGTACACGTATTTGAGTGATTAATTTTGTACTTAAAACATTTATTTTTAAAGATTTTTGAATTACATAGAAAGTATTCCGTGATACATTTCATTCCATTGCTGTAATCTGTAACACCTGAGGATATAAATACATTAATCCTCAGGGGGTACACGCTTACTTTGTGTATCATGTGTGTGGCAAACACAAGGAGCCCTAGCTAATATGGTATTTGCTTATACAACTTTACACATCGGTACCATATTCCTCTAAAACAGAATTACACAGCTATCTGATTATTTGACAGAGAAACAAACATCTTTTTACTACATCAGTGACACATGTTTACACAATTACACAGTTGGATAACTTCACACTTATGAAATTGTATTTTGTCTGTACTTTGTGAACTATTCATATTTTTTCGGAACCATTGTGATACTATGAGAGCCTTGAATGATGTATTTGGTATTGGATCATGATTTTTAAAGTACGTTTAAGGTAGATGACACTATTGAAATGAGCAGAGAATTTTTTTTAGGTTTTGACATTATTGCAGAAAGCTACAACGTTTTTGAGATTTGACTGAGGTGTCATGCTGTTATTTTTATGACGACGATGTGTATCATGCTGTTGAGGTATGTTTATGATCAATAAGCTGATGCTATATGAGGAATTTGATTATGCTACATATCTGTTATGATGAAATATTGAAGAAGTGTCGACGAATATGTGTATGTCTAATAAGGTAAGTAATAATGAGTAGTGGTTAGGGACTCTGACTTGTGAAAAAGGATGTTGGAAACCAAGAATCGTACTTTAAGAGTTATGAAATGTGTGTAAATGCGTGAATGTATCACAATGCTGGCGAAAGTCTTTTGTACACTGTTATATTTATAGGATTTTGTTTCTACGCATTTCTACTGTAATTTCTCGACTTGTGAAATTTTATTTGTATCAAACTGTCACTGCAGCGGAAACTTCTGTTGTAAATTTCGGTAAGAAAGCTGAGTGACCTCGACGTAATGCGTCGTTGACGCCCAGCTGTGCGTCGCCTGGAGAAAAAGCCATTAGGTGGAAAAAAAGGCCATTAACCTCGATCTTGACAGTTCTTTGTAGAAAGCATCGCAAATACGACAAGCTCAAACTTGAAAACATGATTACACTGTAGAGTTCTTAATTTATGATATTTACTGAAATGAAATGATGAGAAACATTTCACGTCTATTGTCTTGCTAGTTGAAAGATTCTTTACTGCATTATGAAATGCCATATGGGTAGTGAATGACGCTTCACGCCTTGCTTTGCCTGTTTTGTTTAATATCTAGTTTCTAGCTCCACTGCAGCATTGGTTAAAATAAAATTTTATAAATGTACTAATATAAATATTTTATGCCTACAGATACAGTAAATAATAACTTTATGATGTACTTAAAAAAAAACGAAGGAGCACAAAAAGACGTTTCCCTTCACAGGAATTGCATACAGAATTTTCTTTTCAAGTACTTGGTAATTTCTTTTGTAGAATAAGTTATGGTGCACCACTTTAATTACATAGACATTAAGATGTGAATATACATTTCCCTTATCTGCATTGTTGTCTTTAGTGTACTATTTTTTCTGCTTGAGCTATGTCATGTTTAGGTATAAGTTATGGCATCTGCTGCTGCTGTTTGCCAGGCATAGTGCTACTAAATTTCTATTACTCTGTTAAGCCAATTTACTACTGATTTATTTTTCTTGTTGCTGCAGATTGACTCATGTTAGTGATAATGTTGCATTTGCTTTGCTAACTTGTATATATATATATATATATATATATATATATATATATATATATATATATATATATATATATATTGCTGCTTGCTTTGCCAATTTGAATTTTTTTGTCATTGCTGTTTGTGTTAACTGTTTTGTACTGCTGCATTGCCTCGTCCCTTAGTTTAGAATCTGAGCTCAGTAGATTTAAGTTAGCTTAAGATGGGGTAGGCTATATGAGAGAACGAGTTGTGATGAATTGGAAGAAATGCATTGAGAAGCTATAAGAAAATGGTTTGGCCAAAAAAGTATTTTGAAAGAGGATATGAACAAAAAAGTAGGGTTTGGGACAACAGGTTTAGGTAGGATTTTCTTGGAAATAAATGATGAGGTAAGATACTGGAAAATAAATAATGAGGTAAGAAATATGTGAACATATAAATACAGAAAGCAAACTTGGATTGCATTTTTTTTTTTTTTTGTGGAAACAAATGTTGAAATAAGACGAAAGATCTATGGAATGAAGTTTTGGGTTGGACTGCAGTACCAAATGTTACACTGAAAACAAACCCTGCCCTTTCCTCTTGTGTTATTCTACTATGTGTCTGTGTACCTTGTATATTTGTGTTCTTCCTGTCTTTGTGTGATTATTTGATAAGACTTATGTTGTAGAATTTTTCTAATACTCTGCTACATTCACTATGATGAGGAATACTGTTATCCTAAAATATAATTTGCATTTAAAATATGTTATTTACTTTGTAAAGATGTTTAAATATTATTAATTCTGTTCTGTTTTAATGTTCATGTGTGAAATTAATGTTTCGAAAACTATTCTCATTATTTTATATATTTACTTATGTCATAATTCCTGTAACTCTGATGTACATGTTTAGTTCTATTCTTTTGTAGAGCCTGTATAACTACAAATGTTATCTGTATTGTTATGTTCTTTAATTATGTATTTTGTACCTTTGTAATTGTCTGCTCATGTCGTAAATTTATAATTGTATAGACACCAGTTCTTCAAATTAAGTTACATTTCACTACACACGTTTCTGTTGGTCATAGTATGTGCACAATAGATGAGAAGCTAGGACTGTTAGTGTTTGCACGTGTGTTGATAATTCAGCAATGGACTGGTTAACAGCATTGCTGGTTGGTTCTAAGGACAATTCCAAAAACTTTGTGAGTGCACAAGTGGTGGTTTATGGACTTGCGATATTGTCTTCAAGACTCTTTGATGGTGATTGTGCACCTGCACAGTCGTAACAGATGGCTGCCGGCCGTCTCTACAAGGACTACAGTGGGTCTGCACCTTCATGACCCACCAATACCATTATTTCTATAAGGACTACAGTGGGTCTGCACCTTTGATGACCCACCAACACCATTATTTCTACAAGGACTACAGTGGGTCTGCACCTCTGGTGGCCCGCCAATACCGTAATCTCTACCAGGACTACAGGGGACATTTCAATAGATTGGACAAGAAGAGAATAGAAGCTTTCGACATGTGTCCTTAGGTTAGTTAGGTTTAAGTAGTTCTAAGTTCTAGGGGACTTATGACCACAGCAGTTGAGTCCCATAGTGCTCAGAGCCATTTAAACCATTTTGATAATGCTTCCCTGTTCACTAATTGTTTCACTGTCTACGCCATTATTTGCCGCCCGCTCCATTTCCCTATGCATAATTACCAAATTACCACTTTGAATGTCTGTTAATTCATTACACAGTGGTGCTGATAAGCTACGCTCGTCGTCACTATTATTTCTCAGTTTACTATGGAGCGTAGTGTTACGTTTTTCACGCGCCATTATTGTCACAATATTTCACACGATAACACAGAAAAGCACAATTTGAAGAGCAAAACTAAGAGAACACATTAACATAGCACTGAAAATAATATCTAGTTAATTGCAAGCGTAGCTGCGAAATACTTGGTGCAAATCTACATGTATGCCACACCTGTTTTACTGTACAACAATGAAAGACTGCAACTACAAAGGAGATTCTCTCTACAATTTCGCGCTAGCAATAAACAAAAGATACACTAATTACACAAACGACAAGAAAAAATCAGAAGATTCCAGTGAGGTATCCTCGGCTAAGGGTCGACATATGAAACGTCCCCTTAGAAAAATTAATGAATTACTGTGCAGATAAACCTCTTACATTATTTGATTTTCAAACAGCTGAGCAGAACTGAACGTACTCAGACATCTCGCTCTTTCCCTATTCTGATCAACACTAAACTGACACACAATATTTTTAGCGCAACGCAATCTATCTTTCAAAAATCCCAACAAAAGATGGCCCTGACTAACATTAACCTATACCTTTCACAAATCACTTACCTCACAAAAATCTTCGTTACTCGAACTACTGCAATACAGCGAGCGCCACTACTGCCAGCTAAATAAAAGATTCAAACTACTGAAGACACTAACTACTGATAGGCTTAGTTAGCAAATGAAAGATTTTGATAGAGAACAAACAATGTATTTACCTTAATAGTGTTCAAAAGTCATAATATATATAGCAGGTCATGACATCCATTCTTACAAATGTACTGTTTCTGATGGACACACGTCCAGATCATCCGCTCTCAAAAATCCGCCATCTCACTTCCCCACATCCACCACTGCTGGCGGCTCACCTCCAACTGCACAACGCTATGCGCTGTTAACAGCCAACTACCCAACACTACAATAGCGAACAACAATGCAAACCAGCCACAGATTGCACACAGCACAGGCAGTGATTTTCATATAGAGCGCTACGTGGCGTTACCAATATAAAAACCTAATCAGCCTACTTACACTATTGATCGTCCATTTTTCACTTCCATACATGGCTACACTCCATACAAATACTTTCAGAAACGACTTCCTGACACTTAAATCTATACTCGATGTTAACAAATTTCTCTTCTTCAGAAACGATTTCCTTGCCATTGCCAGTCTACATTTTACATCCTCTCTACTTCGACCATCATCGGTTATTTTGCTCCCCAAATAGCAAAACTCCTTTACTACTTTAAGTGTCTCATTTCCTAATCTAATCCCCTCAGCATCACCCGATTTAATTTGACTACATTCCATTATCCTCGTTTTGCTTTTGTTGATGTTCATCTTATATCCTCCTTTTAAGACACTGTCCATTCCGTTCAACTGCTCTTCCAAGTCCTTTGCTGTCTCTGACAGAATTACAATGTCATCGGCGAACCTCAAAGTTTTTATTTCTTCTCCATGGATTTTAATACCTACTCCGAATTTTTCTTTTGTTTCCTTTACTGCTTGCTCAATATACAGATTGAATAACATCGGGGAGAGGCTACAACCCTGTCTCACTCCCTTCCCAACCACTGCTTCCCTTTCATGTCCCTCGACTCTTATAACTGCCATCTGGTTTCTGTACAAATTGTAAATAGCCTTTCGCTCCCTGTACTTTACCCCTGCCACATTCAGAATTTGTAAGAGAGTATTCCAGTCAACATTGTCAAAAGCTTTCTCTAAGTCTACAAATGCTAGAAACGTAGGTTTGCCTTTCCTTAATCTTTCTTCTAAGATAAGGCGTAAGGTCAGTATTGCCTCACGTGTTCCAACATTTCTACGGGATCCAAACTGATCTTCCCCGAGGTCGACTTCTACCAGTTTTTCCATTCGTCTGTAAAGAATTCGCGTTAGTGTTGTGCAGCTGTGACTCATTAAACTGATAGTTCGGTAATTTTCACATCTGTCAACACCTGCTTTCTTTGAGATTGGAATTATTATATTCTTCTTGACGTCTGAGGGCATTTCGCCTGTGTCCACAAATAATTGCGTCACAGATGCTGCTTTACGACAGGTTGCACCGATATGCTGATACAAACAATCACCGTTTCCCAACTGTTTTCCTACTTTATGCAGTACTAAGTGCTGCTAAACGTGTTCATATTCTTCTGCATTTCGATTTTTCTTAGTTATAATAAGGAAACCACAGACCGAGCACGAAAAACAGCACCATACGGTAATATCATCTCCTCCGTACTTCGTTTTTGGCACTACACATGATGGAAGGCACCATTCTCCAGGCATTCCCCTATCCCAAACATTTCCCTCGGATTGCCGTTGGGTACAGCGCGATTCACCAACTCAAAATACTCGTTTCCAATCATTCAGTATCCAGTGGCGTAGTTTTGCACTGACTACAGAAATGTATGGCTTATGAGGAGCTGCTCGACCATTCCAGTCCATTCTTATTAACTCCCTACGCACACTCTTTGTGTTAGTTGGACTGCTTGTTGCTACAGCGTAAAATCAAGCGCCGGCACGGTAGTCGGAAACGGGAGATCAGAGAGCGTTGTGAAGAAGACGTCAGCCAGTTTCTGACCGGCCCCTCTCCAGGACGACAACGCGACGGCAGAAGCCTCTATGCGAAGAGAACATAAGCGCCGTGCCCGACTGTCCGCGGCTCAGTTAAAGAGAAGCTTCATGACCACCGACGTAAAGAGAAGTGTCAAAGGTCATTACTTCGATCGTACATTCTATGTAGCTCAAACTTGGAACTGTTATACTCAAGAGATTTCTCATTTTTTCTATCGCTCTTTGCTTGCGACACATCTGTTTAACACAAAGGTAAGCACTGTATCTTTTCCGTTTGTAATGAAATTTATTAATGCGATTTCTTTGAATGTTGTCTAGCGATCCGAGAAAGCTGGTTTCTTGGACGCCCCATATGCGATGACTAGGCTGGATTCAATACTTGTAGCACTTTGGACCTCATGAATGATTTCTTCTTTTGCTTTCATGCTATGCTGTACAACTATTCTGTGTTATACTCGATGGTACATATCTAGTCAATAGATAAGCTCTACCTGGTCGTTGTTTGGCTGTGATTTTTCCTTCGCTTTTCTACTTCACATTCGTATCAACCAACTGTTTAATTTGGCATCTTCAAAAAGGTAGAAATGTCTAATGGAATTGTTACTCAGGTGACATCCAATGAGTAGTCCACGTTCGAAGTCACTGAACTCCTTTGACAGACCTATTCTGCTGCCACTGCTTCCCTACCGATGCTTCCCGTCGCCTTTTACACTCGCATGCTCGCCTCTCGTGACACATGGTGGTCAGTTCCATGTTTTATAGGGATGTCCGTATGCTTCTGATCATATAGTTTATAATTTATTACCGCTACGCCGAACAAGTCGTCCGGACGTAGGCACTTACTGTTACCCGTGTAAAGCCGGAACAGGTCGCTGGCGCGAATGAAGTATACACGAGATGTTAGACAAAATTTCTGAGGATTAGGATATTGCGCCCAAACAGCCAGCACTGCAAAACTTTCACCACTGGGCGGCTGTAGTTGTGTCTTCCAGCTGCCGTCTGCCACTTGGCGTCATTGTGAGGGCTTGGATGTGAACTTTGTTTCTGATTTCTTTACACCGTGTTCTGTGGTATCGACCAGTGACTTGAAGTAACAAACGATCTGCATTAAGTCTTGTTTTAAGCACCTAAAAACTGCAACTGAAGCCCATCGCATGCTAATAGCGGCTTTATATGAGCGTCGAGCCAAGCAAGAACGTTTGAGTGGTTTAAACGACATGAAGATGGACGGGAGTCTGTGGGGAATGATAAAGACTGCGGCCAACATAATCGTGTTCTACTCAGTAAAATGCATCAAGTGACCTGTAAGACTGACAACACGCAATCCGTGATGTTTGTATAACGTTTGGAATTTTTTGTGTCACATATCAACGCCTTTTAGCTGATGAACTGAACATGAGAAGAATTGTTGCGAAGTCGATTCCCTGTCTTTTGAACACCGAAAGAAAAGACCAACGACACCATCAGATTCAGGTGAACACTGCACAGCAAACAACAGTTTGAGGTGATACAAATTTCCTGTCCACAGTCGCAACTGCCGATGACTCATCCGTGTAGGGTTATGATCATGAACCAACATGAATCTTCTCAGGGTAAGACACCTTCCTCTTCGCAGCCCAGAAGATGTGTGCCAAGTTCGCAGCAACTGATGCTAACTGCGAAACTGGTAGTTAAAGGATGCAACTAAAGGCACTTAGAGGTGGAAATCAATGATAATTTTTTTTTGTACAGATAGTCACTAACGAAAATTGATAAAAAGCTTAAGAAAGTTTGTAATGAGTCCACTTTTACATTTGCAACATTTAATAAACTGATGGTTGCATTCAAACACAACCGAACTTCTCGTGTAGTTGATCTGCGTGAAGATCGTATAAAAGCTGCAGATGTGAATGGAAACATCGAGTAACGAGTGATTTGGAGTGATGACTGACGCTATACACTCTGACAGTCCGATGGAAGGATTTGGGTTTGTTAGATACCTGGAGAACATTATAACATTATCTGCCATCAAGTGTACTGCCAGTAATGAAGTACAGAGAATGGGGCGTTAGATATTTCGTGGTTGGGGTGTGGTCCCCCCATTCCTCTTAAGAAAACGCTGAATGCGGAAGGATATGAATATATTTCACAACAATGTGTACTGCGTGCAGTAGAGGAACAGTTAGGAGACGATGACTGTATCAGCATGGTACTGTATCCTATCATGAAGGAGCACATGTGAGGCAATTGTTCATGGACAATAGCATTCCTAAAATGGGCTGGCCTACCCTGAGCCCGGATCTGAACCGAGTGGAATATCTTTAAGATGAGTAGAACGTCGACTTAGCTTCAGACCACTGTGTCCAACATCAGTACCTTCTCTGGTTTCAGCGCTTGAGGGAGATTCGGCTGTCATTACTCCACAGACTTTCACACACGTCATCGAACGTGTGGCGAAAAGAGTTCACACAGTCACAAAGGCGAACAGTGGACACCCCCCGTATTTATGGTTCAAATGGCTCTGAGCACTATGGGACTCAACATCTGTGGTCATAAGTCCCCTAGAACTTAGAACTACTTAAACCTAACTAACCTAAGGACATCACACACATCCATACCCGAGGCAGGATTCGAACCTGCGACCGTAGCAGTCGCGCGGTTCCTGACTGAGCGCCTAGAACCGCTAGACCACCGCGGCCGGCCCCGTATTTATGTCCACTAACAGGTGTCCAGACATTTTTGATCAGACGGCGTATGCGCAAACTGAGTCTGCAACACACTTGAGTAACTCGTGACGGACAAGGAAAAAGCAAATCAAACAGAGTGTTGGCAGTGAGTCAGAGGGATCAAACCATGTCTAATATCAGCCATTAACTCCCGAACATATACTTGAAAAATTGCGAGAGTGATCCACACTAACAGATTACAAGTCCTAGTTTAGAGAAATTTGTCACACAATCGGATTGATTGCTATTGATCGATCTATACAACGATAAGTTGTAACTTGGCTGCAGGCCGAGCGGTTGAACGGTGCACCTCTGACTACAGACTTCTTTGGAGGGTTTTACCAGTCTTTTGAGAGTTCCTCTGTGGTCGTTTTCTAAGAGACGTAGTATTTTGTATACATTGGCAAACACCCCTATTTAATCTGTGGAATTCTGATGTAATCGTGAAAGTATGTGACAGTAAACGGTGTTACTGTGTTAAAAAATTTCTGGGATGTGACAGAATGTTGTAGAATGAACAACTGTCAAATAAAATCGAGGTTTCAACAGAAATTCAGCTTTATTTGAAGAAGCTAAGTATCGGTATCTAAGCTAAGTATCGGTATCTATCACACGTCATTTTAAACAATCCGGATCTGTCATCTCGTTGAGATCGGGTGTTCCGCCGGTGGTCTGAATGTTCGCAACACAGTATTTCGGGTAGTAACTCGTTCTTGAGACTCAGGGAACACCTGATGAAGACGTCGAATTTCTGCATCGCAGTGTCGTGTTGGGAAGATGCGGGCCACCGGTAGAACACCCGATCTCAACGAGATGACAACGAATCACCGGGAAAACCTAAGAGATTGCAATCCAGATCTGCAGCGAATGCTGTGACTGTTCCCCAAGGCGACGTAAAGCCCAGCTAACAAAGTTATGTATCCACTTTTTTATGAGTAACTGCAACCAGTATTTAGGACCTGAACTTTTAATTGATTACAAAGAAATAACGAATACAATCTCAAACTGCAGATGCACATAAATGTAGAAAAGTAATCAAATCATTTTCAGAGACTCTTTACAAATAAACGCGAAGAACATATGCCATTACTTGTGCACTTGAAGACACAGTTTACAATGACTTTAATGCGGAGGTGTTGATATTCACTTCACTAGTGATAACGTAAAAAATAGCTTAATAATTACGCTACGCCAACAACTCGCGGGAACAAGTACACTGAACAGAAACATTCACGGACACCAGCGTTTATGCGTTAGTGCGGAACATGCGGAGAACTGGCACTTTTTTGGGAGATGGGGCACACGGGTGCTGCAACGGGGTGCACTCAGTGTTTTTAATAAAATTTGCTTCCCAGCGCCAGTCTGGATATGGGTGCTAATGAAAATTGGGCATGCCGCATGCCAGCTACTGTTTGCCGCTCGGGTGAACAGCGCGTTTAGTATTCTGCAGTTACATTGCTGGAGTGCTTGTTCGGTAATGCAACTACCAGCGACACAACTGCTGTGGGAATGTAATTTCGAACCCAGTTGCGTTATTGTCAGCCGCTCAAATGCACTCTACTCCAATTGTACGTCCGAGAGCTGCCAGCATCCGCGACTCGATTGAGTGTTGAACTGCCGTGTTAGAGTGTGGTACTCAGCGCTGTTAACTTATCCTCGTGTGCAACAGATCAAGCCCATCTTTTCAGTGCTATGCATAGTGTATGAAAACTGTATGTCACAAATGAACGAATGAATTCTCGACGCAGTAACAAGGAAATATTTCGCTACGATCGTCCAACGACGATACCTTCCCATAAACAATAGTATCGTCAACGAACAATCTGGCATTGTTGCTGATCCTATGCGATACATCTTTTGTGCATTCTGAGAATTTTGGAAATCCTTTTCCGCCTCGCTTGTCCGATGTTGCTTTCTGTAGAAAATACACCGACCATTGTAACGTATTGGGTTCTGTGAACTAAATATTCATCGAGCCAATCACATATTTCCGGAGATACTCTGGAGGGGGAGGGGGGGGGGGGAATCCGGTACAGTGTCGAACGCTTTTCTGGAATCGACGAAGAGACGGAACATACCTGTTCACCTGTAACTATTATTTACAAGGTGTTGCGTATGAGTAAAACAAACTGTGTTTCATTCCAGTAGTTTTATCTAAATACGAGAGGTTTCTGTGGATTATGGAAGAATACGTCCACTTTGTCGGAATAAAACGCTAGATACGTTTACCTCTGAAACACATGTAAGCACGCCGACAGTCAATTTGCAGGTATCCAGAACATGGATTCTACATTCTTATTTGGATAGAGGTTGCTAGCAGTTTCTTTTTGGGAGCCTACATTCTTCAGTCAGTATTACTGGACAGATATCGCAGCCTTTCGTGCGCTCTATAGTGCAAGCTCACCACTGGCAGCTGTGCTACATGTAGGGTAGACAAACCTTTATATTTCATTTAGCCTGCCCTCATACATCTTGTACATGATTTGATGTGGCGATTAATCAAAGGTCGACCCATCGCTGCCGGCCGGTGTGACCGAGCGGTTCTAGGCGCTTCAGTCTGGAACCGCGTGACCGCTACGGTCGCAGGCTCGAATCCTGCCTCGGGCATGGATGTGTGTGATGTCCTTAGATTAGTTAGGTTTAAGTAGTTCTAAGTCTAGGGGGCTGATGACCATAGTGCTGAGAGCCATTTTTTGACCCATCGCTCGCTCAGTCCACTTTCCCGCCATATTGTTTCTTGACTTTCACTGACGGATGCATGTGATGCCTACCTCGTGTTCGACTGTTTTTACCAATGACTACGAGTAGACGCCTGTGATATCGAAGCGGAAGGAACTATGATAATTTCCTATGACACGTGTGTTGACAGCTGTTCTGTAATACGCGCTCAGATAAGTCTGTAACTATACACTTCCGTATATGTACCGTCATTTCATTTAGTCTTTGTGTTTACATGTTTACTATCGCCTCACATTAATTCATCAAGTAAGTTCTTCACTCCTATTTCATCTTTTCTCTTATCAAGTTCCTTCCTATCTCGGTCTTTTCAAAATCTCACGTAGCCATATGACGTCTGTAATTTTTACTAAGTAATCTCCACGACTATTTAGTGTAATCTGCTAAATCTTTTGAACTGCTATCTAATTCGACTTCGTCTTTCAAACCCAGCAATTCGATCCTCTCGACAGAATTTAACATACCCATCTTTTCCTTCGCCGTATCACTCTCAGTGGTTTTACCCTCTATACATAATTGTTTAATTCACCGTTTTCGTAGCCCGCGTCACCTTGACTATCTCCAACTGAGGAGACAAACGTTATGTCGCATTCATCGACATTATTTGCCTTAAATCTCTATTTGCGTTTAAATCTTTCTTGCTACCTCAGAGTACTCCTTCGAAATTAATGGAACCCTTCATTTCCAGCACATTAGAACCTGTTCTCGCACCTTGCTCTAGAGCCTGATCCTCGATATTCACACCATAGACGTTAATCACAGACATTTTTTGAACTTCATAATTTCTTATAAGCAATTCATTATACGCTTTGCTGATGCGTAGCCCTTCTCTCCTTCCATCAAGAGCTCTTGTCACTTTTCACTCTCCCATAATTTCAATAACAGTAACTTTAAAATTTTCCCATACGACCTCCAATCATAAAAATGTATTCCGATTCCTCCTTCACGTATCACTCAGTACTAATTTCACGATCCAGCTCAATATTTTATCCATACTTACTTACTATGTTCACATGGTCTGACTCGGAACTACTCATTGACATTTTACTATCATCTAAAACAATTGTCTCACCTCCCTCTACAGAAAAGAGTGCTGCTTATACCTGACTGCGAAATATCGAAGAGCTGACGACAAAAGATACAGTTACTTTTAAGGTTCGAAAAATTATGTATGCAACACCCACAGAATAAACTTATTTATCTTGATTTGGATTATCTCTTTTCCTCATACCGCTGAAGGGTGTTTTGAAATGGACGCATCTGATATCGTCCCCAGTTCTCCATCATCCCGCTTTCGACTTTACACTCTTTTCGTATATATCTCGTCTTCGACAGGATGTGAAACCATAATCTTTCTCCTTTCGTAATTATTTTATCAAATATTACATACCAAGTACGTTTTATATTGTTCGGAGCTGCGCTTACAACTGACCACTATCCCAATCCCAATTTGACAAAGAGGTGTGGTTCAAATGGCTCTGAGCACTATGGGACTCAACTGCTGAGGTCATAAGTCCCCTAGAACTTAGAACTACTTAAACCTAACTAACCTAAGGACAACACACACATCCATGCCCGAGGCAGGATTCGAACCTGCGACCGTAGCGGTCGCGCGGTTCCAGACTGTAGCGCCAGAACCGCTCGGCCACCAGCGTCCGGCGACAAATAGGTGTGTTGGGGTGTCGTTATCCCAGCGGTGATTACTTTTTGGTATTAAGTCTCGTAAGAAAAAAGTTGGGTCCACATTGCTTTAAGTTTTCCAGAGCTGTGATGTAACACCCACCCACCCAGCCAACCACACAGACCCACTTTAAATAGACAGTTTGCAGTGCTTCTCAATCTGTGATATCAGTCCATGGCACAAAGCGGGCGTATCGCGCACGCCTGCTCCGGCGGCACGCGGGCCCTGTTCTACGGATTTTTCCTGGAAACTGGAGGCTGGTTCCTCAGGCGGCCGTGATTTATGGCGCTGCCAGCCGCATTATTAAAATTTCATCCGGATAATTACTCCGCTCCACGGCCGGAACTAATGGAACTCTTTCCCGGACGGCGGTGGCCCTAACAATGAACACTTCGTTTTTTCGTGCTCAGATTAGGGAAGGCGTCGAATAACCAACGTGCCTCAGACCTGCAAGCATCTTGGAGGCACAGCCATTAACATAGTCACGAAAGAAACCACGGACATAAGTAATCAAAGTCGTTTACTTGTATTTCTGACAACAATTCCTTCGAATAAACATTAACAGCATTTGCAAAAAAAAATATTGTACGTTTCGTTTGCAGTTACTGCAGACTTTTAAAGTTAGATGTATCGTCTTGGTAACCCTCATCGTCCAAAAGAAATCATATATTTCCCTACTGCTTCTCTATCAGCAACATGGTCGTCTCCAACTGTCTTGCTTTAGTTTCAATATTGGAATACTTTATGCGACAATTCATTCACCGGTATGCGAAGAACGTTCTGGTGACGTGTATATTGGTACATTTCAACCGTGTGTATCATCGTACAGGTAAATGCCATTGTTTCTTATTTTCTCACTTTTCATTGCCCCCTTAAAAACTACGCTACATAGGAACAGAAGGGATATCATCTATAAGATATTGAGATATTTATGTACTTGATTTACCGTTTCGTGACGAGCCCTAAATTCGATTCAAAGCATGGTTTCCATGCTTTCTTACCCTAATCCATTCACAAAATTCCTTTTAACTCACTGTGAATTGTTACATTCTTCTCTCTGTCTGATTTATTAAATTTTCAAATGTGAAAATCAAATAATAAAAATCTGTTATTTGTTTGTTTGTTTGTTTTATTATGTATTGATATTTAAACTCACGAAAGTGTTTTAGCAGACGGAGCCATTGCCTTAGTTGCAGTTGCTAAACTTTTCATGTTGTGCTTTGATAGAATGTTCTACTCTTTGTATGTGGTAACTTCTAAATCATCGACAGATTAATATTTGCTCGCCTGCGAATAACAAAGTTCACATCGTTGTACTTCTGATCATTTTTACGCCAGCTGCATTCGTTGCCTTCCACTCTTAGATTAATTGGTGCAGATAAGTAACCGTGATAAATACATATTCAAGTAAGTCACTGATTATTTTTTAGAGTAACTATAGTTTTTTGTAGTTAACTTACTTTCAACGTGCATTGTTTGATGCAGACGTTCTACAGCATAAGCTAAATTAGTTATTACTTTATGATTTTCTGTTATTTGGCAGAATATGTGTCTTTGACTTTGTTACAAACAATGTACAAAAATGATATTCATGATATTCATATTCTGTCTGCTGTTTTGAACATGGAAGTATAATAAGGTGAGATGGCATTAAAGACTAACGCTATACGTTGCTTTGACGCCGACGCCGCCATGTTAGATGCCCCAAAACAAGAGTAGACTGCTGTTTACGATTGCTTCTTGTTCTTAATTTCTGTCATTTCCAAGCAACAGCTATTTTAAACATAAAATGTTACTGTGCTTTCGCGAATAGTAAAGCGTCACGATCGCATTTTCAGACGTTTTTCTGGCCTTAAATACATACGTCATCCTGTAACACGACACAATTCACCTGGTCAATGCAAATTCCTTTTTGTTACACATTTAGAGTAACCGAGAAGAGAAGTATGTGGTCTGAAAAGGCTACTTTTGAAATTCACCATTGTCCTTCATACGAACTGACGAAACTGATGTTCGGTCTATGTCCTCTTCCCCAAAACGCTGAAAAGATATTTTGCTATGTTTAGTCACTTTCCAGTCTTTCGTTCACACAGCGTTCACTCAAGGGAGCTCTTCGAGTTGGATTTATTAGAAACTAGTTAATGGGTAAATTAATATTACAGAAGGAGAATGGAATGCTTAGATTTGTTGTAAGGGTCATAGGAAACTGGAATCCATGTGTAAAGGAAATTGCATACCAGATGCTAGTGTGGCTAACTCTGGGATATTATTTCAGTGTTTAAGTAGGCATCACAACTGATATCGAATGAATAGAGCAAGCCGACATAGCCCATATGAAAGGCTTTACAGTCCACTATCAGACTTCGGAATCTCTGCTTGGCCATGATGTAACCTAACTCTAATTAATTGTGTAAATATAAAGAACCAGTATTCAGAGAAGTTTTTGCGACCAATTGTGGTCTCGCTATCGAATAGGTCGCGTAGGGATCATCAGAAAAATATAAGAGAGATTAAGGTTTGTACAGAGGCACACAGACAGGCATTTTCCCTCGCGCAATAGATGAGTGGAATAGGAAATAAAGTCGACAAAGTTATAACAATGTACCCTCCAACATACACTATGCAGTGGCTTGCAGAGTATTTATGTACAACGGGCAGACAAATGAGAACTAGTCAGATGGATATAGTAAGTAAACTATTCATTATTTCAAAAGTAATTGCCACAATTGTTAATATATTTATCCCATTGTGAGACAAGACGATCATTGCCTTTATTGAAAAATGTTTGAAGTTGCCTACGGAGCCATGATTTTATCTATGCGCACATCTCTTCGTCCGAAGCAAATCGACGGTCACAAATGCCTATCTTCAGTGCTCCAGAAATATGGAAACCGCATGGGGAGGCATCGGGACTGTACGGAGGATGTCTAAGGGATTCCAAGCGCACCTTTTGTAGCTTAGTTCAAACCAACCGCATCTCCAGGAAGAACGTAATGACTTTCTGGAAGACGGCAGCACAATTAATGTACAGCGGTACGTGGAGCCCTTGTAAAAGCTGACGTGCGCTATCAAGTCCAAACGTGCAGGAATGTTGACGCACGGCATCATTCTGCTGCAAGGTAATGCCCGCACACATTTTGCCAAGGTTTTTTCTACTACGCTGCTGAAGTTTCGCTGGAAAGAACTTACACATTCTCCATACAGTCCCGATCTCTTCCCATGCGTTTTCCACATTTTTGAGCCTCGAAGAGACATTCGGGGCGTTCGCTTTGCGTCGGACGAAAAGAAGCACGCCTGTGTACAATCATGGTTCTGTGGGCAGTCGCAGACATTTTTTCACGAAGGCACTGACCGTTTTGTCTCACGGTGGGATAAATGTGTGAACAGTTATGGCAATTATTTTTGAAATAATAAACAGTTTGTTTACTTTTTCCATCTGTCTCGTTTTCATTTGACTGTCAGTCAGAGATACATACGCTCACTCATTCATTGCAGGTAAAACTGGCTCTCCTGCATACGGTTTTACTAACAGTTAACATAACGAATTACGCACTGATACTGATGGAAAATGGGCAAAAGACTGTAAAGGAGAAATTATTCCACATAATAAGGCCTGGGACTAGAAATCTTCGTGTTCACGCAACGAAAGATCTTCATCAATTATCTAGAGATACCGCTGTCGACAAGTGTAATAGTACTTCAATGTGTTTGGTTGCGCAAGATACATGAAACATTACGAACTTCACCAACTCCTTCATATTGCAGATAGTTATGTCGTGAAGATTTACATTGCTTTCTGTCGAGAGGTGGCTACATCACACATACGTGTGTGTTGTTATGCGTTATAAATGAGATTGTATCCAGATATAACAGGGAAAGAGCCAGGCACAGTAATTTCCATGAACAAACTTCCAGTTTAATAATTGTTTCTACGCTCTGAATAGAAATCTGGGGCAAGAGCAGTTCATCAATAAAATCATCACTATCACCGAAATCAGTCCAACGTCATCAACTTATAATTCGTGTGAATATATCGACGTCACAAGCGGAAAACTATGACGAATTAGAGAGGGTATATGAGGGAACTGACGAGTAACTCAGTGTATAAAGGGAGATGAATATATAATACTCATGACGGAATGGAAATATATTAGGAGAAGGAAGAAAAGGCCAAACTACCAGAAAATAAGGGCTAAGCAATAGGCTCGAGAGAGGGAAAGACTCTTAGAGCTTATCAATAAATTTCTGCTAGTAACTGCAAATACACAGTTCAAAAGTTTCAGTGTATGAGGAAAAGTCACGAAATACAGAAGGATACCAACAAGATTACATTATGATGAGAGAGAGAGAGATTTCGGAATCAGATATTAGATTGTACGCGTCCCTGTAAGAGATACGGACTGAGATTATAATTCAGTAATCATGAACATTCGGCTGAAGAATAAGAGAATAATCAAAAAGAATCAACACACAAGTATGAGGGGTACTGAACTACTGATAAATGCTTATATGCGGAAGCATGCTGCTTCTGGAACCTTCCGTGTATTTGGCCAGTCACATAGCTAGTGGTTAGCGGGGCCATGCTTGCGAATATTGTTGAGTAATACTTCTTTGCAGGAGGCGAATGTGAGATAGACGCAGCTCTGTGGCAGCAGCAGCTGTTAATGGTTTTGGTAAGAACGTTCATTTTATTTAAAATGGTTGCAGATAGACAAGGCGTTGCTGTCTGTTTACATGTACAGTACTGCTATCACACGGTTAAACAAATGGTTCAAATGCTCTGAGCATTATGGGACTTAACTGCTGAGGTCATCAGTCCCCTAGAACTACTTAAACCTAACTAACCTAAGGACATCACACACATCCATGCCCGAGGCAGGATTCGAACCTGCAACCGGAGCAGTCGCGCTGTTCCAGACTGTAGCGCCTAGAACCGCTCGGCCACACTGGCCGGCGATCACACGGTTATTTTTCATGTATTCACCGTGGTAAACTTCTGATAATTTGCACAGACGAACGATTGGTTAGGCGCATGGTGTTACAAAAGTTCAGATTCTTTATATTCGTCGTGACCTTGTAGCTACTTACAGTGTCGTGTTCTTTTTATTCATCGCGAAGCATTATGCACTCAGTTTCGTCATTCTCTCCTGCACGTTAGGTGATTTTATATTTTGCTGATTGTGCATTTACATTTGAATGTGTACGGCCACTGAATTTCACGATTAGTGTTCCTCGTGTACGTTAAAGACCATGTGGCTCATGTTCTTGCCTACTGATTTGTAAGTCAGTATAGATCATTTCTTTGCGTTTGCTGTCACTTATTTCAAAATTCCTGATTCATTTAATGAAGATATACGCTTGTTCATGATCATCTTTTGACTGATTTTTGCATGTTGCAAAGCATCCCCTTTTTCCTTTTCATCACTGCAAATAGCTCACCTGATGAAACAATTTGGATTTTATGTACTTTCCCCACATCAGTAGTAATAAATACTCCATTCTTTGCGCCCAAATTTACAAGTGTGAAGGTAAGTTTTGTCAACCTTTACTGAATGCAGAATTGCTGTAGCTGATTCTTTGTAGTGAGAGTTCCTCTTCCACGAAACAGATTGCATAGTGTATTGCATTTGTGCGTTCGGTTTTCCATAATAGTTCTTGGATATCCACTTCTTTCGAACACGACGCAATTCACATAAAGTATTGAAGTGTATCAGTAACTACTCATTCGCCATATCTAAACACAGAGATTACAAGCTGAGGCCAAGAACCCCGGCACAGTGTGTGTTTGAATTCCTAAGGGACCAAACTGCTGAGGTCATCAGTCCATAGACTTACACACTACTTAAACTAACTAATGCTAAGAAAAGTACACACACCCATGCCCGAAGGAGGACGCCTCTAACCGCTTGGCAACACCGCGCGGCCCGGCACAGTGTCCCAAATACAAACTGGTCACTTTAACACTTCTGAAATTTTTATGACACCTCCTGAGTGGATTTTCAAAGTGGTTAATGTTTAGTGGTACAGACTATGCCTACCTTTCATCCGCTACGCAATTTTTGTTAACTGTGAGCTGCTGATTTAATCTTTCATTCGCCGGCCGGTGTGGCCGAGCGGTTCTAGGCGCTTCAGTCTGGAACCGCGCGGCCGCTACGGTCGCAGGTTCGAATCCTGCCTCGGGTATGGATGTGTGTGATGTCCTTAGGTTAGTTAGATTTAAGTAGTTCTAAGTTCTAGGGGACTGATGACCTCAGATGTTGAGTCCCATAGTGCTCAGAGCCATTTGAACCATTTGAACCATTTGAACCAATCTTTCATTCCTTTTCAAAAACAACTTACGTAACAAAATTGTTTACTGAGTCATGAAATTGTTTATAACACGTTATAGCTTCACTATATCACGGTTTCGCATTGGAGCTTCACTCTCCAAAAACAGTAGTCCACTTACCACAGGTAAAACAGAAAAACTACAGAAGAAAAAAAATTAATAGATAAAAGAAGGAAATAAAAAATGTAGAAGAAAAGTAATGCATACAGCAACACACATAATATAAAAATGAAATTTGTAGACAGTGCAAGGAAAGTAAAGCCCAATGACTGCAGAAAAAATGTGAAGAAATCGAAAAGAAGCTGGTCGCGAAATGGTAGATTCAGCTTATAGCAAATCTATGGAAATAAAAATTAAATGCTGTTCGTTGGTAAGCATATTAATTGAGAACGGCTGGATCAGTTAGGCTAACTTTTCTAAAATGTTCATAATAGTCCGAATAAGGTTTTTAGAGAAATA
This sequence comes from Schistocerca nitens, assembly GCF_023898315.1. Classification (NCBI taxonomy): domain Eukaryota; kingdom Metazoa; phylum Arthropoda; class Insecta; order Orthoptera; family Acrididae; genus Schistocerca; species Schistocerca nitens. The sequence continues at coordinate 611,285,205 of NC_064615.1, forward strand.
AAATTTGTAACAGTTGCCTGAAAATCGAAAAATTCTGGAAAACCTCAATGTGCTTTTTTCTGTGGGATTTTTGTATGAAATCAAGCCCGGAACTCAAGAGTTGAACGATGTATATGCGTAATTATTTTTGTTTTGTTCATTATGATCATGGAAAAGTTGTAAGGAAATAAATCGAGACAGTCACAAAAGAAAGTCAGAAAATTCGGAAAAATTACTAAAATCATAATTTTTGTATGGACTTCCGATAATAATTGACGGTAGGAACGACAAATGTTTTGTTCGTTATTCTCCCGTGATGGAAATAACTCAATAGAATGCTTTCAATTGAAAAAAAGAAACCTGGAAGATTCGGAGAAAAATATGAAAAAAAACGCATTCCAGCCTAAATTAAAGTAAAATTACATTTGTTTTTTTCCTTTAGTGTTGTTTCGCGATCTGTCCAGCAATTGTAGTTATACAAAATTGTTGAGGCTTTCGTGGCCACTTGTTGACAAACAAGCCAATTGTAGTTATGTTATTTCTACTCCAATTTAAATTTATTTCGCTAGTACATGACCAAATTTAGTCTGCAGATGACTGTCAAATTGTGAATGATGCTAATCAGTGACATAGTGACGAAAAATTGATTCGTTGTTTATTTTCAGTTGAATTGTGACTGTGTGTAAGTTCATCGCAATTGTTTCATCAAATGAATTAGGGTTCGTCATTTTATCTCAAACAAATTGACTGGTGTCCTGGGAGTTTCGAAGTGACAAATTGTTACACAGCAACAAACACTTGTATGGTTTAAGTGAAATTGCGATTATTCGCATTCAGATTACACAACTGAAATGAATTGACAGAATTTAATCGCACTGCAATGCTGTCAATAAGACTGAGCAATTAAAGTTGCAATGCTACAAACGAGGCGAATATCTAACGTAATCGAACTGGAGAGCAACGCAAATAGCGAAATGAAATTTAAAGGAATCGATTATCAGAAACACGCTAATCACGTACACAGGAAGCAAGAGACGTCATCGGTCAGTAGAAACCAATTGCGTGACAATGATGTGAATAATCGTGCAACACGCCAATGTTGCAAATTCAAATTGGTGCCATTGGTGTCGCCAACAAAGCCATTCAGCTCATGGTTTCTGGAACAGGAACAGGCTCCACACATTTCTAACACAAATCCATAACTACGACAGTTGCTTCATTTGACGCAACATATGTGGTTCGTGATAATTTTATGTCCGCTTTCAAGGTACCTGTCACGCCATCCATCTCGCAAGTAAAATTTTCCATTGGCGTACCTGCGAATGCACTCCTTCTCAAACTGAATATTCATGCCGCAGTCGTTAACAGTTGCAACAATCAATCAAAAAAAGTTTCTTTCGGATTTTTACTTTGTTTACTCATTTCCAATAGCTTCTCATACATTCACAAAAGATCGAAAACAAATTTGTTGAAATCTGAACGGGAGAACGTCTGTCGATCATCTAATTTAAAATAATTCGGGAAAAATTTCATCGTGGCAATCCCGGATATAGCAAGTGCGTATAAGTGCGACTACTATCGTACAGTCAGCGTAACAAATCTACTATCGTATAGTCAGCGTAACAAATCTTGCATCAAAGTCCATCCAGCATGGGTAAAGAATAATATACAGACGAATGGGTAGGTAAATTTAAGGTCTGTTAGGTGGTGATCAGTTAGGCCATAGTGTAGGTAAAGTCGTCAGAGATGCAGTTCTGACACTGCGCTTGATAATGGAAGCAATACTTGAGAAAACTCAAGACAGACCTGGAAAAAGCGTTCGACAGAATAAACTGATGCAAAATATTTGACGGAAGTAATCCCGCAACATTAATTTGTAACCAGTGCCAGGGGCCATGGGTAGCGGCGGACGAGACTCAGCGTGCGGCGTCGGGCTGTGGGAGGTCCTGGCCCCACGTTAATGTTGCCGGGCCACTCCCGCATGCCACTGACGAGACGCCTTCTCGATGTGTCAGCACGCCGCTCCTCAGATCGCCGCGGCGCTGCGAGCATTTGTCTTGATGCCGGCTCGCTCCACCGTGATGGAAGGTAACAATAGACCTGGCGACGACTGCAAGGTGGGGCGGGAATGAAAGCTGTACAAATTCTCCTTCCAGCATATCTGCCCGTAACTCCACTGCAACCACTGAAGCAGCTCAGCCTGCCAAGACAGAAACCCAAGAGTATACGTATACTGAAGTGCAGTGATTAGAGCACGTCACTTTTGGTTTCCGCAAAGCTGGCGAGTTTCACGGGAACTTTTCTTCCTGCTGCACCTGACTATGGGTTGCGCTATCAATCCAGTGTGACTATAGAATAGCGAGGTATGTGTTTGTGTAGATAGTTTCACTTCAGCTCAGTTATCGTAACGATGACAGCAGCAAAACTTAAGGAAAATTGAGGAGAAATTTAAAATGGGGATTTCATAATATGCACGAAACAGAGCTCAAGTCCAGCATGGGAAAAGTTTTCTTGTGTTTATGATGTATCTGATGTATCTTCAAATAAATAAGCAGCTTTCATGCGATGTAAATTGTGTAAAAAAGTTTCTAAGCACTCATTCGCGAACTTCGAGTATGTTACGATATGTCGGTAAATTTGACCAGCAGTTTCTTTACTCCATAAATACACTTAAGTGACAAAAGTCATGGAATACCTCATAATATAGTGTCGGGTCTCGTTTCTCCCGGCGCAGTGCAGCAACTCGAAGTAACATGGACTCAGTTAGTCGTTGGAAGTCCCCTGCAGAAATACTGAGTCATGCTGCCTCTACAGTCATCCATAATTCCGAAAGTGTTGCGAGTGCAGGATTTTGTGCACGAACTGACGTCTCAATTATGTCCCATAAATGTTCGATAGGATTCATATCGGACGATCTGGGTAGCCAAACCATTCGCTCTAACTGCCCAGTTCTTCAAACCAATCGCGAACAATTGGAGCCTGGTGACATGACACATTGTCATCCATAAAAATTCCATCGTGGTTGCCGAACATAACCCTTTCCATTCAATGTTCAGTTCAGTTGGACCACAGGAGCCAGTCCATTCCCCAGTCCACACCATCATCGGGCCACCAACAGCTTGCACAGTGGCTTGTTAACAACTTCGGTCCACGGCTGCGTGGGGTCTGCGCAACACTCGATCCGTACTATCAGCTCCTATTAACTCAAATCGGGACTCATCTGACCAGCCTACGGTTTTCCAGTCGTCTAGCGTTCACCCGATACGGTTACGAGCCCAGTGGAGGTGCTGCAGGCGATGTCGAGCTGGTAGCGAAGGCACTCGCGTCGGTCGTCTGCTGCCGTAGCCCATTAACGCCAAGTACGCCGCACTCTATTAACAGATACGTTCGTCGCAAGTCCCAAATTGATTTATGCGAGTATTTCACGCAGTGTTGCTTGTCTGTCAGCACTGAAAACTCTACGAAGACGCCGCTGCTCCCGGTAGTTTGCATTGTCAGGGGTGAGACGTAATGCCTGAAATTTCATTTCCTCAGAACACTCTTGTTACCGTGGATCTCGGAATCTTGAATCCCCTAACGGCTTAGGGAACAGAATGTCCCGTGCGCGTAGCTGCAACTACCGCTCCGCGTTCACAATCTGCTAATCCTCGTCGTGCGGCCATAATCACGTCGGAAACCTTTTCACTGATTCACCTGAGTACAAATGACAGCTCCGTCAAGGCACTGTCGTTTTGTGCCTTGTGTACGCGATACTATCGTCATATTTATATGTATTTCGGTATTCCAGGACTTTGTCACCTCACTATATTTTGAAACAGGGCAGGGGCTTAGCGGCTGATAAGTGTGTGTAAATGCATGCTAAGGACTTAAAGCTGTTTAACAGCATAAAAAGAAATCTTCCTACATTTAGGGCAAACATTGATTGAAATAAGAAAAAAATGACGCTCAGTGGATATTAAAAATCTTACGCCTTCTCTAGTGTCAGTTGCTAAGAAAGTATAAACTTTATCTGATAAAGTGCGCAGCACAATTCTCCTTGACATAGTGCATGCAATTAACTTTGGTATCTGTCCAAGTACAACTGATTTATGGACAGACCATTCCTCGTTTGCTATTCATTAAGACACTAGAGAATATAAGTTGCTTAAATAAACAATATTGTGGGATGATTCTCATACAAATCTCGGAAAGTAATTTCATTCCTCAATTTGTACATTAACTAGAATCTCATAACGAGGATTCGGAAGCTGAAGACTTATACATTGCTTAAAATACCCATAAAAATAACCTCAAACACCGCTATAAGGAAGTATAGCCTGAAAATAGGGCGAAAAATGTAAACCTAATTAAAAGCACATGATTTCGGTGGTAAGGAACGCAGTGCGAAGAAAGCGTAGTATACAGGGTGAGTCACCTAACATTACCGCTGGATATATTTCGTAAACCACATCAAATACTGACGAACCGATTCCACAGACCGAACGTGAGGAGAGCGGCTAGTGTAATTGGTTAATACAAACCATAAAAAAAATGCGCGGAAGTATGTTTTTTAACACAAACCTATGTTTTTTTAAATGGAACCCTTTAGTTTTGTTAGCACATCTGAACATATAAACAAATACGTATTCAGTGCCGTTTGTTGCATTGTAAAATGTTATTACATCAGGAGATATTGTAACCTAAAGTTGACGCTTGAGTACCACTCCTCCGCTGTTCGATCGTGTGTATCGGAGAGCACCGAATTACGTAGGGATCCAAAGGGAACGGTGACGGACCTTAGGTACAGAAGAGACTGGAACAGCACATTACATACACATGCTAACACCTTTTTATTGGTCTTTTTCACTGACGCACATGTACATTACCGCCCGCATCTCGTGGTCGTGCGGTAGCGTTCTCGCATCCCACGCCCGGGTCCCCGGGTTCGATTCCCGGCGGGGTCAGGGATTTTCTCTGCCTCGTGATGGCTGGGTGTTGTGTGATGTCCTTAGGTTAGTTAGGTTTAAGTAGTTCTAAGTTCTAGGGGACTGATGACCATAGCTGTTAAGTCCCATAGTGCTCAGAGCCATTTGAACCATTTTTGTACATTACCATGAGGGGTGAGGTACATGTACACATGCGGTTTCCGTTTTCAATTACGGAGTGGAATAGAGTGTGTCCCGACATGTCAGGCCAATAGATGTTCAATGTAGTGGCCATCATTTGCTGCACACAATTGCAATCTGTGGCGTAATGAATGTCGTACACGCCGCAGTACATCTGGTGTAATGTCGCCGCAGGCTGCCACAGTACGTTGTTTCATATCCTCTGGGGTTGTAGGCACATCACGGTACACATTCTCCTTTAACGTGCCCCACAGAAAGAAGTCCAGAGGTGTAAGATCAGGAGAACGGGCTGGCCAATTTATGCGTCCTCCACGTCCTATGGTAATGTACATGTGCGTCAGTGAAAAAGACCAATAAAAAGGTGTTAGCATGTGGACGTAATGTGCTGTTCCAGTCTATTATGTACCTAAGGTCCATCACCGTTCCCTTTGGATCCCTACGTAATTCTGTGCTCTCCGATACACACGATCGAACAGCGGAGAAGTGGTACTCAAGCGTCAACTTTAGGTTACAATATCTCTGGATGTAACTAACATTTTACAATGCAACAAACGGCACTGATTACGTATTTGTTTATATGTTCAGATGTGCTAACAAAACTAACGTAGTTCCATTTAAAAAAACGTAGGTTTGCGATAAAAAACATACTTCCGTGCATGTTTGTATGGTTTGTATTAAACAATTACACCAGCCCCTCTGCTCACGTTCGGTCTGTGGAATCGGTACGTCAGTATTTGATGTGGTTTACGAAATATATCCAGCGGTAACGTTAGGTGACTCACCCTGTATATGAAAAGCTTCTTGTTCGAGACATGTATTTTTTAGATTATCACGAAGCTCGCATCCAGAGAATTTAGAAAGAACTATTTTGGCCATTTACAATGAATTCAGCGAACCCGCAATACATATTATGGAAAAAGTAATTAAAATTGGTATAACTGGGATCATTTTTGTCGAAACACACCAAGGTTACAAAAACTAGACTTCCAAAATCTTACTTTAGTTGGCGTTGCATGTATAATATCATCTTCAGGTTCTTAAGGAACTCGATTTTTAGAATTGGTTCTGCTTAATACAGAAAACATATATTAAACATGACGTGATGATGGTTCGAACTGAGAATAGCCAGCACTAATCGAAAAAAGATGAAGTTACAGAGAAAACCGTTCATATCCAAAATTAATTAATTAATTACCAACTTCCGAGCACTACCCATTTACTACAGTGAAATCGTACAGAATAAACCTGCTACGTAGCGTATCACAGCTGGAAAGCAAGCAAGTCTCCTTTAGCCTGCTCGGGTTGGGCATAGCTCGGCTTGGATGAGCGTAAAGTAACCTGCTTGTTCTGCTGATAACGCGCGGCAGCTTTTCTGCCTGGCTAACAGGCAACCATGGGCAGGATATCAACGAAAACAATCGCTGGTGTCATTGGTATCGTCAGTGACACCGAGGAAGAATCACAGAGCATACTGAATGGAATAAACAATATACAGGACGCAGAATATGAATTGAGAATAAACCGTAACAAGACGGAAGCGGTCGGCCGGAGTGGCCGAGCGGTTCTAGGCGCTACAGTCAGGAACCGCGCGACCGCTACGGTCGCAGGTTCGAATCCTGCCTCGGGCATGGATGTGTGTGACGCCCTTCGGTTAGTTAGGTTTAAGTAGTTCTAAGTTCTAGGGGACTTATGACCACAGCAGTTGAGTCCCATAGTGCTCAGAGCCATTTGAACCAAAGACGGAAGTAATGAGGAGCAGTAGAAACGGGATTAGTGATAAACATAACATTAAAATTGAGGAGAACGAATTAGACAAACTGAAAAATTTCCGCTACCGTGGAAGCAAGATAACACAAGACTGAGAACCAAGCAGGAGAAAATATGCAGACTAGCAAAGGCAAAGATGACATTCCTGACCAAAAGAAATCTTAATCTGAGGAAGATATTTCTGTGAATGTAAATTTTTAAGTTCTAAAACCATTTATTTTGTATTTCAAATATCGTAGCACATTTTCGTGTAAAAGACCGCAGACTTCGGAACAGTTACCACTGCTAACAAAATCAGGAAATAAATGAGTCATCGGTCTCACAAATGGCTTAATTTAACTTCATTGCAGGAAATAAGCACCACATTTGAACATGAACGTCTTTACATTGTATTTAATAGCAGCCAATCCATACGTGGCGCCTGACCTGACAGCACTGTATTTTGCTGTAATGCCACTGTATTTTGCTGTAACATTTAATAATAAACATTTTGTACAGACTTTAACATTTGATTTTCAGTCTTTAAAATATCATTTACATTTTTCCAGTTGCCTTAAGGACTTGCAATAACAGATGAAGGCTTTCAGTGTCAGGGTAACTATCATGACACCCAATTGAGGCTAGTATTGCTACAGTGCCAATTTGTTGGTAAGCTAATCTCATTTACTTTTCAAAATATGCCACTAGGTGGTGCTAGCATGTTGGGTATTGATATTCGACGTTTCAGTCTGTATGCACATCGGTGGTTATCGAATTCTGAGCGATATTTCAGTGCAGTATTAACGAGCAATATTTCTGCTACTAAGTTTACATGTGCTTATATTGTGCTCCATAATATTTATTTACACGCTGTCATTTCATGTTTTTTGTAGTGTTGTTATTTAACACAGTTTTTGTGTTATTTTTTCTTTAAGTTAGTGTTTGCAGTGTGTTAATCTTACCCACTTTCGTGATTTATTTTTAAAAAATGAGGCCAACCCAAGCCCAAAGATGTTCTTGCTCGTATTTTAAATGAGTCATCGTTTCCTTAAGCAAAAGTGCATACTTGGGGCAGTCCGTAATGTACTCTCTAGATATTATAATAATTATATTTTTCTTTTGTCATTTCACTTGGAAATTTATGTAATTTTATGGACACTAGTATTGAAATATAGTATAGTGTTAGCTATAGGAGTAAAATCAAATCTATATTTTTCAAGAGAAACCTTTTATTTGGTGTGTCATAAAAAACATAAAGTGAAGAAATATAAGTATCTATGTATATCACAATAAACTACATACTTTTGTGTGCATGTTGTATTTTTCAGATTTTTAAAGTGAATAAAGCGTAATATATAACAATTTAAAAAGAATGCACATGGAAGTATCATTTGATGTCTTTCTAGCATTCACCTCTATAAAATGACAGGCAGTAAAAGGGTTAAGAAAATACCATAGTTCACCCATGAAAATTTTGATGCGTCTCTATGATACAATATTTGTATGACTTCAGTCCCCCCTGGATTCTCGCCTGACTGAGGAAGACAGAGATTATCGTGTATATTCAACAAGTTATTGAGGGTGCTGGATGTAGATACTATTCCGAAAAATGGTTCAAATGGCTCTGAGCACTATGGACTTAACATCTGAGGTCATCAGTCCCCTAGAACCTAGAACTACTTAAACCTAACTAACCTAAGGACATCACACACATCCATGCCCGAGGCAGGATTCGAACCTGCGACCGTATCAGTCACGCGGTTCCGGACTGAAGCGCCTAGAACCGCTCGGCCACCGGCCGGCTGCTATTCTGAGGTGAAGAGATTGGCACACAAGAATAAATCGTGGCTGACAGCATCAAGCAAGTCAGACAGCTGATTACAAGAAAACAAACACTGAAATAAAAAATTACAAAGCCATACGACGACGTAGTAGCTTTATTTCTAAGGTTTTCTTACAGTTAATTTTATACTTCTCTACGGTCTCCAAGATAATGACAATATTCCGAGTAGTCTGCTCTCTTCTTCCAATCATCGCCTCGCCTCAGTCCTTCGAGTGATTGTCTATCGTTCATAGTGGCCTTTGACCGACGAGAGTTCTCCGGAGATTTCTGTCCTCATTTTCTCGCCTAAGAGACTCGGGTTTCGAAATGAGGTAACCTAGCTTTGAGCTTTCTACCACAGTAGAGTCCTTTTTCGTGCCTTACTCATCACATGCGTTTCTCTTACGTATGTACGGTGGGCTACTTCGTACTTCTGTTTTATACATTGTTCTCGCAGTTGGGTCGAGCCTTGATATAATGGAAACTCTTGCGCAGCGTGAATACATTTGTTCCTGCTGTCTCTTCAGCTATTTTCTAACTAGCAAATTCATCATGAATGTGACAGAAGGTTGTACAGTCCAGTTATAGATACGTACCGTTCTCGTTGCATATTTTTCAGCCTTTACTGAATCTAACGGAGGGCTCAACAGTCCGAGCCTTTCAGTTGCCGAGATTTTTATATCATAGTATAGGATCTTCTGTTTCTCTATCCCAATAACTAATTAAGTCACGGCAAAATACTCTAAGGTGGCGCAGTGTTTCTTTCTCATCTTACTTTCTGTATTCATCTACATGACTACTCTGTAATTCACATTTAAGTGCTTGGCAGAGGGTTCGTCGAACCACAATCATATTATCTCTCTACCATTCCACTCCCGAACAGCGTGCGGGAAAAACGAACACCTAAACCTTTCTGTTCGAGCTCTGGTTTCTCTTATTTTATTTTGATGATCATTCCTACCTATGTAGGTTGGACTCAACAAAATATTTTCGCATTTGGAAGAGAAAGTTGGTGACTGAAATTTCGTAAATACACTCCTGGAAATGGAAATAAGAACACCGTGAATTCATTGTCCCAGGAAGGGGAAACATTATTGACACATTCCTGGGGTCAGATACATCACATGATCACACTGACAGAACCACAGGCACATAGACACAGGCAACAGAGCATGCACAATGTCGGCAATAGTACAGTGTATATCCACCTTTCGTAGCAATGCAGGCTGCTATTCTCCCATGGAGACGATCGTAGAGATGCTGGATGTAGTCCTGTGAAACGGCTTGCCATGCCATTTCCACCTGGCGCCTCAGTTGGACCAGCGTTCGTGCTGGACGTGCAGATCGCGTGAGACGACGCTTCATCCAGTCCCAAACATGCTCAATGGGGGACAGATCCGGAGATCTTGCTGGCCAGGGTAGTTGACTTACACCTTCTAGAGCACGTTGGGTGGCACGGGATACATGCGGACGTGCATTGTCCTGTTGGAACAGCAAGTTCCCTTGCCGGTCTAGGAATGGTAGAACGATGGGTTCGATGACGGTTTGGATGTACCGTGCACTATTCAGTGTCCCCTCGACGATCACCAGTGGTGTACGGCCAGTGTAGGAGATCGCTCCCCACACCATGATGCCGGGTGTTGGCCCTGTGTGCCTCGGTCGTATGCAGTCCTGATTGTGGCGCTCACCTGCACGGCGCCAAACACGCATACGACCATCATTGGCACCAAGGCAGAAGCGACTCTCATCGCTGAAGACGACACGTCTCCATTCGTCCCTCCATTCACGCCTGTCGCGACACCACTGGAGGCGGGCTGCACGATGTTGGGGCGTGAGCGGAAGACGGCCTAACGGTGTGCGGGACCGTAGCCCAGCTTCATGGAGACGGTTGCGAATGGTCCTCGCCGATACCCCAGGAGCAAGAGTGTCCCTAATTTGCTGGGAAGTGGCGGTGCGGTCCCCTACGGCACTGCGTAGGATCCTACGGTCTTGGCGTGCATCCGTGTGTCGCTGCGGTCCGGTCCCAGGTCGACGGGCACGTGCACCTTCCGCCGACCACTGGCGACAACATCGATGTACTGTGGAGACCTCACGCCCCACGTGTTGAGCAATTCGGCGGTACGTCCACCCGGCCTCCCGCGTGCCCACTATACGCCCTCGCTCAAAGTCCGTCAACTGCACATACGGTTCACGTCCACGCTGTCGCGGCATGCTACCAGTGTTAAAGACTGCGATGGAGCTCCGTATGCCACGGCAAACTGGCTGACACTGACGGTGGCGGTGCACAAATGCTGCGCAGCTAGCGCCATTCGACGGCCAACACCGCGGTTCCTGGTGTTTCCGCTGTGCCGTGCGTGTGATCATTGCTTGTACAGCCCTCTCGCAGTGTCCGGAGCAAGTATGGTGGGTCTGACACACCGGTGTCAATGTGTTCTTTTTTCCATTTCCAGGAGTGTAGATCTCGCCGCGACCTAAAACGTCTTTGCTGTAATGACTTCCATCCCAATTCGCGTATCATATCTGCCACACTCTCTCCCCTATTACGTGATAATACAAAACGAGCTGCCCTTTTTTGCACCCTTTCGATCTCCTCCGTCAATCCCACCTGGTAAGGATCCCACACCGCGCTGCAATATTCTAACAGAGGACGAACGAGTGTAGTGTAAGCTGTCTCTTTAGTGGACTTGTTGCATATTCTAAGTGTCCTGCCAATGAAACGCAACCTTTGGTTCGTCTTCCCCACAATATTATATATGTGCTCTTTCCAACTGAAGTTGTTCGTAATTGTAACACCCAGGTACTTAGTTGAATTGACAGCCTTGAGAATTGTACTATTTATCGAGTAATCGATTTCCAACGGATTTCTTTTGGAACTCATGTGGATCACCTCACACTTTTCGTTATTTAGCGTCAACTGCTACCTGCCACACCATACAGCAATCTTTTCTAAATCGCTTTGCAAATGATACTGCTCTTCGGATGACCTTACTAGACTGTAAATTACAGCATCATCTGCGAACAACCTAAGAGAACTGCTCAGATTGTCACCCAGGTCATTTATATAGATCAGGAACAGCAGAGGTCCCAGCACGCTTCCCTGGGGAACACCTGATATCACTTAAGTTTTACTCGATGATTTGCTGTCTATTACTACGAACTGCGACCTTCCTGACAGGAAATCACGAATCCAGTCGCACAACTGAGACGATACCCCATAGGCCCGCGGCTTGATTAGAAGTCGCTTGTGAGGAACGGTGTCAAAAGCTTTCCGGAAATCTAGAAATACGGAATCAACTTGAGATCCCCTATCGATAGCGGCCATTACTTCGTGCGAATAAAGAGCTAGCTGCGTTGCACAAGAACAATGTTTTCTGAAACCATGCTCATTACGTATCAATAGATCGTTCCCTTCGAGGTGATTCATAATGTTTGAATACAATATATGCTCCAAAACCCTACTGCTGACGCTCACCGTCCTATTCTGAAAATAACGCATTTAATTTTCAGTTTTAATCAAATTTTTTACATATCCTGCTCATCAAAGTTACCTGAACGTTCTTTAGGTTTTATTTCACTTGTTGCGCCATGTATAGTTTACAGTTCTTTGTTCTTTTCCAGTCAACCGTATTATTTTATATATATTTTTTTCATCTCGTGCAGGTATTCGTTTAGTTTTTTCGTCAATTTATTTGAGTAACTAGCCAATCGCATCAGTTAATTGCTCTTTCCTCGAATTTACTCAGTCCATCTAACGGCGAGAACAGTTTGTTAGGCGTCGTTTATCTGACTGTTCTTTCAGCGTTCTCGCGAAGGCGTCTCATAATTTCACACTAGTCAAGTAATTTGCATAACAGAGCACTGTATCCAGTGTTGCATGTACCTTCATTAGTTCCACATTTTTTTATGTCAGCAGGCAGTATTACGACTTCGTCGGTATTGAGCTACGTGTTTACCCGTGACCGTCTATCCTGATCGAAATTAAAGTTTTTGTTACATTGGCACACTAACAATCTCAGTTTGTTCTTCCGGTGCGACATTTGAATTCAATATTACCAAAATACGCAAAATTTTCGTCGGATACGAGAACTGAAAATTAAAGCGGTGAGTACACACAAACAGTTCATTCTACGTACAAATAATTCCACGTGTGTTTTTCTTAATAGACATTTTCGATATTGCATGCCCTGCAGTAAACAAAAGATATTTATATTTTTCTCTTTCAAATCATTCCGTCCATACAGCTGTTGAATATCCGGTTCGCGAGACATATCAGTTCGTTTAATTGTATTTACTTGTTAACGGAAGCGGATGGTACCAGCAGTATGCATATTAGCCGTATATTTAGTTTTTATAATGGTTCGGAGTATCAAATAACCAGGAAGATCAGAACTGTATTTTTCTTTACGTGCCCACTGCTTTGTTATATCTGTATTCTGATCAACACGATAAGTTTTTTTCATGTTTGTCACATTCGGCAAAGTACAGTAGCGAGCACACTTTACGAGTATAAAGTTAATTTCAGTCAAGGAATATTTATGCGTATATATGGCGGTAGTATTTGTTCCCGAAAGAACAGTTAGCGTAGATGATCATGCAGCTTTGTTAGAATGAAATGATAATTAAATTTAAACTAAATTATCATCAGCTTTGTTAGAATGAAATGATAATTAGGTTTAAATTTAATTCTCATTTCATTCTAACAAAGCTCCATGGTCATCTACGGTAACTATTCTTTCGGGAACAGATACTACCGTCATATATAGCTAAAATATGGCTTCCCGGCCATTGACCTTCTTGTGCGAACGCACACGCTATGCCCGAACTCGTACGGGACTTGGTAGATTAATCTGCCACGAGTAATGAGTATGATGGGCAAACATCTATTAGGCGCACTACGAATGTAGTGATGTGGACAATGTGCGTCTCACGGGGAGCGTGCAAGGGATAAGTCCCTGCAGGCGCACTATTCTCTGTGCCCTCGGTGGCTCAGATGGAGCCGGCACGGGAACAGCTTTTTCGGTCAGGGGGTTCGCTTCCCCCTGTAATAAAAAAACTGAGTTAATGGATCAACGACGAACTGAAACGGGTGTCTTGCGACGTCAGCCCCGAGCAGATACAACAAACGAAAACGAACAAAATGAGATTTAAAAAAAAATGGATAGAGCGTCTGCCATGTAAGCAGGAGATCCTGGGTTCGAGTCCCGTTCGGGGCACACATTTTCAACATGTCCACAATGAAGAATATCAACACCTTGTTGTAGAGAGGGTGTCCATTTAATTATCATTTCATATTTATGCGTGTTTCTACTACAGTAAACTTTTTCTGTACAAGAGGTTCCAAAGACAGCAGGCGCTGACGGTTATGAATATTACCGAACTATCATTCAGACAAGTCATGGTTGCAAAATACTGACACGAATTATTAACCGAAGAATGGGAAAAACTAGTAGAATTTGACTTTGGGAATGATCACTTTGGGTTCCGCTAAAGTGAAGGAACATGCGAGGCAAAACTTACTCTGTCACTTATCTTAGATGATATGCTGAAGAAAGGCAACGTACGTTTTTACCTTCTGTAGAAGTACAGAAAGCTTTTGCAATGTTAGTTGGAATACACTCTTCGAAATTCTAAAGAAAGCGGGGATAAAATACAGGGAGTGAAAGGTTCTCTACGTCGAAAGACATGAAGGGGAAGCAGTGGTTGAACAGGGAGTGAAATCAGCGTTCCAGCCGATGCCGAAGCTATTCAGTGTGTACATTGAATATGCAATAAAGGAAACTAAGGACAAGTCTGAGAAGTGAATTAAAGTTCAGAGAGAACAAAAAACTGAGGTTTTCCGACGAGATTATAATTCTCTCAGAGACAGCAAAAAACTTGGAAAATCACTTGAGCAGAATGAATAATGTCTTGAAAAGAGGTTATGTGATGAGCATCAGCAACGTAATAAGAGTGTAATGGAATGTCGTCAAATCAAATCAGGCGACGCTGACTAAAGTGGATTATGAACTAAGACACGAAAAGTAGTAGACGTGTTTTGCCATTTGAACTGCGAAAGTAAATAACGATGGCCGAAGTAAGTAGGATACAAAATGCAGATGGGCAGTAGCAAGAAACACGTTTCTGAAAAAGAGAGGTTAGTTAATATCGAAAGTAAATTTAAGTGTTAGGAACTCCTTTCTGAAGACATGAAATGTATTCGCAGATGCGAATATGGACAACGATCAGCTGTATAATGGAATGACGACAATGAAATTTGTACCGAACTGGGACTCGAACTGATTCAAATGGCTCTGAGCACTATGGGACTTAACATCTGAGGTCATCAGTCCCCTAGACTTAGAACTACTTAAACCTAACGAACCTAAGGACATCATACACAGCCATACCCGAGGCAGGATTCGAACATGCCACCGTAGCAGCAGTGCGGTTCCGGACTGAAGCGCCTATAACCGCTCGGCCATAGCAGCCGGCACTCGAACTGCGATTTCACACTTATCGCGAGCGGTCGCCTTACAGTTTGGCTATCCGAACACAACTCATGGGCAGATGAGGTAGGGGAGGTTGGAGTTGGCTGTGAGTCGTGCTCTTTGTTCGGTATTGTTCGCTGCTTTTGCTCTTGGCGGACGTCACACGACATCCGTTCAAGCATTGATACCTTTACACAGTCTTTTTTTTTATTACGGAGAGCAACCAACCCTCTGACCGAACACGCTGAGCTACCGTGCCGGCGTAAGTATTAATCGTGTTGAAACTTCCTGGCAGGTTAAAACTGTGTGCCGGACCGAAACTCAAACTCGGGACCTTTGCCTTTCGCGAGCACGTGCTCTACCGAGTAAGCTACCCAAGCACAAGTCTCGGGTAGCCAAATGGTAAGGCGATCGCTCGCGAGAAGTGGGAAGTCTCGGTTCGAGTCCCGATACGGCACAAATTTTCATTGTCGTCATTCCATTACACAGCTGATGGTTGTCCATATTCACAGCTGCGAATGCACTTCATGTATGTCATAACGGCTCCAGTCGTCGCAGTGCCTGTTCCTTTGCATATGCATGCATGTCCAAAGAAATAATGCATTGTAATTCGGAGTGACACAGGTACTGAAATATCATACCTTGCTGAAGTTGTTAGTTTGAAACGTAGTCTTGTATGGAAGGGAAAAGCGGATGATAGACAAAAAAGATTGGAAGCTTTCGAAATATGATAGAACAGAAGTATGATTAAATGGATAGACCGAATAACTAAGAAGGAGGTACTAAATCGATCTGGAGATAAAAAGCAGTTGCATTGCACTGTTTGAATAACAACTGTGATAGGTGTGGCGTAACGATGACGGTACTAGGACGCAAGTCCGATTGCAATGCAAGGACTTACAGCTCCTTAAACATATTTGAAATGAGCTAAACTAACGTGTCTGTTTAGTATACTCGTAACAAATACAGCGATGTGTACTACTGTGAAAGTTTGTGGCCATTGGCTCCACAGATAGTGAAAGCAAATTTTTCTTGCATAGTTTCTGTCAGGCAGCAAAGGTCTGGGAACAGGAGGGCTGCGATCAGTAACAAATCTTCCCAAAAATCAAACATTATTTATGTGATCAAAGTTGAGCGGGCTGCTACAATCGCTGAATCGTTTACTGTTTGTCCTCTAGCGCTGTAGAATTAGATCATTTTAGCATATCCGACTAACGATGCTTCGCCAGATACAGACACTGTTTCATGCGAACCTATCTATTGACAAATGTGTGATGAGAGGTAAGGTGATCCAGCATGTCGTCAGAATACTCACACTGTCACTATGTGGCCTGAACCGTGATGCGTTATTGAAGGGAATGTCCGCTCTTGTTGTACCTGGCCAGTGTATCACCGTACACGCTTGCGTGTCCACCGCACCCTACCGATGTACACGACTTTTAACCTCTGTACACGCTCGCGTGTTCACTGTATCCTGCTGGTGTACAGTCCAATGTACCTCTGCGCACGCTGTCGTGTACACTGCACCCGTTGGTGTAAATTATAGTGTACCCGTGTATTCGCAGGAGCGTCCACCGCAAGCGCTGATTATCTCCACGCAGCACCAACCGTCCTCCCAAAGTGGAGCCACAGGTCCTAAACCGTATCTAGCCAGGTAACCCCAAAGATAAAAGACGGGACAGTAAACGTTTAGGGCATCAAGGGAAATCATTCAGCTGATCCATGTCAACAACTCCTTTTTTTCT
Source organism: Schistocerca nitens (assembly GCF_023898315.1). Taxonomy (NCBI): domain Eukaryota; kingdom Metazoa; phylum Arthropoda; class Insecta; order Orthoptera; family Acrididae; genus Schistocerca; species Schistocerca nitens. Next base: position 611,302,069 of record NC_064615.1, read on the forward strand.
TTTTTCCTTCAGCCTTCCGACTGGTTTTATGCACCCGTCGCGAATTCCTCTCCTGTGCTAACCTCTTCAGCTCAGAGTAGCATTTATAGCCTACATCGTTGGTTATATTCCAATCTCTGTCTTCCCCCAGAGTTTTAACCCTCTACAACTCCCTCTATCACGATGGAGGTTGTTCCCTGATGTCTTAACACGTATCCTATCACCCTGCCGCTTCTTCTTGTCAGTGTTTCCTGTATGACCCTTCCTCCGCCAATTCTGGGGAGAACATACTCATGCCTTATTTTATCAGTATACTTAACATTCTTCTGCAGCAAAACATACGAAACGCTTCGATTCTCTTCTGTGCAGGTTTTCCTACTGTCCATAATTCACTATCATAGAATGATGTGCTCCAAACGTTCATTCGTAAACATAAATTCCTGAAATGTTTCCAGTGATTAGCAAACAGAGATCCGTAATTGGATTGGGTACCCAGTCATGCTCAAAAATTTGTCAGCATAACCATATTGTAAGGGGTCCATGACTAAGGAATTTGTTGCTAGCACACTAGAGAAGATGTAATTTCAATGCATTGCTCACGCGTTGCCTGCGATATGTAAGCTATAAGAGAATCTCAGACCAGAGAGCGGTGTTGACTGCAGTAGGAACTGTGTAGCATTAGGAGTACGTAGTCTCTAGCAGTGTGGTGTATCGAGTTGTCTGGGCCGGTCGTGGGAGCGATGGCGGTGCCTGAGCATTGTACTATTGTTATGTCAAGTCCCACGTAAATGTTTCAAAAAAATCTCTTAATAATAATCTTTCTCATAAAAAGTAACTTTTGGCAATCATTCATCTCAATTTAAAGAATTTACTAATTTCTCCAATCCATGGTCATCCAGATTATTGTAAAGAAAAATCAGTTGTTTCTTTTTATACATGACAAATCTATCGGCCAGCATTGCACTGGGCTGTACCAGAAAAGTTTATTATAAGAGCGGATATATATGCGTTATCCGGCGATTTCATTGAGGTAAGAATTTTCAGTTTATTCAGTATTATCTTTCAGGGCCATGACGCAGCACTGATGACGTGCAAAACTTAACAGTTTGAGTTCACAGTCAGTTAAGTATTGAAACGTCATATATGAGTCACATTTTTTTATTAGGAGATTAGTCACATTTTATTATTGGTAGGTTACGGAATTTATCTGTTGGTAGGTTACACTGAATGTGAATGAACGTTATAATAAATAATTATATTTTTTACTGTTGGGAGGTATTTTATTTTACTGTGGGGAGGTTACACTTGGTGTGAATGCTATATATATTATTTATTTTTCCCATTGGGAGTTTACACTAAATGTCAATGCTATAAATAATTATATTTTTTACTGGGAGGTTACAATATGACTTGTCTTCTCCAGATGAATGTTTCCATCAATCGTATCCTCGGTGAAGAAGAGACTAATCAGCTTGTCCTTCCACACTCATTTCCGAAAATCTGCTTTTGAAATCTTCCTATTACTGACGACTGTCTCTGTTCGTACCCACACAACGAAGTGGTGCACTGTTTAAGTCATGAGACTCGCATTTGTGAGGAGTGGATTTTAAATCTTCGTACAGCAGTCTAGATTTATTATTTATATATGCAGATAGAAGCAATGAACGAAAATTTATACCAAGGCTGGGATTCGAACCCAGATCTGAGGCTCACTAGGCAGATGAGCAAACACTATGCCACCCTGGTGCAGTAGCTTCGGACAACTGCGCGGAATAATCTAGCACGCCTCCCTGCGATGCGGCTGGAGAGTCTCTGCAATGCTGTTCGAGTTTAGGGGCAATAAAAAGTAGGCTGAGGCGTGAATAGCAAGTTATATTGAGGAGGAAGACGTTCTAGAGTAATTCGTGCAGTTGTGCAAAGCCACTGTGCCAGCGTAATGTTTTGTTTAGCGCATCAAATGGTTCAAATGGCTCTGAGCACTATGGGACTTAATTTCTGAGGTCATCAGTCCCTTAGAGCTTAGAACTACTTAAACCTAACTAACCTACGGACATCACACACATCCATGCCCGAGGCAGGATTCGAACCTGCGACCGTAGCGGTACCGCGGTTCCAGACTGTAGCGCCTAGAACCGCTCGGCCATCCCGGCCGGCTTAGCGCATCTGCCTAGTGAGTAGGAGGCCTGGGTTTCGAATCCCATCCTACTTACAAATTTTCATTCATCTCATCCGTCTGCACATATACACTGAAGAGCCAAAGAAACTGGTACACCTGCCTAATATCGTGTAGGGCCGCCGCGAGCACGCAGAAGTGCCGCAACACGACGTGGCATGGACTCTACTAATGTCTGAAGTAATGCTGGAGGGAACTGACACCATGAATCCTGTAAGGTTGTTCATAAATCCATGAGAGTACGAGGGTGTGGCTATCTCTTCTGAACAGCACGTTGCAATACATCCAAGATACGCTCAATAATGTTCATCCCTCAGGAGTTTGGTGGCCAGAGGAAGTGTATAAACTCAGAACAGTGTTCATGGAACCGTTCTGTAGCAATTCTGTTCGTGTGGGGTGTCGCATTTTCCTGCTGGAATTTCCAAGTCCATCGGAATGCATAATGGACATGAATGGATGCAGGTGATCAGACAGGATGCTTATTTGGGTGTCACCTTTCAAAGTCGTGCCTAGATGTATCAAGAGTCCCATTCCATTCCAATTGCATACGCTCCACTCCATTACAGAGCCTCCACCAGCTTGAACAGTCCACTGCTGATATGCAGGATCCATGGATACATGACGTTGTCTCCATACCCGTACACGTCCATCCGCTCGACACAATATGAAACGAGACTCGTCCGACCAGGAAACCTGTTTCCAGTCATTAACAGTCGATTGTCTGTGTTGACGGGTCCAGGCGAAGTGTAAAGCTTTGTGTCGTGCAGTCATCACGGGTACACGAATGGGACTTCGGCTCAGGATGCCCACATCGATGACGTTTCGTAGAATGGTTCGCACGCTGACAATTGTTGATGGCCTAGTATCGAAATATGCACCAGTTTACGGAAGGGTTGCACTTCTGTCACGTTGAACGATTCTCTTCAGTCGTCGTCGGTCCCGTACTTACAGGACCTTTTTCCGGTCGCAGCGACGCCGCAGATTTGATGTTATACTGGATTCCTGACATTCACAGTACGCTCGTGAAATTGTCGTAGGGAAAATCCCCGCTTCATCGCTATTTCGGAGACGCTGTGTCCCATCGTCCCATAGTGCTCAGAGCCATTTGAACCATTTGAACTGGATTCCTGACATTCACAGTACGCTCGTGAAATTGTCTTAGGGAAAATCCACGCTTCATCGCTATTTCGGAGACGCTGTGTCCCATCGTTCATGCGCCGACTGTAACATCGCTTTAAAACTTACTTATATTACATGATATTAACATCGCGTTCAAACTTACTTATATCTTAATAACCTGCCATTGTGGCAGCAGAAACCGATCTAACAACTGCGCCAGACACTTGTTGTCTTATACAGGCGTTGCCGACCGCAGTGCAGTATTCTGCCTGTTTCTGTATCTCTGTATTTGAGTACGCATAGCCGGCCGTTGTGGCCGAGCGGTTCTAGGCGTTTCAGTCTGGAACCACGTGACCGCTACGGTCGCAGGTTCGAATCCTGCCTCGGGCATGGATGTGTGTGATGTCCTTAGGCTAGTTAGGTTTAAGTAGTTTTAAGTTCTAGGGGACTGATGACCACAGATGTTAAGTCCCATAGTGCTCAGAGCCATTTGAACCATTTGAACTGGATTCCTGACATTCACAGTACGCTCGTGAAATTGTCTTAGGGAAAATCCACGCTTCATCGCTATTTCGGAGACGCTGTGTCCCATCGTTCATGCGCCGACTGTAACATCGCTTTAAAACTTACTTATATCTTAATAACCTGCCATTGTGGCAGCAGAAACCGATCTAACAACTGCGCCAGACACTTGTTGACTTACACAGGCGTTGCCGACCGCAGTGCAGTATTCTGCCTGTTTCTGTATCTCTGTATTTGAGTGCGCATAGGCGGCCGTTGCGGCCGAGCGGCTCTAGGCGCTCCAGTCTGTAACCACGTGACCGCTACGGTCGCAGGTTCGAATCCTGCCCCGGGCATGGATGTGTGCGATGTCCTTAGGTTAGTTAGGTTTAAGTAGTTCTAAGCTCTAGGGGACTGATGACCTCAGATGTTAAGTCCCATAGTGCTGAGAGCCATTTGAACCTTTTTTCTTTTTAGATTTAGATATCCCATGACGCCCGTTAATTGACTACTTACGATTAATTTATCTATTTATTTTCAGGAAAAGGACAATAGCTATTTCTTTCCTGGTAATTGTGCAGTGTGATCACGTAATTAGTCTCTAATTACGTAGACCACGTAGTGTTGTTGAAATGTTATCTTCTCTCCCACTCCAGAACAGCACTGTGCATGTTTATCTCGGCTTTTACGTAAAACACAGAAATGCATCGCGAGAAGGTCGTATCAAACAAATTATGTAGCTCACGTTAAAACTAGTTCCCTCAAGAATGGTTATTTTGATAAATAGTTCCCACCATTTCACGTTAACCTTCTGTTTCTCCATTGCCTTTACTCCAATAGATTTCATATGTACAGTGTGTGTCAAAGGAAGTAAGATTTGACATCTATTGCTCAGAGTCATAGCGCCTTACTTTTCCGTAAAATTTGCCTATTGTACGGTTGAGATCCGCGGGAGCTGATTTCCAAAGCAATCAGTGTGAAATTTTCTGAACTCAGAAATGGAAGGAGGAGGGCCGTGTACGTGAACGGCTGCACGCTATCAGCGAGGACGAAGCAGCTGGGAGTGGCTCGACGGCGGATGCTGCGCCAGTCGCGTCGCTGCGTTCGCAAGCGAGCCACGTGCCGCCACAGTAAAGGTTTTATTATTTCTGTCGCCGCGCTGCATTTACATCAGCGTCACGTCGAGAATCCGCCAGCCTGAGTGAGCTGTGCTTAAGCCTGGGATCACGGCCGCACGCTTAGGACTGCCGGACCCATACTAATCACCTGGCGCTTGTGGCACAGATAATCGATAACGGTAATTGGTGACACGAATTTATTGACATTACATCCCATGTCTATCTTGTTCGAGTTTGTGCTCTGTCTCTAATGATTTCATCGCTGACCACATGTTACCCCAAATTTCATTTCCTTCCCTTCGTCTTTCGTCCTCCCAAGCAGTAGCTCATAATAATGTACATTCAACGTATATAAAAGCGCCGGTCAAAAAGTGTTGGTTTAAGGGAATTTCTGCACTCTATGTGCAACGTAGTACCACTCCGTAATAAAACTGAGAAACAGCAGACATGGATTGTTCACTAGAAATGGAGGAAAAAAGTCCTATGAAGATGTGTCTGGAAATGAACGCTGTATGTGCAACAGCAACAACTTGTCCGTGAACACAGTACAGAACTGCATCGCATCCACGTCACAACAGGTGTTCAAAGTGGCTTCCACGGGATGCAGTTTCATGCACGATACACATAATCGTGCTTTGGCTTACACCGTGTTGGCAGGCCACTTGCCTGGAGCCTGTACCAGGGTTCGTTTCAATATCCTTTACATGCTGATACTATGAATCTGGTGTACGCACAGTCCGACGGCTCCCTGCACATTCGTCTCTAAAAAATGATTCAAATGGCTCTGAGCACTATGGGACTTAACATCTGTGGTCATCAGTCTCCTATAACTTAGAACTACTTAAACCTATCTAACCTAAGGACAGCACACACATCCATGCCCGAGGCAGGATTCGAACCTGCGACCGTAGCGGTCACGCGGTTCCAGACTGAAGCGTCTAGAACCGCGCGGCCACACCGGCCGGCTCATTCGTCTCTCCGAAAGGACACATGATCACGCTTACGTTCGAGAAGGGCTCGAAATGTTGTGTGATATGGTTGGTGTCTGTAACCGTAGTTTCTTTGGTATAGCCGTGCTGACCGTTTACATTTGCTTGACACCATCTCGGCTTGTTCCCTACAAGAGTACCGGACCATTCTGCCTGCTTACAGTACGCTGCGTCAATCACACAGCATGCAACACACAAGGAACACACGGCATGTGGTCAGGGGAGTTGTCATTCCTCAGCGCCGTCTACCGTGAAACGATCCATTTCCGGACACACGTTCATAGGTCCTTTTTTCCTCCATTTTCAGTCAGGAATCCGTTCCTGCATTTTGTTGGTTTTATTAATGTTCACCCTCTGTAACAACTGACACCCAGGCAAGATATTAGTGTGGTATTCGTGTCATTCCGACGTGGGCACATTAAATTCGGAAACATGAGGTATGGCGACGCTTTTACCAAACGCCTCGAAACAGGGCCAGAGCGCTGTTATTCTTTTCCTGGCTGCTGAAGGACAAGCACCGATAGACATTTTGGGGCTACCCCAGTGCCAAACGAGAGTTAAAAGTTAAAGGTTTCTCAGAGGTGTGGCAATAATTTAATAATCTGCAAATTCTGCAACTACTGATGGACACTAACAGGAAAAATCAGCCCATACTGTCGCAGTGAGTACAAAACTAAACTTTTGCATACATATCGACAGATAAACAACACTCATGGCGATACATTAATGCATGCCCGCATCTCGTGGTCGTGCGGTAGCGTTCTCGCTTCCCACGCCCGGGTTCGATCCCCGGGTTCGATTCCCGGCGGGGTCAGGGATTTTCTCTGCCTCGTGATGGCTGGGTGTTGTGTGCTGTCCTTAGATTAGTTAGGCTTAAGTAGTTCTAAGTTCTAGGGGACTGATGACCATTGATGTCCCATAGTGCTCAGAGCCATTTGAACCATTAATGCATGCTACATCTTCTTGTCTCAGAGCCAGCACCCAGCATTATGCTAGAAATAGTGATGTAACTTCCAGGAAACCATCTGAAGATCAACCTGAACAGGTTCGAAAACCGGTTCATGGAATAATAAATAGCTATTCAAAAACGTGACTGGTTGCAGTTTTATGTATCTACATTCAGTTAACAGTCACAGGTACTAAAATGTCCGCAATGGATAATCTTAATCTTTAACATCTGTCAGTTTCTTCTGCGTGGGCCCCACAGCCTAAATAAATCTAGAAAAGGACATATTCCACCAGGTTGTGTTCTAAATTTTCTCACGCAGTCACTCATATTTGTCACTTACATGAACAAGTGTATACAGAGTGATCTGCAGTATACATTACAAGATCAGAAACGTTGACGACCGTATTGTGGCAAGTAATCTTTTTGGTGAAACGAGGACGATGTATCCACATTTGTTACTATAGATGCACTTCACAATGGCCAGTGCCCGAAATTAGTAGTGCAATTAAAATAATTTAAAACACAGCTTGGTGGATACTGTCGTTCTTGAATATCTCACGAAACAAATATTTATTTGAGACCATTTTTCTGAATATGTAAGAGACGATCAAAAAATTTCCATTCTAAGGCCGTACAGTCCAGAATCGGTATGTCAATCAGGCAAAATTTCTGCGAGCATTGAAGTAATCATCCTACCGATACACAAGGATGAAGATTTCCGTTTGTTGAAACACCATGTCCTGCTGCGTGAAGAACTGTGTAACTCCCGAATGAAATTTTCACTATTCAGTGGAGAGTGCGCTGATATGAAATTTCCTGGCAGATTAAACTGAGAGTAGGTCCCTAAGCTTACGCACTACTTAATCTAACTTAAACTAATTTACGCTAAGGACAACACACACACCCATGCCCGAGGGAGGACTCGAACCTCCGACGTAGGGAGCCGCGCGGGCCGTGACAAGACGCCTAAGACCGCGCGGCTACCCCGCGCGGCACGTAAGCTGTATAAGCGGGTACCGTTTGGTGGTAATATGTTATTTATATCTATATATATTGTCGATTCCGTCGGTAATAGCAGCTACTACCTTGTCTCCTTGGCATTTGTGCGGTTCATGATGTAATTTATATATGTTTCAGGAAAAATCAGGCGAGATTGGCAGCCAATTGTTCGGGTAAAGCCGGCCGGAGTGGCCGTGCGGTTCTGGGCGCTACAGTCTGGAACCGAGCGACTGCTACGGTCGCAGGTTCGAATCCTGCCTCGGGCATGGATGTGTGTGTCGTCCTTAGGTTGGTTAGGTTTAATTAGTTCTAAGTTCTAGGCGACTGATGACCTCAGAAGTTAAGTCGCATAGTGCTCAGAGCCATTTGAACCATTTGTTCGGGTAAGACCGATCCGACGCAGTTGGTGCTCTTTCATTCATTACTTTTCAGTTATGTGCCCGAACCCCCTACATACTTTGTACGATCATTTCTCGGCTGTATGCAATATTTTGCAAGAAAACTTACGGGGTCTAATCGGTTTCCGTTCCCGAACAATTACGTCTGGCATCCTACTCAGAAGTCTACTACCATGAAGATCAACAAATAAAAAACAAGAGGGTGGTCTTCTATAAGGTGAATTGTTCTGTGGAACAGGGAACCTTCCTGTGACGCACTACACTGTACGCATCTTAGTAAAATTATCTGTTGCGTCCATGAACCTGAAAAGGTTCGAAAACCATTTCATGGAATAATAAATAACTATTCAAGAAAGTAACTGGTTGCAGTTTTACGTTTCTACTGACAGATACTGATTCGACATGGATTTTCTACAAAGCGTTGGAAAGAAGTGGATCTACAGTGTTGATTGCCTCCAATACAGCGCTGATAGTTGCATAAACGACCGCTAGGATGCTCGCAGCAACAGACAGCCATTTCGCATCAGTTGTGTGTACTGATTGACACCAGACGCCAATGGAACGGAATGTACCCGCAGGCGATGTCACCGTAAAATGACATTGTGTTCAGACTAGACGGAATATCAATTCAGCGTCAGTTTGATTAGCCCATTACCGAAATGTAAAAGTGAGATCATGATATAACGTCTGGGATGGGAAAAGGCGGAATACAATGTCAGAAGTAAGCAACTAGCAATGACAAAGTTAATTAATGGCCAAATTTCATGACGGATGTTCTTGATAAAGTTTATATGGTGAACTGCTGAGAAGTAGGATAACAGAAAAAGTGTCCTTCAAACATTTATTTGCTAGCGAAAATACATACATACAAACACACCAATCAAAATTTATAAGGATATACACAGAACCCGATTACCCTATTCACTGTGGTTTTTTTCTAAGTAATAAATAACATGAAAAAGAACTGTTATCTCTTTCTTTCAATAAAGTTGACTGTTTGCACTGTTTCAAGTTGTTTAACGAAAATTGCATCAGTTTATGTTTTTACTTATGCACAAAAACGACGTATCAGTATTTTTTCCTGTTTTTCTTGTGCTAATGAATTTATTTCTACTAACTATAATGAATTAATTATGCAATAATCTACTAACGACAAAGAAAGGAATAAAATATAAATCCGTAGTGTTTCAAAATCTGGAGCAAGGGATACAAATTACAATATCCTTGTGATGTGACTTGTTTTTTTATCTGTCTTTCTTCTTCTGTCACTTAGTTCGTTATCTTTTCTCCTCCTAGTCTTGTACTGTTAAAGGCGCACGTATTAAATGTAAATTTTTTAAAGTGAAAATGATCACTCATTTTTTGTTCAAACATTGTGTTATGGTGTTTCGTTTATACTAATGTCACCCTTGTATGTTATCAACATGTTTTATAACGAAATGCGGTAAGTATTGTTGTATGAATGGCAATAACCGGCTTGGACGCAGTTCGCAAAGCCGCCATTTCGACCGTCCCACCGAGATAACTTCGAATTTTAATAATTACTTAGAAACTGAGTATCATTTCACTTAAGGGATGTCCTATTGCGCAGTGCGAATCAGAGAAGCGCATTAAAACATTCCAAATCTTCACGCTCTTGAAAATACGAAGGCCAGTTAATCCGAGAGAATAATATTTTGTGTCCTACAGATTTTGAATCCGAAGGCCTTTCGTCAAATTAACTCGGCCGGTTATTATTACGGTGAGTCAAGCCACACTGTAGACTTTTTCTCTGTCCAGCCATTGTAAAACATAAATCGTTCTCTCCTCTCTTGTAGAGGAACACTCAATGGAAATAAACAAGGAGGTATAATTACGGGTGGTTGCGCCACGGACTTACGCTGCCATAGTAGTAGCTCCTAAACATAGAAGACTACTGTTTATAGTTGCTTCTTGTTCTTAATGTCTGCCACGTTCACGCCACAGTTGTTTTAAATAGTAAATATTACAGTGCTTTCGTGAATAACGCAGTGTGAGGAAGACATTTTCAGACTTTTTCTCGCCATAACGGTATATTTCATCCAGTAATACAACACACCTCACCTCGTTAATGAAGCTTTGTTTTTGTTACACGTTTCGAATAACCAAGAAGCAAAGTATGTGGTGTGAAAAGGCTGCTTTCGTAATCCAGCATTTTCCTTAATACGAAACGACGAAACTGATGCTCCATCTATGTCTTCTTCCCTAAAATGCTGAAACTACATTATGCTATGTTTGGATGGTTTGCAATATTTTCTTCCCACAGCTTCAGCCAGAGCGCTCTTCGAATTGTACTGGTAGTAAATCTAAAGTTAAAGTACAGAAATAAAACCACTACAGTATGAGTAACCAGCGCAAACAAAATTCATGTCCATAAAAAAAATGGTTCAAATGGCTCTGAGCACTATGCGACTTAACTTCTGAGGTCATCAGTCGCCTAGAACTTAGAACTAATTAAACCTAACTAGTCTAAGGACATCACACACATCCATGCCCGAGGCAGGATTCGAACCTGCGACCGTAGCGGTCGCTCGGTTCCAGACTGTAGCGCATAGAACCGCACGGCCACTGCGGCCGGCCATGTCCATAAAAGAAAATATCCTTCAACGAGTCCACTTACGAATGAAATGTGATTCCTTTCAGCTTTAGACTATAAGCAGAACGACTAGTACACCTGTAACTGATTCTAGCTGGGATTTTTCTTTTTTAATCAAAACACTTCCACCAGGAGCTAATGTTTGGGGCTACTAACATGGCGGACGTCGGTTTCAAATTTGTAACGTTATGACAACTCCCTGTATTATACCTCCAACGGAATAAACAACCAAAACGTCACGGAACATTTACATCAGGGACACGAAGGAAAATCATAAGAAGATGCAAAAGCACAAAATCCACCACTATTACATAAGTGAGCGCGGCGAGAATGGTTAACTTCCGACGGCGATACCATGAATATAACGTCAAAACTTTCTTCCCAATAAACCTTGACTTTTACGTTCTGTTGACGGCCTGTGTTAATGCCACAGTCTGAAATACATTGTGGAATGTTTAGCGCTTCATTTCGTCCCGTTCTGTTCTGTTAAATCTGAATAGACTTTTAAATGGTTACCGTATATTATAAATTTCTCCGAGTTCTTAAATTCGGAAGAAGTGAATCACTAATTTCACTTCCAGGGACACTGAGCCACCAACTAAGAAAAGCATAGACCATTGGTTTCAGCAATTTGAAGGAACTGAATGTCTCTGGAAAGGAAGAAGCACGTGTTGACTGCTTGTATCAGGGGAGGACGTGAGACGAATTGAAGAAATTTTTGATCGAAGTCCACATAAATCAACCAATAGAGCTAGTAGAGAACTATGAATACCTCAGCCAACTGAATCGTGAGTTTTGTGACGTTATTTGCTGTAAAAGCCTTAACGTTTACAACTTTCGCAGGCTCTCGTTGGAAAAAAAAGGCGTAGCTGCAAGTATCTGCAGAACTGCCAGAGAAAAAGCGCCTACGACTCTTAGGAGAGATAAACACCAGCTGAGTATCCATTGTTGTTTGGGTATGTATGTATTCCAATCTCCTATCAGCCCATCTCTTCCTCCCCCCTCTCTCTTTCCTTCTCCTTCTCTTTCATCTCTCGCTCTCTCCATTTCCTGTCCCCCCCCCCCCGCGTCTGTTAATCTCCTCCTCCCCCACCTCTCTGCCTATCTCTTCCTCCCCCTGTCTCTGTCCATTTGCTCCTCTTTCGTTTCTCCACCCATCTCCACCTCTTCCCTTTCTCTCCATTCACCCCTCCCATATCTCTGACCATCTCTTCCTCCTCCTCCTCCTATCAGTGCCTATCTCCTCCTAACCCCTCGCTGTCTGTCTCTATCCTCGTCCTCCCTTCTCTCTCCACGTTATCACACTCACCCAAACAGGAGGCTGGTGGTTCTTACACCTACAGATTTGACTGGAGTCGTTCCAGGGGTTTAGGGTGAGCTTTTTACCTGTCGATTTGCCTGCATATCCACATGTGAAATATATTTTACATATATTTAACAGATTTCACGAGTATTTGTACACATATTTGACTAGTTATGTCTACTGAATTTCGCCCTTCATTTTCATTTTCACGCAGTCCACTTTATGACGCACCCCCGAACTATGAGCTGTACTATGACATAATTTTGCAGGAACAGAGTTAGTAGTAAAGAAGTAATAAATTAAAAGTCATGCATGATGCAGCTATTTTAACGCATCTCATTATTGGCGACATAGTATCCTCTGAAATAGATCTCATTTAATGTTCCGGTTCATTCGGTGGAATATGTGAATACTGTCTGCAGATTGTGTTACGAATGTAGTTAGTAGTAAAGAAGTAATAAATTAAAACGTCATGGTTCATGTGGCAGTTTTACTGCATGAATAGCGAAATTGTAGTAAGTGATGAACTTTTTTCCTTTAATAATTTTTTGGAGAAGCTCTCCAGCGAACCTTGCAGAACTAGCACTCCTCAAAGAAAGGATACCACGGAGACATGGCTCAGCCACAGCCTGGGGAATGTTTCCAGAATGAGATTTTCACACTGCAGCGGAGTGTGCGCTGATATGAAACTTCCTGGAAGATTAAAACTGTGTGCCGGACCGAGACTCGAACTCGGGACCTTTGCCTTTCGCGGGCAAGTGCTCTACCATCTGAGCAGTCCAAGGTTTGCAGGAGAGCTTCTGTAAAGTTTGGAAGGTAGGAGACGAGGTACTGGCAGAAGTAATGCTGTGAGGACGGGGCGTGAGTCGTGCTTGGATAGCTCAGATGGTAGAGCACTTGCCCGCGAAAGGCAAAGGTCCCGAGTTCCAGTCTCGGTCCGGCACACAGTTTTAATCTTCCAGGAAGTTTTATATCAGCGCACAGTCCGCTGCAGAGTGAAAATCTGATTCTGGATACGTTTCAGGCTGCACTACAACGATTTCGAGGCACAGGGGATTTGCTCCTGGCGAAAAGCCACGAAACATTTTTGGATGAATCGAAACAATTCCACTGCGGTGGATGTGATACACACAAATCCACACAGCATTACAAGGGCGCTCGCTAGGGAAAGATCTCAAGTTTGTGCATCTCATTTTGAAAGACTCAAACTTCAGTGGAAAAGAAGGCCAACCGGCTAATATTTTGTGAGTGGGCATTAAGACAACCTATTCAGTTTTTCAAAGAGACTCTTTTCACAATCAGTCCGGAACCGCGCTGCTGCTACGATCGCAGATTCGAACCCTGCCTCTAGCGTGGATGTGTGTGATGTCCTTAGGTTAGTTAGGTGTATGTAGTTCTAAGTCTAGGGGACTGATGGCCTCAGATGTTAAGTGCCATAGTGCTTAGAGCCATTTGGACCATTCTGAACTTTTTTCACAAAATAGTCAAGTTTTGCAGCACAGGTGTGCCAAATGGTTCTGCTAAACACTATTGGGCCTCCGCAAACCCCCATTGATTGCGTGAGGCAGATCTGAACAGTAGAGCGTACACCAGTTTCCTTCGGAACGAAGTGCCTGCACTACTCGATGATACTGATTTAAGAACGAGGCAGGTGATGGGCATGCAACAGGATGGTGCTCACAGCCACTGCGCTGCACCTGCTCACCAAGCAGTGCGAATACTTTTGCCTAATAAAACAATAGACAGTCATGAGGATGTCGAATTGAATGGCGAGCTAGGTCGCCCGATCTGTCTGTCCTCTTCTTCAATTTCTGGGGCATTATAAAGGAAATGGTGTACGCAGATGAATGTGAAAATAGTGACGACATGAAAAATCGCATCAGGGAGGTCTTCTCTGCACTTCACGGGTAATATGACCTACTGCGTACTACAGGTAGCGTCCTCTCTAGACTGGAATAGTGTCGAGAACAAATCGGCGCTTTGTTTGAGCACCTACAGTAAGGAACTGACCCAGTGAATTGTTGTTTAATTTTGGTTTTCTCTTTCAATGTTACCCTTTACTTTGATTAGACTTTAGGACTTTTTTATGTTATGTGGATTGTTTATGAATCACGTGTCCACAACTAACAATCAATAATAAAGTAGCAAAATAAGCTCAGTTGTGATCATGGAATGCAAATCAGATGCAGACAACTGCTTCGTTGGTAATTAAATAATTTATTGACTGTAATTAAATCATTTATTGACTGTAGATGGTCAGGAATTGCTTTGTAAATTTATAGTTTTGTCACTTATTAAATGCAGGAACTAAACTAAATTAATGGTGTTTCGTCAACTCTTTCCCATGTGTTATTAATACCAAACCTTCGTGAAGTTCAATAGATATTATCGTTTTGGGGATATGGAAAGTGAAACACCTGGCCGATCCGTGAAATCGTCCTGCAAGTGATACTGCACTGGGCGTGTTACTTCGGCGGGAACGTGGACTGCTCTCAGCAGGTCTCCAACGCATACAGATACCCACCGAAGGATCGGTAAACAGTTGTTTTCCAAGTCTTCCTTGTCTGACTTGCCTTTTCTCGCCTCGTGTACCACTGTGCCATTCATTGTCTGCTACCTCCATGCAGCAGACCAATTCCCGAGGAGAACACGGCAAGTGCCATAATCCGATTTCCCAGAAACTTCACTTACAGGTGACACCTTTGACATTGAACGCACGGAACCGCACGAAACCATGCTTAGAATAACACTCGATCATAAAAAAGTGTTCTGTGTCATTTGAATGCAAAACATTGCATTCTGCCACAAATCACATTTTAATTGAAACAAAGAAACAAATTTTAGCACCATAGGAGAGAAATTATACGTAATTCAATGACGTCGATGTATCATTACATTTTCAATCAACAGTGCCAAAACCCTCTGCTTCCAGTAATTATAATAGCGCAAAACACGCACATATCCCACACACCAGATAGTGCTAACATTAGTCCTCGCAGAGCAGGTGTGGGATTTCGTTGAAGTGGTTAAAACAAAGTGGAAGAGAACAATTTGCACACTTCACTGGAGCCACGTTTTTACGTTCAAAATATCAAGTCCAGTATCAGAAGCCACACTTATTACATTTTCAAATGTTAGTATGGGTATGTCAATGCCATAACCTGCTTTCGCCGTGCATATTGCAACATAAGTGTCATGCAATTGTAAATCACAGAGTGGACTTTGATGATGAAACAACTTTCGTGCATTTTCATTTGTGGTTTGGCACATTGTAGTCGTAAATCAGCACTCCATCTGATATAAAGCTTAAATTGCCGAAAGAAGTAAACATCAAGAGGTTGGCAATAGTTTGTTGTTTTCTGTGACAATATCGTCAGCATAACATGTATGTTTGTAAAACTTGCATCTAAAAGAGTACGATCTGTATAACCTAACCAGAAATCACGGGCAATACGCTCTTTTCACTTGTTACACGTTCGACAAGGATTTAAGTTAGAAAACGATTCATGTGTTCTTTAGTCATTTTTCCGCTTTTGCCTGCCTCCACATGAATGTTTCGTGGGTAGATTGTTTAAAATTTCTTTCAAATATTTGGGTCGAATGTGCCTAGTGACTCTTGAAAATAGATGTATAATTTGTTTGCTAGTTTGTCTGTAATGATAAATCCACATGAATTGTGCTGCTGTGGGTACATACTGCAACACACTACTTAGTTTTCTCTCCTGTGATGAAGACATTTCATACTGAAATTCACCCTGTTCCAAACGTTTTCTTTGTCTACATCGCGCTCTGTCATATATATATTCACTTCCTCCACAAATTGGTGTGTCTTCTGACATTTACTTTTATCGTCTTCTGCGTCCTTACGTGTGACAAACGTAGTGATATGTCTGGATGAAATGCCGTATTCAGCCCTGAGACTGTCGATAAAAGAAATCGAAACATTTTAGGCGCTTCTAGTACCCACATTTACAGGAACCAATAGTGAACTATAGATCCATACGACCTTGCTCCATCAAATTGGGATATTACATACTCTTTTATAGTTTCATAGTTTGCGAGTCTGTCTCCTTTGAAACGAGCTCCTGCACACCTTTTGCTAGACAAATAATTTGGAATTAATTTGCGGTTTGATTTACTTTTCATGCACTTAAAAAAATGGTTCAAATGACTCTGAGCACTGTGGAACTTAACTGCTGAGGTCATCAGTCGCCTTGAACTTAGAACTACTTAAACTTAACTAACCTAAGGACATCACACACATCCATGCCCGAGGCAGGATTCGAACCTGCGACCGTAGCGTTCGCGCGGTTCCAGACTGTAGCGCCTAGAACCTCTCGGCCACCCCGGCCTCTTTAGTTTGCTACAGCAATTGAAGCCAGATTATAACAGCCTTCATAAATGTTATCTAGTACACTGTCATCAGTGTCTTCTAATACTCTGGACTCACTTTGACTGGACTGTTTCTGTTGCTCTCGAGATGAACGTAGTGTACTACTTGAACAGCCACTTTCAAGTTCAGATTCTTCCTGTCCTTCAAAATCAGTATATGTATCCAGCGTAACGTCATGTATTTCTGTGTCATCTCCATTATAATTCTGAATTATTACATTATATATTAAATCCGCGAACCGTCTACCCTCGACTCGAGTTCATTTCCATATTCAGCACGTCGCAACATTGTCACTAACATTTGGACCACGTTCGTAGGATTACTTCTCTTCATGGTACCACTGTATACAGATTACACAGTAACCCGCATGGAAACACTCCGAAGAGACATATTCGTAGTGCAGCTATATCATTCATGATAAGTTGGCCGTTGTCAACGGAGCGGCTAGGACGTGTGCTTAGCGTCCCACCAGTCTAGTAGCGTACGCGAGTTTGTTTACTTTCCGCGAACGAGAGTCGCTTACTACCAGTTCACTGCAGTAACACGGCGAACTCGTATGGGAAGAACACTATAAAGATTACGTTCCAAACCAAGTATTCACGACCGCGAGCATATGAAGTACAAACCTTCTTGCGTGATGAAAATACATCTAGATCCACAGGACATTGGTATTCACTTTTCGATCACGTTTAGTGTCGTCAACGTTAAGATGATTAACGAAGATGTGTGCAGTAAGGTGGTTACCGGCGCTGCCGGCGCTCTTATGGACATATCGGCGCTGTTAGCGTTGAACATGCAGCCTTATTTCGGAAATTTGTGGTACATTCTTATGGGAGCAAACTGCTGAGGTCATCGGTATCTAAGCGTACACACTACTTAGTCTAACTTAAACTAATTTACGCTATGGACAACACACACACCAATGCCCGAGGGAGGACTCGAACCCCCGACGGGGGGAGCCGCGCGGACCGTGACAATGAGTCTTAGACCGCGCGGCTACCCCGAGCGACTGCAGGATTAGTCATGAGAAACCTCCGGGTTTTCAAGCTACATTTTAATGTACCTGCCGATTCAGTTACCTCCACAATTAAGCTGTACAGAACAGTCATTAACCATGGGGCTGAGAAGTGGCAGACTTTTACGACGTATCGCGTACTCAGTGGAGTAAGACAGGTCAAGCTCGAACTCACAAAGCATGTTCGTCCATACTTAAAAACTGTCGCTTGTCGAGAAATTGTGATGTACGGTGGACAACCGCGCACATGCTCAGGATGTGTACATGAGGGTTATTTCCGCTCCGATTGTTTGCAGCGGCGGATCATCCAGATTCCCTCAGGCGAAGCGATACAACATGTTCCTCCTGCGATTCTACCAATCAGTTATGCCCAACGGACGGTATCTACGACGCCAGGTGTTGGGGATCAGGATAGGTTACCACCGCAGACAGACGGACACAACATAGATGGGGCACATACCGCCCGCTCGCTGCAGAGGGAGAAGACAGAAACTTGTAGCGGCACACAGAGTTAAATTTAAGTTTTCAGTTTACAGTTTGAAGCGTGAATATGTTACTTTTACTACCATTTATCAGCAGTCCCTTAATCATGTTGGCCTGAGGATAATTTGACGTATATTCAGACACGCTATGAAAGTCTAACGTAAAGTTATTGTGTGTCTGTTTTCACGTAGGAATGGGAAAAAGGTAATTCTATCATCCTTTTACTGGTTTGTGGACAGGCCCACGGTGACTGCTGAACACACTCATGTCCTGCAACAGAACTCATGTCCTAACAGAACTGTATTACTTATAGTAATGGGATAAAAATAAATTTCTTCGCCACATCAAGTAGACCTGCAGTAAGAAAACGCCTTTCAAGTCTTTTTCTCAAACAGTGCAATGTTTCTCATTTCAGCGAGTGACTGAGATATGGTGCTTGGGACTTTAGGATAATGTAGGAGTTAGGATACTTTTGGAGTTGTTACTGAACCGCTGTTTTAGGGGAAGATCTGGGATGAAGTAGGCGCGCCGCGCTGACTAGCCTCTTGGTCAGTAAGACTATTTCTCAGGCCTCTGTTGTTGTTGTTGTTGTTGTTGTCGTCGTCGTCGGAGTTCTTGCAAGTTTGGAGCCGCCGCCATACCGGTGCTCTCATCTTTCTGAGAGCAGCGCAGGTTGTTTACGTCGGACCTGTCTCTGGGAATGGATGACCAGGGGAGTCCGCCTAGCCAGCCAGCTTCTTACACTCCTTCCGGTTTCCTTTCCTTCTTGCGTGAATGTTATGCTACGTTCTCAGCTCCCCAGGAACACATTACTCGATATGACCCACTGTGGTCAACGCAGTCGTATTTGCGTATCACAGTGTGTGTGCGTGTGAATGTGTGACGGAGAGAAAGAGAGAGCGAGACCGAGAGCGAGCGAGAGAGAGAGAGAGAGAGAGAGAGAGAGAGAGAGAGAGGTAAACAAAGTACTCACTGACTTCTCAAAACTGACCAGCTGCCACAGCTCACTAAAGTAAAATATCACTGAAAACAAACAGTAGAGTCGCTGCTAGAATACAAATAGCGCATAATTTTTTTCGTCCGTTTTTCTCATGACATTCCAAGGGTAGTTTTCGTGAAAGTGCTGTCTATGACTGTATCACGATCCTAGTAAACTCTGAGCGTTAAACCATCGTCACACACGTTTGCAAATGAAATTTCTCCGTTCATTTGAATTAACAAAAGCAAAAGCATGATATTTAAATTTTTGTAAGCTGCTGACTAAGTTCCCCAGTATTTTTGGAGACATTACTGCGATTGAGTGAGTACGTTGTATTTTTTCTTGCAAAGTTTTATATTACGAAAACACATCTTGGGATCTCCGCTAGTCACATTTACGATGTACATTCTCTCATCCTGTTAGCCAATAAATTTAATAAATTTTATAATGAATGAAATTTTTTTTAAAGTGGTACTCCGCAGCTCTAATATATTTAATGAAAGACATGTTTATATATAATCATCAGCTGCTGTATAAATTTTGCTGGCTTGTGTTACTATTTGCCGATCTATGTGGACCATCTTCTGTCGCTGGACAAAAAGTCCTTTCAGTATACTGCTTTCTGACGCATTAATCATAGTTTCCTTAATACGTCATAAATAGGCAACAGTTATCAAGAGTGTATCAGTGATAACACAAACACACGTCAATATTAAGACAATTATGTTTAATACATCATAAAGCAAGATGACTTTTTGTTCAGTGCCAAAAGACGACTCATGTAAGCCAAACAAGAAGCCCATTCCAATAAAGTTTATGCAGCAGCTGATGGTGCATATAACCATATCCTCCATTGAAGTTAACAGTATAGCCATCCGTGATCCCGAACACAGTGGCAATATTTGACTATATATATGGCGATACCACAGGCACCCCTGATGTCACAAACAGCAGAAGTAAGCAGGATGAGCCCGTGATGATATAACAAATTTTCAGGGGTGATGGAGAACGGTAAATGTATAAATTTGAGAAAACGGACCATAGTCCCGAAACGACCAAGTAGAAAGTTATAAGAAAAAATAGGTCTGTTACCTCTGATAGTGGATCTCCTCTGCTGCAAGCTGCTTTCCATGCTTCGAGACGAGGTATTATGGACCAAATCAAGCAAAAATTGTCTGTTAAACGTGGACTCCAAAATGCGTACCTTAAAATCTAAGAGCACTTGCTTAACAGGAGAGATGTGTTTCACAGTAGCAAAGATGAACAAGTGCTCATAGCTCTTAAAGGCTTGCACTTTAGAGCTTACGTTTACTAGACGGTTTTTCTTGTTCTGATCCATACTATCTCCTCTCAAAACATGGAAAGCAAAGAGTTTGCAGTAGAAGATGTCCAGTCTCAGAGGTATGAGGACGATTTTCGCTTACAACTTTCGTCTCTCTTTTTCCGGACAGTGGTCCCCCGTTTCAAATCGATAAATTTTCCACGTCTGCAATATCATCAATGAATCGACTTGTATAAGGGCATACCAGACCCCAACAGCCATCATTCCCATTTGATAATGACCAAGGAGTACTTCATCAAAAGGTTTCTGTTTGAACACTGCTAGAAGCTATGTTGGCGGCATTCGACAGGCTTCTAGCTACTGGTCAAAGTTGCGGCGACATGGGGCCGTCTGTGACGAGGCGCCAGCCGGGGTGGCCGAGCGTTTCTAGGCGCTACAGTCTGGAACCGCGCAACCGCTACGCTCGCAGTTTCGAATTCTGCCTCGGGCATGGATGTGTGTGATGTCCTTAGGTAAGTTAGGTTTAAGTAGTTCTAAGTTCTAGGGGACTGATGACCTCAGAAGTTAAGTCCCATAGTGCTCAGAGCCATTTGAACCATTTTTTGTGACGAGGCCTGCAACACCTTCCATACCGCTGGAATCCGTTTGTGACTTGGTTGTCGCTGCATCTTCCAACACACGTATCTGACTGCTCTCTCTTCACTCTAGTGTGAGTGGCGGGCAGTGGTGAGGGGTTGGGGGGTTGTTTAGGGGAGGAGGCCAGACAGCGAAGTCATCGGTCTCATCGGATTAGGGAAGGGCGGGGAAGGAAGTCGGCCGTGCCCTTTCAAAGGAACCATCCCAGCATTTGCCCGGAGCGATTTAGGGAAATTACGGAAAACCTAAATCAGCATGGCCGGACGCGGGATTGAACCGTCGTCCT
The DNA here is from genome assembly GCF_023898315.1 of Schistocerca nitens. NCBI lineage: Eukaryota > Metazoa > Arthropoda > Insecta > Orthoptera > Acrididae > Schistocerca > Schistocerca nitens. Next base: position 611,323,285 of record NC_064615.1, read on the forward strand.
CCCGAAAGCGAGTCTAGTGTGCGCAGTGGTGAGTCCGCGTGTCATAGGGCTGAAGGTAAAAGAGGGAATTGCTCAGCACCAGGTAAAAGGTACTACCCAGTGTTGCAGTTCGGGATGCCTCTTCTGTTGCGACAGTGGTCGATTTTCTTGACCAGCCTGGACAAGATCAGAGGGCCAGTATGTTAGTCATTGGAAGCTCCAACGTTAAGTACGTAATGGAGCCACTCAGGGAAGTAGCAGGTACGTTGGGAAAGAATGCCAGCGTGCACTCCATATGTTTGCTCGTGGATCTCGCTTACAATGTGGAGGAGACCCTGGCAGCGGCTATAGAGCGTTGTAGATACAACCGGCTGCAAATAGTGGTACATGGCGGCACGAATGACGCCTAACACTTGTGTTCTGAGGCCATCCTCGGTCCCTTTCGATGAAGGCAACTAGTATCGCACACTGGATGCAGGCTAAGCTCGCTGTTTGGAGCAGAGTGAAAGGTCTAAACCAGAGGCTCAGACGATTCTGCGTTGGTATCAGACGCGAATTTCTCGATCGGGAGGAAAACTGTAGGGTTCCCGTTAATAGGTCAGACGTGCACTACACGCAGGAAGCGGCTACTAGGACAGCGGAATATGTGTAGTCGTGTCCCCTTGCGATCAGAGATGAACTGCCTGCCAAAATCGAAGTACATCAGCTACAATGTTCTCAGAGAATGCTCGTCCTCACAAATCGGATATAGAAAAGGTTAATATGATATTAACAGACTGCAGGAACATCGAAGGAAAGATCCCAGAAATAGTATTGAAGGTTATTGTGCCCAGAAAGTATTAGGAACAGAAAGTTGATTGAAATCGGAGGAGAATAACAACAGAATCCTAAGTTCATATTGGACTATTTATTGTAAGGATAGGTTAGTCCACAGTGGTGAACGCGTATATGCTGCAGTAAAAAAAAATCATAATATCGACCGAAATTATCACAGATTCCGAATGTGAATTAATCTGGGTGAAGTTAAGCATCGAAGGTCAGCCAAAAATAGATTCTGGGTCAGACGGTGTACAGGTAAAGCGCTTCAGGTAGAACATGCAGAATACCATTAACGACATTCCTCATAATGGCGTTGTAATAGGGGATGACTTCAACTTGCCAGGTATAGACTGGGAGAGTCATATTATCTACAGTGGTGCCGAGGAAACAGGTATTCGTGTGATATTATTCTGAATGTCTTCTGCGAAAACTACTTCGAGCAGATAATTGGAGAACCAGCTCGTGAAGACCTCCTAGCTACAAACAGACCTGAACTTATCGAAGCAGGAACGTATCAGTAATTATAAGCCTGTGATATCAACTATGACTATGGGTATTACGAAGAATGTTAAGAAAGGCAGGAAAATATTTTCGCTTAGCAAGAGTGCCAGGATTTTTTATTTATTTATTTATTTTTTTATTTTTTATTTTTATTTATTTATTTATTTTTTATTTATTTATTTATTTATTTATTTTTTTGCCGTGTGGCTAGGGCCTCCCGTCGGGTAGACTGTTCGTCTTTCGAGTTGACGCCACTTAGGCGACTTGCCGGGAATCGAATCCGGGCCGTTACGTATGACATTCCGTCGCGCTGACCACTCAGCTACCAGGGGCAGACAGTGGACAGTGACAGGATACAAATCGCAGAGTATCTGAATACTCAGCATCAAATATCAGTGCTAAGGTCGAAGATGTGAAGCACAAACGGAAAACATTCAGAAGCCTTATTCAGTGTGCCTTAGAGAAATATGCTCCTGGCAAGGTCGTAAGAGATGGCAAAGACCCACAGTAGTTTAATAGCCGTGTTGGAAAACTCCTATGTAAACAAAGAGAGCTTCAACACAGATTCAAGAGAAGTCAAAATCTAAGCTGATAGAAAAAAGCAGAACGAAGTGAAAATGAGCATAAGTAGACCAATGAGAGAGGATTGGAATGACTTTGGTACCGAAACGGAAGGTAACGGAGAGATGCCCGAAATACTGAATCCGTTCTTACGAAATTGTATCACCGCGGAAGATCGTTATGCCGTCCCTCTTTTCAATCACAGTGCGAATGTCGAAATAGCAGTTTTCCAGATAACCGATCACGGAATAGAAAAGCAACTACTATCTTTTAGTAGTATCGGGACTAGATGAGATCCATAGCCAACGCTGACCAGGCTGGTGCTGTGTTCCTTGACTTCAGGAATGCATTTGATACCGTCTCGCACTGCCGTTTGGTGAAAGAAAAACCGAGATTACCGAATATCTGACCAAATTTTTGACTGTATTCAAGTCTTCCTTCCATAGAACTCAACACATTGGTCTTAATGGAACAAAATCGACGGATGCAAAGGTAATTTGCGGAGTACCCAAAGGAAGTATTATAGGACCGTTACTGTTTACAGTGTATATAAATTTCCAGGAGAAAGAGTTGGGTGCTCTTTAAGACTGTTAGTAGATGATGCGGCTGTACACAAGAAAGTAGCAGCTCCAGTAGTCAGTATCGATTTGCAGAATGACCTACAGAGGGATGACGAATGGTGCAGACTCTGCCAGTTGACCTGAACACAATAAATGTAAGATATTGCGCATACTGTACAACTGTACAACTACACTTACTGGAAACAGTATCTAGTGTACAATATGAAGAAGTAGCTATCCAGAGCGACTTTAAGTAGAATGACCACATAAAATAAATAGAGGAAAAGCAGATTTGGGACTAAGTTGCTTACAAGGGAACCTCCCCATCGCACCCCCCTCAGATTTAGTTATAACTTGGCACAGTGGATAGGCCTTGATAAACTGAACACAGATCAATTGAGAAAACAGGAAGAAGTTGTGTGGAACTGTGAAAAAATAAGCAAAATATACAAACTGAGTAGTCCATGGGCCACATAGGCAACATCAAGGAAAACGTGAACTCAGTAGCGCCGTGGTCCCGTGGTAGCGTGAGTAGCTGCAGAAGGGGAAGTCCTTGGTTCAAGTCTTCCCACGAGTGAAAATTTTACATTCTTTATTTTTGCATAGTTATTATCTGTAATAAGTTTAGTGTCTGTGTTTTGCGACCGCATCGCAAAACCGTGCGATTAGTAGGCGAAAGGACGTGCATCTCCAATCGGAACCGAAAACATTTGATCGCAAGGTCATAGGTCAACCGATTCCTCCACAGGAAAACACATCTGATACAGGGTGTTTCAAAAATGACCGGTATATTTGAAACGGCAATACAAACTAAACGAGCAGCGATAGAAATACACCGTTTGTTGCAATATGCTTGGGACAACAGTGCATTTTCAGGCAGACAAACTTTCGAAATTACAGTAGTTAAAATTGTCAACAACAGATGGCGCTGCGGTCTGGGAAACTCTATAGTACGATATTTTCCACATATCCACCATGCGTAGCAATAATATGGCGTAGTCTCTGAATGAAATTACCCGAAACCTTTGACAACGTGTCTGGCGGAATGGCTTCACATGCCGATGAGATGTACTGCTTCAGCTGTTCAATTGTTTCTGGATTCTGGCGGTACACCTGGTCTTTCACGTGTCCCCACAGAAAGAAGTCACAGGGGTTCATGTCTGGCGAATAGGGAGGCCAATCCACGCCGCCTCCTGTATGTTTCGGATAGCCCAAAGCAATCACACGATCATCGAAATATTCATTCAGGAAATTAAAGACGTCGGCCGTGCGATGTGGCCGGGCACCATCTTGCATAAACCACGAGGTGTTCGCAGTGTCGTCTAAGGCAGTTTGTACCGCCAAAAATTCACGAAGAATGTCCAGATAGCGAGATGCAGTAATCGTTTCGGATCTGAAAAATGGGCCAATGATTCCTTTGGAAGAAATGGCGGCCCAGACCAGTACTTTTTGAGGATGCAGGGACGATGGGACTGCAACATGGGGCTTTTCGGTTCCCCATATGCGCCAGTTCTGTTTATTGACGAAGCCGTCCAGGTAAAAATAAGCTTCGTCAGTAAACCAAATGCTGCCCACATGCATATCGCCGTCATCAATCCTGTGCACTATATCGTTAGCGAATGTCTCTCGTGCAGCAATGGTAGCGGCGCTGAGGGGTTGCCGCGTTTGAATTTTGTATGGATAGAGGTGTAAACTCTGGCGCATGAGACGATACGTGGACGTTGGCGTCATTTGGACCGCAGCTGCAACACGGCGAACGGAAACCCGAGGCCGCTGTTGGATCACCTGCTGCACTAGCTGCGCGTTGCCCTCTGTGGTTGCCGTATGCGGTCGCCCTACCTTTCCAGCACGTTCATCCGTCACGTTCCCAGTCCGTTGAAATTTTTCAAACAGATCCTTTATTGTATCGCTTTTCGGTCCTTTTGTTACATTAAACCTCCGTTGAAAACTTCGTCTTGTTGCAACAACACTGTGTTCTAGGCGGTGGAATTGCAACACCAGAAAAATCCTCTGTTCTAAGGAATAAACCATGTTGTCCACAGCACACTTGCACGTTGTGAACAGCACACGCTTACAGCAGAAAGACGACGTACATAATGGCGCACCCACAGACTGCGTTGTCTTCTATATCTATCACATCACTTGCAGCGCCATCTGTTGTTGAAAATTGTAACTACTGTAATTTCGAAAGTTTGTCCGCCTGAAAATGTACTGTTGTCCCAAGCATATTGCCACAAACGGAGTATTTCTATCGCTGCTCGTTTAGTTTTTATTGCCGTTTCAAATATACCGGTCATTTTTGAAACACCCTGTATATTCTATGCGACACTGGTGACGGCATGTGCGTCACATGACAGGAATATGTTGTCGACCCACCTAACTTGTGCACTTCGCGAATGGGTAAAAGGATTCTTCTACTTGCCCGATTTAGGTTTTCTTGTGGATGTGATAATCACTCCCAAAAAAGTGATGAAAACATAAGAGTTTTGTCACATAAACTGAAAACAAAAAATTAAAGTTTTCACTCGATGGAAGATTTGAACCAAGGACCTTTCGTTCCGCAGCTGCTCACGTTACCACAAGACCACGGCGCTCCTGCGGTCCTAGTGTACTTGATGTTACCTATCTTGCCACAAACTACTCATTTTGTATATTTTGCTTATTTTTTCACAGTTCCACACAACTTCTTCCTGTTTTCTCAATTTATCTGTGTTCAGTTTTTCAAGGCCTATCCACTGTGCCAACTTATAACTAAATTTGAGGGGGGTGCGATGGGGAGGTTCCCTTGTTAGGAAGAATCTTGAGAAAGTGTAACTCATCCAAGGAAGTGGCTAATAAGGCACTTGTTCGACCGATTCTTGAGCATTGTTCATCAATGATGGATCCTTACCAGCAAGGACTGATAGAAGAGATAGAGAAGATCCAGGGAAGGGCGACGCGTTTCGTCACGGGATCGTTTAGTCGGCAAGAGAACGTTACAGAAATGCTAAAAAAAAATCCAGTGGCAGACGGTACAAGAGAGGCGCTGTGCGTCACGGGGAGGTTTACTGCTGAAATTTGGTGAGAGTAGTTTCCGGGAAGAGTTGGACAATGTACGAGTATTACTTCCTCCCATATACAACTCGCGAAATGATCACGCCGAGAAGATTCGAGAAATTAGAGCTAATACGGAAGCTTGCCGACAATCACTCTTCTCACGCGCCATTGTCGGATGGAATAGGAGCGTGGGGCAACCATTAGTGGCACCAGAAGAACCCTCCGCAACACACCGTCAGGTGGCATCCGGAGTACTGATGTAGATATAGATGTGAAGTGTTTGACCACTTGGTGCGACTGATAATCCGAGAAAATGTTACTGAATGTTATTACCGCGAAACTCTGCAGTCTGAGATTGATTTTTGAAAGTATTTGTCTGCGTATCTTTTTTCTTTTCTTGTAATAATGTGGCACTGGTGCTTGTATCATATTTAAAACAGAACTGTTGATGTTTGTAAGCCACTAATTACGTTTTAATTATAAATTAATTGCCATCGGACTCTTTATTACAGCACCAGAAGACAGGCTTGCACCCACGGAACACCTGTCAGATCATTATAGTTCCTAACCGTGTGCCAGCTGACACGTGCCCTATCAACAATTCCAGTACTTTTGTCTATTAGTCCCCACCGAAAGAACAAAATATCAGTGATAAGGTTTTCTTGGAAATAAACAAGGTTCAAATACACATTGAATTTCGCCGACCGCGGTGGCCGAGTGGTTCTAGGCACTTCAGTCCAGAACCGCGCTGCTGCTACGGTCGCAGGTTCGAATCCTGCCTCGGGCATGGTGTGTGTGATGCCCTTAGGTTAGTTATGTTTAAGTAGTTCTAAGTCCAGGGGACTGATGACCTCAGATGTTAAGTCCCATTGTGCTTAGAGCCATTTGAACCATTTGAACGCATTGAATTTAATTGTTCTTTAGGCTCAACGTAATCGCAACTGCGTTGCCTAATCACCATTCACACTACACACACAATGACGCGTTTTGCGGTTCTTTCTATGTTTGCCAGTTTGGTTCAATGCGGTCGCTTTCGATTGGACAGTATTTCGTCGGTCAGGAATTAAACACAATTTCAGTTAACGTATTTCCACATGCCTTCAGACCTAGTGCGCGTACCAGTAACCCATTCGGTATTGTCTCCCAGGGTTCAGGCTAGACGGAGTCATTTGCACGAGATATCTTCAGGCGCCACATCTCGCTCCGCTTGTAGTATGGGTGCTGCTACAGCTAGCAAAGGTGAGTAACGGGAGATTCGATTTATTAACTATAGGATCGATATCAGTACCCTCACACGTTCTTACAGCAGTCTAAGTCTACATATTTGAGGTTTGACGGACCTTTCCTTTGTCATTCCGTACCGACGAGAGACCAGCTAATTATTCTAGTGAAAATAACAGTGGCAAACGTTGTATAGAATCTTAGCGGTTTTTTCCCTTCCTTACTTTATTCCATCTCAGTGAAGATGAGATGGTCTTCAGATGCAAAATCTTAAGTACTAAGCATTCCTCGTTCTCTCTCAAGGACAGAGATAGTTCAATAAAAAAATTTCGCGGTAAGTCACGATACGAAGAAACCATGAACAGTAAGAAAATCTGCATTACTTAAATACTGCTACGTGAAGGAGACAGCTCCAATGACGACGAACAAAAGTTAGCCTCTTTCCAGACGAAACGCCGCAAAATCTTGAATGATCATAAGTCATCAGGTTTTTGTGATATAATTTATCGTCAAAATAAACAGCAGACCATTGAGGCGACTGACAACGTTATTGCTCGGTGATAGATGACAGATTACTCTAACAAAATTATTACGTAAGAATAAACTCGAGAATGAGGAAACGATCCGCAAATAAATCTCAGAGTAGTTCTGGTTTTTAATAAGGAATAAATAACGAAAGAACACGTAAAGTGTCTCTTCATTGTGCCACCGAACAATCCGTCCTCAATTCCTACGATATGGCCACTGCAACAGTAGAGAAATACAAATAAAATTATATTCATTTCAAAGGAAGCGAGGAAGGTAAGGAGTTTGTATTATTATTACAATGTAATCTATTTCGACACAGTACAGGAAAATACCATTTACATGTCCAAAGTTCGACGTAAGGCTGAGAAAAGGCGAAGGTATGCGAAAGGAAAAAAAGATTGTTCCAGTTGTCAAAAAAAAAAAAAAGTGGGATTTTCTCGCCGCTTCTGATGGTGTGATCCGTTAACTGCAGTCTCTGGTCACTGTAATGCAGTTACTACTTTCACTATTTCACATGATAAAGAAAGAAAAAAATGTAATACGAGGGTAAGTAAATTATTATCCTCAATTTAGTTATATTTTTGGTTATTTTGGTAGTACTGTCGTTTTACGTTGATGACGCATGCTTTGTTTATTTGTTGTTATATCTTTGCAATTTTCAAGCTGCTAGGTTAGTTTCGTTATCGCTGCCATGATGTTAATCGTGGATGCTCTGTCTATTTGCACCAAAGAAGAGCAACGTTCTGTGATCGGTTTTTTGTGTCATGAAGGCGTATCAGGGTCCGAAATTCATCGAAGACTTTCGGTACAGTACGGGAACAGTGTTTTGCCACAACGGAGTGTCTACGAATGGATTGAAAAAGCAAGTGTTACGCACGATGAAGGAGCCGTACGACCGTTTACCGCCACAAATGAAGAAAGCATTGAACGTTCACGTGAAATGATTCTCTTAGACAGACGATTAACTATGACGAAGTGGCACATCGTCTGCAAATTAGTCACTGTTCTGCCTATGAAATCATCCACAACAGACATGGGTTTCATAAAGTTTGTGAAAGATGGGTCCCAAAACAACTCACACAGCTGCATAAACAAACGTGCTTGGACATCTGCAAAAAACATTTGGATCGCGATGGTAACGAAGCGGACAACTTCTTAGACAGGATCATTACTGGTGACGAAGCATGGAGCCATCATTACGAGCCGGAGAGTAAACGGCAGAGTATGGAACGGAAACATCCAAATTCGCTGTGCAAGAAAAAGTTCAAGGCCCAGCCGTCCACAGGAAAACTGATGCTTACAGTTTTTTGGGACGCACGAGGTCCAGTATTCGAACATTATGGGGAAAGGGGCACAACAATAAGCAGTGTACGTTACAGTGAGATGCTTGCTGCCAGGCTAAAGCCTGCAATTCGAAGCATACCGAGGATTGCTGTCAAAAGGTGTTGTGTTGTTGTACGACAATGCCCGCCCGCATACTGCTGTCCACGTTGCTCAACGCTCCAGAAACTCAAATTTGAAGTACTGGATATTCCTCCATATAGTCCATATCTTGCCCCTTCTGACTATCACTTGTTTGGTCCACCCAAACAAGCATTAAGGGGCCATCGATTTGCCTCGGAAGAAGCAGTGAAAGAAGCGGTGCAATCCTAGCTCGCAGCTCAACCGAGAACCTTCTTTTATGAGGGCATCAGGAAGCTTGTACAACGATGAACTGTGGTATCGACAGTTCCGATGCCACAGCGTAGGTTGGCACTACTAGAACGGAAGATCTTCGCCGACCACAGCGCCCTCTGGACGACGCTGTGCAGCTCTACGAGCGCCGCTCCACTTTCGCCCATTTGATCACGAGTAGAAGACCAAGCTACATTGTTTCTATTCCATGGTGGGCGAGCCACTACAGATTTTGCCTTTGTAACTTCTAGTAGCTGTTAGATTTGATACATGCACGGCTTCGCACCTACATGCTCATCTCAGCCAAAGTTAAGTAACCATTTATGTACTCATCTTTTTTTAGTAAACTTCAGACGTACGCCCTTCCTGTCAACTACGTCCGTCTGGTTTCCTCCTTCCTCTCGCGCCGCCCCTCCTACGTTACCATCCATAACGCCGATTCCCGCACTTTCTGCCCCCCTGCAGGTTTGCCCCAGGGCTCTGTCCTCTCCCCTCTCCTCTACCTCCTCTACACGGCAGATATGCCCCAACCTCCCCCTCTAGTACACCTCCTGCAGTATGCCGATCACACTGCATTCCTTGTCCTTGCTCCTACCCTCCAACGGTCCCAACGCCTTCTCCAGAATCACCTTGACCTTTTCGCCGCATGGTGTAACCAGAGGCTCCTGAAAATCAGTCCTTCCAAGACCCAGGCAATCATCGTAGGTCGTACCACTTGCTCCTTCCGGATCCTTGATTTCTCCCTTACCATCTGCGCCCGTCCTGTCCGCCTCTCCCGCACCCTTACCTACCTTGGCCTCACCATTGACTGTCACCTCACACGGATCTCTCATCTCTGCTCTATCCAATCCAAAGCCCACAACCACCTTCGACTCCTCAAACTCCTCTCTGGCCGGACATGGGAGCTGAACCCCTCTACCATCCTCCACTCCTACAAATCCTTAAACCGTCCCATCCTCCGTTATGCCAGTGCTGCCTGGATATCCACCCCCCCCCCCCCAAATTCTATAAGTCCCACCAGATCCTTGAGCGCCATGCGCTATACCTCGCCTTCTGTATATGCCTCCCATCCCCCATGCAGAACCTCTACGACCTGATTCCTTTCCCCTATCTGCTCCTATTCCTCGAACATGTCCACATACTCTACACCACCCGTCGCCTTGATCCCCCTCATCCCCTGGTTGCTCCTCTCCTCTCCAACACCACTCTGCTGCCCCTTCACTGTTGTGTCCCCCCTACCCTCCAACTCTACACCCTTCATCTCCTTTCCCAAGGTAGCTTCCGTCAACTTCCCCTCCCGGATGACGCCCCCCCCCACTCCTCTTTCATCCTGTTTTTCCCCTGCCTATTCTCTCTCTGCCTCCCTTCTCCACACTCTTTTGCATTACCCTCCTCTGCCTTTCCCCACTCCCTCTCGCATCTGCCCAGCCCCCCCCCCCTTATGAGTCCTCCTCCTCTGTCGGCTCCTTCCCCCCCTCACCCCTACTTCGTTTTTCCCCTCCTTCCCCCTTTTCTTTTCCATCATCTGTCCAGATTCCCCCCATTTGCCCTCGACTGTGGTGTGTCATATTTGTGCCAACTTTTTAGTGCAGTGTTTTAAGTGAGTGTTCAGTGTTGTGCATCTTTTTCAAAGTGTTGCAAACAGAAATCATGCTGTCGATGAGTGTGATTTTTATATCTCTTGCGAACAGAAACCAGTCTGTCGCCGTGTTTTTTGATTGTCTGTCTATTATTTTACCTGTCTGCTTCCTGTGTATTTTATTAGCATCACCAATCCTTTGTTTTATGTTTTAAGTTCCACAATTTTCCGCCATTTTACCATTGAAGTCACCGATTTTATCGCCGGCTTTATTATTTATTATCTTCATTTTTTTTTTTAAATTCTGAATCTCAATAAAGGAAAAAAACAAAGAAAATTAGTAAACTTGTAAAATCTACAGGCACTACCGAAGTACTTCACCTTTTCCTGCTCCTACTCACAACCTTCACTCTCAGACCATTTTGCAGAGGCAGTTCACAAGAGCAAATCCACGCGCCGCCTATCCAGGCGGGATACAAAATGGACCAAGGCATCAGGAAGCTTCTACAATGATGGACCAAGTGACTATGTCGAAAAATGATGTTCTTGTATGTTTCCTATTTGATAGCAATGAAATTTTATAACTACTTTGCGGTTAAAAATTGACTTAACCTCGCACATCAAAATAAATGCACAGTTACATACACTTATTGAAGTGCTTGATACGCATATTTTCCATGCCAACACATGTAACGTTTTAGTTTGGAGAACGTATTTTCCTCATAACAATTATAATCGGCTTCGATGTATAATCCCAGAAGCACCGTTCGATTGCGTCTCGCAGACAAGGTAAGACACCGCTTCTGTTATGAACTGGTTACCCTTGATCGTCTCCGGACTGACATACAAACGAACATTTCCTGATTCCGGAACCGTCGCCGAAGCCGTGAGATGACACTTCGTGACTCACGCCGAGCTGTTAAGGCTACGGCCTGAATCTGACTTGCTTCGCTGCTTCCGAGAACGCTACCGTGTACAAACGGGTGTCAAACAGCACAACGCTGTAAAATTCAACAGGCAGGCGGTAACACTCTGATCACAGCGAAAGTGGAAACAGAACTGTTAAATTACGATTATAATGCACTGCTTTTCGTTTTTTTCACGTGCATTTTCGAAGCCGGGACAACTCCCTTCCTATGAAAACAGAACAATTCGTGAAGTCTGTCTAGCTCAGATAATATATTCACAGATTTTTTGTGTTGCCTGTCTGCATAGCCGGCCGCTGTGGCCGAGTGGTTAAAGGCGCTTCAGTCCAAAACCCCGTGGCTACTACGGTCGCAGGTTAGAATCCTGCCTCGGGCATGGATGTGTGTGATGTCCTTAGGTCAGTTAAGTAGTTCTACGTCTAGGGGACTGATGACCTCAGACGTTAAGTCCCATAGTGCTTAGAGTCATTTGAATCATTTGAACTTGTCTGGATAATCGCAATTTTAGTTTTTTCAGACACTTACTCCAATAGACCATTTACAAAGGCAAAACACACACACAGTGACAACACAATACAAAAGAAACCGACAAGGTACACAATGACATAAACCCATAAATTACCATACACTAAATAAAAAAGGCTCGTTTATAGCTCTGAGCACTATGGGACTTAACATACACTCCTGGAAATTGAAATAAGAACACCGTGAATTCATTGTCCCAGGAAGGGGAAACTTTATTGACACATTCCTGGGGTCAGATACATCACATGATCACATTGACAGAACCACAGGCACATAGACACAGGCAACAGAGCATGCACAATGTCGGCACTAGTACAGTGTATATCCACCTTTCGCAGCAATGCAGGCTGCTATTCTCCCATGGAGACGATCGTAGAGATGCTGGATGTAGTCCTGTGGAATGGCTTGCCATGCCATTTCCACCTGGCGCCTCAGTTGGACCAGCGTTCGTGCTGGACGTGCAGACCGCGTGAGACGACGCTTCATCCAGTCCCAAACATGCTCAATGGGGGACAGATCCGGAGATCTTGCTGGCCAGGGTAGTTGACTTACACCTTCTAGAGCACGTTGGGTGGCACGGGATACATGCGGACGTGCATTGTCCTGTTGGAACAGCAAGTTCCCTTGCCGGTCTAGGAATGGTAGAACGATGGGTTCGATGACGGTTTGGATGTACCGTGCACTATTCAGTGTCCCCTCGACGATCACCAGTGGTGTACGGCCAGTGTAGGAGATCGCTCCCCACACCATGATGCCGGGTGTTGGCCCTGTGTGCCTCGGTCGTATGCAGTCCTGATTGTGGCGCTCACCTGCACGGCGCCAAACACGCATACGACCATCATTGGCACCAAGGCAGAAGCGACTCTCATCGCTGAAGACGACACGTCTCCATTCGTCCCTCCACTCACGCCTGTCGCGACACCACTGGAGGCAGGCTGCACGATGTTAGGGCGTGAGCGGAAGACGGCCTAACGGTGTGCGGGACCGTAGCCCAGCTTCATGGAGACGGTTGCGAATGGTCCTCGCCGATACCCCAGGAGCAACAGTGTCCCTAATTTGCTGGGAAGTGGCGGTGCGGTCCCCTACGGCACTGCGTAGGATCCTACGGTCTTGGCGTGCATCCGTGCGTCGCTGCGGTCCGGTCCCAGGTCGAGGGGCACGTGCACCTTCCGCCGACCACTGGCGACAACATCGATGTACTGTGGAGACCTCACGCCCCATGTGTTGAGCAATTCGGCGGTACGTCCACCCGGCCTCCCGCATGCCCACTATACGCCCTCGCTCAAAGTCCGTAAACTGCACATACGGTTCACGTCCACGCTGTCGCGGCATGCTACCAGTGTTAAAAGACTGCGATGGAGCTCCGTATGCCACGGCAAACTGGCTGACACTGACGGCGGCGGTGCACAAATGCTGCGCAGCTAGCGCCATTCGACGGCCAACACCGCGGTTCCTGGTGTGTCCGCTGTGCCGTGCGTGTGATCATTGCTCGTACAGCCCTCTCGCAGTGTCCGGAGCAAGTATGGTGGGTCTGACACACCGGTGTCAATGTGTTCTTTTTTCCATTTCCAGGAGTGTATGTGGTCATTAGTCCCCTAGAACTTAGAACTACTTAAACCTAACTAGGTCCTTAGGTGACATCACACACATCCATGCCCGAGGCAGGATTCGAACCTGCGACCGTAGCGGTCGCGCGGCTCCGGACTGAGCGCCCAGAACCGCTAGACCACCGCGGCCGGCGCTCGTTTATAGCATTGGAGACAAAACCCTTCAAGCAAACTGAAAAGAGAGATAAATTCCAAGAAGCGGATGAATGGGAACTTAACTACCGAAGTGGCAGTGTGGTATCTGTAAAAATCAGAAGCAGAAATTTTAGAACAATATATATGCAGGGTGAATCACCTAAGACTCACACCGCAAATATTGCAGAAATGGAAAGTGCTGTGGGGCAGCGAGTTTGTTGGGGGAAAATAATTATTGCTGTACAAATGTTTGAATGTTGAATCAGTTCCTGGCATTTAGAACGTTATTTATGCGGTCTTTCGCCGTTCTCAACACTGGCTCTCTAATTCCTTTTTAGCATCCAGAAAGTGATTTAACAAAACGTGAAGCCTGTAATTAGAATTCCTAGTGCCCACTTCATCTGAGAATACAATTATAGCTGCAGCTTATAGCTCTGAGGAATTAGGAGATTGTCCAGGATTTATAATCGAAAACGATATTCCAAAATAGTTGAGTATATTCTGAAAGTCACTGATAAAAAAAACACAAGTATCCCTAAAACCTAACTAACAGAGCAGTCCAGAGTCTAATGCGCTGATGCAACTACAAATGTCCGAATTAAATGTTGAAATGAATGCTCGCCATAATTTGATGATAATATTTCATCAAACGCCACGCTAAATAATTGGTAGAATGTCTGTCCCGCGATGGCACGTGAAAATACGACAATACGCAAACTGAAGCTAGATAATGAAAATCACTTGAAATGATTTCATGGTTACGCGCATCTCGAGTAACTGAATATGGCATCCGAGGCTGTTAGTAGCAGTGATACCGACGCGACGCGACGCGACTCCCGACAAAGATGGCGTGTTATTCAGCGTCTGGAGAGAACTGGGGCCTTGCTTCCTCGCGCAGCGTTCTTATATATAAAGCCGCGGTGCGGACGGCTGAGGGAACGCCTGATCAAATCGGCTCTCCCGACAAGCCGCTGGGCTAGTAACGCACCACTTCAAGTTACATAATAAATTATAGCTTTTTTTTGCTGATGGCCGATGAAGCTCTTAATTTAAAAGTGCATTCAGCACGCAGGTAAGTATTGATAATAAATTTTTGACGTGGCTAAGTTAAATATTTTGGGCGAGAGAATTAATTAAATTACACTGCACGCAGTAGATGAGCTCTGAACTGGCCCTTTTGAGATCCGCTATCGCTATAATTTTATAGGTATTCAAAAGAAACTTTTCACATCTTCATAGTCATAGCGGATCTCCAACCTATTTAAATCTAAACATCCTAGCCTTATTTACTAGCCTACTTAATCTATCTTGCTTCCTTCAGTTTTGAGACGAAAACCACAAAATCATGAATTTCCACTAAAATCTTAATTTGTGAAATCCAAAGTACTGTTTTTATTAAATCATTATGAAAGCTGAATCTAAATATAAATTTTGAAGTCTCTAGCTCTTTTCTGTTGCGCCAATGATTTCTTCAGAAAAACGTCCAAATTTCGAAAATGGCTGAAGTTATCGAACTGATACTCAACACACATTAATTTAGTATTATTTCTGACATGCTAGAAAAGTTTTAGGCTATTTGCTTGATTTTTAAAGTATTGCGCAACATTTATGACGTCAGAGCTAGTTACAGCAGACTGGCTGGCACACAATGGAAAGACATGTGAATTTACTACAGCGTGAGTAGGCTGCTTCCCTACAGTGATATTGATGCATGGTTTTCACAGAAAAAAATTGGTAGTCAGGAGCTCGTATTTTTAACCACTGAACAGATTGCAGTAACACTTAGAAAATGTATTTTTATGCAAACATACACTTTTTTAAATGACACGATGCCTACTAACATTAAGAGACTAAAGGTAGGGAGAATGAGAATGTTAATGGTGTTCGTTGAGTGTACGAGATATCATTATTAAATAGTTTCCACAGCGACACTCGTCTGTGCCATTCTGCCTGTGTGGTTGCAAGGTGCGATGTTGTGATGATTGCTTACAGTATGCTCGCGTGTTCCTTGAGTGCATTGCGACTTGCTAGTCAGTTAGTTTGTCATTATCTAGGCAGTAGGTCGTGAGTGGACGATGGGATTTGCCAATGTAGAAAAAGCCGATATGCTCACGGTGTATAGAGAGTGTAGGAAGAATGCAGTTCGTTCTTGAACGGTGGAACGTCAGAGTTATTGGCTGCTCATAGGCCTTTTTTTTTATAGATACAGCACTGAAAGCGCACAAGTATCAAAGTTTCCTAACAGTCCATCTCCCACGGATGCTACAAGATTGTCCCTCTACAGACGAGGAGGGACCTGTGGTATCAAACCTGTGATGGTCAGTCGTCTCGTTATGGTCAGCATTCACATAACTAGTGTACGTACTTGTATTGTTCTTTAGTGTGTGGTACAACAGGTATTGTCCAAGGGTCGGTGTGAGAACTTTGCAGAATATGATATCTCGCAAGCGACTCGCACCAATCGTGCAACAAACACCACTGATATTCTAATCTACCCTACTTTAATAAAAATCTCTCGGTGTACATGCCGCGTCAAATCAGGATAAAACTCCAAGCTTTCGACCACTACCTCCATGGTCGTCGTCAGGGCTAAAACTGACTGTCGTGAACTAGCGAGGTTCCCACTTTTATATGCAAAGGACGGCTTCTGATTGGCTGGAATACGTCAGCGACCGAGCGAGGTGGCGCAGTGGTTAGCACACTGGACTCGCATTCGGGAGGACGACGGTTCAATCCCGTCTCCGGCCATCCTGATTTAGGTTTTCCGTGATTTCCCTAAATCGTTTCAGGCAAATGCCGGGATGGTTCCTTTGAAAGGGCACGGCCGATTTCCTTCCCAATCCTTCCCTAACCCGAGCTTGCGCTCCGTCTCTAATGACCTCGTTGTCGACGGGACGTTAAACACTAACCACCACCACCACCACGTCAGCGATATGGCGCGTAGTGAAGTGGCGCCCTCTACTTCCATAGATGTAGTTGCTATCCCGCGTTGCTTGCAGCGCCATCCCTTGAATCAGGAGGTAAAGTGCGAGAAGTTTTTCTCTGCGATTTTTCTTTATCCAGTGCACTCTTCCAAGTGTTGCTAAGTGCAGCCGGCCGAAGTGGCCGTGCGGTTAAAGGCGCTGCAGTCTGGAACCGCAAGACCGCTGCGGTCGCAGGTTCGAATCCTGCCTCGGGCATGGATGTTTGTGATGTCCTTAGGTTAGTTAGGTTTAACTAGTTCTAAGTTCTAGGGGACTAATGACCTCAGCAGTTGAGTCCCATAGTGCTCAGAGCCATTTTTTTGCTAAGTGCATAGCCGTTGTCTCTATTAAAGTTATTATCGCTAAGTCTAATTTCGACTGCTTCCCGGATCACAGAGTCCCAGTAATTCGATGTGTGGGCTATTACTCTGGTTTCTTCAAATAAAATCTTATGCTTGTTAAGCAGGCTATGTTCAGCCACCGCTGATTTTTCCAAATACCTGTATTTCAGGTGGCGTTGGTGCTCGATGCAGCGGTCGGCAACGGATCTTACAGACTGGCCCACGTAATTCTTGCCGCATTCGCAAGGAATAGTATAAATTCCCGGCACTCATAAGCCGAGACTATCTTTGACTGGTCTCAACATTTCCTTAATTTTCCTAGGTGGTCGGAAAACTGGTTTTATTCCTTGCCTCTTCAGGACTCTGGCTATCTTGCTCGTTGTAGTACCGCAAAAGGAAGCCGCGCTATGTGTTGGTCCTCTTCTTGTATGTGGCCGGCATCGTGTCTTACTTTCTTGGACAATACTGATTTAATTTCACCGGCAGAATAACCATTCCTCTTGAAAACAGTCGTCAAATGGTTAATCTCGGGACCGAGGTGGTCCTTGTCGGAAATAGTCCTGGCTCTGTGTACTAAAGTATTCAGCATAGCTCTCTTCTGAGACGGATGATGGAAGCTATGGCTATGCAGATATAAGTCTGTATGGGTTGGCTTCCTGTACACAGAATGGCCCAGTCGTCCATCCGGCTTTCGCTCTACCAACACATCTAAAAAAGGTAACTTCCCTTCCTTCTCTACCTCCAATGTAAATTTTATGTTTGGATGTACACCATTCAGATGTTCGACGAACTGCTGCAGCGTGTCGCTGCCGTGTGGCCAGATTAAAAAAGTATCGTCGACGTATCTGTAGAAGCATGATGGGCGGAGGTGAGCACTGCTCAGGGCTCGTTCTTCGAAGTCCTCCATGAAAAAATTCGCTATTGCTGGTGACAGTGGCGAACCCATGGCTGTTCCATCCGTCATTTCATAACCATGGAGGTAGTGGTCGAAAGCTTGGAGTTTTATCCTGATTTGATGCGGCATGTACACCGAGAGATTTTTACTCAAGAAATACGTCGCGAAAGACTTCGTAGCCATACCCTACTTTAAGTTTGTAAATGTAAATAGGCATTGTTGCACTTCAAAACGGGCGTGTTTTATTAAAGAAATTCTAAGTTGAAATGATAATTAAATCAACACGCTAACTGCAAACAGGCGTTAATATACATCATTGGGGAAATGATGAAAATGTGTGCCCCAACCGGGACTCGAACCCGGGATCGCCTGCTTACATGGCAGACGCTCTATATATCTGAGTCACTGAGGGTACAGAGGAGAGTTCGCCTGCAGGGACTTATCCCTTGCACGCTCCCCGTGAGACCCACATTCCCAACATGTCCACACCACTACATTCGTAGTTGCCCTCACAGATGGTTGCCCATCACACTCATTACTCGTGGCAGATTAATCTGCCAAGTCCCGTAAGAGTTGGGGCATAGCGTGTGCATTCGCACAAGAAGGTCAATGGTCGGATAGCCACATTTTAACTATATATGAAGGTAGTATCTGTTCCCGACAGAACAGATATCATTGATGACCGTGCAGCTTCTCTAGAATGAAATGATAATTAAATCGACACCCTAACTGCAAACAGGCGTTGATATACATCATTGGGGACATGATGAAAATGTGTGCCCCGACAGGGACTAGAGCCCGGGATCTCCTGCTTACACGGCAGACGCTCTATTCATCTTTTTTATCTCATTTTGTTCTATATTGTTCTTTGAATTTGTTCGTGCAGGTTGTTCGTTGATCTGTTTACTCAGTTTTTTTATTACTCTGGCCGAACACGCCGAGCTACCGTGCCGGCACCCATCTGAGCCACCGAGGGCACATCATGTCCCCAATGACGTATATCAACGCCTGTTTGCAGTTAGGGTGTCGATTTAAATATCATTTCATTCTAGAGAAGCTGCACGATCATCAATGATACCTATTCTGTCGGGAACAGATACTTCGTTCATATTCATTTTCTAAGTATTATTGCAGTATGTTTATTTTCTAATAATACGAGACCCTGGCTACCAATCCATTCTGTGAAAACCGCACATCAATAGCACTTTCCATTTCTTCAGTATTTGTGGTCCTAGTTATTCGATTCACCCTATAGGGCTTATATATAAGATGGAACCACGAAGCTAATCGTTCCAAATTTGCAGAAAATTAAAACGACGCTGCTATTATTCCACGAATAAAGAACAAGATATGGAAATTATCAGAATAAATAATCGCAATGAATATGTAAAAGAAGTGTCACGTAAAAAACTTCAGAAAAGGTCAAATTACTCTATAATAACAACTCAGTTCCAAATGAATCGAAATACATGGAATAGTTACAAAGCACACGCACTCACACGCACAATCAAGTATTACGTTTGACAATAAACTATCCATAAAAACGTTCCAAAATTGGTGACATCGCACAGAACCAACATAATAACACGGTCTAATACATGTCTTTCAAATGGACGCCGCCTGGCGACTTTCGGCTTCCTAAACTATCCCAGTGAACCTACCGAGGAAAGGTGACTCATGATTCGGCCACGTGTCGTTCCTGGAGAATTTTCACAGCATTGAGAGGTGAAACATAGGGTAGAGAGAAACTGAAATATTCTGTGATCCGGTTGGGCTTCGATCCCACGATCTCTTGGTTTCCATTCACGGGCTTTCACACTGCATCGCCAGGCCCAACCAATAACATGCTGAAAATGCGTGTGCTCTTTGTGTGCTCCACTGACAAAACACAGGCTGAAGAACAGCTTAACCATAAGAACAGCAGTTACATATGTGAGACACTAACACACATTATAAGTAATAAAAATGTGCGTTGAACAAGAAGAACAAAGCTCTGCTTAGCGTAGAAATATAATGACACCATCTGCAAAACAAAACTACTGAATTTAAGTGAGAATGTATGTGTAATCGAAGCCACGAAAATAACTCAATAAGTTAAGGTGAAACTCGCCTGCCAAAACAAAAATTGCATTTATTTACTTGCACACAGAGAGACATACGGTAAAAATAGTATAAGAGAAAAATTTCGATCTGTGGGCAACTCATACCGGTCACTAAGAGTGTTTTATCAGATGTTACTTTTCAATTTTCTTCTTTTTCCTGGTTGCGTTTAAAACTCGGTCGCTGTTACAGCTATTGAAGAAAAACTTTGACAGCAGCTCAGCTGGTAGTTTGAGCAGCGGCGTTTTGTTGATACTGAGATAATATCACGTGCGCATTAAATCCCGCTTCATTGCCTCCAGACACAGAGAATATATTATCAAAGTGCACACCCAGGAAATTAAACGGGGACCGGCGAGCCTCGCTCGTGTTGCAGCGGGTTGCCTTATTACGGAAAACAAAGCAGCAGTGAGTCTCTGAAGCCACCAGTCTGCGCAGAAATACGCATTCCTTTGCTCACTACGTCTGAGAAATGAGTTGCTCCTTATATATTAAAACGGGGTAGGCAATCTCATACCGGAATAGAAAAAATGAAAAGTCGCGAAGTGATGTGGCATTCATCCGAAAGAAACGATTTCTCAGCACAACGAGAAAGTGTGAACAAAGGAAGAAAAGAAGCCAACAAAACATCCATTTGGAAACTACAAAATACTCCCGTTCCATACTGTACAGCATTTGTCAGTATCGGAAACGTCAAGTTCACAGGTCTCGATGATACGCTGTAATTCGGAAACTATCGACCATACATTACATTGCAAGGAATTTAAACATTGCTTGAATAATGCAGGATGTCTAACGAGGATGAATCAAGTTAATGATCTTTCTCTAAAAGAAAGTACATTTAGTTTTGTACTTTTCGAAATACCGTTTGACTATCTGGCACGATGATTTGAAAACCAACAGTTGAAAAACTTTGAGTCACATACAGAGTGAAACAGCTAAAAATCAAACTGTACAAGTGCGAGTAGAATCCGCACTCTGAGCGTGCCGTATAAACTTAATAATGTATATAGACAATAATAATAATAATAATAATAATAATAGTAATAATAATAATTTCATCTGGCTTAGTAGCCTGGTGAAAGCATTCTACGAACTTCCAGCATGCTTGTCTGCATGTGCTGTAACTGTTCATTTGCACTTTATAATATGTATATATATTTGACGTGGCTTTTGTACTTTTAGAAATACCGTTTGACTATCTGGCATGATGATTTGAAAATGGATCGTGACCCGAAACTAGTCATTGAGAATATAAAAAGGTGGAATTTGCAACTTTGGCCGGTTTTTCATTGCACAGAAAGACTTTCTATTGGATGCCACTTCGGCGATTTGTGTGTCCCTAATCTACTCCACTCATTCAACCAAGGAAAGAGTCCTACAGTTTTAACGTGGGATCCGAACCACTTGTTTTTGGGGCAACTCCTCACATCGTTGAGAAATGAATGTTAAGTTCAAACAAAGACTGAAACATTCTTGGTCCAACCGAGAAACGATCCCCTGACCTGGCGATTTTCCTTCACGCATATTACTGTTTTTTTTTCAGGTAAGGAGCACGGCGCGAGAGAGAGAGCAGGGATCACCACCCGAGGCTTAGCAGCCACTTTGTCGCCCTGCTCACGGGATTGGAACAGGGATCAAAGAGGACAGATACAATGTTTTTAACTAAAAGGTAAAGACCATACCAAGTAGGTAAAGAAAGTCCCACAACAGGTGAGCCTGCAGAACGTCCACGTCGTATGATGAGGAGGAACTGTCCTCTGTGTACACAGGTCGAAATCGATCTCGAATCGTGGACCATCATCATCTATCCGTTCTCGTACGTGGAACACCCAGGTAGAAGAAAGGTCCATGAGCAAAGAACGCAGATAATTGTCAAAACAGGACCGGCATTTCGCCTGGCATTGTAAGTTCTTATGTTTGTCCAGCAGGAAGGACCAGCAATCAGCAATCTAACACTTCTTCGACGCTGTCGTGGAAGAAATAGTACAACGCCATTCCTTTAACCCAGCTGCATTTGTCCTGGTGGCTGGAAAGTAGACGGCATCCGGGTGAAGTAGGGCGTCAGAAACAATCGACGCGGGCGGCCGGTGTAAGAGTAGGACTGACATTCGTTGTGTGGGTAGCTAATATGCAGCCGCCGTGCCACACGTCACGCGATGTGCGTCAGAATCTATTACTGTTCTACGTGGACACAAAGGTGCGTCGACCAGATGAACTGAGAGCAGTCGTTGGCGATTAGGGAATTAGTCATTCACCATCACGTACCACGAAGCCCGCACTTACGTTGGGTAAAGCGTTAATATATCGCACGTCGTCCTCTCTTCCATTGTACGGCATGGTGGCGTCATTCAACCACGTTGGCGTGGTGGTGTCTCTGCAAATGGCGATAATAGTTCTTTGCCGTGGCCGATCGCGTAGCAGGCGGGTCGTCCAGCAGATAACTATAGTCCGCGAGGAACGTCCTAATGTGACAGAGTGGCTGCGAAATATGACAGTCAGTGATTGTGGAGCTACTTCGTCGATCACGGTGCCTGTCAGATGTACTTGATCAGAATGTCACAGTCGGCGCATCGAAAAAATTGTTCAAATGGCTCTGAGCACTATGGGACTTAACATCTGTGGTCATCAGTCCCCTAGAACTTAGGACTACTTAAACCTAACTAACCTAAGGACATCACACACATCCATGCCCGAGGCAGGATTCGAACCTGCGACCGTAGCGGTCACGCGGTTGCAGACTGAAGCGCCTAGAACCGCACGGCCACACCGGCCGGCTCGGCGCATCGTTCCAAGAAACAGCGCCCTCGCTCTGCTCCTGACACTGGTGAAACCTACGCCACTTTCATGTGAAGGCAATGTCAACGTGTCTTAACGAATTTTGAAAACAAGTTCAGCCATCGCAAAATGTCCAAATGTAGCTTGTAGCATCGTAGCAAGCGTACCGGACATCAGTAGCACATGGGATAAATGATTTAATTTTGGAACTACGTAGACGTGAACGTACTGTGCCCGACCAGGCCTCTGTGGTCGAGCGGTTCTAGGCGCTTCAGTCCGGAACCGCGCTGCTGCTCCGATCGCAGGTTCGAATCCTGCCTCGGGCATGGATGTGTGTGATGTCCTTAGGTTAGTTAGTTTTAAGTAGTTCTAAGTCTTGGGGACTGATGACCTCAGATGTTAAGTCCCATAGTGCTTATAGTCATACTGTGCACACTGAAGTACGTTCATTGTGCGTAGCGACTGCATTTATTTATTTAGACGTAAAGTTCCGTAGGACCAAATTGAGGAGCAAATCTCCATCGTCATGAAACGTGTCAGTACATGAAATTACAACATAAAAGTAATAAAGATAAAAATAAAATGTTTACGAACACGAAAAAAGTAAAGCCATAAGTTTAAGTAAATGCGATCAACAATACAACAAGAATCAGCTTAATTTTTCAAGGAACTCCTCGACAGTTTCGATTGGAAAGCGCGTGGATTACTTCTAAGATTTTTGAATTCTAGCGGTAGCTTATTGAAAATTGATGCAGCAGGATACTGCACACCTTTCTGCACAAGAGTTAAGGAAGTCCGGTCCAAATGCAGGTTTGGTTTCTGCCGAGTATTAACTGAGTGAAAGCTGCTTATTCTTGGGAATAAGCTAATATTGTTACCAAAAAATGACAGTAAGGACTATATATATTGAGAGGCCAATGTCAAAATGCCCTGACTCGTGAACAGGGATCGACAAGAGGTTCGTGAAATTATACCACTTATTTCCCGAACCGCCCATTTATGAGCCAACAATATCCTTCTAGAATGGGAAGAGTTATCCCAAAATATAATACCATACGACACAAGCGAATGAAAATAAGCAAAGTAGACTAATTTTCGTGTCGAACGATCACTCACTTCAGATACAGTTCGAATAGTATAAATGGCAGCATTAAGTCTTTAAACAAGACCCTGAATGTAAGCTTTCTACGACAGTTTAGTATCTATCTGAACACCTAGAAATTTGAACTGTTCAGTTTCACTAATCAAATGCCCATTCTGTGAAATTAAAACGTCAGGTTTTATTGAATTGTGTGTTAGAAACTGTACAAACTGAGTCTTACTGTGATTTAGCGTTAGTTTGTTTTCTACAAGCCATGAACCTAGGTCATGAACTGCACTATTTGAAACTGAGCCCTTGTTGCACACAACATCCTTTACTACCAAGATAGTGTCACCAGCAAACAGAAAATTTTAGAGTTACCCGTACTATTTGGCGCATCATAGGAACAGGGTGGCCCCAACACTGATCCCTGGGGCACCCCCTCACTTGACCATACCCAACTCAGATCCCACATCACAGCCGTTTTCAACACTGTGAATAAAGACCTTCTGCTGTCTGTTGATAAGGTAAGAGGTGAACCAATTGTGAGCTAATCCCTGTATTCTGTAATGGTCCAACTTCTGCAGCAATATTTTGTGATCAACACAATCAAATGCCTTAGTTAAATCAAAAAATATGCCTAGCGTTCGAAACTTTTTGTTTAACCTATCCCGTACCTCACAGAGAAAAGAGAATATGGCATTTTCAGTTGTTAAACGACTTCTAACGCTGAACTGTACATTTGATAGCTAATCGTGTGGTATAAGATGAACAATTATCCTTACACACACACACACAGTCCTTTAAATAACTTCAGCAAACATTGATGGCATAGAAATAGGTCTAAGATTGTCTACATTATTCCTTTCTCCCTTTTCATAAAGCAGCTTTACTGCTGAGTACTTTAATCGTTCAGGAAACTAACCATAGCTAAAGGAAACGTTATTGTATAAATATGGCTAAATACAGGGCTAACATGTGCAGCACAGTACTTTAATATTCTGTTAGGCACTTTATAATATCCATGAGAGTCCTTAGTCTTCAGTGATTTAATTATTCACTCAATCTCCCCTTTGCCTGTATCACAGAGGAGTGTTTCAGACATCAATCTCGGAAAGGCATTTGCCAAGAGAGTTATATGAGTCCCTGCTCAATTAAATTTTTATTTAATTCACCAGCAATGCTCAGAAAATGATTGTTAAATACCATACATATATCTGATTTGTCAGTAACAGAAATATTTTTACTACTTGTGCTGCTGACCAGACACTTACTTCACAACTGACCATATGGTTTTAATTTTATCCTGTGAGTTAGCTATTCTATTTGCATACCACATACTCTTTGCCTTCGTAATAACATTTTTAAGTGCCTTACAGTACTGTTTGTAATGGGCTACTGTAGCGTGACTGTGACTACTTCTAACATTCTGATGTAATTCCCGCTTAGTTCTACATGATATCCTTATCCCACTAGTCAGCGACCCACGCTGCCTTTTACTTCTAATACCTCGTTTAGAAAGTTCTAGTGAAAATCACTCACAAAGAGCATGAGAACTGAGTTAAGGAAAGCATTATATCACGTATCTGAGGTTACAGTCGGTTACGTGAGACCGCCGCATTTATGTGGCCATGAAATAACATCCCAGAAACTTTCAGCTCGGGTACTTTAGTCTAAATCGTGAATGCCGTTCCCGGGACCAGCCAGCTGCCCACATCCACACACTTCATCTGCCGCAGACTGATGATACTGCGCGCCACTGTACCATACTGTTGAAGCCATCGCAGCGCTGTCTGAATGTCATGACCTGTCCTGGCCAGGAATACTTCACCATCAGCATATGCACAACATCAGAACCTCACGGTCTGTGAACTAACCCCTTCCAAGTGTTGTCGAAGTCCATGCTGGGCTTGCTCGAGGGCTACTGCAAATAGAACGGTGTCAAGGGGTATCCCTACGTCACAGAACGCTCGATAGAAATCGGTTCCGATCGATAACAGTCCACCATTACCCTTGACTGTGCTAAGTGAATCAAGTACAAGTCTACATTTACAAACATACCGGGCAGGGACATGTGTTCCATGACCACGCAAAGAAAACCGTGATCGACGCTGCAAGCTGACTTCAATGTGATCATGTCCCTATACGATCCCTATGCCGTGGGAAAACTGCTCTTTCCACAAACGGATGTTTGATCAGCAAGTATTGGATTCTTGAGTATGGAGTATAGAGAAGCACTGAGGATGCATCTAAAAAGCTTATAGTCAACTTTTAGCAAAGTTAGGGGTTGATAGCCATACAGGCGCCACCCACTGACACGTTTAGGCACAAGGATCATGGTACCTTCCGTAAATTTCGTGGGGACTCGGAAGAAGGGTGTCGTAAGTTCTTTACACATTCGGATCCATGTTGCGCCCATGAAACTAGAGCGGGACCGATAAAAGTGAGTAGTGAACCAATCAGGTGCAGGTGATGTGTTCAGCGCACGGCTCTTCAAAGCCATATGCAGTACGTCCTGAGTACTGTCTACCAGAAGCGTGGCGTTGTTCTGCACAGCCTCAGTTACTCGTATGTAGTGCAGCACGTCTGCCAGTACCACGTCGCTCCTTGGGCTCTCGGTGTAGAAGTTGCGGTGTTATTGGGTGAACGATCGGTCAATATCTGTTTGCATCACTACTTGCCTCTCCTCCGTCGTTTCGACTGCCGTGATGCGCGTGCGTTTGCGCTGACGTCTTTCTAGTGGTATGTAATGCAGTGATGCTCGTTCGTCATGGAGGCCGTCTTGTATTATCACATGGACTCTGACGGCCGATTGCTTCGCAGTGGTCTGACACTCCACTCCTTTTTACATTCGTCAGACATCAGCAAACACACCATGTGAGTGCGTTAACGTCACTAGGATAACTTTTTGGGGGTTAGGAGTGGACCCTTATTCTATGATAGAGCACAGCGGTGTTTAGCTGTAAAATTGGTTTATTCCTGTATTGTTGTTAAAAAAGCACACAAGTTTATATAGGTTGTGACACGACAATTTCAGGACAGTTGTCAAGATAACGCATTACATTGTGTTTAGCACAAAAAACACTGAATGCTACAGTATCAAATTGAAACAGAGGGTTCTCTACAAGATTTTTCTTACTTCTAGACAGTGAAGTTGGCCAATATTACGACAAATCATCCGATTCCGGTTCTAAGTTCGGTACTATTTAGGATGACAATCAAGTCAATGGAGGATGGTTAGTTTTTGTGACAAGATGAGCACAAGATTACTGAAGGTTGCTGGAGCTCACAGTGGACGCAAGCTGGTGATCCAACGATTTTACACCTCTGCCAGTGTCATTTACCTTTAGCTGCGACATGCTGTCGGCTACATGGCTGCTCTCGCCCTCCAAAAAACCCTATAAAAAGCTAATCAAAATCTTTACTGATTTTATCATCTGAAACTGTCCTATGTTTCTCGTTAGGCAAGAAAACATGCACTCATCTCTAGTCTGGAAAATATGCCGATATACACGTATGCAAAGTCAGCAGTGTGTATGTTTCAACGCCCTCTCAGTTCTCACAAGAACAATTAACTACGTGGCTGTTTCATATCTCCACTATCGCAGCTCAATGACTCTTCAGGTGATTTCTAGCTGAATATCAGGCAAAGTGAACGCAGTGTTCACACAAAAATTCCTCTTTTGGCGTCGTATATAGCGTGATGCGCCCTGCTCTACACTTGATGCTGGTTCAGAGGAGAGTCCCCGAAGTTTTCGGTATTGTGTCTTTCCTAGCGAACTGTCCTCCACCTGTGTCCTTTCGTGCTTCACGTCATGGCTTTTTCAGACCAATGGGAGCATTCCTTTCATCTTGTGGAAACTACCACTGCCAATCGCAAAGGGCCTACCTTTAAACTGCCCCAAAATATCGCCCCTTTTTCTCCTTCCGAGTTTATTTCAGCCAATTGGACATTTTGTACCCGCTCCTGACGCCTAAATGTTACACGCGTACATCACGAGTGTACCACAGGCATTTCACGTGATCAACTGCGTTGCTGGTCTGTTTGTACCCATCTGGAAATTCCCCAACGCAGTTTTCTAAGGAATTTCTCCATCGCAAGCAGCAGTGGGCTGCTGCTACCTGCTCCCCTCGATGTATCGCCTGGCGCATTCATTGTCTCTCATGCCACGGATCACCAACTCCTGTTAGAAGGCTTCCGTTGTACGCAGGCTGTGATGGCACAACTTGTGTCTGCCCCCAAACTAAAACTTTTCTTCCAGCAGCTTTTTTCACCTTTTGCTCATTGACATCCAGGATTTGGGTTTGGTGTGTTAATAGCATCGAATCGAATGTCATCTCCTTGCATTACATATGTACATTTTGATAGGCAATTCTGCTCACTATCACCAAAGTATGTCAGGTGACATATCCCACTACTTGTTATGCGGTATAAAATCTCATGTAAGGTGCGAAATTAACATTCATTCAAGCTGCCACCTTACAGTGAATTGGAACAAGCAGGCTTTAATGCGTTGGATGGCCTGTTGACAGACTGGCGATGGTGTTTGCATTGCCAGTTACCTTAATACCACATAATAAAATTCGGGCTTATTTCTGCCATAGCCTATAAATACCATGTATAAGGCGGATTTGACACAATCCACCATAGCAATGTGGAACTGTAAGCTCGAAGGTACCATTAGCATCCATGGCAAGTATCCTCAATGTTATGGCGACAGTCCTCATCATGGGGGTGGGAAACATTTAGTTTCCATGGTCCCCTACTATGTCTTGTCTATCATCTAGGCAAGGTAATGGCGCAAATATAAGCTTGGTGGTTAGTAAAAGCTGTCGGTCATACCTCATGCCAATTGGGGCCACTCGGATCCTCGAAATCCACCCTACCAATATGACAGTCCCAGTGGATAGTGAGGTACATGTACTCTCCTTTGTCGCTGTGTTATAGGGGTCAGGTGTCCTTGCAGTGTTAGGTCCTGTACCAATGGTGCATCCTCATCTACATGAATTCTGCGCAATTCATGCTTAAGGGCCTGGCAGAGGGTTCATAAAACTACTTTCACACTATTTCTCTACCGTTCCACTCCTTAACAGCAAACGGGAAAAACGAACACCTAAATTTTTCCATGCAAGCTCTGATTCCTCTTATTTTATTATAACGATCATTTCTCCCTATGAAGGTGGGAGTCAAAAAATTATTTGTACATTCAGAGAAGAACGTAAGAGATTTAAATTTTGCGAAACGATCGCGCTGCAACGAAAAACGCCTTTTTTTTTTAATGATTGCCATTCCAAGTCGCGTATCATGTCCATGATTCTCTCTCCCCTATTTCGCAACAATACAAAAAGAGCTTCCATTTGTTTGAACTTTATGTGTGCCCTCCGTCAGTCCTATCTGATACAGATCCCACACCCACACCCCACAGCTGTACTCCAGAAGAGAACGGACAAGCGTCCTACAGGTACTCTGTTTAGTAGACCTGTCGCATCTTCTCAGTGTTCTGCCAATAAAACACAGCCGCGTGGGGTGGCTGCGGGTTTCGAGGCGCCATGTCACAGATTGAGTTGCTCCTCCCGCCGGAGGTTCGAGTCCTCCCTCGGGCATGGGTCTGTGTGTTGTTCTTAGCCTAAGTTAGTTTAAGTAGTGTGTAAGTCTAGGGACCAATGACATTAGCAGTTTGGTCCCGTAGGAATTCACAAACGTTTTTTTGAATAAAATACAATCTTTGGTTTATCTTCTCAACAAGATTATCTATGTGATCGTTCGAACATACGTTGTTCGTAATTGAAATTCCTGGGTATTTTGTTGGATTGGCAGCCTTTAGATTTGTGTGATTGATCATGTAATCGAAATTTAACGGAATCCTTTTGATACTCATGTGGATGACGTCGCACTTTTAATTATTTAGGATCAGCGGCACCCTTAAAAGGCCAGAGTCACACGAAAATCGCTGGGCGCGGGCGTCTCGTGCTGACGTGGCTCTATTTCGCGCCTACTCCATGTTAACAAATGGAGCAACTCATACACGAATAGCGCGATGGGGACGCGATATTTCGTCACGAGTGGCGTACCGAAGGGACGCGTGACGGAGACGTCAGTGGCGCGCTGCTGTTTTCGTTAGTTTAAAGTCATGCGATATGCCTCGAGATAACTGTTTTATGTAGATGAAGAAAAGATACATCCATCTCTGTAGACAGTTTCTCAGTAAAACTTTTAATTTAGCGTAAAAATCTGAAAACCGTTTCTCCGCTTTCAATTTGAAGGAAACTATCCGCCAAAAAAAAAAAAAAAAAAAAAAAATCGACATCTTACAGTCTGATATCGCACCTTCATAGTGAACTAGTTTCATTTTCGTTATTCCCTTAGTTATTGAGACACTTCCGAAGTAAGTAAACTGCCAGGCATGTTTTGAAAAGTTTGCAATGAAGAACGTAGCCGGAGACCAGTTTACGTTAAGTGGATTTCAGGACATAGGTTACTATGTACTAAATACAGTTAGCGTATTGAAATTGCTTTTAATGAAGGAAGGAGAACGATACCTCTTTCAACTCCCGAGTAAATAATTGATATATTTTGACGTTTGGCCGTCACGAGCTACGACGCGCAACACTAAACTTTATGACTGTGCGTTAAGCGGATTTGTGACTCGTGCTTCTCTTTCGTATGTGGTTTATAAAGTCAGTTACAATCACATTTTAAGTTAATACTCATTAAGAGCTATTTTCATTTTAAAACTAGAGGTAAGTAATTATAGATCCAGCGGGGGAGTTAGCTCTACGATATACTTTACACGCAAACGTTTTAAATCTGCACTAACAGTTTCATTCACGAAACATTCAATAACTACGTTCGTCGAACAAATGGCTTTTGTTCCAACGAGCAGCGAATGAGAAATGGGATTTGGCTATTGATATAATTAAAGCATCCTGTATTCTAGATGTTTTATGTTTATCTACTTCATGCTCATATATTTGGTCTTTCTTCATACAGGCAGTATGTATGAGGTAAAACGCCATTTTGAATATTTTATATCAGTTATTAGACAGTTATTTATGTTATCTTTGAAAAATAGCTCTATCTTTCTTTTTCAGGACGAACGACGTTGAGTCTTTGTAGTTCCAACGTTGTGCTGCTGAAACGCTCTGATTTTTCTGTGTTACTTAGCGCAGAAGTAGAAACCTTATTTTGAGAAAGTTCAACAACACAGATGAAAACAAATAATGTTTACTGCAGTACAAATATGCACAAGCAGCAGCAGAAGATATGGAAAAATTTAGCGCTATTCCTGTTGCAACTTACGCTAAACACATACAGTTAGCATTACATTTTCTGTCCTCAATCAATGGGTTTTGCGTAACAGACGTGCAAATCCGATATTCACCTAAAACCAGCTTAGAGAAATTCCGTTTTTGAGGTGAAGTATATTGTCACATGTCAAGTGAGGCTTCCTTCTTTGCACTTTTAACTGGCAGTATTTTATCGCTCAAGATAGGGAAAGCTGTGATGTTATATAGCGGAGTCCTTTTCCCCCAGCACTTCTCGGCTTCTTAGCAATGCTTTGACAAGTCCATGCTTGTTGGATATCACGACTTCTCCTTCCCCTTAGAGGAAAAGGAAGTAATCACAACACAGGATGTGCACCCAGTGATTAGTCGCGATAGGTGAAGCGCAATTAAAAGGGGTACTTGATTGGGTGCCAAATTTTGTTGATAGCTGAGACAGCATTTCAAAGACGCACCGACAATTTCAGTTGACTTGTGCTGTCACTGAAGAAAACCAGAATGAAAGAAGCCGTAGTGGGCAAATGTCCATCCGGACATACTCAGTTATTTTGGATGTGCCTCTGTGCAACCCGTGGTCTAGAGTCCAGGAATGCTCTGGTGCCATGTTGCACAGAAGGAATCCGTTGTCCTAGGCGTTGCCAGTGACTGGAATCCAGTATTCTGGATGAAAGCATATTTTGTTCCTCTCTATAAGGGCTAAATCACTATAACATGATACGAAACTATGCCGTGTAAAGAGGAATTTCTAGTGTACACCAATGAAGTATTTGTGGATGATCAGATTTTGGAAAAATGCAATGTTTTGAACATACCTCACAAAATCAGCAATGTTTAAGCTTACGTCCAAATGAAAATCGCATGAAAAATAGGAAATTTGGCCTAAACATTCCAGTTTCGTTGCTTTTCTCTGAATGCTCTCCTTCACTTAGTCGAACGCAATTCAGAAACACTTTCGAGACGTTCTATAAAAGTGGTGGAAACGTTCCGGATACATGTTCAGAGCCGGCCGTTGTGGCCGTGCGGTTCTAGGCGCTTGAGTCCGGAACCGCGCTGCTGCTACGGTCGAGGGTTCGAATCCTGCCTCGGGCATGAATGTGTGTGATGTCCTTAGGTTAGTTAGGTTTAAGTGGTTCTGAGTCTAGGGGAGTGGTGACCTCAGATGTTAAGTCCCATAGTGCTCAGAGCCATTTGAACATGTTCAGATCGTCTCCCCTTTTTTCAACCATAAGGGATGAACCAGATATCTTCTTCGCTGCTCGAAATTTACGAGATGCAAAAGATCCAGTATCTTCGCCTTACGAAGGCGACATATTGTGATACATTCGCAGCGCGACCGTCCCGCTTTTCTCTGACAGCACCACTTCAGTGTGAATTGCCCACGTCCCACCAGCGCCATGTCCCTGACTCGCTGCCGTCAGGGTCCGCGCCACGCCATTTCTGCGTCAATTGTGCCTTACAGCACAGCGGTACGTCGACGATATTCTACGCCCTATTTTGTTGTCCTTCATGGCAAGCCATCCCGGACTTGCATGTCAGCAAGATAATGGCCGCCCACACACGTCGAGAGTTTCTAGTGCTTGCCTTCTTGCTTCCCAAACCCTATCAGGGCCAGCAAGTTCACCGGAACTCTCCCCATCTGGGAGCGTTTGGAGCATTATAGATAGTGCCCTGCAACCATGTCGGATTTTGATGATATAACGCGACAGTTGTACAGAATTGGGCACCATATCCCTCAGGAGAACATCCAACAACTCTGCCAATCAGGGACAAGCCGAATAACTGCTTGCATAAGAATCAGAGGTGGGCCAACGCTTTATTGACGTGCCCAATTTGCAAAACTCCTTCTGTTGAATAAATCATCCAATTTTTTTTATTTGACTGTATATGGTTGTATCTCTTCACTGCACTGACTTAGAAGCTTAAATTATGTACAGGGTGATCAAAAAGTCAGTATAAATTTGAAAACTGAATAAATCACGGAATAATGTAGATAGAGAGGTACAAATTGACACACATGCTTGGAATGAAATGGGGTTTTATTAGAACCAAAAACTACAAAAGTTCAAACAATGTCCGACAGATGGCGCTTCATCTGATCAGAATAGCAATAATTAGCATAACAAAGTAAGACAAAGCAAAGATGATGTTCTTTACAGGAAATGCTCAATATGTCCACCATCATTCCTCAACAATAGCTGTAGTCGAGGAATAATGTTGTGCCGGCCGATGTGGCCGAGTGGTTCTAGGCGCTTTAGTCTGGAACTGCGAGGTCGCTACGGTCGCAGGTTCGAAACCTGCCTCGGGCATGGGTGTGTGTGATGTCCTTAAGTTAGTAAGGTTTAAGTAGTTCTAAGTTCTAAGGGATTGATGACCTCAGATGTTAAGTCCCATAGTGCTCAGAGCCATTTGAACCAGCCAATAATGTTGTGAACAGCACTGTAAAGCATGTCCGGAATTATGGTGAGGCATTGGCGTCGGATGTTGTCTTTCAGCATCTCCAGAGATGTCGGTCGATCACGATACACTTGCGACTTCAGGTAGCTCCAAAGCCAATAATCGCACGGACTGAGGTCTGGGGAGGTTCGAGTCCTCCCTCGGACATGGGTGTGTGTGTTTGTCCTTAGGATAATTTAGGTTAAGTAGTGTGTAAGCGTAGGGACTGATGACCTTAGCAGTTAAGTCCCATAAGATTTCACACACATTTGAACATTTTGAGGTCTGGGGACCTGGGAGGCCAAGCATGACGAAAGTGGCGGCTGAACGACGCGCGCAAGAGATCTTTCATGCGTCTAGCAATATGGGGTCATTCCAAGCATGTATGTCAATTTTTACCTCTCTGTCTACATTATTCCGTGGTTTACTAAGTTTTCAAATTTATACTGACTTTTTGATCACCCGGTATATCGCCTAGCGACCGTAATTCTTACTATATTTCATAAATTACTACTTGATAGCTCGACCCGTCTCTGAGTAAAAGGAGTCTTAACAATCGGACAGACAGACAGATGGACAATTAAGAGATCCTATAAAGTTTTCGTTTCCGATTCGGGCATGGAAACCTGGAGATGCAGACCACCCAAAACGTATGCAGATCGATTTTCCACATGCAAAAGACGAAAAAGTTTTTTTAAAAAAAATGTTATAAATGTAATGTGAAAACGACATGGAGACACCAGCTATTTGTAAGTACTATAATATTCTACAACACATCTCGCTTAGCCACTTCCAAATGTTTCATTTGTCTCTATTTAGTCATCATACCATTAATTGTAAAGAGCGATCTCCAACACTAAGTTTGGAGACATGTATATGAACGTAAACCACATGAAGATGGTCACAATCCCGAAGTCGGTCGTGTGTTAAATAAAATGACCTTCTGTTGTGATTGGTAGCTGACATAATACTACACCCTACAAAGGAATAATCATGGTGAGCAGCTGAATCCATTATGCACAAAATACAATAAAAGTTTTTGTTGCTTCCAGAAGACCTTTCCCGTATTTTCAACTGGGAGCTAGAGATTTTGTGGTATGTCACGACCTACATATCGTTAACTCTGGAACTGGTGATACATTCAGCGTACATTAAACCCCGGAGAAAATGCTGTCACACCGAGGCTGAACAGTTTCATATTATTTTAAGAGCTCTGTAATGATGGGATGAACAGCTGTCTTGCAATAAAAGGGTTTCAAATGTAGCCACATCCGCAGCTAAAAGCGATAACAAACGTGCGCTTTTAACCGTTGCACTTCAGCGCAGAACGACTGGCAATCATCGCTGTATTTCGCCGAACTGTTGCAATTAACATGCACTTCAAAGGCATTATTTCCTCCGGAAATATATTTATGCAAACCGAAAAGTACAAAGCACTTCTGGCATCGCTGAAATAAAATTATATCATTTTCCACGGAATTTTACAGTTAGTTTACAAATTAATAATTGAAAATACTGTGTTCCTCGCTTTACGACACAGAACTGAAAATTGGGCGTTTCATGTAAAGTATTGAGGAATAATTTCGAAACAAATACTGCTATGTCAAATTCTGTTCTCTGACAGATACATTAATAAATCGCATATTACAATGTCGGTAATTACAGTAATATACCATATCGACAGCGCCGGCCGCGGTGGTCTAGCGGTCCTAGGCGCTCAGTCCGGAGTCGCGCGACTGCTACGGTCGCAGGTTCGGATCCTGCCTCGGGCATGGATGTGTGTGATGTCCTTAGGTTGGTTAGGTTTAAGTAGTTCTAAGTTCTAGGGGACTGATGACCATAGATGTTAAGTCCCATAGTGCTCAGAGCTATTTGAACCATTTGAACCATATCGACACGGCTACTGTATTCTGGACAGATGACGCGCTAATTTATAGCGCAGGCCAATACGAACACATCTCGGAAGGCAAACATAAATAATTAACATTGCCGGAACTGCAAGTTTAGCAGCCGAAATATGCCAGAATTGAACTCTGCTAGAAAACCGGAAAGAAATGTAATTAAATTTATAAGGATATACAAGGTGGACCAAAATTCACGAAGAGTTCTTTACGGTGAATAACTTTTTTTATTTATTGTTTCCTCTGATATTTCACAGAATTTAAGACAAAGATGGCCCATCTGCCGTCCTCTTCCTGTCAGAATCAGGAACAAAAGAAGGGAGAAAAGAATAAACAGCAACGTTATTCGCAACTATAACCCCTTCGTGACTTTTGGCCCACCCTGTATTACATTACATTTATGAAAGACAATGTTCATCATGGAGAAAAAAATCTTATGTTTCCAAACTCACGCTTTCTGTTTCACGTTCGAGTAATTCATTTACACTTGGTGAACTGAAGTTAGGAATTTTTCAGAAATTATATTCTCTAATTTGAATATAGCACTAGTCCCTCAAGTGCAGCATTCTCACTTAGGAACATGTTCGTGACGAGAATCGGTAGGATGGTTTGGACACCATAGTGCTCTACTACGCATGGTTGTATTGCGCGGGGTATGACGTTACCTTCCCCGACTTTTGAACTGAATTACCCTGCCAGACATAGAGAGATCTATAGCTTAACGTAACCTCCGAACCACTGTGGAAGTCAGCATTTTTCACATTAACAACAATGCAGAGGTGGAAGAAGTGGTAGGTACTGTATACATTACAAAATTAAAACGCGAAATTCATCTTCAAAGAAAAATGTCAGTATTACATAATTAATACTTTTGTCATACTAAATGACGTGCAGGCTAGCTGCTGACGCAGTGTTCAAAGCAGAAAAAAAAGCAGGGCAGTAAGGGAACAGAAAGAAGTGATGGTCCTATGATTGATAGACCGGAAGAAGTGTTGGGAAGGTGTCAAGCATATGTAGAGTGCCTGCACGAGGCTGACCAAAAACCGAATGATACTGAATTGGAAGACAAGGCGAGAGTTACAGAAGAAGTCAAAAGATGCTGCATCTTGGAAGGAGAAGTAGAAAGGGCTTTAAAAGAGATGAAGGATCATAAAGCAAGAGGAATTGATGGATTACCAGTAGAGTTGTTGAAGTGCCTCGTGTGTAATGGTGTGAAAGATTTAACTTACCTACGTAATAAGATGAATAACCGGATGACTTTCTCTCGGCATAATGACACCGATTAAAAAGAAAATAAATGCCAAGAAATGTGAGGATTTCAGAACGATAAGTTTTATTTCTCATGCAAAAAGTTCCACTAAGGGTGATACATGGATGACTTGATGAAAGACTGGAAAAAGGATTGCTGAGGAGCAGTTTGGATTTAGAAGAGGGAAAGATACAAGAGATGTAAGCGGACTGCTGAAATTATAGGTGAGAGACACATTGACTTCGAGAAAGCCTTTCATGGAGTAAATTAATGCTCATTCTAAGGCAGAATGATGTGGACTGGAGGGATAGAGAGCTGATTAAGAACTTATATCTCCAGCAGAAAATACGGGCACAGGTTGGGAATGAGAAGACAGTGAAAGCACATTGGAAGGTGAGTGAGGCAAGGCTGCTGTCTTTCCCCAATACTGTATAATATATATTCGGAGCATATTATTCATGAATGCTTGAAACGAAAGTGAGGAGTGCGGGTTGGTGGTAGGAGGATAGAATGTATTCAATTTGCGGTTGATATGGTGTTATTGGCAGAGAGCGAAAGAATTATGACTGGAATGTTAAAAGAATTAAATAAGACCTGTGAGGAATTCGGAATGAAAATTATTTAGAAAAATACTAATGTATGGTGATAAGTGCAAGAAAAGTAAAAACGACTATAAAGTTAGGACAGAAACATATAGAACGAGTCAGTGTTTTAAGATATCTGGGAAGCATAGTTACGGACGACATGAGATGTAATACGGAGATGGAAACACGTAAAGCAATTGCCGAGGACGCATCTAATAAGAAGAGAGGCTTCTACATGGGCGCGTGAACAGGGTCCCGAGGAAGAGACTGGCGAATTGCTCTATATGGAGCGTGGCATTATACGGAGCTGAGATTTGTACACAAAGGAAAGAGGAAGCAAGAAGAATAGAATTATTCGAGATATGGGTTTGGAGGAAGATGGAAGGGTTAAAATGTGTAGACAAAGTGAGAAGTGAGGTGTTGAGAAGAGTGGGGGAAGAGAGAGAAAATTTGAAGGCAGTCAGTAAGAGGAAACACAATTGGCTTGGACACTGGATCAGAAGAGATTGTTTACTGATGGATTCTGTGGAAGCAACAGTGAGGGGAAGAAGAAGAAAAAGAAGAAAAGTGCACAGAAGATACCAGATGGTGGATTATACAAGGGTAGGAAACAATTATGAGAAAACGGAGAAGGTGGCAAATGGAGAGCTATATGTGAAGACCTACCATAAGGCAGAACACTGATCATGATGTCCTTTGCATTCTCAAATGAAGTTTCAAAACAGTCTAAATCGTAAGTATAATTTTACAAGAGGATTTTCCTAACTATCTCGTTCCATTATGTGACTGTCTTACTGGTTTTTACATTTTCAATTCTTAACTTGTCTCGAGAGTCACACGCAGATAGTTGCGCACTGACGGTCCATATCTGGAGGTTTGAGACTCCAGTATTGCTGTGACAAAAAGTGAATGCCTTCTTGTTTAGCAGTGGCCTCCGACGTCACGAAAACGAAAGTTAAATGGCCTACAATCAAGTCAAAAGCATTGTGTTTAGCGCCAGGGAAAAATATCTAATCCGGCCGCAAAATTTAGTCGACGTTTAGCATATTTATGGCAGTTTTCGTGGTGATACAGAGATTTTTCTCATCCAGGTCCAAATGATAATCGTTTTCGTACATAGATAAATGTATGCAACATGCTCTTCATCGTTACACACTTCACATAAATGTGATCGTTATAAGTCAGAAGTCTTAAATGCGAGTATCGACACTTTCGGAAGATGTTTTTTGCACTACTCCTGAGCACCTTGGTAGTTTTTTTTTTTTTTTGATGAATATTGTCATACAATGCTCATAATGGATTTCTCAGTTCCAGTCCCCCGTCGATACATGGCATGGCTGTGTTGACTGGGCTACCAGGACATCATTGAGTAGCTGTTGTTGTTGTTGTTGTGTGGCCTTCAGTCCGAATGCTGGTTTGATGCAGCACTCGATGCTGATCTATCTTGTGGAAGGTTCTTCGTCTCTGCATAACTGGTGCAACCTACACATATTTGAACCTGCTTAGTGTATTCAAGTCTTGGTCTGTCTCTACAGTTTTTACCCTTCACATTTCCCCCCAACACAAAACAGACAATTCCTTAATAACTCAGAATGTGGCCTATCAACCAATCTCTTATTTTAGTCAGGTTGTGGCAAAAATTTCTTTTTTCACCTGTTACATTGAGTACCTCCTCATCAGATACGCGATATACCCTCCTAATGTTTTGTATTCTTCTACAGTATCCAATTTCAAAAGCTTTTATTCTGCTATCTGCTTATCGCCCAAGTGTCAATTCCGAACAAGGCTACACCACTACTTCCGTACCGATGAATACATAGAGAAAAGAGTTCCTAATACTTTAATTAATTTTATTAATTACCCGTATTTAAGATCGCAAACGCTAATTACGTACTAAAAACCATATACAACTAAATCGAACATGCATGCACAACGCATAACAAGTCTCTTAATAATTCAAATGTCTTTTAATCGTTTTCAAAAGTCCTCTGAACTTCAATTCAACTCAAAAGAACGGCGAACATAGGAAGCGCGAGAGACGTTTGGCAGAAAAATGGCGCCAAAGCTAATCAACCAATCATGGGCAACTTCACCTATGGCCACTCTCTCTGTGTATACAGGCTCTCTACCTACAGTGACGTTACAGCCCCATCTATTGGCGCCTGCGCTTTTCTAGCGAGCCAGCACATGTATTGGCGAGCCGCTGCACGAACACGTCAGTAAGCATCTGAAGATGACGAGCAGCTGCGTCGTTTAAATACTGTGCAGCTTTCACATCATTATCCGACACGATGCCCATAAACCACTGAAGCGGTTATTACATCGGGAATGACTCAAACAGCACATCACTACTCCAGCCCACGGTGTGTGCTCGACTCAGGAGCCGGGTATCTGGACCCAGAATAGGAAATACTTGACAGGTGGGTCAAGCCCCTCCCCGGTTCTATTAAGCCCGCAAAATCCTCGAACGCCATGCGCTTTGCCCCGCCTTCTGCATCCGCCTTCCGTCCCCCACGCGCATCCGCTACGACCTCATCCCCTTCTCCCACCTTCTCCTTTTCCTTGAACACATCCGCATACTATATATTGTCCGCCGCCTTGATCCCCCTCACCCCCTGGTGTCTCCCTTCCCCACAACCAGTTGCCTCGCCTTTACCGTTGTGTCCCACCCTCTCTCCATCTGCACACCCTCCGCCTCCTTTCCCAATGCAACTTCCACCGTCTACCCCTCTGGGATGATGAGCTTCGCCCTGACATCTACCCTTCCTACCAACTCTAACCCCATTTCCTGCCTCCTCCTCAGGGCTCCCTCTCCTCCCCCTCTCTCCTCCTGAGCGGCTTCCCCCTCCTCCCCCTCTCTCCTCCTGAGCGGCTTCCCCCTCCTCAAAAATTCTCCCCCTCCCTCTCTTGTGCCCCCTTTCAGTGTCCCCCTCCTCAAAAATTCTCCCCCTCCCTCTCTTGTGCCCCCTTTCAGTGTCTCTGCACTCCCTCCTGCCCTGTCTTCCCTCTTCATCTCCCACCCCACGTGTCTCCTGCCTCTCCGTGTACCCACTGATGCCCCTACTCTCTTCATCCCGCCGCTTCCCCTGCTGCCCCTTGCTCACCCCTCCTTTTCCATCCTCTCTGACCTTTCCCTCGGCAGGTCCCACCTGGAAGTTTTATTCTTCGTCGTGTGTGCTACAAGTGGGTTTTAAGTATGTTGTTCTGGAGTGTGGCCGACTTTTAACCTGTGCATGTCCATTCAGTCTCTTCTCTGTGTTTTAAGACTAGCCAACTGTGTTTTTTAACTTTCTGGTGACTTTTTTAACTGTCCCCCATGAATGTCTCCATGTCAGTCTATTTTTACCTCCATTTTCTCCCTTTACTCTGTTTTATGTTCCCATTTTTTATCGCCTTATGTATGTAACATTTTATTCTTATTTTAGTTGCCATGTCACTCGGCTGAAGAGCGGCGGATTGTGCCGCTGACAGCCCTCCCCTGCCCATATGGGGCAGGGGAATGAAATCACAATAAAGAAAAAAAAACAGGTGGGTCAATCTACAGGTTAGCAGAGAATCCGAACAGCATCAGAGACTGGCAGGAAGAGAAGCTCAAAATGAAACCAGTGCAAATGACTGAAACGACTAGCAAGCGGAACCGAGAACACGGCGCGATGCGGAAACCACATGCGTGTTAGAAAGTCTCAGCATAAAAACTGACTGGTCGGCATATCGCCTCCGGCAAGTAAGCATCTTGGTAAGCAGATCTGCCCATAAGACGCTCCGCGCGTTCCATCCGCGACAGCTTTCCGCGCTACTCTGCCGCGAGAGCCACGCTAGCTCGTCTGCATCCAATGTACGTCTACTGGCAGGGACACTAAAGCACAGTGAATAATTTGCAAGTCGTGAACGAAATTATAGAACGGAGCATCGAGTACGAATTACCGGCATTACTGAATCGCTTCAACTGCTGAAAGGCACACACAATTAAAGCTTTGGCGGCGCTGTCGTCACACAGATTGTTCCGGAGGCGGCATAAATTTGCAGTCGGCGGCCGTAATGTATTCAGAAGGGCCGCCCCAGACGGTGTTGCGGAGAGCCGAGGGCGCAGCGCCGCGAGACTCATCAGCATTTAGTGCGCGTCGTTAGGGCGCGCCGACACTCCACGTGTCTGGCCCGCCGCTCCGAGCCTGCGGCTCAGCCCACACCGACGGGTGGCAGGTGCACGAGCTGTGGCGGGACGTGCCAAAGCAAAGGTTCCACAGTCACTTCAAAGAATGCAGCCGGTTCTTCTTGCAGTTAATTCATATGTACATGTAAACTATTGTGGGGTTCGTAGTGTTACAGTTTTCGAACACACTGCTGTCTTTGCCACCTTTGCAACTTAAGTTCTTTTTTTTTTTTTAAAAAAAAAAAAAAGAAAACATTGTTACTGTGTTTTTACCCATTCATCACTAGTCGGTTTACTCATGTCTGAGTGTCGTGATCCATTTTCTTCATTCATTTCTTGTTGTT
This sequence comes from Schistocerca nitens, assembly GCF_023898315.1. Classification (NCBI taxonomy): domain Eukaryota; kingdom Metazoa; phylum Arthropoda; class Insecta; order Orthoptera; family Acrididae; genus Schistocerca; species Schistocerca nitens. Next base: position 611,365,039 of record NC_064615.1, read on the forward strand.
GTGGTCTTCAGTCCTGAGACTGGTTTGATGCAGCTCTCGATGCTACTCTATCCTGTGCAAGCTTCTTCATCTTCCAGTACGTACTGCAGCCTTCATCCTTCTGAATCTGCTTAGTGTATTCCTCTCTTGGTCTCCCTCTACAATTTTTACCCTCCACGCTGACCTCCAATACAAAATTGGTGATCCCTCGATGTCTCAGAACATGTCCTACCAACCGATCCCTTCTTCTAGTCAAGTTGTGCCACAAGCTCCTCTTCTCCCCAATTCCATTCAATACCTCCTCATTAGTTATGTGATCTACCCATCTAATCTTCAGCATTTTTCTGTAGCACCACATTTCGAAAGCTTCTATTCTCTTCTTGTCTAAACTATTTATCGTCCACGTTTCACTTCCATACATGGCTACACTCCATACAAATACTTTCAGAAACGACTTCCTGACACTTAAATCTATACTCGATGTTAACAAATTTTTCTTCTTCAGAAACGATTTCCTTGCCATTACCAGTCTACATTTTATGTCCTCTCTACTTCGACCATCATTAGTTATTTTTCTCCCCAAATAGCAAAACTCCTTTACTACTTTAAGTGCATCATTTCCTAATCTAATTCCCTCAGGATCACCAGACTTAATTCGACCACAATACATTATCCTAGTTTTGCTTTTGTTGATGTTCATCTTATACCCTCCTTTCAAGACGCTGTCCATTCCGTTCAACTGCTCTTCCAAGTCCTTTGCTGTCTCTGACAGAATTACAATCTCATCGGTGAACCTCAAAGTTTTTATTTCTTCTCCATGGATTTTAATACCTACTCCGAACTTTTATTTTGTTTCCTTTATTGCTTGCTCAATATACAGATTGAATGACATCGGGGATAGGCTTCAACCCTGTCTCACTCCCTTCCCAACCACTGCTTCCCTTTCATACCCCTCGACTCTTACAACAGCCACCTGCTTTCTGTACAAATTGCAAATAGCCTTTCGCTCCCTGTATTTTACCCCTGCCACCTTCAGAATTTGAAAGAGAGTATTCCAGTCAACATTGTCAAAAGCTTTCTCTAAATCTACAAATGCTAGAAACATAGGTTTGCCTTTCCTTAATCTTTCTTCTAAGAGAAGCCGTAGGGTCAGTATTGCCTCACGTGTTTCAACATTTCTACGGAATCCAAACTGATCTTCCCCGAGGTCGGCTTCTATCTGTTTTTCCATTCGTCTGTAAGGAATTCGCGTTAGTATTTTGCAGCTGTGACTTATTAAACTGATGTTTCGGTAATTTTCACATCTGTCAACACCTGCTTTCTTTCGGATTGGAATTATTATATTCTTCTTGAAGTCTGATGGTATTTAGCCTGTCTCATACATCTTGCTCACCAGATGGTAGAGTTTTGTCAGGACTGGCTCTCCCAAGGCAGTCAGTAGTTCTAATGGAATTTTAGACCAGACGACTCCATCCACAGCCATATTCAGCTCTTCTTAACATAATGCGAAGAGCTTAACTGGTAATCTTCTTCACTTTGCCAACTATCTATTTGCTGCTCTTCCTTGTACACTACTGGCCATTAAAATTGCTACACCAAGAAGAAATGAAGATGATAAAAGGGTATTCATTAGACAAATGTATTACGCTAGAACTGACATGTGATTACATTTTCACACAATTGGGTGCATAAATCCTGAGAAATCAGTACCCAGAACAACCACCTCTGGCCGTAATAACGGCCTTGATACGCCTGGGCATTGAGTCAAACAGAGCTTGGATGGCGTGTACAGCTACAGCTACCCATGCAGCTTGAACACGATACCACAGTTCATCAAGAGTAATGACTGGCGTATTGTGACGAGCCAGTTGCTCGGCCAACGTTCACCAGACGTTTTCAATTGGTGAGAGATCTGGAGAATGTGCTGGCCAGGGCAGCACTGAATATTTTCTGTATCCAGTAAGGCCCGTACAGGACCTCCTACATGCGGTCGTGCATTATCCTGCTGAAACGTAGGGTTTCACAGGGATTGAATGAAGGGTAGAACCACGCGTCGTAACACATCTGAAATGCAACGTCCACTGTTCAAAGTGCCGTTAATGCGAACAAGAGGTGCCCGAGACGTGTAACCAATGGCACCCCATACCATCACGCCGGGTGATACGCCAGTATGGCGATGACGAATACACGCTTCCAATGTGCGTTCACCGCGATGTCGCCATCACGGATGCGACCATCATGATGCTGTAAACAGAACCTGGATTCATCCGAAAAAATGACGTTTTGCCATTCGTGCACCCAGATTCGTCGTTGAATACACCATCGCAGGCGCTCCTGTCTGTGATTCAGCGTCGAGGGTAACCGCAGCCATCGTCTCCCACATGATAGTCTATGCTGCTGCAAACGTCATCGAACTGTTCGTGCAGATGGTTGTTGTCTTGCAAACGTCCCCATCTGTTGACTCAGGGATCGAGACGTGGCTGCACGATCCCATTACAGCCATGCGGATAAGATGCCTGTCATCTCGACTGCTAGTGATACGAGGCCGTTGGGATCCGTATTACCGTCTTGAATCCACCGATTCCATATTCTGCTAATAGTCATTGGATCTCGACCAATGCGAGCAGCAATGTCACGATACGATAAACTGCAATCGCGATAGGCTACTATCCGACCTTTATGAAAGTCGGAAACGTGATGGTACGCATTTCTCCTCCTTACATGAGGCATCACAACAACGTTTCACCAGGCAACGCCGGTCAACTGCTTTTTGTGTATTAGAAAACGGTTGGAAACTTCCCTCACGTCAACATGTTGTAGGTGTCGCCACCGGTGACAACGTTGTGTGAATGCTCTGAAAAGCTAATCATTTGCATGTCACAGCATCTTCTTTCTGTCGGTTAAATTTCGCGTCTGTAGCACGTCATCTTCGTGCTATAGCAATTTTAATGATCAGTAGTGTAGTTTTCTGTTTCCGATTTTGGCCTTGATCTTTCCTAAATTACCACCTTCTCTTCTCAAAATACACTCCTGGAAATTGAAATAAGAACACCGTGAATTCATTGTCCCAGGAAGGGGAAACTTTATTGACACATTCCTGGGGTCAGATACATCACATGATCACACTGACAGAACCACAGGCACATAGACACAGGCAACAGAGTATGCACAATGTCGGCACTAGTACAGTGTATATCCACCTTTCGCAGCAATGCAGGCTGCTATTCTCCCACGGAGACGATCGTAGAGATGCTGGATGTAGTCCTGTGGAACGGCTTGCCATGCCATTTCCACCTGGCGCCTCAGTTGGACCAGCGTTCGTGCTGGACGTGCAGACCGCGTGAGACGATGCTTCATCCAGTCCCAAACATGCTCAATGGGGGACAGATCCGGAGACCTTGCTGGCCAGGGTAGTTGACTTACACCTTCTAGAGCACGTTGGGTGGCACGGGATACATGCGGACGTGCATTGTCCTGTTGGAACAGCAAGTTCCCTTGCCGGTCTAGGAATGGTAGAACGATGGGTTCGATGACGGTTTGGATGTACCGTGCACTATTCAGTGTCCCCTCGACGATCACCAGTGGTGTACGGCCAGTGTAGGAGATCGCTCCCCACACCATGATGCCGGGTGTTGGCCCTGTGTGCCTCGGTCGTATGCAGTCCTGATTGTGGCGCTCACCTGCACGGCGCCAAACACGCATACGACCATCATTGGCACCAAGGCAGAAGCGACTCTCATCGCTGAAGCGCTGAAGACGACACGTCTCCATTCGTCCCTCCATTCCGCCTGTCGCGACACCACTGGAGGCGGGCTGCACGATGTTGGGGCGTGAGCGGAAGACGGCCTAACGGTGTGCGGGACCGTAGCCCAGCTTCATGGAGACGGTTGCGAATGGTCCTCGCCGATACCCCAGGAGCAACAGTGTCCCTAATTTGCTGGGAAGTGGCGGTGCGGTCCCCTACGGCACTGCGTAGGATCCTACGGTCTTGGCGTGCATCCGTGCGTCGCTGCGGTCCGGTCTCAGGTCGACGGGCACGTGCACCTTCCGCCGACCACTGGCGACAACATCGATGTACTGTGGAGACCTCACGCCCCACGTGTTGAGCAATTCGGCGGTACGTCCACCCGGCCTCCCGCATGCCCACTATACGCCCTCGCTCAAAGTCCGTCAACTGCACATACGGTTCACGTCCACGCTGTCGCGGCATGCTACCAGTGTTAAAGACTGCGATGGAGCTCCGTATGCCACGGCAAACTGGCTGACACTGACGGCGGCGGTGCACAAATGCTGCGCAGCTAGCGCCATTCGACGGCCAACACCGCGGTTCCTGGTGTGTCCGCTGTGCCGTGCGTGTGATCATTGCTTGTACAGCCCTCTCGCAGTATCCGGAGCAAGTATGGTGGGTCTGACACACCGGTGTCAATGTGTTCTTTTTTCCATTTCCAGGAGTGTATGTCCAAGGGACTGGGAGTAGCTTCGACTAACCTGAGAAGATAAACTTCTCGTGATACTTTCTTCCACACTCGAAACATTGGTTCTTCTTTCTGTCAATGGTATTCATAACATCTTCCTCCGATGCCCGGTAAATTTAACCACCTCGGCTGGCCCAAAGAGGATTCTTTGTTCTATTTCTTTATCACAAGTTCCTGTATCACTGATCAGAGATACTGCATATACACAATCATTCTCTACCTCCAGATCCTTTAAGTAAGCTGTAATTAGGATTTGATGTAAACCTTGTCGATCAACAAATATTAGTTTGACATTTTTCATCTTTTTCTCTAGTTTGAAATCTAAACTGTCTTCACCCTGGAAAATAATTCTTCCTTGCTTTCTGTGATGAAACTAGTATCATCAGTAAAGCGTTGATTGTTTATTTACCTGCCGCCAATTGAAATTCCACCATCCCAGCCATCAACTGCACCTCTGATGACATACCCTAGTTAGATGTTTTAGAGCAACACGGTTTCGTATACTGCATTGGTGATGGAGCATCAGCACGCTGGTCAGGCCGACACTTTAAGCCGACGGCTAGTGTCCGAAAGAAGATACTGTCGTGTTGTTTAAATTCTCTGTGTGCGTTCTTTAAAAGGTGGAATCCGTAAATGATAGGAGATAGTACGGCACAGGGCTGCTCGAGTGGAATGTCCGAACCTAGCTGAGAATATAACAATAGTCTTTATTTACCAAAACAGTTTTGTACATTGGTAAAAATATCGACATCCAGAGTAAAACAGTCGGTGATAAACTATAAATTAAAAAAAATACATTACATAAAAACTCGAGTTCAGAATATATGTGTATACACATATCAAAAAAAGTTTTGCACGACCCCGGTTCACAGAACTCCTGAAGATGGACGCTGACTCTGGATATTGTATCACAGACACGTCCCTTTGACTGTTCAGAGATGTAAACAACCATGCATGAGCAGCGCCTACTAGACGGAGAGGGTCCGACAACCGATCAGCTCCAGTCATTCCACCTGGAAGGAGGTACACGGCTCGTGTTGTCTGTAGTTCAACCATGCCTAGACGGTCAATACTGCGGTTCGATCACGTCAGCGTTGTGACTTTGGGCCAGGGAGGGCTCTCAACAAGGGAAGTGTCCAGGCGTCTCGGAGTGAATCAAATTGATGTTGTTCGGACATCGAGGAGATATAGAGAGACAGGCAGGAGCTGTCGATGACGTGACTCACTCAGGCCGCCCAAGCACTCCTACTGCAGTGGATGACCGCTACCTACGGATTATACCTTGGAGGAACCACGACAGCAACGCCACCATGTTAAATAATGCTTTTCGTGCAGCCACAGGACGTCGTGTTACGATTCAAACTGTGCGCAAAAGGGTCCATGATGCCCAACTTCACTCCCCATATCCATGGCGAGGTTCATCTTTGCAACCACGACACCATGCAGCGCGGTACAGATGGGCCCAACAAAATGACGAATCGACCGCTCAGGATTGGCGTCACGTTCTCTTCACCAATGAGTGTCGCATCCGCCTTCAACCAGACTATCGTCGAAGACGTGTTTGGAGGCAACCCGGTCAGGCTGAACGCCATAGACACACTGTCCAGCGAGTGCAGCAAGGTGGAGGTTCCCTGCTGTTTTGGGGTGGCATTAGGTGGGGCCGACGTACGTCGCTGGTGGTCGTGGAAGGCTCCGTAACGGCTGTACGATACGTGAATGCCATCCTCCGACCGACATTGCAACCATATCGGAAGCATGTTGGCGGGGTGTTCCTCTTCATGGTCGAAAATTTGCGCCCCCGTCGTGCACATTTTGTGAATGACTTCCTTCAGGATAACGACATCGCTCGACTAGAGTGGTCAGCATGTTCCCCAGAAATGAACCGTAGCGCACATGCCTGGGATAGATTGAAAAAGGCTGTTTATGGACGACGTGACCCACCAATCACTCTGAGGGATCTACGCCGAATCGCCGTTGAGTAGTGGGATATTCAGGAGCAACAGTGCCTTGATGAACTTGTGGACAGTATGCCACGGCGAATACAGGCATGCATCAATGCAAGAGGACGTGTTACTGGGTATTAGAGGTACCGGTGTGTACAGGAAACTGGACCACCAACTCTTATGGTTTCGCTGTATGGTGGTACAACGTGCAATGTGTGATTTTCATAAGCAATAAAAAGGGCTGAAATGATGTATATGTTGATCTCTATTCCAATTTTCTGTACAGGTTCCGGAACTCTCGGAACCGAGGTGATGCAAAACTTTTTTGATGTGTGTATATTCAGATGTCTAAGTTAAAAAGAAGTTAGCTGTCATTACAAAATGTTTTAATGCAAAATGCGGGATATCGCAAGTAGAATGATATTTTAAACTAAAGTTAGAATTTCCCGAATCATAAGCAAAATGAGCATCAAAGGTTCAACCAACCCTTACGAAAAGGGGAACTTTAAAGAAAACACAAAAAAATATTTAATGAATATTACTGCAGAGAAATTCTTTCAGGCAACAGGTAAATTTATCAAACCTGGGGCCGCCATTCCACTACAGCACCCATCAGAGAGCGTGGATCACCTGACTGCACTGAAACGCTGCAGTAATGGACGGTGCGGCTGGTCCCGGCGGAGGTTCGAGTCCTCCCTCGGGAATGGGTGTGTGTGTTTGTCCTTAGGGTAATTTAGGTTAAGTAGTGTGTAAGCTTAGGGACTGATGACCTTAGCAGTTAAGTCCCATAAGATTACACACACATTTGAACATTTTGCACTGGATGGCAACAACGCCTATGGCAGCGCTCGACACGACACAGACAAAATAATCCCATTCTATAACACATAAAACAACAATAAACTGTGACGCTACTTTCCGAGCCATCAAGCCTTAGGAAGCACAAAATAAGACAATCAGCTAGTGGAAACTAGGAACTTTTTCTAATAAATTTCAACACTGGCAGCCGTTGCAGTTCGTATGACCAACATAATTATATCTTTAAACAGCCACCCAAGTGAGTGAAAACCAGTAAAACCACTACTTCGTCTTCATTACGTAACCACAACCAAATCAGGCAGCTAATCAGTACTCAATTATACAAGACAATTGACGGAAGCACTAGGGAATTCCAACTAGCCTAAGCAATTACAATTTCCTGTAAGGTGAAGCAGACAGCTTTGGAACTTACAGTGATCGTAATGGCACTTCTGAATTAAAAGCAGTTTTGGAATAACGGCAGAATTATTGGTAGTTAGAACTTGTATTGGTTTCACACAAGAACAACTTCAATAGTATGTGCCTTCCACAACGATTGACGAACCACTTCGAAGGCACCACCGTTTAAACTGATCTCATCAGCAGGCACAACCATCCGGTTTTAGTATATGCAACATCATAGGAGGGACAGAATTCGCGCACTCTTGAACCAAAACAGTAAGACAGTGCAGTCACAGCACAGTACGTTTTCTAACAAGAAATGGCCAGACACCTTAATAGTTTGGAGCACAATACTTACAGCGGCAAACAGCTCACACGAAAGAGAGGCTGCAGTCAGCAGCAGCAACAAAAGAGTCAAAACACAGGGCGATGTCACAGGAAAGGATACCGCCGCGCCCAGGCGTAAACCGCCCACAGGTAGCTATGGCTCCCACTGTGGACACTGCCAGCCCCAGTTCCGCTACGCTTAAGGGGGCCTTGTGCTGCGCAGTGCCTCTCAGCTGTGCCGCCCCCCGGAATCGCGTCGAGACAACAGCGACGCCGCCCTGTTCCACCCCTGGCTACCGGTCCCGACCACAACAGTCTCACCACTCTCGGCATACGGGCGTACTGACCTCTCCCGGTTGTCCCCGTAACTCTCTCCAATCTCGCTGCAAATCGAACGACCACATGGCAGTCCTACAAGCTCCTTTAAAGCTTCGGCGCAGCCAACCACGCAACAGCAAAGGCCAGCCAAATGGAGGAGCCGACACACGACCAGCGCCAAAGATAAGAAACAGACGCTGCGGCACAGTAAACAAAAAAAGATTACACGTTGAGATTCAAAAATTTCTCTTTTGTAACGATAACTTATCATCTTCAATTTGGCAATGAAATATTGTCACACTTGTCACCTACTGAAGACTACTCAATGTTGAACGCGATAGTAAGACATTCGCCGCGCCGGGTAGCCGCGTGGTATGAGGCGCCTTGTCACAGTTCGGGCGGCACCCACCGTCGGAGGTTCGAGTCCTCCCTCGGGCATGAGTGTGTGTGCTGTACTTAGCGCAAGTTAGTTTCTATTAGATTAAGTAGTGTGTAAGCTTAGGGACCGATCCCCTCAGCAGTTTGGTCCCACAGTTCAAATGGTTCAAATGGCTCTGAGCACTATGCGACTTAACTTCTGAGGTCATCAGTCGCCTAGAACTTAAAACTAATTAAACTAACCTAAGGACATCACACACATCCATGCCCGAGGCAGGATTCGAACCTGCGACCGTAGCGGTCCCACAGTACTTACCACAAATTTCCAATTTTCCAGTAACACATCTCTTAACTGTGAAGTTATATTACTGTAAAGTGGGAAAGTAAATATTTTGTGGGTGAACTGTGCTGACGAACTAAACTGTCTGAAGAGTTTATTTGGACGGATTTTCCGTGTTTTATTGGAAACTTTAAACGACTGATGAAAGAAATAAAATGTTTTTACAGTTATGACATGTAAAGCAAAGATAATCTATTGTAGAACCCTTAATACAGAAAAAATTACCGATTACAAAATTTACGAAGTTTATAAACATCAAAATATTAGGACTACAGAGAGCAGGAAATGATATTAAAACACTGAACATAATAGAGATTTAAAAACATGATTTAATAGATGTCTTTGTTCAACAGTCTCTCAAGAAGAGAAAGGAGGGAAGAGGAGATGGACGAAACGAGGGAGGCGGGAGGAGATGGATAGGAAATGGGGGTGGAGATGGTGAACAGAGAGAGGGATGGAGGAAATGGACAGAGAGGGGGTGAAGGAGGAGGTTGGCGAGAGAGGGAGTTGCAGAAGATTGACCAATAGAATATTGGAATAAATATACGTCTGGGGAATGTCATGTATTCAGTCAGTTAAAAAACAGTAGCAGATATAAAGACATCTGGAGGACAGTTACTTCATTGGTGTGAGAAATGATTAGGCACACACTGGTTTATACAAACTCAACAGACTTGAGTAGGAATAGCTTTATACCCAGCATGGATTTCTCGTTCACACTATATGGGCCCGATCACTCCCTGATCAGTAGCACAGGTCGGGCTTTATTGTTCAGTTGAATACGTTTAAGCAAAGTAATGACTGAATGAAGATTAAATTGCAATACACTAACAGTGAAACAGGAAAATGAACAAAGGAAAGTGGCTTTATGAGCGAATCATAATATTCGTGTTCTGCACCTCCGTGTTGCGTGCAATGATCCATCAACCACTTCCGAGCGATCCAGGACATAAAGTGAGCTCCGCTATCCTATACAGCCTTCGCAGGAAACGCATCTGCGAACGTTGCAGATCCATAGTGAGATTCTCACCTCAAAGAAGTTCGTGCAATCACAGACCAACCACGTGTGCGGCAAGTAGCTCACTGGAGAAAACTCATCCTGCATTGAGACATGCATACTATGAAGATGTGTGAGCTTCTCAGAAAAGGTTTGTACCACTCTCAGGGATAGTTTTAGTATCCTATGCTGCACAAGTCGAGTCAGAGGTGGAACAGTTTGTATCCGAGTCGGCTGCCTCTGGCGAGCTACTCTAAACTCCTGTGCGGCTAGCTAAGCCATAACTTGCTGTCTGTCTATGAAGCTATCTATTACCTGCCATAAAAGTACAAGGACTCCACATTGTCGTCTTAGGCTAGGCTTGGAGAATACTTTCTTTGCTTGCGTTGATTTTATCATCTTTCTGATTTTCGATTGCTCTACCATTCTACTTCAGCACTCTACTTATTGGCTGGACTGCCTCCAACTCTGTATCTGGTGCTACCACGGTTTCAGTGCTTTAGCTTCTGCTTATCGCGGCTTTGCCGCGCTTAGAATGTCAACAGACACAAATGTTTCTACCGTGAGTGACAAACATCAAGGTTTTTTTAAAAAGAAAAAAAAAACAGAAATGTCTTTCACCCCAAGAATTCGCCAGTAATAGCTACCTGTGAAACTGAGATAAAAGAAACTTGCATTATCGAGACATTTCAGCAGAAAGCTCTGAATCTCACATTTTGAACGGAGTGATGTGGTTTCCGTATGTTTTTAGTCTCCCAGTGTGGCTCGAAGGGTCATTTCAAACCTAGGCTGTGTGCGCAATGTCACTTTACGGAACAATGGTCGTTTAGCTAGGTTTTCTACTAGCAAATTAAGTGGTAGTTCAGTTGATTCAGCCCTTGGAGTTATCACGGATGAAAACTGAAAACTAAAGAAAACATGGAGTACTTACGAAGTTGTCGCTGTAATCATGAGACCCCTAGCAGACCCTAGACATAGACCATTAGCTGAGAAATTGATCAAGGATTTGTTATTCGTGGCGAAAATGAGACAATTAAATCCAACACATACAATATCCGAATAAAAGCACGAAACGTTGCCTAAGGAAATGGTGAAAACAACAGTGAATTCATCCGAACACTCATCCGCTATTATGAGGTCGAAGGTCTGACATCTGACTGAAGTGGACAAAAACATCAGCTGACGGCCGCCATCTATAAATTATGGCTCATGGGTACCACAAGGAAAACGCAACAGACCTGCACGCAGCCGTTTTGGAAGCAACTCGGAGGGCTATAGAGATCCAGGCAGTTCGAAACGGCCTCCATAGATCTATTTCGTCTCTATATATCCATTGTCAACAATTTTATAAACTCCACAACACCGTCCTCCACGATATACACTACTGGCCATTAAAATTGCTACACCACGAACATGACGTGCCACAGACTAGAAAGTTAACCGACAGGAAGAAGATGCTATGATATGCAAATGATTAGCTTTTCAGAGCATTCACACAAGGTTAGCGCCGGTGGCGACACCTACAACGTGCTGACTTGAGGAAAGTTTCCAACCGATTTATCATACACAAACAGCAGTTGACCGTCGATGCCTGGTGAAACGTTGTTGTGATGCCTCGTGTAAGGAGGAGAAATGCGTACCATCACGTTTTCGACTTTGATAAAGGTCGGATTGCAGCCTATCGCGATTGCATTTTATCGTAAAGCGACATTGCTGCTTGCGTTGGTCGAGATCCAATGACTGTTAGCAGAATATGGAATCTGTGGGTTTAGGAGAGTAATACGGAACGCTATACTGGATCCCAACGGCCTCGTATCACTAGCAGTCGAGATGACAGGCATCTTATCCGCATGGCTGTAACGGATCTTGCAGCCACGTCTCGATCCCTGAGTCAAGAGATGGGGACGTTTGCAAGACAACAACCATCTGCACCAACAGTTCGACGACGTTTGCAGCAGCATGGACTATCAGCTCGGAGACCATGGCTACGGTTACCCTTGACGCTGCATCACAGACAGGAGCGCCTGCGATGGTATTCAACGACGAACCTGGGTGCACGAATGGCAAAACGTCATTTTTTCGGATGAATCCAAGTTCTGTTTACAGCGTCATGATGGTCGCATCCGTGTTTGGCGACATCGCGGTGAACGCACTTTGGAAGGGTGTATTCGTCATCGCCATACTGGCGTATCACCTCTTGTTCACATTGACGGCACTTTGAACAGTGGACGTTACATTTCAGATGTGCTACGACCCGTGGCTCTACCCTTCATTCGATCCCTGCGAAACCCTACATTTCAGCAGGATAATGCACGACCGCATGTTGCATGTCCTGTACGGGCCTTTCTGGATACAGAAAATGTTCGACTGCTGCCCTGGCCAGCACACTCTCCAGATCTCTCACCAATTGAAAACGTCTGGTGAATGGTGGCCGAGGAACTGGCTCATCACAATACGCCAGTCACTACTCTTGATGAACTGTAATATCGTGTTGAAGCTGCATGGGCAGCTGTACCTGTACACGCCATCCAAGTTCTGTTTAACTTAATACCCAGGCGTATCAATGCCTTTACTGCGGCCAGAGGTGGTTGCTCTGGGTACCCAAATTGCGTGAATATGTAATCACATGTCAGTTCTAGTATAATATATTTGTCCAATGAACACCCGTTTATCATCTGTATTTCTTCTTGGTGTAGCAATTTTAATGGCCAGTAGTTTAGATACATTATCTGATTAAAAGTATCAGTAAGCCCTATGTCAAGCAGAAACGACCACGAGAAGTCATGAGAGGCAGACCTGTCGGTATAAAAGGAAGTGGGAACCATAGTGTTGTCAGTGGAGAAGCAGGAGAGCAGTAACAGCAGAACAGGTCGATGAAGCGGGCACAGTAACATCGAACATGGGCTAGTCATTCGATATCATCTGAGTAGCGGCTCTGTCATGGACAGTTCAACCATTCTGAAGCTATCCAAGCCGTCTGTTCGTAATGCGATTGTGAAGTGGAAACGTAAATGAAAAGCTACATATAAACTAAGACCAGCTATTGTGAGGTCGAACGTCTGACATCCGACTTGTGGTGGTCGCACTCAGTTATCAACAGAAACCATACAGGCCTTGTCCCGCATCTTCTCAACTGAAGGGCATCTAAACACCATAGTGGTGGATAACGGCTCTCTGTTCATGTCAGTAGAATTTCTTAGTTTTTCTGCAGTGAACGGCATAGCTCTGGTACATACGCCACCATTCCACCCTGCTTCCAGCGGACTGTCGGAGATGTTCGTTCGCACTTTTAAAAATCAACCGGCAAAGTTGTACCAACATCATGATCCCGACAGAGCACTTCAGTTTATTTCTGTCTTCCTACCACTCCTCTCTATTGGATAGATCAAGCCCAGCTGAAAAATCCGTGACTGGCCGCACCGACCACAAATGTCTATCATCTATCCCACCATTCACCCAATCCCCAACTGGCGTTTGTACCATCACCACTATAGCCTTCACGATGCAGTTGTGTTACTAGATTTTTCATGGGTCACCAAAAGTAGAAACGGTAGCAAAAAATGGTTCAAATGGCTCTGAGCACTATGGGACTTAACATCTGAGGTCATCAGTCCCCTAGAACTTAGAACTACTTAAACCTAACTAACCTAAGGACATCACACACATCCATCGCCGAGGCAGACTGAAGCGCCTAGAACCGCTTGGCCACAGCCGCCGGTTGGTACCGTAGCACATAAAACACCCTGTGTACAGAAATTCTATCAACTTCCAGCTGTATAACGGCTCCCACTATGAAAGCATATCATCAGATGCTCCCTTGCAGGGTGTTGGCTGCCCATACGGAAGTATTCCCACAATTTTCTGTTGTAGGGTTGATCCCATCGACGTCGAGGCACCCATTCCCATTGACGTCCACAGCAGCTCCCCTGGTTCTCCACTGGCAGTGGTACACCACATTCTGGGGCCTGGAGATGTCACCAGCTGTCTTCTAAGCGGGGATTGGATGCTATGTCGGGACTAATAGCTGCACCTCTAGTGGCTTACGCTAAAAGTCCGAGAGGCTACAGTGGCGAACAGTGTCGCTGCAATTCCGAGTGCACGCCTCACTGGCCGGTGGAAGCAGCGTTGCTACAAGATGGTGCAGTCAGAGACCGACTCGCTTCCGCAGGATCGCGTGCTCAAAAATAGGTGACGTGCTCGAAAATAGGTCTGACTGTATCGTGGCGCACCAACAGTATTTAGGCCGGTGCGTGGTAACGGCTAATCAGTTCTCCACAGATGAGCTCTCTGGGCTATACGCCAACCACTACCATGGTTCTTCAATCAGAAGCTCTCCAGGAGCCTTCCACAAACGGTCTCCCGACTCCAGTCCACGTACCTGGGATCTTCGCCTCCGACGCTACGTGGAGCCGCCAGCAGTCGTCCATGAACTACGCCAAGATTTGGCCTCTAGGGAGCTCACTTTCAGGACTTCGGAGTTTTGCCCCGATACATTGTTTGTGTAATCAGTGATAATTATTTCCTCGAGAACCAGTGCTTTGACTCTGGTGATTCAGTTTTCAGTGGGCGACAGTCCACCAGGCTTACATCTCTCACCCACTCCAAAGACAGAGACTTAATTGGGAACTTTTTCTTGTGTTGTTTAATTATTCCCCGAAGAAAGAGAATTAAAGTCTTATGTTCACCTCAGTGAGCTTTATTTTCGATGCCACCTGGACTTCAGTTTCTCTATATCGAACACAGCGTGGACCACTTCAAAATATACTTGGTGTTGGGACAACGATGCAGCTTCATGTTTCAGTGATGATGTGTAAACCAGGAAATTTTCTTTAAAAAAAGCCGAAATTCAGTCTGAAGAGCAGTGCATGAAAGGTTTATATACGATGGATGGGGAGTGAGAAGTGAAAGCAGATGAATCATTGTTGGTCTTTAAATACATTTCGATTAAATAAATATGGCTCTTGCTCGCGAGCAGAGTAGTTGCAGGGTATTGGGAAATGAGGCAAATGGGCGTGCGTCACGTGATCGTGAGAACAGGGGAGGACCGCCAACTCTGAAGTAGGGGAGGGTCAATCTTGACAGCAGTGTCATCTAATAGCGGCAATGGCAAGGCGACATTGTGAAATATCGACAATGTCTTCGCACTTCCTTTCGCAATGCGAGGAATCTTATGCTTTTACACTAGAAGAAGGGTTCGCAAAATGCTTAGTGAAACGCAAGACGCTGAATTCTTTCAGAAAGTTCAGTTTACGAAGGCACTACATGTCCTACTGTTCGTACGTTAAAGAATATGGAAGTTGAAAGTGTGAATGGTCTGGGCGTGTGCGAGAGGTTCTAAAACTTGAGAGGAAGCTCTCTGATGAAGAGGAAGAAAAAACGAATGAGTGTGCCGTTTGGATGGTTCAAATGGCTCTAAGCACTATGGGACTCAACATCTGAGGTCATCAGTCCCCTAGAACTTAGAACTACCTAAACCTAACTAACCAAAGGACATCACACACATCCATGCCCGAGGCAGGATTCGAACCTGCGACCGTAGCAGGCGGGAGGTTCCGGAGTGAAGCTCCTAGAACCGCTCGGCCACAGCAGCCGGCCGCCGTTCGGATGAATTAGAAAACAGCGCCACTTTTAACATAGTCCATGCCCTGTTTCAAGGTTGGTGATTTAGTAGAAGAATACCGTACTGGATAGTTGCAGCTGAACCTTTGTGTCTACCACAGGTAGGACAATTTCACGTGGTGCATTATCAAACATTACAGTGATATGTCCCACACATGTTATGGTAGACGACGTTGAGAGCCAGCTTGTTAAATGTTTGGAGGGAGTTTGCTCCATACTCTTTATCGCTCTATGAAAATGTTGATATCGCAGCTGAATGCGACATTCTCAGCGTTGTTGAGGAAACTGTAGAAAATGTAGATATGACACGGAATTTATTAGGTATCAACAGACGGAGCGCCTGTCATAATTAGAAAACAGCGCCACTTTTAACATAGTCCATGCCCCGTTTCAAGGTTGGTGATTTAGTAGAAGAATACCGTACTGGATAGTTGCAGCTGAACCTTTGTGTCTACCACAGGTAGGACAATTTCACGTGGTGCATTATCAAACATTACAGTGATATGTCCCACACATGTTATGGTAGACGACGTTGAGATCCAGCTTGTTAAATGTTTGGAGGGAGTTTGCTCCATACTCTTTATCGCTCTATGAAAATGTTGATATCGCAGCTGAATGCGACATTCTCAGCGTTGTTGAGGAAACTGTAGAAAATGTAGATATGACACGGAATTTATTAGGTATCAACAGACGGAGCGCCTGTCATGTTGTTAAAAAGTCAGGATTCCTAGTGTAATGAATGAGAAAATGAAAACCTTACAGTATCCAGCTCGCGGTGATCTGCAGCTTGAATTAATTGATCCGTAATACGACAGGGAAAATAAGGCAATCTAAGTTTCCCCAAGCACTTGCCTCAGGGTCGATTTCCTCGTTTACACAAGTCTTCATTCCGCTCCCCACACCATTCCCTGTGATGATGGAGGGGGTGCAGTACTCGTTGCTCGCAGGTCTGTGCTCACCGTCTGCTTGCGGAGCACGTTTGCTGCGGTGTCCTGCACTGGGCTAGCTCGGGACCGCTCTACGGACTGTGGACGTAACATTTCGCTAAAGTAAATTACTCGTAGTTTGTAACGGGAGATAAATTGACGCTTTCAGTCGACACGCAGCTTCGCGTGAAAGAAGTGGTGACTATTGTTTGTTTAGCCTTACTGCGGTTTGAATCGCAAAAACTAAATGACAAATATCTGCCGAATCATTAGAGAGAGACTGCCTGACGACTCTTAGTAGGGAAACCTGGTACAAAACGGTGAAAGTCAACAGCTTACGAAGGGTTTTAAGCAAAAAAGAAGATAATTTAATATGGACGGTGTCATATATGTCCTGTTTAACAGAGATGTGCTTAAAAGCTTGGGGCTGAATTACCAGAGGAGAAAGATGTCCTGTTGCCCATTTGAGAAGACGATTGAATCAACTTAAAAAATTGAAATAAACGCGTTATCGCTCATGCTACTGCTTGCCCCGCTTACACAGCGTACAAATTTAGCCGGTGCCGTTCCTTCGCCTCGCCTCCGCTGTCCGGGGCTGAACTACACGGCGTGGTAATGCGGCCTTCGACGGGAGACTTCGTGAGCAGCCAGCCAACACGCTAATGCAGGAAGCGGCGCTCCAGATCCCCGCGGGCTCGCGCTCAAATTAACTCAGGCCTGCGCACGAAGGCACGCAGCCGCCTGTCTATTCGTCGTAAACGGCTAACAGAAATCTTACACGTCCATCAAAGATAAATGAAAGTACCCTGTCGCACTCAGAGAAGCAGCTGCATATAAATTAGTAAAGCTGTCCCTTCTCCATCCCCTCTCTCTCACACACACACACAGACACACTTTCCCTCCCTCTCTCTCTCTGTCTCTCTCTCTCTCTCTCTCTCTCTCTCTCTCTCTCTCTTCCACCGTCTCCCTACTTTCTCTTTCTCCCTGTGGGCCGTATTGTATAACGATAGCGTCGGTATTAATTTTCATCGCACCAAAATCTGTGCTTCAGCGGGCTGTGGTGTCGTGAAATGTTAACCGTTATCTATTGTAATAATAATGTACTTCGATGGTTCCACTGCGCAGATGGCAGAAGAAAAGACCTGACAGTTGAAGTGGGCTTGACTCAGCTGCCTTGTTCATCTACCACAACCAGTTACGTAACGTAACGTGGTTTGACAACGCCTCTGTGTTGCTGCAACTCTACAGACGACTGTTGTTTTCAGTTAAGTACTTTTGGTAGCGCTAGCCGTCTTTTGCGCTTCGCAATTGAAAGGCGGGAATATTACTGCCAGCTGCATTGGTTCTTTCGCCGTACGCAGTGCCTCTACCGTATTTAATCAGGTTTTGATCGCGTACTTATGGGGCCCAGTCGTTCCCATTTTGACAAAAACCGTAAAGCATTCTTTAACGGGGCGGTCCTCTTTCAAAATTTCAAATATATATTTCTTGTTTCTTTGGCTTAAAATATGTTATGGAATGTCAACTTTACTATAGCGTTCATCCAAAGCTCGCCAGAAACTCGTTTATCGAGTTACAACGTGATTTGTGAAAATGTACCTTCGAAAACTATTCAAAGTGGCAAAAAAATAGTTGACACGTAAATTCAACGACGGTCTAACAGGCATTATGGAAATTATGAACGTGCTCGAATCTGAGATCGGACAAGCCTGTTATAATTTCTGCACAAAAGCAGACGTTTGCGTATCGAACGAGCAGAGAAGTGGATGACAGAAACTGCCAAAGACGCCCGCAGGACCACCATGGCCACGAAGAAGGTGGAGGAGGACCGTGTTTTGGATCTTGAAGAATTGCTGTGTGGTCCAGCAATCGACCACTAGAGGTGTGTTGAAATATGATGTAACACGAAACTTTAAACGTGTTTTTCTCGAAACCGTACTCTTAAAATAGGCGGGAAACATAACCTGAGACTGGTACATACGATTTTGATCGGAATTTTATGCCATCATTCTACATTGAATTCTCTATCAGAGTATGTAGCCATTTTGCGATACCTCCAAAACTATTATCGGTGCACGCTTTTGTCTCGATTTCTTGAGCGAGAGACATGACATTAGTTTCAAAACGTCGCCATTTTGTTATAAATTAATATTTTTCAGTCATCCTACATATGCTCATAAAAATATATTAAAATGGCTTATACAAAATTATTTTGTTACCAGTCCACTAGGAGGGCTTCGAGAATTCCCACCGGTGACCGAAGTTCCGGCTGCAAGCGGTCATTCCACCTGATGCAGAGATTTCAGAGAGCGCCATATGAGGTCACAAAAATGATTTCTTAAAGACAAAAGTCTAAGTAATGAAACTACATCATATTTGGCAAAATATTTTATTTTACTTGAAACAATCACGAAAGTCACCTAATTTTTCATATGTTGAAAGAGGGCTACCCTCTTAAAGATAAGGTTGGAATCACCAGGTGCGTGTTTGACAATACGTCGTGATGCAAATCAACCACTGTTGTTTTCATCTTTTGACATTTATGCCCATAATTGATAGGTCCGGGTCTGTAGGTCTGATACCCGGTTGATGGCACGTGCTAATAAAAGCTAATGAAATTATGCTGCTGGGTAGATCAGTCCCAAGGCACCAAGTAGAGAACATGTGCAACACGGCAGCCCCATGATGATGCTATATGCGGCCTCTGTGTTAACTAAATTATCTCGTGTGCTGGCCGTTCGATAACGTGTGTGGGGTTCACCTAAGCCGAGGTCACAGTGGCACCGACATCGGCTTGAGACGTACGGTATTTTCAGTCTCGTACAATAGCATACATGCGCTCTGAGCGCAACCAGCTTTGTCAGTCGACGTTTCCGACACTGGGTAATGGTCGGCGGAATTTCTGTCTCTTTGCTGACTGCAAGAATATCTCAATTTTGCAGTGTTCGCACAGGTGCTATTCGCGATTGTAAAGCGGGCTGCCTGCGTCGCCACAGATAAGGAGCGCACCGCGCAGGCATTCCAAGGTAACTCCTGTAGAGTAAGGTGACGTAAATATGGTACAAATTCGCAAGATTTGTCTGTTAGAAAAAATTGTAAATTTTAGACAGTATAAGCTACTTTAAAACGTCACTCTATTTAATTCTTTAAAGTTACAAATGTAGACTAGCTAAAACAGAAATTCTTTAACAAGATACAGCTGCTCCAAAATGTGACACACGTATGATATTGTTATGTACACCGATAAGAGGAGGTTGAAGTCTTAAAAATGAGATAGAGAACATACAAAACGATGCATACGTGTGACTGGGAGGTTATTTCTGTGGGGGTTATTTCTAGGATATTTATGGCATGAAGCGTACGTCAGAATGAAATACAAAAAGTTGTTGCTTTTCCCTATTCTTAATATCATAAAGTCAACCAGCAATGTTTAGGAACTGTTTACAATTATACTTAATTTATTGACACTAATAAAAAATAAGAGGTACACAAAAGGGAATCACTGTCTTTTTTTTCTTTTTTCTAATTTTTTTTTTAATGGCCATCAACAGGACCGTTAAACAAGAAACAGATTCCTCGTTTCATCTTGCCCACCTCAATAATAACAGGAAGTACTGGCAATCTGCCTATCACATCATTCTTATAAGTGAAACGTCTTTTTCATTCTATTGAAAGCTATTTTCTCCTTCTTCACAGACTCTAGAACCACAACTTCTAGGTCGTTTTCCAGTACTTTTTGCATAGTGCAGACATACTGAATCTGAGTCAATACGAATTCCTCTTCGCCCTCGAAATTTAGCAAAGATAAAATATTCACTTTCATACTCTTGATCAGTGATTGCAACAGGATCTGGTGTGGATTCTCCAGAGGGATCGATATCATCAGTGCTGTCATCACTCTTTCAAGAAACAGCGGAATCTGAACCAGTCTCCTCAGTTTTCTTTCGTTACAGACACAGCTTTCTGGCTGTCCTGCTTTCGGCGTGCTACTTTTCTGTTTGGAGGTTGTTCCTTCTCAGCAGTGAGTTTACTGCTGGGGGTGTGCTACGCCGCAGTTGTGTTGCTGGCGTATCGGGAGGGCGGCAACCAGAGATACACGGCTGTGTGGCTGGCGGCTGTTCAATAGGGGACAGCGTATCATTTTTTTAGGAATGAACTGTATCATATTTTGGAATTAAGCGTACCATGTGTAACGATTATACTGATTGCTTAATAATTATCTGCATATCACAAATATGTCAATAATGAATAATTCAGCAGATAGAGCACAATTTTCTGTGTATGTAACACAAACCTCATAGGTATATAGTCGATATTTGTGGAAATGTGGCAAATGTTCTGTAGCTGTGTCCAGTCCACATTTACTTTTAGTTTGGAAGAGCTGTTTGTCAAAATATTTTTTATCTCGAAAGTGAAATTCCTAATGGAAAACAAATTGTGATTAACTATTCCTAAACACTGGCAGCATGACTGAAGTAGGACATTTGTGATAAGTCAGTTTTTCTTGTGAGTAGACAGGGTGTATCATTTTTTGGAAAATTTTGCCTGCGTCAGTTTCAGGATACCTTACCCTACCTCAAGCACTAACAAAATCGACGCTATGCAGGACGCATCGGCACAGCACCAGGCCACAAACTCGTTCTAGCATGGAGAAGAGTGTTCGGTATAATCACTAGTGCCAAAGTTCCAGGCGTGTATCTTTGCCAGCAGCGAAGTCATCGGTCCCATCGGGTTAGGGAAGGATTGGGAAGCAAGTCAGCCGTGCCCCTTCGAAGGAACCATCCCGGCATTTGCCTGAAGCGATTTAAGGCAATTAAGAAAACCTAAATCAGGATGGCCGGATGCGGGTTTGAATGTTGTCCTCCCGAGTACGAGTTCAGTGTGCTAGCCACTGCGCCACCTGGCTCGGTACCTTATAATATTACTGCCGTGTGGGGGTTTGTATAAATTTATATTTATCTCCCTTAATTGCGCGTGCGTGCGAAACCAAGGGCATTAAGAAATACCTTTCACGTATCTGCAGCGCTTCAGCAATAAAGATTTGAAGCGAGTGCATTTCCGAACAATATTTCATATTCACATAGCTTTTGCGCACAAGAAAAGAGCTTGAATTATAGTTGTTTTATTAACGTATTCGGTCAGGTAGCATTTCTGTATACGAATGACAGTAGACTATTATCATTCTGCAGTTTCTGTCCGGATTACAAATCTCACGAAGTGCAGGCAGTTTCAACCTGTTATACACGTCTATAAGAGTCACTTGGCTTTTGAGCGACAATGAAACACCGTGAGAAACCGTAGGCAGCTGTTCTGCAAGAAGGGTGAAATAAGTGAAGAACGAGTATAGGCCTTCGTTAAATGAACCCGTATCGACATAACCGTCATCGATATGACAATCGATGGCTCGTGGCGACGCAGCACTATGTTTTGGCCGCGCATGGCCCACCAATCAATAAGACCTGGACGCAGCTTTTCTGCCCGACGCCTCGCTGTCTGTATTTAGAGAGCCAGGCAATAAAGACGGTCACTGCTGACTGAAGTGTATCGCAGAAAAATATGTTTTTTTCTTTTTTGGACTTTCCCGAAGAAACCGCCAACCTCAAGAAAATCTTATATCACAAAATGTATATATAATATCAGTGATCGAAGAACGGGTGTTAATTGTAACTCACAGACAGTATGCATGAGGCGTAAAGAGTAGCCCTTTCATTGCATTCATTCTTTTTAGAGACAAAAGATGTATCAAGAAACTGAGGCTTCCTCTTCTGACTACTCACTTTTCTTCTCTCTAGTGGTAGAACAAAAGCGAGCAATCAGAAGAGGAATTCTCAGTTTCTTACAATATATTTTGTTTCTAAAATTAATGAATTCAATACAATGGCTACTTTTGTAGGCCTCATGCATAATATCTGTGAGTTACAATTAACATCCGTTCTTCAGTCACTGATATTATATGTCAGTGATTGAAGTACGGATATTAACTGTAAGAGATACGAGAAGGTACGTGTTTTCATTCCTGTGTAATATCTGATTTATCAAATAATAATTTTTAATGAGTAGCCGTATCCGCAGTTATTGTAGAAACCTTTGCCTATTACCAGATTGATTTTATCTGATGATCTTATAGTTTTCAGGAAATGTGTCAGAAAACTGTGCGCGCGTTGTTTGAAGTCAAAACGACCGAATACCGATCGCGTCGTTCCGTTTATGTATTTTATCTCCACAAATCGAACCTGCAGATCTATACTGACGAAGTTTGAGTTAATATTGATTACCAATTTTTTATGTAGAAGTCAACATAGTATTTTCACTGTGAACGAGCGTTCAAACAATGTTGATGCTCAGTAGCTGCCAGCGCCTGATTAACCAAAAGGTCATGATATGCAATGGCTTAAGAAGTTAAACGACGATGATTCAGTGCCGGCCGCTGTGGCCGAGCGGTTCTAGGCGCTTCAGTGCGGAACCGCGCTGCTGCTACGGTCGCAGGTTCGAATCCTGCCTCGGGCATGGATGTGTGTGCTGTCCTTAGGTTATTTAGGTTTAAGTAGTTCTAAGTCTAGGGGACTGATGACCTTAGATGTTAAGTCCCATAGTGATTAGAGCCATTTGAACCATTTTGATGATTCAGTACGGTAGAAAGTTTGATTGTATCTCAATGTGTGTAATATTACTAACCGCATCATGCCATCGCATTTCTAGCGCGTCTTTCCCAGGCAAACCTTTATTCATGTACTAGCTATACCCGGCTACGCTTTGCTGTGACTTAATCTGCTTAAATAGAAATGAAAGAAAAGAAAAGAAAAGAAAAGAGAAAGTACACTTTCTGAAACGTATGAGAATTGAGTATACGTCCTAATCTCCTTCTCTCCATTGCTGTGTCCATCTCCCCCTCCTCCTTTCTTTGTCCTCATCCTTCCCCTTCTCTCTGTCCCTCACTTCCTCCCGCTCTCGCCGTTCATCTTTTCCTCCCTCCCTCACTCTCCATCTCCTCCTGCCTCTTCTCTCTGTCCATCTGGTCCTTCCCGTTTCGTAGGTCCATTTCCTCCCATCCCGCTGTCCATCTCCTATTCCCCCCTCTCTCTTATCTTCAGCCTTATTTATTGTTGTTGCAAAATCAGAGCCTTTAGTATTACTCTAATCATAAACCAAAACGCCCTAAATAGAACTTTTAACATTTCACTGTATTATATTTTACATATTTACGCTGATCAGCCAGAACATTATGACCAACAACCTAATAGCCGGTGTCTCCACCTTTAGCACGGATAGCAGCGGCGAGGTGTCGTGGCAAGGAAGCAATGAGGCCTTGGTAGGCCGCTGGAGGGAGTTGGTACTACATCTGCACACACAAGTCACCCAATTCCCGTAAATTCCAGGGAAGGGGCGATGAGCTCTCACACCACGATCAGTCACATCACAGATGAATTCGATCGGGTTCAGATCTAGCGAGTTGGGGAGCCAGTATATCAATTGGAACTCGTCACTGAGTTCCTAGAGCCACTTCATCACACTCCTGGCCTTGTGAAATGGCACATTTTCTTGTTGAAAAATACCACTGCCGTCGGGAAACATGATCGTCATGAAAGGGTTTATATGGTCTGCAACCAGTGTACGATATCCTTGGCCATCATGTGTCTTGCACGAGCTCCACTGGACCCATGGAAGCCCACGTGAATGTTCCCCGAGCATAATGGAGCCGCCGCCAGCTTGTCTACGTCCCGTAGTACAGGTGTCAAGGAGCTGTTACCCTGGAAGACGACACTTTCGTGGCCTCCCATCGGCATGATGAAGAAGGTATCGGGTTCATCAGACTGTGCATCGCTCTGCCACTGCGCCAACGTCCAGTGCCGATGGTCACGTGCCCATTTCAGTCGTAGCTGGCGATGTCGCGATGTTAACATTGGCACACGCATGGGTCGTCGGCTGCGGAGGCCGTCATTAGGAGTGTTCGGTACACTGTGTGTTCAGACATATTTGTACTGCGCCCAGCATTAAAGTCTATTGTTAGTTCCGCCAAAATTCTCCACGTGTCCTGTTTTAGCAGTCTGTCCAGCCTACGACGTGTAACACCTGTAATGGGGGGTGGCCGCCCAACCCCAAGACGTCTGGACGTGGTTTCACGTTGGTTTCGCCACGTGTTGAAGATACTCACCACAGCACACCTGCCATGTCGTGTAGTATCCGAAATACTCGTGCCGAGCCTTCGGGCCATCACAATCTGCCGTCGGTCAAAATCCTTTCTAAGTGCTGAGCTATCCAAGACAGTTATTCCATAACACATTATTGACTAGAAGTATCCAAAATGTCACAAGGTTGATTAGTTTGTTTCCAAGACTAGTAATTATACGCAGAGCAGACGCAGCTGTAGTTAATTGTTTGGGAAGCCCAGAAATATGCTTCTTCCAGTTCAACTTTTCGTCAGTATTAATTTCAGATTTGGAGCATTGTACCCTGCTTATGACGCCTGTTCACGAGCTACGTCAGTTGTTGGTATGCCCATTTTTTCGTAAACTTTTATCGAAACATAGCGAGAGTCCATTTTCAGAGAAGCTCTCATTAACTATGTCTTGTATTGATTTTTCTTTAATCGGAATTTATTATAACAATGGACAGGAACAGGAAGTGGACCCAAAATTGAACACTGTGAGACTCAATTCGTGATTTCTCCCAAGTCACTGAAATTTTGTCTCCAGGCAACATTGTTTGAATAACTGAGCACAGCTTGAAGTGGCTGACAAGCGTTTAATCAACAGTCACAAATTGACGACTTACTTCTGTTGTATTTTTCTTAAACGTATCGTTGAGATATTAGATTTTTGATTTGTTTCTCGTTAGTATCCAACTTCGCACGAATTTTTTCGACAGGTAATATTCCTTGCAAAATGTACCGATTCGTTCTTAATCTCCATCTATAGTGTCAGATATTTCATACTCTTTAATCACTGATAGTCTAATACAACATCGTATATTTTCTCGATATTATCTGATGTTGCCATTTTGGAACCCCTTTCAAGTGAATCGTAAGAAATGTACAACCACATTTGAATTCATATATGAATTTACTAATCACTGTAAATGAAGTAAAGACTTCTAGCAAGCCATTCACAACTTTGGTTGTATGTCAGTCGGCGACAAAAAATGAACTTCATGACGATATGTCGAAATTCATTTAAAAATGAAATGAAACTATTACACCTGACTTAAGTTGTTGCGCAACAAGCATCAACACAACAGAAACAAAATTTCCTTAATACGAAACTTTACGTCTTGCCTTCGAATTTGCATATTAGGTTGGCTCACAGTTTAACAGCACCTCCCGCGCCAGCTTTCTAAATTAATTACGCTCGTGTTATAACGTGTAAGAAGGGATGTTGGCAGATTACGGTGATGTGACACTTTGTCGCCTGCGACGTTCCTCTTCGACAAAAGTAGCAGACGTCTGCTCTCAAACTTCCCTTAAGTTATATTGCATAATTACCCTGCATACGTCACACATCAATTATTGCGTCCTTGACAGGCTTCTGCTTTGTTGGCATCTGAAAATTAATTTACATTGTGGCATCTGCCAAGAACAGCCCGATTACTCAACATCCATGGCGATAGATGGTCTGTGCTATCTCAAAGATACTGAACAGCAGTCTATTTTTCTTGATATGAAATGGCTGAAATTCCACTGAGTAAAGTTTTACCCAGAGCAAGACAAGCCCGTCGAAACATGATTTTGCGAAACACTTCTCTCTTATTCACGATAATGTCGTTAATAGGCAGAGGATGTCAGACGTTCAAATGAGAGCGTTTTTATTCTCGCACATACACTGTCGAAAAAGAACGCAACACCAAGAACGAGTTGCGCGCCAAAAACGAATGTTGATAGGGGCGTTTTTACAGCTGAAATATGATGTCTATTCAAATTTTGCGACAGTCGCATAAGCGTGATGCCAATAGCACCACTATGAGGATGCAAATCAGGTTTGCTTTAAATACACACTGTAATGATCGTGAGCGTTAGTTGTCTTTGGGATTGTACGTGGTGAGCTGATGTCACCTTCAAGGCGACAAAGACGCCATTATCAACACCTCACTGAGTTTGAGTGAGGCTGCGTAACAGGGCTACAAGAAGCTGGATGATCCTTCTGCGATACTGCAGAAAAACTTGGCAGGAATGCAGCCACTGTACATCATTACTAGCAGCGGTGATCATGAAAATGTACGGTCGCAAAAAGAATGGTTCAAATGGCTCTGAGCACTATGGGACTTAACTTCTGAGGTCATCAGTCCCCTAGAACTTATAACTACTTAAACCTAACTAATCTAAGGACACCACAAAGCCGGCCGGAGTGGCCGTGCGGTTCTAGGCACTACAGTCTGGAACCGAGCTTCCACTACGGTCGCAGGTTCGAATCCTGCCTCGGGCATGGATGTGTGTGATGTCCTTAGCTTAGTTAGGTTTAATTAGTTCTAAGTTCTAGGGGACTGATGGCCTCAGAAGTTAAGTCACATAGTGATCAGAGCCATTTGAACCAATTTGACACCACAAACATTCATGCCCGAGGCAGGATTCGAACCTGCGACCCTAGCGGTCGCGCGGTTCCAGACTGTAGCGCCTAGAACCGCTCGGCCATCCCGGCCGGCTCGCAAGAAGACGGGGCTCTGAACGGCCACGTGGCACTACCGAGGGGAACACCATCGTGTTCGGCGTATGGCTCCGTCGCATCGTTATTGCATCTTCAGCAGCAGTCTCAGCACTTAGCACGATTGCGACACAAAGAAATGCTACAAATCGGTTACTTTAACGACAGCTCCGAGCAATATGCCTTGTAGTGTACATTCCACTGACCCCAAACCATAACCATTTACAACTTCAGTGGTTTCAAACGGTGGAGGCCTGTTGTGTTTTATGATGAAAGCTGGT
Organism: Schistocerca nitens; assembly: GCF_023898315.1. Lineage (NCBI taxonomy): Eukaryota > Metazoa > Arthropoda > Insecta > Orthoptera > Acrididae > Schistocerca > Schistocerca nitens. The sequence continues at coordinate 611,392,453 of NC_064615.1, forward strand.
TCTGCCTCGGTGCCAGTGATGGTCATGAGTTGGTTAGGAGGAGGCCAATTGAGGACCTACACCCAACCTGTCTGCATGTAGTCACACCGGACCTAAACCTGTAGTTAAGATCTGGCGTGCTATTTCTTGTGACAGCAGGAGTACTCTCGTACACTACTGGCCATTAAAATTGCTACACCACGAAGATGACGTGCTACAGACGCGAAATTTAACCGACAGGAAGAAGTTGCTGTGATATGCAAATGATTAGCTTTTCAGAGCATTCACACAAGGTTGGCGCCGGTGGCGACACCTACAACGTGCTGACATGAGGAAAGGTTACAACCGATTTCTCATACACGAACAACAGTTGACCGGCGTTGCCTGGTGAAACGTTATTGTGAAGCCTCGTGTAAGAAGGAGAAATGCGTACCATCACGTTTCCAATTTTGATAAAGGTCGGATTGCAGCCCATCGCGGCACTGCTGCTTGCGTTGATCGGGATCCAATGACTGTTAGCAGAATATGGAAGCGGTGAGTTCAGGAGGGTAATACGGAACGCCGTGCTGGATCCCAACGGCCTCGTATCACTAGCAGTCGAGATGTCAGGCAACTTATCCGCATGGCGGTAACGGGATCGTGCAGCCACGTCTCGATCCCTGAGTCAACAAATGGGGACGTTTGCAAGACAACAACCATCTGCACGAACAGTTCGATGACGTTTGCAGCAACATAGACTATCATCTGGGGGACGATGGCTGCGATTACCCTTGACCCTGAATCACAGACAGGAGCGCCTGCGATGGTGTATTCAACGACGAACCTGGGTGCACGAATGGCAAAACGTCATTTTTTCGGATGAATCAAGGTTCTGTTTACAGCATCATGATGGTCTCATCCGTGTTTGGCGACATCGCGGTGAACGCACACTGGAAGCATGTATTCGTCATCGCCAAATGGCATACAAACCGGCGTGATGGTATGGGGTGCCATTGGTTACACGTCTCGGTCACCTCTTGTTCGCATTGACGGCACTTTGAACAGTGGACGTTACATTTCAGATGTGTTACGACCCGTGGCTCTACCCTTCATTCGATCCCTGCGAAACCCTACATTTCAGCAGATTAATGCACGACTACATGTTGCAGGTCCTGTACGGGCCTTTCTGGATACAGAGAATGTTCGACCGCTGCCCTGGCCAGCACATTCTCCAGATCTCTCACCAATTGAAAACGTCTGGTCAATGGTGGCCGAGCAACTGGCTCGTCACAATACGCCAGTCACTACTGTTAATGAACTGTGGTATCGTGTTGAAGCTGCATGGGCAGCTCTACCTGTACACGCCATCCAAGCTCTGTTTGACTCAAAGCCGAGGTGGTTGTTCTGGGTACTGCTTTCTCAGGATCTATGCATTCAAATTGCGTGGAAATGTAATCACATGTCAGTTCTACTATAATATATATGTCCAATGAATACCCGTTTATCATCTGCATTTCTTCTTGGTGTAGCAATTTTAATGGCCAGAAGTGTAGATTATGCCGTACTCTCTCACTGTAAAATTGTACGTCAATCTGGCGATTCGACTTCTGTGCTGCCGTTCACAAACATCAAAGGGACAACGCTCGCCCTCATACCGCTTTTCTAACCCAACATGCTCTACAGTGTGTCGACATGTTGCCTTATCCTTCCCAGTCGCGAGATCTGTCCCCAATGGAGCACATATGAGACATCATCGGACAACAACTCCAGCGTCATTTGCAAACAACATTAACGTCCCTGTATTGACCGACCAAGTGCATCAGGCATGGAACTCCATCCCACAAACTGACATCCGGCCTTGTACAACACAAGGCATGCGTGTTTACAGGCTTGCATTCAACATTCTGGCGGTTACATCGGTTATTAATGTAGCAGCATTTCACAGCTGCAATGACTTATCTCGCGCTTACATAAACCTGTGATGTTGCAATGTTAATTGCTTAGATACGTTATCGAGACAAATATATTCCCGAAATTTCATTACTCTACATCAATTCCTTCTTGGTGTTGCGTTTTTTACAGTCAATGTATGCAATAACGTTGTGCCATAGGGATTTTTAAAATCCCACCCCTCCTATCATTGTCTTGTAACAAGGCCACAGAGCAATTAACGTGCCGCTACGTAAAACTATGGATGAGTATCGCCGACGGACCGTGCATTAGCTGATTTTGTTTACCTCAGCGTCGCGTGTGTATATGCCTGGGCTTGTTAGCGACTTCCAGCTATCTGACTAAGCCAATATTAGCCTCGGTTAATGTAATCGCTTGTCGCTGTCTGTGAGGTTCGATATGTTATACAAAATTCACTGTGTTGAGTTCTACATTTCGGGTTATAGAGGCGCAATTCAGTAATAATGAATCTGATGAAAACTCGCGAACATGTTAATTAGAGATATTTACCGCTTAGCGCTCATCGTCTCTAAGTGCGATTGTTAATGACAAAAGCACCCACAAACGGATTTCAAATAGGAGCTCTTGTAAAAAAGGATGCCTCTCATCAACATTGTTATTCACCATCGCCAAAGACTTTTATTTGGTAGATTTAAGAGAACCTTCCGTACACAATTCTCAGGCAGAGAGATCGTCTCCAAAATGTATGTCGGCGATGTGGGTGTTATACTCACAGAGAAGGGTCAAATAAAAAAGTGAATTAGATCTCCAAAACATTTTTCGCAACGTTTGGAGTAAAAAATAAATAAAATATAATCCTAAATGACCCGGATGAGAAACAGCAACGAGTTTGGATCGCAGAACTGGTTAAAGTAGAAGGAAAATGTCAAAAATTTAAGAAATGCACATTAATTACAACAGCGTACAAATGGAGAACACAGATAGGGAAAGTAAGGTCACTATTAAGGCAAAACGCATTCAGAGTTTTGGACCTAATGCAATAAGTTAAATTTTGAAACGTATACGTTCTAACGTGTACGTGGCCGGTGTACTACCATTCTCATCTGAACTCAGCAGGAGGCTCAATGCTGCAGTGGCATAGTTTCTGTGGAGAGGATAAATGTTCAATGTCGGTTTAAACACATTCACTTTCCCAGAAGAAAAGGTGTCTTATGATTAATAGTACTAATGGTAAAATGCAGGATTTTATTTGCGAAAAACAAATTAAATGATTTGAGGCCTGTGCAATGTAAACAGTACAGACTCGAAGATCTGAGATCACCGTTTGCTTGATTAATTTACTCTACAGAATTCAAATTGAACATTACAGGTGTTCTTAACTGAGTAAAGTTACTTGAAAGAGGAAAACAAAAAAAAACAAAAAAAAATACAACACTGCTGTTGTCTACAAAACACCGGAAGACCAGCAGCACAAAAAATAATCGAAACTAAAGCATGAAAATTTAGATGGAAGGGCATTTGGACCAATATTCACCCAGGCGTATTACATCAGTTAGTTAAGAGTACATGGTATAATGCAATAAATAATGTGATACCAACTAATTCAAAACTGAAAGCTCTAAACCTATGTACCACCGGTGAAGGCTTACGACATAGAAATGAAGACACGATGGAACATAAATTCATTTGCTACACAGCTGCAGAAATACGGAACTAGGGAAAAGAGAGAATTGCAGCAATAACTCTGCAGGCATCCACAACAAAGCAATGGACTTGCTCGCCGCAGTTGGTGTGTGGTTGCATCTTGAATCTAAAACCACTTGCACCAACTGGCTCCTCGGTCATTCTGTACAGTACACACTTAATGAATTATACAAATCACGCTACGACTTCGAAATATATCTACAAATAAGTTTCAACAACTACATATGTAATGCAAACAACACAATACAAAATTTTCCTGCGTCAGTACTCCAAGAGCGGTAGCGCTGTAAATGGGAATAAACTACTTTTTTCTTTTCTATTTGATTTCTGTTATATGTCACCTTATTTTTTCTACAGTGTTCAAAACATTTTAATTATGAAAGCGATATAAAACAGGAATAAGAAACCGAAAAAAGTATGCTGCTGAAAATAAAGTAGGAAATTCGATACGTGTAAGATGGCACTTAAGCTGAAGCAGTTACTAAAGACAAATGCGAAAACTGCTGTTTGAGTCTTTTTTCTGTAGTCAGCATTTACTGTACAGACCTCACAAGGAACTGATCAACCATATTAGGGCTTGGCTACTCAGCAAGAGAAACATCGTGATGCAGAAGAGGAAAAAGACATACCACTTAAGAGTGACATGTAATATGCCTCCCAGTTAGAAAAAGCTGAAACATTTACTTTCAAGGGTAATTATTGAATACTATGAACAGTCATCATCGTATAACTGACGTAATTGCCATTTTATATCTATTGTGAAAAGTGTATTTATAATTCAAATGTAATAATGGTTAAACAGTTACTCAGAAATTCTCTTGTATGACAAACGAATTCATTTTGTACGAACACTAGAAATATAAATAGTAATTGGAGAAAAAGATTTGACAAACATTAGCGTCAAGCGAGCTCAGAAGTTCCTTTATCTAAGTCATTGATTTGATTCTGCCCACCATCTTTACCTATCTTTCATTTTTATATAGTTGTTAGTCCCGTCTCCTCTATCACCTGCTATGCATGTGTGCAACGACTATTTTTCGTCTCAGCAGGCCTTCCCACTGCCAAGACAATTATTCTCGCATGGTGTAGCAGATTTTTCATTAAACTGCCCCTTCATACCGAAAGAGATTCCAATAGACTACTACCCCCCTCCCCGCCCCTCTCTCCCACTTTAAGAGAAATATCCCGATGAAATCTGGATGAAAAGATATGGTACAATGTCTTGCTGAAGGCAAAGAACTTGATGCACTTGATCAATGACATTTGACAATATGCACGTCATCGGACAGTGTGGATCTACAACGTAGAACAGTGAGAGGACATGGCAGACGTAACAGGGGTTCAGCTCCAACCCATGTGAGCATGCCGGCAACCCGAGAATGCCTTGACCACCTGTCTAAACGGAGCCCCGCTGGCAGGTGAGATGAGTCGCATTAAGTCGTTCTCGACGTGCTCTTAGCCTGCCATGGGCGCGTACCAGCCTGTGACGTGACTCAAGCGTATAACATTTACATAAAATCGGTAAAAACTTGATCACAGAACAATTTGTTTGACATCAATATACGAGTGTTGTCATGTAGCTGATTGTGCGAGGATGATTTTGCCGAAATTATTTATCTGCTGAACAGAATAATCACTCACCTCCACAGATATTTCATTTCTTGTCTCATTCGTTCGGGTGACCTTTCTCTAATAGCACTGAACCACCGTCCTTGCTAATTTCTGTGCCTGTTGCAACGAACCGGTCAAGAGAGATATATTGCGAGCAGACGTTGCCTAGCGATTTAACGACAATGTGTTGGTTCTGCTCATTTCCATTTAGGGCTGCGTGTGTATGTTCATTACGTCATTATCATTTCCTTCTTCTCGTGTGCTGACGAACAAATTTGAAAGATAACGTACCAACGTTTTTATTACTTCAGTTAATAATGTTCTTGTGAATTTACGTTATATTTCAGCTAATAAGACTGTAATATTTCTGGCCTTACAACAATCATATTCAGATACAAGGAGCTCTTTTTAGAGCAGTTGAGAAGCGAGCAATGACAACATGACGTAATTTGGTGTGAGGTACCAATTACAAACGGTTTGTTCAGTACGGGTATCGTGTGGAAGACCGCCTAAATTGTGGTCCTTCTCCGCGACTGGCTGCTGCGTTAGGTCGTTGAGCGCCGAAATGACATACTTCTGTTATTAATATTAGAAAAACTAAACAACGTATTTGCTTGTATTTCAAATTAAAGCATCTCTCAATAGCATGCTACCATTCCGTTATTCCAGAAGCATTAACAACCAGCAGAATAATAAACAACTGCTAAACGAAGAGGCAGACAGACGAAGTACTTCGGTGATCTTCGGATTGCGCCTAACTTGGATGGCGGACGAAGTGGTTCGGCTGTAAGATGGGAGTTGGTTCGGCAGTGTCGGAGGACCGACATGTTGTCTGCCGCGAGGGGTCGGTGTCGGTGTCGGTGAAGACTTTATTAGCAACCTATGGTTTGTAAATATCAGAGCTGTTTCAGTAGTCTCGGAGGACGGACATTTTGTCCGCCGCGGTCGGCATCAGGTTAAGACTTTATTAGTGATGTATGGTTATATGGACATGTAGTTGAGAACAGTGTGGTAGCTATTACGGAAATATGCAGTTCATTAATTTGTTGAAGAACAGAAATTATTTGTGACTCTAAAATGGGCTGTAACTCTGCAGTTTCTCGTGTTCTGCCAATAAAAAGCGAGTGGCATCCCATATAAACAAACTAATTGGAAACTTAGTTATTCACATAAGATCAGCTCCTTGCCAAGAGTTTCTTGCAGCCTCAAGATAACGGATTCACGACCTACGTGCTGTTTCCTCGTCAGGGGCAACAACTATAGAAGACTACAGGTTGGTGAACATTTATTGGAACTTATGCCTTCCACTTAAGGTGGTGGAAGCAAATAGACATCTCGCATGTACTGCAGTCTTAGTACAAATGAGATCAGTGACACGTCATCTGCGGTAACACAGAGGAGGTATGAAGGTGAGACATTTTTGAAAGAAAGGGTTTATAATACGCACGTATAAATATCATCCTCTCTCTTCCACACTCTTTTTCAAGTTGATGTAAGACGACACCAACACTTATTTTTTCTTTCGTTTTTCAGTATTGGATATTGCGGAAAGATATGCGTTGCCGCGAGTGACATCTGGCAATGACCAGTCGAACTACTTGTACCACTTTTTCCGCCAGACGGAGTTGCCATACGGCAAGAGTCTTCACATGTCACCCAAAATACCAACAGAATACCTATAATACAGTTTTCATACCTGTTAATTATTGTGTTGGCGACAACATCCTCGATTGTCTGTAACGGTACGGAGAATTGTAAATTTGAAGAAGGTTAATCTATTTAATCAACTTTCTTTACTGTTTTTTAACGATGCTAATAGGTAATGTGTATCCCACGAAATGTAATGATATGTAAGTGGTCGAGCTCACAGTCTTCATGCACTTTCTTTCCTTCAGGAAATATAACATTCATATCTTAGGTATGTAATTCTCATGCGTAATAATTACGCTGATTAGTGTTTTGCTGTGCGTCATGCAGTTGTAAGTAAATTGTATCTGTTTGTCGATAACCATTCTAATGATTCGAGACAATAGTGTTATTTATGCACGACTACAAATAAATCCCTTATTTTGTTGAATTTGTTTGAATCAGTAACATTTTTTTTTTTCAAATACTGTAATTAACAGGGCAATCATCCGACATCAAGGTCTTTATAGAACCTTCATGTTACAGATGAGAAAGACCGAATTTTCAAAGAAATAGCTCTAAACTCAAGAGTGAGACCGTTTTTCTTCTCGTTATTTTAACTAAAATGCTGACCATAATTATTTCTTGAAGAATACGTGCAGATTACTAAACAGTTTACCAGTATTCTTTTAAAATTACTGTATTTATGGCAGGAACAGATTTTTCACAGAACGGAATTTACGTGACAAGAAACAAACTGTATGTTGGCGCAGTACTTTCATGCGGCAGCTGGCGCAACGTCTAATGGTGAGTATGTGTAGTGAAAGTCTCATTGCAACGAGAGAATCTGTGACCAAAGAAATAGCAGTTATAGACTTTCTTTTCGTATGAAAAGAAAAATAGGTGCGATGAGTCGACATCTTATCTTTAAAATAATTGTGCGGAGTTTTAGACCTTGACAATTTTATGTTACAGGCAGTGCCTGTAAGTTACACAATGTTAGCAAATAAGATCCTAGTTTTATGTAGTTCTATTTGCGGGCCAAAAGATACCCAATTTTTTTTAAAATAAAATTTCATAAAAGCAAGAGTATCTCTGGCCAGTCAGTAAAAAAATTAAAATGTCCTCATACATACCTGCAAAGCTACTCTACGGTATTTGTTGTGAATACTTGCTGCCAATATTCTGCATTTTCTCTCCTGTCCCATTCGCGCACTGAGCGAGAGAATAAGACTGTCTGCTTACCTCTGTACCCTCTCGAACCGCGCCCATCTTATTCTCATAAGCTCTACGTGAGGCATACCATGGCGGCAGTGGAACTATCACACATTTTTCTTCGAACACGTGTTTTCAAAATCTACCCAAGAGACTTTGGGGGCTTTTGGGGGATGTTCTTCAAGGATTGCCACTGAAGCTCTCTCAGAATTTTTGTTATACTTTCATATGGGTTATACTGACCAGCTTCAATCCTAGGAGCCGGTCTAAAATAATTTCGCTGTCTGTTGTCATTCCTACTTGAGAAGAACGCCAAACGCTGGGACAAAACTCTAGAATTGGGCGACAACAGCCTCTTGCATGGGATGTCCTTTACAGCTGCAATGCACTTTTTCAGTGCCCACCATACAAACTATTCGTAAATCTTCTATTTGCCTTCCCAGTTACTGATTTTACAGTATGTCCCATTTTATATCGGTTCTTAATGTTATACTTATTCATTGTGACATGCCCAACATGTTCATCACTAATGTCGTAATCAGACACTATACTTGTCGAGTTCCTCCTCTTTGTCACAGACGTTATCTTTCAGTTATCCGTATTTAAATAGAGCTGCCATTCACTGTACCAATTGTACTTCTCCATTTATACGTTTATATCTACATATATACACCGTCCGCTGCGGTGCGTGGAGGAGGGCACTTAATGTACCACTGTCGTTTTCACATTTTCCACTTCCGGTCGTGCATGGTTCTCACGAAGAAATAATTGCTTGTGAGCCTCCTAGTGGACTCGAACCTCTGTCATTTTATAGTCAAGGTTGTTTCGCGGGATATACGTAGAAGAAAGTAATGTGTTGGTTGACTCTTCTAGCAACTCACGCTCTCGGAGCTTTAACAGAAAGTCGCACCGTGACGCGGAACGCATCTCTTGCAGCATCTGTCACTGGAGTTGGCTGAGCAGTTCCATGACGTTTTCGTGCTTACTAAAATAACCTACAATGATACATGTTGCTCAAGCTACTTCTTTTGCAGGCGGACTACATTTAGTGAGAATTTTTCCGGTGAATCTGTCTGGCATATGCCTTACTTGCACCGCACTCGTTTCGCATATTGATAAATGTGCCAGACAACAACAACAACAACCGCAACACGCAGATTTGATAGCCACGGAGTCTCTGGCAGCCACCACGATCCACTGCCAGCAGAGCGCACTCTCACGACCACGGCGCTGTCACTGTGGGCACTATTTTTCCTGCGCCGTGTCAGGTGCCCGCCAGCAGCTCGCGCCCTATCCATGCCCTGCGACAGTATTTAGACCAGTGCTCAACCTTCGAACGGCAGGTCACGACTGCCTTCAGCTATAGGCAATACTGCAGTGTCCTCTTCTTCCATGTGATGCGAGCGTTTGACACTGCTTTCCACCCAGGAGTACCGTACAAACCTCTCCCTTTTGGGTTTCATGGCCACTACTTTCAGCTGATATGAGGCCACCTCTAGCGACTGACGCGTCGAGCCAAGTGTCCCGCAGGGATCCGTCCTTGGGCCGATCGACTTCTCGTTGGACACCTTCGACCCACCCAGGACGCTTCAAGTTACTGGGACGGTATACACCGACGACACTGCCCTCCTTACTAAAAGTCAATGGCCTCTGGTCATACACAGACGGTTTCAGGAGGCGTGTTCCGACCTAGAGGAATGGGCAGCGAAGGAGAGGATAAGCTTCAATGCGATTAAGAGCCAACCGGTACTGTTCACCAAGAGACGTCGTCAGTGATGTCACTACTGCGGCTCTTCGGCGGGCCTATACAATGGACTGATGATGCAAAGTACCTTGGCGTCGCCCTTGACCCTACACCCTCCTGGCAGAAGCACATGTGTGATGGTAAACGGAATGCGCAGCAACGACTAGGGGTACTCCACCAACTCTGGCATGAAGGATCCACCCTGCCGGTCGACTGTGGCCTCACACTCTTCCGGGCTTGTGCCCGGTCCATCACGGACAATGCGTGCGAGGCATGGGGCACCGCGGCTAGGTACCACCTATGTTCTCTCCAACAGATGCAAAACGTCGCACTGTGGAGGGCTTTCATGAACCTTTATGGTTTTTGGCAAAACCGCTGCACGTTGCAGCACAGGAAATGAACGCCCTTTCCCGCTTCCATCATCACGCTTGCAGGATGTACGGGAAGACAAAGGAGCTCCCCCTCCCCGCTCACTCGCCATCCCGGCCGACCAAGTTACGACAGAGGCCGCTTTCAGTGGTAACGTGACCTCACTACGACTGTGTAATCCATGTCACTATTGCTCACAGCACACCAATACACTGAAGAAATAAATTCAGAATAATACACACTGCTGCAGCAGTAAATGGCCAAGTGTAAAAACTGCCTTAAAACCTTCACTCCCAAAAAGAGAAGACAGCGACGTCGCGGATTGGCAGTTCAGTCTTTCAGTCTCAGCTACAAACCAGTCCTTGCCTCTAGTTCTCTGGGCAAGGCCCCGGCTGCATCCGCACCCATTAATCAGAGCTTCCGCATGGAACCATTGTCGAACAGTCGCCGTGCAGTTTTCAACTCCAAATCACTATCGAGCTTAGGGCAATGATCTGAGCTCTTCAGACCTTGCCCTTAAGCCAAGTAAGTTCTGATTGTGTTAATAACCGCAGAAGTTCCAACTGAACCTGGACTTACACCTTTATGTTTCTCATTTTGGGCTTCTGCCATTTAATCATTGTTTGCTTTCCTTGTTGGGACTCAAGGTACCAAAAAAATTTTCATTTGTAAATAACTTACACCAAGGAGGTTTTGTTTATGTACTTTTTAACAAACTTGTTCTACATTGTTTTGCCCGCATCTCGTGGTCGTGCGGTAGCGTTCTCGCTTCCCACGCCCGGGTTCCCGGGTTCGATTCCCGGCGGGGTCAGGGATTTTCTCTGCCTCGTGATGGCTGGGTGTTGTGTGCTGTCCTTAGGTTAGTTAGGTTTAAGTAGTTCTAAGTTCTAGGGGACTTATGACCACAGCAGTTGAGTCCCATAGTGCTCAGAGCCATTTTACATTGTTTTACCTGTACAGTATTCTCATTACGCGTCAGTAAGTGCAAGTGACTGTTCTGCAACCCTTCAATCATCTAGTAATGGGTATCTTTCTGCCTATACGTTACATTTGTTTACGTTGAGGGTCTGTTGCCAGTGCCTGCAAATCAAATCACTCAAGATACACTCCTCAGAGATTGAGTGTCTGCCAGCCACGACCTGATCACGACGAAATCCCCCGAATATGCACACCTTACTCATCCTGCACGTGACTGTCCCTCAGACGTCGCGCCAACAACCTCGCCACTGAGCGCCAACGAAGCAAAATAAAATAAAAATTAAAAAATCTCCGCCCACGTTCAGTACAGGGTCCTGAGACCACCATAATCGCGCGACACGCCGAGCACTCACTCTTTCTTTCTCTCTCTCTCTCTCTCTAACAGAACAGCTATCTATAATTAATGTTGGACGTCTGACATACGTATGCATGCAACACGTGTCGCGGTGGAAACCACGTTTACCCTGCGCGATACTTGTTTCGCGAAACTTCAGCGCGAGTCTGTTTCACGTAGTTTGAACACACCTCGCTCGACTCCTGCAACTTCTCCTCGCCTGAAAGAGCAGAAACAGTTGCATGCGCTGTACAAATTCTCCGCTTCAGTCCAATGACAACGACGAATGTGATCACACTCACAGAATATAAAGTCGTCATGATGTCTGGAAAAAATTAAGAGCTAATTTTGACTCGGAGAACTGGTTTACAGCAGCAAAATCTGCTCCTCCAAATCAGTGCTAATATCACTGCAATACAACATATCGAATTCCCGAAGATTTCTTACCACAGCTTCACTACCTCTAGGGAGGTGAAGCACTTGACATTTGTTCGAAAGAATGTATTAGCTTTTATTAAGGAAATGTTTCGTATCACTATCTTGAAGATTATTTACATCGATTGCAGCCCAGTGTCGCTGAGCCCTTGTGTTTCGCCGGCCGACAGGCTAGTGGTTTTCTTGTACTCGTCAAAACTTGTGACTTGATCGTATCATTTCTTGTATTTTCGTTTTTTTTAACGTATTCTCAATTCGAGTATAATGAATTTCCTTGAGACGGGAAAGGTTCAGTCCACGAATAAGTACGGTTTTACAAATCATCGCTCGTACTAAACTCAATTTGCCCTTTTCTTACAAGATGTCTTGCGAACAATGGATGAAGGGAACAAGCAGATCTCATATTCCTAAATTTCCGAGAAGCATTCGACACGGTGTCCCACTGCAGACTGTTAACGAAGCTACGAGCGTATGGAATAGATTCCCAGATATGGGAGTGGCTCGAAGGCTTCTTAAGTAACAGAAGCCAGTAGGTCGTCCTCGATGGCGAATGTTCGTCAGACGAAAGAGTACATCAATCGTGCCCCAGGGATGTGTGATAGGACCGCTACTATGGTGGGCAGCAACCTGAGGCTGTTTGATGACGGTGCTTTGGTGTACGGAAGGTGTCGTCGTTGAGTTACTGTAACAGGATACGTTATGCCTTAGACAAAATTTCTAGTTGGTATGATGAATAGTAGCTACCTCTAAATGCAGAAAAATGTAAGTTACTGTGAATGAGTAGGAATAACAAACCCGTAATGCTCGGATACGGCATTAGCTGCTTGGCACAGTCACGTCGTTTAAATGTCTAGGCGTAATGTTGCAAAGTGATATGAAATGGATCGATCATGTGTGGATTGTGGTAGGGAAGGCGAGTGGTCGAGTTAGATTTATTGGAAGAATTTTGGGAAAGTGTGGCCCATCTGTACAGGAGACCGCATATAGGACGCTAGTGCGACCTATTCTTGAGTACTGCTCGAGTCTTTGGGATTCGCAAAAGGTCGGATTAAAGGAAGACAGTGAAGTAATGCAGAGTTGGGCTGCTAGATTTGTTACCAGTAGGTTTGAAGAATACGCAAGTATTACGGCATGCCTCGGGAACTCAAATGGAAATCCCTGGCGGGAAGTCAATGCTCTTTTTAAGGTACACTACTGAGAAAATTTAGATAACTGGCATTTGAAGCTGACTGCAGAACGACTCTACTGTCCCCAACGTACATTTAGCGTAAGGACCACGAAGACAAGAGAAATTAGCGCTCATACGGAGGCATACAGACAGTCGGCTGTCCCTCGCTCTATCTGTGAGTAGAACAGGAAAGGAAATTACTAGCAGTGGTACCCTCCGTCACGCACCATGCTGTGGCTTGCCGAGCATATATGAAGGGATTATTTCAATAGTGGTACAAGTCCATCTTTGTTCATTCTGAGATACAGATCCCTAAAGTTAAATGTGCGCTGAAAAATCTGCAGTTGAGATATTCAAGTATATATACTTGAATATTTCTGGTATCTCAACTGCAGATTTTTCAGCGCTCATTTAACTTTAGGACTCTGTATCTCAGCATGAACAAAAATGGACTTGTACCACTATTGAAATAATCCCTTCATATATGCTCGGCAAGCCACAGTATGGTGCGTGACGGAGGGGACCACTGCTAGTCATATCCTTTCCTGTTCTACTCACAGATAGAGCGAGGGACAACCGACTGTCTGTATGCGACCGCTACGGTCGCAGTTTCGCATCCTGCCTCGGGCATGGATGTGTGAGATGTCCTTAGGTTAGTTAGGTTTAAGTAGTTCTAAGTTCTAGGGGTCTGATGACCTCAGATGTCAAGTCCCATAGTGCTGAGAGCCATTTGAACCATTTTTGGTCGTGCGGCTCCAGACTGAAGCGCCTAGAACCGCTCGGCCACACCGGCCGGCTATGAGCTCATCCACGTGTGTGTCACATAGACATTTTGCCGTGAATAGACGCAATAGTGTCCTTTTCTTGTCACACAAGGGAAGGTCTCTGCGTTACGATTAGAAAATACCTCGTGTTGTTTTGAATTTCTGTTAACTGCATCCTCTGCGTAACGATTTGTTTAAGTTCGCGTGTCTGGTGTTAATGAACACTCGGTCGTAACAAACGAGATTACATTCTTTCACAGTGAAATAAACGTAATGCAGTCCAGAATATTCTTTTAGTTTCACATATTTAGGACGTATTCTGCGTTATACGAATTTTAGTTGACAATGAGTGGAAACTGTGGGAGTTGGCGTAGAAAACGAAGCAGTCGGTTGCACTGTGCCAGTTGTAGCCAAATGGTTTGACTGGGTGGGGAGTGGGGTGTGGGGAGGAATTGTAGAGGGGATGAGAGAACTCTGGGAAGGTCACTGAGGCTCTCTCTTGGAACTGCAAAACATACAGCAGGAACAGATTAACGAAGGAGCAGGAAAGGAAGATCTGTAACTTCTGGCACCTTTGGAAGAAGCTAGGAGAGAGCTAGAGAGGGAGAAGGAAGTGAATGGTGAGTGTGATGACAGGGAACTGGCACTTGGTAGAAAGGCTGGCGGGATGAGGACGCGACCTGATAGTTCTGTTGTATCTGCCAGGACAGGTACCAGCTGTTGGAGTTGAGGCAAAGGAGCCTCAAGATGGTGTAATGTCACACGTATGCCTGAATGTATACTCCGTTGTATATTACCTCATTAATCAACAGCGCTAGCAGATTACATAACTTTCTCAGTGTTCATGCCTCTGTATGAGCGATGTCGGCCAATTGGGAATTGAATTATAAGAAACCCTGATATAAAATGTCACAGCGGAAAAGCTCTCTATCATGAGGTCCGACTACACGTGGACATGGTGTGCATTACATAAGCATAAAGCATTATTCTCCTATAGGTTGCTTCTGATAAGCCTTCTGATTAATTTTCTGGCGTGAATGATTTAAGGAGCCAGGAAAACATGAAGTGAGGAGGTAATATTAGTGAGACATATTTCTATCACATCGATCATTTAGTATGGGGAAATGTAAACCACATTAAGAGCAAAAAACGATTAATAACATGAATGAAATTACAGTCCCATACTCGCAATGGCTGTACGTGGTAGAATAAAATTGCAAGTAGGAACCCAGGATGTGGGGGTAGGGGTAAAACAAATAGTTACCTAAAACGAAGATGTTCCTGCAACTCAACATAAGCTTGTAAGAAGGTAGTCCATCATCAAGGTCACTGAGGCTCTCTCTTGGAACTGCAAAACATACAGCAGGAACAGATTAACGGGGAGAGTGGAGTGTGACGGGGAGAAGAGGAAAGCTCAGAATCAGAGATTTTCCACAAAAGTTGTGAAATTACTTATTCGTTAAGCTAACGATGGAAGACTGCTTGAAGTGGGGTTCATTCTGCATCGTTTTAAATGGTCTGCACATGGGAGTTGCTTGCACTCATAATCTCATGATTTCATCCACACGAGACCATGAAGTAACACACAAAGTTTTGGTCACTGAGACACAATGTTAAATTGAAACTTCCTGGCAGATTAAAACTGTGTGCCCGACCGAGAATCGAACTCGGGACCGAGTTCGAGATTCGGTCGGGCACACAGTTTCAATCTGCCAGGAAGTTTCATATCAGCGCACACTCCGCTGCAGAGTGAAAATCTCATTCTGGACAATGTTAAATTCTTTAAAGCACAGTTATCACGCTGACATGATAAAAATGCCTCCTTTCTTAACTGTTCACGATGGTGTATATACACTACTATAAAAACAAAATAGCTTCAGATTTCAAGGAGTTCATTGAATCGTGATCGATACTATTTCGCTGGATACTGTGACAACATTTCCTTCGAATACCTATCTATAACAATTTCTGTCGTTGTAATGACAACTGGCCCGAATAACCAAGTGGATTTGACTGCCAAAGGCACTTTCCTGATTTCTATTCTCGGAACTCGATTTTCTACTAAATTCAAATGTGACGACACTACAAAGTGTATTATCTCTCCCTCTTGTACGTGACTTTAATGCAGTATTATTCACCATGAACATCGGCAGTAATCGAGCAAGTCTGTTACGTGTGTTCACATTTGTAGTTTACGTAGCAGATAGCCGATATATACCTTTTAACATGAACAAAGTAAAGATAATAATCATTATCCATATATTTTTCACTACGTCACCCCTATGGTTTAGCATTTACAGAGTCAAAAAATAATTGCCAAATTCGTGAAGAGACTAATCCGTGACAGTGTGCCAGGTATGGCACAACACATTGGCGCGCTTAAACAGTAGAAACTCCGGGAATAAGAAAAGCCTGCAGCTGACGAAATCGCTATCCATTACGCAGATTCCGAGCTTTCATAAAGAATAAAAGACAGGAAACGCAATTATCCTCCACTCCGATTCGTGGATTTCTGTGCATTGTGGCAAACGCTCCTTCTTTGCTTTTTTGTAACTCGCTCACAAAACTGTTCATTTATCTCAGATTTAAAGTTAATATTAGTCACCGCTCCACAAAACAGGATTCTAGACGAAAGTAGGATTTTCACATTAGCAGTCGAAAAGTGATACATGGTGAATGAGAGTAGGTACTGTATGTGAAATGTCATACCGCAGTCAGTCTGCACACACAAAATCTTCGATCTCTCGGTTTTTTATAACAAAGGTAACTACGAAAACCTATGGAAAATTTTTATTTTAGTTTTAAAATCTCGTCAACAGTGTGAATAATACACAAAGAACGCTAGACAAGGAATAAAAATTCGTATTATTTAGCAGAGACACCAATTTAAACGCAGGCTCTTGGATGCTGCTCGCATTAATTTCTGTAGTCGTCATCGAAGTGCTGGCTGCGTTGAACATTTGTGAAAAGCTAATTCAGCTGAAGTTGTTAAGCCAAATTCTTTGCTAATTTTTTCCGCCAAATGATAATGCTAAAGCGTGGTGGGAGAACCTGTGTGGAGTTTGGAAGGTACACTGACCTAATGGGAAGTACTGACAGGATCCCTAAGATTTGTATACTTACAAAGCATTGTCCGTGGTTAGAATTTTGGCTCGCTATACAGTTTTAACGTGTTACACACGTCCGATGAAGCATGTACTTTTCTAATGAGAAACAGCATTTCCCCCAGTGGTTTCTATATTTTACATTACAACCTTTTGAGCTGAATTTCCGTAATAAAATCGTTGGAGGAAAAGTTAAATAGGAACAGATAGAAGCTGCTGCCAGTACAAGCAATCTGATAACTCCTGGCCGGCCGGGGTGGACGAGCGGTTCTAGGCGCTACAGTCTGGAACCGCGCGACCGCTACGGTCGCAGGTTCGAATCCTGCCTCGGGCATGGATGTGTGTGATGTTCTTAGGTTAGTTAGGTTTAAGTAGTTCTAAGTTCTAGGGGACTGATGACCTCAGCTGTTTAGTCCCATAGTGCTCAGAGCCATTTGAACCATTTGATAACTCCTGCATGCACTCAGAAATGTTACCGGAGACCATTCATCGCCTAGCAGCGATATTCACTGAAGCAGTCCGGTCCTAGGACACCTGCTAATACGCACATCAAAAACAAGTTTTACATCACCCCGGTTCCCAGATCGCCTGAAGAAAGATGTTGACTGTGGATATTGCATCACAGACACAGTCCCTTTGTTCAGAGATGTCACTAAATCCGCCCAAAGATGTAAACAACCATGCATGAGCAACGCCTATTAGACGAAGGAGGTCCGACAGCAGATCATTTCCAGTCATTTCACCGGGAAGGAGGTACAGGGCTCGTGTTGTCTGTAGTTCAACCATGCCTAGACGGTCAATACCGCGGTTCGATCGCGTCCGCGTTATCACTTTGTGCCAGGAAGAGCTCTCAACAAGTGAAGTGTTCAGGCGTCTCCGAGTGAATCAAATTGATGTTGTTCGGACATGGAGGAGATACAGAGAGACAGGAACTGTCGATGACATGCCTCTCTCAGGCCGCCCAAGGGCTACTACTGCAGTGGATGACCGCTACCTACGGATTATGGCTCTGAGGAACTCTGTCACCAACGCCACCATGTTGAATAATGCTTTTCGTGCAGCCACAGGACGTCGTGTTACGACTCAAACTGTGCGCAATAGGTTCCATGATGCGCAAATTCACTCCGGCGTCCATGGCGAGGTCCATCTTTGAAACCACGACAGCATGCAGCGCGGTACAGATGGGCCCACAACATGCCGAATGGACCGCTCAGGATTTTTCATCACGTTCTCTTCACCACTGAGTGTCACATATGCTTTCAACCAGAAAATCGTCGGAGACATGTTTGGAGCAATCCAGTCGGGCTGAACGCTTTAGACACATTGTCCAGCGAGTGTAGCAAAGTGGAGGTTCCCTGATGTTTTGGGGTGGGATTATGTGGGGCCGACGTACGCCGCTGGTGGTCATGGAAGGCGCCGTAGCGGCTGTACGATACGTGAATGCCATCCTCCGACCGATAGTGCAACCATATCGGCAGCATATTGCCGAGGCATTCGTTTTCATGGACAATTCGCGCTCTCATCGCGCACATCTTGTGAATGACTTCCTTCAGGATACCGACATCGCTCGACTGGAGAGGCCGGCATGTTCTCCAGGCATGAACCCTATCGAACACACCTGGGATAGATTGAAAAGGGCTGTTTATGGACAAAGTGATCCATCAACCACTCTGAGGGATGTACGCCGAATCGCCGTTGAAGAGAGGGACAATCTGGACCAACAGTGCCTTGATGAACTTGTGGATAGTATGCCACGACGAATATAGGCATGCATCAATGCAAGAGGACGTGCTACTGGGTATTAGAGGTACCGGTGTGTACAGCTATCTGGACAACCATCTCTGAAGGCCTTGCTGTATGGTGGTATAACATGCAAAGTGTGGTTTTCATAAACAATAAAAAGGGTGGAAATGATGTTTATGTTGAGCTCTATTCCAATTTTCTGTACAGGTTCCGGAATTATCGGAAACGAGGTGATGTAAAACTTTTTTGATGTGTGTATTACTTTTTTCTCAGGACAACAGTGACTGAAACTCAGGAAAACACGACTCTGAAAGTTTGCTTTAGCATAATGGACGTTTTGTTGTTGTATTATTTTAATCATGTTAATCGAAAGATATTAACTATTATGTAATTGTATTTTGTAACGGATAACTGACGTCAGTTATCTGTGGTTCTTAAAATAAAATTTTATGCAAGAAAAGAAAAACGATTGTTAAATGCACTACTTATATTCCTCCAGCTGGTGTACCAATCCCTTTATTTACGCTCAAGAAAAAGAATAAAGCATCAAGAAGGAGTGATGCAAATTGACCACAAATTGGTATTCATACAGGTATGGACGGAAAATTTAAAACAGTACACTTTGGCGGCCGATGAACGAATGTGTGACGTGCAGCACAATTTCACCGTGTAGCTGGCAAGAACAGCAAACAGGGGAGATGTCGATATAATGGCATAAACTCTTCGCGAATTTCATTCCGTGTACTCAGTTGGACAGCAACTGTGCCTCGTGTGAACAGTATACTCAGATGTAAGCATTTGAGAAGACGTTTAGTTGGATTCGATTAATCGGCGAATCATTTGTCATTTGAATAGGAGCGATCTCACTGTTCAACGAAGTTGGCAGAAATGGGTGAACCGCGGCCGAACACAGCATCGACAAAGAAGCGGCCAACCTAGGGAGAGGACGGGACGTCAGGACCGAGCACCATCAGAGAGGCACTCACAGCTCCGGATTTATCATTGTCATCGATCCATAGTGCAACTGGTGCTTCAGTGACGAAAGCACCATTAATAGACAGATGACAGGAAGGGGGCTGAGCTCGCGGCGCCCCTTGCACCCACAACCATTGACCTCTGCACACCAACGAGCATGTTTGCAGTAATGATGGGCAGATTCGGCCTGCAACCTCATTTACTGGCGTAGAATTGTCTTCAGTGATGAGTCCCGCTTCGAAATGAGCCCCAGTGACAGGCGAAGAGTTGTGTGGAGGTGGTCCGAACAGCGATGCGATGCCAACCTGACTGTCCCCCAAAGATGGCTCTGAGCACTGTGGGACTTGACACCTGAGGTCATCAGTCCCCTAGAACTTAGAACTACTTAAACCTAACCAACCCAAGGACATCACGAACATCCATGCCCGAGGCAGGATTCGAACCTGTGACAGTAGCAGTCGCGCGGTTCCGAACTGAAGCGCCTAGAACCGATCGGCCACAGCGGCCGGGACTGTCCCCTGCCATACGGCCCGGCAACCAGGAATGATGGTCCAATGCGCCATTTAATTTCATAGCAGGACGCTTTTGATGTCATCCGCGGCACCGTTGCAACACAATGGTACGTCGACGATATTCTACACTCCCTTTTGTTGCCCTTCATGGCAAGCTGTCCTCAGCAAAGTAATACTGCCCGGGCGCGAGGCCCTCCAACAAGATGGGCAATTTGAAGATCTAACCCGCCAGCTGGTCAAAATTTTCCACGATATTCCTCAGGAGGATACCCAACAACTGTATCAATCAGAGTCAAACCGAACGACTGCTTGCATAGGGGCCAGAGGTGGAACAACGCGTTATTTACTTATTCAATTTGTAAAGCTGATTTCCTCCAATAAATCACCCTTTTTTTTTAAATTGTAATCATTTTTTTGTCTGTACACGCATATCACATCTGACGATTTCTGTCTCACTCGGATAATTCCTTTGTGGTGGGACGTTCTTTTTATCTTAGGGTATATTAAAAAAAATGGCTCTGAGCACTATGGGACTTAACATCTTAGGTCATCAGTCCCCTAGAACTTAGAACTACTTAAACCTAACTAACCTAAGGACATCACACACATCCATGCCCGAGGCAGGATTCGAACCTGCGACCGTAGCAGTCCCGCGGTTCCGGACTGAAGCGCCTAGAACCGCACGGCCACCGCGGCCGGCTAGAGTGTATTAAAATACTCGTAAATGACACATTGAAGTGCTATTATAATATAATTAATAACTATTTTCAATAAATTTGGGACATTGACAGAATCCATTTTCACGATCATATTGCTACTATAGTAATAATGTTTTTTTGTCCACTTCATATAACTATGAAAGTGAACGAGAAACAATAGTGCTACATTCACGATGACGTTACAAGTATCATGAGAAACAGTATTTAGAAAATATCTTGATAGTAGTCATTTTCCGCGGTTATTGGGAACTACACGAAATTTCATGGCTGTTTTCTTTACGATACCAAGCTTTCAGCCCCCTGACCCACCAGTTGGCTGCTCTAATGTAATGCCATCGGTGTATAGACATTTAACAGCAAATTTCAACAGGGCTATACCCACAGGTGCATGCGTGCTGAGACAAGATACCTACTACGTTGTGCTTCACTAGTATTCGAAGCAACCAGATGTCGTTTAGTTTCGACGCAGACACTATCAATGGCGGGATGTTGTGGCTGGACGCACGACGCAAGACCATGTATGCATTCGCGACCTAATTCCAGTAGCAACTGTTGACACTGTTGATATGACGTAAGTTAGCCAGATACATGAATAAGAAACAAATTTAAACGGTCAGTTCCTCTTGTGTGCTTGTCTCGAGAGATACTTCTTCTTCCGAACTATACACTATTCGCTGTACCCCTCAACCTCGAACGCAAGTGGATTATTTCTTCCTCAACGAGAGTTAATAATTCTGTAGCCTCCTCTCAACAACTCATACTGTGAACGCTACTTTAATATCGTGGTCGTTGAAAAGTTTGTGCTGAAAAAACAAGAGCAAAAACTCTTACAGCGCTCCCAGTTTTCTTTCTGTTCTCCTTATAAAGTTATAAATACTTATGACAGTATTAGTCTTAAAATCTTAGCTTAAGATAGTTCTTGAGTTCGACGTGCATTAATGAACAGGAGACTTGTTGATAAAATGGATCGAAGATGGGGGCGGGGAAGCCGGCCGGAACGGGGAAAGGTGCTGCACCAGCCAGTGTCTCGTTAGAAACGAGAAGCTTCTGCTGAGGCAAAAAAGTCCGTCTTAGGGCTTCAGTCAGCCGCTCTACGCATGTGTGTAAGATGCAGCCTCCAAATACTGACTTTCATACAAATTTCCGCAAATAGAATACGCATCTTAAGGGAGATAAGTCTTGAGAACTTCAAATGGTTCAAATGGCTCTGAGCACTATGGGACTTAACATCTGAGATCATCAGTCCCCTAGAACATAAAACTACTTAAACCTAACTAACCTAAGACATCACACACATCCATGCCCGAGGCAGGATTCGAACCTGCAACCGTAGCGGTCGCGCGGTCCCAGACTGAAGCGCCTAGAACCGCACGGCCACACCGGACGGCTCTTGAGAACTAGAACGAACATTGGGCGTACAGCAAAAGAATATTGTAGGATCACTCTTGATCATAACGTATAGATGGTCCATATTATGTGACCACCACATACGTTATACGTCAACGCGCAATAACCAGCCACAAACGACAGATGGCAGCACTAGCAGTGGAGGTAATATAAAGCGTGTCGGAGGTATGAGGGAAACAGTGCAGTCGTTGTCCCAATGCTGAAACAGCGCGATTTATCTGACATCCGAAAGGGCATGATCATTGGCTTTCGGGTCAAGGATGGAAGCATTTACGAAACGGGTAACTGCGTAAACTGTTCACTAGCCACCGTAGTTAAAGTATACCGTATGTGGCAAAAAGAGCACTACCCAAAACTGGCGTCGTGGCAAATGTGGTGCACGACGAGTCCTAGATGACAGAGATGAACGGTTGCTGCGGATATGTGCACTGGCGAATAGACGTAGAATTGTTGAGTAACTTACCGCTCAGATGAACCAAGAGGTTACTAGCAGTGTTCCTTAACGACCGTCGAGCATTCGTTGGTGTGGATGGGCTTCCGCCGCAGGCGCCTGGTTCATGCGCCCATGCTGACAGCTGTTCATCTATGACGAAGGCTGGAATTTTCACGACACTACCGCAACTGGGCGTCCAGTGAGTAACGACAAGTGGCCTTTTCAGATGAATCTCGTCTTACGCTCTGTCGGGTAGGTGACCTTTGGAGTGGCCCGCAGCAGTAGTCGGAAATGTTCAGGCTGGAGGGAGGAGGGGGTGTTATGGTCAGGGGAATGCTTTAGTGGCATTCCGTGAGAACCACGTCCACCCCAATATGCAGTTTCTTTTTCCTCGGCACTCTAGCATCTACTAGCAGGACAATGCAACTTTTCACACAGCTCGCAGCATATGTGCGTCCTTCAAAGAGCACCAGGATAGCCTTATCGTTTACCGTAGTCCCACGATCACGATCAGCAACCCCCCCCCCCTCCCCTCAATTTAAAACCAATCGAGAACCTGTGGGGCCACGTCGATCGGGCTGTTCGTGCTGCGGATTCTCAGCCAAGAAACCTAGTGGAGCTGGATACAGCACCAGAGCCGGCATAAGCCCACATCCCTGTCGGTACCTTCCACAATCTCATTGCCTCTCTTCCTGCTCGTCTGCAATGCAAAAGATGGTAATTCAGTTGTTTGACAGGTGGACACATTAATGTAACTGGACTGTGCATATTGAAGTGTCTGGAACAGCAGCTAAACAAAGCAATCAGCATCCACACAATTTTGTCACTCTATGGTATCTAATTATAAATAAATGGATTAAACTGGATGTGACATACCTGAAGAAACTTGTGGAGCCCGCCGGAATGGCCGTGCCGTTCCAGACGCTACA
Source organism: Schistocerca nitens (assembly GCF_023898315.1). NCBI lineage: Eukaryota > Metazoa > Arthropoda > Insecta > Orthoptera > Acrididae > Schistocerca > Schistocerca nitens. Next base: position 611,416,092 of record NC_064615.1, read on the forward strand.
GCCTCGAACCGAGCGACCGCTACGGTCGCAGGTTCGAATCCTGCCTCGGGCATGGATGTGTGTGATGTCCATAGGTTAGTTGGGTTTAATTAGTTCTAAGTTCTAGGCGACTGATGGAAATGTCGTATGGCTAGGGCCTCCCGTCGGGTAGACCGTTCGCCTGGTGCAGGTCTTTCGATTTGACGCCTCGTCGGCGACCTGCGCGTCGATGGGGATGAGATGATGATGATTAGGACAACACAACACCCAGTCCCTGAGCGGAGAAAATCTCCGACCCAGCCGGGAATCGAACCCGGGCCCTTAGGACTGACAGTCTGTCACGCTGACCACTCAGCTACCGGGGCGGACCATGACCTCAGAAGTTAAGTCGTATAGTGCTCAGAGCCATTTGAACCATTTTTTGAAACTTGTGGACTCTTCCTCGCCGACTGGAGGCCATTATCAATGTCTAATGTCTTCTGGGGATGAGTAATTTTTTTCCCATTTTGCTTATTTTACAAATAACTCTGAAAGCCCATAGTGTACCAGTGCTAAATCAGGGTTTGTGGGGCATACGTCGAAAAAATTAGGCAATCATAGCATAGTGTAGGAGTTGTATAGAGAACGAATTTTTCAATCTATAAAGCACTGCCCACTGAATGGAAACTTCTTAACAGATCGGCAATGTGTGTCAGACTATGAAGGCAATAACAGCAAAAGGAATGTTTTTGGTTTTGAATTTCAGTCATGTACACAGTTTTTACCTGAGATAGTGCAGGCAATAACAGGGAAAGAAATGGCTTTGCTTTTGAATATCGGTCATGTATACTTACCTGTCAGTAAGTCTCAAAACAGCCCACTCGCTACAGCGAAATGGGAGCTTCGACTGGGAAATCTGTTTCACGAGGGGCGTTCAATAAGTGATGCAACATTTTTTTTTCCCGAAAGCAGGTTGGTTTTATTCAAGATTCCATCACACCAAATTATTCCCTACTCTCTGGCCACAACATCTTATTTTTCAACATAATATCCGTTTAATGCAACGAAACTACACAACCTAATGGGTGGGGCTGTACACCCACATGGTATCACTCTACTGGTCGAATTCGGAGTCAACATATTGCTGCTTCAATAGCCTACTCATCATCCACATACTGCTTCCCACTGAGTGCATTCTTCGTTGCACCTAACAAATGGAAGCCGGAAGATGTGAAATCCGAGCCGTAGGGTGTATCCCAGCGGGTACACTCCTTTGAGCACCCCAACTGGTGGACGAGTGCGTCAGCACTGTCAACAGAGACGTCAAGTTGTACAGGGAGGTGTTTGATTGTGATCCGTCGATCACCTACAATGTCCACACAATCCCATGTTCCACAGATCACAGTTATGTGCGGGCAGCCTCCAAGCGAAATTTAACCGACAGGAAGACGATGCTGTGATATGCAAATGATTAGCTTTTCAGAGCATTCACACAAGGTTGGCGCCGGTGGCGACACCTACAACGTGCTGACATGAGGAAAGTTTCCAAACGATTTCTCATACACAAACAGCAGTTGACCGGCGTTGCCTGGTGAAACGTTGTTGTGATGCCTCTTGTAAGGAGGAGAAATAAGTACCATCACGTTTCCGACTTTGATAAAGGTCGGATTGTAGCCTGTCGCGATTGCGGTTTATCGTATCGCGACATTGTTGCTCGCGTTGGTCGAGATCCAATGACTGTTAGCGGAATATGGAATCGGTGGGTTCAGGAGGGTAATACGGAACGCCGTGCTGGATCCCAACGGCCTCGTATCACTAGCAGTCGAGATGACAGGCATCTTATCCGCATGGCTGTAACGGATCGTGCAGCCACGTCTCGATCCCTGAGTCAACAGATGGGGACGTTTGCAAGACAACAACCATCTGCACGAACAGTTCGACGACGTTTGCAGCAGCATGGACTATCAGCTCGGAGATCATGGCTGCGGTTACCCTTGACGCTGCATCACAGACAGGAGCGCCTGCGATGGTGTACTCAAAGACGAACTTGGGTGCAAGAATGGCAAAACGTCATTTTTTCGGATCAATCCAGGTTCTGTTTACAGCATCATGATGGTCGCATCCGTGTTTGGTGACATCGCGGGGAACATTGGAAGCGTGTATTCGTCATCGCCATACTGGCGTATCACCCGGCACGATGGTATGGGGTGCCATTGGTTACGTCTCGGTCACCTCTTGTTCACATTGACGGCACTTTGAACAGTGGAACTTACATTTCAGATGTGTTACGACCCGTGGCTCTACCCTTCATTCGATCCCTGCGAAACCCTACATTTCAGCAGATTAATGCACGACCACATGTTGCAGGTCCTGTACGGGCCTTTCTGGATACAGAGAATGTTCGACTGCTGCCCTTGCCAGCACATTCTCCAGATCTCTCACCAATTGGAAACGTCTGGTCAACGGTGGCCGAGCAACTGGCTCGTCACAATACGCCAGTCACTACTCTTGATGAACTGTGGTATCGTGTTGAAGCAGCATGGACAGCTGTACCTGTACACGCCATCCAAGCTCTGTTTGACTCAATGCCCAGGCGTATCAAGGCCGTTATTACGGCCAGAGGTGGTTGTTCTGGGTACTGATTTCTCAGGATCTATGCACCCAAATTGCGTGAAAATGTAATCACATGTTAGTTCTAGTATAAGATATTTGTCCAACGAATATCCGTTTATCATCTGCATTTCTTGTTGGTGTAGCAATTTTAATGGCCAGTAGTGTAGTTTTCCATGTACCACCGTAGTCCTGCAGTGCAATGGAAGATCCGTGACTTGTGTGTAGTAAGAGATGGCAGACGAGTATATGAGTGTACATGGACAGATGGTGCTGGGGATTTGGTTGGCTTTAGGTGAATGGCGTGACGGTAGCAATTAGAGCGTCTTTCAGCGCAGCCCGAGGGCCCTACGCAATTTGCGCTGTGGTGGCCGCGGTCGCTGCTGGCATCGCCGTGGCGCCAGTAATTACAGCAGGACGGCCGGGCCGGCGCGCTCCACGCTCCGCCGCGCTTCAACCCGACGCCGCCGGCAGGTGCATGCAGGGGTGGGCGTGACCGCGGTGCCGCAGCCGGCTCCCCTTTTCCATGGCCGCAGGGCCAGTGCACGCCCCATTCTCGGATAGCACCGTCTGTGATATGTTGATACGAGAGCAAGACCTGTCACACGGAGTCGGCTTTGAAATTCACGATAATTTGGTTGTATTATATTAGTTCATGTAGAAAGGTGACCGGATGTTCTGCTGGTATTCTTCGCTCATCCGCTGCACACATAGACGTACCTTCGGCATCTTTCTTTGCCGAATTCGCAGTTACACGACCCGATAAAAAAGGTGAAGCATCCAGAAGAAATTGTCCAGTCTCAGTTTAACTTCCTAAACGTGCACGCTTTCAGTGGGCACTGGTACAATAACCAACAGAGTGCATTAGTGTTGTTCACGTTGAGTGTTGTTACCATGCCTGGTAGCGTAGAAAATAAGCGTGAATAGCGTCAGATGTTGAGTGATCTCTGTGAGGATCACGTAAATGCCGCGTACTTATGTGAATCAGCGTTATCAGCACCTGACAGAGTTTACAAAGCGCCCTGGCTGCTCAAATCGTGCAATATTCGGACTTGTGAGGGATTTGGATGTGACTGCATGGGAACATGAGAGGAGACGTACTTGTCACCAAGGTTCCAGTCGACAAGTCTGACCAACACAAGGGAGCGTCGCCGTATTTTGCTTCAACACTTCAAATCTAACCTGCCACCTGAGACCAGCTAATGCACTCCTGCAACATTCTAGGTTTCTGAGCGATCCTACACTGTTGGCGAGAATTAGTGTCAACCTCACCAGAGAATTATCGTCCCATCGGTCGTTGTCATTAACACCACAACACAAACGGCTGCATTTGAAGCGGTACCACACATGGAAGCATAGACTCCTCATGAATGGCGACGCATTGTGTTTAGCGATGAACTGATGTTATGCAGTACATCTACATCTACATATATATTCCGCAAGCTACCCTACGCTTCGTGGCGGAGGGTAGCCTGTACTACTACAAGTCATTTCCCTTCCTGTTCCACTCGCAAATAGAGCAACGGAAAAACAACTGCCTGTATAAGTCCGTGTTGTTGTTGTGGCTTCAGTCCAGAGACTGGTTTGATGCAGCTCTCCATGCTACTCTATCCTGTGCAAGCTTCTTCATCTCCCAGTACCTACTGCAACCCACATCCTTCTGAATCTGTTTAGTGTATTCATCTCTTGGTCTCCCTCTACGATTTTTACCCTCCAGGCTGCCCTCCAATACTAAATTGGTGATCCCTTGATGCCTCAGAACATGTCCTACCAACCGATCCCTTCTTCTAGTCAAGTTGTGCCACAAACTTCTCTTCTCCCCAATCTATTCAATACCTACTCATTAGTTATGTGATCTACCCATCTAATCTTCAGCATTCATCTGTAGCACCACATTTCGAAAGCTTCTATTCTCTTCTTGTTCAAACTATTTATCGTCCATGTTTCACTTCTATACATGGCTACACTCCACACAAATACTTTCAGAAACGACTTTCTGACACTTAAATCTATACTCGATGTTAACAAATTTCTCTTCTTCAGAAACGCTTTCCTTGCCATTGACAGTCTACATTTTATATCCTCTCTGCTTCGACCATCATCAGTTATTTTTCTCCCCATATAGCAAAACCCATTTACTACTTTAAGTGTCTCATTTCATAATCTAATTCCCTCAGAATCACCCGATTTAATTCGACTTCATTCCATTATCCTCGTTTTTCTTTTGTTGATGTTCATCTTATATCCTCCTTTCAGGACAATGTCCATTCCGTTCAGCTGCTCTTCCAGGTCCTTTGCTGTCTCTCACAGAATGACAATGTCATCGGAGAACCTCAAAGTTTTTATTTCTTCTCCATGGATTTTAATTCCTACTCCGAATTTTTCTTTTGTTTCTTTTACTGCTTGCTCAATATACAGATTGAATAACATCGAGGAGAGGCTACAACCCTGTCTCACTCCCTTCCCAACCACTGCTTCCCTTTCATGCCCCTCGACTCTTGTAACTGCCATATGGTTTCTGTAAAAATTGTAAATAGCCTTTCGCTCCCTGTATTTTACCCCTGCCACCTTCAGAATTTGAAAGAGAGTATTCCGGTCAACATTGTCAAAAGCTTTCTCTAAGTCTACAAATGCTAGAAACGTAGGTTTGCCTTTCCTTAATCTGTTTTGTATGATAAGTCGTAGTGTCAATATTGCCTCATGTGCTTCAACATTTCTACGGAATCCAAACTGATCTTCCCCGAGGTCGGCTTCTACCATTTTACCATTCGTCTGTAAACAATTCGTGTTAGTGTACGTATAGAATTCGTGTTACTATACGTCCGTATGAGTCCTAATTTCTCGTATCTTGTCTCCTTGAACCTAACGCGGTATGTACGTTGGCGGCAGCAGAATCGGTCCTCAGTCACCTTTAAATTTCGGTTCTCTTAAATTTTCTCAATACTGTCCCCGAAATAGCGTCACGTTCCCTCCAGAGATTATTATTTGAGTTCCCGAAGTATCTCTGTAACACTCGCGTGCTATTCGAACTTAATAGGTAACAAATCTAGCAGCCCGACTTCGAATTGCTTCAACCTCTTTCCTTAATTCTACCTGTTATGGATCCCAAACACGTAAACAGTACTCAAGAACAGTATCCCGGAAACCTGGACAGAAGTCCGTTTCCTCCTATGTTTTTGATTGGCAAGTCGGTGTTACTCCTAGTGTCAACGTGAGGCGAGCCATCGGGTAACACTTCAAGTCATGTCTGGTAGTGACTGAGGGAAGTCTGACGGCACAACGATATGTCACGGACATCCTGCTCCCACATGTTTTATATGTTCGACAGTGACGTAGTGCCATTTTTTCAACAAGACAGTGCTCATGTGCCTCTATGAACAGATCCGCATATCTGTCCTTGACAGTACACGCATGGGACCATCTCAAATGTCAAATCCGTCCCAGTGACAGTATCGAGAATATCAAAGACCAGTTACAACAATTGTGGACCAGATTGCCTCAGTAGAGAATACAACCGCTTTATGACGCTCTTTCCAACGGAATCAGAGCTCACATTCAAACCAGAGGATGTGGAACGTCAGACTGATAAGTGGGCTCGTAGTGCCATGTTCTTTGTAAATTTGGATCGATTTTGTAATTAGTGAAAGATCATCCCATATCCTCTCAATCCGTGAAGTTTCATTTCGTTTCCTCCTCCTCTCGTATAGTCCTTCGCTCTTTTTGTTAAGTGGTATACACTTTGGTGATAAAGGTTATGGGATATCTCCTAGTATTTGCCCGGCGTAGTGCAACAACTACTGAAACATGTTGCCTCTATAGCCGTCCATAACTGCGAAAGTCTTGCCGGTGCAGGATTCTGCTCACGAACTGAACGCTCGATTATATCCCACAAATGTTTCGTGGGATTCATGTCGGGTGATCTGAGTGGCCAAATCATTCGGTCGAACTGTGCAAAATCTTCTTCTCTACCGATCGTGAACAATTGTGGCACGGTGACATGGTATAACGTTATCCATAAAAATTCCATCCTTGTCTGGGAATATGAAGTCCATAAATGGCTGCAAAAGCTCTCCATGTAGCCGAACATAACCATTTCCAGTCAATGATCCGTTCAGTTGAACCAGAGAGCCCACTCCATTCCATGTAAACACAGCGCAAAGCATTACAGACCCACCACCAACATGCACAGTGCCTTGTTAACTTGGGTCCACTGCATCGTAGGGTCTGCGCCACACTCGAACCGTACCATCAGCTCTTACCTACTGAAATCGGGACTCATGTGACCAGCCACGATTTTATAGTCGTATAGGGTCCAACCGGTATGGTCACAAGCCCGTGAGAGGCGCTGCAGGCGATGTTGTGGTGTTAGCAAAGACACTCGCGTCGGTCGTCTGCTGCCATAGCAAATTAACGCCATATTTCGCCGCACTGTCCTGACGGATACGTTAGTCGTACGCCCCACACTGATTTCTGCAGTTATTTCACGCACTGCTGCTTGTATGTTAGCACTGACAACTCTACGCAGACGCCGCTGCTCTCGGTCATTCAGTGAAGGCCGTCGGTTACAGCGTTGTACGAAGTTTGGGATTCTCAGCACTCTGTTGACATTGTTGATCTTCAAGTATTGAATTTCCTAACGATTTCCGAAACTGAATGTCCAATGCAGCCAGCTTGAACTAGTATTCCTCGTCCAGTCTGTTAATTCCCGTCGTGAGAGCATTATCACGTCGGGAACCTTTTCACATGAAACGCCTTTTCACTGAACAGTCAGTACTCAAATAAATTGTTTAATGAGTATACCGAGTTCCACTCTCCACCCAACACTGTTGTTGTGGCTTTCAGTCCGAGGACTGGTTTCATCAGCTTTCTGCATTTGTCTATGCTGTGCAAGCCTTTTCATATCTACATAACTACGTTGCCTACATCGATTTGGACCTGCTTACTGATTTCGTGCATTGGTCTTCCTCTATAAGATTAACTTCCAAAAGATTTACTTCTAAAATTATGCAGCCTTACGCTAATATGCACAGTATTTTTTCAGGTACTAAAGTGCAGAAACCCAGCAGAAATAGCGATCTGCTTTGTCCTTGCATCATTTTCTTTAATTCACTAGGGTTCTAAGATTTCTACTACATATCTTCTGGCAGTTTATCCATAACTTTCGTAGATGTAACCCTGCTCATGATACTGCATGTTTCTGAATTTGTTCAAAATTTATTTTTATTTTTGGCTTAAAATACTATGAATATAAAGACACAATAATGCAAAAATGTGAATACTGTCTTTCATTAAGAGGTCTCTGCAGGAAATTTGATTCAAAACATAATGTAGTTTTGATACTAAACATTTCCACTCGAGAAATAATTCATCATCTATAGCTGCAAAGTACTGAAAAATGAGACCAGAGGACAAATCTGAAAGAAAGTATTCCAAAAATGTTATCTTTGTATGCACCTTAGCACAGTGACTGCGAAGCGTAGCTAAATATCACACAGAATTAAACTTCTTTGAGTGTTCTATCATTGTGGAGGAACGACTTTAATTTCTGTCCGGACGTGTAGTATAATTTAATGGATCCACAATTCCCATGTTTTGCTCTCATTTTCGGTCTGAAGAATGGTTTGATGCAGGTCTGTGTCTGTCCTGTGCAAGCGTCATCATCTCCACATAAGTACTGCAATCTACATTAATTTGAACCTGCTTACTGTATTCATACATAGGTCTTCTCCCTCTGCAGTGTTTAACTCTCCAAATTTCCTTCCATTATCAAACTGTATGTTCCTTAGTGTCTCAGAACGTGTCTTATTAACCGATCCCTTTTTTTAATCAACGTTGCCCCTTGTTCTGCCGGACGAAAAACTAGTCGTCAGCGCTGTGGTGGTTTCCTGGATTTACTTCTGGAGGAGGCCTAGTTGATTCTACAAAACACATATAAAATATTAGGTAACTTTCTTATTATAACTTGTTCAAGTTGAAATAAATCTGTATCAATCCATTACCACGGGAATGTCATGTGTATTTATTATTGTCATTGAACAATAACATATCACTTGGTTAAGTACAGATATGGGTCCCTTCTCTCAAAGTATAGTTCAGCAGTTCAGCCGCAATCGATCGTCAAAAATCGGCAATTTTTATCAACTTCACGGAAAAGTGAGGTATCGTCTTGTTCCAACACCTGTGCCTCAAAAACGCCTACTACAAATTAAAAGTGTCATGCGTGAAAGTCGTAGAGCATGAACTTCTGCGTAAAAAGAGCTCCTAAATTTTAAAATTCACTCACTCTTTTGGAAAGACACAAATAAAGATTTGAAAGTATTTGTAGCTCTAAATTCCTGCTAAGACATTTTTGAGGAGTCAAACGACTTTTGAATCCCAAATCACCCACTACTACGTCAAAATACTTTTATTTCTGATTGCACCATAGTGTGTGATGGATACCCTGAGGAGGGAGCTGAGAAAAGGGTAAAATTTGCTGACCGTGGCCGAAGAGCCCACGCTATGTCATTCCCATCTGTTTTATTTTGAGTTACAGGCTTAGGAATATGAACATAAGTTACTGATCCGTCAAGTTGATAAAAATAGCCGATTTTTGACGATCGACTGAGACTAAACGGCTGAGCCGGTTTTAACATTTAAGTAGGTCAAGCTGCACGAAATTTTATGCTCTTTCTTTTTGGTATTTTGGACATTTTCTGAACGTTTTCGGGTTAAAAGCGCAAAACTGAGAAAAGTCAAAAACTTTCGTGGTTCTTCAGCCCTCAGAAGTTCAACACAGGCTAGACATCGTCGTGAACTCATTTATCCCTTATGTGGGATGCCCAACATCGATTAAAATTATTTCCAGCTAGTGCATATTCATTGGCCAGGGCACCCTTTTTCGAGGTAATTTTCCTGGGCTAGTAGGTATTTGGAGGGATTCGTGTTCAAAATGTTAACAATGTTAAAAGACTCAGCATGCAAACACGACGATTACATGTATATATGTCACAAATGTTACAAGATATTCAGATGTTTGCTAGCACACATTTATATCGACTGATAATGAACATACGACCGAAATTGCATTAATGCAAATAAATTACTTTTACAGTCGAACACGACTATGAGGAACTTTACAAAGGAATGAAAGGAGCCCGCATTTCGGAATTAAAACGAAGACTTTTTTAATTGCAAATTACTGTTGTGCGGACCGCTATCCTGCAGGAAGTGCCCTTAATGCGGCCCTGCCGGGGACAAACTAACTCAGCTGCATTTCGCGGAAAATACGAAAATCAGGCCAAGCACCAAAAACCGCTCTACTACTCTCCTTATGCACCTAAAATGTAGTCATATTACGCTGTTTTCTCCACAAAAGTAGAAAAGGACAACAAATCGAAATCGCCTCAGCCACGGACTCCAAATTCATCACTGACAGAGCAGAAAAATTATGCGTCAATTTCTGACGTTGGATGACTGATCACGCCTAAAATGAATGAGAGCTTTTCATTGCAGTCCCAGAAATGTCCCTTCCGTCATCGTCGATAACCATTTGTTTCGTCGACATGTCGATTTACGATGCGAGTTCGCTGTCACTACTCTCGCTCCCGCACGTGGCGCCAAAATCCAGCTCTCTCGCTGCCTGGTTAAACCTCCTGACGTACGCTAGATACGCTGTTGTTTGACCTGTGCAAACGTAAAACGTAAATACGTTTCACCTATTATACAGGGTGCCCCAGGAGGAACTGCCAATATTCAGCGATTTGACAGGAATGCTCATTTGAAACAAAAAACTTCATGTAGACGTAAGCACTATTCCGATTGGTTTCCGAGGTGCAATACATTTAATATACATTTGTTTTTAGGCTATTGGCGCGAGCAAATTTTGGTCTTACCCACCCAACCTGTCTGACGTTTCATTCTATCCCAGACTGTGTCTTTGCTTTCAGCCTCTTTGCTCGGGATGTCTTTCTGCCATTAAACTAGCCCGTTGAGCGCACCATTGTCCATGGTGTGATGTGAGTGAAGAAATGCGAAGTATTGACAGTCTATCAGAGAACAGCATCGATTATCTGTGTTTGTAGACGCCTTGGTTAAAGTGTCACACATCTACACTAATGAAGAATACGCAGATATGGTGTGTCTTTAAGCCTTTTGAGTGGTAGCGCCCCTGCTGCTGTCGAAGAATAAATTTTTGCATTGTTTAAATGACAATTGTCTTTTGTGTTCGTTAGTATTATTCACTGATGAAGCGAAGTTGACATAGAACTGAAATAACAACACACGTAATAATCATAGATGGTTGTAGGAAAACTCGCACGCTACTGTAGAAACCAATTTCCAACTTAGTTTTTCGATCAGTGTTTGTTGCGGCTCTGTTGGTAACATATTGATACAACCAATCATTTTACAAGAACGAATGATGGGATAGAATCACTTACATGTTTTTAACAATTCGTCTGTTGAACGTGCTGAGGACGTTCCTTCCGCGACGTGGACTGAAATGTACTTCCAGCATGACGGAACCCCTCTAAATTTTACCAGACGCGTGAGGCAACATCTCAACCGCACTTACCCTAATCGTGGTCGTCATAGTAAAATTAACTGACCACCAAGATCGTCAAACCTTACACCATTAGACACTGCCAGTATGGCAAGACTGCTGTATTGAAACCCTGAGAATCTTTATTTTATTGGTTATTATGTTTATGAAAGTTTGTTCCGTTTTGTTGCTGGCATTCACTGAATTGCTCTCTCATTTATTGTGGGCAGTGTTCAACAGTGGGTAACTCGATTGGTCTATTTTATTAATTGATTGGTTCAAATGGCTCTGAGCACTATGGGACTTAACTTCTGAGGTCATCAGTCCCCTAGAACTTAGAACTACTTAAACCTAACTAACGTAAGGACGTCACACACATCCATGCCCGAGGCAGGATTCGAACCTGCGACCGTAGCGGCCGCGCGGCTCCAGACTGTAGCGCCTAGAACCGCTCGGCCACTTCGGCCGGCTTTTATTAATTCTGATCCGTTCTCTTATTAAGCAGTTGTCCTTGTTTAGGGTGTCGGCTTTTGGTGGGGAGTATTTTAGGATATTTTGTCTTGCGTTGAGATTTGATTATTGTGGATGTTCTCTTCATCCTCTTGCGGTTGGTCTGTTATGATACTTGGTGGTTCTAATAAAACTGCCTGTGTTCTGAGCTCTGCAGTGTGGGCTGTATATATTGCAGGATGCTTAAGTATCATATATATTTTCAGTAACTGGTGCACGTGCTGATTATGCTGAAAAAAACAATAGTTACACTTTTTGCCACTAGGTGAAAATACGGCGCTGTAAGTAGTCAGAATGTAAAATGATTCATGTTTTGAAACGATTGTCGCTTGGCGGCACATGTTGGCTTCTTTTGTGACATGACTATTGGTGTGAAGGATTAAGATGGTTGAAGTTTTAGACACGAAACGCAATGGCTGTTGAGAAGAAAGATAACGCACTGCTGGTAAAGTCGTTTTATCATACCGGCGCTGCGTTGCGGGTATATCGCCAACAGATGCAGCTGCGACGGGGCCCAACGTCAATAAATGGGATAAAAATGTGATCAAGAAAATTTAAGTAACGTGTAAATTAGGTGATGCAGCAGGGAGAGGGAGGCGACTCATTGCCATGGGAGCTGTTGATGGAGTTTCTGTAGCTATAACCGACTGTGCAGAACGTGCTACAAATTCTGCAGCCACTGCTTGAGTTATTCCACGGGGAAATATCTTCTGGTCAACACTTCAAAAGATTTTCCGGCGTATTTTACAGTTGTGCCCCTACAAGTTCAGAACGTGCACCAAATGAAGTCCCAAGATAGGTTACAACACCGTGACTTTGCCCTTCGTTTTTCGGCACATGTGGGCAGGGAATATTCTTCGGACGGTCGAGACACATTTTACTCCGCACGGTGCCGTGGATGCACAGAATTATCGCAATGGGATTCTACTCCGGCACCTGTTGTGTAGGAACATACACTGCACTCAGTTTACGTGACTGTGTGGTGTGGTTTTACGACTTCCTTCTTTCTCGATCGTTTTTATTAAAGAAGTAGACGGATGAAGAGATGTACCACGGGGTACAATCATGGCTCCGTAGGCAACTGCAAACGTTTTTCCGTGAAGGCAATGACCGTCTTCACTCACAGTAGGACAAATGTTTAAACATTCGCGCCGATTTCTTTTGAAAAAAAAAGTTACTTTTTCTTTTTCAGTCTGTCTCGTTTTCATTTGACTGCTCCTTAATTGAGCGCTGGATTATCTGCTTACCATCATCTTCTGCACGTACTCAGATTTCTTGAGTTTATTTTATAAATATAGCCGGCCGCTGGTGGCCGAGCGGTTCTGGCGCTACAGTCTGGAACCGCGCGACCCCTACGGTCGCAGGTTCGAATCCAGCCTCGGGCATAGACGTGTGTGTTGTCCTTAGGTTAGTTAGGTTTACGTAGTTCTAAGTTCTAGGGGACTTATGACCTCAGCAGTTGAGTCCCATAGTGCTCAGAGCCATTTGAACCATTTTTTTTAATAAATATATTCAAAACTTATGAATTTACACAAACGTAGCGCCACACCTCACCCAAGACACTTTCTGCTCTGACATTTTTCTGTGCCACAGCGGCGTTAATGAAGTGAAACTCATTTTCTAGTGCTATAACTCCGGGAGAGAGGCATTATAGGTGTACGCAAAGATGGTGGTGTTTATGAAGAGTGTTTTAGAAGGAAAACGAGAAGCAGCTTGCTGATAACATGCATCAGCCTTCCATGGCCGGTAGTTAGCTAGTTCATAGCACTGTTTCTTGTAGATCATACCCTGTTTCCGAAGTTGTGTTCTCCACTGCGGCAGATACTCGTATATTAAGACGTTTTTCCACGATCTTTATGAGCTGTAGCATCAGACGCGCCCGTTTGTAGCATACACAAATCACGCGTATTACATCGTTTATGCGAAACATGGAATATCTTCGATCTAGTGGTTACGTTAAAGGTATGGGATGGAACTTCGACGACCCAGTTAATAAAATCACTCTTAAGAAATGTCAGATTCATCGGAAAAGGCAAGAATTCTGCACACTTCTCTTATCACAGGCTTACATGGATTTAAGTGTGTTTTTCCAGGCCCTTCCTGTGATAATCACCGTAACAAGTCCACATTACTGTTTGTTTCCCCCACATGAAAAAGGGAAACAATGCAAGACGACAAAACTGCGGAACGAGCATGATGTCAAAATATCGACATTTCTAATGATGTAAATGATGTCAACTTTGCTCTGAAAGTTTTAAGACTCTTTTATGTATCATTCAGTGCAAATACAATGTCAATGTGGCTAATTTTTACTCGAAATCACAAAAACAGTTGCAAATAGTTCATGTGCAGAAAGCCAATGAGAAGCTCCGTCTTAAAATAACACTTTACTATCGTCGTTAGGCTATTTATATTTAAATTTTCCGTGGTTTTCCTGGATAGGTGAATGCCTGCACAATTCCTTTGAATAGCCCGCGGGGCGATTTCCTTTCCCACAGTCGGCCGTATTTGCCTCTCCTTCCTAACGACACCGACATCGAAGGGAAATTAAACTCTAATCTTGCTTTGATTCTACATTAAAGCAGAGTGATATGTGCCTGTTAGAGCTAGTATTGAGCGAAAGCGCAACAGACGAGACGGCAACATAAACTTGCACATAGGCCTCATGTGGGCAGGATCGAAATCGCCTGATCGCCGCATGCGTACCATCCAACGCCTGAAATACCAGCGAATGTGACTTACTTGAGGGATTGCCTGTCTGTATTACTAGGAAATGTGTCCATAGCATATCGTCGTGCCATGTTGTTCTTTTAAAGATAGAGTCCCAACGTACTTAAATGTATATCAGATCCATCACATTGGACTGCATCGTCTACGATCCACTGTAAACTGGGAACCCGTCAAAAGTGTGTGGCGCACTATTTCACTTAACGTCAACGACTTCGAACAATGTGTCCCTGACACCAGCGCGGTGGTCTGACAGTATTCAGATATCATCAGTCGACTTCCGTGGTCAAAGTCTAGACGTTCAACGCAAGTATTGTCGCTCTTAATCGACATTTTGAGCATCTCCTGTAACGTTGAGTCTGAACATGTTGAAGCGCTGTAACGCGTTAACTCTGTAACAACGCCTTGTAGGACTTGTTCCATTGGAATATTTTGTCTTCTCGTAATAGTAGGAAACAACATTCAATGTTTTTCGTAACTGTTGAGAAACTAGCTGTGTACACTGATCAAGAATAACCTGCACAAAGCAAGAACAAGTTAAATGACACAACGAAACAGCGCTGGTAAACGAAATCACCAGTATGACGTGGGACTTTACTAACGTAAGCCATACAAAATGCTATCAGTATCGACACCAACGACTATCGAGACTATGGTGAGCAACAATTTACCAATAGCGTATGAACCATCAATAGGCCCAATCGATGAACATAATGTATTGCAATGCAACTTGAAAACACCACCTTGCGCGAAGAAACATGGACAACAATTTTCGTATGTTTTGCTACAGCAAAGGGTGATTCCGTGCTACTTTTTCCTATCGATAAGTCCATATCTCAAAGTAGATATTTCTGGATCGTCTGCCGTCTGTACAGTTTTAAACATAAAAGCTTGGGAAATCCTGTGGAGGTCGAGATCAAAATGCTGATAACAATACAACTGGATCGTCACAACATGTTATTTGTAATTTCAATATGTGTTACTAAGTGCAAACCAAGCCGAAACTACCCACAAAGGGAAAAATCGTCCTAAAGTTGCACACTGCTCTGCAAAACGTAAGAAAGTGATAAATAAAGTAACCAAATATATTAACTACTAGGTGGAAATGAACGGAAGTACAGGGGCGTGTTGCCAGAGGTCTCGCGGTCAAATATAGAAAGTTGGGTGTTACATGACGTGTGGCACCAAATGGGGCTGGCCTCGCAACCAGAGGCAGTTGAAGGAGCTGGAAAAGGCAGTTAGTATCAATCAGTGGGCAGTTCGATAGACTGTGGTGATGTTCTTCATTACAACATGGCCCGGATACAACGTCTGGATGACTTCACACGGGGAAGAATCGTCGAGAAATTAGAAGAAGGACGAAGTGCGTTGGGTGTAGCCCAGGAGTTTGGCACTGGTCACAGCACTGTTCCAGTTGCACGGGGACAGTTTCCGAACCACAAGGCATTACTGCCCGAAGGAGACGATGTGATCAACCACGGTCAACCACAGCTGCAGATGACAGCTACATTGTGCAGTAGTCAAGAAGCGACCCACGTTAAACAGCGGGTGCAATTGCAGCCACATTTAACGGGGCTGCAAGGCACACACCATGTCGCGTCCGACTTTCTGTTCACAACTGGGAAACCCCCGGCGGGGCACATAGTGGCACGGCGATGTATGGGGTTAGTCTCTTTGCACGAAGACCAGTACTTCGTGCTCCGTTGACACTCTCACATCAGAGGCACCGTTTGCAATGCTGCCAAGAGCATAAGGGATGGAGAAACGGGGAGTGGGGTCGCATTATCTTTTCAGATGAGAGCAGATTCAGTCTGGGTAGTCACTGAGGACTAGGTGGTCCAAGTATTACGGTATGGGGAGGCTTGATGTTCCTTCGGAGTACCGGTCTCCAAACCTTTCAACTCAGTGTTATTATGACACTGCACTACTTGCCATGCGTATCTTTTCAAGGACGAATTAGGCCCTGACTTCATTTTCATGGACGACGTGCGCGACCGCATCGAACAACGCAAGTGGAGGAGCTCTCGGGACGATAGGATACTCGCCGAACGGTCTGCCCTGCCTCTTCCCCCGACTTAGATTCTACCGAGCACGTGTGGGATTCGTTTGGGAAACCTATTGCAGCACGTCCATATGCACCATTGACCATCCAGCTGTTATCAACTGCGCTTGTTGAGGAATGGACTGCCCTACCACAACAACTCCTTACCGACCTGGTGGCCAACATAGTGGACGTTGTTGAGCATGCATTGCTGTCCGTCGTGACGACAACTCTATTAAGCATCAAAGCATCATTTCTCTCTTCTTGTAATGTCCAGAGGACCACTGTAAGTCGCAGTGGCTTCAGAATAGTTATTGTCTTTCAGTAAACGTACCATTTCTGTCGATCTCATTGCGTATTTCTTTCAATTAGCTCTTGCACTGTACTGTACTGTGTATGGTCCTAGTTTCAACGAGCTATGTTACTAGGCAGTGACTCACCCATGCGAAAGCTAGTTTCCTATTACGTTTTAGACACACAGATATTTGGGTTGGCATGCAGTCCATTCTGTGGAGAGAGAGTCACCTATCAGAGGATATGATAGGCCATTTAGTGGCGGGATGTCTATCTTTTCTTTTGCTTCATGAGTCTTTCGACTGGCTTGATGCAGCCCGCCACGATTCCTCTCCTAGGCCAACATCTCAGAGTAGCACTTGCAATCTATGTCCTCAGTTATTTGCTGGATGTATTCCAATCTCTGTCTTCCTCTACAATTTTTTCACTCTACAGCTCCCTCTATTACCACGGATGTTATTCCCTGATATCTTAACAGATATCCTATCATCCTGTCCTTCTTCCCAGTGTTTTCCACACATCCGTTCCGTATCCGATTCTGCGCAGAACCTCCTCATTCCTTACTTTATCAGTCCACCTAATTTTCAATAATCGTCTGTAGCACCATATTTCAAATGCCGATTCTCTTCTGTCTCAAATTTCCCATAGTCCACATTTCACTACCATACAAGGGGCTTTTGTAAAGTCCGTGCAACAAAAAAAAAAAAAAAAAAAACTACTTATGTGTTTGGGGTAAACCTTTTTTTTTTTCGACATAGTCTCCTTTTAGACTTACACTCTTCGTCCAACGCTGTTCTAATTTGTTGATCCCTTCCGTATAAAATGAATTGTCCAAGTCTGCAAACTAGCTATTAGTTGCTGCAATCACCTCCTCATCTGAGTAAAATCTTTGTCCCGCCAGCCATTTCTTCAAATTGGGGAACAAATAGTAGTCCGAGGGAGCCAAGTCTGGAGAACAGGGGGATGTGAAGCGAGTTGGAATCCTATTTCCATTAATTTTTGGATCACAGCTGCTGAGGTGTGTGCTGGTGCATTGTCGTGACGGAAAAGGACTTTTTTCGGTCCAATCAACGGCGTTTTTCTTGCAGCTCGGTTTTCAAACGGTCCAATAACCTGTAATAGTTTTACCATTTTCCAGGTAGTCGATGAGGAATATCGCTTGCTAATGCCAAAAGACAATCGCCATAACCTTTCCGGTCGAAGGAATGGTCTTTGCCTTTTTTGGTGCAGATTCTTCCTTAGTAACCTATTGTTTAGAATGTTCTTTGGTCTCAGGAGTATAGTAATGAATCCATGATTCACCACAGTGACGAAACGACGCTTAAAGTCCTGCGGATTCTTCCTGAACAGCTGCAAACCATCTTTGCAACACTTCACACGATTCCGTTTTTGGTCAAGCGTGAACTGTCGCAGAACCCATCTTGCGGACAGCTTTCTCATGTCCAAATGTTTAGGCAAAATATTATGTACCCATTCATTCGAGATGCCCAGAGCACTAGCAATCTCACGCTCCTTAACTCTTCTGCCATCCATCACCATATCATGGATTTTATCAATGATTTCTGTAGTCGTAACCTCCACAGGGCGTCCAGAACGTTCAGCATCACTTGTGCCCATATGGACACTCCGAAAATTTTGAAACCACTTATAAACTGTTCTGATCAAAGGTGCAGAGTCACCGTAATGTTTATCAAGCTTCTCTTTAGTCTGGTGAGGCGTTTTGCCTTTCATAAAATAATGTTTAATCACTACACGAAATACTTTTTCGTCCATTTTTTGACAATCACTCGACTTCCTTGATTCACACGAATGCCAAACACAAAGAAATATACCAATATGGCTGAAACTTGGTGTGCGTTTTTTCCAAAGATGCTACTAACTAAACATGACTCGATATGCGCCGGTGGTGCCATCTCTCGGACTTTGCACGGACTTTTCAAACGCACCTCGTACAATGCTGTGTTCCAAAGGTACATTATGAGAAACGTCTTCCCAAAATGAAGGGCAATGTTTGATACTAGTAGACCTGTCTTGGCCAGGAAAGCCCTTTTCGCCATGCTAATTTGCTTCCGATGTCCTCCTTGCTTCGTCCGTCATAGATTATTTTGTTGCCTAGGTAGCAGAATTCCTTAACTTCATCTACTTCGTGACCATCAATCCTGATGTTAAGTTTATCGCAGTTTTCATATATTCTACTTCTCATTACTTTCGTCTTTCTTGGATTTAATCTCAGTCCATATTTTGTACTCATTAGACTATTAATTCCAATCAGCACATCCTGTTACTCTTCTTCCTTGTCACTAAAGGTAGCAATCTCATTGGTGACTCCTATCATTGATATCCTCTCACCTTGAACTTTAGCTCCACTCTTGAACCTTTCTTTTATTTCCATCATTGCTTCTTCGATGTGTAGACTGAACAGTTGGGGCGAAATACTGCATCCTTGTCCTACACCCGTTTTAATCTGAGCGCTTCGTTCTTGGTCTTCCACTTTTTATACAGCCTCTTGGTTCTTGTACATGTTGTGTTATTACCCGTATCTCCCTACACCTCACCCCTATCTTCCTCAGAATTTCGAACATCTTTAACCATTTGACACTGTTGAACGCTTTTTCCAGGTCGACAAATCCTACGATCGTGCCTGGACTTTTCTTAAGCTTCCTTCCATTATCATCCCCAGTGTCAGAACTGCCTCTCTGGTGCCTTTACCTCTCTTAAATCCAAACTCATCGTCGTCTCAGACATCCTAAATTTTCTTTTCCATTCTTCGGTAAATTATTCTTGTTAGCAACTTGGATGCATGAGGTGTTAAGTTGGTTGTGTCGTAATTGTCGAACTTGTCAGCTCTAGCAATCTTCGGAATTGTGTGGATGATATTTTTCCGAAAGTCGAGTGGTACATCGCCAGCCTCATATATTACACACGCCAAAGTAAATAGTCCCCCAATAATTTTAGAATTTCTGACGGTATTTTATCTATCCCTTATGCCCCAATTGATCTTAAGTCATCCAAAGTTCTTTTAAATTCTGATTGTAGTACTGGATCCCCTCTCTCTCCTACATCAACTACTATTTTTTCTTCTATCACATCAGACAAGTCTCCCCCTTTAGAGACCTTCAATGAATCTTTTCACCTGTCCGCTTCCCCTTCTGCATTTAATAGCGGAATTACCAAATCACTCTTAATATTACCACCCTTGCTTTTAATTTCACAGAAAGTTGTTTTGACTTTTGTTTATTCTAAATAAGTCCTTCCAATAATCATTTCTTTTTCGGTTTTTTTCACACTTTTCATCCAGCCATTTCGCCATAGCCTCCGAGTACTTCCTATTTGTTTCATTCCAAAGCAAATTATATATCTATGTTCCTGAATGTCCCTGAAGATTTTTTATTTCATTATATCATCGATCAATTGAAGTATTTCTTCTGTTATCCACGATTTTTTCGCAGTTACCTTCTTTGTACCTATGTTGTACTTTCCAAGTTTTGTGATTTCTCTTTTTATTAATGTTCATTTCATTTCAACTGAACTGCCTGTTAAGCTATTTCTTATCGCAGTATCTATAGCCTCAGTAAACTTCAATCATTTAACTACAATATAGCAGGTCAGCAACTGGGAGCAGTTAATTCCATAAATTATCTGGGAGTACGCATTAGGAGTGATTTAAAATGGAATGATCATATAAAGTTGATCGTCGGTAAAGCAGATGCCAGACTGAGATTCATTGGAAGAATCCTAAGGAAATGCAATCCGAAAACAAAGGAAGTAGGTTACGTACGCTTGTTCGCCCACTGCTTGAATACTGCTCAGCAGTGTGGGATCCGTACCAGATAGGGTTGATATAAGAGATAGAGAAGATCCAACGGGGAGCAGCGCGCTTCGTTACAGGATCATTTAGTAATCGCGAAAGTGTTACGGAGATAATAGATAAACTCCAGTGGAAGACTCTGCAGGAGAGACGCTCAGTAGCTCGGTACGGTCTTTTGTTGAAGTTTCGAGAACATACCTTCACCGAGGAGCCAAGCAGTATATTGCTCCCTCCTACGTACATCTCGCGAAGAGACCATGAGGATCAGAGAGATTAGAGCCCATACAGAGGCATACCGACAATACTTCTTTCCACGAACAATACGAGACTGGAATAGAAGGGAGAACCGATAGAGGTACTCAAGGTACCCTCCGCCACACACCGTCAGGTGGCTTGCGGAGTATGGATGTTGATGTAGATGTAGATGTAGATGTATCTCTTCATTCCTTAGCACTTCCGTATCCCTGCTCTTTGAAAATTTGGTCTTCCTGACTAGTCTATTAAACTCCGACCTACTCTTCAACATACTTAAATTGTGATCTAGGTCTATATATTCTCCTGGATACGCCTTACAATGGAGTCTCGGATTTTGGAATCTCTGCCTGACCATGATGTAATCTAACTGAAGTCTTCTCGCATCATCCGGCCTCCTCCAAATATACCTCCCCCTCTTGTGATTATTCTTGAACAGAGTACTCGCAACTACTACTGAAATTTATTGTAGAAATCAGTTCGTCTTTCTCCTCTCTCATTCCTAGTACCAAGCCCGTACTCTCCTCTAACCTTTTCTTCTGCTTCTTTCCTTATAGTCGTATTCCAGTGCCGCATGACAATTAGTTTTTCATCTCCCTTTACGTACTGAATTACTCGTTCAATATCCTCTCATGCTTTCTCTGTCTCTCCATCTTCAGCTTTCGATGTGAGCATGTGTACCTGTACTATCTTTATGGATGTTGGTTTGCTGTCTTTTCTGATCAGAACAACACTATTACTGAACTGTTCACAGTAACACACTCTCTGCCCTACGTTCCTATTCATAACGAATTCTACTCTCGTTATACCATTTTCTGCTGCTGTTGATATTACCCTATACTCTCTGACCACAAATGTTTGTCTTCTTTCCATTTCAGTTGACTGATCCCCACTATATCTAGATTGAGCCCTTGCATTTCCCTTTTCAGATATTTTATCTTCGATACCACGTTCTAACTTCTCACATTCCACGCCTCGACTCATAGAACGTTGTCTTTTTGCTGGTTTATCAATCTTTTCTCATGGTCACCTCCCCCTTGGCAGTCCCCACCCGGAGATCCGAATGGGGGACTAGTCCGCAATCTTTTGTCACTGGCGAGATCATCATGACACTTTTTCAGTTACAGGCCACATGTCCTGTGGATACACATTATGTATCTATCTTAGACCAACGATACCTGCCGCTTTTTCATAAACTGTATTTTTTATTGTTTTTTTTATGTAACATTATCCGTGTTTTGTGGACCCGCTGTGGAGATGCAGAAATGGGACGAGCATTCTCTGATACGTTTGTGAAGAGAAAACAGCCAGGACTGTCGTTTATCGGATGACGTTTCTTTTATGGTAGTACACTTCATTTTTTTCGTTATCTGCTTCATTCTGGATATCCTGTCGCTGTCGTAAAAGCTCTTTGAGAAGCAGCCACAAAAAGGTTTAAAATGCAAGTGCGGTAGTCGTTGACGGCATAGAATGAAACTTTCTCTACTCCGTGCGAAGAGAGGCTAGAATATGAAGGTAATTTAAATTCCCTGCCATGTTGTCGTTAAGAGAGACTATCGCTATGACACAGCAGGAAATGGCCGTTATGGAAGCCCTGCGAAATTTCACAGCAAGAGCTCTTTGTGGGACTGCAGGGGAAGCAGGAGACACCATTATGTAAGGGAAGGGCGTAAGTGGAACAGCGCATCGATAGCACGCTACCCGCTATAAAAAGCTCCCAACTGGGTCGCCGGCGGGGGCCAGGGAGAGCTTCCCCGTCGCAGATCACCGGCGGCACAAATTAAGCACATTCGCCAGAACGGCAAGTGCTCTCCACGTCGTAAAGCAGTACGTTCACCTGTGTGGAACTGCCCTTCTAATCTTCCTGTTCTGCCATCTAGTAGCCTTATACGAAGCAGTACTTCGTCGACGTTATATCCTAATTACGACGTCCATTAAGGGAAGATGTTTTGTTATGCTATACGTGACTGAAAACTGAGTTTCAATTTTTTTATTGATAGCCAGAATATTTCTCAATATAATCTTTATTTGGTACAATATAGACTACTGGCCATTAAAATTGCTACACCAAGAAGATATGCAGATGATAAACGGATATTCATTGGACAAATATATTATACTAGAACTGACATGTGATTACATTTTCACGCAATTTGGGTGCATAGATCCTGAGAAATCAGTACCCAGAACAACCACTTCTGGCCTTAATAACGGCCATGATACGCCTGGGCATTGACTCAAACAGAGCTTGGATGGCGTGTACAGGTACAGTTGTCCATGCAGCTTCAAGACGATACCACAGTTCATGAAGAGTAGTGACTGGCGTATTGTGACGAGCCAGTTGCTCGGCCACCATTGACCAGACTTTTCAGTTGGTGAGAGATCTGGAGAATATGCTGGCCAGGGCAGCAGTCGAACATTTTCTGTATCCAAAAAGGCCCGTACGGGACCTGCAACATGCGGTCGTGCATTATCCTACTGAAGTGTAGGGTTTCGAAGGGATCGAATGAAGGGTAGAGCCACGGGTCGTAACAAATCTGAAATGTAACGTCCACTGTTCAAAGTGCCGTCAATGTGAACAAGAGGTGACCGAGACGAGTAACAAATGGCACCCCGTACCATCACGCCAGGTGATATGCCAGTATGGCGATGACGAATACACGCTTCCAATGTGCGTTCGCCGCGATGTCGCCAAACACGGGTGCGACCATCATGATGCTGTAAACGGAACCTGGATTCATCCGAAAAAATTACGTTTTGTCATTCGTGCACCCAGGTTCTTCGTTGAGTACACCATCGCAGGCGCTCCCGTCTGTGATGCAGCGTCAAGGGTAACCGCAGCCATGGTCTCCGAGCTGATAGTCCATGCTGCTGCAAACGTCGTCGAACTGTTCGTGCAAATGGTTGCTGTCTTGCAAACGTCCCCATCTGTTGACTCAGGGATCGAGACGTGGCTACAAGATCCGTTACAGCCATGCGGATAAGATGCCTGACATCTCGACTGCTAGTGATACGAGACCGTTGGGATCCAGCACGGCGTTCCATATTCTGCCTACAGCCATTGGATCTCGACCAACGCGAGCAGCAATGTCGCGATACGATAAACCGCAATCGCGATAGGCTACGATCCGACCTTTATCAAAGTCGAAAACGAGATGGTACTTATTTCTCCTCCTTACACGAGGCATCACAACAACGTTTCACCAGGCAACGCCGGTCAATTGCTGTTTGTGTATGAGAAATCGTTTGGAAACTTTCCTCATGCCAGCACGTTGTAGGTGTCGCCACCGGCGCCAACCTTGTGTGAATGCTCTGAAAAGCTAATCATTTGCATATCACAGCAACTTCTTCCTGTTTGTTAAATTTCGCGTCTGTAGCACGTCGTCTTCGTGTTGTAGTAATTTTAATGGCCAGTAGTGTACTTCGAAGTTTTTCATATTCAAGGCTTCTACAAAATCTGCAAATCATCGATAGATATGCCAAACAAATTTTATTTATCAGATTTGATATCCTGCTGAATCAAAAGGATTTCGAAGGTTGAGAAACACCGAATTCAGTTTTGTGTCAATAATGCAAGTTGATCATGATGAAAATTGATCATGATGAAAATTGATCATGACATACACCAGCTGTTGCCAGTACTTTTGGACCTGACCCTTCTTTTGGCATTGATTTAGAAATCATCATCTCCCCCCCACCCCCATCCCACACGCCACTGCTTTGACACTCTTCCCCATTTCTCTTTTTTTACAAACTTTGATTAACTTCACAGCTTTGATACTGTGTTTCTGTGGTTAAAAATTTTAGTTAGAACTTTTTGCACATCCTGTTATCCAACTGAAACTGATATTTTGTCTGAATGTATGATATTCATGTTACTGCAATATTACATTTATATACCACAAATATAAGGCAGTGACTCCGACAATGGGAATGATTTCTAAGATTTATCGTCGATTATACAAAAATTGTTCCAGTCTTATACTCCAGTCGTCTTCAGTTGCGTTAAATATTACATCGATACTTTCAGGTTAGGTCCGTCTAGGTGCACCTGATTAAAATAAATTCTGTCACGGTTTTATTCAGCTACATATAGCCACAATTATCCTGAATATCATCAAAATTGTTATGTGAGTGTTTTCAGAAACTTATGAACATTTTTTCACTCCTTTTAATTAGACTTATACAAAAAAAAAGATTATGATTCAGGGAAGAAGTAAAAGGGATACTAAGACTCGATTTCACAGAAATAACCAGAACATATATCAGAAAGAAATGAAGCTGAACCGTTTCAAATAATTTTATTCTGTTGTGAAACCATGTACAAAATCTAATGCGATTGATACTTCTCTTTCATTCAGAATAGAGTTTAGCAAACTGTCATGAGATACACGAAATGACTACTCTTTAGTTCAGAGCAGTATTTTTTTATATAGCACCAAGTTTAAAAAACGAGCCCATGTATCAAACGTTGATAGGAATAAGCATAGTAAAAGGGAGTTTTAAATACATTTTGTGAGAGGAAGAACGGTGATTGTGATTCTGCATTATATGAACGCCTTGAACCACCCTCAGATCTTCCCGCTTTCCCTCCTCCTCTGGAAGATAGTTCTAAGATCACTTCATTTAATATTCAATATAGTGAGATACCTAATCAGTTGAGTATAGCGCAAAAGGCCGAAGCTCTTACACAAAACATTATTTGATGTGAGAATTTGGTCACGTATGTAATTAAAAAAAAAAAAAAAAAACAGGAAACATCGTGTTTTACAGTGCATCGAGATTTCTCATCAAGCGAAAATAAAGTTATTAGAGCCAAAAATTGAGTATCACAAATTATTCACAGACTGAATGCAAGAATTTTGTGAGGAAGCCTGAAAGAAAATTAAGTATTCTAACGTCTGATTATTCCGTAAATTTATTGGTTAAAGAAATGTTTTACAAACAATGTATTTATTTTCGCAACGTTAAGTCTATTTCACAAAATTAATACTACAAATCCGAACTACCAAGAATTGACGATAGTTACTTTAGCCCGGAAAGACATACGTTACACACGAACACTCAATTTTTATATCTTGTCTCTAACTGTAAAACGTCTGTAGCTGGTAATAGAGTACGAAGCCTGAAAAAGTTAAATGACAGTCTGCTCCTTCTACGTCGCCGACAAATTTCTTGCAGAGTTCGTGCTACTACTAGTATTACGCACTGAGAGTTATAAGTAATATGACGAGTAATCAAAGTACTGTGCTTACCAATAACTGATAACAATTACACTGATGCAAAAATAATCGGAACACCAACAAGGAGTTAAGCGAGATAAACGAAAGTTGGTAGGCGTGTTTCTACATCTGAAGTATGCTATCTATTCATATTTCGCGCCACTCACAAAGGAGTCGCGCTAGTAGTGCCATTATGAGGACGCAAATCAGATTTGTTTTAATATACTCTTTAACAGCCGCGAGCGTTAGTTACCTTTGAGATAAGACGTATTCAGTTGATGTTAGTCAAGAATGCCTTTATAGCGACAAAGACGACATTATCAACACCTTGCCGGCCACTGTGGCAGAGCGGTTCTAGGCGCGTCAGTCCGGAACCGCGCGACCACTGCGATCGCAGGTTCGAATCCTGCCTAGGGCATGGATGTGTGTGATGTCCTTAGGTTGGTTAGGTTTAAGTAGTTCTAAGTTCTAGGGGACTGATGACCTCAGTTGTTAAGTCCCATAGTGCTCAGAGATATTTGAACCATTTGAGCCATCAACACCTTACTGAAGTTGAATGGGGTCACGTAACAGGGCTAAGAGGAGCTGGATGTTCCTTCTGTGATAGTGCAGAAAGACTTGGCAGGAACGTTGCCTTTATATACTACTGCTGCCAGCGATGCTCACGAGAACAAACGCACGCAGGAAGTCTGGACTCCGGACGACCACCTGACACTACAGAGTGCGAAGACCATCGTGTTCGGCGTATGACCCTGGCGCATCGTACTGCATCTGCAGCAGAAATTTGAGCACAAAGACACAACGAACTGTAACAAAACAGCTCCGGGCCAGACGCCCGGTAGCGTGCATTCCATTGTCCCAAAACCACCACCATTTGCGACTTCCGCATTCTAGAAGGCGTTGTTGAACAGGATATCGCTCGCCCACGTACCGCTGTTGTAACACAACACGCTCTACAGATTGTCGGCATGTTGATTGGGCTGCCGATCACCAGATGTGAGCCAATCGAGCACATATGGGACATCATCGGACGACAACTTCAGCTTCATCTACAAACCGCATTAATCGTCCCTGTACTGACCGACCAAGTGCCACCAGGATGAAACTCCATCCCACAAACTGACATCCGGCTACTGTACGATACGATGCACACGCGTTTGCATGCCTGCATTCAACATTCTGGCGGTTACACATGTTATTTATGTACCAGCCTTTCACATCTGCTATAGCTTTTCTCGCGCTTACGTTAACCTGTGATCTTGCTGTGTTAATCAGTGAAATAGGTTACCTGGACAAATATATTCCCGAAATTTCGTTACTCTACATTAATTATTTTTTGGTATTGCGATTTTTTTCCGTCATTGCATTTAAAGTACTTTAGTATTTGCATATTTATGGCAAATAAGAGTATGTTGTAATTGTTTTACTTGCTCCACATCCTTCAGCAGCAATTCACATAAAATCTATGGAAATACGACTTCATCTGAGCACTTGAATTCTTCTGTAAGAGTGTATTCTGTATTATATCTTTATAACACGTTCTATGTCCACGTGGCTCTCCTCTCAATGGCTCTACAGCTCGGTTAACATGCCCCACGTACATACACGTGTCAACAACTTAAAAAGTAATGTGATTTCTTTGTTGTGACGACAGGCTAGCAGTAGACCTTTCTGTATCAGCAGAATGAATTTCATACTCATAAAGCAAATGAGCTTTGTGTGGATTTGAAGCTCTCACTAGACACTGAATACTGAGCAGAGCCATGAGATAGGCGCCTCTTATTCTTGATTTGTAACTGTTTTTGTAAATTCACCTTCATTTGGGTTTTGGATCAAAACTTATGTTATGCGGTAAAACATGCTCAGTCTCACTACCGGAAGTGTTGAAACACTGGAACCACAAGTTTTCGATTGTAAGGCACGAATCGTCCTACGCAACGTCACTATGTTTGAGGGCGGATGGGAAACGCTGGTCATGCTCACGTAAAGTGCGTTCATTTTCCCTAGAGACATAGCCAAACAATAGAACTGTGAAATCCGTTTATGAATGACCGAAGTGCGAATATCTTCCGTACCTTCTTACCTACTGTTGGTGGTGTGAGGAATTATTTCTTGCGTAAGGCATGACTGAATCATGCTCCAGTCGTTTCAAAATTGCAATGTATGCTCTGTCAGAACATCAAGTGATCATGACATGTTGACAAAAAAGTGTTTTCTTATAGGGGCTTGAAAACGAATTTTGTCTTCTCGTATTATTTTGTGAGAACAGCCTCGTATAGCACCCGCATATATGCGTCACTCGTGTGGAACTGAACATTTTTTTTCGCGACTGGTATTTCTTCTTCCTCGTTGTAGCACAGTCCGAAACTTCTCGCAGCTTCTGCTCGGCCAGTCGCAACGACAGCATTGGCAAATAGCTTTCAATAGGAGGTGAAGGCCTTTTCGAAGCGGTAATAATTCTGACAGCCCATCTTCTAAAGTAGACGGTTGTGATGCTGGCCTCTGAATCTTCAGCGATCATATTCGCTACTGCATCCTCTCAGAACACGTGATTCCGTCTGCAGAGCTTCCAAGTGAATTCTCCAAATGGGTTCGTCAGAAACAGAGAACTGCATCGTGAAGGAACTTCGAACATGAACGGCTGGCTTGACGTTTTATTACATGTCCAAGCAGCAGTTATCAAAGTTTTACCTTTTAATTTTTGCCATCTCTGTAGAGAGAGAGAGAGAGAGAGTGAGTGAAGACTGTCACTTGTTAAGCAGCTGATTCTGGTAGAATAATATTCATTTATGTCACATTACAGTAGCTGTTGTTAAGATAGTGCACAATACTCCATGTGCAGTAGCGGATCACTTTTAATTATAATATTTATTCCTCTCAGATAACGGAAATTTTTGTTCAGGTGGTGCACAGTACTCCACGTGCAGTAGCGAACCTATTCTAATTATAATTTGATCAGCATTTCTATGTTTCTGAAAGTATATTCAAACAACACCATCAGTCCTTAACATGTTTTATTACACCACACTATGCATATCAGGCCCTGGGGGCTCATCTTCAAGTGTATCTAGGGTATTATTATTCTCAGTTACAAAATACATTTTTATTTTCTGGTAATCCAAGATTACACATCGGATTTAATTTTCATTCACTGTTTGTGTCTATCTCTCAATAAATTTTACGTAATACCTATTCTTCTAATTAATTCCTTGTATTCATATGGCTGGTGGTATCCCTCTTTTCTTCCTTTCTGATGGTTCCCAGTCCATGATTTAGGTAATTTCATCAACTTTCTTGCTCTTAATCCAGATGATACTTCAGCACAGTGTATTCGAGATAACCTAAGTAGTGCATTCCTGGATGTTAAGCTGTTACTTAATACTGATTCTTTGTCACAAATAACCTACTGGGCGCAGCCGAGTAAAATCAAAACACCTGCCACGTCTAATGCAAGAGGCCTCATAAGCGGGTCACACGCTGTTATTTCGGGGGCTACTTGCTAACAAAAAAAGGAAATGCCGTTACGACATTGGGCAGTTACCACATCGCCAGGCGCAGCTGAGGGACAACAGTTGAAGAATCACCAGTTCGCCGGCCGCGGTGGTCTCGCGGTTCTAGGCGCGCAGTCCGGAACCGTGCGACCGCTACGGTCGCAGGTTCGAATCCTGCCTCGGGCATGGATGTGTGTGATGTCCTTAGGTTAGTTAGGTTTAAGTAGTTCTAAGTTCTAGGGGACTGATGACCACAGCAGTTGAGTCCCATAGTGCTCAGAGCCATTTGAATCACCAGTTCAGAAAGAAGACAGAACCAATGCAGCGATGTTGGTCCTGTTACTTCACATCCGAGCCACAGACTTCGTCACGTAGTTGGTTAATCAAATTTCGCTAAGCAGCGATAAATAAATTCATTGCTATTGTATGATCCTAAATTTTATGGATGGAGGAACAGGGCTAGCGAAGTCTGGAGTTTCAGCTTGTAAAATTCCCCATTGCTGCAACGTGGTGAGAGAGGCCAGTTGCAGGCTTCAGACGTTTTTCTGGTCGAGTGGCGGATATTCGGAAGGTTTCCCCGAACGATTATGTAGTCACGTGAAAAGGCCTGTTGAGTAACGGTGATCACAGGCAAGGGTACTGCAAAGCACCTCTTCAGAGCTGTGCGAACTACGAAAAGTTCGGCGGACGAGGATGGGGGGTAGCCAGAAATGCCAACGGACTTTCCTAGAAGCCTACACAGACAATGAGCCGCAGTCATATTACCGTACACGGCGCGGGAAACGAGCTGCGTTTCGCAACCAGACAAATTTTCAGTCAGTCGAGGGGAGAGCCCGTCCAAGTGCCAAGTTCTGGTCGGTTTACGGAATTACAGCAAGCGCTTTTTGAGAAAATTCTGTGCGCTTCCCCTGCGCTTTGAAGAAGCGGAGATATTCCCGGTTGTCATGGTGACAAAACTCGCAAACCGCCCCGTCCAAACGGTTGCCTTTAGGAGTGACATGGGACATAGAACACTACACCCGTGCCCCAGCCTAGCACTTCTGTTGCTGTTTTTTGCGTTAAGTGTCGTGTTTTTCTTTGTGCAGCTCAAAATTTGCGAGTTTCTTACCAAATTGAATTTTCTTTCTGTAGTAAATTTATGTTGGGATCGTGAGTCAATCTTCTCCATGATTATTGCATTTCCGAGCTTTTTGAGCAGCAGTCTTCCACATAGCATTCGGGTGTCTTCTGCATTTATACAGTGCCTTCAGAATTGATTGAAATTTTGGGTCACTATTTATTCTACATCTGCAGCTACAAGGATACTCTGCAAATCAGACTTATGTGCCTGACAGAGTGTTCATCCAAACACCTTCATAATAATTCTCTATTATTCCAATCTCGTATAGTGCGCAGAAAAAACTAACACCTACAACTTTCCGTGAGAGCTCTGATTTCTCTTATTTTATTACGATGATTCGTTTCTCCCTATGTAGGTCGGTGTCAACAAAATATTTTCGCATTCGGAGGAGAAAGTTGGTGATTGGAATTTCGTAAGAAGATTCCGTCGCTACGTAAAAGGCCTTTGTTTTAATGATGTCCAGCCCGAATCCTGTATCATTTCAGCGACACTCTCTCCCATATTTTGCGATAGTACAAAACGTGCTGCCTTCTTTGAACTTTCTCGATGTTCTCCTTCAATCCCATCTGGTAATGATCCCACACCGCGCAGCAGTATTCTAAAAGAGGACGGACGAGCGTAGGGTAGGTAGTCTCTTTAGCAGATCTGTTACATTTTCTAAGTGTTCTGCCAATAAAATGCATCTTCGTTTAGCCTTCCCCACAGCATTTCCTATGTGTCCTTCCAATTTAAGTTGTTTGTAATTGTATTCCCTGGGTACTCGTATTTAGTTGAATTTACGGGCTTTAGATTTGACTGATTTATCGTCTAAACTAAGCTTAACGGATTCCTTTTAGCACTCATGTGGATGACCTCACACGTTTAGTTATTTAGGGTCAATTCCTAATTTTCGCACCATAAAGATATCTTTGCTGAATCGTTTTGTAATTTGTTTTGATCTTCTGATGACTATTAGTTGATAAGCGACAGTGACATCTGCAAACAACCTAAGACTGCTGCTGAGATTGCCTCCTAAATCGTCTATATAGATGAGCAACAGCAAATGGCCTATAACAATACCTTCGGGCACACCGAAAATCACTTCTGTTTTACTCGATGAGACGCCAGCCGCGGTGGTCTAGCGGTTCTAGGCGCTCAGTCCGGAACCGCGCGACTGCTACGGTCGCAGGTTCGAAGCCTGCCTTGGGCATGGATGTGTGTGATGTCCTTAGGTTATTTAGGTTTAAGTAGTTCTAAGTTCTAGGGGACTGATGACCACAGATGTTAAGTCCCATAGTGCTCAGAGCCATTTGAACCATTTTACCTGATGACTTTCCATCAATTACTACGAACTGTGACCTCTCTGACAGGAAATCACGAATCCTGTCGAATAACTGAGACGATGATCCATACGCACGCAATTTGATTACAAGCCGCTTGTGCGGTACAGTTTCAAAAGCCTTCTGGAAATCTAGAAATACGGAGTCAGTTTGAAATCCGTTGACGACAGCATGCAAGACTTCGTGTGAGTAAAGAGTTAGTTGTGTTTCACAAGAACGATCTTTTCTAAATCCATGTTAGCTGTGTGCCAATAGAGGTAATTCATGATGTTCGAAACACAATATATGTTCCAAAATCCTGCTGCATACCGACTTTAATGATATGGGCCTGTAATTTAGTGGATTACTTCTACTACCTTTCTTGAATATTGGGGTTACCCATGCAACTTTCCAGACTTTGGGTACGGATCTTTCGTCGAGCGAACGGTTGTATATGTTTTTTAAGTACAGAGCTATTGTATCAGTATAGTCTGAAAGCAACATAACTGGTATAGAGTCTGGACCGGAACACTTTTAGGTTACTCATGTTCGAATTCTGGAATATTTACTTCGTCTTCTTTGGTGAAGGAAATTCGGAAGGCTGTATTTAGTAACTCTGCTATTGAAGTACTGTCGTCGATAGTATTTCCATTGCTATCGCGCAGAGAAGGCATTGATTGTGTCTTGCCGCAAGCATACTTCACTTACGAAGAGAATCTCTTTGTATTTTCTACCAGCTAATTATTTGGTAAATCTATGCTCAATAAGTTTTATCCTTAATAAAGATAATTGTAACTGCAGTTTACCTTGATCACAGAAGAATTTTTGCAGTTCAGTAAATAAATAATTTTAACGGCTTCAGAACCATCTTTTTTTCCTCTTTAATATAAATAAAAGGGAATTTTACTCCTGTACTAAGTCTCGTCAGTCTCGAGTGGTCATTTTTGTTTACAAGACAGCGCCAAAACTTCGTGTGTTGCGAGCTGTATGCCGTGCACTTTGGCACCTGCAAGGTGAAACTGAGATTATGAGGGACTTCCCTATTTCCGAAAAATACGTAATATAGTAGCAAAACTTGGGAACATACCATGATAGAGTTTATTAATGATTAAAGCAAAATTCATAGTGTATGCTCTCGTCATAGGTCGTGTGGCGCATTCTTTCCGCTCTTGAGAACTGGAAGAATAGGAAAAATGTCTTCAAACATTTCAAAACATATACATTTACTTGCTCGAGAAAATATATACTTGTAAACACATCAAACAATATCTATAACGCAGTAAATAGCACTTTTTTACTTTATCCGTTGTGTCGTGTTTTCTTGCTATGTGCCAAACAGTATTGAAATTTCCCGTCAAATAACTCTGACTTTCTCAATGCTGAAGCCGAGCGGTCTGAGGCGCTTCAGTCATGGATTGTGCGGCTGGTCCCGGCGGAGGTTCGAGTTCTCCCTCGGGCCTGGGTGTGTGTGTATTTGTCCTTAGGATAATTTAGGTTAAGTAGTGTGTAAGCTTAGGGACTAATGACCTTAGCAGTTAAGTCCCATAAGATTTGACACACATTTGAACATTTCAATGCTGAAATAATTTTCATTTAAATAAGTTTTTCTATTTACATTGGTATTTGTGCATAGAGTAGGCTTTTTGTTTGTAAAACGTGAATGTCTTTTTACTTTCAAATATAACGTCTCCCTTGTAGAAGAACGCTAGCAGGAAAAATACCAGTACATTGCGCAATCTTTTCAGTGAAACATATGTGTATGGCATTTTTGGCTAGGAGTCCCGTTCTGGGAAGTTCGACCCCTGCTACAAGTCTTTTTATTTGGCATTTGACGCCACTTCGGTGACGATAATGAGGAAAACACATACACTCCGCTCCGAGATCAGAAAATCCCCAACCAGGCCGGGAATCGAACCCAGATCCCCGAGATCGAGCGCCAGCAACGCTAACCTCAAGACCACGAGTTGCTGAGATCCCACCTAATGCTAAGAACAATTTATTATGACTATGTGTCAAGAAAACAAAGCAAACGACACAATAAAGATTAAGAAGACACGAAAGCAGAAAATAGATTCCTATAATAGGAATGGGCTCCGCGAGAATAGGGGAACTTCTGATAGCAGACGCCCCGATTGTCGCCAGTTTCTGTGCATCCGTAGTCTGCAGCACTCTGAGTGTTTTACAAGTAGAACTCCACACTCAGCTCAGTCAACTGATCCACTCGCGACGTGATTCCTGATGATTTATATTCAGGCACGAAAGGCGCACACTAGTCGATTCTGACCAGAAAGTCTCTCGTGTAAAACTGGGTTAAGTATTTAAAATTACTGGAAAAATTGTGGCTACCAAGCTCTGTTTGTTCAGTTAGTATTAACTCCGTTATTTTTACGAATAGTTTGTGGAAGTATACTTCAATTTATTGCTGCAATAAACTGACAGTGTGTGTAGAACTGTCAGTTTCTTTTCCATATAATTAGCGACGAGGGCAATAAAATTAATGTAACTGCCTATATTCACCTAAAGATGGATGCAGACGCCTGAGATGCATACTATAGTGTAATACAATAGAAATATTAGTAACTGAAGGCTTTATTTCAGTACGATTTCTGAGTATTGATTAGAATCACTTCGCAACTGCAAAATTCGGATGAAATTAAATTTCTGTAACTGTCTAATGACAGTAGTTTTACTTTTGCAATACATCTATATCAAAATTGTTCAACGACATGTGTTTTAAAAAAACAACAGATTAATACCTTTAACTCATAAGCATCTACATATTTTTACGTTACCATTACAGTCATTATATAGCACGTAAATTATCAAGGCGCCTCTCAATTACACATCGCAGCAAGAATTGTGCACAATGACTTTCCTTACGATTTCATTTCAAATATTTTTTCACTCTACATATATATTAATAATCTGTTTCCACCTAAACTAGGAACACACAAACTACTGATCAGTCTATAGTCAGAGACTATTCATAGTCTCATTGATCACCAAGATATACTCATTAATTTAATTTAATTTTTCCATGTGGAGCTGTGACTTTGTTGGGCTCCAACAACTCTCACTGACAAGGGGACCGCATGAACTTCTCTTCGCCGATTGGATTCGTATTGACAG
The DNA here is from genome assembly GCF_023898315.1 of Schistocerca nitens. NCBI lineage: Eukaryota > Metazoa > Arthropoda > Insecta > Orthoptera > Acrididae > Schistocerca > Schistocerca nitens. The sequence continues at coordinate 611,451,073 of NC_064615.1, forward strand.
TGTGTAGGACTTCAACATAAGTGAACAGGAAGACACAACTCTCAACCTTTTCGAAATGATCTACTTTGAAAATTTTAGGCACGCTTACATACAATTTGTATGGTCACAAGAATTCAAGCAGTCCGCAACCGACCGAGGTAGCGCGTAGTACCTTAAGCTCGAGGTATATGGACTGAATATCGCTGGTGGCACTTTTTTGTCATTCCCACATAACGCTAAGAACAGTTTATTATGACTGTGAAAATTACTTAAATTAAATGATTCAGTTATCATTTACATGAACAAGAAAAAACTTTTTCCGTAAGAGATTCAAAATAAAAAAAGGACACACGAGAATTTTGAATCAAATCAGTATATTCTGTTCATTTATATTATTGTATCTACATTTGTGAGAAGTATAGTATATAACCTATGGAGCGCTACACGAATCAGGATGAGACTGATTGTAGAAACATCGAAAACAATAACTATTGTGACATACTGCACGTGTGATGAACACTGAATTTATGCATGTGCATGATTTTTGGTTTACATTTATAAACTTTTTTCGGTCATCACACATTTTAGTAGCGAGTCACGCATATCGACCGCATCACCGAATATTGGAACAAAAGACTGATGGTGTACATCGACTGAATTTTTATGCGGTCTTCTCTAGAAGCTACGTCTCTCTTCATCTCGATGATGTACGCTCAATTTTATAGCCGTCTTATAATGTTCTTCGTCTACGTGTAAAAATAAACGTCGCAAGGCTGCATCAGCGGAGTACGTTTGGAAGGAATTTAATGCTGCACATTAGCAGAATAACAAGGGAATGAATAAAAATACACCACTAGCCAGATTCGATCCAGAGACATCGTGCTTGTGAAACTCGCCTCTAACTCGCTCAGTTGCGAACTTCTTGAATGCCACTGACCGTACAAAGTGTACAAGCAGGCCTAGAATTTTCAAATTCGATTTTCTAGAAGACGGTTGAGGGCTGCGCCTTCATAGAAGTCCTAGTCGTGTCCTACAGACCGTGTCAATATGAATGAAATCCATGGATCCCCTTGTGGGCGATATACCTATTTCGTAGATCTCACAAGAAATGCATTTAAAATCTAGATTCTCAATTGTGGCAGGTTGAACGACGCGCCGCCAGGAAGCTTATGGCACTCTCAACTGTCGATCCCTCCTCAGATATTAATGAAGCTTTGATAATAATGTATTCTGCTCCAGATGGGACGAATGAAGTGTTGTGAAAGCTCTGCGTGTATAAATTAGGTTTCTTCGGAGACGTACAGATATTCATTTAAAGAAAATTATACCGAAACAGTCTTAATTATCGAATCCATTCATAAATTATTTTATGTGTAGATCAGTTTCTACTGACGAAGAAAATATTGATACGGTGTTAACTTTTAATACATCAAGAAGATCATAAATGAGTGACAATATTCAGAGAGAGAGAGAGAGTAGTTTGTATATGAGGCCTGCGTTATTTTGCTGTCAGGCAGGTGGTGTTCAGAAATACGTGATTTCTTTTTGGCAATGGCTGTTATCACAAGGAAAAAAATCTCGAATTAAAAGTACAACACTACTGGAAGCTTATTGAATCTGGTAATTTAAGATGCAAGGAAAGTAGCGGTGGATGGCAAAGTAGTTTCAATATTTGACAACAGAAGGCTCTGAATACACTTGCTGCTAATCAGTATAAGTCACGTGCTTTGACTCTCTTCAGAATGATACTCAGTTGATTTATCGGTCTGTTGCCGGACAGGATACGACTTCAGTTTGCGAAAATAATAGCGCTTTTTCAAGGAGGGCCGGCAGCTACCTCTCCCTGCCCTCCGTTCGGTACGCCATTGACAGAAATACAGACTAGAAGTTCATATTCCTCTGCGTGACTATATCTCGCAAAAACGGAGTAAAAACAACTTTGACTGTAAGTCAGTGCCGAAATTGGTAATCTCCTCTCACATACTGTCAATTGGCATCCTCTATACCCCATTCCCAGCTCGCTGTTATTTGTCTGAACAGAACTGAACTCTGCACTGGGGCAGATCTCTGAGTGTCCTACCTGGTTTCGCCAAGAATTAAAAGAAAAAAGTAGTGGCACTGGGTAAACAACTGCAGCGATCAAGAATTTTTGTTAAAAAAAAAGGAAGTAGATTGCAGCCTAGTTACAAACTCAGTTGAGGGAAGTTCATATTCATTCTGTGCTAGTACTAAAGACTATATGAATTCAAACATGGTTTGTAGTCACGTTTCGGACAACCGTGTGAAGTTTCCCCCTAAAGAAACGTCGACAAAATTCATGTTATCGTGCTAAATACGGTTTTATTAAGATTCGTGAAATTATTAGGGAGACAGACATCTTATGTGACCGAGTACACAGTATCTTGAATGATGCTCTACGTATGAAGGAGCAGAGTATGTGATGATTGAAGCTCGAGAACTTATTATTCAGAACCGTTACTGAAAAAGCTGAAGTGTAAGGTCTTCTGTGGTAGCTGCATAAATGTACACGAAACATGGTCTTGCCATTACTTTCCGGAGAGAACTATAGGCAATGACAAAGATGAAAGTGATCCAGTCTTGAAGAGTAGAAAAGTAATGACACCTGATTTGGATCCTAGAGCGTCATCATGGATGTGCCGTTTGCATAATCAATTGAAGGAGAAGCAGCAAAGTGTTGTGTGAAAAAAAATTATCTCATAGCAGAATAATGCACCAGATGACACACTCATCGGCTGGACAGCAAATGTGTTGAACAGCAAAAGTACACAAGCTGGGTTTCGAACTAGTTATCTACACGATCTACTCCCCTGTTCCGGCCCATGCAATTCCTTCCCATTTTTTCATCATAAATATGTCGCGGAAGAATTAACATTTTCGCTGAGTAATAAGATTTGTTTTCTGTGATAATAAAATATTTGTAGCTTCGCTTAGCCAAATGTATTAAGTTCAATCGGAATCACAGTGAGAAAAATTGTTTTTTGTAAAGTATTATTGTTTATAGTGTGTTATTATCAAATCTGTAAATCCACATTTGCATTAATTTGTAGACTGAATTAAATAATTCTTTTCCCGACTCAAATGCACAAAATCTAAAAACAAAAAAATAATTTGGGAAGATTATTACATTGATGAAATCTTCCCTGATTATCAGACAAGTAAAAGCATAATCTCCAAGTTTCGATAAGTTTCCTATTCACACTCTTCATGTGAAGACGAAGATCACAGGCAGGGGCCATGTCGGGACATAGCTTCTAGATGACGCTGTTACTCAACTGGCACTCAGAGACGATTTATAGCTTCATTATTACTTTTCTATCAGTTATTTCTGTTGCTTAATAAAGTTATTAATGTCAACATATTTAAAATTTTAACGCTAAAGTCACGCATTAATAGTAACGTATAAAATGAGCCACGTCAGTTAATCATCTTTGTTATTCAAAACCACGGTTATTCAGTGTGTAATGTGAGCAAGCTCTGAAAGAAATGAAGGAGAAATTAGAAACGTGTTTTAAAGTTCAGGCTGAAGATATTAAAACTTTGAAAATAACACTGAAATTCTATTAAAGACGGCAGAGGGTTTGGAAGAGCGGTTGGATGGAATAGTTAGCGTTTTAAGAAGAGGTTTTCAAGAAGAACATTAACAAAAATAGAAAAAGGGTAAAGGAATATAGTCGCATTAAATCAAGGAGTTCATTAAGAAATGAGACACCTAAAAGTAGTTGTTGTTGTTGCGGTCTTCAGTCCTGAGACTGGTTTGATGCAGCTCTCCATGCTACTCTATCCTGTGCAAGCTTCTTCATCTCCCAGTACCTACTGCAACCTACATCCTTCTGAATCTGCTTAGTGTATTCATATCTTGGTCTCCCCCTACGATTTTTACCCTCCACGATGCCCTCCAATACTAAATTGGTGATCCCTTGATGCCTCAGAATATGTCCTACCAACCGATCCCTTCTTCTGGTCAAGTTGTGCCACAAACTTCTCTTCTCCCCAATCCTATTCAGTACCTCCTCATTAGTTATGTGATCTACCCATCTAATCTTCAGCATTCTTCTGTAGCACCACATTTCGAAAGCTTCTATTCTCTTCTTGTCCAAACTATTTACCGTCCATGTTTCACTTCCATACATGGCTACACTCCATACAAATACTTTCAGATATGACTTCCTGACACTTAAATCTATACTCGATGTTAACAAATTTCTCTTCTTCAGAAACGCTTTCCTTGCCATTGCCAGTCTACATTTTATATCCTCTCTGCTTCGACCATTATCAGTTATTTTTCTCCCCAAATAGCAAAACCCATTTACTACTTTAAGTGTCTCATTTCCTAATCTAAAACCCTCAACATCACCCGACTTAATTCGACTACATTCCATTATCCTCGTTTTGCTTTTGTTGATGTTCATCTTATATCCTCCCTTCAAGACACCATCCATTCCGTTCAACTGCTCTTCCAAGTCCTTTGCTGTCTCTGACAGAATTACAATGTCATCGGCGAACCTCAAAGTTTTTATTTCTTCCCCATGGATTTTAATACCTACTCCGAATTTTTCTTTTGTTTCCTTTACTGCTTGCTCAATATACAGATTGAATAACATCGGGGAGAGGCTACAACCCTGTCTTACTCCCTTCCCAACCGCTGCTTCCCTTTCATGTCCCTCGACTCTTATAACTGCCATCTGGTTTCTGTACAAATTGTAAATAGCCTTTCGATCCCTGTATTTTACCCCTGCCACCTTTAGAATTTGAAAGAGAGTATTCCAGTCAACATTGTCAAAAGCTTTCTCTAAGTCTACAAATGCTAGAAACGTAGGTTTGCCTTTCCTTAATCTTTCTTCTAAGGTAAGTCGTAAGGTCAGTATTGCCTCACGTGTTCCAGTATTTCTACGGAATCCAAACTGATCTTCCCCGAGGCCGGCTTCTACTAGTTTTTCCATTCGTCTGTGAAGAATTCGTGTTAGTATTTTGCAGCTGTGGCTTATTAAACTGATTGTCCGGTAATTTTCACATCTGTCAACACCTGCTTTCTTTGGGATTGGAATTATTATATTCTTCTTGAAGTCTGAGGGTATTTCACCTGATTCATACATCTTGCTCACCAGATAGTAGAGTTTTGTCAGGACTAGCTCTCCCATGCCGTCAGTAGTTCCAATGGAATGTTGTCTACTCCGGGGGCCTTGTTTCGACTCAGGTCTTTCAGTGCTCTGTCAAACTCTTCACGCAGTATCGTATCTCCCATTTCATCTTCATCTACATCCTCTTCCATTTCCATAATATTGTCCTCAAGTACATCGCCCTTGTATAGACCCTCTATATACTCCTTCCACCTTTCTGCTTTCCCTTCTTTGCTTAGAACTGGGTTTCCATCTGAGCTCTTGATGTTCATACAAGTGGTTCTCTTATCTCCAAAGGTCTCTTTAATTTTCCTGTAGGCAGTATCTATCTTACCCCTAGTGAGAAAAGCCTCTACATCCTTACATTTGTCCTCTAGCCATCCCTGCTTAGCCATTTTGCACTTCCTGTCGATCTCATCTTTGAGATGTTTGTATTCCTTTTTGCCTGCTTCATTTACTGCATTTTTATATTTTCTCCTTTCATCAATTAAATTCAATATTTCTTCTGTTACCCAAGGATTTCTACTAGCCCTCGACTTTTTACCTACTTGATCCTCTGCTGCCTTCACTACTTCATCCCTCAAAGCTACCCATTCCTCTTCTACTGTATTTCTTTCCCCCATTCCTGTCAATTGTTCCCTTATGCTCTCCCTGAAACTCTCTACAACCTCTGGTTCTTTCAGTTTATCCAGGTCCCATCTCCTTAAATTCCCACCTTTTTGCAGTTTCTTCAGTTTTAATCTACAGCTCATAACCAATAGATTGTGGTCAGAGTCCACATCTGCCCCTGGAAATGTCTTACAATTTAAAACCTGGTTCCTAAATCTCTGTCTTACCATTATATAATCTATCTGATACCTTTTAGTATCTCCAGGGTTCTTCCATGTATACAACCTTCTATCATGATTCTTAAACCAAGTGTTAGCTATGATTAAGTTGTGCTCTGTGCAAAATTCTACCAGACGGCTTCCTCTTTCATTTCTTAGCCCCAATCCACATTCACCTACTACGTTTCCTTCTCTCCCTTTCCCTACACTCGAATTCCAGTCACCCATGACTATTAAATTTTCGTCTCCCTTCACTATCTGAATAATTTCTTTTATTTCATCATACATTTCTTCAATTTCTTCGTCAACTGCAGAGCTAGTTGGCATATAAACTTGTACTACTGTAGTAGGTGTGGGCTTCGTATCTATCTTGGCCACAATAATGCGTAGTACATGATTTAATAAACAGTTCCGACAACAAGATAACAGAAGCTGGTGAAACGTGGTGCTACAGAAGAAAGCTGGGAATTAGATGGGTATGTCTGATAATCAACGAGGAGAAACCGAACCGAATTCGGGATAATGGCATGATTTGACAAAAGGAAGGGATCGAATGACAGGACAGATACTGAGGCATCACGTAATGGTCAGTTTGGTAATGGAGGGATGTACGAGGGGTATAAATCATCAAGGCAGAGACGCGCTTGCCTTCAGTAAGCAGGTTCAAATGGATTTAGGTTGCAGCACTTAGGCAGAGATGAAGATGCTTGCGTGGGATAGACTACCGTCAAAGTTGTATCAAACAAGTCTTTCAACTGAAGATCACAACATGCACGAGACTCACACTGAAATTTCTTATAAAGGTTATTACAAATACCAGAATGAGATTTTCACTCTGCAGCGAAGTGTGCGCTGATACGAAACTTCCTGGCAGATTAAAACTGTGTGCCGGACCGAGACTCGAACTCGGGACCTTTGTCTTTAGCGGGCAAGTGCTCTACCATCTGAGCTGCCCAAGCACGACTCACGCCCGTGCTTCACAGGAGAGCTTCTGTAAAGTTTGGAAGGTAGGAGACGAGGTACTGGCGGAAGTAAAGCTGTGAGGACGGGGCGTGAGTCGTGCTTGGGTAGCTCAGATGGTAGAGCACTTGCACGTGAAACCTAAAAGTCCCGAGTTCGAGTCTCGGTCCGGCAGATAGTTTTAATCTGCCCGGAAGTTTCGTTATTACGAATATTTCGTTTCCGAAAACTTGTCTTAACATTTTAAAGTACATGCTAAGACAAAAAAAAAGTTGCAAAACGAAGGAATTGTCCGGATGGCGCGGAAATCGGTAGATGTGATGAACATGTACAGACAAACAAATGATTACAATTTTAGAAAAAAATGATGATTTATTCAAGAAAAAGAGCTTCACAAACTGAGGAAATCAATAACGCGTTGGTCCACCTCTGACATTTATACAAGTAGTTATTCGGAATATTGCCATATTCTGTCCAATTAGCGCTTTAGATCGTCAGAATCCGGAGGTGGTGGGTGAACCCTGCCCATAATGCCTCAAACGTTCTCACTTAGGGAGAGTTCTCAGACCTTGCGGGCCAAACAGGGTTTTGTGAAATGTGAGCCCACGATAGCTTGCCATGAAGAACAGCAAAACGGGGCATAGAATATCGTCGACGTACCGTTGTGCTGTACGGCTGCCGTGGATGGCAACCGAAGGGGGTCCTGCTATAACAAGAAATAGCAACCCACATCATCAGTCCTGGTTGTCGGGCTGTATTGCGGGCGATAGTCGGGTTGCTTGGTAGTCCGCCGCTGTACGGGACGTCTCCAGACATGTCTTCGGCCTGGAATCTCATTGACTTGAGCTCATTTGTCTTCAGTGATGAGTCCCGCTTCGAACTGAGACCCGATGACCAGACAAGACGTGTCTGGAGACGCCTCAGACAGCTGTGGGATACCAGCTTAACTGTCGCCCGCCATATGGTCGGTCAACCAGGACTGATGGCGTAGGGGGCGATTTCTTTTTGTAGCAGGACCCCTTTGGTCGTCATCCGCTGCACCCTTACAGCACAGCGGTACGTCGACCATATTCTACGTCCCGTTTTGTTGCCCTTCTTGGCAAGCCATTCCGAGCTTATATTTCAGCAAGATAATTCCCGACCACAAACTGCGAGAGTTTCTACTGCTTGTCGTCATGCATGCCAAACTATACCTTCGCCAGCAAGATGGCCGGATCTCTTCCCAATTGAGAACGTTTGGAGACTTACTGGCATGACTCTTCTGACGATCTAAGTCGCCAGTTGGACAGAATTTGGTGGAGTGTCCCTCTGGAAGGCATCCAACAACTGTATCAGTTAATGTCAACAAAATAGCTGCTTGCGTAAGGGCCAGAAGTTGACCAACGCTTTACGATTTCTTCAATCTGTGACTCTCTTTCTCTTGAATAAATCATCCATTTTTTCTCAAATTGTTATCATTTCTGTGTCGGTACGTGTACGTCGTATCTATCGATTTCCTACGCTCTCTGAAATTCCTTCGTGGTTTTGTCCACAAGCAAAATAAAAATATGTGTCAGGCAAATGTTGTTTAACTTCCAGGAGGATATTAAACAACATAGTTGCCCTTCTTGTAACTCGGCTCGTTTCGAAGATTTGACAGCAGTAGGTATCTTTAAATATCCTCCTAGATTTTATTCGATAACGGACTTCCTCTCCTCAACACCTGTCCAAATACATATCACAGTGTACCAGTCAGTCAAAAAATCTATTAAAATCGTAACACAAACTTCACTCTTGCTCTCCTGTATTTGCACACAGTGTAGATGCCCGGCGTAAAGTAACTCATCCACTTGCTAGCGCTAACAGTAAACAAATGGGAACACAAAGGAAACGAACCCTGGTCATTCAGTTATCGTCTACATTCTACATAAATGGGAGCTATTTCTGTCTTCAGTTCGTAGGTTTACATTGTATTCACACAAACCTTCAACTGAAGACGCTTAAGTGGATGATAAGTGTGTATTTCCTTGTGTTTCCATGTGTTTACTGTCAATTCCACGAAGTTGACGAGATACGTCACCCCGCGTACCAGCACTGTATAATAGTACAGGATAGTCAGAATCAGTCTTGTGTTACGTTTCTAATAACTTCAAGATTACGTGACTGGTATATTGTGATACATTTTTGAATAGACCCCGAGGAGAGGAAGTCGATTACTGAATAAAAATTGTAAGTTGCTATTCGAAAAGGACATACTGCTGTCCATATCTTCGTAATGAGTGAAAGGCAACCATACTGGTTAATGACACACTGGTAGACCTACAACATTCGCTTAATACATATTCTGTTTAGCCGGCCGAAGTGGCCGTGCGGTTAAAGGCGCTGCAGTCTGGAGCCGCAAGACCGCTACGGTCGCAGGTTCGAATCCTGCCTCGGGCATGGCTGTTTGTGATGTTCTTAGGTTAGTTAGGTTTAACTAGTTCTAAGTTCTAGGGGACTAATAACCTCAGCAGTTGAGTCCCATAGTGCTCAGAGCCATGTTATTCTGTTTTGCTTCTGGACCAAAAGTGATCAAGCTAGGGCTATATGGGCTAAAAGATAACAGTACAAATGGTTGCTCTCGTCTACGTTCAAAACAGCTCTGCGTTGTCCGCCGTGTAAGCAAGATACAATTAAGACACGCGTAAGGCTAATTCTTCTGAGTGCTTTTGAAAATATTAGGAAGGTACATGCCAGCTATCTGATCACAGAATCCGTCCAAATGGTATAGCTGTGTTTTTTTTAATCATGTCCGATGTGGCACAGGAGTTACGACACTGGAATCACATTCGGGACGTGGGGTGCAATTCTCCGTTCGAGATTTCACTAAACTGATTAAGGCGAACGGCAGGATGGTTCTTTTAAAATGCAACATGGGTGACTTTCTTCCTCATACAGGGTGAGGCAGTGAAATGGCACGATTTCGACTCCGGCTGACGGGAGCGGTGGGGGTTATGGGAGCGTCTAGACAGGTGGAAATTTCAATAGCCATGGAGCGTTGATCAAGCGTGTAATGTGCACGCATATTATAAAGGCACGTATAGTGTGTTTGGGGCTCAACGCGCTTTCAGTCGTGAGTTTAATCTACAGCCACGGGCTCCCGTGCCATCAAGGTAAGCTCTCCTCCTGTGGGTAACAAACTTCGAAGGTGGTTGTGAAAAAACACTCCGGATCCCAGAGAACATTGATCGCGTGCGCGATGCAGTAGCACGAAGTCCGCGAAGATCAGCAAGGCGGCACAGCGCTGAACTTGATCTCAGCAATCGATCAGTGAGACTGATTTTGAAGAATGACCTACACTATCATCCATACAAAATACAGATAGTGCAAGCCTTAAAACCTAACGATTACAATCATGTAATACGCTTTTGCCAAGCGATGCTTAATGTTATCGGAAGAAATGGAGAAGGAGTACATAACTTATGGATGAGTGATGAAGCCCATTTTCACTTTAGTGGCTACGTCAACACGCAGAACTTCCGGTATTGGTCCGAAAATAACCCACGTGATCTTCATGAAAAACCTTTCCATTCTGAAAAAGTAACAGTTCTGTGTGTAAAATCTTATCGTCGAATCGTGAGACCCTACTTTTTTTGTAGATGAACATGGTAACACTGTAACAGTGAACTCTGAACGTTATGCTGACATGTTGGCAACTTTTGCTCTGCCTGAAATCGATCAGTATGATCCAGATGAAGACACACTCTTCTAGCAAGATGTTGTAACAAGCCATACCGCTAATGTCTCAATGGATTTGCTTAAACTCGCATTTCCAGGACGACTAATCAGCAAGAATGGTGCCATCCCGTGGCCTGTCCGTTCGCCAAATTTGATCGCCCCAGACTTCTTTCTTTGGGGCTGTCTTAAAAGCAAAGTCTTCGAGGAAAATCCACCAAGAAGGAAGGAAGATCTGAAGGAGCGACTGCGGCAGGAAATTAACAACATTCCGTTGCAGATGCTACAGAACGTCATGGGCGGATTTCATCTTAGACTCCGACAATGTGTGCAAAACCAAGGACGCCACATTACTGACACCATATTCAAAAAATGACTTTTTTAAGGTAGAACATTAATTTCCACTCATGCACTTCAGATTAATGTTGAAATAATTATACTCTTTTTGTAAATATATTATTGGCGATCTTTCAAAACGGTGCTGTTTCACTGCCTCACCCTGTGCTTGGACTGTCCGAGTTTGTACATCATCGTCGGCGAGACGAAAAAACAGTAATTCTCCTTCCTTTCTTGAAGCGTGTCTGAGTCGATGTATGAGCGTATGAGCTTGCTGTGAAAAAGGTACCACCGTTGCTTGATCCACAATGTTTGCTCCATGTTTTTGACGGATAAAGATCACCAGCCGAGATTAAAACGCATGAGGCTCTTCCTCAATCTTTCCTTCCAAAAAGTATAGCTGCGTCTCATCATCAACTACTTTGTTGCCCAGGTAGAATCAAAACTACGAAATATATGTAAACAAAATATCAAACACCAAGCAATATTCTTCTTAACCCTCGCAATACTTAGGAAGGGGAGGGCGGTCTCCATTATGCCCACCTTTCGAAAATATTGTAATCTAATCAGTTACTTAATATTTCAAAATTCTGAAAAAACATTTATTGTTTTTAATTATTCCTTCTACCGAATTCCACAAGTGTTTTAAATTTTTCGGCTAACCCACAAACTTAAGTCTTGATAGAAGATGTCACTTTCTTTAATGAATATCATGTTCAATACTTTCAGATCCAGGACGTTACTTACAAATCGACATCTCTTTAAAAAGTATCTCGAGACTGAAATTCAACAACAGTTAACACAAGCTGCAATAAACAGATTTTTGATGTGAAATTACAATGAAATCCAGACCTTAGCTGCTTACAGGCGTTGATAAATATCAACGGGAACAGTTGCAAATGCCCCGACCGGCACTCGAACTCGGTATCTCCTCCAAACATCACAGACGCTCCATCCGACTGAGACATCGAAGACACAGAGAATGGTGCGACTGCAGGGACTTATCTCTGGCAAGTTCCCCGTGAGACCCACACTTCCAACTTACTGTCCACACACTACATTTGTAGTGCCCCTGCCCACTATACTCATTACTCGCGGCAAGTCAATATACCGAATCCCGAAGAGTTCGGGCAATGTGAGTGCATCCGCACTGAAGAAGATCATTGGCCTGTAAGCCTTATGTATATGAAGATGTAGTATGCGGACAGTAAGTTGGAAGTCTGGATCTCACGGGGAACGTGCGGCATATAAGTCCTTGCAGTCGCACTACCCTCACTTGGATTTGCCGGCACGGTAGCTCAGCGTGTTCGGTCAGAGGGTAAGCTGTCCTCTGTCATAAAAAAACTGAGTTAATGGACCAACGACGCACTTGAACAAGCGACAAGAGACATCTGCCCTGGACAAATTCAACGAACATTAACGAACAAAACGAGATCACCAAAAAAAATGTTGCTTAGAGCGTCTGCCATGTAAGCAGGAGATCCTGGATTCGAGTCCCGGTCGGGACACACATTGTCAACTGTCCCCGTTGATATTTATCAACGTCTGTAAGCAGCTAAGGACTGTAATTTCATTCTTAGAGAGCTGCAAGATCACCCACCATCTTCATATAATTTTTGATGTGGTGATTATAAAGTATCCTCAGCTTGGCTGTATAAGTTACTAAAAATGTGTAGATATTTCTAATAGAGTGCTGTAAGACATTTTCAGATTCTGAAACCTACTTACCTATAAGTACCTCTTTAAAATGTATGTTGTTGATGTAAGTCAACAACAGGTAACGAAGTTTATTGTTTTAAGGTCCTATAAGGTACCCCTCCCCCCCCCTTCCCCCTTAATGCACGTTGTGGAAAATGTATTGGTATTGCTAGTGTTAACGGTGTGGCATTGAACGACTTCTAACTTCCCTGGTATGAGAAATCTGGTGAAAGAGGCGGACGCTGAGCCAAAACCAAGAGTACGTCTGTCGATAGAAGCCAGCCACCTCCGTCTCGTGAGGAGTCGCTGTCTCAGAAAACGGAAGTCGCCGGTCGAGTCCCTGCTCGAAAATGATACTGGGATTTGAATTTGGCGTCACTGTGTACGTCGCCTTAGTGATAAGATCTATTTGTGGAAACGACTCCATTCAAGTGCGAACTGCGTGCCAGCGATAAAGAAAGAAATATTCGCTGACCGACAATTTCAAAAAATTATATCTTCGTTGCTAAATACCGACTAAGCGAAAGAGCTGGAACTAAGCGAAAGACCTCTTCTGTTAGCCTTCAAATGTAGTATGTATTTTTTGCTGTAGTAGACGTTAATGCATAGAGGGATAGACTCTATCGTCAGAACTTATTTCGTCTCCGACTTCGTTGAGTATACGAATGACAGTGACCATGGAGGATGAAGAATCCTTACATGCAAAATATAGTCTTTTAAAGGACTGATTTGGTTTCCAACATATTTCATGCTAGTAAAATACAGCTGCACGGAACCCGTCCCCTTTCACATTAGGGACACAGCAACAAGCTTCGCTTGACTATAGAAAGTCCGCTAGTATTTCATCAGAACTCTGCAAAGCGCGCTTGTTGGTCAGTTTGGGGGTCTATACAATATACAACGAACAAGTTTGCTGCTCTGCGCTCGTTTATCGAATATTTCGTGCTACGTGGGGATGAAGCTAGGTCTAGAGTGCATCTGAATTAAGGTAACAAAATCGTTCCTGACAGGCCATTCCATTCTAGAAGTTTGCACAAGAGGGAGTATGTTACGAAATACGGTGATACTGCCATCTGTCGAAGAGATACCACAATAGCTATGCTGCGGGCGGCATTGAAATAAAACGTAAGCTGTGATTTTCCTTTTACGATTATATTAATTTGCTCCTGCGCAACTAAAAAAAAATTCGAAGCTTCCATTTTCAATTAAAATACCGAATATTCCCATTTACTCAGTCATTCCGCTGGTCCCTCTGAGAAAGTAGTGAGAAGGTTGGTATCGAAGTTTACAAAAATATATGCGTGCTTAGGCTACCGCGGCCGGAGACAGTCGAGATAAAATATTTTGGGTGCATAGCAGCATCGTGTAAACTAACTTCCACTACATGAATAAAACCCACACTTCAGCGACTGTTTCGACCGCATTCCTCTGTATCTGCTAACGGAGTACCGAGACTACCGTCCGACGTTCAGCAATAGCATATCAAAACTTACAAGGATTCACACGTCATTCGCCGATGAATGCCAACTATCGCTCGTACTCAATGGAGTATTAGGCAACAGGAGATCTCCACTCCTTTCATCACGGAAGCAAATCCAACAATATTTCCATGTCCTGCCACCAAAGGAAACTAATCATACGAACAATCGTAAAAATTGTGACGGCATATCCAGCCCAGTAGAGGGGTCATAATGAAATATACACAGACCTTCTACAACGCAGTACACTTGTTTCTCCATTAGCAGATCCAGAATAAGGTGACAGACACACAAAGCCGGCCGTTGTGGCCGAGCTGTTCTAGGCGCTTCAGTCCGGAACCACGCTGCTGCTACGGTCGCAGGTTAGAATCCTGCCTCGGGCATGGATGTGTGTGATGTCCTTAGGTTATTTAGGTTTAAGTAGTTCTAACTCTAGGGGACTGATGACCACAGATGTTAAGTCCCATAGTGCTTAGGGCCATTTGAACCATTTTAAGACACACAAAAGTTTTATTCAACTAGTGATAGTTACACTGTCTGATCAGAAGTATCGGGGGAACCCCCCCGCGTTGTGCGAAACTGACCACTAGATGTCATGAGAGGATGATCCGCCAGTGTAAAAGCAGACAGGTAGTATTTTGTTAGATACGAAGGGTACAAAATTTCATCGTTTAACTTTGGATAATGGAATGTAGTCAAATTAAATCGGGTGATGCTGAGGGAATTAGATTAGGAAATGAGACACTTAAAGTAGTAAAGGAGTTTTGCTATTTAGGGAGTAAAATAACTGATGATGGTCGAAGTAGAGAGGATATAAAATGTAGACTGGCAATGGCAAGGAAATCGTTTCTGAAGAAGAGAAATTTGTTAACGTCGAGTATAGACTTAAGTGTCTGGAAGTCGTTTCTGAAAGTATTTGTATGGAGTGTAGCCATGTACGGAAGTGAAACATGGACGCTAACTAGTTTGGACAAGAAGAGAATAGAAGCTTTCGAAATGTGGTGCTACAGAAGAATGCTGAAGATTAGATGGGTAGATCACATAACTAATGAGGAGGTGTTGAATAAGATTGGGGAGAAGAGAAGTTTGTGGCACAACTTGACTAGAAGAAGGGATCGGTTGGTAGGACATGTTTTGAGGCATCAAGGGATCACAAATTTAGCATTGGAGGGCAGCGTGGAGGGTAAAAATCGTAGAGGGAGACCAAGAGATGAAAACACTAAGCAGATTCAGAAGGATGTAGGTTGCAGTAGGTACTGGGAGATGAAGAAGCTTGCACAGGATAGAGTAGCATGGAGAGCTGCATCAAACCAGTCTCAGGACTGAAGACCACAACAACAACTTTTACAGTTCTACTTGTGGCAGAATAGAGGTACACTATCTGACCAAAAGCGTCCGGACACCCTCTGTCATTCAGAGTTGACCACTAGCGGTCACGAGAGATAGAACCGCCAGTATAAAAGGAAGCGGGTTCAAAATGGTTCAAATGGCTATGAGCACTATGGGACTTAACTGATGAAGTCATTAGTCCCCTACAACTTAGAACTACTTAAACCTAACTAACCTAAGGACATCACACACATCCATGCCCGAGGTAGGATTCGAACCTGCGACCGTAGTGGTCGCGCGGTTCCAGACTGAAGCGCCTAGAACCGCTCGGCCACAACGGCCAGCAAGGAGGCGGGGACTGCTGTGTTTTCAGCAGAGAAGAAGCAACAGCAGGACGAGTCGGTCGGGAGAAATCAGTGACGTCGAACTTGGACTAACTTTTGGATGCCAAAAGAGTAATAAACCCGTCAGGGACATTTCAACCCTTCTAAAACTGCCCAAGTCGGTGGTAGGTGATGTGAATGCAAAGTGGCAAGGCGAAGGGACAGCCACAACTAATCCAAGACCTGGCAGACGTCATGTACCGACAGACATCGACCGTCGCGCGTTGCGAAGACTGGTTGCAAAAACTCGCATCAAATCAGCGGTAGTTAGAAAATACTGCCAGCAGTTTAGCTGTCTGCATAAGGGGTTAAAAAGAGTGAGGTACAGTAGTCGAGCAGCTCCTCATAAACCACACACTTCTGTAGTCAATACTAAGCGAGGTAGTGTGAAGCGCGAGGCCACAGGACAGTGTATGACTGGGAACGAGTGATTTAGGGGGATGAAGCGTAGTGGACGCTGATACAATCCAATCGAAGGATTTGTGTTTGGAGAATATCTAGAGAACGTTACCTATTATCGTGTGCGTTGCCAACTGCCAAGTCTGCAGCAGCTGAATGGATCTGCGTGACAAACGACCCTCTCATAAAGCAGCATCTGTGAGACAGTGGTTTGTGGGGAACAACATTCCTGAATTGGATTGGTCTGCATACCTTGGGATCAGTTAGAACGTCGACTTAGCTCCAGAACACAGTGTTGAACATCCCTACCTTCAAAATTGTTAAGGCTTTCGTGCCCACTAGTTGACAAACTGCCTGTCGGTTTCTGTCTCGGTTTCTTCGGCCGTCAGACAAACGTCGGCCGAAGAACCCGAGACAGAAACAACAGTTAGTTTATTACTACATTCTCTAGTTACGGTTCTTGGGAAATAACGGGCACCGGCTGCTGTGATCGAGCGGTTCTAGGCGCTTCACTCCGGACCCCGTTGCTGCTCCGGTCGCAGTTTCGAATCCTGCCTCGGGCATGGATGTGTGTTACGTCCTTAGGTTAGATAAGTTTAAGTAGTTCTAAGTCTAGGGGACTGATGACCTCAGATGTTAAGTCCCATAGTGCATAGAGCTCTTTTTTTTTTTTTTTTTTTTTTTTTTTTTTTTTTTTTTACTGTCCAGTCACATTAATGTGACCAGCACCTATGTTCGGTGCCAGCTTGCCGTACGCACTCGCAGACGGCAGGTGGCAGTACTGACATTCGACAGTATACAAATCGAGTCGAGGGGACGCGGAATACAGTGCAATCGCGGTCGTAATGCGGAAACGGAGCGGTTTATCTGGCGTCCAAAGGGACACGATCATTTCCTTGCGGGCCAAGAGTGGAAGCATTTCCGAAATGACTGACACTGTAAACTGTTGGCGTGATGCCGTGGTTAAAGTATACCCTACATGGAAAAATGGCGCCATCCAAAATTGGTGCAGAGAGAAGTGTGGTGAAGCACGGGCCATAGATGGCAACGGTGAACGACAGATGTGTACAGGCAAATACACTACTGGCCATTAAAAGTGCTACACCACGAAGATGACGGGCTACAGACGCGAAATTTAACCCACAGGAAGAAGATGCTGTGATATGCAAATTATTAGCTTTTCAGAGCATTCACATAAGGATGGCGCCGGTGGCGACACCTACAACCTGATGACATGAGGAAAGTTTACAACCGATTTCTCATACACAAACAGCAGTTGACCGGCGATTCCTGGTGAAACGTTGTTGTGATGCCTCGTGTAAGGAGGAGAAATGCGTACCATCACGTTTCCGACTTTGATAAAGGTCGGATTGTTGCCTATCGCGATTGCGGTTTATCGTATCGCGACATTGCTGCTCGCGTTGGTCGAGATCCAATGACTGTTAGCAGAATATGGAATCGGTGGGTTCAGGAGGGTAATACGGAACGCCGTGCTGGATCCCAACGGCCTCGTATCACTAGCAGTCGAGATGACAGGCATCTTATCCGCATGGCTGTAACGGATCGTGCAGCCACGTCTCGATCCCTGAGTCAACAGATGTGGACGTTTGCAAGACAACAACCATCTGCACGAACAGTTCGACGACGTTTGCAGCAGCATAGACTATCAGTTTGGAGACCATGGCTGCGGTTACTCTTGACGCTGCATCACAGACAGGAGCGCCTGCGTTGGTGTACTCAACGACGAACTTGGGTGCACGAATGACAAAACGTCATTTTTTTCGGATGAATCTAGGTTCTGTTTACAGCATCATGATGGTCGTATCCGTGTTTCGCGACATCGCGGTGAACGCACATTGGAAGCGTGTACTCGTCATCGCTATACTGGCGTATCACCTGCCGTGATGGTATGGGGTGCCATTGGTTACACGTGTCGGTCACCTCTTGTTCGCATTGACGGCACTTTGAACAGTGGACGCTACATTTCAGATGTGTTACGACCCGTGGATCTACCCTTCATTCGATACCTGCGAAACCCTACATTTCAGCAGGATAATGCACGACCGCATGTTGCATGTCCTGTACAGGCCTTTCTGGATACAGAAAATGTTGGACTGCTGCCCTGGCCAGCACATTCTCCAGATCTCTCACCAATTGGAAACGTCTGGTCAATGGTGGCCAAGCAACTGGCTCGTCACAATACGCCAGTCACTACTCTTGATGAACTGTGGTATCGTGTTGAAGCTGCATGGGCAGCTGTACCTGTACACGCCACCCAAGGTCTGTTTGAGTCAATGCCCAGGCGTATCACGGCTGTTATTACGGCCAGAGGTGGTTGTTCTGGGTACTGATTTCTCAGGACGTATGCACACAAATTGCGTGAAAATTTAGTCACATGTCAGTTCTAGTATAATATATTTGTCCAATGAATTCCCGTTTATCTTCTGCGTTTCTTCTTGGTGTAGCTATTTGAATGGCCAGTAGTGTAGATGTTCAACTGTTGAGCAGCTGACTGTCCAGCTGAACCAAGGGGCTACCAACAGTGGCCCCTCAACGACCGTTCAGCTAACGTTGCTGCGTATGGGCCTCCTCAGCAGGTTGCTGTTTCTTGCACCCAAGCTGACTGCTGTTCGTCTACATCTACATCTACATCTACATTCATACTCCGCAAGCCACCCAACGGTGTGTGGCGGAAGGCACTTTACGTGCCACTGTCATTACATCCCTTTCCTGTCCCACTCGCGTATTGTTCGCGGGAAGAACGACTGTCTGAAAGCCTCCATGCGCGGTCGAATCTCTCTAATTTTACATTTGTGACCTCTTCGGGAGGTATAAATAGGGGGAAGCAATATATTCGATACCTCATCCAGAAACGCACCGCCGGCCGCAGTGGCCATGCGGTTCTAGACGCTTCAGTCTGGAGCCGCGCGACCGCTACGGTCGCAGGTTCGAATCCTGCCTCGGGCATGGATGTGTGTGATGTCCTTAGGTTAGTTAGGTTTAAGTAGTTCTAAGTTCTAGGGGACTGATGACCACAGATGTTAAGTCCCATAGTGCTCAGAGCCATTTGAACCATTTTGAACCAGAAACGCACCCTCTCGAAACCTGGACAGCAAGCTACACCGCGATGTAGAGCGCCTCTCTTGCAGAGTCTGCCACTTGAGTTTATTAAACATCTCCGTAACGCTATCACTGTTACCAAATAACCCTGTGACGAAACGCGCCGCTCTTCTTTGGATCTTCTCTATCTCCTCCGTCAACCCGATCTGGTACGGTTCCCACACTGATGAGCAATACTCAAGTATAGGTCGAACGAGTGTTTTGTAAGCCACCTCCTTTGTTGATGGACTACATTTTCTAAGGACTCTCCCAATGAATCTCAACCTGGTACCCGCCTTACCAACAATTAATTTTATATGATCATTCCGCTTCAAATCGTTCCGCACGCGTACTCCCAGATATTTTACAGAAGTAACTGCTACCAGTGTTTGTTCCGCTATCATATAATCATACAATAAAGGATCCTTCTTTCTATGTATTCGCAATACATTACATTTGTCTATGTTAAGGGTCAGTTGCCACTCCCTGCACCAAGTGCCTATCCGCTGCCTATCGTCGGCGACGAAGGCTGGAATTTGTAGGCCAGTACCGCAGCTGGACGTCAACTGACTGACGACAGGTGAAGTTTTTAATGAATCACGTTTTATGCACCACTGGACAGATGGCCGCTGGCGTGTAAGGTGTGAAACGTCTCAAAGCAAACATCTTGCAACCAGAAGGTTGCGTTCGGGTCTGGTGAATGGTTTCGTGTCGTTCCCTAAGTGAGCTCGTCATTCTGGAAGGTCTATCAACACAAGTATGCATCTATCCTTTGGAACCATGTTCACCCCTGTATGGAGTTAGCTTTTCCTCGGCAGGACGGCATCTACCAGCAGGATAATGCAACGTGTCGCATAGCTCGCAGTGTAGGTGCGTGGTTCGAAGAGCATCGGTATGCGTCTACCGTACTCCCCTGGCCACCAGACTCGCCGTATTTAAACTCAATCGAGAATCTGTAGGACCACCTCGATCGGGCTGTTCGCGCCATGCTTCTTCAACAGAGAAACCCTGCGCAGCTGGCCACAGCACTGGAATCGGCATGGCTCCACATTCCTGTCTGTATCTTCCAGAACCTTACTGGATCTTTTCTTGCACGATTCGCAGCGGTCGGCGCTGCAAAAGGTGGGCGACAGGTGGGTACATTAATGTGGCTGGGCAGCGTAAATAGTTAATCTATAGATTTTTGTCGAGTGAGTTTGCGACTATCACAATATGTGACATAAATGGTCTGTCTTATGATTGCATTGACTTAGAAGCTTACATTTTTCACACTGACGAGGGACTGTAGACCTTAGTATTTGTCATAAATTTGATCCCGTTCGCGAGAAAAAGGCGTCTTAACACGCGGACGGATGGACGGAGAGCAAAGTGATACTTTAAGGGTTCCATTTTTACAGACTGAGGTACGGAACTCTAAAAATTGTTTAACTGGAGAAGGAAACTAACGCCTGCGCCAATGACACGTTCATTCGCTGTGAAGCGTTAGGCGCAGGCCGTCCAATGGCGGAAAGATGACGACCGACAGTTCCAAACATTTCGTCAATGCTCCAGGATGATCTTTCAAACATCTGCGGAATGTCTTGCGCACTGACAACGTAAGACGTAAGGCTGCGATCCGTCCATCGGTTGGGAATACTGAGCTCCGCCGTCTCTAGGTGCCGGCCGTTGTGACTTAGCGGTTCTAGGCGCTTCAGTCCGGAACCGCGCGACTGCTACGGTCGCAGGTTCGAATCCTGCCTCGGGCATGGATGTGTGTGATGTCCTTAGGTTAGTTAGGTTCAAGTAGTTCTAAGTTCTAGGGGACTGGTGACCTCAGATGTTAGGTCCCATAGTGCTCAGAGCCATTCGTCTCTAGCTGCTACTTATCGGCACCCCTTCACTACGTTCTCGTCCACACATCAGTAAACAAGTACTTCACAGATATATGACTTTGTCAAAAGTTAGAGGAGACTAATAAATGGGCGACTCTCAAGGGCCGCTGACAGGTATGAGACTGACTTACTCCTCAAGTTAATATATTAAAAATTTGCTCCATCGACCTCACTCATACGATAGAACAGGGACGTTTCATCATCAGAATTACAAATATTTCTGTCTTGAGTTTAGTTAACAAAAAATAATTAGAATATACAAAGGATTGTTTTCAAAGTTCTTAGTAAAATGATTCCACCTCGCCAGCTCGTGCACACGACTGATGGCTGTACTTTCGTTCCCGTATTGATCAAGTGACGTTTCATATGTGTCCTCACTAGAGGATGGCATGTTACCTTTCACATTCTGAAACGCAAAAAGTTCCCAGAGAAGACTGAATTGTGGCAGCGACAGCTGAATAATAAGGAACAGTGTTAGATGGAGCTGCCGCGCGCTCAGTTGGTCCAACCTGTGGCTAGACGACGTCCGTCCAATAATTCACAAAACTGTTTACTGGGTGCGCCAGCAGGCGCCAGTAGTGGGGCGCGTATTCTTTGAAACCCACTGTCCCCTCGAAATTTTCAGCCGACATTTGTCCTGTTACTTGGGTCTTCTCGACAATTGTGAGATTTGTACTGAAATTGGTGACCGCCCGCCCACTTCAAGGACATTAACATGTAAACTTTTTTAAATGTCTTTCAGGCAGGTAAAATCTTTTGAGCAAAAGTGAGCAAATTTATAAATTAAGTTTTACGTCTCGGATATATCATTCGCGAAAAAAAAATTCAAGTTCATTTTATAGCCATGTGGGATCTTCGTTCAGAAGATCATCAGTCTAAAACCGTTAAGACAAAAGTGAATAAAACTGTCCGCTCTGATTCTCAAACATTTGTTCGGGAGGAAAGTAAAGGCCTAAATACATCAAAAATTGAATCTAGAAAATATTCATGAAAAGTTTTTCAATGAAACTGTGCTGGTCTTTCTGTGTAGACAACACAGAATATTTACAAAATCAGTGTTATGAGATATAACACTCCAGTAACTGTTAGAGTTAAACACGGCACTGTGAGAATATCAGTCAGAGTATAAGAAGAAACGGGCAGTGTGTCTCGACGCTGATACCATTTTACACTAAGAATTTTTACCTTTTGCTATAAATGAACAAGAAATATCCTTTGTAAGGAATTAGCATCTCCAGGCGATTGAGAGCATAGAGGAACGACAATGTCAATCCATAGATTTAATTGCACGGAATTTGTAGCGACAATCGCGCAATATTTCGAAAGTGCCTTCCGAAAGTGTTATAATGACGGCGCTAGGCTATGTAAATGACGGATTTATATTGGTGAAAAGGCAGAAACAGTTTCAAAAGTAAGAGGCGCAATTTTCGTTTGAATCTATTTTGAATTTTTCGCAAAAGTCATATTGTGTGATACGTGACAAACCTTTTGATGCAAACAGCGTAGGTGCGATAAGTTCAAGAAAACTGAGATCGTTTCATACTAGCGTATTGAGAAAATTGCGTAGTCAGTTTGAGTCGGAAGTGAAGTAACATATTCAAAAGCATGTTTGGAGGGAATGGGTGCACTTCTGTTGTATAATTATGGGGTCAGTTTCATACCGCTGAACGTGCCAGTGAATTCGCATCTCATCCTGAGGATTGTCAACGAAAATTTTATTTTCGGGAACAGTAATGTCCAGCCATTGCAGCTGTTTCCGCACTCATTTGAAATTCAAAGTTCCGCGTACTTTTATTTGGACAGTTCCTCGTGCTGCCGCTATTGCTATTTTTTTTTTTTTTTTTAGCAGTCGCTGACGTAGACTACCGCGGTGTCCTCTCTCCCTAATGGAGCTAGCGTGAGGACAGCTACTAATTCTCTGAGATAGAACGGGCGACTTACCGCCGAAGCCAGCGATGACACCATGCCGATGATCAGCTGACTATCGTGTCGCGCAGCACGTAAGAAATGCTGTTTGTGGGTATGACGAATCAAAGTGAAGAATAGCGGAGTGGTGCAAGTACAGTACTCTGTTGAGAGGCGAGTGGGAGACGCAGCGGACAGCAGGAGATGCCCGCGTCCAGCTGAGGGCTGCCGAGAGCGAGCAGAGGTGAGGTGTGCACGCGCCGCGGGGACAGCACGGGGCGCACTGGAGCGGCGAGGCGGCGAGGCGCGACGCCCACGGCGCATGCGCGAGCTTGCCCCCGCCCTCCGGCGCACCAGGGATGCTGCCCGATGTGCCGCGGATCACAAAAAAATCTGGGCCAATCAATGCGCTCGCTGCCTGCTGGGGGTTCCCCGCCGCCACGCCGCGCTCTCCCTTTGAAGGCGCGCCGCTCGTTTGTCGCTAGCAGGCGCGCCTGTTTGCGCCCAGTGTATATCTGCAAAGCCGGAGGCAGGATTCCAACCCTAATACCCACCTATTTTATACATCCTCTGCGAAATTTAGAAAAAATTATTTCTCTAACTAGATGCTTTCTTATCATGTGACGATCTTACTTTAGGGCGGCATCGCGTATATTTCTTGCGACACGATTACGGCTATAAATGCGAGGACTAAATTTTGTACCGTTTATATTCGGTATTATAGAGGCAAATAGTCGTCACAAAATATTCGTTGCTCGTTACTTCCGTTACCGAACTGATGTAGTCATTACAGGTACAGTATTAGTTCTCTATCAGTGGACATTAATATGCGGAGTGCGCATTATTCGCCTTCATGGTGTCGCTAACTTCGCTGGAGACACATTAAATGAGTTGTCTGAATGCCTGTGAAGGAATGGTCGCCCATTCGTCCTCAATACTTTTTAAGTAATGGGACCCAGTACGTTGTCCTCGATGGTGAGTGTTCATCGGAGGTGAGGGTATCATCTGGAGTGCCCCAGGGAAGTTGGTAGGTCCGCTGATGTTTTCTATCTACATAAATGATCTTTTGGATAGGGTGGATAGCCATGTGAGGCTGTTTGTTGATGATGCTGTGGTATACGTGAAGGTGTCGTCGTCGAGTGACTGTAGGAGGATACAAGATAACTTGGACAGGATTTGTGATTGGTGTAAAGAATGGTTGCTAACTCTACATATGGTAGATAAATGTAAATTAATGCAGATGAATAGGAAAAAACTCTCCTAATGTTTGAATACTCCATTAGTAGTGTAGCGCTTAACACAGTCACGTCGATTAAATATTTGGGCGTAACATTGCAGAGCGATATGAAGTGGGACAAGCATGTAGTGGCAGTTGTGGGGAAGGCGGATAGTCGTGTTCGGTTCATTGGTAGAATTTTGGGAAGATGTGGTTCATCTGTAAAGGAGACCGCTTATAAAACACTACTACGACCTATTCTTGAGTACTGCTCGAGCGTTTGGAATCCCTATCAGGTCGGATTGAGGGAGGACATGAAGGCAATTCAGAGGCGGGCTGCTAGATTTGTTACTGGTAGGTTTGATCATCACGCGAGTGTTACGGAAATGCTTCAGGAACTCGGGTGGGAGTATCTAGAGAAAAGGAGGCGTTCTTTTCTTGAATCGCTACTGACGAAATTTAGAGAACCAGCATTTGAGGCTCACTGCAGTACAATTTTACTGCCGCCAACTTATATTTCGCGGAAAGACCACAAAGATAAGATAAGAGAGATTAGGGCTCGTACAGAGGCATATAGGCAGTCATTTTTTCCTCATTCTGTTTGGGAGTGGAACAGGGAGAGAAGATGCTAGTTGTGGTACGAGGTAACCTTCGCCACGCACCGTATGGTGGATTGCGGAGTATGTATGTAGATGTAGATGTAGAAGAACCGAGACTAGAGAAGGTAGTGATGTTGGACGTTGGTGTCTGAAACACAGTCGACGTTCGAACTCGTACCAACGGTGTTCCATTTGGTTCTAGTGCGTAGACCACTCCATGTTAGGATTGTTATTGGCCACAAACCTTTGCCCTACAGATGCTGCTATACGACAATGTGCGTTGTCATACTGATAGAAACTGTTACTCTACCGCAAGCAGTACACAGTGTTGTCAAATGTCTCCAAGCACTTCCGCATTTAGTACTTAAAATGGGTCAAATGGTTCTGAGCACTATGGGACTCAACTGCTGTGGTTATCAGTCCCCTAGAACTTAGAACTACTTAAACCTAACTAACCTAAGGACATCACACACATCCATGCCCGAGGCAGGATTCGAACCTGCGACCGTAGCAGTCCCACGGTTCCGGACTGCGCGCCTAGAACCGCGAGACCACCGCGGCCGGCATTTAGTACTTCCTTAGCGCAATAAGCGGATCACACCCTCACCACGGGGAAAAAATCCAATCCGCAATAACATCTCTTCCGTATCTGACTGTTGGTACTACACATGACGGCAGAAACGTTCTCCAGACATCCACAAAACCGAAATCATCCCATCGGATCGGATTGTCACAGCGTATATACCATGATTCATCATTGCTAACCACTCGTTTCCAGCAACTCACTGTCCAATGGCGTAATGCCTCACACCATTTCAAGCGTCGCTTAGTACTGCCAACAGAAATGTGTACGTTACGAGGAGCTGTTCGACCGTTTTACCCCATTCTTTTTAGCTTCCTATCCATAGCCGTTGTGCTAGCTTGACTGGTGGTGGCACTGTGCAAGTTACGAGCGATTACTCCAACATATTTCATGCGATTTTTGACAGTCGCTCTCCGCAATTCTCGACGGTCCATATCCGTCAACGCATGAGGTCCGCCTGGTTTTGGGTTATCTGCGGATGTTCCTTCGCTTTTACATTCCACAATCTCTTCGCCAGCAGTCGATTTTGGGAGCTTTAGAAGAGCTGAAATGTCCTTGATGGATTTGTTAGGTGACACCCAATGACAGGTCCACGTTCGAGGTTACTAATTTCTCCCGAACGACCTTCCTGCTGTTACTGCTTCCCCACTGACAACGCAACACCCCCCCCCCCCCCACCCTTCTTTTTGCACTGGAGAGTCCGCCTCTTGTGACAGCTCGCGGTCAATTCCGAATTAAATAACGTATCCGGATGCCCTGGACCAGATAGTGTATCTCTCTTCTGTCATGAGTAGGGATGCGAAAGTAGCAGTTAAATTTTATTCCATATACAGGGTGATCCATTGGTAGTGACCGGGCCAAATATCTCACGAAATAAGCATCAAACGAAAAAACTACAAAGAACGAAACTCGTCTTGCTTGAAGGGGGAAACTAGATGGCGCTATGGTTGGCCCGCTAGATGGCGCAGCCATAGGTCAAACGGATATCAACTGCTTTTTTTTAGAAAAAAAAATAGGAACCCTCATTTTTATTACGTATTCGTGTAGTACGTAAAGAAATATGAATGTTTTGGTTGGACCACTTTTTTCGCTTAGTGATAGATGGCGCTGTAATAGTCACAAACGCCAGTGCGGACGGTATTTGCTTCGTGATACATTACCCGTGTTAAAATGGACCGTTTACCAATTATGGAAAAGATCGATATCGTGTTGATGTACGGCTATTGTGATCAAAATGCCCAACGGGAGTGTGCCATGTGTGCTGCTCGATATCCTGGACGACATCATCCAAGTGTCCGCAACGTTCGCCGGATAGTTACGTTATTTAAGGAAACAGGAGGTGTTCAGCCACATGTGAAACGTCAAACACGATCTGCAACAAATGATGATGCCCAAGTAGGTGTTTTAGCTGCTGTCGCGGCTAATCTGCACATCAGTAGCAGACAAATTGCGTGAGAATCGGGAATCTCAAAAACGTCGGTGATGAGAATGTTATATCAACATCGATTGCACCCGCACCATATTTCTATGCACCAGGAATTGGCTGGCGACGACTTCGAACGTCGCATACAGTTCTGCCACTGGGCACAAGAGAAATTACGGGACGATGACAGATTTTTTGCACGCGTTCTATTTAGCGACGAAGCATCATTCACCAACAGCGGTAACGTAAACCGGCATAATATGCACTATTGGGCAACGGAAAATCCACGATGGCTGCGACAAGTGGAACATCAGCGAACTTGGCGGGTTAATGTATGGTGCGGCATTATGGGAGGAAGGATAATTGGCCCCCATTTTATCGCTGGCAATCTAAATGGTGCAATGTATGCTGATTTCCTACGTAATGTTCTACCGATGTTACTACAAGATGTTTCATTGCATGACAGATTGGCGATGTACTTCCAACATGATGGACGTCCGGCACATAGCTCGCGTGCGGTTGAAGAGGTATTGAATAGCATATTTCATGAAAGGTGGATTGGTCGTCGAAGCACCATACCATGGCCCGCACGTTCACCGGATCTGACGTCCCCGGATTTCTTTCTGTGGAGAAAGTTGAAGGATATTTGCTATCGTGATCCACGAACAACGCCTGAAAACATGCGTCAGCGCATCGTCAATGCATGTGAGAACATTACGGAAGGCGAACCACTCGCTGTTGAGAGGAATGTCGTTACACATATTGCCAAATGCATTGAGATTGACGGACATCATTTTGAGCATTTATTGCATTAATGTGGTATCTACAGGTAATCACGCTGTAACAGCATGCGTTCTCAAAAATGATAAGTTCACAAAGGTACATATATCACATTGGAACAACCGAAATAAAATGTTCAAACTTACCTACGTTCTGTATTTTAATTTAAAAAAGCTACCTGTTATCAACTGTTTGTCTAAAATTGTGAGCCATATGTTTGTGACTATTACAGCGCCATCTATCACAAAGCGAAAAAAGTGGTCCTACTAAAATATTCATATTTCTTTACCTACTACACGAATATGTAATAAAAAATGGGAGTTCCTATTTTTAAAAAAACGCAGTTGATATCCGTTTGACCTATGGCAGCGCCATCTAGCGGGCCAATCATAGCACCATCTGGTTTCCCCCTTCAAGCTAGACGAGTTTCGTTCTTTGTAGTTTTTTCGTTTAATGCTTATTTCGTGAGATATTTGACCCGGTCACGATCAATGGACCCCCCTATATACCCAGTATGAAACAAACACGTACCCGTTACAAAGTATTCGTTACTCCTTACTTTCGTTACTGAATTGATGTAGCCAAAACACACACTTGTTTTGCTATCCTCGAAAGTTTTGGGTATAGCCGTCCTCGTGAATACGCAATTTGAGTGGGTTCTCTTACCTCGACGGGTATTTCACTTCTACACACTAATAAATACTCGCCATCGCTAAATTGGCACTACTTGTAGCAGATGAAGTAGTAAAGAACTGAACTTTTTCCCATATCAAAATGCGAGTCATTCCAAACAGAATCGAGATGCCACTGACTGGCGTCGGCCATTGCCGACAGGGCGCGACAACTCTGACGTACCGCGTCCGGCCCCTACAGCGACAACGCTTGGGAATTTGCTGTACGGCGGAAACCTTACGTCGTCGGCACACGGGACTAGACAGCTAACGTTGACGTGCACGCAGACTGGATGTCCAACGTCACGAGACGCAGCGCCGCCGACTCACGGAACGATTCGGTTAGCGTCATTCTGCGCCCTCAGTGCTCTCCACCGGTGGTTCACTGCTTTATGTGGCTCGCAAACCGTACGGTTCCTTCACGTAAATGGACGCTCGTAAAATCCCTACGTTAGCTCCATTAAAACGCTAATTTCCTCCCTTGACCGTATGCGAGTCAGATATTCTCTCTGTGGTATACACAAACAAAAACTTCAATATCCGTGAGCATTTAATAAGGTAAAAAGGAAAGATAAATGTCCATCCAGTAATGACATCGGCTTATAAAAGTTCACCACATCGAGCAAACTCACTCTTGACAGAGAGCGCACTTATACTTACATAACATCAGGGATTAAAGAAATTACCTCTATTAATTTCGTAAGAAAGTCCCACAACCTTTTGGAAAACTCGCAAGGTAAAATAAACTGAGATACAACAAGACTGTAACGGTAAACCGACCTAACCCGTATTCGATATCATGCTGCCTCTACTCACAACGCTAGACTGTAGTTCCGTTATCAGCGACTTCGTATTTTATCTGATAGTGTTCTAAAGGCTTAAGCCGAAATCTTATTAATTTAATTTAATTGTAACAAATCCTATCCAGTACGACAGGCTTTTCATGAATCTTCAATGTGCCGTTGCCTTAAAACGGCTTGCTATGATAATACGCGAGTTATAACGTGATAATAACCAAAAACGAAAATTCTTTAACCATTAATATGACGTTTCCCGTCGTTTTGTTACAACAAGTCGTACCAACAACGATTCGTTCTCGACACATTCAATCTGCTAGAGCTTAGGAACAACAGATATTCATGATGTGTAAGATATAACATAAACCACGACAGGTACAATGTGGCTTCTTACTTTCGGCGGCCTCAAGCTTTCTGCTTGTGACGTATTGAACATTCTTCTTTCCTGTTGGTTCTACTTTACGTGCCACACCGCCGAAATATCGCAGAACTTATTTTATGTTTCACGTGACGAAGTGGCTCCTCGACGTCAAATAACAGGAAGTGACGAGCGGTTCTAGGCGCTACAGTCTGGAACCGCGCGACCGCTACGGTCGCAGTTTCGAATCCTGCCTCCGACATGGATGTGTGTGATGTTCTTAGGTTAGTTAGGTTTAAGTAGTTCTAAGTTCTAGGGGACTGATGACCACAGCAGTTAAGTCCCATAGTGCTGAGAGCCAACAGGAAGTGACGTCACAAAACATGTAGAGCGCCAAGTCAGCAATAGCTTACTCGTCCCGTGTGCCGACGGCTTCGGCGTGTGGGACGAAGCAGCTGGACCATTATGAATACTGCTGACTCCACCCGAGTCAGACAAGAATTGGCGAAGGACAAAACGTGTCCGCTATACCGTGTCGCTAAAGATTTGCTCAGCTGAGGACAAGAAATGTAGGGAACACGAAAACTAGCAAGTAGCCGTTAACGTGTTGTAAAGAAGACTGGCGAGGAACGAAATGTTCCCGACACACCGAGTCCGCAGAGGGTAACGAATTGGAGACGTACGAAAACTACCGACGCCCGACGCAGCCTGAGTCGGGTATGACCTGCGTCCGGGGAACAGTAACGGTTCAGGCAGTAACGAAACGGTACTTCGAGTCTCGTGGAATACTCGCTACTCCGTAAAGAATACATACGATACGCAACAACTCTAGCCAATATATTCATTGGTTACCATCTGAGCATTCTAATATAGGTTTCAGTGGCTTCCTAATAATTCGATTAAAGTACCTTTCTGACTGAGGCTCTGGTGAGTCGTACTTCTTCCTCGAGCCCACGTGCTCGCTGTGTTGCGTGGCCGGCTGCTGTGATCGAGCGGTTCTAGGCGCTTCAGTCTGGAACCGAGCTGCTACTGCGGTCGCAGGTTCGAATCCTACCTCGGGCATGGATGTTTGTGATGTCCTTAGGTTAGTTTGGTTTAAGTAGTACTAAGTCTAGAGGACTGATGACCTCAGATGTTAAGTCCGATAGTGCTCAGAGCCTTTGAACCATTGGTGTTGCGTGTTGTACACTGAAGTAACAAAAGTCATGGGATAACAATATGCACACATACAGATGGCAGTAGTATCATGTACACAAGGTATAAAAGGGCAGAGCATTGGCGGTGCTGTCATTAGTAATCAGGTTACTCGTGTGAAAAGGTGTCCGATGTGGTGACGCGAATTAACAGACTTTGAACGCTGAATGGTAGTTCGAGTGAGATGAATGGGACATTTCATTTGGCAAATCGTTAGGGAATTCATTATTTCGAAATCCATAGTGTCAAGAATGTGGCGATAATACCACATTTTAGGCATTACAACGCATTGGCTTAGCGACGGAGAGCAGAGGCGTTTGCGTAGAGTTGTCAGTGCTGAAAGACAAGCAACACTGTGTGAAATAACCGCAGCAATCAGTGAAGGACGTACGACTAATGTATACGTTAGGATAGTGATGTGAAATTTGGCGTTAATGGCAGCAGACGACTGACGCGAGTGCCTTTGTTAACAGCACATCACCCGCATCACCTCTCCTGGACTCGTGGCTGTAACGGTTGGATCCTAGACGACTGGAAAATCGTGGTCTGATCAGATGAGTCCCGATTCCAGTTAGTAAGAGCTGATGGTGGAGTTAGAGTGAGTAACAGACGCAAGTTGTCAAAAAGGCACTGTGCACTGTGCACTGGTGGCTCATTAATGCTGTGTGCTGTGTTTGCGTGGGATGGACTGGGTTCCCTGGTCCAACTCAGCCGATTGTTTACTGTAAATGGTTATTTTCGGCTACCTGGAGACCATTTGCAGCCATTCATGGACTTCATGCACACAGACAATGATGAAATTTTTGTGGATGACAATGCACCACGTCAACAGGCCACAACTGTTCGCGAATAGTTTGAAGAACGTTATGGACAATTCGAACGAATGATTTGCATCCCCCCCCCCCCCCCCCCCCCCCCGAGATCGCCCAACTTCAATACCACTGAACATTT
Organism: Schistocerca nitens; assembly: GCF_023898315.1. Lineage (NCBI taxonomy): Eukaryota > Metazoa > Arthropoda > Insecta > Orthoptera > Acrididae > Schistocerca > Schistocerca nitens. The sequence continues at coordinate 611,482,740 of NC_064615.1, forward strand.
ATGAGACGTAATGCAGAGGTCAGTTCGTGCACAAAATCCTGCACTTGCAACACTTTCGCAACTGTGGACGGCTCTAGAGGCAGCGTTGCTCAGTACCTCTGTGGCGACTTCCAGCAAGTTGTTGAGTCCATGCCACGACGATTTTCTACACTGCGCCGAGCAAAACTAGGTGTGGCACGATATTAGGAAGTATCCCACGAATTTTTTCATCCCAGTGTATAGCTACAGTACTAAAATGTTCCTTCCGTCTCTTTCCAGGAACTCCCTTGTCGTGAGGCCAAGTCCCTAACACTACCGCAGTCAGACTTCAAGCACGCTCTACAATGTGCGGCGCGCCTCAGGCTACTTACGCGAAGTATTGCTCGGCAGATTTACTTCGAAATGTTTTAGTGGAGGAGCGACACTGTTAAATCAATCAAGATAAAAGTCGCCAGTCTCGCGTTGACTAGCGAGACACGGTTCAAATTCTCACTGCTCACATGCCACTAATAAATGAATTCTAGTAATCTAATTACTTCTGAAAGATTCCATGACCCGACCAAAGGACTGGAAAGTTTACTTCGTTGATACACCAGTTTTTTCGAAATTGACGTATTGCGAAACGGATGAATAAAACGTAATGTAAACTCCGCCCACAGGACCTGTCAGATCCATCGGTACCGACCGACGGCCATGTCATCCTCCACCATTTTTCGTCATTGGATGCGGCGTGGAGTGGCATGGGGCCAGCACACCGCTCTCCCGCCTGTTGTCAGTTGTCGTGAGCTGGCGCTGCTACTATCGGTCAGGCAGCTCCTCAGTTGGTATCACGAGACTGAGTGGACTTCGTTCTACTCCTCCCACCAAGGAAAAACCCTGGCAGAATCGGAAATCGAGCCCCGGTCCTGCGCGTGGCAGTCAACGGCGCTCTCAGCTACGGAGGCGGACAACGACGGTATGCAACTTTTTAAATGTTTATATACCAGAGTGAGTCAAATGAAAACCTTAAATTTGTAATAACAATTCGCGCCGTTATCCTGTAAGCTGGTAATCGTGCTACAAACAGAGTGCAGAATGGCCTGTAGGTGGCAGCATAGTGCAGGTGCACACATACCGTCGCAGTATCAGTATAAACATGGCCTCCCCACTTGCGACTTGCACCAGGGAAGAACAGCGTTCTGTTATTCGGTCATGTGTCAGCACACCACATTGTGTTTGATGTGCTCCAGTTTCACAAAGTGTCTGCAAGATGGGTGCCACGGTAGCTGAGTCCTGAAATGAGAGAACGACGTGTTGATGTTTGTGAAGAACTTCTTCTTCGCTTTGAACGAAAACGTGATGGCTTCCTTGCAAGAATCGTTACTGCGGACGAAACCTGGGTTCACTTCCACCAACCGGAAACGAATAGAGGGAGCAAGGAATGGCGCCCTTCCTCATCATCAAAACCAAAAAAGTTTCGAACAGAACCATCAGCAGGGAATATTATGCTGACTCTCTTTTGGGACGAAAAAGGCGTCATTTTGGAACATTACATGCCTAGAGGGACCACTGTCACCAGTGCATCATAAACAGATCTCCTAAAAAAATCATCTGCGGCCTGCAATCAAATCAAAGCGACGTGGATTGCTGTCAGCAGGTGTCCTTTTGCAACATGACAACGCAAGGCCCCACACTGCCCGTACAACAGTTGCAACAATCACAGACCTGCATTTTGAGTGTCTTACTCATCCACCATACTCACCAGACCTTGTCCAGAGTGATTTCCATATGTTTGGACCACTCAAAGACGCAATGGGAGGAAAGAAGTTCCGTTCTGATGAAGAGGTACGCCACGCGGTGTGTGAGTGGTTGCGCGGACAACCAAAAGAATTTTTTTCTAAAGGAATTTATGCACTTTGTAAGCGCTGGAGGACTTGCATTGAGCATGGAGATTATGTTGAAAAGTAATACAGCTCTGTACCACTTCTGCACAATAAATAATATTTTTAAAAAATGTTTAAGGTTTTCATTAGACTCACCCTCGTAATAATTTATTACACCCAAAACAGCTTAGAAATTAGAATGTTCACATTACCTGTTTCTGCACTTGACTGCCATGTTCAGATGTGACCAGTCTCTTAAAAGCTTCGTCAAGATAGGTAGCAATTACAGTTAAGCAGCCTTTTTTAAATATATGACGTTATGGAATCAATTATTAACATATTATTGTAGTACTTCATGTTGTTCAGAAAGCTTAACTGGAATTGTTATATATCTTGACGAAGCTGTTAGCTGATTCATCCCTTGTGAAGATGGCAACAAAGTACCGCAACCAGTTATGTGAACATAATAATTTTTCTGTGATCTTGGACGTAAATTATTACTATTTTAAATAGGTGGCGCCCCATAGCTCGTAAATATTTGAAGATCTTCATGACTTACCGCTAAGAGCTGCTGATAAAACTACATTATTGGACAACCGGTTTTGGTCCACGGGCCATCTTCAGGCTCGTAAAAGACATTCACAACTTCATACTAGACAAAATAAAACCAAAGCGTCACATGAATTCGTCACTGCTGCTGCGTAGTAACTGAAATTACATTGTCAATCCTAAAATGTCGTCTAATACGATGTACATGTTTTTAAGAACTTGACGATGGCCTATGGACCAAAACTAGTTGTTCAATAAAGAAATTTTATCAGCAGCTCTTGGCAGTAAGTCACGACGTTCTGTAAATTACTATACAGCGTGATTCAGCTGCCCTTACCGATGTCGTTTTATGCAATCAACAATGTTATAGCTGGCCATCAAACACCAGTTGCGAGATTTTCATATCCTCTCTCTCGCTACGCGTAAGTTACTAGCCCTACCGAAAAATTAAGAGCACCTTCTCGTAGGAAATTTAATGTAGTTAAATTTCGTACTGGGATACGTTTTCGATAGAGGGCGTAAGATGGACAATCACATACATAATGGTTGTGGGGCCGGCAAACCAAAGACTACATTTTATTGGCCGAACACTTACAAGGAACGCCTTGTGTGCGAGGTCGCAAAAGGCCAACGATTTTTACGGCATTCGGGGCCTCAGATATTGTCTGTCTTGCCTCCACAATATTGGCTGCTAATGACAACAGGGGGCGTGTCTGCAGGCACCCAATGGTGAGCACAGCATGAGGCTACGCAGCGTAGTTGAGCTGCGTAGTCGACGAGTAACTCACAACAGTGCTACAGTGCTAGTGTTGTTGACACAAAGCAGAGCAACGGTAATGATAAATGAAGCAAACATTGCATTACATCCACAACAACAGTTATCGAAGTTGATATTTCGTCAGAAACGAACCCAAGGATTTGGCAGAGTGACAAAGAAGTAGCAGATGAAATATTAGCATTTCTGCAAGATCGGTCGGTGGAGTGTGTGTCGCATTCGCTCGACTGTGTGGACAATGTACATGAGGAGTAATGATGACGATACGTGCTTAAAAAGTGAAAGTGTTATTGAAACAGGTGTCGAGCCATGTAATTCATCATCCTTGTCGGACAGAGAGCCTCAAATCCTGTCTCCAGTGAAACGTAGTGAAGGACAATCTTTGTCCAGGGAACTCGTACTAAAAATAATTCCGTGCATGGAAGGCCATCCGCACCACAGTAAAAGATTATGTTCAGTCTTCGAATAAGTCCGCAGTAGTATGACCGTACAGTGCATAAGAAAAACTGCGGATATTCAGGGCAGGACAAGGCGCAATTGTTACAAAATCTGGTGTTTGCACGTTTCAAGGATGTTTGTTTCAATTTACGGGAAGTGGATGATAGCAGTCTACTACGTTATGCCCGATATAGATTACAGTAATTTCAGGGCGAAGCAGTGGATGGTCGCTTAACTTCAAACACTGCTACAGAATTAGAAGACTTAATATAACGGAAATTCAAACAGAGCGTCATCTTGACGATGCGCAGCAGACTGCGGAATCAGTTCGAAAATTTGTAGATGAGATAAACGAACTTCTCCCGTCGCTCAGTAAGGAATTTGTTTTCAACTCCGGCCAATAGGGATTTGAAGAGGAAAGGCACGTGAAAGTAAGCCTGGAAATTAAGAGGTATTAAGAGAGTTGTATCAAGATTAACTAACATCAATGCCTTAAAGCATTCGTATACAATTATTCCCACTGTTAATCTGGACTGTGCTGCAAGAAGGTGGAGATGCTCTGCCCCCTACGGTTCTTCCTCGAGTGCGTGATCCTGCAAAATCATAAATGTTCAAATGTGTGTGAAATCTTATGGGACTTAACTGCTAAGGTCATCAGTCCCTAAGCTAACACACTACTTAACCTAAATTATCCTAAGGACAAACACACACACCCATGCCCGAGGGAGGACTCGAACCTCCGCCGGGACCAGCCGCACAGTCCATGACTTCAGCGCCATAGACCGCTCGGCTAATCCCGCGCGGCTGCACACTCAGGAAGGAATATTTACGTAAGGAATATTTGCGTCGCAGCAAGCAAGAGTGGGGAAATGGGAGTAAGAGAATTAAACTCTGATATGATAGCTCCTTTTGGCCAATAGCTGGTCGAAACAACTTTTGCTTCATTCCTGGTCTGCGTATAAAAATCATTCCCTTTCTGAAGAGCATGTGACACTGCACTTCATACCACTTGGAACCATAGAACAAACTCAGCCTCTGGATGTTTATCCTTTCCGTACCTATAAAAAATATTATAGCACTATCTGCAGCTACACGACAAACTGCTTCGCACTCGGTGTGTGCCATCACATTCCGTCACTTCTCATGACCTTAAGAGTGGATAACTAACTGAAGGTCCTGCACCGTTGGTAGCTCCCATGGAATTCGGCTTCGATCTTGATGGTGCGAACCTTTGTGATCACTGTGGCTCGCCATTTTTCATTCGGTGTTCATGACGCAAGTATATGGCGTGCTTTGAACATTTCTTGAACGTCGACGATGTTCATTTTGTGAAGTGTAATACATACTTCCCATAGAAGGTGGATCTCTGCACCTGCCGGACATTCATTTTCTATCGCTTTCCTAATGCACATGGTGAGTCATTAGATTCTAATATTTTTCCTGTCATAACCATTAACACTAACACTTTCAAATGAGCCTTACTAAATACTGAACTTGCGATCTCGCACTCAAGGGATTCTTTGTTATAGTGAACTTCGGATTATTGCAGGTTTTCTACATTTGAAAAATAGCTTGCTTGATCGCCTATCTTCATCCCAGAAGGCACAAGGCTTGCTTCCTAAGCCCTTCGAGCTCCAAGCAAGCACATGGAATCTGTTTTAACAGCTAACCTTTCCAGCCGATTAGCCACAGGAACAGAATTAAGTCATTTCCTTTGGCCACTTCGTGTGTTGGATAATAGCACTCTTCAGTAAAGGTATGCTTCTTTCAGGGTTTTTCAAAGTTTATTTGCGAGTGCTTGAAGGCACTCACCGCCAGGGGAGACTTACTCACCCTTAGGCCAGCTTAGCAGGCGCAGAGCACACTCCATTTAGAAGGATTACAGAAAGGCTGACCCATTTTCTCCACGCTGCACAAAGGTTTCTTTTCTCAGATAGCGGAAATAAACTTAGCGAGGGACGAAGACGAAGTTCACTGGGGTGGCCAAGAAATGATATGGTTGCATACGTAGTTTAGTTTGGCAGCGACGTATGTGGTTCCAGATTGCAGCCTGATGACTTCGCTGATACCAGGAATGATCACAAGAGAGTAGAGCTGCGTCTCCAAAACTAACTGCAAAGAATTAAAGTTAAATACAGAAAATAAAATTAAGTGTGTCTGTAGATTACCTGTTCACAAAACGAATACTTGGTAGCCCAATGATTAGCGCCATTGGTTTCAGTGTGGACAGAACCGGTGTCGCGTCGTTACTCAGGAACTCAGGATAGAGATAAGACGGGGGGTTTAAGGTCAGTCTGCAGTTTCTGAGCGGCGAGGAGCAAATGCAGAAACACAAATTCCGAGTGAAGGCAGTTAGATGACCTCAATCACAGGGCATCTACGAGAGATGCGGATTTTGGGACTCGACAAGAAGCTTGCAGAAGGAGACTCATGGAGTTCAGGGGTCTGATTAACATTATTTATTTGCGATCAGATTAATACGCTGAAGGCTAATTCTAAACATTAGAAAAAGCAAAGGCGGCTATTGGTTGCCAACAGAAGTCAGTGTCTGAAGCCACGGGAGCGGATGCTGGTCGCCCCAGCGATCTGAGTGAGAACTCCCTCTGAATACAAAAACATGGGTTTTAAATAATCTTGGCGGCGCACCATTCCTCCCTTCCTGTAGTCGACCCGCCAATCCACCGGCACTTAACAAGCTTCGGCCAATCTGTCCAGTCGTTGTGCACCTCCAGGGCGCCTCTGGCCAATCTTATTTAGGTTCCTAGCATACTCCTATTCGGTAGGTATGGATGATTTTGGATTTTACACTAACAAACTCCAAGTTTGGTGCCAACAGTGTTCAGATGAAAGCTAAACGTCACTACCACTCCTATTATGGCCAGCAACCACACTGTCTTACGTCACTTGGCCAAGAGCCCATCGTCCTTCTGAGGGTGGGGACTGCTGTAGTAGCACTCCAACCTGTGTAAACCCACTGACGTTGCAGTTCTCAAGAGCAAGTATCAAGCTTGCTGCCTCTGCTAAGACGTGCCTTTTCGTGGCCGTCTTCTACAGTGGCGCGTTACGACAGCGCCTAGGCGGTGGGTAGAGTTACCACTTAATTATCTGAAGTGAAACTTCCCCCCATACCTCTGCAATTTGCACGGCTCTATTGTTACTATTTATCTCTGGTAACCTAAACGCTACCATTTTTGCGTATTTGTGTCTCTGATTTCCTACCTTGGAGTGTCCTTGATGGCTCCAAATAGCCTTAAGCGTAGCAACGTGCAAGTCATCATATCGTCAGTATATGACACAGGATTCGATTCCTGGTACTTCTATAGGATGGACACATTTTGAAAAACCAAGCAGCTACAAAAATTTGGCGTTCATTACGTCCTATGCGACGCTGTTCAGTAGTGCGGACAGTCTGACAGACATAAAACTGCCCACACCGGCACGGTGCATTGTATATACACACATCAAAAAAAGTGTTGCATCACCCCGGTTCCCAGAACTCCTGAAGACAGACGTTGACTATTCAGATGTCTCTAAACCCGTCCAAAGATGTAAACAACCACGCATGAGCAGCGCCTATGAGACGGAGTGGGTCGGACAGCCTATCACTTCCAGTCATTCCACCGGGAAGGAGGTACACAGCTCGTGTTGTTTGTAGTTCAACCATGCCTAGGTGGTCAATACCGCGGTTAGATCGTGTCCGCATTGTTACTTTGTGCCAGGAAGGTCTCACAACAGGGGAAGTGTCCGGTCGTCTCGGAGTGAACCAAAGCGATGTTGTTTGGACATGGCAGAGATACAAAGAGACAGGAACTGTCGATGACATGCCTCGCTTAGGCCGCCCAAGGGCTACTACTGCAGCGGATGACCGCTACCTACGGATTATGGCTCGAAGGAACGCTGACGGCAAAGCCATCACGTTGAAATAATGCTTTTCGTGAAGCCGCAGGACGTCGTCTTATGATTCAAACTGTGCGCGGTAGGTTGCATGATGCACAACTTCGCTCCCAATGTCCATGGCGAGGTCCATCTTTGAAACCACGACACCATGCAGCGCGGTACAGATGGGCCCAAAAACATTCCGAATGGACCGCTCAGGGTTGGCATCACGTTCTCTTCACCGACGAGTATCGCATATGCTTTCAACCAGACAATCGTCGGAGGCGTATTTGGAGGCAACCCGGTCAGACTGAACGCCTTAGGTCAGGCTGAACGCCTTAGACACACTGTCCAGCGAGGGCAGCTAGATGGACGTTCCCTGCTGTTTTGAGGTGGCATTATGTGGGGCCGACATACGCCGCTGGTGGTCATGGAAGGCGCCGTAACGGCTGTACTGTACGTGAATGCCATCCTCCGACCGATAGTGCAACCATATCGGTAGCATATTGGCGAGACATCCGTCTTCATGGCCGACAATTCGCGCCCCTATCGTGCACATCTTGTGAATGACTTCCTCCAGGATAACGACATCGCTCGACTAGAGTGGCCAGCATGTTCTCCAGACATGAACCCTATCGGACATGCCTGGGATAGATTGAAAAGGGCTGTTTATGGGCGACGCAACTCACCAACCACTCTGAGGGATCTACGCCGGATCGCCGTTGAGGAGTGGGACAACCTGGACCAACAGGGCCTTGATGAATTTGTGGATAGTATGCCAAGACAAATACATGCAAGCATCAATGTAAGAGGATGTGCTACTGGGTATTAGAGGTACCGGTGTGTACAGCAATCTGAAGGTCTCGCTGTATGTGTGGTTTTCATAAGCAATAAAAAGGGCGGAAATGATGTTTATGTTGATCTCTATTCCAGTTTTCTATTCAGGTTCCGAAACTCTCGGAACCGAGGTGATGGAAAACTTTTTTTGATGTGTGTAGTATTCCAGATGTTCTGAGGCCTACATCGTCTTCCACAGGCTTCTTTAGTTTCCGGATCTTAGCTGGAGGCGGGGGTCTGGAACTGCATCACCCTCGTGAGGCCAGATGAGGAGCTGCGTAAGTAAAGAAGCAGCGGTGTCGTCAGGATTCAGCTATTGGCAATAACGCCTGGAGGGATTGGCGACACGCTGTTCACGTGTCCCGCGATCATAGATCGCTCCTCGTATTGAACTATAGGCAACAGTCGGCCATTCGGAACTGCCCCAAGGCATAATCCTTGAGAGCCGTTTGCTTATTTATGCTTCATTAGTTACGGATCCACCAATAAATGTCTCCTTCAATGTAAGGCAGAAGATCATGGTATCATTTACAAAGTTGTTTTATTCAGCCTATAAATCACTTCAGGCGAATACTGGGATGAAATCTTTGGTAAGGCTATGGCCAAATTATTCCGTTGTTTCTTGCGCACTGTCTATGATGACTTGCCAGTAGGCGAAACGTTAATTTCTAAGTACTATTCGTTTTTTAACATTTATCGTCACCGAATGAATGCTTTCTTTCCAGTGACCTCACTGTGGACTAGATGGACTTGTACAGAAAGAAAATCTTAATTACGGAATACTCCTTCAGTTCGCCATACCATTAGTGTTTGATAGTCCATCGCGCGTATTACGTTCTGCTCTAATTCACCTTCAGAGGTCTGCAAAGGGTGCAACAGAAACGAGCGGATAAAGTTTTAACAGCTCTGTCAACTGGCCATATTCTGAGTGAGTCGACGCCCTGCTCCATCACGGCGCCACAGACTCTGCAGCTAAATGGAAAGGGCGAAGGGCGAGACTTGGAGCCATAAAACGGAGATCTTGCGGCCAGCGGAGTACACCCTGAAGAAGAATAGCGCTGTGATAAAGCAACGGCGCCGCCTGCACTCCTATACCGCAGGCAGCCTGTGGCGTGGCTGGCTGATGTGTCATCATCGAAATGGCGGAAGACAAGGAGAACCAGAACAAAGACATTCCACGTGTTACGACTGTGGACGAAATCGACCTATAACAGTAATTAAGTAAGAAAGCAACGGAAAATGTTCGTTGGGATATTACAAGGCATTATTTGAAACGGGGATCTTAAGGAATTGTACCAAGGAATGTCTCACAGCCCGACTAGAAACGAATATGACATCCATTTTTCCATCATTTGTATACTCCATTTGAAATGAAGTTTCAAAACACAATTTGATTACAAATTCTAAGCCTCCTACTACTTTTGTGATGACGTGACAAGAGGATTGCACGGACTTCCCCTCATCGATTTGATTCATGGTAAAAGGTTGTGTAGGGCACGACTAGAGTTCCAACATATGTAAACACGGAGACGCAATTTTCAACTGTTTTCGAGAAAATCGAAATTGGAAATTTTTCCCGTGTTATATACAATGCATGGAGCTAGCCTTTAAGGAGATCGCAGCTGTGCGGCGAAAGGCATTTATAACTGCTTCAAGAAAAAAGGGTGCATCGTATTTTCTATGTAACTCTTGTTGTAATATCGTGATTTAAATTAAGACAAGGCGAGTAAGCGCTTCGTTTCGTAAGTCCAAGGTAACTGGACAGAATCTCGCTGCCAGTACTTTTTTGTTTCACTCCCATGTAATTCTAACAACAAATTTTTTGTGACTATGCAAATTATCAGTATTTAATAATTCATTTATTAGTTTCGTAATTTTTTATGGTGAAGAAAAAAAGTTTCGTACGGAGACGGGAAACAGAAAAAGGATACACGAGAACTTTCACCCAAATCAGTATCATTATTTCGATTTATGCGCTCGCGGCGATATCCATTAATAAAATGTTCCCTGGTTTCAAGCGACGTCAAGTATTTAACTGGTAACTAATTTCCGGCAGAAATTTCCTATGCCATTGTCAAGTGGTTGACTGTCGTGTGCATGCCGCTGCCGTGCTTATATAACCGCGCCGTCGCCAGTGAAGTCACTGGTGCTCAATACCGCACCATATTTGATGCCCGCTTCATCTCCAGCCACAGGATCCCAGACCATACTGAGATGCAATCTACCGCCTTTATTGAGGGTGTTGTCCACTATTTTGCTCTCTTGCTTCGCTTATTACGCTATCCCAGAAGCAGTTGGTCCGTTTAATAATAGAAGTCTCGTCGTCAAATGCAATTCGGTAGCCGTCTTCCAGTGCATGTTCCGCTACAGCTGATTTTTCGGGATAGCTACTGGGCGGAAACACCTTTATCTGCTATGCGGCGCTGTTCAATAGTGCGGACTGTCTGATCGACATGAAACTGTCCAGCCCCCACGATATTTTGTATATTCCAGGTATTCTGACGCCTCTATCGTCTTTCACAGGTTTCCAGACACGAAAAAGATTGCGTGTTTTTCCGTTTTGTGGCTCAATAACAGGGAAAATTAGCCGGTTCCTAAAGAGACGTAAAATCGACACGGTCTTTACGTCCCTAGCAAAAATCCGGCAAAGACGATGTAGGCCTCAGAACCAGTGGCGGTTGCGGCTGGTGTGTAAGAGCACAAGAGCACATAAATACCCTAACTTTCGACACCTTGCATAATTATTGGTCATTTTTCTTTGAATGCTGTTAAAAGTAACACAGGTGCTGCACACTGAAAGATACGACACTTAAATATGCAGCGCTACTGCTCCTCTAGACGTCGTGAAACTTGGCATCAGGGTAGCGAGCACACCTTCAGTTGTGCACGTTTTAAGCAGCTTTTGCGTATGCGCAACTCACGTGATTGCCTTTTGGATCTGATAAATAACGTGCACGATTCACTATGTGCACAGCTAGCCTTTGCCACTCAACTACAATTTTATGTCTATGCCACCAGGTGGCACACTTTCACTCCTGTTCGCTCGGCATAAATCCTGCAAGACGATAGCATACTTCTCAAATACGCTAATTCACTCACTATATAGTAAAATTAGATTCGACTCGGATATGTTAAAGTTGTACTGACAGTAAATCTATTTTGTGGGTTTCTGAATGCGTTATAGAATATTAAGTTACGAATTTTATCGTACAGCAAACCATTTGAGATGGTGAGAATAGTAAGGGCCTAAATCACATCACCGTCGATTGTGAGATTGTAGCATTTTTCATGCTTCTGAAATCCATTGATCTTATGGTGAGTCAGGTCTATTTGTGTTGTAAGCCCACACTTTACATATGAAAATGCACGAAAAGCTGTAACACTGATTTCTCTGATATTCATTTTTTAATAAGGGGTCGACGGCGCTGTGCTTTAGGCTCTTATGGATCTCAGAGCGTCATATGTATTCTTGTCAAGTGGCCGTGTTGGTGGACATTACTACTTCAGTTTAATTATTTCTACAGACGGCAGGTTGTGTTTGGAGGTGGTTGTTTACTGTGTGGAATTGGCATTCGTGTGCAGGGTAAACATGAACTGTGTTGAATCTATTTTGAATGCTAACAGAAAAGTAAAGCTGAGAGGACTCTTCGTAAGGCGTACTTGGGTAGCACTTGCCCGCGAAAGGCAAACGTTCCGAGTTCGAGTCTCGATCCGCCACACATCTTTAATCCGTCAGGAAGTTTCATATCCGTGCACACTCCGCTGCAGAGTGAAAATCTCATTCTGAGAACATACAAGTAAATTATCAGGAAAAGTTGCCGCAAAGAAACTAGTACCTCTGAGAACAGATCCTTAGATTGAGAAAGTGACGAAATGAAATAAGCCTGCTTACAAGCCAACATTTAATAAGGGAAGTGTACAGTCAGCACAAGCCGTGTGGGTGCAGTGTAAGAATATCTGATTTTCAGCCCGGAAGTAAATTCATGAACTAATACATTTGTCCGAAAAAATGGAAAAGCACGAAAACCCCCACTTACAAATGCGAAATGGAGTGTTGTGAAAGCTTACACATTACTTCGTTATTGCCCTAAATTGTACTTACTTATGTACAAAGAACAAAATTTCACAAAAACAATTCTTACTTCCAAATTTATTTGAATCTAATAATTTGTGAACACCCAGAATGTATACCCACGAGCCGCTCACTGCTCAGAACACATGGAATACTGAATACATTATACTGTACCTGTGTGTTCAGTTTTATGTCTATCAGGCTGTCCGCACTACAGAACAGCGTCGCACAGAATGTAATGAAAACCGAATTTTTGCAGCTGCATGGTTTTTTTTCAAAATGTGTCTATTGCAAAACGAACTTGGATCACATTCATAAACTGTTCTCGGTCATCATATAATTTCGCAGCGTACCGCGCACATTGAAGCACATCGCCAAATATTGGTGTCGACAAATGATGGAGTACGATTGATTGGATTTTGATGAAGTCTTCTGTAGAAGCTATCTCTTTACTCTGGTCGAGAATGTATGCAGGATTTCATAGTCGTGTTACGATTTTCACCTGCCTGTAAAAATAAACATCTGAAGGCTGCAGCAGCGGAGTACATTTTGGAAAAATTACTTTAATACTGCACGTTGACAGACCGTCTCCATCCTGAAAAGTTTCGTCGAACAAACCCGAGTTTGTTTGCCCTCCCCATGAACCGAGGAACAAACGAAATTGTTCTCCCACGTATGGCTTCAAGATGTCGTTAGAAAATTCTTGTGCAATGCTGTTGTGCCTTTACCGGACTTTGAACATGTTATCATAACGTTTTTGCTTTTGCGTGTCTACGCAACTGATTTTTTCATCCTGGTTCTAAATGAGCCAGTGGTCTCTTGTAAGAAAACGAAGATCATTGAATGTAATTTTCCAGATTAAGTGACAGCACGTTATGCAGTGTACGAATGTTTCAGCCTGTTAGAATTACGCGGGAATTTAAAAAAGTTGCGGCAGCTAGTTTCTATTCAGAAACCTCGCTGATACGAGACTAATAAGCGCTTATTCGGTCAGCTGCAGATTCCTTAAATGCTGATGACCGTAAAAAGTATGTAAACACGTCTAACATTTTCAGCTCGATTTTCTGGAAAACGGGTGAGACTCGTGTCTTCCTGTTTACACATGTTAAAGTCTTAGTCCGCCATATAATGCATGAAACATTAATACGTGTAACGATCACAGTGAACATAATCTGACAACCAGCAAGCAGTCTCGGAGTCTCCACAGCACTTCTTACCCCCTAAGCTGTAAAGCAAGCAAAGAAGGATTGCAGTGTTTGAAAAAGTTTCCGCTGAGTGCAGATTTGGTTCGCATTGACCAACGTTTCTGCTGAAGGCAGAATCCAGAGTAAAATTAAGAGCACATTGAAAATCGAACATCGAGGCACGTATGCAGCCGCATGTTGGACATGAGTTTCGTAAATGACACAGGAGTGAAGATAAATCGTAAAGGCCTTATTTAAATCTACCTTTATTAAGATTCAATTCAAAAGCATAATACAAAAGCATTATAGGCTATTATGAAACTTAACACTTATTATGTAGTGAACCACCCAGCATACAAGGTCACTCTATACGAAAGAAATCAAACAAAGATTCTAGATACATCAGAAAATCGTGAACTCATTTAAATTAACTGGAGTTTGATGTTCTCAGTGTGCCTACTGTAAGGATGAACGAATGTAATACCCATAGCTTATTATGTGCATCGATAGTGATCTACCCCTCTGAGTAATGGAAGTTAAGTTTTAACACAAGTAAAGACACATTTAAAGACCTGATAATACTACAGACAAATATTACACATAGTTGCAGAACTTCACCATACTTCTGGTTGCTCGTTGCAAGAAAATGACCAATAGAAAGTAATCTCAAAGCTAATTGTCACACTAGTCGTCTCTACCAAAACGGAAGCAGCAATAAGAGCACCATCAGAATCAGAGCAGGATACCAAAAGCCGGATGGAAAAAGAGCGCAGAATCGATTTGTCCCTCGTTCAACGGTAACCATAAACAAAGTGCTTGGCCACATAGTAATGTGACTGGTTTGAAATTACAATCACCAAAATATATCCTAGCTGTGAAAGATTGTGATATCTTTAAGTAATGGGTCACCTACCTACCTGTGCAGCAGATTCATAAGTGGAAGACTGAATAATTTTAAAGTTGACATTTTGACGAACAACTTTCAAAAATACTGGGTTATTTAAGGAGGCTACATTTTTATCCTCACAGATCGTCTCGCTTTCGAAACCACCTCGAAAATGGGAGTTGGCTTGACATTAACCTCAGACACGCTCGACTTGAGGCTAGTCGTATGCCTCAGACAGACACTTACAGGTACCCGCCTACTATGACAGATCTCTGAGCAAGAAAAACATGTCGTTTGAAAATGAAACAAAACACGATTACTATTGGACTCTCATCATTCGATCTCAATGTTGCAACTAAATGCTGATTTGATTTAGCATTAGTGTTCGTCTCGTACAAGGAAGACCTCAGCGTTTGTTGTGAATGATCGATAAGAAGTCTTTCGAATAACATCAAAAATTTGTCCTCGGCTACTTTGATGGTCAAAAAAACCATATAACCGAACACTGTTTTCTTGCGAGCGTCCGAATATTTCCATGCAACGCTAGCTGACTATTAACTATGGTTTTGCATTGTCATTGTCTTACGCGACAAGCATTAGGCATCTGCCATTTAGTCTTCACCAAGTTTATGATCCTTGTTATCTTCTTCTACTTAAATCTATCTTTCCTTCGTTATTATAACTACAAATTTTCTTCGGTAGTCTCTGTCTATCATCTTTTCAAAATGTGTGTTCATTAATGTTTGTATTCAATTATTTTGTCTTTAACAGTATAGATACTGCTAGGTACTAAAATCGCAAGATCGTGAATGCAGCATGTAACAAACGACTAACTGGTGTGAGGTGTAACACGTGTTTGAATATGCAGAAGGTTAGCAATTAGGCATAATTACACAAAGTAGGTAGAACTAACACTATCTACGTTCTGTACATAAGAATAAACAGTGGGTTTCTCATTCAGAAATCTCATTCGAATGTTGTAATGTTGTTTGTTTATGAAAAGATCTTGTTATGCTTCTTATAAGAAGGGGAAAAGTCTATCAGCACATATCGGAATTCTAAAACGGCTAGATCGTGATCTATCGAGAGTGCGTTTATCGAATCGCGAAGCTAGTGCTCATGTTAGTCAGGATGCCGCGACCGTTATGCAAATATGCAGGCGATGGATTCCGCCTCCGTAGCTTAGCGGCAGCGTTACTGCCTACCACGCAGGAGGCCCGGGTTCGATTCCCAGCAGGGGACTGGCTGTTGTGTGTCCTTCATCATCATTTTCATCATCACTGACTCGCGAGTCGCCTATGCGGAGTCAACTAAAAAGGACTTGCAATACGGCGGCCGAACTCCCCCGCATGAGGCCTCCAGCTCAACAGTGCCATACAATCATTTCATGTCATATTTCCCACCCCCATGAACCATGGACCTTGCCGTTGGTGGCGAGGCGTGCGTGCCTCAGCGATATAGGTGGCCGTACCGTAGGTGCAACCACAACGGATGGGTATCCGTTGAGAGGCCAGACAAACGTGTGGTTCCTGAAGAGGGGCAGCAAGCAGCCTTTTCAGTAGTTCCAGGGGCAACAGTCTGGATGATTGACTGATCTGGCCTTGTAACGCTAACCAAAACGGCCTTGCTGTGCTGGTACTGCGAACGGCTGAAAGCAAGGGGAAACTACAGCCGTAAATTTTCCCGAGGGCCTGCAGCTTTACTGTATGGTTAAATGATGATGGCGTCCTCTTGGGTAAAATATTCCGGAGGTAAAATAGTCTCCCATTCGGATCTCCGGGCGGAGACTACTCAGGAGGACGTCGCTATCAGGAGAAAGAAAACTGGCGTTCTACGGATCGGAGCGTGGAATGTCAGATCCCTTAATCGGGCAGGTAGGTTAGAAAATTTAAAAAGGGAAATGGATAGGTTAAAGTTAGATATAGTGGGAATTAGTGAAGTTCGCTGGCAGGAGGAACAAGACTTTTGGTCAGGTGAATACAGGGTTATAAATACAAAATGACATTGTGGTAATGCTGGAGTAGGTTTAATAATGAATACAAAAATAGGAGTTCGGGTAAGCTACTACAAACAGCATAGTGAACGCATTATTGTGGCCAAGATAGACACGAAGCCCACGCCTACTATAGTAGTACAAGTTTAAACGCCAACTAGCTCTGCAGATGATAAAGAAATTGATGAAATTTATGATGAGATAAAAGAAATCATTCAGGTAGTTAAGGGAGACAATAATTTAATAGTCATGGGTGACTGGAATTCGAGAGTAGGAAAAGGGAGAGAAGGAAACGTAGTAGGTGAATATGGATTGGGGGTAAGAAATGAAAGAGGAAGCCGTCTAGTAGAATTTTGCACTGAGCATAAATTAATCACAGCTAACACCTGGTTCAAGAATCATGAAAGAAGGTTATATACATGGAAGAAGCCTGGAGATGCTAAAAGGTATCAGATAGAATATACAATGGTAAGACAGAGATTTAGGAACCAGGTTTTAAATTGTAAGACATTTCCAGGGGCAGATGTGGACACTGACCACAATCAATTGGTTATGAACTGTAGATTAAAACTGAAGAAACTGCAAAAAAGTGGGATTTTAAGGAGATAGGACCTGGATAAACTGACTAAACCAGAGGTTGTTCAGAGATTCAGGGAGAGCATAAGGGAACAATTGACAGGAATGGGGGAAAGAAATACAGTAGAAGAAGAATGGGTAGTTCTGAGGGATGAAGTATTGAAGGCAGCAGACGATCAAGTAGGTAAAAAGACGAGGGCTAGTAGAAATCCTTGGGTAACAGAAGAAATATTGAATTTAATTGATGAAAGGAGAAAATATAAAAATGCAGTAAATGAAGCAGGCAAAAAGGAATACAAACGTCTGAAAAATGAGATCGACAGGAAGTGCAAAATGGCTAAGCCGGGATGGCTAGAGGACAAATGTAAGGATGTGGAGGCTTATCTCACGATGGGTAAGATAGATACTACCTACAGGAAAATTAAAGAAATCTTTGGAGAAAAGAGAACCACTTGTATGAATATCAAGAGCCCAGATGGAAACCCAGTTCTAAATAAAGAAGGGAAAGCAGAAACATCGAAGAAGTATAAGGAGGGTCTATACAAGGGCAATATACTTGAGCACAATATTATGGAAATGGAAGATGATGTAGATGAAGATGAAATGGGAGATTCAATACTGCGTGAAGAGTTTAACAGAGCACTGAAAGACCTGAGTCGAAACAAGGCCCCGGGAGTAGACAACATTCCATTAGAACTACTGATGGCCTTGGGAGAGCCAGTCATGACAAAACTCTACCATCTGGTGAGCAAGATGTATGAGACAGGCGAAATACCCTCAGACTTCAAGAAGAATATAATAATTCCAAACCCAAAAAAGGCAGGTGTTGACAGATGTGAAAATTACAGAACAATCAGTTTAATATGTCACAGCTGCAAAATATTAACGCGAATTCTTTACAGACGAATGGAAAAACTGGTAGAAACCGACCTCGGGGAAGATCAGTTTGGATTCCGTAGAAATGTTGGAACTCGTGAGGCAATACTGACCTTACACCTTATTTAAGAAGAAAGATTAAGGAAAAGCAAACCTACATTTCTAGCATTTGTAGACTTAGAGAAAGCTTTTGACAATGTTGACTGGAATACTCTCTTTCAAATTCTAAAGGTGGCAGGGATAAAATACAGGGAGCGAAAGGCTATTTACAATTTGTACAGAAACCAGATGGCAGTTATAAGAGTCGAGGGGCATGAAAGGGAAGCAGCGGTTGGGAAGGGAGTGAGACAGGGTTGTAGCCTGTCCACGATGTTATTCAATCTGTATATTGAGCAAGCAGTAAAGGAAACAAAAGAAAAATTTGGAGTAGGTATTAAAATCCATGGAGAAGAAATAAAAACTTTGAGGTTCGCCGATGACACTGTAATTCTGTCAGAGACAGTAAAGGACTTGGAAGACCAGTTGAACGGAATGGACAGTGTCTTGAAAGGAGGATATAAGATGAACATCAACAAAAGCAAAACGAGGATAATGGAATGTAGTCTAATTAAGTCTGGTGATGCTGAGGGAATTAGATTGGGAAATGAGACACTTAAAGAAGTAAAGGAGTTTTGCTATTTGGGGAGCAAAATAACTGATGATGGTCGAAGTAGAGAGGATATAAAATGTAGACTGGCAATGGCAAGGAAAGCGTTTCTGAAGAAGAGAAATTTGTTAACATCGAGTATAGATTTAAGTGTCAGAAAGTCGTTTCTGAAAGTATTTGTGTGGAGTGTAGCCATGTATAGAAGTGAAACATGGACGATAGATAGTTTGGACAAGAAGAGAATAGAAGCTTTCGAAATATGGTGCTACAGAAGAATGCTGAAGATTAGATGGATAGATCACGTAACTAATGAGGAGGTATTGAATAGAATAGGGAAGAAGAGGAGTTTGTGGCACAACTTGACAAGAAGAAAGGATCGGTTGGTAGGGCATGTTCTGAGGCATCAATGGATCACAAATTTGGCATTGGAGGGCAGCGTGGAGGGTAAAAATCGTAGAGGGAGAAATGGCTCTGAGCACTATGAGACTTAACAGCTATGGTCATCAGTCCCCTATAACTTAGAACTACTTAAACCTAACTAACCTAAGGACATCACACAACACCCAGTCATCACGAGGCAGAGAAAATCCCAGACCCCGCCGGGAATCGAACCCGGGAACCCGGGCGCGGGAAGCGTGAACGCTACCGCACGACCACGAGCTGCGGACGTAGAGGGAGACCAAGAGATGAATACACTAAGCAGATTCAGAAGGATGTAGTTGCAGTAAGTACTGGGAGATAAAGAAGCTTGCACAGGATAGAGTAGCATGGAGAGCTGCATCAAACCAGTCTGAGGACTGAAGACCACAACAACAACAATGGATTCAGGAGGACCATTCTCAACGCCATGCGGAATGTCAACGGTCCCATGCAACTACCGCCAGAGAGGATATACATATTGCTCATTTTGGATGGCCCCATGCGAGTAGCGCCCGAGAGGATAGACATATTGTTAGTTTTGCCCCCCCCCCCCCATCCCCCCCGTCCCCCGACATTGTACGGCAATGTACTTTGAGCCAAGAAATGAGCTTATTTGCAGCGAGACAAGTATCCGCACTGACAGTGCAATGACGTCTGAAGCATCTTGTACTGTCAGCACGACGACAGTTGCTGCAGTTTCCACTGACACGGCTGCAGAGGAAGGCGCGGTGACAGTGGTGCGCCCAGCGACAACACTAGACGCTGGAATGGCAGCACGTCGTCTTTTAGAATTAGTTTCGGTTCTGCGCACAGCATCACGAAGGACGTATTCGTATGTGGAGCCTCGGAGGAAAACTACCGTAGCCAGACTGTATTTGTCATCGTCATAGGGGCCCAGCGCCTGGTGTGATGATATGCTGTTTCATCGGGTGCACAACACAAACACTTGCAGTTCGCAGGTGTTACATTGCTGACGGGTAAACGCCAGTAGCTGTTCCCTATCTTTGCGATGTTACTTTGCAGCAAGGTAACATCCTGACCTACCTACCGATACGGAATGTGATCAGCTGTTGTCCTCGTGATACCCCCCTTCTTTTTAAATTAATTGGATAATCGACCGCTTCACAGACGGAACGACGCGACATAGTAAGAAAATTATGTAAACGTAATCTGTGACTCTTCACGTGCGAACTAATGTCTGTTGAAACAAATGATTCTTGCTTATTTAGCGAGGGAAATTGTCTCTCGCAGACTCTTCTGTCATAGAGTACGATGTAGATGCATGCTTTGACAGAAGGTAGGGTATTGTTTAATGTCTGCATATTTTATGTAAATATACCAGTTAAACTCTGAAATATTCTCGTCTAACATGAATCGTTGTACCTGCCTTGTGCTAACTCGTTTATAACTGCTTCAGCATTAAACTGTGACGAGGCGACGTGGAAGTCTTGGTAAGGTGATGCAATGGAACGGCCGCCATTGCAGCAGTCTATATGCAAATTTGTATGATCAGTCATAGAACCGGCCTTCATTATCTTTTTATGATTTACGGGGTCCGATTACAATCAGTTGTACGAATTTTTATGCACGTGAGGACTGGCGATTCAAATCTTTACTACCGATACACGGTCTATCATCACTCAATTAATGACTGACCTCGAAAACCAGCTTCGCCAATTTGAAAGCAAAATTTTTATTCATTTCATTTTCTTCATCATAACGTCTCGTCTTTCCTTATAATATTGATGCTCTCGTCAATTCCCTTAGTAAACATTTTTAATTGTTTACTCTGAACCGGAGCAGAAATATTATACCTCGCCAGTCAGTTCACCAGATTTCTGACCCATCACAAATATCTAGTCATGGGTGCAGAGAGCCTGGAACACCGCCACACGCCAGTCACGGCGATTGATGATATACGCCACAGTGTTGAAACCGCATTGAATGACGTTCCGATATTTGTCAATAGCATTCTTCCTACTATGAAATAAATAAATTTTGTTTTAATTTTAACTGATTCAGCTGTTGGTTCTTGGTTAAACATCGTATATTGTATTAACTAAACACGATTTTAGCCTGGTTTCACAAATTTTAGCATCACTGTACGTCTTAGATTTCGGGTTATAAGCCCATTTCCCAGTACATAACTGATCCCCAAGATGAGAACCAAGCAAAGATAACATGTCAATTTCTTAAAATTTTGGTTCTTGACTTACACTCTGAAAGTGTCGACAATTTTGACAAAATTGCGTTTGGATTTACAAAATTCGTTATGACAGCATTTACAATAACTATAGATAAACATATTTACAAAATTCATTGGGACAGCATTTACAATAACTATGACCAAACATTTTTACAAAATTCGTTATGGCAGCATTTACCGTAGCTATACTAAACATATTTACAAAATTCATTAGGACAGCATACAAAACTATGACTAAACATATACTGGAAACAAACATTGGAGCAGAGCTGTACACACAAATGGAATTTTGTTATGTGAATGAAAAGGTTTTTCTTCTACGTGCCAGTAATAAATGTGACGATACACATATATGTTTCTTAATTTCTTAAATTTCTAACCAACTGAGCTTTGCGCCTTTCCCCTCCCTACGTAGGACTTCTGTATCCATGAAGCATTTGCACCTAGTGAACAACACAGACAGACAGAAGAAGAGACAGTGCAGTTTACCTTTTATAGGTAAAACTTCAAATAGGATAGGTAACACTTTAAAAGGAAAGCGTCTGTCTCTGATTTTCTATGCCCACAGACAGTAAGTAGATGTCTGTTTAGTTCAAAAGATAAATAACCAGACTTCATGAAAAGTCGTGGAGTTTGTGAAATCGTCTGCTGGGAGTGTCACTGTTGGTGTACTGGACTGAGTGGGAGATCAATCTGCACTAGGCTCAGAGAGCACCATAGTAGTTGGAGGTTAAAGAATCCAGATTCATCCTTTGCCGAAAAATGCGTAACAAATACGTCACAGCTACAGAAGTCCTAATCGTAGAGAGAGAGGAAGGGCACAAAGCTCACTCAGTTAGAAATTTTAGAAATTAAGAAACAGATGTTTGCATTCCCAAATTTATTACTGACTGAGAAACTCAATTATTCACCCCTTTTGGACAACACTGCAACCCTACATAGAAGAAAAACCTTAGAGCCATCATTCACATAACAAAGTTTCATACTTGTAAACAGTCCTAATGAATTCTGTAAATATGTTTAGTCGCAGTTATTGTGAATTCTGTCCAAATGAATTCTGTAAACCCATATACAATGTTCTCAAAACTGTCAATAGAAATAACTTTTACACTGTAAGTCAAGAATCGGTATTTTAAAATGCTGGTATCTTTATTTTTGCTTGGTTGTCATCTTTGAGATAAGTTACGTCCTAGAAAATGGAGTTTTCACTCGAAAACTAGGGCTTACACTAATAATAAAGTTTGTGAGACAAAAGTAAAACAGCATTTAGTTAGCTAATACCAAAAAAATTCGTTATTTCATATCCTTCTTGTGCTACAATTTTAATAACCGTCATTGTACGTAAGTCTGTTTCGAACTAGATTTCTTCTTGTGTAGCCCTTAGCTCTTCCCAGAGATCTCATCTCCGCTGCCTCTAATTGAATGTCACCTTTACTTTACTCAACACTCGTTCTAATACAGCAATGACAGACTCGCCTTATTGAGCCATATACTACTTGAAATCTGCAAAGTCTTACACTTACATCAGTGTTCAAACTGTAACTCTTGTCGCAGCCTAAATGTTTAAAGTGTGACGTGATTAGAGACTTTAACTCCGTGTCGTATGTGAGAAAATTGTAAGATCATATACACTATAGCAGGAAGAAGAAAACCGCGCAGAATTTACAGAAGGGAAGCCTCCTAAAAAAATTACGTTTCCTGAAATCGAGTGCAGCCAAGAACTAAAAGATTGCTCAGTTAAAGAAAGAGGAAGCCACAGGTTAACTTCTACTAGTCATGACATCAGAATGCCTTTGTGCTATCTTATGGTGTATCATAGAAGAACTGTTCCAGGCGCATGGTACCATCATTATTCTACCCACTCCGCCAACAAGCTTTGTGAACTCTTTAATGGATCGATTTGCGCCTTGCTCAGTCGATCTGCGAATTAAAGAAACAAGTGAAGACTGGATAATGTGCAGAACCAAACCTTCACCATCAAAGAGGTCTATAGAGTACTGCAACGGGGCGAAAGCACCGATTGTGTGTGTGTGTGGCGCGAAGGAGTCTCTGATTTCAAAATTAAATATCTCTAAAACTCGGATCGGTAGATAGGTAGATTTCCAAGATAAATCGTGATGATGTGGAACGAATCATTTTACATTCACATCGCTAATTAATTTGTACATATGGCTACTTGCTGAACATTTATAACGTTTTTTTTGTTTTTGTCTATTTTTATTTTTATTATTTTTTTTAATATTCGGATGTGAGTTAGTAACTCCTACCCACCACCTTTTGCACATTAACATAATATAAATTCTTCTACGGAACAGAAGGAGCTGTCAAGGAGAAAGTTTCTGAGTTTGTTTTCAAATTTTGCTTTACTGTGTGTCAGACATATTATATTGCTGGGTAAGTGATCAAAGAACTTATTTGCAGCGTTGTACACTCCTTTTTATGATAAAGAGAACGTTAATGTGGAATAATGAATATCATTTTCCCTTCTGATATTGTAATTAAGTACATCATTATTCCTTTTGAACTGTTGTGGATTATTTACAACAAAATTCATGAGGGAATAAATACACTGTGAAGCAGTACTCAGAATGCTCAACTCCTTAAACAGATGTCTACAAGATGTCATGGGTGAGCACTACCTATTATTCCTGCAGCACGTTTTTGAGTACTGGAGACTTTCTTTCTTACAGATGAGTTACCCTAGAATATTATTATTGAATGAAAATATGCAAAATATGTGATCTTACTGAATTGTATCTTCAAAGATTTGAAATTATTCTAAGTGAAAATGTGGTTGAACTAAGTTGTCTTGTTAGTTGTAAAATGTGCTTTCTCCAATTTAAAATTCTCTACGATATGGACATCTAAGACATTTGAAGTTTCGACCCTATTTATTATTTCCTCTCCGTGTTACACTTGTCATTTTTCGGGAGGACGGTGGTTCAAACCCGCGTCCGACCATCGTGATTTAGGTTTGCCATTATTTCCCTAAATCGATTCAGGCAAATGTCAAGGTCGTTCCTTTGAAAGGGCACGCCCGACTTTCTTCGCCATCCTTCCTTAGTTCGATGGGACCGATGAACCTCGCTGTTTGATACCCTCCCCCACATTAACCAACCAACTAACTTGTCATTAATGTATTACTCCTAGATGTGAAGATATGAATATGTTATGTCTTTTTAAAATTGAGGGTGATACCATTCGCAGAAAACCAACCAAGGATACTTTTAAGAACATTGTTACCATTTCTTCTATTTCTTTATGTATGATTGGGTCGATTATAATACTAGTGTCATCTACAAAAAGAACTACTTCTGCTTGTTGTGTATTAAACGGGAGATAGTTTATACATAAGAGGAACAATAGTGGACCTAAGAGTGAGCCTTGGAGAATCCCATACGTGATTTCACCCTAGTCAGAATTATATTGGTTGAGTTACTAAGTACAATTTTCTGCATTCCTTTTGTTAGATATGACATTATCTATTGGTTGGCTGTAGCATCAATCTCACAGAACTTCAATTGAAGCTGCTAAAGGTAGCGACCGCTGTATGCTGTATTGCTCGTAGAGTATCGGTGTGCATAATTAAACTTGTCCTCTGCAAGCAGTCTTTGCAGTCACATCACAATCGTTCCGAAATGTTCACCACTCGTAGTACGGAGGTGGTGCAAATGAACAATGAAATTTGCCATCATATCCTGTAGCGTTTGAACAAAAATGGAGTCAGACGCCACACAGATTGCCGCTTCAGGCTCGTCCAGTGTGATGAGATAGTTTCGGTAGACAGTGTCTTTCAATGTGCCCCAAAAAAAGTAGTCACAAGGAGTGAGATCGGACGAATATTGAGGCCATATTCTTCCATAACTCATTCTTCTATTCCTTCTTCTACTACTGCGTTCCAATCCCCCAGTCATTATTAGATTTCATCTCTGTTTACATTCTTACAGAATTAACTGTTCAGTATCCCCATGTATTTTCTATACTATCGTATTGCAGTGCTACTGCTAATTATAAAATAACGTAAAACATTAAAGCTAAAAGCTCCTGTGAACATATTCTTCAGTGGAGTATAATATGTTTTCCAAAAGTAACTCAGGCTTAGTCACCACGTTATTAACTACACAACATTTAATTTACTCTGGCAGATTGTTGAACAAAGGTCTACCCATTTACTTGGCGTCTTTGTATACTAATGTTAACCATTTCATTTCCCTGTAACCTTCGTTTCTTCTCCTAGAATTATGTGCGTGCTTTTCATTATTTTTTTGAGAATAGGGAAATGTTCGTAATGACATAGAACTTTAATGGACACAGATATTGTAAAGTAATTGTCAAAACATCGAGTTTTTAGAAGACGTATTTGCAGGACGTTCTAGAATTAACAACAACTATAATTTAGTAAGATGCTTTTTTGTTCTGCAAACACTTTCCTTTTAGCAAAGTTCGCCAAAAAATTATTCCATTGTTCGTAAGTGAATAGAAATATACAGATCATTCTAAATCACCTGTAGCAGTAATCATGCTTACTACACTCGCAACTTAAATAAAGTTCTTCATTGACTCTAGGCAGTCGGTTTTCCTATTAAGAATGCGATCTATCTGCACTCACAAAACTTAACGCTTTCTTCTTGTTGTATTTTATTATTTGAGACGACTATTTTTACAGTTTGGGTCTTCTGTGAGACCCATGCAATTGTATCTACTAAGTCTTCTCAAAACTCAATGATAATCCATTTGTCTTAAACAATCTGCTGATTTTTCAAAGATTTCGCTAGCTGTTATCTGAATAGCGAGAAAGGTACTAATTTTTATTCTTTTACTTATTTCATCTTCAACAAGAATGCAATGTACATCTTTAGAAACTGCAACTTGAAGATAGATCGTGTGAATCAGACACAGCAGAGGACCCAAAACAGGACCTTACAGTGGACCATGCGTAATTCTTCCAAATTACGAACTGGGCTCATTGTTATGTAATTGACATGCAGTTCAAACACTCCGCTTTCTGTCATTCAGATAAATAAAAAATCACGAAACTTCTACTTTTAATATCCCATAATATTTTAGTATTTGTATTATGATATCACCACCCAACCAAAAGATCTGGCCGGATCACAAAATATTCCCACTAGTAATAATTACTGAGTGTTGACCACAAAATTTCATTGCATCAGACGTTGCTATTGCAGTGGTTGACAATATTCCATCAACGATAAAAGAGGCGTCATCTGTGAACAATAAAAACTTCGACACTGCAGTACTATCTAGATAATTCATTCACAGAACTAACCTCTGCGCTTAAAATCTTCAGCCCACGTCGCTTGCACGCATTGTTTGCGATAGAGATTTTTGATCCTGCACCAGAATTCTTCACACTGCATTCTTGGATGAGTCCTTGACGCTTGTAAACACAGAGGTACTACAGTAATGACGTTTCAAAAATATTATCACTGTCAGCCAACCCATGGTTGACTTCCCGAGTGGTTTTGCATAAACTAACCAGTTAGAAAAACCTCAATTAACAGCGTCGAGGGCTGCATGGAAACCTCAATATCAACAGCACATCACTAGAAATTCCACAGTACTCATGAAAACAGCTTGATCACAGTGCTCTTTGAAAGTTTTTTATCTCCTTTGTTATTTAGCACACGTTGTTGTTGTTGTTTTGGTCTTCAGTCCTGAGACTGGTTTGATGCAGCTCTCCATGCTACTCTATCCTGTGCAAGCTTCTTCATCTCCCAGTACTTACTGCAACCTACATCCTTCTGAATCTGCTTATTGTATTCATCTCTTGGTCTCCCTCTACGATTTTTACCCTCCACGCTGCCCTCCAATACTAAATTGGTGATCCCTTGATGCCTCAGAATATGTCCTACCAACCGATCCCTTCTTCTGGTCAGGTTGTGCCACAAACTTCTCTTCTCCCCAATCCTATTCAATACTTCCTCATTAGTTACGTGATCTACCCATCTAATCTTCAGCATTCTTCTGTAGCACCACATTTCGAAAGCTTCTATTCTCTTCTTGTCCAAACTATTTATCGTCCATGTTTCACATCCATACATGGCTACACTCCATACAAATACTTTCAGAAACGACCTCCTGACACTTAACTCTATAGTCGATGTTAACAAATTTCTCTTCTTCAGAAACGCTTTCCTTGCCATTGCCAGTCCACATTTTATATCCTCTCTACTTCGACCATCATCAGTTATTTTTCTCCCCAAATAGCAAAACTCCTTTACTACTTTAAGTGTCTCATTTCCTAATCTAATTCCCTCAGCATCACCCGACTTAATTCGACTACATTCCATTATCCTTGTTTTGCTTTTGTTCATGTTCATCTTATATCCTCCTTTCAACACGCTATCCATTCCGTTCAACTGGTCTTCCAAGTCCTTTGCTGTCTCTGACAGAATTACAATGTCATCGGCGAACCTCAAAGTTTTTACTTCTTCTCCATGGATTTTAATACCTACTCCAAATTTTTCTTTTGTTTCCTTTACTGCTTGCTCAATATACAGATTGAATAACATTCGGGAGAGGCTTCAACCCTGTCTCACTCCCTTCCCAACCACTGCTTCCCTTTCACGCCCCTGGTTTCTGTACAAATGGTAAATAGCCTTTCGCTCCCTGTATTTTACCCCTGCCACCTTCAGAATTTGAAAGAGAGTATTCCAGTCAACATTGTCAAAAGCTTTCTCTAAGTCTACAAATGCTAGAAACGTAGGTTTGCCTTTCCTTAATCTTTCTTCTAAGATAAGTCGTATGGTCAGTATTGCCTCAGGTCGGCTTCTACTAGTCTTTCCATTCGTCTGTATAGAATTCGTGTTAGTATTTTGCAGCTGTGGCTTATTAAACTGACTGTTCGGTAATTTCCACATCTGTCAACACCTGCTTCCTTTGGGATTGGAATTATTATATTCTTCTTGAAGTCTGAGGGTATTTCGCCTGTTTCATACATATTGCTCACCAGATGGTAGAGTTTTGTCATGACTGGCTCTCCCAAGGCCGTCAGTAGTTCCAATGGAATGTTGTCTACTCCGGGGGCCTTGTTTCGACTCAGGTCTTTCAGTGCTCTGTCAAACACTTCACGCAGTATCGTATCTCCCATTTCATCTTCATCTACATCCTCTTCCATTTCCATAATATTGTCCTCAAGTACTTCGCCCTTGTATAGACCCTCTATATACTCCTTCCACCTTTCTGCTTCCCTTCTTTGCTTAGAACTGGGTTTCCATCTGAGCTCTTGATGTTCATACAAGTGGTTCTCTTATCTCTATTGATCACAGTGCTCTTTGAAAGTTTTTTACCTCATTTGTTATTTAGCACACAGTGACATTAAGTATCTAAGGTATTTACGAGCAGCTAGTTGTGCACGTGTTTGAACATTAAACGATATGCCGAACTGTTTGTTCTGGATACTGTTATGTAGGGGTGACGCCGATCTCAGGCGCCACGCTACAGGATGAGCGGTCGAGTGGTAGGCCAATGCGGTCCAGTGACAGACGATGGTGGAGGGAAATATTTAATTACACTTGAGTTACACAACTTGTCACTGACACTTTGAGGCAGTCACGCCCCACTGCGGCGTGGCAAGACAGCGATGGCCAACAGTGGCTGGCTTCACCCGCGGCAAAGACGTACACGTCATACCTGACGTCGGGCTGGGCAGCGGTCGGCGGTCTGAGAGTGGACCAAGGCCCTGACAACACCAGCAGTGTATTTCTTCTTCTTGCTGCGACTCTGTTCTGCTGTTGAGCACTGGCAGCCATGTGACTCAGGCCCAGATCCTGTCCACAGCACTGACGAGGGAAGACTGCACAGCATGTGCCACGACCCAGAACCACCTGGCAACATTATGGCAGCTGCAGGCACCAATGGCAGGTCGGCGGAACTTTATCATGATAAAATAAGAGAAATCAGGGCTCGCACAGAAAAATTTAAGTGCTCGTTTTTCCCGCGTGCCGTTCGAGAGTGGAACGGTAGAGACACAGCATGAAGGTGGTTCATTGAACCCTCTGCCAGGCACTTTATTGTGAATAGCAGAGTAATCACGTAGATGTAGATGTCTGGATGTAGATGTGGCACAAAATCCCACAGTGGGGAAGACTTAGTGTAGGTGCGGCTGGCACGGCCCAGTCTCAAACTCTGGTCTAGCTGACGGTGCCCACTCATCTCGTCATCTAGCTTTGTTACCATTACCTCCTTCTGGCATGACCAACCCCCTGCCTTGCCCCTGAATAATTGCATCGTGCATGCATTTCATTCTACCTGGATCTTGCGAGTAGGACAAATCGTGCCCCATCGTCAGTCATTGCTGTATGCTGATCCCATTTTCTGCCATCAACAACCCTCCATTCTCTTTTGTCTGCAGAGACTCCGCCATTGTTTCCAGCTTTACTGGATAGTTGTGCGTCATGTATCACCTAGGTATTGCTTGTTTGTCAGCCACCGGTACATCCACCGACATATACAACCACGCCCTCTCCGTTTGTACCTCCACAGTTGCTCCGTGGTACTACAAAGGCAGGTTCCGACTGCTAGGCTCTGCTACTATCTATAATTCTGGTGGTAATCCTTTCCACACTTTCCTCAACCCCTTCAGATATTGCACAAATGACAATAGGACAGGACTCAATTGCCCACATAGCGCCTGATGAAAGGCTTCCAGCTACCTTATTAACTTCATTCTACACCCCATGTACTATTTCCTAGTGACTGAAACAGCCTTGTTCACGTTTGCATCTAACACTCTCATCCGCGCTCGAACTGCCTCTAAATCCTGGTTTAGAGTGCTATCTGATGCTCTGACGTAAGTCATTACCTCTCTAACTAGTTGTCGAAGAATGTGTGTGTTGTTCAACACGCCACTCTCCAATCTTAGAATCCGTGTGGAATGTCACACTGCTGTCACCCAATTCCCTTCTGCCACTTCTCTTGTGACCTCCGCTACGTTATTCAGTTTACATACGTGTTTGGGTCCGCTGTTCCCAATATTGTCTTGAGTATCCTTCATCCCGCACCCACCCATCCCCCTTTTTCCGCCCATAATTCATACGGAACTACTCCTACCATTTCCTGCATTTGCTCATTCAACTGCGCGTTCGCCATGACCAAATTCTTGCGCTCCCGTGACACCTCTCTGAGTACTCCGTTATTACTTTCTAAGCCCGAAAATACCTCTGCCAACCTCCTCATTTCGTTCAGGTGTTCCCTAACATTAAATACCAAACTTGACGTCCACTTGTGACTAGACAGTATCACATCCTCCTGCATGGCAAACAAAACTCCTTCGTCCACGTGCTGATCTTGCAGTGCCACTACTCCGACCCAGACGAAGTGGTACAGCACCGCCGAAACTAGCTTTCTTCCTTCTTCTTTCCCCTCACTAAACGGCAACCTGAGTATAGGGACCACTATCATCACCTCTCCCCCAAGAAGGCTGCTGGCTTTAATAAGCGTCTTTCACACAACAATTAAATACAATCCTTACTCTAACATAAACATAAGATCGTACCCACAATTACTTTAACAGTCTACCGAACACACGAAAACAAACACGCAAAAATCAGAAAAAACGTAAAACCTATTGCCTGTCTCCTCTGATTAACGGATGTGATATACAAAGTAGATGGTCTTCGTTCTCCTGTTGCTCGTTCTTCCGCTTCTTTATTTTTTACTCTTTTCTTTTGTTCCATTGGTATTCTGAGATCGACTGCGGGGCACCTTTGTACGGTCATAAGCATCTGACATTTACAATCGTTGACCTCGTTGGCAACTGTAGTTCCACATTCACAAGTGCAATAATTTCAATCACTTAATATGGGCCTTGGTACCATGTAACAAACTACTTTGTCTTCGTTTCGGAGTATATGGACTCATCATCAGTACTTCGTTTAATTCGTCAAATGCTTTCTGACACACGTCGGACTACACAAATTTGATGCCCTTTTTCAGTAATTGCATAAGCGGTCGTGCTAAACCCTCAAATCCTCTCACAAATTTTCTACAATAATTCTTGAGGCCCAGGAAAGACTGTCGCTCTTTGATTGTCTGTGGTACAGGAAAATCTTACATCACCTATATTAACCTGAGATCAGTCCTCACATCACCCTTACTAATTACAGGACCCAAGCAATTTACTTCTTCCAGTGACAACTCACTGTCAAATGTGCAGCCCGTAATATCTTGAACACTTCCCTCAGTCGCTGCCTATATTTTTCTGTATCCCTTGAAAAAACGGCTGTGTCGTCCAGATACACTAAACACTGATGAGATTTCAATCCCTCAAACACTCTGTCTAACAAACGATGAAATGTTGGTGGTACATTCTTTAAACCAACCTTCTGGTGACGAACAGACCCGAACTATTTGTAACAGTTCACGCAGAACAGGGAATCAGCGATCATAAAGCGGTTACTGCATCGATGATTTCAGCCGTAAATAGAAATATTAAAAAAGGTAGGAAGATTTTTCTGTTTAGCAAAAGTGACAAAAAGCTGTTTCAAAGTACCTGACGGCTCAACACAAAAGTTTTGTCTCAAGTACAGATAGTGTTGAGGATCAGTGGACAAAGTTCAAAACCATCGTACAATATGCGTTAGTTGAGTATGTGCCAAGCGAGACTGTAAGAGATGGAAAAGAGCCACCGTGGTACAACAACCGAGTTAGAAAACTGCTGCGGAAGCAAAGGGAACTTCACAGCAAACATAAACATAGCCAAAGCCTTGCAGACAAACAAAAATTACGCGAAGCGAAATGTAGTGTGAGGAGGGCTATGCGAGAGGCGTTCAATGAATTCGAAAGTAAAGTTCTATGTACTGACTTGGCAGAAAATCCTAAGAAATTCTGGTCTTATGTCAAAGTGGTAAGTGGATCAAAACAAAATGTCCAGACACTCTGTGACCAAAATGGTACTAAAACAGAGGATGACAGACTAAAGGCCGAAATACTAAATGTCTTTTTCCAAAGCTGTTTCACAGAGGAAGACTGCACTGTAGTTCCTTCTCTAGATTGTCGCACAGATGACAAAATGGTAGATATCGAAATAGACGACAGAGGCTCAAATGGTTCAAATGGCTCTGAGCACTATGGGACTCAACTGCCGAGGTCATTAGTCCCCTAGAACTTAGAACTAGTTAAACCTAACTAACCTAAGGACATCACAAACATCCATGCCCAAGGCAGGATTCGAACCTGCGACCGTAGCGGTCTTGCGGTTCCAGACTGCAGCGCCGTTAACCGCACGGCCACTTCGGCCGGCGACGACAGAGGGATAGAGAAACAATTAAAATCGTTCAAAAGAGGAAAGGCCACTGGACCTGATGGGATACCTGTTCGATTTTACACAGAGTACGCGAAGGAACTTGCCCCCCCCCCCCCCCCCCCTTCTTGCAGCGGTGTACCGTAGGTCTCTAGAAGAGCGTAGCGTTCCCGAGGATTGGAAAAGGGCACAGGTCATCCCCGTTTTCAAGAAGGGACGTCGAACAGATGTGCAGAACTATAGACCTATATCTCTAAACGTCGATCAGTTGTAGAATTTTGGAACACATATTATGTTCGAGTATAATGACTTTTCTGGAGACTAGAAATCTACTCTGTAGGAATCAGCATGGGTTTCGAAAAAGACGGTCGTCTGAAACCCAGCTCGCGCTATTCGTCCACGAGACTCAGAGGGCCATAGACACGGGTTCACAGGTACATGCCGTGTTTCTTGACTTCCGCAAGGCGTTCGATACAGTTCCCCACAGTCGTTTAATGAACAAAGTAACAGCATACGGACTATCAGACCAATTGTGTGATTGGATTGAAGAGTTCCTAAATCACAGAACGCAGCATGTCATTCTCAATGGAGAGAAGTCTTCCGAAGTAAGAGTGATTTCAGGTGTGCCGCAGGGGAGTGTCATAGGACCGCTGCTATTCACAATATACATAAATGACCTTGTGGATGACATCGGAAGTTCACTGAGGCTGTGGTGTATCGAGAGGTTGTAACAGTGGAAAATTGTACTGAAATGCAGGAGGATCTGCAGCGAATTGACGCATGGTGCAGGGAATGGCAATTGAATCTCAATGTAGAAAAGTGTAATGTGCTGCGAATACATAGAAAGATAGATCCCTTATCATTTAGCTACAAAATAGCAGGCCAGCAACTGGAAGCAGTTAATTCCATAAATTATCTGGGAGTGCGCATTAGGAGTGATTTAAAACGAAATGAACATTTAAAGTTGACCGTTGGTAGAGCAGATGCCAGACTGAGATTCATTGGAAGAATCCTAAGGAAATGCAATCCGAAAACAAAGGAAGTAGGTTACAGTACGCTTGTTCGCCCACTGCTTGAATACTGTTCAGCAGTGTGGGATCCGTACCAGATAGGGTTGATATAAGAGATAGAGAAGATCCAACGGAGAGCAGCGCGCTTCGTTACGGAAATGATAAATAAACTCCAGTGGAAGACTCTGCAGGAGAGACGCTCAGTAGCTCGTTACGGCCTTTTGTTAAAGTTTCGAGAACATACCTTCACCGAAGAGTCAAGCAGTATATTGCTCCCTCCTACGTATATCTCGCGAAGAGACCATGAGGATAAAATCAGAGAGATTAGAGCCCACACAGAAGCATACCGACAATCGTTCTTTCCACGAACAATACGAGACTGGAATAGAAGGGAGAACCGATAGAGGTACTCAAGGTACCCTCCGCCACACACCGTCAGGTGGCTTGCGGACTATGGATGTAGATGTAGATATTCTTCTATACTGACAATGTCCGCAAGGTACTCAAAACACAGTCTTTGATTTATCGTCTTTGATTTATCTCTAACTGATAGTATCCACTCCTCAAGTCCAGCGTAGCGAAGGCTCAGTCTTTTTAGTCTGGCCAACCCCAGATGCCAGCCAATGACAAGAGATGTCTTCCACATATGATGACACATCCTCCGACGACGTGCCAGGGAAGGAAGTAATAAGTTCCGCAGCTGCTGGGTCCACCCCAAGACTCTGCGATTTCAACAACCCTAACTTTTCTGCTATCTAGTTATTCACAAATGTATTCTCTGCTCTTAACCACGCTGTCCCATTATTTGCTGAATGGATAGCTTCC
This sequence comes from Schistocerca nitens, assembly GCF_023898315.1. Lineage (NCBI taxonomy): Eukaryota > Metazoa > Arthropoda > Insecta > Orthoptera > Acrididae > Schistocerca > Schistocerca nitens. Next base: position 611,517,016 of record NC_064615.1, read on the forward strand.
TCACTTGAGGCACCTTGCGTCTCTGATTCCGTCTTTGCATCACCGTCACTCACATTTACGAATTCAACAACAAACCAACAAGAACAGAACACATCATAGTCAATAAGGCTATCACATATATTTTTCATCTCTAATCATGAGCCACCAGACTCCCTGCATTGTGTCGCCATAGCCGGCCAGTGTGGCCGAGCGGTTCTAGGCGCTTCAGCCTGGAACCGCGCGACCGCTACGGTCGCAGGCTCGAATCCTGCCTCGGGCATGGATGTGTGTGATGTCCTTAGGTTAGTTAGGTTTAAGTAGTTCTAAGTTCTAGGCGACTGATGACCTCAGATGTGAAGAACCATAGTGCTCAGAGCCATTTGAACCATTTGTCTCGCCATATGGTGAAAACAAGGGGCGGAATGCTCAAGTAAATTATACTGCGCGCATTACATGGGCTCTAACCGTGCACCAGTTCCTCCGGCCTCCAAGTATGGGGTTCTGATTGTCCCTAACTCTCGACTACATGATTATTAACAAAACGCTTAGAATATTCTCAGTCATCTCAGAATGAAGATACCATAGGCTGCAGTTCATAAGTCACTCTGCGTCAAGTGGTACACCTTCTGCTGTCAACACGTGGCGACGTCAGCTCTCCTAACACCACTCTATAGGGATGGGGTCGATTTAAGCGCCCCTCCATAATGTGAGCGGTGGAGTGCCAGGCTGTTGGGTGGTTGAGAGAAATATTTTATTATTAGACTTCAGTTACATATCTCGTCATTAACAATGTGAGACAGTCACGCCCCACACTGGCATGGCAAGCCAGGATCAGGAGGGTGTTGGCTTCTGCCACGGTGTAGAGGCACATGCATCAGCGCCCTGTGTTGCTGATTTCACGACGAGTAGTGGCCAGTGGTTTGTCAATGAGAAAAGGCCCTGAGATAAACAGCGTCCAGTGGACAGACTCAGGCAAATTTTCAGTACCACTCGAAACTAGTAGCATGCAGACTTAGACTCTACACAGAGCCCCTCTTCATCTACAACTCGAAATAAATAAATAAATAAATATCTCTGTGACTCTAAATAGGACACTCGCCACTTTTCGCGTTTTAGCTGCTTGTTTGAAGGCAATGTCAGAGAGAAAAAAGTTTCTGAATCCTACAGCTACTGTTCATCACTTTTCTGAAACGCTGAGTGCACATAATTTGTATTTGCTGCTGGAGTTAGAGATATCGAGTCACTTATTCTTTTATTTTCCTCTCATTTCGAAAACCACTAGTGTCTAGGCGCAGACGGGAAAATCAGAACAATTACAGACATAAAAGCTCGTGACATATTTCGAAACCCACAACAGATCGTGAGAAAAATATAGACATACAGCAGATCGTATGTCGAAAATATTCTCCAGCATATCAGCAAAATAGCTGGAATTTACGGCGAATTTTCCATGTCCTATAGATACCAGTATGGAGATGCCCTAAAGCCACAGTGGCGGGTGGTGGTCAGCGTCCCAACTGTCCGAACCAGAGGAGGCTGGTCCGCCTGGGCTTGTCTCTGAGCACTTGAACAAAAAAGACATCACGTGACTCTCTGACTTCACAGACCTTTCTGAAGAGACCTTGTTCCGCCCCAGTTCGGTTCAAAAATGTTCAAACGTTTGTGAAATCTTATGGGACTTAACTGCTAAGGTCATCAGTCCCTAGCTTACACACGACTTGAGCAAACCTGGAACCTAAAAATGCTGAAATTTTGGATTTTCAGTTTATTGTGAAATAAAATACTACAGATCTTCCTCTTCAAAATTACATATTAATCTTACCTGTAGCTCAACTCCAAGTACTGAAAATATTATTTTCAGTAATCTGCTGTAGAGGGCATGTCGCGACATTGAATTTCCATGGATACATGTTCATTGAAAACATCGGTTTTCAAAACTTCCGGTCTTTCCAAAGATTTTATATTATGTTGGCAACTCGATTTGATAGGCAACTGTTTTGTCTGCGTATTGTAGTGTTTGGATACTGTTGTTTACATTGAGCATTTGGTGGTTATTGCACAATTTGTGTTGTATTTCTATTGCGTAAATGGTACTTATCAAATATGCTTCGATTTAGTAACAGAGTTTACAAGAGGAAGAAGCCTCCTCCGAGGTACACTAGTGGAACTGTGACAATTTCTCCGACCTTGGGAAATGATTCTGAAAATAGTGAGGTTATTCATGAAGTGAAATCTACTCCTGTCTCTAGCACAAGCAAGAAGTTGCATGGATCAACTGAAAAGTACTGCAGTTTATTGGAGAAGTGTAGTGAGGATAATGTTAACGAAATAATTAACATTTCATTGCTCTCAAAGGTGATTGAGAGTTCAGTACTGTGTAAGGAATGTTGCAAATTGAGTATGTCAGTAAATGTCAAGCGACACATAGGACTTGCAGCAGAAATCTGTCTCCATTGTACTAGTTTTCATTATAGTGTTTCATTTTGGAACTCAGAATATGTCGAAATAGGCCAAGGTGAAACTGATAGAAAAGCAAGTACTATGGTGTAAATATTAGATGTGATTATGCTCTAAGGTCAATCGGTAAGGGATACTCTGCTGGTCAAATGTTTTGTGATGTAGTGAATCTACCACCACCACCAACGAAATTCTCAAAATATAACTCGATTGTTGGATCCTGTGTTGAAGATATTGCCCAAGAATCCATGAAAGAAGCAGTGGAGGAGGCTGTGGCGGTGAATGAAGAAATTCCAGATGTTCAGAATCCTCAGGACCTGACTGTCGCACTAGATGGCAGAAGCGCAGGCACACTTCACATAATGGGGTAATAACGGCAACAAGTGCTGATACTACAAAAGTTATAGATGTTGTAATTAAATCCAAGCATTGTAGGTGTCCTAAAAGAGTGAAGGATGAGCATGCAGAAAACTGTCGAAGGAATTACAGTGGGTCTAGTGGGGCCATGGAAGTTTCCGGTGTGAAAGACATTTTCGGTCGCTCCCTTCTGTGGTACAAGGTCAGATACCTACAGTTCCTGGGTGATGGTGATTCGAAGTCTTTTGCTGCTGTATCTGAGCTGAAACCTTATGGAAATGATGTTACCATTACTAAACAGGAGTGCATAGGTCACGTTCAGAAACATATGGGAACAAGGCTGTGTCAACTGAAGACCACAATGAAAGGCCAAGTACTCAGTGATGGAAAACCTTTGGGTGGAGCTAAAAGATTGACAGACGAGGTAATCAACAGATTGCAGAGAGACTATGGACTGGCAATAAGACAAAATACTCACAGTGCTGATGCAATGGAAAAGGCTGTAATGGCACTTTACTGCCACACCTTATCGACTGACGAGGAACCACTAAATGGACTATGCCCACAGGGACCCAATTCCTGGTGCAAGTACAACAAATTTCAGGGATCTGAACGTGTATACAAGCATCATCACAGTCTACCAGAAACTGTCATGAAGGCTATAAAACCAATTTTCAGAGATCTTTCTGCAACTGAACTTTTGAAGAAATGTCTCCATGGACGTACACAAAATCAAAATGAGAGTGTGAATAATGTAATTTGGACCAGAATTCCAAAAAAAGTGTTTTTGGAAATTCATACTCTTCATTTTGGAGTATATGATGCCATTGCTACATACAACAAAGGTAACATTATAAAGTGCAATGTGCTGCAGAAGTTGGATGTGATGCCCGGAAAGTACATGGTGAGTGCAATGATGTCGATAGATAATGAGAGGAAACGGGATGCTGAAAGGAAAGAAAAGGAGCGTGAGAGGAAAGCCAGACAAAGAATGAAAGGTGCGAAAAGAAGGCTAGATGGGGAGATGTCTAGTGACAGTGAAAACCCCTCTTATGGTGCTGGACTCCACTAAAATGTTGGTGAAACTTTGAAACTCTTTTCCACAAGTTCACTTTTTTGCCATATAAGGAACATTTTCTGCTAAACTATTAGAGATAAAGACTTAAAATTTTCAAGGAATGTAAACAGTGCCAATATACACCTTGTATCATAGCCTTTTTGTGATACATGATTGATAACAGATTTTATTTCAAAGATACTATGCCAAAAAATGTGTCAATTATTTTCAGTAACAAAATAATTAATATCTCCCCAAAAAACACCAATAAATTAAAATTCATATGGTACATGGTATTAAATATATGTAATATTATACTGTAAAAGTTTCATCATTATGGTGTTAATAGTTCATAAGAAAATGTTCCTTACATTTAACATTGGAGGTATAGGACGTTGTGGGTCCCCTTAACCTAAATTATCCTAAGGACAAACACACACACCCATGCCCGAGGGAGGACTCGAACCTCCGCCGGGACCAGCCGCACAGTCCATGACTGCAGCGCCCTAGACAGCTCGGCTAATTCCGCGCGGCCCTGTTCGGTTCGAACCAGTCTGTAGAGACCCCTATGCTCCCTCCATAAAGGAAGTCTTTTGACTCTGACGTCATGGAACTTCCTCTGAATTAAGCATTCAGATTGGCTCTTAATAAACTTACCCACCAAATTGCTGCTGCTAGTGTGGGAACATTATCTGCCACTTTCTATAGAAGAATAAATTACGAGAATTTCAGAAGCAAACTATTTTTGCAGGTCAAGAAAACATACAGCAGTCATTTTACACTGAAGTTAAACCCTGCAAAAGTGGTCTACAAATCGTGAAATACGGAAACAATCGCCAAAGGCACTTCGTTAATTACACTGCTCTGCTACTGTCGAGGAGAGTTTAAATTTTTCTGCGTGAAACCGATCTCCAACGAGGCTATATCACCACAAACGATTGTACCACCATACCATATCGTTGTAGTAAACACACTTCGTATCCTGCACCGTACAGAATCATCACTTCCGTATCCTGCATATAGCTATCGACCATCAGACACTCATACATACACCGCGAAGGTACACTGATCCCAAAAACACAAGCACATACATCGTATATAGTCGCAGCGCTAGATTTGCCCCACGAGGTCGTCGGTCATGCAGCACTGCCAATGGGGACGGGGCAATTGCCCCTGCACACACTGGCCTGATGCGCGATCAGAGCCTCTCCACAGACAGTGGTCACCCTCCGAACTGATGTACAAAATGTACAAAGTCTGGGCTGATTCCCCTGGCACAAATGAATGCGTTGACCGTACTGTTTCTGATCTGACCACCTTGCTGCTGTAGTTTTTGCAAGGAATTGCGACCATCTCCATTTAACATCTGCCAATGGGAAATGTTTCATCAATTGTGAATGAATCTATCGATGTCGAAACCGATATCAGCTGCAATATCCGGTTTTACACGCCAGAAAACGACGTATTTGTGACAACATTATGCTGAAATCATCGAGTAGCATATGAAAATTTACAGAATTTCATTATTTCCACATGGTTTGTCAGAATATGATACCATTTACGTGACTGTTCTCGATATCAACCACATATCAGTATGCTATCGAGCGCTTCCGCAGTATAATTCTGAAGATGAAGAGTGGAAATTATATCTCTAGAAAGCCAAATTTTAGCGAGTTCATTATGTGTGATATGTTGCGAACCATTGAGTAACTAGAGACTCGTCTCATTTGTGAAGATTTTTACATGAAAACTCGAAAATAGAGGAAACTGGTAGCTCCACTCGAATTTTTAACGAATATCGATGTCAATCATAAAAAAGTTTCCAGATCATCCATGTACTTTACAGAGTCAACTAAGGTTTTAATAACTACAATTATATGTTTCTCATGTCTAGAGGATGTAACGGAACATATTAAAGGCTTTACTTTAATGAAGTATGCGATCCCTTCCAAATTCAACCAGTTTAACGAGTATTTATGATTATAGAAAAGTTATTGTGTATGTTAACAATGATTGCACAACATGTCTCCATAAACAGTCAACCCATTAAATTATACTGAATAACTGACCCACACAAAAGTTTATATCACTTGATCACTGATACAGCAAATGTCATCATGAAAAACACTAACTTTATCTTAAATAATTAATATGAAGTATGAAAAATAGTGGCCAACTTAAGTATTTTGGATCTCCTTAAATAAAAATCACCCAGTGAAACCTATTTGTTCACTAGGAGCGTTTTCACTCAGTATTCACGTAATCAATCCTATTTTAGACGAAAACCAATGTAATTCTTAATAATTCATGTTACTTACTTATTTATGCAAATTAGAGAAGTCAGTTGACAAACTTCTAAAAAACGGCCTTTTTGTAACAAAGAATTATTCTGTCAAGTCAACAAATCTGTCTGTCATTTTAATAACATGTTAAATTATGTCACTCGATGCAAATTAATAACTTTTCTGCACAAATTATGATAACAGATGTACATGTGACTCATAAACTATATCTCTTTTTAGTAGTTCTTTGACAATGTTATAAATACAAGCAGCGAGAAGGGTCGAGAGAGCAGTCGGAGGCAGTGGGGCAGTCGGAATGTCACTTTGGTGAAGTGTGTTTCTGTGTTATTGTTTGGCAAAACAATGCAAAGAACATGTAAAGGAAGTACTACTTTGTGTTGTGTTATGGTCTTTGGTGGACAGTGGAATTAATATGGCCACAAAAGTAATAAATATTTGATATTTACATATGTGTTGGTTTCGCTCGTTCTTTATCATCAAAAGCACATGAAAAACACGGGACCTCATGTGTTTACCCTAGACAGCCAGATTTAGAGCCAGCATCAGCAACGAGACACAGCAGCGATCCAGCAAGCAGCAGCGATTACTACAATACAATACATTGTAATGGCGCCAACCTAACATCAAGTGCTAACAAGCTCCGTAAATGGGAGTGAAATAGTGCGTTTACAGCAATTAGCAAGATATCAACGACTTAGGCGGACCATTACAAGGACCAACAAATGTAAAGACATTTGCTGTTTTTCACCATCTAGGTGCAAACAACACATCAGAATCGATGTTCTCTCAACCAAATAAAGATGGGAAATTTGTAGAAAGGCAGTGCAAGCAATCACAAATTTCCTTTATCAAGGAAGATAATGCAATACTGACCAAGGTGAATTCTTGCATCACTTCAAAGATATGTGACATAGTATAGTGTCAGTGGCATTAGGAAATATTTGTAATTGCAAACACTGAACATGGCTCCACACCTGATAGAATCCCTATCTGATTCTATACAGAAGTTGCAGCCTAGTTAATCGCCACCTCCCCCCCCCCCCCTTTTCCCTCACTCTCCCATATGCCATGGTACACCCTTAGGCTCTTCGAGAAGTGGTAGATGTGATGTAGAGAGAGAAACTATTATTTTAAGTTAATTGAACTAGAGCAAAACACTGTTGCTAGGCTTCTGCTTATGTGTAGCCAAGAATATATGTGGGAGTTGCAACTCCCATGAGCATGAGTGGTGAACGGAAGTCTCACTTGCTGTGGTGAAATGTTATCCTGTGCAGCCACTGATGGAAGGTGTTATGGTGGAACACTATGGAATAACCAAAGAGCCTGTATTGGCAATGAATGTTATTTAAAATGTAATATATTGGACTTACTCTATTGTACATGGACCAGAGAGAAGGAGGAGCCTGGTACTCATTGAAAAGTACATTGTATTAATGATTAATCTGACAATATAATGGTTGAAATATTGGAACTCTGTTATGAATGCTTTTGTTATTTGAGGAGAGAAATGAGCTCTTTTTCCAGCTAATTCACAAAATAATTGGCATTGGGGTTCTGAGCACTGTGAAGAAGATTATTATCTGGGATTGAATAGCAGGACCAACTCTACAAGAAAATTTATAGGTGACCGTAACACCCAGAAGATATTAGCAAACAAACTGGATCTACAAAAGTCATGCACTATTTCAGGAGGATCTATGTAACTTGTAGGTTTGAAATCTCCCTGTGAGCACTAGGCACCATGACACAAAAAGTGCACTAGAAGTGATCCACAAAACTATTATCTAATGTAATTGACAGCCATCTGTTCTAGAATCTTTGAATATACTCTAACGTCAAACATAATGAGGTATCTCAAACACAGTAACCTCCTTCATGCCAACCAGTATGGATTCTGAAAAAATCAGTCATGTGAAATTCAACTTGCACTTTTTTATTACACCCTGAAGTCATGGATCAAGGCAATCAGGCAGACCACCAAGCCAAGCTCCCACATTGACTTCTTTTTGAAAGCAGAACCCACTCTTAGTATAATTAGAAGATGATTTCCTTCACTGATTGTTTTCAAGTGCATTCTTGCCAGAATTGTACCTTGAAGAAAGCATTATGTTGGTAATGTCACAGGAAAGAACATTTGTGTATGTGTGCCATTGTGCAGTTAGAAACAGGTCAACAGCTGAAGTTTGTTTCCGAATTGGAAGCCAGCATCAGGAGAGTCACAGAAGTGAGTGGCTGAACTCTTGGTAGACTCAAAGCCTGTAACCTTTCAGGTAGACATTGGTTCCTTGGTATCATTCATGGACTGAGACATGTTCATACAGCAAGAGTCCCCAAGTGCCACAATGCAACCCATTTAAGTACAGTGGTCAGCATGTCCACATAAAAAGCAAGATTTCTATGTGAACATGGGAAGGTAACATACCACCTATCATTGCTAGTACAGTAGCATCTCCCAATGTGCAATATGAATTATACATTCTTACCATGTGTGTTTTCTTGGTACAGGACAATGTTAGCCTGATTATCAGATGCCATTTGTATTCAAGATCTGCATGACCTTTGTAAAGAACTCTAGGAGTATTCATGTCTGGTTTAGATATGGTGCATTCATTTTAAGCACACATACAACTTTGTTATGTATTTATAGCTCACTATGTCCCACACATGCTTAGGAATAAGTAAATTGTTAACTATATAGGCTGCATAAGTTACATGTTATCAAGCCAGTAGCTGCTAGATCCCAAGCTAAACCACTCGTGCCATTTACAACAGTAATGGAAAACTTTGATTCTGTGGTGATTGTACAGCCACAGTGAACATGCTGTCAGTTATGGGTTTCTATCCATTGCCGTGACTAGAAGATTTGTTTGCTAAACTGAAAGGTTGTGAGTTTTTCCTCACTGAGACTTATCAGATGCATAATTGCAACTGGCACTTGAAACAAGTTGCAGCAATTATTATTTATCAACTTTCTTTTTGGTTTATGCAGGTACAAATTATTACTGTTTGAAATTGCCAGTGCTCTTTAATATTTCAATGGTTACTCGAAAATCTAATTCAATTACAGTGGTGACATTACAATTTCAGGAGCAAACTATCAAAAACATTTTCAGAATCTGTGAACCTTGTTTATCATTCTTCATAAAGCAGGATTAAAATGTAAAATGAGCAAATGGCATTTTCATTTTTCCCAGCCCAGAATTCAATGTATTGGCTTTGTTCTAGGTAATAAGTAATCTCACTAATTTAGCACAACATATAACAGCCACTGAAAAAGTGTCAGCTCCATAATCACCTAGAGAGTTTCATTCCTTTCTCATCAAATTCAATTACTAAGTGTTTTAAACCAACTGTGCAAGAAAGCAGTAAATTCTGTGTTGTCAACAGCTTGCAATTGCAAATTCCTGTCAATCAAATTCGTCATTAAGTTAGCAGTTTAACTACACGCATATTCCCCAGGAAGGACATTATTTATGGCCAAATATGTCTCAAAGTGTGACATCAGTGCAGTACTTTTGCAAAATTATGAGAATAGGCTTGGGCATCCTACTTCTTGTGCCCCAAAAAACCCATACATGTGATCAGCAGAATTATGCCCATATCAAAAAGGAAGCCCTAATAACCAGTTTTTTCATTAAAAAAAGTTGCATGTTTATCTCTATGGTGCAAAATTCACCTCAACTGACTTAAATTGCACTTTCTAGCCAAAAAGCTAGGCTTCCTGAGAGAGCAGCCCAACGACTACAGTGAAGTCTTAAGCGAAGACCACACCATTAAGGCCTATTGGCCAACCGGCATGCACACAACTTCCGATACATTATCAAGAATGCCAAAGGTACTGGATCTCAATTTTGATTCGAGAGATGACACCTGCTGCCAACTTGATGAAGGACTCATCCAATGAGTGCAATTTTTCCAGGTCATCACATTGCAGATAGCCACTTTCACAGCTAGTGACCTATTTGTGGTTTGTACAAAGTGTTGTGTTAAGGGCAGGTCGACAGAACAACTTCACACAATCACTGACCCAGCACTGCAGACCTTTTTTGTTATCTATCACTTTCTGACCTCATTTCAGAGCTTACTTTTGTTAATCACTGAAGGAAAAGAATACTGGGCTATTATGCCACCACAAGTCTGTCCCCATGTTCTCCTGCTCCTCCACCAAAGTTACTGTGAAGTTGCTAGAATGAAGTCACTAACCCAGAGCTATGCCTACTGGCCAGGTATACATGCTGAAACTGAATGATCTGCTTGCACTTGCAGTGAATGTGACTGCCATCATAAGCCAAGCCATATATGTTGTTTTTGCTATGGTCAAACACTGTTGGACCTAGGCAGCAGTGCCAACACATAGATTTTGTGAAACATTCCTAAGAAAATAGGTGGCTGTTAGCCATTAATGTCTTCTCCATATCTGTATTTGACTTTGTAGTTGTGATGTGCAGTACTGCTGCAGAAGCCAGTGATGTCTAAAAATTTTTCCTTTGAGGGGCTTCTGACAATGCACTGTATTTCATAACCAAAGCCTTTCAGCCCTTTTCTAACTGTGATGGTATTAAAGATTTGCTTTCCCCCACTGTATCAGCTAATAATCAACACTGGAATCCCTAACAATGTTTCTCATTACTTGTGGCACCTATTCTGCCATTTCAGAGTGGCACATGGAGTGCCCACTGAACACTGCAGCAGGAGATTTACCAGCCTCGACCTGAACTTGGTTGTCATTCAGATTAGCAGAGAGAAGTGGTCACACCAGCACATGGGCATTGCTTCTCCCATGTGGAGACAGAGAGCAGCTTTGGGAATGGAAGCAAAATCAGCTTGGGTCTGGTGTGGCTGTGGTCTCCATCACCATCACTGCCACCAACACCACAACTATTGCCTCTACCTCTTGGGCTTCAACAGTTGCTGCTACTATCACTGCCAGTCCTGCAGCCATTGCGCCTCTCTCTGTTGGCATATCAAGGAAGCTGCAACAACAGTTTCCTTGCTGACATTTCATGGTGATCCAGACATCGTCACACTGTCTCTGTGTATACTTATATTTCTGAAAATAAGCCCATTTCCTTACTTATGATGCATGAAATGACCGTGTGATCATTTGAAGTCAAAGAAACAATATATCTGTCCTATTGGGTGCTAGTTACATGTGATCATTGATATCAGATGGCACTGAGTATAGTCCTCGGAACTCATTGCCTCCACATGCACATGACAGTCATGGGATCATGACCAACATGAGTAATGCTATCATGGAACAATAAACCATATTCTCAGTAAGTCATGATCTTGTCACTATCAAATTCTGACACATGCTGATAGATGCCTCTTCTTCTTACATAAGGCATAACACAACCTTCTCACAAACAATATATTAGAAAAAGGGTAGATTGCTATGGACCATAAAGTTAACCCATTGAGTTTTCAGGCAGGCACAACAAAGAAACAGCTACATATTATAGCTTTTGGCTAAAGCCATCTTCAACAAAAAAAAAAAAAAACCTCACACATTCACACAAGTAAGCACACCTCACACACACATGACCGCTACCACTGGCACCTCCAATCAGAATGTGACTGTCACATGAAGAGCAGAGGCAGGCAAGGGGGAGGGAGGGCAGGGTATGGGTGGGGAGAGAAGAGCGCTGTCTGGTGGGATGTGCAGGGACTAGACTGTCAGATGCAGTGTCAGGAGGTCGGAGGGATGAGCTTGGGAGCTGGTGGGCAGGGGTGGCAGGTGGCAGGGGGGGGGGGGGAAAGGAGAGAAGCAAGGAAGGGGAAGGATGGGTAGTTGTATTGGCAGAAAGTGGCATGCAAAGGAGGTGAGGGGATGTGAAAAGAGAGGAGGTGATAGGACAAGGGGTTGGAAAATGTCATAGCGGTCCCCTATCAGTTAGAGGGCCCAGACAACAGACAAGCAAGGTAGGCTGCCGACCTCACTTCAAGAGCACAGATTGAAACATCACCAGTGGATGTAAACAATAACAGGCTTTCTGCATAAACATGGAACTACTTTGTGAAAAGCCATGTGACAGTAATCCACCAATTGGAACTGATGTGACTAGAGGTAGCAGTGGTCGGTCCACAGGTGTATTGTTTAATTCAACAATTGAACCCTGAGCAGTCCCATCGTGATCTCTCATTTACCCATATTAAGGGCTGCCTTTCTGAGTACTTTTACGCACAAACACACATCACCTCAGCCCATCAGACTATCTTTCCTTGTCTAAAATCCCCAGGTCAGACATATCGGGAATGGATTATGTGGTGCACACGACTTCTAACAAACACCGAACAACGTGCTCCAGTACGCGGCCGCCAAATACATTGCTGGCCGCACTTCTCTGGGCGGCCCTCTGCTTCCTTCGCTGGCCTTCTTCACACGCATCGCTCCCTTACGTGGCCGAGAAATACATCGCTGGCCGCACTTCTCCGGGCGGCTCGCGGCTACCATCACAGGCCACCTTCGCGCGCGCGCGTTTGTCAGCACACAGCAATTGGCTGCGCCAGGAAACATTGCGATTGGTTTTCCCTGGAAAATAGCGACCCCAGCCGACGGCTCCATTAACTAGCAAGCCTTATATAAAGCCGGCCGCCGCCGCAAACGACAGTTCTCATCGGGAAGTGCAGTACGCCGTGTTCCAGTTGCTTGTGGATGACTCGCCGCCCACTCGAGGTTACCTGGCTGCTCGGCGGAAATTTTGCGCCTTCACTCGGAGAGACTGAACTTCACTGGACTTGGGAATAATTACGGGATGTGCACCCCACCATGCATATTTGGACATTGGTATAACCAAGTTTTAATTATGCCTTACTTCTGAGTGTAAGCCTGGGTAGACGCTTGGCTAACATAATTGTTAAAAAGTGATTTGTGATTTAATAACCCAGACTGAAGAGGTTATTGTGTTATTCCTGGTTATAACAGATTACAATGCTGCAGGGTCTTTCCCACAATTCCAAATTCCAGTGCACCAATGTTACCTGCAAGCAGTCTTATGCCTCTTCATTGGTTCGCGAAATGGTGGTGTTTTACACACCAAATGAGAGGTCTTCGAGCTGATATTTTTAAGTTATGGGGCCCATCCCTTGACACCTGTCTGCCCATCATTCGTGTGTTTGAACAGTCTCACCAGCTACAACAGCTATGTCTTGATCCAGCTGTTCCCGCGGCTTGCCAGTTGTCTAGTGCTGAGTGGAAGTCCTGTCGATCTGATGGTACATCCTGTGACAGAAAGTCTTTTGCCCGTTTTCCATCCTGTCCAACGATTAGAGTGCCACCACCAGCAAGCAAGGTGCATGGCTTGCAGCAAAGTGGGCCATATCGCCATGGTCTGTCAGGCTTCACAGAAACATCGTGTAGATGCTATGCTTCCTGTGAATGGACAGGCTCATCACGAATCATCACCTCAAGACCTGGAAGCCTCCCATTCCACTGACAGACAAGTCTTGTCCATCATTCCTCAGTCGGGAGCCCATTTCCTCATAACCTTGTTACCTAGGAGGTCGCGCATATTCCGGTGGTCTTCCAAATTGACACAGCACCATCCGTTTCTATTGTGGATACTGCCACATACCAATGCTTGGCTCGCCAGCTTTGTTCCCATACACTCGTGTCTTGCATAGTTTCAATAATCACCCTATATCAGTCGATGGCGTTTTTTTCACACAAATCTCTTACAAGGGTCGTTCCTTCACTACTCAGTTTTTGGTGGTTGACTCGCCTGGCACTACTAAACTTTGGGTGTGGGCATTTTTGGTTGTCTGGGTTTTTCAGTGTGGGACTAGGTACAGGCAGTTTCGATCCACTCCTTAGATACCCTCCTCAACCTGTTGCTCAGCAAACAAGAAACTTTGTTCTCACTCTCCACACCAGGAGCGAAGGGTTTCACCAACGCATGTTCAGCTTCTTCACTCTTCTGTCCTTCGTTTTTTAAAGGCCCGCCCAGTCCCCTTTGCTCTCCGAGACAGGCTCCAGGTGGAACTTCACCGATTGCAAGAAGAAGGCAATCTTTCTCCCATTGCGCATTGCTGCTGTGTGATACCTATCATGATAGATGAGAAGTCGAATGGCGCTTTACGCATCTGTAGCGATTTTAAGGTAACGATAAATTCTTAGTCCGTCATTGATGCAAATCCTGTCCCATCGGTGGATGACATCTTCACACGTCTTGCAGGCTCAACCATTTTCCCCAAAATTGATTTTCGGGATGCTTCCTTGCAACTGCCGTTGAGGAATTGCAACAGATCCTAGTTATCAATATGCCGTGTGGCCTTTTCCAGTACAGCCGCCTCCTGTTTGGCATTGCCAGCGCCCCTGCCATTTTCTAATGTTATTTGGAACGCCTCACAAGTCAGGTGCCTGGTGCGGCAAGCTATCTAAACGATGTCATCATCAGTGGCTTAACTGCAGTGAATCTCACAGATAAGCTGGATAGGCAGTTCCAGGTTTTTCCGACGCTAATCTGCGTTGCTGGAAAGAAAAGTGTGACTTATTTTGCGCGAGAGGTCAGTTATCTTGGGTTCACAATTGATGCCCGCGGCCTACACACCTATAAGGAGTATGTCAAGATGATTCAAAACCTGCCTCCTCCCACCAATGTGAAGCAATTGCAATCCGTCTTTGGTCAAATCAACTATTATCGGCGTTTTATACCCTATGCAGCCGAGATTTCGGCGCCCCTGACGATATTATTGCGCAAGGGTGCACGTTGTGTTTGGGACAGGGCGTGTGAGCAGGCTTTCACACGTCTCAAGTTGGCTCTCTCCCGCCCTGCTTGTCTGGCTGCTTACGATCCTTCCCTGCCCCTCATTGTCACCGCTGATGCATCGGACTATGGCCTGGGTGCAGTACTCTCGCAAGTGGTCAACGGTGTTGAGAGGCCAGTGGCTTTAGCATCCAAAAAATTGACTGGCGCTCAAACCAAATATAGTCAAATTGAAAAGGAATTTTTGGCACTGGTTTTCGCCTTGAAATTCTACAATTTCGTCTATGGTCATCATTCCACTCTGCAGACTGACCAAAAACCTTTGGTTTCTTTGTTTCATTTGGTTGCTGTGGTACTCACCTGGACAGTGCGCCGCCTCCAGCATTATGTGCTCTTCCTGGCGGTGTTCGACTTTGATACTGTCTGTCACACCTCTGAACGGCACGCAAATGCCGATTTTCTGTCCTGGCTGCCTGCCGGGATGGGCCATGCGTTTGACGTCTCCCCATTGGTTTGTTTCCATGTGGAACCGGACGTGGACGCAGCTGTGGATGCACTTCTGTTGGATGCCTATGCGGTCCAGTGGGCCACTGCTCAGGATCACACACTGCAAGCTCTCCACCACCAAATCACTGCGGGTTGCCTGACAAGCCATTGTTGCATCCACGACGCAGAGGTCAAGCACTTTTGGGATCATTGGCACAGTCTCCATTTCTGCAGTGGTGTCATCCTTTTGCATGGTGATTCAGATGTTTCCCAGGTGGTCATACTGTATGCACTGCACTGCTGTGTCCTCGGCCTCCTCCATGCTGGCCATTGGGACATCATTCTCACCAAACAGCTGGCCTGCTGACACCTTTATTGGTGTGATTTGGATAAAGACATTGCCTCTCTCGTGTCAGCCTGCACCACGTGCCAGGCACGTCAGGTAGCGCCCTTGTGCCAGTATTTTTTGTGGCCAGATGGAGCTGCTCTGTGGGAACGTCTCCATTTGCATTTTTCAGGGCCATTTCATGGTTCCCAGTGGCTCATACTGACTGACTCTCCTTCAGGATACCCTTACAACTTCCACATGATGAACACCACTTCTGTTGAGACTATCAACACTCTCCAGCACCTCTTTGCTGTCGAGGGATTCCCCAAAACGATTGTTATGGATAACGGTCCACAGTTTACTTCAACTGAGTTTAAGAAATTCTGTACTGCCAATGGAATTTCCCTGATCTGTACTGCCCCATTTCACTGTGCATCAAACAGCCAGGCAGAACGTTTTGTCTGGACGTTCAAGACCCAGCTTCATAAGCTGCTGAGCCATCGTCTGCTGAAGGAAGCTGTGCTTCTCTTTTTGGCTACATACTGCCCCCGCCCCCCCCCCCCCCATGCTGGTAAAATTCCAGTGAAGATACTTCACAGTTGACTATTCTGCTGTCCCTTACCTGTCCTTCTTCCCAAGACTACTCACCCTCCTGTATGCACTCTAGTGCACTCCTTCCGCGTTGGGCAGGAGGTCTGGGCGCGGATCTTCTCTCATCCATGGGCACACTGGGTGCCTGCTGTCATAATCAAGCTCTGCACCCGGGCGATGGTGTCCCTCTGGTGGGCCAATGGTTTCACCAACCGCCAGCACCTCAACCAGCTCCACCCCTGTCTGGTGGACCACGACAACCCAGTGGAGCTGCCAATGCCTGTTTCCGGCCACCCTGTGAAGGAACCTTTGGTTCCGCCTCTGCCTCAGCCACTGTCTCCACCACCAGCTGCCCCTGCTGCATTGCTGCCTCCCACTCCTACTGGCCATGAACCCATGGATGTCGACCAGGATGCCCCTATTCCTATGGACGTTTGTGGTGCTGTGCATTCTTTTTGCAGGGAGAGAAATGTCAGCCCTTTATCAGTTAGAGGGCCTTCACAACAGACAAGCAACGTGGGCTGCCAATCTCCCTTTGAGAGCTCAGATCAAAACATCGCCAGTGGACGTAAAAAGTAACAGGCTTTCTGCATAAACATGGAACTACTTTGTGAAAAGCCTTGTGACAGTAATCCACCAATTGGAACTGATGTGACTACATGTAGCACTCTGCCGAATTGGTGTTATAAGAATGCCAGCAGAGTCAGACCAGCAGTGTGTACCTACAGCTAAGACAGCTTCAGCCAATACTTAACACTGGCTCTAGCATAGTAAACACTCGCTGTAGCATTGAGTGGAATGCTGTGTATTTATAATTGATAGAGTAATACTTTGGTCATTATTTTCTTTTCATTGTCTTGTACTCTTATCTGGTTTTTGCCACCACAAGAATTGTTGTGCTTTTTGTCATTCTTGCATTTGGAAATTAGTGCATGCCAAGAAGGTATTTTGATTTATTATAATAAAGTGTGTTTAAACTTGATTGTTAGTTCTTTCCTGCCAACTGTAGGATGCTACAGAAACTGTTGGGTGGGTGAGGGGATGTGAAAAGGGAGGAAGTGGTAGGACAAGAGGTTGAAAACTGCTAGGGGGAGGGTGTGGGGACAGTAGGTTACTGAAGGTTGAGACCAGGATAATTTCAGGAATGGAGAATATGTTGTAAGGATGATTCCTATCTGCACAGTTCAGAAAACCTGCTTTGTTCTTGGCCACAGTTTGGCAGTGGCCATTCATCCTTGTGGACATCTGGTTGGTAGTCATACTAATAAAAAAAGCCGTGCAATGGTTGCAGCAGAGCTGGTATACAACATAGCTGCTTTCACAAGTGGCCCGTCATTTGATGGGGTAAGATAAGCCGGTGAGACAACTGAAATGGGAAGTGCAAGGTGGGTGGATTAGTCAGGTCTTGCAACTGGGTATTCTTCAGGGACATGATCTCTGTGGAAAACATATTTTATTCCTTCTGAAAACTTAGTTGTTATTCTGGAAAAATATGTCCCTTTGGGGACTTGGTCATCAGGTCTGACTATGAGGTCTCAAGAAAGAGTAGGTTGCAAAAATCCTAAAGGCATTAGCTACAAATATATCTTAAGGATAAGAGTGAGATCTACAATAGCATTTAACATCTACATGTAATAAAATAATACTATATTCAGATTGTTGTACTACCCAAAACAGAAACATTGCCCCTCATGAAGTTATGTCAAGATCTGGGTGTAAAGTCCCAGTCTCTGATAATAAAGTCTTGGTACCAGGACATTCTTACTTACCTATTGATAGTGACTTTTGTAGTGGACTGTTACGGCAGCCAGTCCACAGTGAAGTAGCCGAAAGGGCACGCGTCAACTCACGCCGTCTGGCGTTAAGTCTGGAACAAGATTCGTAATGAATGTGATAAAGAAAAGAACGTAGCTACTAGAACACTTAACTTTTATATTGTCCTTTGGTATACAGCATTCTGGATGATACAAGTGAGACTATCTTGAGATACAAGCAATGTTACAAATGGTTAATGGCGCCTTGCTAGGTCGTAGCCATTAACTTAGCTGAAGGCTATTCTAACTGTCTCTCGGCAAATGAGAGAAAGGCTTCGTCAGTGTAGTCGCTAGCAACGTCGTCGTACAACTGGGGCGAGTGCTAGTCCGTCTCTCTAGACCTGCCATGTTGTGGCGCTCGGTCTGCGATCACACAGTGGCGACACGCAGGTCCGACATGTACTAATGGACCGCGGCCGATTTAAAGCTACCACCTAGCAAGTGTGGTGTCTAGCGGTGACACCACAACTTTGATATAATGAAGAAAGCCAGTGGGAAAGTTTCATACATTTTCAAACCAAATGGCCAATAGATATTGTTAGATAAGTGAAGAAAACATCATCTGAGATCACTGAAATGAAATTTCAGACCTTATCCTTCGGAAACTTTGATTATTCAATAACGAACAGAAAAAAGTCATTGATGGTAATGGCATCAACTGGCTGACTATGAGTTAGTTAAATTATGAAATAGAATCTCATGTTACCCTGACGTTTAAGGAGACTCTGAACCCAGCCATCCTATGACATACTTTTGTAGCACCCAGTAGGGCCCTCCTTATAACAAATGTCAACCAGTAACAAAAACAAAGCAAAATGGCATGAGGGATTTACTGCTACACATTCAACTTGTACATCACCATTTTTTCAAGGATCTGCCATGTGACAATGCCACAAAAGCTTCCTCAGCTTTGCAAGAGCAAGTAGAAAAAAGTTAATAGATTTTTCTTTGAATCTGAATTGCATAACTTTCTGTTTGAAGATATTTGTAATAAACAGACACAGTGGAAAAATTATATACTCATAAATTAATTTTCTGTACCAATTACTTAATAAAAACTGAAGACTAGAGTAAAGAGAAAAATACAAGTACAATTTATTCAGTGCATAAAATAATCAAGTCCAAAATTTTGCTTTTAAATTGAAGGTAACATGCAAGAGCACTTAAGTTTACCCTTCTTTAGTATGAGAATACAGTATGTTATGCAAAATATCTTCAATCGGCCAAACATTTTAAAATGTAGTAAACTTTATCCTGTAATTAATGATTCAGCAAAAACTTTGTCTACTTTCCCCAAAAGTTCCATTTCATAATTGTTGTTATTCCATTCTGGACTTTCTGTTGTTTGATTTTCTCAAAACTTTCTTACTGTGACTTGATTCACTTGTGAACTGAATTCCCCGTTACTGTAAGTTAAGGTACAAGGTGAAGGATAAAACATCCTAGTATCCTAAAACCATGAAAACTATTCCATCTGTAAAGTTCCTAGGTATCAAGATGTTATAAACTAAGGTGGCACTAGCACATGGATAATTGACCAAAACGCTCAGTTCTCCCAGTTTTGTACTTTGAAATCTCTCTCATTATGTTTGTTAGGTTTTATATTGGATTTCGCAGTAATAAATGGACACAAAAATCACACACTTTATTTTACTATCTGTGCATGTCCACACATGGACAGTGACACAGATAACAACAACAAAGAACATAGGACAGATACAGTGTACCAACTCAAACTAAGGTACCACTGCTAACTTAACAACTGCTCCATCTAAGATAGAAAAATTAAGACTAAGTCACAGTTTAGTCCGAGGAATGTTGTCAGTTTTTGGACGAGAATTTATAGCAACTACTCATCTACTGTGGGTATTACATTGGTTTCAGGGATGCCATTCTTGTCGCTAGAAATGTATGACATGTTTCCTATGAATAATATCATTAAAATAGTTTACAGAACACATAACATTTCCTCATTTTTTTTTACAACTACACCCCTCTCCCAAGCATTGTTACTAATGCTATTTCTCATGCATACAGAAACCCCCCCCCCCACACACACACACATTGAATGAATGACTCTTATTAGGTCTTCTCTTATATATGACCTTTTGCTGGGCCTAAACTAATTGCATCAGGATTTATCAAGTCCATAGATCCCTCCCATATAAAAGTAAGGCTGAGCTTTGGCCTGTGAATGCACGTTCTGAATTTTATACCTTACAGTCAACATAACTAAATGGAACCAGGTCCCTCCTGGGGAAAAAACCCTATTCTGCAAGCCTCTGTGAAAGGTATGGCAGATGTTACTTCCCATTGTACCAGTTATTAGGGCTTTTTGTCATTTCATTCCTGTAAGGAGTGCAGGGAGAGTGATTGCTTAAATATCTCTGTGTATGTTGTAATAATTCTAATTCCCTATGGGAGCAATATGTAGAGGGGTTGTTGTACATTCTTAGATTTATCACCTAAATTTGGTTCCACAAATCTTGTAAGTATGCTTCCACAGAACAGCTTGTGTCTATCTTAAAGCGCCCACCATTTCTGTTCTTTCATCATCACTGTGACGCTCTCCAACATGTCATACAAGCCTGTGACCATTTGTCTGCCCTCCTTTTTATATTTTTAATAGCCTCTTGTAAGATTTCTCTGGCATGAGTCCCACATACTTTAGCAATATTCTAGGATGGATTTCACAAGTGTTTTATATGCATTCTCCTTCATATGCTGTTTGCATTTCCCTAATATTCTGCAAATGAATTGAAGTCTGCCACCTGGTCCACCTATTGCTGGTCATTCCATTTCACATCCATACAAACTGTCAAGCTCAAGTAGTTGTATGAGTTGCTAAATTCCAGTTGTAACACATTAATGTTTTACTCTTAGGATAATACAATTTTTTTTCATTTTGTGAAGTGCAATATTTTACAGTTATGAACATTTAAAGCAAGTTGCCTATTTGTGTGGCAGTTAGAAATCTCATCTAGATGTGACTGAATATTTGTGCAGCATTTTTCATACAGTATTTCATGTGAGATAACAGAACCATCTGCTGAAAGTCTGAGGTCACTATTAATTTGTCTACAAGGTCATTAATATGCAACATGACCAGCAAGGGCCCCAACACACTTCCCTGGGGCACACCAGAAGGTACTTCTACATCTGTTGATGACTCTCCATCAAAGATAGCATGCTGTGTCCTTCCCACTAATAAATACTCAATCAAGTCACAAATTTCACTTGATATCCCATATAACCATACTTTTGGCACTAACTGTATGTGCAGTATTGAGTCAAAAGCTTTTCAGAAGTCAAGATAGCCTTGATCCATAGCTTTCAGGATGTCATTTGAGGAAAGTGTGAGTTGTGTTTCACGTGACATATGTTTATAGAATCCATGCTGACTGGCATGAAAGAGGTCAGAATATATTTTAAGATTACAACAAATGGATGTGTAGTTATGTGTCTCTCTTCTGCTGACCTTCTTGCAGATGGGTGTTGACATAGGGGAAAAAATAAAAAAGAAAGAAAGAAAGTAACGATCATTACACTTGGGACCTGTGGATGGTACATTAACTTATTTGTTTTAGTGGTAAATATTTGTCATGTATTATTTTTTTCTGACATGTTCTACATCCTGGAGGACCTCCTCTCTATGGATAAATTCTATTCTAATCTGATCTGATAGGGATTCCATCTGCCCCTGGAGCTTAGTTCAGTTTTAACAGTTTCTGCTCTTTCTCAATGGCACTGACTTTAAAACTTATTTCAGTCAAATTTTTTAGTGGTACAAGGATTGAATTGGGACAATTCTCTTGCATTGTAAAGGTACATTTGAAAATCGTGTTCAGCATTTCTACTTTTGCTTTGCTACCCCTATTTCAGTTATTGTCTTGTCCATAGACACTAACTTTGGAGCTACTAATAGCTTTTATGTATGACCAGAATTTCTTTGAACTTTGTGAAGGATCATTCAACAATATTGTACTCTGGTAGTCACTGAAGACTTCATACACTGCTCTCAACTGCCAAATGCAGTTCATTCAGCATCTCTCTGTCTATAGCTCAACACTGTTTTACACCTATTATGCAGGAATCTATGTTTCTTTAAACCATTAATGGTCCCTCTCATCATGAACTGCTCTACTAGGAAAGTGCAACAACTGCTGAATTCAGCAATTTGGGTTTTGATGTGTCTGATTATGTTTGTGTACCCCCATCACCAGTGGTGCAGAAATCATTGTGGTTACACTGCAAGTGGTGCTGCAGGCAATGGACATGCCTCCTGGCAACACTTAGGATCATGTGGCAGCTATCAGCTTCTTCCAGGTCAGAATAAAGATGTCAACACGCCTAGTAGAGGACAAATTGCACGTTATACCCTTCAATGTTCAGATCTTGTTATCTGGCTGTTATTCATATGATGATCATGGTGATGAACTTGGACTTCTTGAGGTTTGCCATGCTGGCCAGATTCTCACATAAAGCTTTTCATTGACTGTGCCTAGAGTTTGTTTCCAGAACCATATTGTACTTGTGTTTTATGTAACAAGTGCTTCGTAGATGATCCATTTCAAGAACCATATTGCAGTTGTGTTCTGCATAACCAGTGCTCCATAAATGAGCCATGTGACAAGACTATATGACTATATGAACATAGAGTGCTACAAGATGGACCTTACCATACTAGAACTCTTGAAATACCAGCAGCAACAGTAGTGACTCGAGGGGAATGACATCAGCAGCAGATGGCTATCCAGTAACATCAGATAACAAATTGACAGTGCCTATCATGGCAATCTGCAGTGCCACAATTCCTGACAGTCCAAGATGGCACTGATGACTGGGAAATATACATGCAGCATCTGTGTAATTTTACCACTTTCAAAGTAAATGACCCAGATCTGCAGAAAGCCTTTTACCTATCTTGGTTGTCAAGGATAAGGATTGGAAATGAAATGTCAGAAGGAAGCAGCATTGGACGAGGTGTTGCCTTTCCCCACTGTTGTTTAACACATACCTCGAAGAGATTATTACAAAAGGCTTAGATGGAAAAAGAGGAATATGTATTGGTGGAAAGAGAATAGAATGTATAAGATTTGCTGATGATATGGTATTAGTGGCAGAAAGTGGGTGGACAGTGAATAACATGCCGAAAGATCTGAATGAAGCTTTTGTGGAATATGGGATGCAAATAAACACAGCAAAAACAAAGAGTATGGTCATAAGTAAAAGACGCAGACTGTCCAATGTTAAAATAGGACAATCTACCATTAGCCAAGTAAGTGCATTTAAATATCTTGGAAGCACAATGACTGAAGACTTGAGATGTCACCAGGAGGTGAAAACTCGAATTGCCATAGCGAAGGAGGCATTCAACAGAAAGAGGAGATTCTTATGTGGCAAATTAGATAAAGGTCTAACGAAAAGGCTTGGCAAATGTTTTGTCTGGAGTGTGGCACTATATGGGGCAGAAACATGGATGCTGAGATGAGAGGATGAAGAAAGGTTAGAAGCATTTGAGATGTGAATGTGGAGGAGAATGGAGAGAATAAGCTGAATGGAAAGAGTGAGTAATGAAAGAGTATTGGAAAAGGTTGGTGAGAGATGATGTCTGATGATGTTGTAAGAGAAAGGAAAAAGAACTGTTTGGGACATTCATTGAGAAGGGAGTGCTTGCTAGCAGGTGCTTTGGAAGGATTGGTTTGTGGGAGAAGACTGAGAGGAAGAAGGAGATACAAGATGATAGATGACATAAAGGGAAGAGGAAATTATGCAGACCTGAAGAGGATGGCAGAGGACCCGACAGCCTGGAGAACTACCATGTGAAAACCTGCCTTTTGGCAGAACACTGATGATGGTTGTCTCAGGCAGTAGTATGCCTTCTCAGAACTAGATCACCATGTACATGTAGATAATTTGTCATCTGGTGGGATTAGTAAACTGCTCTCAGAATATTACAAATACAAATTGCATATGGTGTTGTTCAGGCTAGAAGTATGTAATCATAGAAATGTGTAAACTGGATCATACTGTGACTGGGTAGCTGATCTTAAAGGCTTGAGTTGTAAGGGCAGCTTTGTGTGTGCTGATGAGTAGTGTAAGCTATAGTACACAGATTCTATAATTCTCCAGAGAATTAAGTTCAGAGCTAAGCATTTAAGTCATAAATTTCTTCCTTGGAAAAAATGCTTTGAATAGCATAAAGTTTAGAAATCACACAAGAAACCGAAGAACATTAACAAACATACTTGTTGTGTCCAACTAAGAGGGACAAACAGGCAGCACAGCCCACAAGAAAGTTGGCTGCAGTGAAGGACATTTCATGCAATTAACCAGTTTCATGGATGTAAGTGGCTGTGGAATGAAGAAGACAAGCAACTTCCTCTTATTGTCATGCAGATGCAGAATATTCCTCAAGCAACTCTAGCCACAATTCAGTGACACATAATTTTTGAGTTTTGATAGCTTCTTGCCCAAAGCACTTTATTCAGTACCCGCACCAGCAATGTAATAGATGCTACAACGTTTATTTCTACTGTAAAAAAAAAAAAAAAAAAAAAAAAAAAAAAAAAAAAAAAAAAAAAAAAAAAAACCGTTTTAGTACTGTCTGTACCTGTCATGCTTCTAGGATGATAAAGATGCACTGTGGCAGTGTGCCAGTGAATAAAATTCAAACTTTAATTAATCCTGAATCAAATAACATACACGAACTGTATATGGATCCCTGTGCATTAAATAAAGCACCAATGTTTCAAGCAGATACAGGAACTTCAACCTCCCTATTAACTGGAATACATATGTGGAGTTTGATTTGCCCACACTGTGAGCATTTGCTAAGAGAGTGACAACATACACTGTGGAAAGAAGACCTAAAATACGACCTTTACACATGTCAGTTCTTTCAACAATCAGTAGAATATATAGTGTCTATCATCAATAAGAAATATATTTTAACTTGTCAACATGTACACACTACTGACAGCAGGTCACCTCCCTAAAATCTCTATGAACTACTATCATTCATCAGAATTACCTGACTGTTCTGGTAAATTTATCAGAATTGTTAGATGATCCATGGATTGTCAACCACAGAGAGTGAAATGAGACATCTGGATGACAGTAGATTTGTTTAATTAAGTTCTTTATTCTGGCCCTTGGCCATAGGACAACAGGAACAGCTTGGTGAAGAACCCAATTGCCTGTCATGCAAAATAATAGATGTCTGGCATTGCTGACAGCACAAGAGTGGGGCCGAATGCGGCATGACTAGACTGCTGTTGTCAGTGATGCCTCCAGCTGTGATTTTGATGACAGCATGACAGCACAGCTGACAAAACCATGGAGGCGGCTCTGTGACCACCCTCCAATGAGCGGGTGGCTCTCTGCTCCAGCAGCAGCTCTCACATGACTCAGAACAGGCTGACCTGTCCAGTAGTCAAACAGCAGACCCTGTACCACATTCCAGGATGTCACTCTGGGTGTGACAGGCTTGTGGTGTAGGCCGTGATACTGAGATGAGAATATTTTAGTACATGAATGGCTGCATACTTATACACTCCAGATTATGTTCATTTAGGGTTTTAGGCATGTACTTCAGCCTGAAAAGTTCCTTTGGGAACTTTTCAGGCTGAAGTTTCTATAAGTGTGTAATGATACAATTTTATTTCTTGGTTATTGATTTATTTAAAACTGACAATATCTTTAGCTCAGACACCCTTAACAAATTGGGTTCCTCAATTAATGAAAAAATTATCTTATTTTTCAATGAGGTTTTATTTCAGAATTTTGATGAGCTATGAGCCGGCCGGTGTGGCCGTGCAGTTCTAAGCGCGTCAGTTTGGAACCGCGTGACCGCTACGGTCGCAGGTTCGAATCCTGCCTCGGGCATGGATGTGTGTGATGTCGTTAGGTTTAAGTAGTTCTAAGTTCTAGGGGACTGATGACCTTAGTAGTTAAGTCCCATAGTGCTCAGAGCCATTTGAACCATTTGATGAGCTATGCATAAAGTTTCCGTCTCTTTTGTCTCTTTTCTTCATGATTATGCTATACAAATGAATACGATCAATGTTCCCCAATTTTTGTGAGTCCAACCAATATCTCATGTTCTGGACAACTGTTTTGGCCCATGTACAAGATCCTGCCTTCATCCAGAGTCCAAATAGTTTCTAGTTTAAACACATCATTCAGCTTGTAACAATATCAGAGACTACATTTTGAAATTTTCAGAGCTCCCACTATTTTTCAGTGCTATTTAGAACAGCTGATGAGCAAAGTTATGGCTTGTTGCAATTATCTGGATGACATAAGTATTACAGAACTGAGTACAAGTGACCATTTATAAAATCTTCACATGCTGTTTACAACACTGTGGAAAGAAGACCTAAAATACGACCTTTACACATGTCAGTTCTTTCAACAATCAGTAGAATATATAGTGTCTATCATCAATAAGAAATATATTTTAACTTGTCAACATGTACACACTACTGACAGCAGGTCACCTCCCTAAAATCTCTATGAACTACTATCATTCATCAGAATTACCTGACTGTTCTGGTAAATTTATCAGAATTGTTAGATGATCCATGGATTGTCAACCACAGAGAGTGAAATGAGACATCTGGATGACAGTAGATTTGTTTAATTAAGTTCTTTATTCTGGCCCTTGGCCATAGGACAACAGGAACAGCTTGGTGAAGAACCCAATTGCCTGTCATGCAAAATAATAGATGTCTGGCATTGCTGACAGCACAAGAGTGGGGCCGAATGCGGCATGACTAGACTGCTGTTGTCAGTGATGCCTCCAGCTGTGATTTTGATGACAGCATGACAGCACAGCTGACAAAACCATGGAGGCGGCTCTGTGACCACCCTCCAATGAGCGGGTGGCTCTCTGCTCCAGCAGCAGCTCTCACATGACTCAGAACAGGCTGACCTGTCCAGTAGTCAAACAGCAGACCCTGTACCACATTCCAGGATGTCACTCTGGGTGTGACAGGCTTGTGGTGTAGGCCGTGATACTGAGATGAGAATATTTTAGTACATGAATGGCTGCATACTTATACACTCCAGATTATGTTCATTTAGGGTTTTAGGCATGTACTGTAAATACTTCCATGGCAGCAAGTGAGAAAAGGCTTCCATCCTAGCATATTGAAGTGTTGGCTGTTGCTGTACTGCTCTCAGCTGGCCCTGCTTTGCAATACCTGTTGGTCATATTTTGCTTTGTAATGCATAACACTCTTGGCTGCCTGCAGTTAGCTCTGTTGCAAATCACTTCTACTCTGATGTAGTTTTTGCCAAGTATGGTCAATGTGCTATGTTGCCCTCCTTTTTATCAAGACCTGGTCCACTGTTTTGACCAAACTAGATTATTCTTTACACTAGAGTTCCTGGTGACCATCCTTTCTGGCTGTGTTTTGTCTATTAAGAATTATTCTAACAATTTTTTCCTTAACCCTATCACTTAATATTACACATTTCTATAGGACCCCTTTCCCTGCTTCTTAATTTGAACATCATGGAACTTATTTCCTTACTAGGCTTCTTGCACAGTGACTTCTAGCTCTCTGTTCCAAATTTACAAGATCAAATGAATCAATTATCCTTATTACTACTCCCATGTGCATTCATTTTCCTTCTGCTGCTTTTATGCTCAGGGTATCCAGCCCACAGGAATCTGAATGACAGCTGGATCCAAACTCAGTCTTGTGTTTTGTCTTCTATGCACAAAAACAAAGACTACACTCAGCAGAAAAAGTACCACTGTGTTGGTTGTGTGACAATAGTCAATGTTGTCTCTTTCCAACACTGATTTTCCCAATATAAATTTACATGCAGAAATGAGGTTTCCAGGGAGACTCATTCCTCTTGCTGATCCAGAAGCATGCTTATAGACTGCATTAATTCCAGCACTAGAGTCTCATTTAAGTTGGTTAGATTTGTAGCAGGTAGCACTTCCATGGGCTTCTCTGGCCAATAAAGATGAGGCTGTGAAATATTCAGGTGTGTTATCCCTGAAATCATGGCAGGCAGATGGAGATTAGGCACCATTATCTCACACACTGTTCCATTTAATAACAAATCACTCCTGCTTAATTCTAGCCTCTTTGCTGATGTAAGCTCTTGCCAAAGGTAGAGTAAAGCCAATGCACCTCTACCTGCTAAAAGTATAATTCTGGATTTGATCACTTCTGTATTGCATTCTCTTACCTCTTTTTGTCCCATTAGCAATTTCACTGCACAGGACTCCTGCCCCTCTCTTATTACCACATTTGGACAGATTGTGGTTTCTCCTCAGTAGCATTTTTGTAACTTTCTTTCCCCCATTTCTATATATTTTTCATAATCTGTTGCAATCAATAATAGTGACTGAATTTTTACTCTTACAAATTTCTTCAGCATCCTCCACTTAACAGGATACACATGAACTATGTTGCACTTGTAATGTGCTTGTTTCCCTCGGAGAATACTAGTATAGAAATGGAAATGTAAACTTTTGCTACATCAGTTCTCACCGATATCGTAGCTACCTTGAAATAAAAAGCAAGTTTTTATGCTAGGGTTCAAAAAACAATCCCAACTCTGGTGGTAATTCCTTTTGAACTTTTCTTAGACCCTCTAAATACTGCTCTAGCCACAATGAGTTTACCATTAACTAACCTCTCACAGTCTGCTGCATAGCCTCCTGTAGTTCTGTTACTTTCCTCATGCTTCCCAAACACTATCTTCTGTGAACTGCAACCATTTTGTCATTACTACTTCCCTATCTAAGAATTCCACTTCATTTTGTAGTTCCCTGAGATACTGATTAACTACATCTTCTGTAGCTCTGGCATACTGCATTACTTCTCCAGTCAGTTGTCACAGTAGTTGTGTGTTATTTAATACATCCTTCTCTAAACTTGCAATCTGTGTAGTGTGCCAAACACTGATGACTTTGTTCCCTTTTTCCCATTGCTTAATCTCTTCACTCTTTGAATGTCTTATAATTTTCATAAACTGACCTCCAACATCTATCCAACCCCCTCTTCCTTCATGTATGTGGAATAACCTCCAGTACCTGGGTCATCTCACTACTTGGTTTCTCATGTGCTCTGTGTACTCTCTCACATATCCCTGCACTTCCTTTGAGTATCCTATGCCTTTCTGTTCCCTGATGGAATTTGTCGAATGCTTTTTCCGATCTCCTCACCTCATTACACATCTCTCATGCCTTGAATGCCACCTGTATCACCCAGTGATTACTGGCGATCACTATGCCTTTCTGCTTGGTGAACAGCACCCCTCCTTCCAGGTGCTGGTTCTGTAATGCTTCCATCCCAACGCGGGCAGGTATACCTACAACTTTCCTCCCCCCCCCTTAAATTCATTCCTGATCTGCAGCTGCTTATACTAATTATGCTAAACCTACACCTATCTTTAAAAACATATTAAATTACTAGCTGCTAGGCCTTAATCCAGGTGAGTTCCTTGTTACCATTTCATTTTCAATCTTTTGTTTATCTTCCGATACCTTTCTCCTCACTCTCCCTTTGTGGTCCACATCTCCTATCCCTGGAATAACTTCCAGACTCCCTTGGAAAGGTTTCAACTATCCCACATGCACAGTTGTCATTGTTGTTGGCAGCTGAATCTTGACATTTACATGCAACATAGCACCCACCACTTGGTATGGCCACTGATACTTCACAAAAAAACTTTTGTCTTTCCCTTTGGTGTATACAAAGTTCATAGCATCAACCACTGACCAACCTTATACTGTGGCATTCTTGCTGTATGGTCCACTGCATCTTCCTGTTTCACCAGTGCTCATGTATTTGCCCTCTGAACTCTATTCCAAATTTCCCTAATCACTCTGGCAAATTTCTTAACAAACTCTATTAAAGCTGTGAGGACAGGCCGTGAGTTGTGCTTGGGTGGCTCAGTTGGTAGAGCACTTACCTGCGAAGGCAAAGGGCCCGAGTTCGAGTCTTGGTCTGGCACACAGTTTTAATCTACCAGAAAGTTTCATATCAGCGCACACTCCATTGAAGAGTGAAAATCTCATTCTGGAAACATCCCCCAAGCTGTGGCTAAGCCATGTCTCCGCAACATCCTTTCTTCCAGGAGTGCTAGCTCTGCAAGGTTGCAGAAGAGCTTCTGTGAAGTTTGGAAGGTAGGAGACAAGGTATTGGCAGAATTAAAGCTGTGAGGATGGGTTGTGAGTCGTGCTTGGGTAGCTCAGTCGGTAGAGCACTTGCCCGCGAAAGGCAAAGGTCCCAAGTTCGAGTCTCAGTCCAGCACACAGTTTTAATCTGCCAGAAAGTTTCAGACTCTATCAGTCCTCCCTTTCTTCGTTTTCAATATGTTGAACAGTGATGGCATTTTATAACCGTATACTACCTCATGTGGTGATAATTCTGTATTTCTATGCTGTTTTAAGTTGAAGGTGGGGATGATGTACTTCAAATCCTTCAGATCCTTCAAATCTCAGTTGGTCAGATGTGAACCAACACAGTAGCCAAGAATCTTCCTGATTGCCCTTTGCACTCTTCCAGTTCTTCCATTGGCTTTTGGATGGAGAGGGCTCATCTTTAATTTCTTCACATTCAATAACTTACACAATTTCTGAATACATCTGGCATGAAGTTCATTCCCTGATCTGTAACCATTGTTTCATCCACTTCAAACTTGAGTATCCAGTTATTCACAAGTGCTTGTGCCAGTGTTGCTGTCTGGTCGTTTGGCATAGCAATCATTTCTACGTATCTGGAAAAATGATCTGCAATTGTGAGTACATAGTTTATCCTTGTAGATGTATTATTGAATAGATGTAAAATGTCAATCCCCACAAATATGAACGGTGCTAATGCTTCAGGTAATCTCTACAAAGGTACTCTTGCTCGACGTAAGTCTGCTCTCTGTGTGCACTGTACGCCATTCTGCACATACTGGTTTATGTCCATCTGCCTATTCCTCCACCAATATTTATTTGCTACTATTCAGTTGGTAGATCTGCAACCTCCATGATCCACTAGTATATGAACATGATCTTCTTGCAGCATTCTATTCCTTAGCTTCACCAGTAGAATTACTTCTGGTCCCAATGTAATTTCTCTGCATAGCAACCCATCATGCATACAAAACTGTAACTGCTTCAAATACTGCTTACATTCATCATCTGCCCTCTGTGCAGTTTGCCATTGCTTGTGCCCATTACCCCCAATATACTACACTGCTACTTTTCTACTTAAGCCATCTGCATTTCCATGCTTCTTTCCAGTTTTATGTGTGACTGCAAAATCAAATTGACTTAGTCTTACTGCCCATTGCATCAACCTAACAGAAGCATCCTTTAATCCCAACTACCATTTTAATGCCACATGATCTGTTATTACTCTGAACTTTTTACTGTACAGATAACATTTGAAATATGTGATCCCATAGAAAAGGTTTAATATCTTTTTCTCCATCATGGAAGAATTTCTTTCTGGAGAATTTAGTTGTGTTGATGAATGAGCTACAGGATGTCTACGCCTTCTACCTCCTGCGACAAAACACAACCAAGTGCATGATTTGGTGCATCACATGATGAAACAAATTCTCTATTAAAATCCAGAAATACCTGTATTGGGCTCCATGTTAAAGCTTCTTTTAGCTCCTCAAAAGCACATTGGCACTCTACTGACAACACAAATTTAGTACCTTTTTTTAGCAATTGTGTCAATGGTTTGGCAATACCTGCAAATTTTTTGTGAAATGGCAACAATAATTTGTGACTCATAAGAATTATTGCAACTTCTTTACAGATTCTGGTACAGGAAATTCATGTACAGCTCTAATTAATCTTGGGTCTGTCTTAACTCCATCTTTACTTACAACATGATCTAGGTCTGCTACCTTTTTCATCACAAAATTACACTTTTCTGTACTCAGTATCAACTTCATTGCTTTTAACTTTTGGAATACTTCCCTTAATCAATGCATATACTGTTCCATATCACTCCCAGAGACGTTTGTGGCATTGAGATACACTAAGCACTGTTGTAGTTTTAAACCTCTGAGTACTCCATCCAACAATCTCTCAAATGTTACATGTGCATTTTTTAATCTGAATAGCATTCTTTTGAATTGGTAGTGCCCCACAGTGCCAAAATGTTTTCTGTAGATCCTGTGGTGTAATCTCTGGTGATAACCAATCTTCAAATCCATTGTTGAAAAATATTTGCATTGCCCTAAATGATCCAAGATTTCTATGATTTTTGGCAAAGTGTAGGCATCCATTATGGTTTTCATATTTAGGTGTTTACAGTCACAACAAAACCCCTATTTGCATGTTCCATCAGTCATTTTTTTTGGCATGATGACTATTCCTGCTCCCCATGCACTATTACTTTCTTCAGTTATTCCATCTTTCAGCTGTTGATTGATAAATTCTTCCACAATTGACTGCAAGTACCTAGGTATTCTGTATGGTTTGCAGTAGACTGGTGGTCCATTTCCCATTTGCATGCGGTGCTGTATAATATGAGTAGCTGGTAATGGCCCTTTTGGAAATAATAATACCTTAAATTTCAAGAGTAATTTTTCCATACGTACTCTATTTCTTCAATCTAGGTGCTTCACTTTTCCTTGTAAAGCAGTTTCAGTGGGGTCTGGCAATTTTCCATGGCTGACACCCCTCATTTCCCATTCTTCTTCCTCCAGGATATCCATATTAGCAATTAACCACCCCTTTGTTAATCCTATGTCCTTTACACTAAAATTATCTGTAGGAACAGGTACCTTCTTTTCACCCGTTATTATTTGTATGTGTATGATAGCTCTCTTAACTAAGCAACCTGCCTGATCTAATACTTCATTCTCTTCTAATGATTCCACCACACACAAAATCCCTACCACCAAGCTAGACTCAACACTGGCCCAGTGTGATTTTTCAGCACTCTTAGGTACATAATTGTACGAATCACTTCTTAGTGTGACTGTTTGCAGTTTAATTGGTTCGTCTTTTGCAACAGACTCACCTCATGACTGATAATGTCTTCATCTAACTGAAACATTTTTCTGTCAAGCTCCACTCTACGTTGCCAAAGATTGATTATGGTACAATGCTGGTACAATCCTAGGATCATGTCATATCCCTCACTCATGTGTGGCACAATCTCTACAAATTGTTTAAATTGAACCACATCCAGGCAAAAGTCATTGTCCTCTGATCATAATGGCATGATATCTTTATCCTCCACTCCATGCAATCTGTATATTGGTGGGCCCCATTGTTTAAGTTTCACCAGATCATTATTATTGATGATCAAAACATGCACCTCTGCAATCCTGCAACCTTTTTTTATTATTATTATTTTTATTTTATTCCTTTTACCACACAATCCACCTGAATATGATTTTGTAGCATCCAGTTTTACTGGGAATGACCACAGGTGGACATGGAGTTCCCATTGGTGTTTAACACCTTATTCTTCCCCAGTCCTCTACTTCTAAAAGTATTACTTCCCCTTACTTTATTCAGATTGCCCTGAGGCTGGTGACACTGCCTTCTTATATGCCCCAGTCTTCCACACCTGTGCAAAGACTGGGCATCTATCCTGCATTCGTCGACAAATCGACCTCCTCACACTCTATAGCTAGCCACACTGATGTGCACTAACCCATCAGACCCCTTTCCATACATGTCTTGACTTTCCACATGCAACTCTCTTAAAAAAGCATCGAGCGTCTTCTGCTCAGCTTCTTGCAAAATAATTTCATTGTCTTACATCTAATCATGAGCCATATTGACTCCCACTACTGCCTATCCATATGATCCTAATGATTACATGTATAACATTTTACTGGAACTGATTTCATACATGGTGCTGAGTTGTCCTCAAGGATACATTGTGCGCATCTAACAGGCTCTAACAAATCATGACTTCCATTACCTCTAAAGCTAGACAAAGCCACTGGTTCTCTACCTGAAATAAAATCTACTTTACAAAATGCATAACCATAAAACATTTTCTCCATGACGAAAATTTTTGAACTTATCATACCATAGGTGGTAGGTTCAGACGTGATGTTGTTGATCTGGCACCAGTGTTAGCTCACACACAGATCATCACCTACGGTGAGTGAAATGAGACATCAGGATGACAGCAGATTTGTTTAATTAACTTCTTTATTGTGGCCATCAGCTGTAGTACAACAGGAACAGCTTGATGGAGATGCCAGTTGCCTGTCATGTAAAATGATAGATGTCATCGCTGACAGCACAAAGAGTGGTGCCAAGCATGGCATCACTCAAAAGCTCTTGTGAGTAATATCTCTGGCTGTAACTGTGATGACAGCATGGCAACACAGCTGGCAATACCACAGAGGTGACCGTGACCTTCCTCCAGTGAATGGACAGCTCTTTGCTCCAGCGGCAGCTTTCTCATGACTCAGAGCAGGCTGCCCTGTTCTGTGTCGACCAGTGGAACCCATACTGTGTTCCAGGATGTCGTTCTGGGTGTCACAAGCTTGGGCATAGGCTGTGATACTGAGATGAGGATATTTTAGTATGCAAATGGCTGAGTACTTATATGCTCTAGACTATATTTCTTTAGGGCTTAAAGCACATACTGTAAACACTTACATGTTGGCAAGTGAGGAAAGGCTTCCATCCTTCCATATGCGTACTGCAGCATTGACTGTTGCTATACCGTGCCCAGCTGGCTGTCCTTCACAATGCCTGTCAGCCATGTTTTGTTTCACAACACATAACTTTCTTGCATAGCTCTGTTGCAACACACTTCAATCCTGGCATACTTTTTGACTGAATACAATTGATATGCTACCTTAACATAGCATAAATTTTGCATCCTATGAATGCACTGAGAAAGAAGGGAGCTTGGTCTTTAGCATGCGACAAGGCATTCTGCACCCTAAAATAGGCACTCTTGTCAGCACCTTGTTTTGTCATTTACTCCCCAGACAAGCTGTTTATATTAGCTATGGATGCCTTCCAGTATGATATTGGAGCAGTTTTACCCTACAATGAGGAAGATAGATCCATACATCCAATTATGTCTGTCTGAAAGAATTTGAACTTGGCTTAGCAAAAGTATGTTCAGACGGCAAAGGAGGCTTTGACTATTATTAATTCTGTTCACAAGCTCCATTCACATCTATGTGGGGTACAGTTTCATCCAGCAACTGACCACAAACTTCTGCCAGCATTATTGGTCACTCCATCATTGCTAGCAGTGGGCCATGGCCCTGTAAGCATACAATTATCTCATTGTATACAAGCCTACTAGTATTATGCCAGTGCAGAAGCATTATCCAGACTCTTAGCTGCTCCAACAACAGGAGGTCATTTGTTTCAATACTGATGCCAAAACATGCCGTATTGTGGAATAGTTCTTGAATGTTGGATCAATGATTCCAGCAGAATAAAATGGATGAAATTGAGCTGGCCTGACCACCTGTCAGCATGCGTCGACCTGTTATTGAGGATTTATTTTTCCCCAAAACAGCATCTTAACATTGCAGTACAACAGACTACTTCTAGTATGGAAGATAAGTCCTATGTGGAAGTCATTCCACTTACACTACATAGCAATTGCTTTCTCTATTTCATGCAGGACACTGAGACATCACCCACATGAAGAATTTGGCCTATCATCATGTTTATTGGCCGGCAGTGGACAAGAAAATCAAGCACCTGGCCCATATCTATTCAGGATGTGCATGTCACCAGGCTGCTCCTCCTAAGGAACCATCTGCTCCTTGGGACTGAGTACATATTAACTTTGCAGGAGATTTTTTGAATGCTGTGTGGCTTGTAGTGGTAGGTGCTTTTTCTAAGTCCTTCTATGTAAGGATGTGTGTAGAACAACAACAGAAACCACTGTTAATGAGACAACACAATTTTTTACCATTAAGGGTCTTACACAGGCAGTAGTCACAAAGTCCCAAATTTTCTTCATCCACTTTTAAGAGTTTTTATTGCCAAAACTAAATCCAGCACCTCTGAGCTGCTCCTTTCCACTCTCAATCCAGTGGAGAAGTGGAGTGAACAGCCAATACTTTCAAAGAAAAACTCAAGGTAGTGTTCCAGTCAACCCCACAGAATAAGCATTAACAGCTTTCTTGAGTACTTACAGGAATAAACTCATTGGTGGGTTGACTCCTGCAAAGCTTCTGCATGAGAGAAAACATAGGACCCTCTTCCACTTCCTCTCTCCACAGCAGCAAGAGTGAATGTCAGCATGGCAGTAGTTCTGCACACGTGCAACAGTGTGGATACAAACGTTTGGCAGGTGGCCAGGCTGGGCACTCATTCTATCAGCACCCAAAGCGATGCCGCCTTTATGACATAAACGCAGGTGGCCACCACTACCAGTGCCGTCAAAATCAGCTGTAGCCAAGACCAGCAACCTCTTCTCACCCACACCCAGGATGGTCCATGTCACACCACCTGCAACCCAAGTCTAACATTTGTATAACTTGGCCTCCACTAGAGACTCCTTTTCAGCAGCTAGGACTGTGAGGGTACTGGTTTTCTACAGGTGCTATGGGCTAGCTCCCCACATCACCTCCTCAGCACAAATCACCAGCCTCTGCAGACAACCATAGACCTATTCCCCACTCATGGCAATAATGGCACTGATTCGACACATCTCCTAGTGGTACTGTCACACAGCTGGGTGACAGGTTCAGCAGCATTCCTTCAGTGCCCATCCTCACCAAACAGAGATGTTGAGAAAGAGGCAGCCTCTCTCCCTCCATGTTGGAACCAGTATATTTTGCACCTGTACCAGCCCATCTGCCACCTTAGAGGAGAGGTACGCCGTATCCAGCAATGCAGATCTTGAGGCATACAATTAGATTTGCATGGTCCCAGTACCAGCCATGTACAAATTTCGTCAGTTACACAAAAAGTGGTGTTACAAGCCAAGAACATGCTTCTAGTGCCAAGTAAGGCACCAATCAGCTTCTTCTGGCTCAGAATAATGTTGGCACATGCCTAGAAATGACCAGTTGCATGTTGGTCTCTTTGATGCTTAGGCACTGCAGTCTGGCTGTTATTCATATGAAAATTACTACAACAGATTTGAACTTTGTGAAGTTTACTGTGTTGGCTGGAGTCTCACCTACAGTTCATAATCAGCCACACATCTCCCGTACATGGTTTTGAGTATTGTCTTGTGTTCTCTGCAACCAGTGTGTTGTGCTTATAAGCAAGCCATGTACCACCAAAAAGGTATCATCAAGATAACAGCATATTTTCTTAAGATCAATATGAATATTACCCATTTTCACTTGCCATATAGGTGAGTACGAGGCAATTCCAAAAAGAAAGTGTAGTATCCATACATAAGCCCCAAGGAGTGACAATGGCTTGCATTATCTTGTGATGACTCATCCATTTCTAATTGTAATTAGGCTTTATTTAAGTCAAGTTTGGTGTATTTCCCTCCTTCTCCTAGCTTAGTGAAATTCTTATCTGGCTTTGGTAAGGGATATTGGTGAATGATAAGGGTAGGGTTAATAGTTACCTTAAAAATCCACAAATTCTCACTTTAGGTGTTTGGCTCTTAGCCCACAGAATAGTTAGCACAATAGGCATAGCCCATCTGGCATTGGCTAAATCTACACTTCATAACTTGACAGGATTTTTTTCTTAACCATGTGCTGTACTGGTATTTTATTTTCTATAAGAAGTTGGAGAGCTGTGACAATTGACTTGGAAAGTAGGGCAATGAATTACACTCCTTTTTTCAGGACTTTTTTTTTTTTTTTGTAAAAACCTCAGGATATGCCTTCACAAGTTTTTTCATTGAATCTATTTCTGAGCAGAAAACTTAATTGTTTCACCTGATGTATTTTTTCAATAATGTCCTAGTTACGTGGAATGGCTCTAAGCCAAATTCTTCCCACTACAGTAGAGTTAGCTGATGACTTTACAATATATAAATGAATAGCTTACTTTGTCAACTCCAAAAGCAACATATACAGAGCCCTCACATGTGTGTTACCATACTGAATAACTGTTGTATTGACTATGCATAACTTATCTTAAGGAAAAATTTCCTCCACTCCTGAAAGGTCATACAAGTGGTACATTTACCTGTATGCAACTCAGTGAATTTTCTTTCCATCCACAATTAGTGCTACAACCCAGGCATCATCATCATCAGCTTCTTTAATTAGATCAATTTCATACACTAGAAATTGCTTTGCCACATTGGAGCACACACCAACACTGTGGGGCGACTGGGTTCCGAACTGCACAATTACCCTGAAAGATTGGTTCAGCATGGGGCAGTGGAGGGGTGAAGTGGACTGTGGCAGTAGTCGTGGGGTTGAGGACCACTGCGGCTGTGGCTGGGATGGAGCCTCTCCATCATTTCTAGGCCCCCAGTTAACATACAATACAATACAATGTGCCTCTTTTGCCCATAACAATAACAAGTTTCCAAATTGGAATTTTACTCAATACACATGCTTGATGGAGCTTCATTAGATCCATTGTAAATCATTGCTGCATGAGTCGCAGCAGTCTTCACAATAACTGCTATTTCTTGACATTTATTGAATGTCAGTTTGCAGTCTCCAAACAGTTTCTTTTGAATTACTTCATTTCTTAAGCCACACTGTCTTGCAACACTTCTTGCAGATTATCTTTAACTCATAATGTTGAGACAAATATTTCAACTGAGAAATGTAGGAAGGAATAAATTCTTCTAATGGTTGGTTCTTGAGTGAAATCTACAGCACTCTGAAATCACTGAAGGTGCTGGCTCTACATGGTATTTCGCTAGTTTCACTATTTATCAAAAGTCTGGCTTCTGAGGATATGATAGGTATACAATGTGGGTTTTATCCTCAATGCCAATGAGACCCCAAAGACAATTGGTTTTCTGATGATTTAGAAAATTGTACACAAGGAAATTTTTCTTCATAATGGAGATACATGCAAGCCTCTGCAATTTTCTTGTGAACTCGGGTATTGAGATTGTACTGGGGTTATTCACAGACACATCAACCTTCTCTGCTACCTCCTTCTCCTCATGTTTGCTTTTGATGTCTAACAAGATACAGTCAGTGGTTAATTCAGATAACTGTGAAATTTCTTCATGGACACATTGTCTTGGTGAAAATTAATACACACAGACACTTATCTTGAATTCTTCTTTGATTTTTCATCACCAGCTGTTAGGTTTTGTAGTAGATTACTCAGTAGTAGACAGATATAAAACAACACACTTTATTTCAATATCTAAATGCTTGCACAAACAGACAAAATCTGTTATATGTACAATAACAACACATCAAAGAACATAGGAAGTGTAAAGTGTACAATATGGTTTGTGACTTAAACTAAGGTACCACTGCCACCTTTATTAACAAATATAACAGTGTTGATCTCAATACGGTACTGTTAACATACTTTCACCCAGTATTGTCCTTGGAATAATCTTCTGAGAAATTTAGGCAGAATCAAAAAAGTATTTATTCCACAGAATTACACAGTAAGAATATTGTTTTCAAGTTGCTAATTGGTGTTTTCAAACTGATAATCAGACATCTTTAAGAAACCTCTGGGTTTTTCATTCTGTAACTCATGAAATAAAGAACTGTTATGTAATCCAATGTACTAATTTTTTGTTTTTGTTAAATTAATGTTCCACTGTGTAACAGTTTGAGGGAATATGGAATAGTTGAAGGTAAACAACTAGAATTCTCTCAGATACAGATTTATTCACACTTAGCTTCTACACAGATACAAGTCCGGAGGCTAACTGCCATTAGTGTCCAACATCGTGCCCAAAGCCCCCTCCTCAAAGATAGCAAACTTACGCACAGAACAAATATCGATATTTATGGCGCTCTACGCCACATAGCCCCCCCCCCCCCCCACCCAGTATAGAGTACGTCCCTGTGAATGGGGGGGGGGGGGGTGAGAAGTTAGGA
Organism: Schistocerca nitens; assembly: GCF_023898315.1. NCBI lineage: Eukaryota > Metazoa > Arthropoda > Insecta > Orthoptera > Acrididae > Schistocerca > Schistocerca nitens. The sequence goes on from NC_064615.1 coordinate 611,557,035, forward strand.
AGGTAACGTACAGTTCTTCTGCGTCAGGCGGAAGCGGTCGACTGGTAAGAGACCGGGGGGTGAAACCCGGTACGTCGATGGTGAAGTCAGCAAGTGACGCCGGCGGCTGAAGACGATGTCCCGTCCTGGAGTGGAGGTGTAGCACTTCGTCAGCCAGCAGGCGGAGAATCACCTTGCCAGAAGGCCTAACAAAGGCACGCAAATTGCCACACGCAGCAATTCTGCTCAATTTAAAGCGGCGCACCACATGAGATTTTGCACTTCCTCCATCAACATTGTAACACGCGAGTACCACACACACCGTATCGCCATCTACGACAACAAATAATTTATGTATGTCATCAGGGTGCACATGTGTTGTGAATTCTCGGGTGGCACCTGTACGAGCAATGGTAGGGAGGCAGGGAGGTGTGGGAAAGCCATGGCAGGGGGAAGCATCTGATAAGAGGGGGGTGGCAGGTGCACTGGACTGCGCAGGAGACAACCTCGGGCGATCAGCTGACAGACGAGGGAGCGTGACCGAAGGTAACGAGGAGCCAGCGTGGATTGAATGGCGTGACAAAGAGCTGTCACACGAAGATGGTAACACAATGGTAGAATCCGAGTGGTTGGCAGTTCGACTGCGAGGGCTGTGAGGAGTGAAGCCCTGAAAAGATTGGCCACTCGAATTAGATGAACACAGAGAAAGAGCAGTGCTCGGCAGAGAAGCACGCTGTGGAGAATCAATATCCGAATGCATGGTATGGGAAGATGGATGGCCGCTCGAAGCAGGAGTGGGAGAAATAGGGGCAGAATCAGGGAGGTTCACCTGAGGCTCAATGAAAGCTGGTTTCACTCGGTTGAGTGAGACTGTGGTTACAGAGTCTTTTATGAGGAGATCCATGTTATTCTCAGAGCGTTTGACGACCTTGTAAGGACCTGTGTAGGGCGACTGAAGCAGGGCTTTGACTGATTCGTCTCTGAGAAACACGTACTCACAAGAGTCTAGCGTGCGCGGTATGTACACGCGCAGAGGTGTATGAGCAGCCGGAGGTGGCGGCTGAATTTTGCTGCAGTGCAAGCGCACCTGCTCGAGAAGTGAAGGGAGTTCAGAGGGCCGTGGAAGTGGGGTGGGAGTGACTAATTCTCCAGGCAAAACCAGAGGTTGGCCATAAACAAACTCGGCTACGGAACCCTTGAGGTATTCCTTGAAAGTCACACGAAGGCCAAGAAGCATGAAGGGCAGTGCCTCTGTCCATAGTGAGTCATGGCAACGCAGGGCAGACTTTAAGGTGCGATGCCATCGCTCAACAAGCCCATTGCTTTGGGAGTGGTATGGAGAAGTATGAATTTTGACAATACCACATATTTTACATAAGTCAGAGAAAACTGAAGACTCGAATTGTCGCCCCTGGTCAGTGGTGAGGTAAACAGGTGAGCCAAATCTAGAGATCCACGAATCTAAGAATGCTCGACTTACTGTCTCAGAGGTAATGTTCGGAATAGGCGCAGCCTCAGCCCACCGAGTCATCCTGTCAATAGCTGTAAACAAGTAACGGAAACCCTCGGAGGGGGGCAAAGGGCCTACAAGGTCTACATGAACATGGTGAAACCGGCCTCGCGGTTGGGCAAAACAGCCAAGGGGTGGAGAAGTGTGCCTGGAAACTTTGTTCTGTTGACACAACATGCATGCCCTTGCCCAAGACTGACAGTCGTGGCGCATGTATCTCCAGACAAACCATTCAGCTACCAGATGGGTGGAAGCTTTGACACCGGGGTGTGCTAATGTGTGTAGTTTGTCAAAGACCTGGCGTTGAAGGGGCTTAGGAATGAATGGCCACAACGTACCAGTCGATTCGTCACACCACACTAAGTCAGATGTGCCAGGGAAAGTAGAGCGTACCGGTTGGAGAGAGGAGCTGTGGTCCAAAATTAACTGCATGGTATCGGGGTCTGCCGATTGCAACCGAGGTAGGTCCGTTAAGTCAATTAAGGTTGTGACAGCACCAACACGCGAGAGAAAATCAGCAACCACATTGTCCACTCCTAGGATGTAGCGAATGTCATTTGTAAATTGCAAGATGTAATCGATGTGACGAAAGCGTCGTGGGGGCGGATCAGCCACAGGATTTTTTATGGCAGGAACCAACGGCTTGTGATCAGTGAGCACATAGAAGTCTCGTCTCTCAACATAAGTTCTGAAGTGTCTTATGGCCTCGTAAACTGCAAGTAATTCTCTGTCGAATGCTGAGTATTGCTTCTGCGCGTTGTTTAGCTTTTTTGAGAAAAACTGCAGGGGTGTCGTAACATCGTTGTATGTCTGACTCAGTACTGCGCCGATAGCATTGTCACTATCGTCAGTAGTGATAAACATTGTGGCGTCCGCACGTGGGTGAGCAATAGTGACAGCAGAGGCCAACAGCTGTTTGAGTTCGTTAAATGCCTTCTCCATGTCTGGTGTCCATGGTACCTGGCGGGTGCCAGAAGTTTGTGGGCCAGTGAGAGCATCTGTGAGAGGAGCCTGCACTGCAGAAGCGGCTGGCAAATGTTTTCAGTAATAATTAACTGTTCCGATGAACCTGCATAATTCCCTATAGGTCTGAGGGCGTAGCATCTCGAGAACAGGCTTGAGGCTTGATCTTGTCCTGCGGTGGTGTCAGACCGTCCGATGACACAACATAACTTAGGAATGTGACAGATGACTGGTGCAATTGAGTCTTTTTATTGTTCAGTTCAATACCAGTGGCTGCTAAAATATCTGTCATGACTTGAACACGCTCCTCACTCTGTTCCAAAGTAGAAGCAAAAACCAATATGTCGTCCATGTATACGAAACAAAAGTCTAGATGGGATAAAGTTTGATTGATGAAATGCTGCCACGTTTGGGGTGCGTTTTTCAACCCAAATGGCATAAATTTGTATTGGAACAGCCTGAAGGGAGTGGTTATGGCAGTCTTTTCAATATCCTCCGGAGCCATAGGAATCTGATTAAATGCGTGCCTACAGTCCAAAACAGAGAAGTACTTTGCACCTGCGAGTGCATGATTGAAGTCTGCAATGTGTGGGACCGGATATTTATCAATGATGGTGCGGGCATTTAAACGCCTATAGTCTCCGACCATACGCCAAGTACCGTCTTTCTTTTGGGGGGGAACACAGTATTTTGCATAAAATCTAGTGAAAACTGATAGTGCTTGAGGAAATCAATTCCGAGAATAGGTTCTTCAATTGTTGACACTAGAAACGTCCACTCCAGCTTGCACTCGGGCGAAAGTTTCACTGTATACAAAGTGGAACTCAAACACTGTAGGGTAGACAAGTTCACTGCACAAAGTACTGTTTTTACTGTTTTGTGTGGTTGCACTTTATTGGTTGCTAGGCAAACCAGCAGCAAAGAGACATCTGCGCCAGTGTCTACCAGAAAACATACACCTGATCGTAAATCGCGAACATAGACTCGACCACACTTACTGCTGTTGTCCGAAACGGAGTGCAACGTGCCCATTGTTTACATCACAGGAGGTGGCACTGTAGCCTACCTGCGGTTGGAGCTTGGGTAAGAACACGGTGACTGGCATTTGCGAGCTTGCTCCCCGAATCTCGCGGAAGAAACAGTAAGGTTGGGCGGGCCTGTGCTCTTGTGGGTGGTTGCTAGGTGACGGAGTATGTGCCTCAGAGTCTTCCACAGAGGCTGATGCACTGTCGTTGCGGGGAGTTGAAGATGCAGGCAGGGCGGCTAGTTTAACAAACTTGTTATTAGCAGCACCAGCCAAGGGCGTGGCGTCAGAAAGCGTCTTAGTGCGGTCACGTCCAGAATGCAGTGCACGGAGCTCACGTTGCCTGGTGGAGTATGCTCTGTCGGCGATGTGTAAACATTCATTTACTGGCCTATCTTCATACGCAGAGATTGCAGTCTGGACTGGCAAAGGCAGCTTTCCAGTCCAGATTTCTGCGAGCGTGTCATCAGGCATAACTTGCTCATCGACGAGAAGACGGATGCACCGCCACAGCTGGGACGGAGACCTGTCGCCGAGATGCTCTTCGTAGATGAGCTGTCGCACATTTTCTCTCCTGGTTTTAGAGACGCGCTCCAGTATTGTCTGTTTCGCCACACGTACTTCCCTGCTGGGGGGGTGGGGGGGGGGGGGTGCTTTGACCAGATCGTAAATTAAATAGACGCGGTCGTGAAGATGGTTCATGAGGCAGGCAAAGCATGCGTCATCGTCCAAAGCACAGACATTGAATGTTTGCTCAACCACGTTAAACCAGAACTCCGGGTGAGCAGGTTTGAAGTCTGGTAGTTTCGGCAGATTCGGCACTGCAGTCACTGCGGAGGTGCGCCTATTACTTTGGATGGAAGTAGAGCATGCAGAAGGTAGCGAGTCCGAATTATTGGCATCCCGTAATGCGGGAATCGCAAAATTCACTTGACACCAGCGGGGGGGGGGGGGGGGGGGCGGCTGGGAAGCGATGGACGCTCGAACGGTGTGAGGATCGTAGTCAAAATGTGCATTCTCATTGACGTGGTAGCTCGGAGAGAAGCCACAAGTACTTAAGTACGCCGGTGAATGTCCATTATGCACACAGTATTCACTCAACCTTGAGTGGTGGGGCTGGTTGTAGATGTCGGAGTAATTACTGTCCAGCACAGAATTGTTGACTTGATTAGAAGCAACACAAGGATCCCACACGCGTCCACTAGGATGCACACTCGGTGTGATATTTGCTGTTTGGTGAGCATTGAACACCTGTTGACTAGCCGGCGCGGAAGGATACACACGTGGCGGGAACTGATTAGAGTTTGAATTTACTACTGGATTTTCCAAAGTAGCAAAACCTCACTCGACGCCACGAACTGTATTGAATTGTGTTTTTGACACAGGAGTAGGAATGTTCCGACCAACACTCTGTGGAGAACACGTGGGAAGGTCTAGGCTAACAAAGCCAGAGTCCACGACCTTTGGCAGTTGGAAGAAACTGGCGGCACTCGATGAATTCCACTGCATGTTCTGGCTGAACGATTCCGAAGATTCTTGCGGCATGTCCACTACGACGGCAGGAGTGCTGGAGAGATGTTGCTGAAATCCAGGCGGCAGTGAGTGCTGAAAGGCCATTGTCTGGAGCTGAACAAAGGCCCTCGCAATCGCGGAGAAACCTGACGCGGTAGGCGTGTAAATAACCTTCGGGCAGTAACTCGGACGCGTATTACACAAAAAACGGGGTCACCAGTGAGGGAATATGGATTAGTTGTAGGTAAACAACTAGAATTCTCTCAGATACAGATTTATTCACACTTAGCTTCTACACAGATATATTTACTGGCCGGAGGCTAACTGCCGTTAGCATCCAACATCCTGCCCAAAGCCCCCTCCTCAAAGATAGCACACTTACGCACAGAACAAATATCGATATTTATGGTGCTCTATGCCACAAGTTCTATATGCCATCTGTTTCACCATCTGTTTTAAAACAAAAGGAAGCCCAATGCTGCTGGCAAGCTCTCATCAAAGTAGTTTAGTGAGGACAAACAAAATGTTTGCATCAAGTTACACACACAATTCACATACTGTTTTGATACAGACAGGGACCGGTAAGAACAAGAGCTAAGTGTAGAATAAATTTAGGATGAACTGTGAAATTCACAACCACAGTAATTAATAGAAGTATAAATAATTTCCAGATTGACTATGAGTCCATATGTAGAGTTCAAAATCATGTTCATACTCTGGTGCAACAAATCTGCAGTGTGTTACTGGTAGACAAAAAGCAGGAAGCTGAAAAAATCACTAGATAATCAGAAGAAATAGTACCTTATTAGCCATTCCTTTTATAATTTATCAGGACATTTGGACTCAAGCATATAAATTCCACATAATTATAATGTTTGCATTAAAACTATAGGACAAGATAGATCGCTTCTTACTCTAAAGATGACACATTAAGTTGCAGGCACAATTAAAAGACACTTACACATTAGCTTTCAGCCACAGCCTTTGTCAGCTTATGTGTAAGTTCTTTTAATTGTACCTGTCTGCAACTTAATGTGTCATTTTACAGTAAGTAGCAACCTATCTTTTCACTTTTGGTATTCCTACCTGGAGTTTCCATTGTTTAATGTTTGAATTAAGCAGATCATCTTCTTGCAATAAGTATTCTGCTTAAAGTTATATAAATGCTTTGCTTGAAGTATTACATGTTTCACACAAATAAAGTACCAAATTAGTTAAAAACAGCAACTGAATTGTTTGATAGGAGAAACAGTAGCTTTATTCAGAGTAGATGTCTTTTTGTTGTGACTTTGACAAAAATTTTGCTTATTTGAATCCCATAAATCTACTTGACAAATTAAAATGTTGTGGCATTGATAGCACCTCTCTTGTATGTATGGAATCTTACACTCTTCACATCAGAAAGTAGAGCATCTTATTGACTGATTGTATAACGAGTGTGAAATGAACCTCAGGACTTGTGGGGACACACAAGAATTTGTTCTGGGTGCATTCTTCTAGTTAATCTACATAAATGATCTCCAATGAATTTTAGAGACTGTTCAAACATTGTAATGTTTGATGATGGCACAAGCATACTAATCAAGGCCCAAACCCAGCCTTATCTGACACAGCTTAGACGATAACTGAACAGACCTACAAGTCTTAATCACATAAAGATTCATATCAAGCAGTTCCAAACAAGCAAACATGATCTACTAGCACTGTAAATAGACATTAATGGTCACACAATAAATGATATACTATGTGTAAACTCATTCAGAATTGACCTGGACAACAAATTAAAATAGAGTAAATACATAGATAAACTAATCAAGTTCAGTTTGGGCATGTTTTGCTCTTTTAAGCATCTGTCATTGTGATTCATTTTGCATAGTTCCACTTCTTATTTTCTTAATGAATTAGTGTCTGGGGCAGTGCATATACAGTAAGAATATTGTGTTAAGTAAATAACCACAGATTTTGAAAAGCTTTTCTTATTGATTTTGCAGTTATTATAATCATATCCCAATACATTTACTCATTAATGATTTTTGTCACTGGTAATAAAAATCACAACACACAACACAAAAACAGTCTTCAGGTAGACTTTGCCTCCATGTCTATGGTTCAGAGTTGAGTCATGTGCTCTAATTTAAAGGTATGCAACAAGATCCTGTCTAATATAAAGCAAGAAATTGGGAATCCCAACCAGAAAATTTTACACTCTGCAGCAGAGTGTGTGTTAATTTGAAGCTTCCTGGCTGATGAAAACTGTGTGCCAGACAGGGTCTCAAAACTGGGACCTTTGCCTTTTGCAGCTAAGTTCTCTACCAGCTGATATCTTCACTGTCAGTTATCCTGCAATATTCTCTTTAGAACAATCCACCTAAAGGAAACAAACATTTATCCAGTATAAGTAAGCAATAAGAATCAATACTAATATTATAAATGGGAAAGTACCATAACTGTCTGTTACATTTTCACGACTAAGCTAGCGAACAAATTTCGTTGAAATTTGGTATGGAGACACCTTGAACCCTTAGGAAGAACATAGGCTACTTAGCAAGTGGGTAGTACAAGATACTTATTGATTTGAAGAATATTATGTGAACTGGGGAAAATATTTACTTTTTGAAAAAGTTTTTTGCTCTTTGACTTTTGATTTTTATCATATTTGTGAAAGTACTTTTATTGGTTGATACATGCTACATGATACATTGAAAAGTAATGAATACAGTCTTTATACAAGCTCCAATGTGTTTAATCCATCCTTCCACATTATATGTTGTATGATGTATATATTGTATAATGTATAGCTACTTCAGTACCATGATACACAGACGTATGCTCCTGTTCGTGCATCTCTGTACACACTGCTCAACTGTGATGGTACACATACCAACACATAGTGCATTGCGACAGTTTCGGAAGGGGACAGAATGATGCACATCACAAGCTATGCTTACCTGAACGAGCAAAGGGCAGCAGACATTAATGCATGTACAGTAGTTTATTCACTCAACATCACTCATCATAATAAAACTACTGACATGTGAGTGCAGCAATGTGTAACAATGGGTATTGTAAATGATAGACATCTGCATATCTTGTAGAAGCTTTTTAAGGAGCTTGGAGTTATTACACTCACTGCTCAATATATTTATTCTTTAATCATAATTTTTGCTGATAATAAATTCAGTAAAGCTCAATTGTAATTTGCACAATCATAATAGAGGATATAAAATTAATTTTCATGTAGACTTCATCTCCTTGTCTAGGGTTCTGAGTGAATTTATATACCTTGGTAGACACAGGTCTTCAATAAGCTCCCATACTGGAAGAAATTGGTACTCTCTACCAATTCAAAAGAAAGATGTTGGTAACTTCTCTTCAGTAAGCAGCACTGTATTCACGTATGTGCTTAGCTTCCAGCAGGATATAAACAGCAGCTGTTTAATGTTACCTAGAAAGTAGCACCTTCTGTCTAAGTGCAGTGGTTTTCCTGTTAATTTACTATGTTATAATTAGATGCCATATGCACAAAAGGAATTGAAAAGTATAGTGATAGTTTATTGTTAATACAGGTTATATATTAAGTTCTGATAGTTGTAACTCTATTTGTCAATGTATACCTTGACTTGTTCCACATCCCCAAGGCTCTCCTTCTTGATGGATCTATGGAGCACAATGAATAAATGAAGAAACAAAGATTTTGCTACATGGCTGTGTGTAATTGACCCAGGTAAGGATACAAAGCTAAGGAATTTTATAACGGTTAACTACAGAAAAAATCCATACTAATGTTATAAATGCAAAAGCAGCTCTGCCTGTTCAGTTTCATGTCAAAACTGCTGAACCAGTTTTGATAAAATTTGGTATAAAGATAGCTTGAATGCTGAGGAAGAACAGAGACTACTTTGGAAAGTGTATAGTACAACATATTTATTGATTTGAAAAATATAAGATGAAATATGGAACAATAATTACCCTGTGAAAGAGTTATTTACTCTTTGACTTCTGAACTTTATCATATTTGTGAAACTGCTTTTACTGTTACATTCCACCCTGGATTTCCATCATTTGCTTTTATTGTTTGATGTATTCTATACAAGACAATTCAATGTAGTGAATACAATGTTTATACAATCCTCTACATGTTTAATCCATACTGATATCAGTCACAAACCCATCACATTTTAGCCCCTGAGCATCGTGCATCTCTTATTTCTTTGTTGCATTCAGCATCATCGAACAGTTCATGGTGGTTAGGTTAGCATTGCTGTTTTGTGATTGAGGGTTCCTGTGTTCATTTCGCAACTGGGCTGGTTTTGTGTCCAGCTTGCATCTGGATTTGTGCATTGTCCTCATCATCATTTCATCATTTTCAATGTGCAAGTCACTGGAGTGGTGTCAAATAGAAAAGACTTGCACCAAGTTCCCAAACATCCCATCCAGGGTCTCCCAGCCAATAAAGCCATACACACATTTCATTTCATTTTACTGATATGCAATCACAGCTATGGGTAACAGCTAGAATACAATGCCTATACAATCCTCAATGTGTTAAATCCATGCCAATCCATACTTCCATACTAATATCATATATGTGAAATTATCTTTGTCTGTTATGTTTTCAAGACTAAACGGCTGAATGGATATACATGGAATTTGGCTTGAGATAGCTTGAACCCTGATGAAGAAGACATGCTACTTCACAAAGTGTGTAGCACAAGATATTTATTAATTTGAAGAATACTATGCAAATTAAGGAAAATATTTACTCTTTGGAAAAACTATTTACTGTTTCACTTTTGAACTTTATCATATTTGTGAAGATGCTTTTATTGGTTGATATGTTCTCTGTAATATGACTCAACATAATTCATACAGTACTTCTTCAGTTCTGAATGTATTTAATCCATACTTCCATACTAATATCAGGATTATTAACAGTGAAAGTGACTCAGTCTGTTACATTTTAACTACTCTATTGCTGAACCAATTCTGATGGTATTTGGTATGGAAATGGCTTGAACCCTGAGGAAGAAAATGGACTACTTCAGAAAGTTGTATCTTTTTGAGTATTATTAACATTTTTAAATAAGGTAATACATGAGTGGCATGCAAACAATGCTCATGTGATGGTCGGTGACTCTTAGTGTCTATAGATTATTCTGTGACAGTTCAAATCAAATGTTATTGTGTGCATGGTTTATGATACTGAGTTCCTACACAACCTGGCATAGCTGGAGAGTTTTGTGGAGATACAACAATAAAATCAGATTGTAAGCCTGAGAACCATATTTAAAACCATGCTGTAAGCATTGCAAATATAAGTCTGATTTACTGCATAGTTGTAAGAGGACTTAAACTGTGAAAGTTACTTGAATCTATCAAACATCAGAGCAATCTCATGTCCTCTGGATCTTGGATGCAGAATATCAGGCAGCCTTAACAGTTACAGAGACATTAGAACAGTCACAAGTCCATCACATTTTAGGCACTGAGCATAACGCATCTCTTACTGCTTTCACGACACTTGAAGACTCATAATGTTATTGTCATTTAAAGGCTGTATGACAAACTGTGAGTCATACCTTTACATGTATAACAAGAGAGGCTTTTGGTAAGGCTGCATTTGGTTGTGATCCATTAACTGCCTATACTAATCATTAATTAGTCATCATAGGGGGATGGATCAAAAGTCTAGCCACCATAATACATGATTTCAGATTCAACATACAGCAGAATAATAGAAACACATTAATTATTTACCTACATTCTGACACTGCATACAGTTTTATACATACGTCTCTACACCACTAAATGCGTGGACTTGTTGTAAAATTACTAGTTTACTTACCCACCATCAGTCATCATAACAAAACTATTGATATGTGAGTGAAGTATGGGTAACAGCTAGCAAGTCAATAAAAACAATCTCAGATGAAATATCCACAATGTAAGGCACTATAACCTACCAAAACACCCTTTTCTTATCATAAGAAAAGATTCTGTCCTAACTTATAATGGAATACTGGCGTGGGACTTACTTCAACAGCATTAGGAAATAACTGACTATGCCCATGGTATTCTTCAAGGAGGCAAACATAACATGCCACAATACACAGGAAGCATGATTGTACAGATGTCTAGTGTTAAACAAATGCATTGTAAACAGTAAAGCACACATTTTACCATACAAAAGGTAACTGCTGGGATACACAATTGACCTTGAACCACAGATAGCCCCCCTGTTCTACTATAGTGTGGCACAAGCTGAAGGAGTTTCACAAGAGAGGGAATGTGAGGTAAGTAAAAAATAAAATCCAATCTGTTAAGGCAGAGCCAAGGTAAATACAAAGTGCCAGCATTCACTGAAAAGCAAAGGAGGATCCCATTAGAGTTAACTATCAATGATGTCATTAGACACTGAAGTGCCAAAGAAACTGGTATAGGTATGCATATTCAAATACAGAGATATGTAAACAGGCAGAATATGGTGCTGTGGTTGGCAAAACCTACATAAAACAATAAGTTTCTAGCGCACTTGTTAGATAGATTACTGCTGCTACAATGGCAGATTATCAACATTCAAGTGAGTTTGAACATGGTATTATATTCGGTGCATGAGAAATGGGTCACAGCATCTCTGAGGTAGTGATGAAGTGGCGATTTTCCCATATGAATGTACCATGAATATCAGGAATATGGTAAAACATCAAATCTCCAACATCACTGCGGCCAGAAAAAGATCCTGCAAGAACGTGACCAATGACAACTGAAGATAATTGTTCAACATGACAGAAGTGCAACCCTCCTGAAAATTGCTGCAGAGTTCAATGCTGGGCCATCAACAAGTGTCAGTATGCGAACCATTCAAAGAAACATCATCAATATGCGCTTTCGGAGCCGAAGGCCCACTCGTGTACCCTTGATGACTACATGAAACAAAGCTTTATGCCTTGCTTGGACCAGTCAACACCAACATTGGACCGTTGATTACTGGAAATATGATGCCTGGTCAAATGAGTACTGTTTCAAATTTTATCATGCAGATGGACGTGTACGGGTATGGAGATAATGTCATGAATCCATGGATCCCCCATGTGAGCATGGAACTGTCCAAGCTGATGGAGGCTCTGTAATTGTGTGGAGCATGTGCAGCTGGAGTAATTTGGAACCTCTGATATGTCTTGATAAGACACTGACAGGTAACACATACCTAACCATCCTGTTTGATCACTTGCATCCATTCATGTCGTTTGTTCATTCCGATGGGCTTGGGCAATTCCATCATGACAATGTGACACCCCACATGTCCATAACTGCTACAGAGTGACTCTTGGTTTAAACATTTCTGCTGGCCACCAAACTTTTCAGGCATGAACATTATTGAGCATATCTGGGATGCCTTGCAACTTGCTGTTCAGAAGAGATCTTCATCCTCTTGTACTCTTACAGATTTATGGACAGCCCTGCAGGATCCATGGTGTCAATTCTCCCCAGCACTACATCAGACATTAGTCAAGTCCATGCCACATTGTGTTGCGGTACTTCTGCATGTTCAAGGGAGGCCCTACACGATATTAGGTGGGTGTACCAGTTTCTTTTTCTCTTCTGTGTAGATGGTGCTCCAAATCACAAGGATGGTGAGAGAAATCACCCACATCAGGTTCAAAGGAACTGTCATGATAAACCATGGAAAACTTAAATCTGGATAACTAGGTAAAGATTTCAACCTACCTCTTCTCAAATGAGACTCCAATGTCTCAATGACTGTGCTACCTTGCTCAGTATTCAGAAAAGGTAGCACAAAGAAGCAAAACACATACATGACTGTATTTCCCAGAAACAGTGATTTGAGTTTCTAATATAGTAAGTACCACTTCCCTTGTGAACATACACAAGATGTGAGTTAAGAAACTGCCAGTAGCTATGGAGAAGAGAGAGAGAGAGATACTGGCGCGAGAAACACACTGAGTACATGCCACAATGATGGACATTAATAACAAGAGATTATGAGTGGCCTGACTCAGAGAACTGCCACACAAAACAATACAGACACAGAGGGAAGACATGGGATCATTAATTTATTCACCAGATGGTTCACCATCTTTCACTTGTCAAAATCAGGTAAGAAGGTAATAAATGAAATTTGTCAGATTCAGGTAAAAAGATAATAAATGAAATCCTTACTATGACCTTAGATGCAAGAGGAAGCATTATAGTATGGAATACGAGAACTTCTGCAAGGTGATGTGAAAATGGAAACTCACAGCATTTGGAACCTTACAGTAATCATATCGCCAAAGGAGCAGGAGGAGACCACAGACATACTAGAGTGGAAGTTGGTAGTGGATTATTGCCTTTTGAATGATCAGACAATCAACATATCATTTCCTGTATGTAGGATATGTGAGATGATGAATTCTTTTCTGCCAGGACATCATACAGAAGAGCTTTCTTAAAAAAATAAAAAATAAAGATGACATTGTCATATCTCAGGCTTCACTGAAGGTACACAATGTCTGGTTCACTAACACAATGAAACATCTGCACAATTGCAAATAAATGTGTGAATAATTGAGCACTGAAGTAATATTTTTTGGCATTCAGTCATAAATCTCAGAAGAATCTCCCTCATGCACACACAACTAAATCACAAAATGCCTCTTTAGATTAACACAACATTACCACTGAGTCATAAGCTATTTCAACTGTATGGCAACACTAGTTCATGCCTTGCTAACCAAGAATAAGGCTATATGACTGGATCAAAATGTAAGGTGGTCTATTCTGAGAGTTTAAAAAAAGCTATTCACATCCCCACTTCTAGATGACCCACATTTCCAGCTGTCTTTTGCACATATAATTTGATTCTTGGGTGCACATATAAATTTTTAAAGTTATTACTTGGATCACACCATTGTTACAACCAGTATCTGGGAAACACAAAGAGCAAAAAGTTGCAGGAGGCAGGGTGCTGCGTGTGATACATTGTTCACATCAAGCCAAGCTATAATCAAGAAGTGCAAATGGTGCAGTGTTGTTTTGCAAGCGTTGCATTACAGAGCCATAAAATGTAACCTCTGAGCTCAGTAACTACATGGCATTTCAGCACTGACAAAAAATACAAAGGCAACGGGAACTGACAATAACTGAGACACTATAGTGGTGACAAGTCTGCTGACATCTCCAGATCTAATGGCCACATTGCTGAAATTGATGACATTATGTCCAGCTTAGAAGAGACTGTTTCTGATGTCTCAGTGTCTGGTCATCTCATCTGTATCTCTGATTCTGATGGAATAACAGTCTCACTAGTCATAGGATAACTTGACTGGCAAATTGTGATGTGGTGTCTGCTGCCGAGAGTGGACTCACCTCTGAGATCACAGCCAGTCAGCTGTAGTAGGTCTTAGCCACTGCAAGATGCCACTGCTGTTTGGCTGCTGATGTGTTTGCAGAAGATGTGGACAGAAATGTGACTTCCCTTGGTGAAGGGCCATACCAAGTGACTGTGAACTGCTATCTACAATCTGTTGGACGAGACACCTGAATACTGCCTCCCTGGCTGTAAGTGGTACCGCCTCCCTGGCTGTACACTGTATTGCTAAATGTGTCCTGGGCTTCCATCTTCAGAACACATGCTGTCTATGATATGCTGATGACACCCCCTTGAGTGATGATCTGCCTTCAAGAGCTGGGATGCACTAGCTGCCAAGGAGTTGCAGACACCTATCCCAACCACTGCATGACACCACCACTGGGTCCTGACCCACACACTGTATCCTCACTCCTTAACAAACACAAGTGTACACATCAGAGCACCTTCTGCTGCACTGGAGAAGATAGTCCATACTGTAAATTATTAGTAATAAATATGATTCCAGAAAATGCTATTTCACCAGCTTCTGAGATTGGCCTCCTGCATCAGTAGCATCACTACCTCATCTGCTCAGCTTTCACACCCACTAAAAATCCTGACCTGTAGGATGACTGCTACATATCTGATCATACTTACAATAAATACAAAGCAGAAAGTGTTTGTAGGGGTCTAAGCTAGAGAGAGTGTTGCAGAGATGTTTGTATTGCATGTGCATCTTTAACATTAAACAACACCAAAAGAAACTATAGTCCCACTGAGAAAGAGCTTTTATTAGACTCAAATGTCTCAGAAATCATTCATCATGAATAACAGAGATGAGAATAAAAGTTGAAGAATAAATTCAGTGGCGTGGTGGAAAGTAAAACCATCTCACAGACACATTTTCTTGCATGCATAAGACTGAGTGAAGTAGTGTCAACACTCCCAAATGTAATGCCATTGAGCCCCACTTCAACAGCCATCTGCAAATAGAGGGACCAATTACCGAGGTAAAGGTGAAAAAAAAATCTGGTGAAGCAATAACATTAAATAGCTCCCTTGTAATCTCATATGACATATCAATGGCTCAAATGATATAATTAAATACACATCTGGTGAGGTCAACAGGCACAACACAGAGTGATACATACATAAGGACTGCTACAGATAATCTTGGCCTCACTCATCTCACATCATTGTGATGTGTAGTACATACTCTATGGTGTACTTATTTATGATAAGCTCGAGACACTTCCCTGTTTTCTGAACACTGGTTTGGACCCTGTGATTCCAGTCTGTTGACATTTGATTTCCACAGAAACATCTCTATTTTCCTAATATGGTGTGGTCTAAATTTTCCTTTCAACTGCATGTTGTGCCTACTGTGAGTGTACTGGTGGCATGTGCATGCAACAAGCAAGTGATTCATGCTAACATGCTTCTCAGCCTGACAAAGTTGCAGTGTTGTCCAGCATTAATGGTTGAATTCTTCAGTAAATATTGAGTGTACTTTAATTTCCAAGATGTATCCACCTACAGAAGTCTTTGTTTCTGTTGGTCTTAATAAGAATCAGATCTACTATTTTCTGTGATTTACTTATACTTAATTGGTGCTCAACAAAACCTGCATTGTTGAAGAAGCAGACAAACAATAGTGATGATGTAGTATGTTTAGAACTACCAAACATGTTGTTCCTGGAGCAGGATTATCAGGCCACTTTGCTGCATGTTACAATGAAGATGAACAAGCAGATTTTGAGCTCTGGAAATAACAGCACAATCAGCAGCAACACCTCATACAGAAATTGAGAGATCCAGCATGTCTTTCTTTGCTTTCAGGGATCCCAACTATTCAGTATTTTATATAAGTTCAAGAGGAGTAGGAGGGTACTAAAAATATTTAGCACTTCATTGCCAGGCAAGTGATACTAAGTGCTCTGACAGAAAGTGAGATTTTTCTTCATCATCTATAAATACATAGCCCTATAATTTTGTTCCAAATTTTGTTCCTTTATCTGAACCATCAGTGTTGTACATAACAATTATGAACTCAGTTTGTAGTGAATATTTTGCAGCAAAACTGTAGACAGTAACCAACTGTTTAAAAGTTCCTCAAACATCATGAGGCAATATCAGACGATTATGTGTCATCTACTGTGGACCTGCAGGGCCTGAGTAGAAAATGTAAGTTTATGGGTTCTTGTTGAAAATCATATGCAGAATCATTAATAAATGATCTGGTGATCAGATTAGCACTGAACAGTGAAGTGGATGCTCAAGCATTAAGACTATCAGATCCACTTTTGCATACTGCTACGGGTATGAAGATTTCATACGCAGCTCAGACTGGCTTTACCACAGAATATGATATGCCACAGCTGTCATCCTGATCAGCAAATGCAGCATAACCTAATAAATCTGATGGTGAAATTACAAAAATTGTTGTGGAGTCCTCTTGGAAATAAGCTCACACAACCAATTGGATATCATCGCAGTTTTTCACCTCTTTCTTGATGAAATTTTTGCAGACTGGCCACTTGTCCTGGCAGATGTGATTGCCCATATTAAAATAATGTCTGTCAACTATGTCTTTGCTGGGGTCATACAGCAGATGTTTGTCAGATCCAACTGAACCATCAATGGTCAAGTTCACAAAAGCAAATTAACATAACAGATCCCATGGTAATACTACACCGCCTTATGTTGTTAGCAGTACTTCATGATATTTCAGTTTTATTCGTTTTTGGTACAGGAGCATCAGTATCAGCATTAATCAGCCTACATATCTCTGACTTGGGTCTCCACATTAAAATCAGTATCAGCTAGCCCAGATAGTTCAGGAATTAACATATCAGCAGGTAACTGGAACCCATACTCTCTCTGTAGCAGCAGGCCCCCAAAGAAAAATATTTTTTGCCTAGATGATGTAAAACATTTGAGTTTTCTATCACTAGATCCAAACAATTCATAATGATGTCCCATGTGCAGGGGTAGAATCTTTGTGTCTCCAGTATGTTCTGTTGTTTTCTTCAGGCTTGCGAAAAGTTTCTAATTTTTCAAAGCCCAACCACTACCTTTAGCATTGTGGAATGAAGGTAAAGTAGATCAGTTAGAGGAGTTACATGTTTGTCCCATATTTCTTATAACAGATGGGCATCACTTTTAGTCATTGCCTGCAAACTAGGCAGTGTGTTGCACCTTTGTGGGGACTAAAAGTTACAGTGAATGCTCAGTTAATTGTGGACTTAAATCACTTTCTGTGTACTGATAAATTGTTTTCAGAATTTGCAGGGGTTCAATATTTCTCTAAGACTAATCTTTCAGAATCTTATTTTGAACTCCTTTTGGGCAAGGCATCTAAAATCATCTGGTATTAATGCTCCTTGTGGCCTCTATCAATATAAAGTGTCACCTTTCGGCACTGCTGACGTGCCAGCAATCTTGCACAAACTTCTGGAACAAACTGTTTCTCATATTCCACAATGCATCAGTTATCCAAATGATGTATCAATGAGAGTGAGAATTCAGGAAAAAACATATATCAAACATGTGGCAAGATTTTTCAGTCATTTTGAAAGCCTGGAGTGTAACTTGTCAAAATACTACTTCTTTCAGCCTTCTATAAGCCTTCTATCTGTAGCTGAGAAGGCCTTAAACTAATGTCAGAGTGTGTAGCAGTCATTTCCCCTATTCCATTACCAAACAGCATAAGGTTCTGCAGATTTTTAAGGACAATATCACTTACTATGCCTATCCCCCAAATTGTGATAACAACTCATCCATTAAATCAACTATGGAGAAAAGGGATCCCTTCCTACTGATCCACAGATTGTCACCAAGCATTTCTTCAGCTGAAGCACTGCCTCCAATCTGCTCTATGTGTAACCTCACATCAACCTCATTTACCACTTATGTTAGCCATGGAAGTATCACCATACCATACGGCATCAGGGCCATGCTATCACATAAGTAGCTGTATGGTTCGGAATTGCCTATTGCATTCGCATCTTAGTTGCTGATCACAGTACAAGAAAATTATTTGCAGATAGAGAAGGAGTAACTGGAAATTATATTTTTCACATTTTCCCATATGGCAATGATTTTCATCTTGTCACAAATCATAAGTTGTCATTGTCCATATTTGGCCCTACATCAAAGAGGCCTGAACAGATATTTCAGAGGTTATGCTGGACATTTTTCTTATCAAATTGTCAGTATTTCACACATTATTGTTCATTAGCTCAGCATGCAAATCCTGGCACACTGTCTAGATTCCCTATGGATCCAGATGAGAAATTTTATACACAACAGACTGTTTGCACAATGATTGGGAATTAGAACAGTTGGTAGAAGGGCTTCCCACAACATCCACAAATATTTCAGCAGTTGTAACAAAAAGAGTGTCAGTAAATCTGTTTATTAAGTGAGTAAATAAAGTAATCTAAGGAGTTGGTCATTCACACTTAAGGATCCATTCTTGAGACATGCTCACCTGTTTGTACAAAATGGCAGTCCACTTATCCTTCCTTTGGCAACCTCTGTGGAAGTTCTTTTTTCTTTTTTCCTGCCCCCCCCCCCCCCCCCATCACCATATTTTCAAAGGTGATGATTGCCAGTCTCATTTAGTGATTCTGGGGGTTCTGCTCTCCTGTACATTGTAGTTCCTGCATTGGTCCCACTGGGGCATTACCAGAATGAAGAACCTTGCCTGATGTTATGTGTAATGGTCATGTGTAGATGAGGATGCTGTTTGAATACCTTAAATATGTCAGACTTGTCAGTTGCAGCAATCAGTACTGCCCCAAATCTACCAACCTCGGCCTATCCCACTCAGCCTTGGTATTGGGTGCATGCAGATTTTGCCATTCTGGTTTATGGGGTCATATGGTTGATTTTGATAGATGTGTGTTCTCATTTCCCATACATAATAAAAATGTGACAAGCATGATGTAAAATTCTACAAAGGCCTTTGCAGCACAATAAACTCATCACAGATAATGGTACACATTTTACTTCCACAGTGTTTCAGCTGTTTTGTACCCAGGATTAAACATGTTCCCACACCTCAATTTCATATAGCATCTAATGTGAGAACATTCAAGATGCAGATCAAAAACCTCTTGATACTCATTCCTATGAATTCTGCACTGATTTCCTTTTTATGCTTATAAAGGACATCACCATTCCAAGATCAATGCCAGGCAGGGTTTTTCCACAAATACTCTCACCATTCCCTGCTAGATATGTTGCAGCTTCCATCAGCTCAAGGAGAAGAAGCTACACCTTTTAATGTGGTCATCTCTACTGGCCGCACACATTTGGGTGTATGCCTGGTTGGATACATGACTCCATATCCACACAGCAAGGCCACCAGCTGGTACTTGTGGTTACACCTAAAGGCAGCCTTCAGTGGCACTAGAACCAGCTCCATTTGTAGCAAGCTTCACCTTTGGATCTGCCACATCAGCAGGGGGAGCCTGCCTCACCCACTCCTAGGGCCAAAACTTCCAGACATAGTGTCTGGTTCCAAGATGGCATATCAGGCAATGTACATCTGGCATTTCTTGTTCTTCAGCCATCGTCCAACAACTCTAAGGATTCAGATCTGGACAATACACTTGTGGACCTTCAGTCTGCACTGTGTCTAATATCAGGCCACATCCCACTCAGGGACCAGCATAAATCCAAGTCTCCAACACACCACTGCCTTCTGCATCTTTGGCACCAGATCCAGGAGTGGTTCCTCTAATACTAGCAGCATCAGGAGCCACATCCCAGGCCTTACAGCAGGCCATGCCCATCTCTTTCTTCCCAGCACCAGCCAGAATGGCTCTGGCTGTATGGGGCAATTCAAGGGGGGAGCCATCTTGTAGTCCTGCCAGCCGTATTGATGGATAATTTTATATAATTGAGCAAATATCCAGTGAGATTCCTAAGCACAGTGTGGAATGATACATCTGCTGGTGACAGATCACTTGGAGCAATCTCTATTCTCCATTTGACCAAATATCATGCCTACTGTGTGTATACTGATGGCATGTGTGTGCATCAAGAGAGTGGTTCATATTGAAGTGCTTCCCAGCCTGATAAAGTTACAGTGTACTCCAGCACTTCAGTGAATCCCCAGAGTACTTTAATTGCAATATATATCCACTTCTAGAAGTCTTTGTTTTTTTTAGGCTCAGGAAGAGTGAAGATCTGTTATTTTCTGTGATTTATTGGAACTTAAATTGTGTCAGTATAAACAGTGTTGTTAAAGAAACTGCCACACAACAAAGTGTAGAAGGACACCAGGATTAAAAGCATACTGCTGTGGCCACACACTTCAGATGTTGTAGCACCTACTGCATCAGCATCCCACTTTATTCCCAACCATCACGGGATGCCTGCATCACAGGGTGTATATTCAGCAGGAAAACCTATGTCATCTTTGTTGTCAAAACACAGACTTACCAGTGGCCACAACACAACACACAACCAGGTCTCCACCAATGGCCGCAAGGGATCACTACCCGTTCACGGAGCCTGCAGAACAGCTTCACCACAGGTCGCAGCTAGCCTAGGAACTACTTTGCTGTGTCTGGCACATGATCACAAATAGTTCCAGCAGATACATCCACCAATAGGCTTTATAAGGCAGTGCACTGCCAGCAAAAGGCAGTTCAACACACTGCTTGGAAGGATACAGAGCTGTCGCCCTGGCAGCCATGGCCAGTTGCCTCTTCTAACTGGCTGATCTCTGGCTATAGTCGACAAACCTCTTGATGTAGAACTGTTTGTGTTCACTCCCCTTGAAAAGTAACGTCTTTTTTTTATTTTTATTATTATTTGTTATTTTGTATTTGTGTCAGTTTGAAGTTGGGATTGAGCCTGTTGTTCTTTCGGATATTGTTTTATTGTTTCGTTTTGGTGAGTCCAATAAATTGTTTTCAGACTTGTTTTCTTTGCATTTCTATTCTGATAGTGCAGATACTTCACATACTCATATTGTCTGATATGAGAAATGATACAGAAATGTGTATCTGCCACTGTGAGGTTACTACCAACACAAGATTATACAGCAAAATGAGTTAATACCACTTGTACTTACCAAAATACCTGAACATGTGGTTGAATGATGCAGTTATTGACATTATGGGCACTATTGGTCACTTCGAATGATTGCTTACGCCTTGTCTTGTTCCAAAAAGCTGTTACCAAGTATATCATGTAGAGTCCATAGCATAACAAGACAATTAGCACAGTAGCTCATTTCTTAGGGATAATTTATTCTGATAATATGGAATATATTCTGATATTCTGTGCTGTCAGGGAAGTAATTTTCATAAGAAAATTATGTGTACCATATGTAAATTACTGCATGTTGACAAGATAAGTTTGAATGCATACCATACCAAAGGTTTTAGATCATTTGGGAAACAAAAGAGAGCATCACACACACACATTCAATGAATTCCTGAGTCAGTGCATGGGGCAACAGACAAATGGATACCAAATGTTGCTCTGTGTCCAAACCAATGGCACTTAGTGTAACCAAGCAGACACCATCACGAGTTATTCTACAGATGGAGATGTAACTTATAATGAGCACTAGAGAAAAGGCAACCTGAATAGTTGAATGGTCTGTCATCTGTGCAAACAATTTTCCACGTCACACACAAATATGAGATGTATGAGGTATGATTGTCACTAGTCCATTGAAGCCTGGAAATCTGTAGTGGAGGATTATCCAGTTTTGCCATACATTATGGTAGCAGCTGGAGCATAACAAATGATTGTGTGTGATACCTGAAGAAAAGGGTCTCTTGCTACTATGTGAAGGAGAGTGTTCAAGCCATTTCACTCATCAGCATGAAAAAACTACAAGTATACAGTCAACATCATGGCTACAAAGTTACTTATAATTGTAGGATGACTCTTTCATCTGGCTATCACAAAATAATAACATGATGATGCCACAGAATGACAACACCATCTCTAAACCACTGACCTAGTCCCAGACAAATCTCGCCATGACAAAGGGCACACATCACTGCAAAGTGAAAGTCAGACAGCTCACCAGCAGCCATAGATGCTTTGTGGACTCCCATACAAACCAAGTGTAAGAAATTTCCCAGAATCATATCTGAGTCCTCTTCGATTTCATACCATGACATTTAGAAGCTGCAAGTGAAGTATGGAAGTACTTCACGCAATACTGAATTCTCTGTCAGAGACCATATACAGTTCCATAATCCTGACTAATTGTTCATTTTTACATCTCTAAAACCTCAATTCTAGCAAGTGCAACCTCCTTGGTCTTACAGTTTTCACAAACTGTAATGAATGTGAAACTGCATGTCTTCTTCACTTAGCAGTTAACTTCTAAAAATTTAGTCTTTGGGTCTTTACAAGGTTTTAAAATAAAAAAACTTTAACATAGAGATTTTATTTCTTTGTACATAATTATCTACAAATAGTGCAATACACTCAGGAGTATTTACAAACACATTGGAAAATTACTTTCTATTCTCAGGTGAAGTCCAGAAAATGTGTGCATCTTACAGTATGAAAAAGAAACTTTGTGTATATGGAACAAATAAATGATACGTTAATATCATAATGGAAAACTCTTGGTGGAATATAAATAATGAAAAGAACAAAGGTAACAAATCATTGCATTTGTACAGTGGGGGTTCTGAGTGGTTGATAGGACATAAACAAGACTAAAAATGTTGCTAAGCTTTTGACCAATGCCCTTCTTCTAAGATAACTAGTCAAAATACTCATATACCTGCACAGTTACATTCTCCAGGCTGACTGCATTGTCCTGGCACTGCAACTCGACTCATGTGATGGGTTGTATTGGGTCAAGTGCACTAGGGGAGCAAGAAAGCCATGAACTGGATGAAGAGTTGAGGGAAGCATGATGATGACTGGAAGAGAGTGGCACGGAAGAGTTGACTGCAAGGAGGGAGAGAGAACAGAGGAGCAGGAAGACGCCAAAGAGGGGGTTGTGAGTATGTAACAAGTGAAGTTGGTGATGATGACTCTTGCAATCCCAGTGGACATATTGATGGATCAATTGATATAATTGTGCATACATCCAACAAGGTCAACAAGTACAACAGAAAAGGATACATCTGCCTGCACCAAGTCCCATAGCAAAACAGCCACAGCATATTTAAGGACTGCTGTGGACTGTGATTTGGACTTGGCTGCTACCTAATGCCAATGATTGGCTAGCAGAGGGACTTGTCAAGCTGCCTAATGCAGTACTCCCTCCACTCACTGTTCAACTGGCAGTTGTGTCTGCAGTGAAGAAACTGACAGCGACAGGGTGCACTGAGAGCATGGTCTGTATTCTAGTGCTTCCCAGTCAAACCTACTACATTTCAACAAACTGCCAGAATACAGAACTAGCTAAGAGGTACACCAGTCCAGAAGTTTTCCATTTTGTGTATTTCTAGAAGAGACAGTAACTATTTCTGTAATTTATTTGTACACAATTTGTGCTTAACTGAATCTGTACTGCTGAAGAAGTAGTCTTAGAAAAGTGACATGTTTGGAGGTGGATGTGGGATAGGGGCTGATGGATATTGAGGCCATGTGAACTGCAAGACTGAAGAATAAGTTATAATGACAGTTCTCATGTGCATACATCAGTGAAGGTGGTATTAGGGTGGCGGGGTATCTAGATGGTACAGGTTGTGAAACAGTCACTGAAGTTGAGCATGTTGTGCTCAGAAACATGCTCCACCAGTGGGTAGTCATCTCTGTCTGCTCTTGGCTACATGGTGGTGGTCATTCATTTAGGTGAACAGTTAGGCCATGCAGAAGTTATACCACAGTTGGTATATAATATGGCTGCTTCCACATGTAGCCCTGACTCTTGATAGGATATGATACATCTGTGAAGGGGCTGGAATAGTGTGGATTGAGTGGGTGCAAAGAACATATCTGACATGGTATTCCACATGGGTATGACCAGTGTTGTAGGGGATTGGGGAGTATTTATGGCATAAGTATGAATCAGGATATTTTGTAGACTAGGTAGATGGCAGAATACCACATTGGAAGTGATGGGCATAAGGCTTCTCATTTCTGGGTATGATAATAAGCAGTCAAAATCCTGGTGAAGAATATACTTAAGTTGTTCCACTCCAGGGTGATACTTAGTAACACTCTTTTGCAGTTGGTTAACGGAAGTGGCTGCAAGATTAGGCAAGTGTGGATATGGTATAGAGATCTGGACTGGAGGGTAATGCCTGCCTACTAAGGCCTTAGTAAGACCTTCAGCATACTGAACAAGAGACTGCTCATCTTTGCAGATGAACCACTCATTGGTGGCCAGACTGTATGGTGTAGTGGGACGAAATTGAAGCGTCACCCATCCACCAGTGTCAGTCCAGTCTGCAGGTGAATATAAGTTTAATTTAGTTTTGTTTATGTATTTTTTGTAATATTTGTAATGGTTGTGAATTGTCTAAAGTTTTTGTATTTTTTCTATGTTTCATGTACGGAGAGGGCGGCGCAACGAACGGAGACAGCATCTTCGCTGCCGGGACCAGAGAGAAAATTGCTGGCCACTATACGTCGCAGGTCGACAGCCAAAGAGCAACAGAAGATCCTGAAACCGAGTTGTGCTTCTAAAAATCAAATAAACGAGAATTTGTAATGTTTTGTACAACAATGATATCATAGGAAGTTTAATCTTATTGAAAATGTCAGTTTTGTCTCGTCAAGGCTCAGGTTCACGTCTGTATGTAGGAAGATAATAAATTAGTGGATGCTACTAAAGTTGAAATACGTGTTCCGAGGATTTATTTATGAAGAATTATGTGAATGAATTAATAATATATTTGACAAGATTATTGAATTTTGACAGCATTCATCGCGACTTTGAATCTCAAAAGTTTATTCAATGTGGTTCTAATATCGATTAAATCAGATAACGTATATCAATATAATTTCTGAGGAGAAACAAACGAAATCTAAATTGAAAAAGTTTACGCAAGCCAATTGGCCCGAGCAACGTAATTCTGCGCATACGACTCAAATGATGTTTTACAGTTTCGTTCAAGAACCATTCTGAGACAATTTAAAAAGAATATAAATAATTTTGAAGTGGGTTGTAACTGACGTAGGTGACGAAGTCTACACATGGTCATATGTCGAAAGAAAATCATTTATAAGAAACTTATGTCATTACACTACACTGTGGCGACCTTGAAAACAGGACTTGTGTGTGACTAAGGCACACAGATACGGAACAAAACATCAAGAGTCCTTCGGAAGTCAACGCGAGTTTTCGTGGAGCCTTCACCAGCCAGTGGCGACTTCGCCGGTGTGGGCAGCTGACGGAGCGCAGCCAAACAGTACGGCCACGCAGTTATTCTACGAGAAGGTGCATCTGTTGGGCAGCAGCTGAACGCTGCAAACCCCGACAACCCTTTTTCTCCTAAACTAACAGGCCCAGTACGTCAGCTGGAGGGGGGGGGGGGGCGTTCCTCCGGCTGGTATTAGAGGTGTTGCTGAGGGCTTCGCCTGTCTACGGTGCGGCCGGGTGTGGTTGCAGCCAGTGACGTCTCAGGTGTTCGACTCAGCGTCCTGCCGGTTGCAGAAGCGGGGTCGCAGCATCTCAGCGGCTGCATCGACGGCTGTTACTTCTGCAGCCCATAGCAGCACACTGATCACCGAGAACTACAAACTACAATATTAGTGTCCGGTGAGTTTGTTTTAAGTTGGAAGTGGAGTGTTGTACATAGGGAGTGTGCTTTTATAGGATTGTTGATTACAAGTCTGCGTGTGTAACTAGTTAATATCTTACAATAATGTCAGGAAGTGAAATGTCAGACGAAGAGCAATCTATGTCCGATAGGAGCATGAGATCCCTTTTTAGGGCGATCACTAAATTGAAACAATCTAACGAAGAATCTACTGCTAGATTAAAAGAGGAACTAAAACAGGAATTAAAACAGTCTAACGAAGAATCTATGGCTAGATTAAAAGAGGAACTTAAAGGGGAGCTAACAAAATCGACAGACAGGTTACAGGAATATCTTAATGAAACCAGTCGAGAATTAAGTGATAAAATAGAGGCTTCTAAAGTTGAAATGCAGGAAAAACTAGTAGGACTTAGTAATAAGATTGCTGGTAATTGTAAAAGGTTAGAAGAACATATCCAGGAATCGCGTGAGGAAAAAGCTCGCATGCGAAATGATATTACTGACTTAACCAAGAGACTAGATAATGTCAATGTCTTAGTTGTAAATGAAATAGAGAAAAATAACGATAAGTTACGAGATGAATTTTCTATGCAAACAGAAACTGTTCGTAGAGAATTATTAGAATCTATTAAAGAGGTTTCTACAAGACCTGTAGAGATTTCTTCAATAGATAATGTAGAATTAGAGATACTAACTCATCGAGTAGAAAAAGATCATACTGAAATAGAAAACATGAAATATTTAATTACCGAAATATGCAGTAACCTTGAGACTTCCAAAGATAATAACATTGATAAAGGTACAGAGCGTTCACATCGTGAACACAGTGAAGAATCTATATTAGCTAATCGTGTATCCAATACAGAAATGCGAATACAGAAATGCAAATACAGGAAATTACTAAACGGTTATCAGAATTAGATAATAATGAAAACATTTCAAGTAGTAGAAGTAATAACGTAATCAGAGACAACAGTCGCATCGTGTTTGCTAGCTCGGCCAACAACAATATAAATAAAGAAATCACGGCAAGCCAATCCAATGCAACTCTGTCTCTGCAATCTAAACAAAATCCAACTATGTCTATCGCAGAATGTTGGGATGATATAACGACAAATTCAAATGTAGCAAGTCGATTTCCTGTATTCAAACCAGGAGGCGAACTTCACCCTATAATCTTTATAAAAGCTTTTGAAACTTCATTATCTCCTAAATGGAGTAATGAGAAACAGATTCAATTTGTAATAGGACATTTAGAAGCAGAAGCTGCAGAATGGGCAGTACTGCATAGAACTGAATTTAGGGACTGGGATGGTTTCGTTAAGCAGTTTAAACAAAATTATTGGTCAAGAGGAAAACAACAACACTTAACTTTAGAGTTGTTAGACCCTCCTCCTTATTCTAAACGGTGGAGAGGTTATAGGAATTATTTTGAATGGCATTTAAACCGTGCTAAATTAATTGAAGAACCAATTATTGAAAGTCATCTACTACGAGTCCTAATTAGTAGATTACCGTATTATGTAAAGGAAAGAAAAATGTTATTCTACGAATTGTCTATCCAAACGAAAAAGTTTGCGAACAGATTGTTAAAAAATGCTGAACGGAGAATTAAAAGTTATAATCAACATGCTATAGAACCCACATTTCAGGTAGGAGATCTTGTATTAGTACGATCTCATCCTAAAGGTTCGAAGATCAATAAGGAATGTAAAAAATTCTTCTTTATCTTTGAAGGTCCATATGTTTTACATAAGATTGTACATCCCAAAGCGTTACTTCTTATGGAACCTTCATCAGGTGTAATTAAAGGATTATATAGTGTTGATGAAATGAAACCCTTCATTCCTAAATAAGTTAATATTTAGTATATGTTACTTACGGAAGAGTGTTCATAGTTTGTTCATGTGAAGTTTTTCGTGATAGTTACGTGTTATTTTAAAGAAATAACAGAAAGTTTAAACAAGTGATCTACAATAATCTACTGGTACTTCAAAAGGAGAAAGATAACTAAAAGGGGATTTATATGGAAGAAATTTTGTTAGTAGGTCAGAAGGAATTTTGTATATTTTTATATTTACTCGGATAGCAGGAACCAAAGGGGATGGTTAATAATTTTAGGGACCATGGGTGTCCAGAGCTATATGGCTCACGAGAACATAGCAGAGTGCCTTTAATAGAGATTTGTAATAGTGTTAATATAGAACACACCAAACGGGGCTCTCTCGCTTGTTTCTCCTAAATAAATTGCCATTACCCAACAGGGTGTCCGAAGGTAAAGAAAGCCGTGCCGAGATTCTAAAGAAAGTTTTGCTTGATTTCTTCTTGACCTCAGGCATAAATAAAGCATTAGGGAAAAGAATGACGTAAAGTAAATAGTACTATTAGTTATTGTGAGAAACTTATTAGTAATATACATTTTTGGAAAGAATAACTCTAGTAAATGAATAAAACTGAAACTAATTTATCACAATTTGAACACTCTGTCCTAATGTAACAACGTTAAAGAATGTACTAAATTAGTATTTACTAGCAACTATTAAATGAAAAGGAGTAATCTCCATATATTCGGTTATGAATTACCATAATAGCACAATTAAGAATAAATGACAAATAATCACAAAAATATTGTGGAAAAAGGATTAACTATCTAAGAGCAAGGACTCTAGATTACGTAAAATGTGAGGAAAATGTATTAACAGCTAAATATTGTATATAGAAAAAGTTTTATTTTCGGTTAAAACCTGACAAACTGAGCTTGTGGGTGGGGTATGTAGTGGGACGAAACTGAAGCGTCACCCATCCACCAGTGTCAGCCCAGTTTGCAGGTGAATATAAGTTTAATTTAGTTTTGTTTATGTATTTTTTGTAATATTTGTAATGGTTGTGAATTGTCTAAAGTTTTTGTATTTTTTTTATGTTTCGTGTACAGAGAGGGCGGCGCAACGAACGGAGACAGCATCTTCGCTGTCGGGACCAGAGAGAAAATTGCTGGCCACTATACGTCGCAGGTCGACAGCCAAAGAGCAACAGAAGATCCTGAAACCGAGTTGTGCTTCTAAAAATCAAATAAACGAGAATTTGTAATGTTTTGTACAACAATGATATCATAGGAAGTTTAATCTTATTGAAAGTGTCAGTTTTGTCTCGTCAAGGCTCAGGTTCACGTCTGTATGTAGGAAGATAATAAATTAGTGGATGCTACTAAAGTTGAAATACGTGTTCCGAGGATTTATTTATGAAGAATTATGTGAATGAATTAATAATATATTTGACAAGATTATTGAATTTTGACAGCATTCATCGCGACTTTGAATCTCAAAAGTTTATTCAATGTGGTTCTAATATCGATTAAATCAGATAACGTATATCAATATAATTTCTGAGGAGAAACAAACGAAATCTAAATTGAAAAAGTTTACGCAAACCAATTGGCCCGAGTGACGTAATTCTGCGCATATGACTCAAATGATGTTTTACAGTTTTGTTCAAGAACCATTCTGAGACAATTTAAAAAGAATATAAATAATTTTGAAGTGGGTTGTAACTGACGTAGGTGACGAAGTCTACACATGGTCATATGTCGAAAGAAAATCACTTATAAGAAACTTACGTCGTTACACTACAATGGGAGAGACTTTGTAGCATAGAAATGATGGCAGCTCTTGAAAGAAAGGCACTGTTGATTGTTAGTAGTCTTGCTACATATAGAGGTTTTTATGGAGCCATCGGAGAGCTGGAAGATGGCTGCTTGTTATTTATGCCTAGATCTTGCATCAACTTGGAAACAGAAGCTATTTTCTATCCGTATTAGTTTATATGCTTACAAGTGCTATCTTTTTCCTTAGTGATAAAAATCATTACTGCTAATACAGGAAAAGTAATAGCTTCAACAACTGCTGGTAGTTAATATAATATACAAGGTGATTCAAAAAAGTTTACAAACTGACACGGCATATCAGGCATACAACAAGGCTCAGAAATCATATAGGAATGAGGGGTCACAAAGGCCATCTGTGGCTACTAAATGGAGCTGCAGTTATTTAGCTACAAATGGTTGACCACTACAGAAAATGCTCGAAGTTTTGTCCAGATGCATCGAGACATGTGTGACATCAACACTGCATTGAATGGTGCACCTTCTCAAAGATACCTGGCCTATATTGAAGGCATCCTGCTACTACAACAACACTACCCACAAGGTCCTCTGGCAATGTAACAGATGTTTTGTATACAAGACCCTACAGATGCCCCTCAGAAAAAATCAATTGAGGAAAGATCAGCTGATCATGGTGGCCATACGTCTGGCTCACAATGATAAATCCAGTGGCCAAAAAAGATTGCCTGCAGATGTGCCCTAACTTGTTTGCTGGAATGCGTGGGGCTCCATCATTCTGAAACTGAATGCACTAATGCGTATGCATGTGAACATCATTCAACACGTGCAGCAGAACCTCTCACAGGAATACGAGATACATGCAGCCACAAAGTCAGTCAACAAGAATGTATGACTCAATTAAACTCTCTCTGATAATGCCAGCCCAAACCTTAAGAATAAATGTGCATTGTGAGGCTTGCATACATGTAGAATGTGGGTTCAAATCCAGCCATGTATGCAGGTTGTGAACCCACATGCTACATGTATGCAGGCTGTGAACGTTCATCACACCCTCAAGTGAGAATACAGACTCATAAGTGAAGAGGACACTCACTGTGAAGCTTCGGTGTGCACCAGATTCCTGTAGAAACTGCTATGCAAATCCCATACACTTGTTGTAACCCCCAGTTGCAGTGCCTGGACATGCTGGAATGAAAGAGATGCAGTCCTTCATCATGTAAAGTGCACCAGATGGAGGGTTGGGGGATATCAGTGCTGCAGGATACACCTCATGTACTTGTTGATGGTGCATGCTGCACTGTTTTGAGAATGCTTTCTTCTGTTGCAACTGTCCGGGTTGTTCACTGGTGACCAGCATCCAGCTTGTGCACATGGAATGAGCCAGTTTCACACAATGGACAATGCAGAGTGGTAAATAATGTTTGGCACAGTACTTTTCTAATGGGATATTTTTCATGATACAATTGCATGGCTTCTCATCCATTGCAGTGGGTTGTTCCATAAATCAAATGCATCTCAGCCATTTTGCAGTATGTGTAGCTAGTCATGTTAGTCCCATCCCACAATGGTCTCCACATGCTCCACTTGTGTTTGTATAGCAATGCCCTCTCTTGACTGTAGTGCCCTCTTGTGGTGTTTCTAGCCCCCAGTTCCTATATGATAATTGATCTTTGTTGTATGCTCAATGTGTAATGTCAATTTGTAAACATTTCTCTGAATCATGTTGTTGCTGTTGTTATTGTTGTTGCTGCTGCTGTGGTCTCCAGTCTGAAGACTACTGCAACCTATATTCTTCTGAATCTGTTTACTGCATTCATCTCTTGGTCTCCCTCTATGGTTTTTGCCCCCCTCCCCCTCCCCCAAACTTCCATCCACTTTTAAATTGATGATCCCCCGATGTCTCAGAATGTGTCCTACCAACCAATCCCTTTTTTTGGTCGTGTTGTGCCACAAATTTCTTGTCTCCTGAGTTCTATTCAGTACCTCTCCATTAGTCACATAGTCGACTACTCTTAATTTTCAACATTCTTCTGTAGCATCACATTTCAAAAGCTTCTATTTTCTTCTTGTCTAAACTGTTTATCACTTCCATACATGGCCACACTCCAGACAAATACCTTCACAAAAGACTTCCTAACATTTAAATCTGCTTTCTTTGGAACTGGAGTCCCTACATTCTGCTTGAAGTCTGAGGGTAGGCCAAATGTCTCATGCATCTTGTGCACCAGGTGGAGTAGTTTCGTTGTGGTTGGCTCTCACAAGGCTATCAGTAGTTCTGACAGAATATAGTCTACCCCTGGGGCCTTGTTTCAACTTAGATCTTTCAGAGCTCTATCAAATTCTCCTCACTGTATTATATCTCCCATCTCATCTACATCTATGTACACTTCTGTTTCTATAATATTGCCTTCAAATTCATATCACTTGTGTATACCCTTTATCCACTGATGTCCAAAATTAATGAAACAAACCACTATTTCCCTGTTCTGTGTCTAATTCATGTTCTGCATGGAAGGTGGCATTCTGGTCAACAGATAACCATGCCAATGATGACAGCAGGGCATCTATCAAAAGGGGTAGTGTTTGCCGGTTAGTCCGTCATCCATGACTGCTTTGTATATAGTCAAAGACAATGCAGTATGGCACATAGAAGTTGTCTACCAGACTCTCTGCAGTGGAGGGCCATAGGAAGAATACAGCAGGACAGTCGCAAAACTGATGTGGCCCAATGGCTTCCTGTGAATCATTCTGTTGTTCCTCAGTTGTAGCAAGACCAAAACTGTATCCTGAAGACCAGGGCAGGGCCAACCATTTGTGACATCAGAAAGAGAGAACCGTTATTTGGTTGTAAGGGCATGGCGGTGCTGCCTATGTCGTGCACAGCAACTGGCATCTGACCCTGCAGCATCCATTGGACATGTTGTATCGAGGTAAACAGTGTACAGAAGGCTTCAGTAGAGTGGCCTTTATTGATGGAGACCTGCTGTGTGTGTACATCTGACACGTCTTCACAGAAGGGAATATCTAGAGTGGAGTCGTCGGTATGCCACCCAGGTGGTCAAACAATGGGCCAATGTTCTTTCACAGATGAGTCCCAATTTGGTCTGCAGTGTGATTCTTGATGGATTAGCATCTGGAGGGAACATGGAACTGGATTTTGGAACCCAAACATTGTGGAAAGAGATCGATATTGAGGAGGGTCCCTAGTGATGTAGGCAGGGATTATGTTAACCACACAAACACCTCTTCACGAAATTGTGAATTGGCAAGGTTTAACTGCTACCAGGTACCTCAACAAGATATTGGGACCTCATGTGTGGTTTTTGGGAGGTACTGATGGACAATAATGCTCGACCTCATAGAGCACACATGGTTGATGTTTTCTTGGAAATGGAAGATATTGCACCCTTGGCGGGACCTACTTGCTCTTCCAATTTGAATTCCATAGAGAATGTCTGGGATGGATGGGGAGACACATCAGCTTCCACCAGCCACTCGCCATGATTTGTGAGCAGCTCTGCAGGGAGAATGGGTGTTATTGCCTCAACATGAGATTTATGACATCATTCACAGCATGCCCCATCGTTGTCATGCCTGTATTGCTGCCAGAGGTGGTCACACCCCACACTGAGCACATTAACCAGTTGTCAGAATGTGCAATTCTGTTAAACTGGAAAAAAAATGAAGAATATTTTTGTCTATCATTATATATGTTGCAGTTGTTTATGTGATGTATACTTTACATTGTTTCTACTTTATTATCACCTGTGTACACTGTTTTGTGGCAAAATAAATGCAACCTTGCAAAATTTTCGTTTGTTGCTTTAATTTTGGACATCAGTGTATACTCCTTCCACCTTTCCCTTCTTTCCGTAGGTCTGGTTTTCCATTTGAGCTCCTGATATTTGAAGAGCTGTTTCTCTTTTTCCCAAAGGCCTCTTTAATTTTCCTGTAGGCGGTATCTATCTCTCTGCTAGTGAAATATGCTTCTAAATCCTTACATTTGTCCTCTAGTCATTGCTACTTAACCATTTTGCACTTCTTGTCAATCTCATTATTTAAGTATTTGTGTTTCCTTTCACCTGCTTCATTTTTAAATGTTCACCTTTCATCAAATAAATACACTTTTTAAAAAGTAAATTCTTTTCTCATTTCATACAATATTCCAGCTCATATTTGTTCACTGATGTTATGTTAGGTTATGTTATGAGCATGTGTCCCACATAAATAAATATATGTTTAAAATTTACTTCTAAAATTATGCAGCCTAATGCTACTAAGCACAGTCCTTTCACAGGTACTAAAATGCAGAAATTCAGAATAAACAGTGGCATGCTGTATCCTTAATTCTTTTTTAACTTTACATGGGTTCCCATCTTTCTATTATACATCTTCTGACAGTCCATCCATAACTTCGGTGCCAACAATAACCTCTCTTTCCGAATACTTGACAGGGATGAAAATTGTGTAAGCATTAGCCTAGCTCTTGAAACAGCATATTTTTTAGTTTACTCAAAATTTATTTTCATTATTGGATTCAAATAGCACAAATATACAGAGACCATAAAGGAAAATTGAAGAGGTATTTGCATGAAAACTGATTCTAAACATTACATACTTTTCACACTAATCACTTCTACTTGAGAACTAAAAATTCATCAAATAGTTAATTGTTCTAAAAAATGACACCACAGAAGAATTCTGAAAGAAAGTGAAACTTCCTGGCAGATTAAAACTGAGTGAAAGAAAGTATTCCAAGAATGCTGTCATCTTTGCATGCGCACTAGCACAGCAACAGAGAAGCATAACTGTAAAGCACACAGAATTTAGATTCTTTGAGAAGAATATCTAAATTAAGACAATATTTTAGTTTATTCTCAGTCTGGATATTAGAGGACTTCACATGGGTCATATAATCTAAAGTGCCCCTCCATATTCCCATTTTGTTGTTGTGGTCTTCAGTCCAAAGATTGGTTTGATGCAGCTCTCCATGCTAGTCCATCCTGTAGAGGCTTCTTCATCTCTGCATAAATACTGCAGTCTGCATCCATTTGAACCTGCTTACTACAGTTAATCCTTGGTCTCCCTCTGCATCTTTTAACCACCACACTTCCTTCCGTTACCAAACTGACAATTCCTTGACGCTTCACGATGTGTTCTATAAATAGTCAAGTTGTATTATATATTTCTTTTCTCTCCAATTCAGTTCAGTACCTATTCATTAGTTATTTGACCTACCCATATAATCTTCAGCATTCTTGTGTGGCACCATATTTCAAAAGTAATCTTCAGCATTCTTCTGTGGTACCATATTTCAAAAGCTTCTGTTCTCTTCTTGTCTGAATTGTTTACCGCCCATATTTCACTTTCACTCCAGACAAATACCTTCAGAAAGAACTTCTTAACACTTAAATTTATATTCAGTTTTAACAAATTCCTCTTTAGAAATGCTTTTCTTACTATGCATTTTATATCAGCCCATTTCAACAATTGACAGTTATTTTGCTCCCCAAACAAGAAAACCCTTAAATTAATTTTGGGGTCCGAGTTCCTAATTTAATTCCATCAGCTTCTCTTGATTTAATATGAATATATTCCATTGTCCTTGTTCTAATTTTGTTGTTGTTCTTTCACCTTTTTTCCAAATACTGATGATATAACAGATTCACTAAGCAGAAGCAGTTGTTGTTGGGAATATATTCTAACTCAACTAAAGCTTTTGACTGTATGAACTGTGATAGCCTCAAGCAAAATTTGATATTCTGGGCTATATTAAATATAGTAAAATCACTGCTTGATTTCTATCTTTACAACAAAGAGATGCAGATATCAATTCCATGTTCATCTCATGTTGCTAAGCATCCTGGATTTAAAGCATTCAGGTTTGATGAACCATAGGCTTCTGTCTTGAGTCCTTGTTTCCAATATGCATTAATAATCTCCTGTCTGACAACTCCAAACAAAAATGAGGAAAGGCAACCACTCATCTATAGCTGAACTGTGTGTTGTGCATAGACACATGCAACTACAGAGACGTAACTACTTTTTGAAGTACCACTCTGGAAGTGTACCCTATCCGACACACAACAGCATGTAAGGTGTGATCAAAAAGTAACAGGAATTTTTTTTATTTCGTGGGCTTTACACATCTGATTTCCAAAATGTTTTATCTTGTTGGTACACATGTTCCTGATGTATGTCTGCATTTTTAACTGTTTTGAATAGTTAGTTTATTGTTGAGAGTTGAAAAGGTTATACGTATTTTCGAGTGCTTGGTAAATTTTTAAAATGAGGTAAAGTTCAGCATCACATTAGAAATATTGACTGTGGCTTTTGGCAAAACTACTATGGTAAGACGAGAATTTATGAGTGGTGTAAATGTTTCAAACATGGTCAAAAAGACACTGAACACAATGACCACCCTGGATGCCCTAGCATGTCAATTACTGACACTGTGGAAGAAGTAACTAAATGGTTATGAAAAATTGCCAATTCACCATCAGACAGATTGCTGATGATGTCGGCATATCCTTTGACTCATATCAAGAAATTTTTTCGGGTGTTTTGGGCATGAAATATGTAACAGCAAAGTTTGGTCTGAAATTGTTGAATTTCACCCAAAAACAATGTAGCATAGACATTGTTCAGGAATTGCTGAATGAAGTCAACAATGACACAGAACTTCTAAATAAGGTTAGAACAGGTGATAAAACATGGGTATATGGGTACACGCAAGGGCCAATCATCCCCTGAAGAGACAAGACTGAAAAAATTTTGACAAGTCTGATCACAGGTGAAGTTCCTTCTCACTGTTTTCTTCTATTACAATGGGACAGTGCATCATCATATCCTGCCTTATGATCAATAAGGAGCACTACTATAAGTTATGTTCTGTTTGCATCAAGAAGACCAAAGAAAATGACCAGAATTGTGGCAAAACAACTCATAAATTGCATCACGATAATGCTCTCGTTAACACCTCAATGTCTGCTCATGATTTTTTGGCAATAATCAAAATCATTATGCTGCCTCAGCTACTGTACTCCCGTAATATGGCCCCCTGCAGTTTCTTCCTATTCCCATGGCTGAAGACAACCATGAAACAAAATGAAGAGAGCCATGAAACAATATTATTTTGCCACCATCGATGATTCCAGAAGTGCTTCCAAGATTGGAAAAAGTGCTGGCACCAGTGTATTATGTCTAAGGGGGATTACTTTTATGGGGATGAAGTTGATGTTGATTAATAAATAAACATTCTGCACCAACCTGTGACTGCAGGTGTGTGTGTGTGTGTGTGTGTGTGTGAGAGAGAGAGAGAGAGAGAGAGAGAGAGAGAGAGAGAGAGAGAGAGACTTAAACTATACAGAGACTGCCAGTTCAAGAGTTAGTAAAGTCTCTGTGCTGTTATGCATGTCTATGCTTCACACATCAGTCAGATACAGATGAGTGGTTTCCCTTCCTAATTTTTTGTTAGGGTTTCCATCCTGGAAATTCACAGTTGCAATAAACTTCTGTTTGCACTATCACAAACTATAAAATCATCATTTGTACAGATAATACAAGTATAAGAATAATTATTAGCACTAGTTGTCTTACTAAAATAAGAACAAATGGTTTCAGGTAAACATCATCACAGTTGACAAGATTCAGTACTTGCAGTCCAGTATTTCTCATATAAGCATAATCTATGCCAGCAACGAAATCCAGAAAGTAGATAGTTCATTGTTTTTGGAAATACAAATCAACTATAAACTTAAATGTGAAATCTAAGCGTAGCCTAAGAAGTGCCTCAGTTCAGCTCCATTTGCACCACCACTGATTACAGCTAAAGGGGATTTGTAAATGAACAAACTAGTTTATTCTGTATATTTCTGCTCAGTAATGAGTTCGGGAATCATAGTCTGAGACTTTTAGCTTAAAGAGCTAGACTGTTCAGCATATACAATAATGCTGGAAAAATTGTGTGTGATGTTACTCCTGCAACATTCCGCACATAAATTCTCAATGGTTTCTATATACATAGATTAATGTCTTTTTGTTGTCACCAATATCTCTACTTTTCTGAAACAATATTTGATAACATAGCAGAATCAGATGCAGGGGTACACATTCTTTCAAACAACCTGCCAATGCACGCTGAATTTCTTGTTAGAAATACGGAAGTATCAGAATGTGAATTAAAGAACTGTATGTTGACCACCTTCTCCTTCTGTAACAAAAAGTATCATCAAAGCATACAGAACTGTTAGGCTTCTGCAGCCACTTCTTGATGTATTTTCTGTTGGCACATCTTGTGTTCTTTGGCCGACATTTTTTTGATGATTTTTCTGACTCATGTAAGAGATATGTCAGGCATAATTCATCAAACAAACATCAGCTGTAGAACATGAGCCAGAAGTCAATTGGTACTATGTCTTCAGATAATACTTCTGAATAATGTGAAATGGCTTCAGATTTTACTTCTCCTACATCTATACTCTGAGAGTCACCATGCAGTGTATGGTCAAGGGTATTTTTTATTTCATTGTAATGACTATAGTTAGTTTCACATTACACAGAACATTTTCACGAAAACTGTTAATACTTGGAACTTGTCACTGGAACAAAAGATATCAGATACATCTTAAATTGAATTATATTTACAGGTTATTTAATGGCCATTTACATGTTTATAATTGACTACTTATTTCTTTCTGGGGCTTCCTCTATGCCATAGGAGAAACACTTAAGGAGAAACATGTTATGTATGTTTGAAACCCCTTCTGCAGTCTGTCAGACATTTACTTCGTGGACAGAATGTAAGAAGAGTTTTATAGCTGAGTATTTCACTTTCTTCTATGCCAAATTTAGATTCACTGGAGGAAAGTACAGATCATTTTCCCTTATAGTACTGTATTTGTGCATATCTCCATTGCTCTCAATTGCAATTGATTGTTGATAAACAATGTCTTCAGTGAATAAAAGCATAGTAGAGTTTAGGTAAATATTTCCAATTGCTTAAACAGATGCCTGCTAGCAGTATGAGAGTGAACCTACACATAGATCTAATTACTTTTTTGTTGACTGAATACTTTTTGCCTGAGTGAGAAGTTACCACTGAACATTATATGGTAGTCTGTCAGTAAATGAAACTAAGATAATTCTGTTACTTTGCTGCTTTTTATGCACCTAAATTTGGCAGTCATTCTAATGGTAAAAATAGCTGACCTTAAATGTATTAATGGGTCCACTATGTGGTTTTTCCACTTTAGGTTTTCATCAATATCCCCCCCCCCCCCCCAAGAACTTCAAACTTCCTACCCTGTTAATTATTTTTTGCTGGTAGGTTAGGTACTTCAGTCGGATGTGTGATATTTTTTTTTTTTTTGCAATACAAAACTGAATTAACTGAGTTTTTTAAAAAAGTTTAAATTGTTACATTTATGCAAAACAGTAAATTTAAACACTACAGCATTCACTATTTTTCTTGCTGATGCTTCTTTGCTCAGTCTGATGATAATGCTTGTATCATCCAGTAAAATGACTAATTTTCACCCCTGATTAAAATAAAATGGTAGACCATTGACATTATTGTAATGGGTATATATCTAACCTTACAGAGCACCACTATGATTTCTCTCCAAGGTGCTTAGTTACTCATACATCCTGTTTCTCAAATTCCTTTGGTATTTCTAAACTCATTGGGGCAGATGACGGGACATGCATTAAGATATCAAGGAATAACTTCCATGGTACTCAGGAAGCTGTGGAGGGTAAAAACTGTAGCAGAAAACAGAGACTGGAATACATACATCAAACAAGTGGTGATGTTTGGTGTATTCCAAGGTGAAGTGGTTGATAAAGGCAACAAAGTTGTAGCACGCTGCCTCAAACCAGTCAGAAGATGGGGGGGGGGGGGGGGGGGAATGAATCCAGATATGACCTCAGGTATGTATACCATAAAAAACGTATTTTATCTAATATACACTCCTGGAAATGGAAAAAAGAACACATTGACACCGGTGTGTCAGACCCACCATACTTGCTCCGGACACTGCGAGAGGGCTGTACAAGCAATGATCACACGCACGGCACAGCGGACACACCAGGAACCGCGGTGTTGGCCGTCGAATGGCGCTAGCTGCGCAGCATTTGTGCACCGCCGCCGTCAGTGTCAGCCAGTTTGCCATGGCACACGGAGCTCCATCGCAGTCTTTAACACTGG
Organism: Schistocerca nitens; assembly: GCF_023898315.1. NCBI lineage: Eukaryota > Metazoa > Arthropoda > Insecta > Orthoptera > Acrididae > Schistocerca > Schistocerca nitens. Next base: position 611,596,909 of record NC_064615.1, read on the forward strand.
TAGCATGCCGCGACAGCGTGGACGTGAACCGTATGTGCAGTTGACGGACTTTGAGCGAGGGCGTATAGTGGGCATGCGGGAGGCCGGGTGGACGTACCGCTGAATTGCTCAACACGTGGGGCGTGAGGTCTCCACAGTACATCGATGTTGTCGCCAGTGGTTGGCGGAAGGTGCACGTGCCCGTCGACCTGGGACCGGACCGCAGCGACGCACGGATGCACGCCAAGACCGTAGGATCCTATGCAGTGCCGTAGGGGACCGCACCGCCACTTCCCAGCAAATTAGGGACACTGTTGCTCCTGGGGTATCGGCGAGGACCATTCGCAACCGTCTCCATGAAGCTGGGCTACGGTCCCGCACACCGTTAGGCCGTCTTCCGCTCACGCCCCGACATCGTGCAGCCCGCCTCCAGTGGTGTCGCGACAGGCGTGAATGGAGGGACGAATGGAGACGTGTCGTCTTCAGCGATGAGAGTCGCTTCTGCCTTGGTGCCAATGATGGTCGTATGCGTGTTTGGCGCCGTGCAGGTGAGTGCCACAATCAGGACTGCATACGACCGAGGCACACAGGGCCAACACCCGGCATCATGGTGTGGGGAGCGATCTCCTACACTGGCCGTACACCACTGGTGATCGTCGAGGGGACACTGAATAGACCGGCAAGGGAACTTGCTGTTCCAACAGGACAATGCACGTCCGCATGTATCCCGTGCCACCCAACGTGCTCTACAAGGTGTAAGTCAACTACCCTGGCCAGCAAGATCTCCGGATCTGTCCCCCATTGAGCATGTTTGGGACTGGATGAAGCGTCGCCTCACGCGGTCTGCACGTCCAGCACGAACGCTGGTCCAACTGAGGCGCCAGGTGGAAATGGCATGGCAAGCCGTTACACAGGACTACATCCAGCATCTCTACGATCGTCTCCATGGGAGAATAGCAGCCTGCATTGCTGCGAAAGGTGGATATACACTGTACTAGTGCCGACATTGTGCATGCCATGTTGCCTGTGTCTATGTGCCTGTGGTTCTGTCAGTGTGATCATGTGATGTATCTGACCCCAGGAATGTGTCAATAAAGTTTCCCCTTCCTGGGACAATGAATTCATGGTGTTCTTATTTCAATTTCCAGGAGTGTAGAATATTATGTAAATTTTCCTTGATATAATAGAATACTGTAACTGACACAATAAAATACCCCACGTAAGTTGCTAACTTTTGATACTTATCATTTAAAATTTTTAGTATGTTGCATGAGTAAAGTAAAAATAGCTTCCTCAGTACTGAAAAACATTTGACATTCAAACCCTGATTCTCTAAGTATAACAATACTACATTAGTGTGTGACAACCATTAAGTATACAACTTTCTCAAAAATTACAGAATGTGGAGTCGCCTTTCTTAGACAGGCCTAACAATGTGATATTTTAATCTGTCTGGTAAAATACCAAAAATTAATATGTATTACACGTGTAACTAAGAGCATTACATATTACAAGACCGTAACACACAATCTGTAAATAACAGCAGCATTCATAAATAGAATTACTTACACTACCCAACATTCACCATTAAGAGTGGCACTGAAAGGACTGAGGTATCCAGCCACAAAAGTCTTTGACCTCTTGCCCAGTAATGTGAAGAATTTAATAGATAATAAAATTAACTTCACACACACTTATGAGCCATGAAACATGCAAATAACTAAATTAGCATTTTAGTTTCTTGTCAGAGATATCAACTACTCCAAGCACTTTTACGTTTCATGGCAGTGACGAGTTTCCTTTTTCGTAGGGATTGTGTGAGATATTTTCATTTCACTAAATTTCCTCTGTATTGCTTCTTCAGTCTACCTTTTTGCTTGATCTTATTGACATGAGTAGCTCTGATTGTTGTTTGATAAATCAGTAGTCAAAGAATAGCACACTTTTACATTTTGTGAAGTGCATATTTTCGTATTTCACTAAGTTATAAGGAAGCTTTTAACATTGTCTATTTTCATAGATGTGAGGTAGATGCTGTTAGACATTACTGATATCTTAAATTACTACATCCAACCTGGTAACGGGCAACATTGAGGTGAATGTTACACTGGACCACTGTTTCTGCTTCTGACTCTACCTAGTAGAATTTATATGCTCAGGAAACTATCTCTAGAGAGGTTGACAATTATTAAAATACCAGAATCATTTTTACGGGAATGAAGTTCAAATTTACTTAACTCAAAATACTGAGTTTCCTTGAAATCACTTCAGTTAAATGTCAGGATGGGTCCTTTAACAGTCCACAACTGCTTTGTCCTCATATGGATCAAATATTTAGTCTCTGATAATCCTCGCAAAATATCATTATCTTTCCCCTTTTTCCAAACTCTTCAGGGACTCCAGTTTCCAGACATGTTATCAACATTCAAGAACAAGGGGTATGAATACCCTAAAACAATACAATGGAACCTCACTTAATGAGCACCTCCCATTATGTGCAATTCGCATAATGAGCAAAACAAATTGTAAAAAATGACCTGCTTAACGAGCAATGTTTCACATAATGAGTGATAACGATTTAGAATTTAGTGTGATTTGGTGGAGGAGGCATTCTACAATATAAATGCCTTTCATTGTCAGCAACAGCATATGAACAATGTCTTTAGTATGTACTGCAGTCGGGGTTTAGTGCTCTTTCTGCTACCATCTTAGTGCAGCTGTGATCACACATTTTTCTAAACTTACGTTCCTACAGTGTTTTTTGTGAGCAAATCAACCTCCGTAGATATGTCTCCAAAGATAAAAAAAAAAGCAAGAAGACAACCATAACAGAAAGAAAATGCTCTTAGAAAGCACTGAACATAAAACCACTGAAAAACATGAAAGTGTTGTGAGCGTTGCTAATTTAGCATGCACATACAATCGGTCTATTCTAACTATTTGCATTATTATCGAGAACAAGAAGATTAATGAGACAGATACTTCAAAGGGAATGATGAGCAGCTAAACAACAGTTTTGTATTCTGGACAAAATTGAAAGGTTGCTCCTTATATGGATAAATGAAAAGCAGTTGCAAGGCAACACTATTAACGAGAACATCATTCCTGAGAACGCAAGAATGATTATCGCCGACCTCGTTAAGAAGAAGCGAGGATCATCAGCAGCTAAAGAATTTTTAAAGGCAAGCCATGGGTAGTTCAAGAATTTTAAGAGAAGAACCAACACCCACAGCGTTGCGAAGCACAGTGAAGCAGCCAGCTCCGACATAATGGCAGCAGGAACTTTGTCAGCAACTTCAACATATTCGTAGGGTCTGAAGGTTATCTGCCGCAAAATCGTTTTTAATTGTGAGACAGGTCTATTCTGGAAAAAGTCGCCAAAGCGTACCTTTATAAGAGAGGATGAGAATGTGTTCCCCGGTCACATGCCAATGAAAGACCGTGTCACTTTGCTATTCTGTGGCAATTTGAAAATTAAACCACTGCTTGTTTACCATTCACAAATTCCATGAGCCTCCAAGAAATGCAAAGTCCAGAAGAGCATGTTAAATGTGATGTGGAGTTCGAACAACATGGTTTGGGTGACACGTGACCTTTTTTGTGATTGGATCAATGAAGTGTTTGGCTCTTCAGTGAAAAAATATTTGCTTGAGATTAATCTGCAACTCCATGTCTTGTTTGTTATGGACAATGTTCCTGCCCATTCTCCAGGCCTGCAAGACCACCTCTTCGAAGAATTCCAATTCATCAAGATCCAGTTTCTGCCTCACAACACCACACTCTTACTTGGGCCTATGAACCAGCTGATTGTTTCTAACTTTAAAAAGCTCTACATTAAAACACTTTCTGAGCATTGCTTTGAGTTCATGGAAGCTACCAATCTCACTCACAGAGAGTTTTAGAAATGTCATTTCAACATTGTTTCCTGTGCCAAGATTATTGAAAAGGATTGAGAAGGGGTTACCAAGAGAACTATCACTTCTGCATGAAAGCAGCTTTGGCTGGAGCATGTTGTTGAATGTGACTCTAAGGCATTTGAGTCACAACCTGTGGAGCCTTTAGTCAACGAGATTGTGTCTTTGGCCAAGAGCATGAGACTAGATGTGGATAACAATATTGATGAGTGTGTGGAAGATCACAGCCAAGAAATAACCACTGAAGAGCTTTTGGAGTTGCAATGTGTTTTACAGCAGGAAGTTGCATTTGAAAAGTTCTTCGGAGGAGGAGGAGGAGGAGGAGGAGGAGGAGGAGGAGGAGGAGGCAGTAACAGCGAAGCAGCAATCTTCTGGCGCAATAAGAGAAATGCTGAAAGCATGGGAATTGGTTGTATTGTACATTGTAAATCATCACCCCAATAAAGCAGTGGCGTCACGTGCACTACAAATTTATTTGACGATAATGCTGTGTCAATCTTTGGCAAGAGTTAAAATTTCAGCAGAAAAGAATGACTATAGATAGCTTCCCAGTAAGAAAGAATTAAGTTACATATCATAAAGTACATAATACTGTATGTACAATTTTCTTTGAATAAATCGTATGAATAATATAAAACTTTTAGTGCTTTTTCTGCGTGGAATGCATTCACGAGTGTTTCACACTCCAGGTAAGATTCTGGAACGAATTAGGCTCGCTATGTGACGTTCCACTGTACTTCATTCATATATAAATTACACTTCCAATGTTATTCTCCTAATGAGTAACAATCAAGCTTTGCCTTTTGATTTACTGGAGGCATGTCATCCTTCAGCCACATAAAACTTCCAATATGCACTCACACAGATTTATCAAACATCTTAGAAAACTACTATTGAAGGGGGGGGGGGGGTGTTTCCCCAAAAAAGAGCTACAAATGACCAATGTCATCTCACTGACACTGATAAACTCAAGGACATGATCGGCCGAGCGCATGTCATCTGCTAAAAGGGAAGATATATCATATAATAGATCAAACATGATGTATGGTGTAATTCCACAATAGAAAGGAAAAGATAAAACAGAGTGTGAATAATTACATCTTAATGAAACTACAACCAAACAAAATTAGAAGGAAAGCCATATTAGTGGCAGAAGGACAAGAGATGGAGATAACTCCTGAACAGATTACAGAAACTGTGAAGAGGGAACCAGAAAAGGTGAATGATGACAGAAGTGGGGATCATTTCAGGACATATAACTGTTAACCTAGCAAAGATCTCACAAAGGTGTTAACTCTGCACCACAGAATTGAACTAAGTTGAAATACTTGTATCTAAAGTCCTTCAGTGCAGAGATAACTATTCCAGTAATAGTTGAGTAACATACTTATTACAGAGAAGACTATTATGGAATTTGATTGACATTTTTCACCATTACACTCCATGACTGCTGCTGTTTGAACTATCTTTTATGTAGGGAATGACAACTTCTGTATTGATTATTAATTTGTCTGCATACTGAACTTTCAAGCATAGACACACAATCACTATTATGAAACTGCATTGTTTCATTGGAAGAATGCTGATATACAGAATGAGCAATTCCACATGTCTTGGCATTGTTTCTATGAGTCTTGAGTATTGATTTTTGACATCTTCATCATGATGCCATATTTTTTGGATCAGTTTCTCGACGAGTTGCAACCTTGTTGTAATGTTGATCTTCCTCAACTTCCAATTAACAATTTGCCCATGGATTCTCTATATTGTTCATGTCTGGACTATTTCCAGGCTATGGCAAAGTTTCTACATTGTTTTCAGCTAACAACTGTGAAACTGACTGAGTCTTATGGCAAGGTGTTCCATCATGCATGAACACAAAGTTACCGTCGGAAAACCATTCCTTCGCCCGAGATAAAAAGCCTCTTCTTCCAGAACTTTCCTATACTGAGTTTGATTCATACTGCCTTCCACAATGTAATGGTGGCCAGTACCCTTTGCTGGCATTACAGTCCATACCATAACATATCCTTTGCTGGCATTACAGTCCATACCATAACAGAGTTTTGCGCTTTGCAAAACTCTGAAAACTCTTCTTCAACCATTCTGGGTATTATCTTCACATATGGAGAATATAGACTCATCTGAAAAGCAGATGGGAAAGAAAAAAAATTTTTAAGCACAAAAAAATCCACGTTGTCAGATTTTATATGCTCATCTGAACAGAAGGAAAAAAAGGACAATTTCTCAATATGTTTTTTTAATATTTTGTTGAAAACAAATACTCATCTTTCAAAAGAAATTTTCACATACAGATTCTCAGTTGGTTTAAATAAACTTTATTTACCTTGCTCCAAACTGATTTCTATCTTCATGAGTCCATCTAAGTCTCTTTGTATTCATTTCAGGGGTAAGTTTTGCTTTTTTGCATGGACGATGAGCTGGAAGACCATCACTAATAAGATTTCTGAGGACTGTGGAGCAACCAACATCAACTCCGAAGTTCTCCAGAGCCTCCTTCAAATCTTGACTGGTAACTCTGCTGCTGTTTTTTTTTTTTTGCCATCTGGACAAGATTGCACTGAATTCTAGGTGACAGTTCCCTCTTGCGTCCGCAGTTCCCTCGACATGCAGGACTGAAATTAAGGCCATCTTTTGCTGCCTGACAAATCCAGCTTACAGATTTTTGTGAAATTTATAACCTGGTTGCTATTTTCCACTGTGAACACCGTTTCTTCTATTAACAATTTTATAGTAACAACTTTTCTTGGTGACAGATCACTTTTCCGACCCACACCAACAAATATCTGACACACGAAAGAATTATTGATAACAAAAATATTGTCTCAGCTGAATTAAACTGTCTCCAAAACAACTGCAGCCATGCTATCTCTGATTCAACAGTAAGTTAATTGCTTAGGGGGTCCTGTCAACATTGTTGTTGGCACAGTATTGCCAATAGCAAAGGTAAATGTCATATATATGTAATAGAGTGAAAATGCCGATATCACGTGGCTGAATAATTCCAGAGGAGAGAAACTAGGAAATATCAAATTCTGTTTTGAGTCTAATAATTTTCACACCTCTGTAGGTCACCAACTACTGCACGGCAAGAGGAGATACGTTTAGTGACATTCATGCAGGTTCTTAATTTCGAATATAAGAAAAAAAGTGTACCTGTTCTAAGTTAAATCCTCGTCATTTACATGGCTCTAGCAAAGTAAAAGTTATAATCAAATCACACACAATTACTTTGAGAACAAAGTCACTATAGAAGGCTTACGGAAGGGTGAAGTGATGTTAACATGTGGATGGGTACAACTTTAGTGATTATCATGAGCTATTTAGGGTACACAGAGTATGATTCCAAAATTTATTAGCTTCTGCATTATTATTTAACAATCAAAATATAAAAATACATGTCGAAAAATTATGTTTGGTTGCTTGTAGAAAGGCAACCTAAACGAATAATATTCTGGACCACAATATTTTTAATATGATAAAAGCAAACAGCACTGTACCTAACACAAATACTCAGGTACAATGTATCTTAGAAGTTCTCACTAGAGAACAGGTACTATATTACTACAGAATCTGCATATTTCAGGCAAAATTGAATTCCTTCTTGAAAACAGCTTAACAAATCTACTTCGTTGTAAAGCATAAATGGGTTTCCTCTACCCATTTTCAAATATATTCTTTGCAGGCTATAAATTAACTACTCTGTATCACATACTTTGGTGTTAATAAGTTTACAAACCAGTCACAGTTACATTCAGCCTTATTTTCAGAAATCACAAAAAGAACAACAAACCACAAAAAAAAAAACTGTTATTAATTCGATGCCAAAAATACCTTATGATACTCAGAACCATACTCAAGAATGTATTTAACAGAATCTGAAAACTGACAATTCATTACCTTCTGGAAAGCTTATACATAAATTTTTAAAAGAATTCATTCACATAATACACATACTCAAACAACAAAATCTGCACTTATTCTTATATTACACAGAAATTGCACTAATGTTCAAATAATTTTAATTTTATATGATATTCAACATCTCTTCTTTTACTTCATTTACCAATCCTCCATTATCTCAGCAATGACATTCTAGAGCTGTGAGGTATAGTGAATGACCAGGTTAATAGCACTTAGCAAGATTTTGGTGTTCTTACAGTGAGTGAGTGAGTGTGTGTGTGTGTGTGTGTGTGTGTGTGTGACTATTTCTTTTTGTACAAACATCACGGATGTTCTATGTATTTTAACAGGTGCAACAACTTAGTGCCGTAACATGTTGTATTTACGATTTCTATTCTGCATAAATGCCATTAGTGTCATGTGTACTCTTTGTCCAGTTTTTTTTTTTTTTTTCTGGAGTGAAACAATATGTAAAGCTTTGAAGGGCCTCATAGGTCTATTACAAAATTTTACAGTAGAAGAGTTCATGATAATAGCACTCCAGTAAATATATTGGATTTCTCAAACAAATTAACAGCACATAGCAATAGCAAGTAATTTTACCAGCACAGTCTGTGTCAAAAGTTGTTGATTACACCTGTCTGCTACCCACTGTCTGCAGAAGTCACTGAGTTGATAACACAGTCAGTGAGTGTAAATGAAACCAGGTAGATGGCAAAAACACCAATCAGATGGGTAGCTACAGAGGCACAATAGGCACAAGTCGTCACTAAATGTGAAGGCAGTCCTATCAATATCAGAGCTCCTCCCAAAATGCCGTAAGTGCTTGAGCTATTAACTGTTTTGGTCAGCAGTATTTCACTCAGCAGCAGAAGCAGTAATGGTAAAAACACAAGCTGAAACCAAGGAATATTTAATTACTACAATAAAGTTCTCAAAAACTATCTACAGTAAGCACCAATTCAATTACAATAAACTCCTGCTACTCCATAATAGAATTGCCTTATATATGTAAATATAGCTACATAAGTTGACTGAGACAAGACAAAGTTTCCATCAGTTCACTTGAATGTTATAACATTGTACCCATCCATAGGCTGTGTAACACAACAACGACACAGTAGCACAAATTTGTACTGAGACAATATTAAAGTAATTTTAATATGAAGCATAACCATGTTCTTTATTGTGCTGGTAATCGGTAACAACATTCTGAGCAATAGCCATGGTCACACATTAAGATCTGGGTCAACAGTATTAAGCCTAACTTCCCAAAATCACAATCATCTTATAGCTTATGTAGAAAATGATACTTCTGGGTAAGTTCAATATAATCTTGTGAATCCACAGTTTTGAATAGGCCTACACTGACTGACTACCTATGCACCTCTGGTTGATTTGTGGTAATAGGCCTAGTTCATTTGCTACACGTACCAGTCGTCAAAATCTTTATGATGAAAAATAAAAGAACTATTTCCAAACAACACATTCATTTCCCACTGGTGAGGCTACATGCCAAATATTTTCTGGTGTCCGCTGTGCCAATTCATGCGAGATTCATTTCTAGCTACAGTAGCTCTAATTACACCACAGCTACCCACATACCAATACCCACTTACGGTGAGAGCTAGGGTTAACTGTTTACTTGTCACTGTACTACTAGTGTCATCATTACATCAGCAGTTCCTTCCAACCTCATATATCACATTTTATGAACGGTCATTCTTTCTCATCGTATTTTATACTATTCAGTACAATTCCCTACAAAGAACTGTATGATAAAATTTACGTGAAAATAAGACCACTTTGCTCTTACCTCACTAAATAAGTACCCTAGTCCAAAGGCAAATAATGTTCTTGTGATTACTGCCGTACAAACAAAATGCAGATTCCACACAAAAAACCGTGACCTGTGGGTTCGCTGCTCCACTACTTTAACTCCTGTTGTCGCCTCATTAGAAGTTTCATCTATTGGACTGTCTAATCTGCTGTACGGTATGTTGCAATTTTGCACTCTTCTTAGTATTTCGTCTGCATATTTACTTCCAGCACTCTCATAGTGTTCTTCAGTTTTCTGCTGGATTTTTACAGGCCTAACAAGCCCATTTATCGCATCCTTTTGAATGCTACTCTTCCACGTCGTTGCTTCTTCACCTGTTGTTGAATACTCCGCTTTTGCTGTAAATAAAAGCGTTTTTGAATCATACATTAAATATGAACGGCTAATCATAGACTGGGTTCAAAACAAAGCGCTAAATCTTAACGAAGTATCGTTTTTATTACCATCTGACCCGCTCTCATATCTTCCTGTTATTCTCTGCAACCTGTTCTCCGAATTTTCTAAAATTCTTCGCCTTCTAGCTTCTCTACGAGCCGCTCTCTCATCAGCTGCCATCACTGAAACAAGCGTACCACCACAACCAATTACATAACATACTCTGCCTTTGTTTTTGTTACCACCTTATTTTTTTCGTTTTTGGAGCAAGAGGTTTCCAACTAACCTATACTAGTGTTTGAAACTGGAAAGTAGTTGTGTTATTAAGTCGCTATATGCAATATAGCTTTTTATTATGAAAGTTATATTTACGTATATTGGCCGTTCATTTCTACTAGAAGGTACAAATGCTACCCAAACAGCAGAAATTTCGGAAAGGGTCGTACGCTGTTTCCTATTTTGCATTGCCTGAATACGCAATTGATTTATGTCAACTTATCACTTCAAGAACAGATAACATTCTACGTTTTAAGACCCCACTTTTCAGAGAGAAAAAAAAGCGAAAGTGACTAGTGCACCTAAAGCAGCTATCCCCTCCCCAACAGTTTCATTCATACCAAGTACGCGTTTGACGTCAGAGATTTGCTGTGCAAAAATCAGCTGGTACACTGTAACAGCAGTCTATGGAAAGCTCCGTGCGCTGCAGTGTTTTGCAGCTGCAGTGAAGTTAATGTAAATGACGGATTGTAGTAAGGGTAGAATTATCGTGAAGTAGGTCATGACCGCGACATATGGAGGGTACGGGGACGTCTTCACTTCCTCAGGTGTGCTGTCAGTTGACTCGGGGACATGCTTGAGGTGAAAGCAAGCGTGCCCGCCTGTTCTGTGGAAGCGTATTACTTGTCACATTTGTGTAGCAATGGCACTAGCAACAGAGCAAGGAACGTCAGTGGAATTTATTTTGAAGTCACTCTTAGCGGGAGGTAAGCCACGCTTTTTAGTCAATTATTGATGGAAGAAAGTATGTACTTGACCAAAACAGCAAATAGTTGTTGGTATTAAAACAGCTTTCTAAAGGGCTGTATTAGCCTTCTGATACTTTCTTTTCTTCCATTTTTTCTCTCTTGCAGTAGCCTGTTGACTGTTTACATTGTGGAAGCTTAACACTGTCATCATTGTTATAACAACAAAGACAAAACTAAAAGTTACATATGAAAACCAGGTCTTATCTAGTTTCTGTTATTATCTGGCTGATCCATCTGAATACAATTCCTACCTTAAACCTGCAGTTTGAGAAATTTTCACTATGTGAGTAGTTAAATTGGAAAGTAAGATTAAACACAACTCAGTATTTCATATATATATATATATATATATATATATATATATATATATATATATATATATATATATATATATATATACTTTGTAAACTGGAAGTGACCTTAAATCCATGAGGATTTAGTCTGCAGACACTCAGCTAAATGGCAGCTACCTCCATTTTTAGGGAATAATGGTTGTGCACAATAGGAAAATTTTTTAAAAAAACCTAAAAATTCTCAGTCATTTTTTGAGCCATCACTAAACATCATTGTGGACAATGAAAGAGTCAGTATTAGATTTTTTGTAGTCTTAACAGATTGTAGAATTTGTTAACAGTTTTGGTGTTACACATAATTTCAGCTGTTCATAGGGCTATTGCATCTGGAGCTTCTTGTGTTTACTCATGATATAGCTGTAGCTGTTTCTTGTATTTACAGTGTATCATCATGCCAGCATGTGTGACGTGCACTGCAGTGAGACGCACTTGTTTGAGTGATTATTGCAGTGGACTGACAGACATGAATTCAAGGTTTACATCTCTATCTTGTTTCTTCCAGAAAACTGAGACTGCTATAATCACTCTTTCTATAAATCTACATTATGAGTGCATATATAAACTTCATGATAATTTACGGTTCTATAGAGTGGGTGTGATTCCATACTTTTTTATTTATTATCATTGACTGAAAGCAGCATTCAGTTCTAGTCACCTGGAAGACACCTTTGCAGAAAAGAGCAACTACATTAGTAACTGTGATTCCTGACATATGTTCAAGATTAAGACGGAACTTGTTAAGATCGTAATGAAACAGTTTTTATTGCATTCTTACATTTCATGAAAGCAAAACATTGTTGTCATTTTCACTGTTACTCTGTTACTTTAAATAAAATGTCTTCAGTTATCATATATTTTATGTATCTGTAGTTTGAGAATCTGCCCGATATTATCAAGTATCTTTTATCCAGTATCAGTCACCCTCCTGCCTTTTCCATGAGTCGAAGATTTGATGTTTTGCATTTATTAACAGCTTTTCTTATAAATGTTGTTCGATTGAAAAGATTGGGTTCCCCAGCATTCCTAAACTTCCAAGGAGACCACTTTATTTCAAAGTAGATATTGCATCAGTACATGGATTGTTGTGGAAGCCTGAGTGGTTAAATAAAGCTCCTAATACAGATAATTTTCAATGAGGCACTGATACCTTAACCATAACAACACTTCTGCCAGAAGAAGAGATAAGATGCTATGTCAAACATACCCTGGATATAGAGATAATACTGAAGATTTCACATTATTCGTAAAGTTCTTACACACAAAAATGCACCTTCAATGAAATAACCTAAGTATCTTTTAAACTGAGGCCATATCAGTAAAAACTGAGGCAGAAAGATGGCACTGATTATTTTTATTAGTGTTATAATGCTTTTTTCTGGTAAAATTATTGTGGGAAAAGTAAATGTAACGGGATCCAGTAGAAGTCAGTTAAAAGTTATTGTTAAAGTCAAAAACGGAATATTTTTTAGATGTTAATTATTACTTCAAAAGTCAACAGAAGTAGACATGTATTTGCACACATCATATATATCATGAGAGTGGATACTCAAGGATATACAATAAGTAAGCATACAATTGTCAGCAATTAATTTACATATGTGCCTAGTTGTGTGTAGTGACCCTTTTCACGCTGATGGCTGGATACACATCATACCATGGAGTAAATGAGACACCAGAAGTATTTCGGAGCTATGATGGTACATAAACTCAACTGCTGTATACAGCTCACAGACATTGACTGTAGTTGGGTTCAAGGCTGAACATCCAGATTGATGGGTCCCATTTATGTTCAGCAGGACTCATGTCAAGTGACTTTGAGGCACAAAAACATCTCTGTGGAGTGTTCCGGATACCATCCTGACAGTTTGAAAGTGAGTGAAAAGTGCATTGTCTAACTGAAAGTAGCTTCCTGCATGTCACTTAGGTGAAAGTGATATATTAACAACTTACGAGCTGTAGAGAAACACTGGTATGACTGTCATGGGCCCTGATCTAGATTTTAGTTGGACAGTATGCTTCTCTATCTTTTGGAAGCGAGATGATGAAAGGCACACAAGACCCAATTTTATTACATGTAAACGCACCACACATGAGAATCCCATGACTTACCTCAATTTTCAGTAAGTTGGGTTCATTGCATGGATTACGAGGAATATCAGATTGTAGACATCAGCTTTGACCAGAGACATTATGTCAATGACTGATGTGACATCACCTTTCCTTGTGTATCTTCACGGCTTGATTGTTAGTTGGTGAAACCAACAAATGTAAAAGCAAAAAACATGGTTGTGATGACAGATTGAGCTATAGTTTAGCCCGTTTGAAAAAAAATCACCACTGATATGACATTATAGTCACCATGTTGTTTGTAAAGTTCGTTGCATGTTTTCTACTTCATTGGTTATAGTATCTTTCCTGCTTCACTGGTTATAGCCGACAGAATTGAATATTATTATTAGCCCATTGTCTTACACAGTTTTCAAAATGTCTCTAATGTGCTCATTGATACATATCAACATATACCACGACTCAGCAGTCTATGTGATTTCCATTCATGATTAAAGGGACCATGTTTTACACTCGGTTTGCTATGTTGGCCATTTTAATGCAAAAACACCTTGAATATTTAGTGTCTACTTTGATAGCATGAACATTTCTGCTGCAACTGAGGAGAATACCATTGATAAAAGCATGTCATTTCAAAGAAAACTAGCTACATCAGTGTGAGCTGTTCATCACTTTCATGAAGATTATTACTTACGATGAAGACCTGTGAATACTTCAATCCATAATGATACATAACTGCAATCCTCAGGCGTTGTTGAAAGATCTATTGCATGATTACTGAGTGCTGTAAATGAGAACTAAAACTGTCTGTAGGTGATAATTTGTGCATATCTATCTCGTCAGCAGCTAGCCAACTAAATCTGACATTCTTATCCAAGTTTGTTGCTAATAGCAAGAAAGTGCACTTTTGTTAAAATAAATAAAAGTTGTGCATGATTGGAAAAAACGAACAGCTTGTGCAAACATGTGAACATTCACTGAGATGGTGACAGAAGGCTGTCGCGGTAACATGGCTTAGTGTGCTGCAAATTACTTTCCAGGACATGAACTATAACTCCTGAAATTTTATTTCCATGTACTACTTTGCAGCACCAATTGAAGAAATATATTAAGGTTGTAGCAACACTTTATTCTCACAGTTAGAAATACCTATTGATGTGCTTGGTTGAAAACAATATGCTATACATGGGCAAGTCACATTAATGTGACCACCACCTATGTTCAATGTCAACATGCAAAAACCACTCATAAACGCCTGGTGGCAGTGGTAGCTTTGGAAGGTATACAAATCATGTCAGGAGGATGCAGAAAAACAGTGTAGCCATTGTCATAATGCAGAAATGGAGTGATTTGTCTGATGTCCAAAAGAGCATGATCATTGGATTTTGGGCCAAGGGTGGAAGCATTTCCAAAATGGTTAAGTTGTAAACTTTTTGTGTACCTCCGTGGTTACAGCAAACCATGTGTGGCAAATGGTACCATCCAAAACAGGCGCTAAGGTAACTGTGGTGTGGCACAGGTCATAGATGATGGGTGAATAGATGTGCAGCTGTTGAGCAGCTGACAGCCCAGATGAACCAAGGGGCTACCAACAGGGTCTCCTCAATGACATGCATTCAAGAGCATGATGGTTCAAATCCGGATGGAGCCACCCAGATTTAGGTTTTCCATAATTTTGCTAAATCACTTCAGACAAATGCCAGTACGGTTCCTTTAAAAAAGGGCACATCAGATTTCCTGCCTCATCATTTCCTAATCTGAGCTTGTGCTCCGTCTCCAATGACCTCATTGTCACCAGGATATTAAACACCAATCTCCTCCTCCTCCTCAATGACTGTTCATTGAATGTTGCTGCTCTTGGGCCTCCACAGCAGGTGGTGGATAATGCACTCATGCTGACTACCATTCATTGGCGAAGAAAGCTGGAATTTGCACACCAATATCACAACTGGATGTCCACTGAGTAGTGATATGTGGCCATTTCAGTTGTGTGGATGTAGGTGTGTATGGTGTGAAACATCTGAAAGCAAACATCCTGCAACAATCGTCGGAAGGGCCCAGGCCAGAGGAGAGTGCGGTATGGTTTGCGGAATGTTTTCATTGCTTTCAAAGGGTGATCTTGAAATCTGGAAGGCAAAGTGCATCAACACAAGCATGCACCTATCCTTGGGGACCGTACCCACCCCTACATGCAGTTTGTTTCCCTTGGCAGTGGCGTCTGCCAGCAGGACAATGCAACATGTCACACAGCTTGCAGTGTATGTGCATACTTTGAATAGCATCAGGATGAGTTTACCATACTCCCTTTGTCACCAATCTCTCTGGACTTAAAGAGTCTGTGGGAACACCTTGTTTGGCTCTTCATGCCATGGGTCCTCAACCAAGGAAATGGAGTCAGCGTGGCTCAACATCCCTGTCGGTACATTCCAGAAGCTAATTCACATGTTACTGCCAGTTAGCATAGATTGATGACACTTGGGCTGTACATAAAAAAGAATTGTTACAGTGTAGTACGAAGGATAACTGAAGGAAATACACCATGAGACACAGGAATGACAATGTTATTCAAAGACTCTAAAATCAAGATGATTCATGATGGTCCCTTGGACACTGCAAATGACAGGACGCGATTCTTAATAGGGTGTGTGATCACCATGAATGGCAGTGCATGCTCTGCAATGTAACCCCGAGCTGGGCATAAGACCGATGCAGAGTCTTGTGGTGGTGTGCTCCAGTTTTTCACCAGTGTAGGTGCCAGATGGTTGTTGGTGTATGTGGGTATGACGCAGTATACCCACCCAGTGCATCCCAAACATGCTCAGTGGGATTTAAATCGAGGGAATGGGCAGGTCAGTGCATTCACCGAGTATCCTCTAGTTCAAAGAGTTCCTCAACATGCACTGTTAATGCAGTCTTGTGTTGTCATCTGTAAAAATAAAATCTGTACCAAATGCACCCCTGATAATTTTGCTGATCCAGATGTTACAGTGTGGGGAGCCATAATTTTCCATGAGCGTACCTACCTCCAAATCTTTGAATATAGAACACTCTCCCATCAACGTTACTGACACTTTACTCCTTCCCAATATGCATCTCTTCAGGGGAGAATTCGGCCCTGACTTCATTTTTGTGGATGGCAATCCTCGACCGCATCAAACAGTGCAGGTGGAGACGCTCTTGGAGTAAGAGGATATACGGTGAATGGGCTGGCCTGCTTGTTCCCCTGACTAAAATCCCACTGAGAACATATGGCATGCATTGGAAAGATATATTCAGCTCGAACCACATGCACCAACAACTAACCAGCAACCCCACTGGTGAAAGAACGGAATGCCCCACCACAAGAAACTCATTACCTGCCTTGTGTCCAGCATGGGGGAGCATTTCAGAGTATGCATTGCTGTCCATGGAGATCATACACCCTATTAAGAACCATGCCACACCATTTGTAATGTCCAGGCGACTATCATGAATCACTGTGAATTCAGTGTAATTATTGCCTTTGAACAACAGTGTCATTCCTCTTCATTTCACTGTGTGTTTCTTTCAGTTACTATACTGTACTGTATTGTACATACTGTAGTTCTTCTATGTATGGTCCAAGCTTGATTGAGTTTGTTACTTGACAGTGACATAATCTGAAAGCTACACTCCTGGAAATGGAAAAAAGAACACATTGACACCGGTGTGTCAGACCCACCATACTTGCTCCGGACACTGCGAGAGGGCTGTACAAGCAATGATCACACGCACGGCACAGCGGACACACCACGACCCGCGGTGTTGGCCATCGAATGGCGCTAGCTGCGCAGCATTTGTGCACCGCCGCCGTCAGTGTCAGCCAGTTCGCCGTGGCACACGGAGCTCCATCGCAGTCTTTAACACTGGTAGCATGCCGCGACAGCGTGGACGTGAACCGTATGTGCAGTTGACGGACTTTGAGCGAGGGCGTATAGTGGGCATGCGGGAGGCCGGGTGGACGTACCGCCGAATTGCTCAACACGTGGGGCGTGAGGTCTCCACAGTACATCGATGTTGTCGCCAGTGGTCGGCGGAAGGTGCACGTGCCCGTCGACCTGGGACCGGACCGCAGCGACGCACGGATGCACGCCAAGACCGTAGGTTCCTACGCAGTGCCGTAGGGGACCGCACCGCCACTTCCCAGCAAATTAGGGACACTGTTGCTCCTGGGGTATCGGCGAGGACCATTCGCAACCGTCTCCATGAAGCTGGGCTATGGTCCCGCACACCATTAGGCCGTCTTCCGCTCACGCCCCAACATCGTGCAGCCCGCCTCCAGTGCTGTCGCGACAGGCGTGAATGGAGGGACGAATGGAGACGTGTCGTCTTCAGCAATGAGAGTCGCTTCTGCCTTGGTGCCAATGATGGTCGTATGCGTGTTTGGCGCTGTGCAGGTGAGCGCCACAATCAGGACTGCATACGACCGAGGCACACAGGGCCAACACCCGGCATCATGGTGTGGGGAGCGATCTCCTACACTGGCCGTACACCACTGGTGATCGTCGAGGGGACACTGAATAGTGCACGGTACATCCAAACCGTCATCGAACCCATCGTTCTACCATTCCTAGACCGGCAAGGGAACTTGCTGTTCCAACAGGACAATGCACGTCCGCATGTATCCCGTGCCACCCAACGTGCTCTACAAGGTGTAAGTCAACTACCCTGGCCAGCAAGATCTCCGGATCTGTCCCCCATTGAGCATGTTTGGGACTGGATGAAGCGTCGCCTCACGCGGTCTGCACGTCCAGCACGAACGCTGGTCCAACTGAGGCGCCAGGTGGAAATGGCATGGCAAGCCGTTCCACAGGACTACATCCAGCATCTCTACGATCGTCTCCATGGGAGAATAGCAGCCTGCATTGCTGCGAAAGGTGGATATACACTGTACTAGTGCCGACATTGTGCATGCTCTGTTGCCTGTGTCTATGTGCCTGTGGTTCTGTCAGTGTGATCATGTGATGTATCTGACCCCAGGAATGTGTCAATAAAGTTTCCCCTTCCTGGGACAATGAATTCACGGTGTTCTTATTTCAATTTCCAGGAGTGTATTTTCATCCTTAACTTTTGCGCACCAGTATATTCACTGGAACCCGACATCTGGTAGACATTCATTTGAACCTGAATGATTTGTATTCTTATATGTATAACAGTAAGGGTTTTGGTACATTGCAGTGTTTGTTGTCGGCCATTAGGCAACGGAAGTGTAAACAAATGTTGGTGCATAACTGTCCCTGTTGAATAGGCCAAAGTGTCACTGAACCTAATGTCTCCACCGATCTGTCTCCTTTCCAGTAGAATACTTACAGGTAGAACATTGCAACAGTAACATTTCAGTCACTAACTTGCACGCATGCAGTCGCACACATGGCACATGTGGGCCCCCAACCACTGCAGTACTTCTTACTTTTCTGTGCTGCATGTCTATCCTCCTCCTATTCTATGTCCCCTCCCATGGGGACTACCTTCCCAATTGCTGGTTGGTCTCTATGTCTGGAGTTCAGGAGGTGTGACCTGATATATGGAAAGTCATCTAAGGTGGCTGTGCTCTTCTCTGTGGGGGCCCCCAGAAGGAAGGAGCACTCCATCAGAGACACTAGCAAACTTGGGGACTCACCCTCGATGAGTACTTCAACTCCATGAATACAACCTAATAAACAGAATGGAATGAGGTCAAAGACATGATGAAACTTGCAGTTGCACCCTGCTATCATGGTCTCATGCTCAGAAGGAGGTCAGAACTTTTATACAGTGAACCTCTTCATCATTCAGAAAGATACGGATATAATTGCAGGCCCACTTAAATCCTGCACTTGCTTACACAATGGAAGTTTGCTTCTAGAGACAGACAGTGTCTTTCAAGCCCAAAAACTGTTTACAGCAATGCTTCTCCACAGATACCCTGTTTGTGTAGAGGCTCATCAAGCACTGTATTCTTCGCATAGTGTCGTGTACACTCGGCTGCTTGATGGCGTGACTGAGGGCAAGATAGAACGTTATCTCTCTGATCAGGGTGTAACTGCAGTCCATTGGATTATGAAGATGGTTGATACAGAATTAGTGCCTACTGTACCATTCCCTTAACATTTTATCGAGTAGAGCTCCTGTCGAAGATCAAGGCGAGCCATGAAGTCATCAACATCAGACCTATATAATATATTCAATGCATTGTTACCAAATGTCAGTGTTATAACTATAATCGCATGTCCTGTAAAAACAGCCAAATATGCAACTAGTGTAAAGGATGTTCATGAACTAGACAGCCCACCTTCTTATCCGTACTGCATCAACTGCACTGGCAACCATGCTGCTTCATCCCATGAATGCCCTGTGTACCTTGATCAGTGAGCTATTCAGGAGATCTGGGTGAAGGAAAAGGTACCTCTTAGTGTTGCCTACAAAATGTTAACTAGCAGAAAGCCTTGCATACCACTATGCAGCAGTTACAGTACCGTTGTTTCTATGTCACTATGCATGAAAGATATGCCCAGGCAGACCTGCAACTTCCAGTTCTGTGCTGTGGTGGTGGAATATCGTAGTGCTACAGTTATGTCCTCACCTGCGTGCACCACAGTTATTTTGACTCAACACACCAAAAGAGCGTTTGTCCATACTGGTGAAGCCACTTGGAACACAATGAGAAGAACGGAAATTTAGAAAGAAGAAAGTCAGCAAATGTCTGGGACCACGTCTGACGGACCAAAGGTACTAAGAAGTCAAACAAAGACGAACATTTTTCCCCTGCTCCAACTCAGAGATCCTATACAACAGTGACACCATGTGACACCTCTGTCTGGCTGACCTCTGTGTTACCAGTGCACATCACCAACCAGTTCTCCACCATGGGATCAGCTGACCAACCAAGGAAGGTTACTGGTACCTCTGAAGAAATAATGGAAGTGGATGCTCCAGCCTCAGAACCCTGTAATAGTTCACAGCTGAATCTGGCTCTCGGGAGCCGCTGAAGTAATTGCTCCTTCTAAGAGAAATATCTCCTATCATCTAATACGGCTTTTCTCCAATGGAAAATTCGTGGTTTCAGATCACACAGGATAGAGTTACAGCTATTATTGCGATGACAATGCCCAGTTGGTTTATGCCTCCAAGAAACGAAATTATACCCTCAAGACCTCTTTGATCTCTTACACTTCACTCCAGTATGTTTCGACCTTTATTCCAAAGAAGGAACTCCAGCTCACAGAGGAGTCACGATGCTCATTTGGGATGACATTCATAGCCAAACTGCTTCATTGAACACCCAGCTACAAGCTGTTGCTGTCCATCTTTCTCTCCCCAATTATGCCATTTCTCTTATCCCATCATTTGATCTCACCAGGAAATACATACTGCAGCGTACCACTCAGCTCCCTCAAACCTTTTTGCTACTTGGCGACTTCAGCTCCCACCATTTCACTTGGGGCTCTGAGAACTGCCCAAGAGGCTCTCTCCTGGCAGATATTCTCAAGCAGCTTACTCTCATTTCTCTCAACACAGGTGAATCCACATTTCTTTCAGATGACACATACACTTTCTCGCACCTGGAGCTCTTGTTCTAAAATGCACAACTTGCCCACCATCTAGAGTGGTCCTCCTCCCAGATACATTTCCCAAGCGACGATTTTCTGTGTGTACTTTGTCTGCTAACTCATGTCCCATCTATGTGCAGGGCCAAATGACATCTTTCTAAAGCTTACTGGAGGCCCTACTCTTCACTGGCAATCTTCGATGAACAACATTTCCACACCAGTGATGATCAGATAGAGTGCCTTATGAGTGTTATCCTTACCACTGCAGATTGTCCATCTCCCGAAACTCTTTCATACTGCGATGTGTCCCAATATCCTAGTGGAGTGAGGAATGCCACAACACAGTCTGCGTGCAGAGATGTGCTCTCCATGTCTTTGAACACAATCCTTTACGGAAGAACTGTATTCGTTATAAACCTAATTGGATCTCTTACTATTTCTTTCAGCTGTTTAACTCCCTCTTCTGTTGTTTGGGGTAACCTATGTCGGATTTCTGGAAACAAGGTACATCTCCCAATTTCTGGCATGACTGTAGTGAATGATGTTATTGTGGGCCCTATCTATATTTCCAACACCTTGGCTCAATACTTTGCAGAGATCTCGAGTCCCACCCATTACCGTCCACCCTTGCTACCTCAGAAACAAGTGAAGGAAGCTTGGGAGACATCTTTCCCCTGTCAGAATCATGAATGCTACAATGCCATTTTTTCTATGTGGGAGCTCGAACATGCTGTTACCTCACCATGATCCTCTGCTCCACGACTGAATGATATTCTCATTCAGATGTTGCAGCATCTATCTCTTGATGGCAAGCACTTTCTCCTTTGTATGTATAATCACATCTGGACAGCCGATGCGTTTCCCTGTTGTTGGTGTGAAGCCACTATAATCCCCATTCAAACAAGCCTGTCAAGGACAAATATCTATTCCCTCACCAACTGTGTCAGCAATGTGATAGAACACATGATCAAGGGTCGGCTGGTATGGTGGCTTAAGTCTTGGAATTTGCTAACTAATGCTCATTGTGGATTTAGTAAGCACTGCTCTGCAGTTGATCATCTCATCGCCCTGTCAACCCACATTACGAGCAATTTTCTGCTCCTTTTTTTAAAATTTTATTTGGAGAAGGCAATACCTGCTGGAGGAAGGGTTATTCTCCATGAAATGCACATGTGGGGCTTCCCAGGCCGCTTGCCCCTTATTATTTGGGAGTTTTTAAATTACCAGATTTTCAAGGTACATGTGAGTCCAGCTTTATCGAACACTTTTTTTCAGCAGAACTGGGTGCCTCAGGGCTCTGTGCTGAGCGTAGCCCTACTTGTCACAGCAATTAATTCTATCATGGACTGTCTCCCACCAGGCATCTCGAGCTCTCTTTACATCGATGACTTTGCAATCTGCTGCAGCTCTCAACGGACCTGTTTAGTTGAGCGACGACTTCAGCAATGTCTCAATCGTCTTTACTCGTGGAGCGTCGACAATGGCGTACATTTTTCCACAGAAAGACTGTGTGAATTTCTGGAAGCATAACGAGTTTCCTCCACTGTCCTCAAATCTCGGTCGTTTTGCTCTTCCATTTGTCGAAACCACCAACTTTTTGGGGCTCACGCTTGATAAGAAACTGTTTGTCGTCCCCTATATCTTATCTAGCAGCACACTGTACCCAATCTCTGAATATTTTAAGTGTTTTAAACTGTACTTCATGGGGCGTTGATCGGAAAATCCTCCTCCACTTATACCAACCCCTTGTCTGATCAAAAAATGGACTACGGGTGTCTTGCTTACTCACCTGCATGACCGTGTATTTTACGCCGTGTCAATACAATCCATCATTGAGGCACACATTAGCCACTGGAGCATTCTACACTAGCCCAGTTATGAGTCATAATACAGACGCTGTTGAACTACCGCTGTCATATCGGCGTTATGTTCTCTTCAACAGATACATGTGTTGTCTGTGCTTTATGCCTGACAATTCAGCCTATGCAACCTTCTTGATAGTTCTCTTGACCGCCAATATGGGAAGTGCAACTTCCTTTGTTGCCTCCCAAAGTTCGCTTTCATATACTGCCTTGGAAGCGTATCCTTACGTTGCCTGCCATGTTCCCGATGGGTGATAGCCCTTCACCGCTTTGGCTTTGTGCATAGGTCTGCGCTCATCTAGGATTTAGTACACTTCCCAAGGACACTACTTTGGATTTGACCTATCGCTGTAAGTTTCTCGAACTTTTCACGCAACTTGGAAGACAGCATATTCGCCTACACTCATAGCTCGCTAAGACAGTCCATGGTGTCAGATGCATTTGTGTCATTGGCAACAAACATTTTAGATACCGGCTCCTAGAACAGTACTCTATGTTGCGCACATCCCCCGCGTCACAGAACTGCATTACGAATAGTTCCTGGGTCTTAAAGTGTTGACACATCGATAACATCCTCCATGTGACAGGACTGCACTACGAATAATTCCAAGGTCTTAAAGTATTAACACATTGATAACATAGCTGCTCATGATTGTGGCCGATATGAAAGGAAATGGTCGATTTTGAACTTAACAGTCGTTATCAGGGATTGAGCATTCCAGCAATTACAAGAGACTTCGAATGTTATTCATTGAAGTGTGAGGGGACCACTTACTCTTCTTGGTCCAGTCTAACCCTGACAATATTTCACCCATACAGGAGACTCTTATCAGGCTTCAGTCGCTGAAAAACTTAAATTAACACTTAACAAAACGGACCTTCTCGCTACAAATCGCGCTGTTTACTAAATCAAAAGAATATGTGAAGTTACACAATCTCATTTAGGAATAAAAATAGTGATAGAATTTAGCTCATTAACACGGCGATGACAGTAATGTGAATGAGAGCACTTTAAAATATTTTTGAGGCACATTGAGTTATTTACTCATGTTCGCTGCATCTATCAGTGTATGGGATGACGTATAAGGGGATTGGATAAAAAAGGATGTTGAACGTGTGTACAGTATAATCACATAGTCATTCCACGAATTATATAATTCAGTAAAATACGATACCGTAAAGATTTTGGAGATAATGGCTTCATAAACTTGAAACCAGAGATATATGTTACAAGGCTCACAGGAAACACTGAACAATTATTTCAAATTTGTTCCCCAAAAATCTAACTTCACTTGTTTTTAAAGCACTCACCATAAATCTGAACAGGTAGCCGCATTGTTACTAATTTTTTTTTAGTCTTGCGTCTTTTGACTAGTTTGATGCAGTCCGCCACGAACTCCTCTCCTGTGCCAACCTCTTCGTCTCAGAGTAGCGCCTGCAACCGACCTCCTTAATTATTTGCTGGATGTATTTCAATCTCTGTCTTCCTCTGCAGTTTTTGCCATCTACAGCTCCCTCTATTGCCATGGAAGTCATTCCCTGGTGTCGTAAGAGATGCCCATCATCCTGTCCCTTCTCCTTGTCAGTGTTTTCCACATATTCCTTTCCTCTCCGATTTTGCGCAGAACCTCCTCATCCTGTACCTTATCAGTCCATTTAATTTTCAACATTCGTCTGTAGCAGTTACTTACGTTAGTAAAAACATGAGGAAATATTGGGGAAGTAATTAGGGCACCGGCCATAAGCGGATACTCAAAACTACGCCTATTGCGGATTTCATTTGCTTTTTGATTTGGTGCGGAAAAAGAATTAACAAGGGACCAGACTTCAACTATTAGGTATAAGCGATATTGTCTAGACTATAAAAATGTCTTTGTCTCGACCGCAACGCGAATAGGTGGGTTCTTATGTGTGGATCATACTAGCAGGGCTACAAATACTGTATTATTGAAGCGTGCGCTTGTGATCATGAGGTGATGTGCACTGCAAGATGCACCCTCGATTTTTTCTCATTATCTCTCACCTTAGAGAATAATTGCGGGAAACGCATATGACTGCTGCATTTTCTCTGAAATATCCATTCAATTTTGGAATATTTATTTCGATCTGCCAGACTTAACCCTTTGTTACCTGACGGTACTTGAAAGTACCAGTAAGTTTTGACTCTCATTATTTCTCGTGGTGCAGTTTCGTGATCTGAGAGCCTGTCGGTACGTTACAGTAACTCTGCTCTACTGTTTAATAGATGTTATTGTGCAATACATAGACCTCTCTGGCGGTCAGAGCTTGAAATTGTTTTTCGCGCGCTGCTGTGAAAACAGAAGATTGTATGTGCCTGTTTCCATGGTGTTGCCTGAAATTGTGCGCAATTTATTGACACTTCCGTTGAGTTTTCCCTTGTACGTACTTATCTTCTTTGTTTTTTTTTTATATTAGTTTGAAGCATTACGTTAAATGTGAATGAGATAAAGTGGAAAATATAAGGAGGACTTATTAGTACCGTCAGGTTGTGTGAACACTTTATTGTAGCAACAATGCGTTACCTCTCACTAGTTGTTCTGTCCACTTTTTCTCACATAGAAATAGGTAAATACATTTGCCCGTGGAACAATTAGAACACACAGGAAAGATTTGCCAGGCAATTTACCTAAAGAAAAATGTCTAAATCAAATCACAGAGAGTCATCTTTAGACCTAACAGTATTTCAATGGAAGGAAAATAAAGTAGTGTATTTTCCGTCAAACTTCCATGGCACTGAACAGAGCGTAGTGACAAGAAAACAGAAAGATGGAACTAGTATGACTATACCATGTCCAGTTATTGTATGCGATTACAATAAAAACATGGATGGTGTGGATCATGCAGACAGATTACGTTCAACTTATGGTCTTGACAAGCGATCAAAGAAATGGTGGCACCGTCTCTTCTGGGGAGCAATAGAAATTGCTTTTGTCAATGCTTACGTCATTTTCAGTGATCTACATGGGGCACTGCCACTGCTGGAATTCAGGAGTGCTGTGGCACTAGGGCTAATGAATGAACAGCAAGTGTCAAATCTCAAAAAGAGAAACTCTGGTGAAATAACTCTCCCAAAGAGAAGGAAGGATAGCTGGCTGGCTCTGAGCACTATGGGACTCAACTTCTGAGGTCATTAGTCCCCTAGAACTTAGAACTAGTTAAACCTAACTAACCTAAGGACATCACAAACATCCATGCCCGAGGCAGGATTCGAACCTGCGACCGTAGCGGTCTTGCGGTTCCAGACTGCAGCGCCTTTAACCGCACGGCCACTTCGGCCGGCAGGAAGGATAGCTTTTCTGTTTCGAAGGATGTACGTCTTGGTAACTGAGGAAACCATTTTGTAGTGTTCAGTTGTAAAAGAGGACGATGCGAAATGTGTGCGAAAAATAAAATTCAGTCGAGACCACATTCACAATGTAGTACATGGAAAGTGTATTTGTGCTGCAATGAGAAAAAGAACTGTTTCCTACAATTTCATGAGGTATCACTAAAAATGTGATATGTATACACTGTCAAAAATGTATAGCTAAGTTACTATGTATTGTGAAGTTGCACTAGAATAAATTTATGTGAAATTTAAAAAAAAATTCAGAAATATCATATTTCTGTTAATTAATTTTCTAATGTAAAAATATTTAATATTTATGTGGAATAAAGTACAACTTATAAAAATTGGAGCATTTTCTGCGCATGTTGTGATTCTGTCCATGGAGTCTGACGGTACTTCTGAGTACCAGGAGAGAAAAAAGTTGTGAAAAATAAAATAAAATTTTACAAAAAATCCTACCGTCATTTGAGACCACAATAGCATAAATTCTGCAAAGAAAATGTTAAAAAGTAAATTTTTTCTTATGTCAGGAAACAAAGGGTTAAACTAATGAAGTATCTGTCTACAGTGCTACGAATACCGAGTACTCCTTCTATGGTTGATAGTATGATTGGTGGAAGAGACATGGACGAACTGCAGACCCTTGTGTGATGATGACTCACGCTGAAGAACCTAAGCGCGAGATCTATAGGCAAGACGGATCATTCTCTTTTAGTTTCCGAGCACGGATCTAGTTTTCCGTGGTACAAGCTGGGTAGCGTTTTTATTTTTGTAGTGTGAGTCTGAGAGGTTATCGTAGCAGAACAAAAGAATTATGTTGAAAGTAGGTAGACTAGAGTTTCCATCAACGTAGAGCTTACTAGACCAAGGACAACGCTCGAATCCGTAGTTTCCTGTACAAATTTGGGAAACCAATATCAGCAACTTGCTGTACCGTCCTCCAACTCTAACAATACTTTCGCAACGTTCTCTAGAGCGGTTAGATATTTTAATCTGAATGAGGGACATTTAGCAAGTGAAGAGAGAAAATGATGTAGAGAAACAACTGTATTTTTCCAAAATGAGACTTTTACTATTTCTCAACATAATCTCCACCAATATCAATATGCTTGTCCCAACGGTGAACTAGCTTTTTGTATCTGATATAAAGAAGCCTGTCTTGTTGTTGAGCCACTTCCCCAAAACTTCTTTGTCCTTATCGTTTTTGAACTTTTTTCCACGTAATGGCCTCCTTGAGTGGACTGTTTCATGAAACCTTAAAATCTTGTCTAGAAAAGGATCACCTTCCCTTTCATATCGTTCTCTAAAGTCTGTACACACTTCGAATCTTGTTTCCTTGTACTGTTGTATTAAGTCTTTAGGGACCAATCTTGCACTTGTTTTGCTTACTTGAACTAGTTACTGGTAGCGCTAGGAAGTTTGCCAACACTTATCGCAAATGTTTTTGCTACATATTCAGCTGTAATGTCAGTCTTCACAGATGCGGGTTTCAAGTGAAGGAGCTGACACGTCCAGGACGTTGCTCGTCAACCACTGAGGTTCGATCGTCTTTGAGCCGTTCTACAAACTTAAAACATTTCCGCGCTTCATAAAACTTCCATCAGTCATTGAAATCATTCGAGAGAAGATTGTTGCCCATTTTTCACCTTCAGAAAGCAACAAGCGGGTCACTCCAGATTGTTCAGCTAATGTGGAAATTTAAAGCGGACGCACCATCGTTAAATGCAATATTGAAGTTATAAATGAAACAGTTTTTATCCGTTAGCTGTTCTTAGCCATCACAGTGACGCCAACCTAAAGTCACGAAAGAACAAAACTCCTCATACAGACTGTTTCATTTCTACATCAGTTTGTCTTTTATTTATTAAATGTCCCTAGCATTTCACTTCAAAATCCTACGTTTGCATTATTCAAACACTTCCATTGGTCTATGTTCCATCCTTTTAATAGGTTGGTCTGCAAAGTCACGTTTCTCATGCAGTTGGGGAAAAACTACTTCACTTACAGTTTCTACTGTAGCTCCACAGCATACCACCCTAAGCGTCTCACAGTAAGCCGGCACGACTAAAATGAGATCCCTTTCACGTGCACGTCGCATGACATAAAGACGCCGACATTGACCGTGAAGTTTGTGTAGTATTCTTATCTCCTGCTACGTTTGTTATCGTGTCTTACTCTCCGCTACTCTCGATAGACGATTTTCTGGTCATACGTGTGGCTGTTGAAGCACGGAGACGCGAGATACATCAGAAAGCTACTAATGACACCTGTGAAACAGAGCTACGCGGAACGCACGTTGCAGAGGACTTTGGAAGCTGTTGGACATTTATTTACAAAAATACTACCATAAGCAAGGGTTACGTCGTGGTTCCTTCCCCTCTCTCAAATGATCTTTACAGCGATGAGGCACGTTTAGAAATGAAACAGGTGTAGACTTAGCTTCTAGCCAGTAGTCGTCGCAACTATTGTGAATTCAAGGCTGCGTGTCTAAATGAATATTTTTCGTGAACATCAACCGAAACGGCTCCGATACAAGAAGTTCTATTAACACATTGCTAATCCAGTTTTTTGTTGTTTCTGTCATCACTTCTTATTTCAAAATCGTTTCATCTACCATTCAAAAAGACAATGGCCGCGAGGGATAGCCGCGCGGTCTTGGGCGCCTTGTCACGGTGCGGGCGGCTCCCTCCGTCGGAAGTTCGAGTCCTCCCTCGTATGTGTGTGTGTTTTGTCCTTAGTGTAAGTTGGTTTAAGTTAGATTAAGTAGTATGTAGGCTTAGGGACCGATAAACTTAGCAGTTTGGTCCCATAAGATCTTACCACATATTTCCATTTTCCAAAAAGACAATGGATTTAAAGAAGCCTGATGGAGTGGATATGAAAGTAGTTTCATCATTCAATTGCCCCGTGATGCCGAAAGAAATAACAGTTTGCTGCTTTAATTTGGTTACCAAATGTTTACCACGGCGCACCTACATCCCCACGGTTACACACCGTAGGCACCCCGTACCATGTGTCCGCGAGTCGGTGCTCCATAGTGATTTCTTTCGATGGCCAGCGTTGAAAGGTACAGCCTGTCACGAAGCCTCAACTATGCCACACGATATGCGCCTTCAAATCGCCACAGCATGCGACGGCATATCATCAGAATGTAGTTTTATCTGTTCCTCTCATCATCTAACTGTATCACATTGCAAATAAGGCCGTGAAACATGCAGACACCGATAAATCAGAAACAGCTGATAGATTTTGGAAATACTGTAGCTCCCGAGTAAAAACGTTACAACACTAATTATTTGAACCAAATGTGCTATTATAATCAAAATTTGAAGAACTTCATACAACCACCGTACCATTGCTTCACATGCTTGGTCAGAACAACCAGTGCTGTGGAACTGAAACGATAAAGTGTCGTGTTTTTTGTTGAGATTTTTGTGCAAAGAATCATTCGATATGAAAATCACGTTCTTTGCAGTATCTGTAAACAATCTCAGTCTGGTCTGAAGTACCCGCACGAATTCTGCTTTCTCGCTTTCACGTAAAATACACGACAGTACAAAAAAAAAAAAAAAAAAAAAAGGCGTTCAGATGGCTCTGAGCACTGTGGGACTTAACATCTGAGATCATCAGTCCCCTAGAACTTAGAACTACTTAACTACTTAAATCTAAGGACACCACACACATCGATGCCCAAGGCAGGATTCGAACCTGCGACCGTAGCGGTCGCGCGGTTCCAGAGTGAAGCGCCTGGAACCGCTCGGCCTTACCGGCCAGCACACGACAGTAAGAGTAACATCATGTGCACGATGGTACTAATTGATGGGCGCAACTTCCTTGTACTGCATGTAGCCTTAGTTAGACAGCGACCGAGACTTTCAGATAGCTGTTGCATACGATTGAAGAGAGAATCGGGAAAGGGACTACACGAAAAGAAGCTGCCCACTGAGAAACAGTCAGCAGGCGTCTCTCTCTCTCTCTCTCTCTCTCTCTCTCTCTCTCTCTCTCTCTCTGTGTGTGTGTGTGTGTGTGTGTGTGTGTGTGTGTGTGTGTGTTTCATCCCGACGTCAAGTCACATGTGACAGTCTTACCGTTCAAAAAAGGCGTATTGCCGAAGTTTGGGTGCAGATTTTAACACACACAGTCAACTTAAAGATAGAACGCATCTTCCTTTCGTAGCCACTACATGGCAGAACATTCGCAGTGATCGTTTCCTCGATTAGGCAACCGAAGAACGATGGACGGATTTCCCGAGTCGGTGCTACGAAATGAGAGCTGATTCAATGGCAACAGTGTAAGTGGTTTCTGTAAGACTCCTTCATTCCTAACATCTTTTCCTCTAAAATCTATTTCACTGAACTTTACAGACATCTGTTGTATTTACATCATGGACTCAGTTCAAAGTTCCAGAACTCGGACAAATAGTTAGAAGTGCTATTACTTATAAGCCAGACAAATCAGCCACATCCGGAGGCATCAAAGGAATCTTGTGAACTAAGATATACTCGTAGATATAAATTGTTTATACGCAATGTTCGCTTTCTTCCATCGAAACATGGAAAGAGAACAGTGTATTGACAGTCTGGCTAGAGGTCAGAAAGATATGATCATATTCTCCCATGATCGTCCACATTTGATATTTATATAGTATACTTCAATGAGGTACAAAAGTCACGGTATGCCTCCTAATTCCGTGTCGGACCTCCTTTTCCCCGGCACAGTGCAGCAACTCGACGTGGCATGGACTTAACAAGTCGTTGGAAGTCTCCTGCAGAAGTATTGAGTCATGCCGTCTCTACAGCCGTCCATAATTGCGAAAGTGTTGCCGATGCAGGATTTTGTTCACGATCTGTCCTCTCGATTATGTCCCATAAATGTTCGATGCGATTCATGTCGAGCGATTTGGGTGGCCAAATCATTCGCTCGAATTCTCCAGAAATTTTCTTCAAACCAGTTGCGAACAATTGTGGCCCGGTGACATGGTGCATTCTCATTCATAAAAATTCCATCGTTGTTTGGGAACATAGAGAGGATGAATGTCTGCAAATGGTCTACAAGTAGCTGAACATAACCATTTCCAATCAATGATCCTTGCAAACACAGCCCACGCCATTATGGAGCCGTCACAAGCTTGCTCGGTGCCTTGTTGACAACTTGGGTCCATGTCTTCGTGATGTCTGCCACACTAGAATCCTCCCATCAGCTCTTACCAGCTGAAATCGGGACACAACAGACCAGGCTACGGTTTTCCAGTTGTCTAGGGTCCAACCGATATGATCATGAGCCCAGGAGGGGTGCTACAGGCAATGTCGTACTGTTAGCAAAGGCACCCGCGTCGGTCGTCTACTGTTATAACACATTAACACCAAATTTCTTAGCAGTGTCTTAACGGATACATTCGTCGTACGTCTCACATCGATTTCTGCGATTATTTCACGCACTGTTGCTTGTCTGTCACCACTGACAACCCTACGCAAACGCCGCTGCTCTCGGTCGTTTTGTGAAGGCCGTCAGCCACTGCATTGTCCATGGGGAGAGGTAATGTCTGAAATTTAGGATTCTCGGCACTTTCGTGACACTGTGGATCTTAGAATACTGAATTCCCTAACGATTTCCGAAATGGAATGTCTATTGCGTCTAGCTTCAACTACCATTCGGTGTTCAAAGTTGTTAATTCCTGTCGTGCCGGCCATAATCACATCGGAAACCATTTCACACGACTCATCTGAGTACAAATGACATCTCCGCCAGTGCACTCCCCTTTTATACCTTGTGTACGCGATACTACGACAATCTTTATATGTGTGCATCGCTATCTCGTGACTTTTTTCACCTCAGTATATGAACATTGCGCATCATCCAGGTATCTATCGACCACATCGAACTCCCACGAAAACATTGAGACCGTCTATTTGATGCTAACGAGGGTGCCGAAATTGTATACGCACAGCACTGTCTGCTCTTTGTTAACATTTATAGAAGCTGGACCGAAATAAGTCTAAATTTCTAATACATACTTTTTTAACAGATGTGCTTAAGTATGGTATAGTAAGAATGGTCTCTATTTTCGAAGACAGTGGAAGCAAGAGTGTGGAACACAATCAGTAACGTGGTATAATTTTTCATCATTATGATAGGATTTCGCACAAATACGCTCTGCTTCCTTTCAAGTGATCTGAACATTTTGCACACTCGCTATCGAAATGTACCTTTGCAGTGTTAAAAGAAGAAGGTTCAGTGAAGTACACTGCCACCACACAATGAATGGGAGGCAAAGATGTAGTAGTAGTAGTAGTAGTAGTAGTAGTAGTATTGTCAGTCGTAACTTTTATTAGTTAATAGTCGGTGTTATTGACTCACATTGTCGCTACAGGCACTGTGTGCGTGAAACCTTGGCCCGACGTAATAGAGGGCATGGTGGCCCCCGTCAGATCTGGATAAATAAATAAAATAAAAAATAAATTGAATGTATGTTGTGTCATAGCCCGTCGGAAAGTTTAAGGACCTTTCGTTTTCGGTAAAGGCAACTGTAACTGGTGTTTGCTATCTTGTAGAACTCTGGCTCTTTCCACAATTGTTAGAAGATGGACCACAGAACGTTATTTGGTAGCAGTTGATGCGCCGCCTCACTGGCGTAACTCAGTACGTGACTGGTTAAACGGCGTTGTATCCGACCTCTCGATTGGCCGCAAGAGGGTGGATGACAGAGCTTGTTTCGCATGGCCTCCACGTTCACACAGCCTGACGCCATGCATTCGTACCTTTGAGGGTTTAGAAAGGATCATATGTATGTGTCTCCGGCACCAGTTGATCTACACGACCTAAGAAATGGGATTGTGGGATTAAAGGGACCAGACTGCTACGGTCATCGGTCAAGAAATGGGATTGAAACAGCTGTAGCAACAATTACTCTAGTCACACTGATCAAGGTTTTGGAGGAACTCTTATCGACTCTATGTGTGCCGTGTGAAGAATGATTTTCAGATTGAACACCTGTGAGGCAAACTTTTCGAGTTGCTCTTCCACTTGATGAATTATTTATAATTATAAGCTGAATATAATAAATGCTACAAAGCCATAAAACGCCGATATTGAGTTTGAAATACCTGGTTTGTTTAGAGCACGGTGTAATGCGGATTTGGACTCCCTACGCAAATTTTTGATTTGATAGTATGTTTTTCTGGAAAAGAAAGTCAGTTTACTAAGAATTAAGACTTGCTTTAAACTGTCATCTACGGCTCTGAGTGAACCAAGTACTGGTGGCAATAAACTGAATCTCAACATACATACGCACTCTACTGTACTGTCTTCTACTGTACTGCCTTCTATTCGTACATTAAGGAATTGAGCAATTTTACTTAATATTTACAAGATGAATTGTGCACATTCCCATTACAATAAATATGAGCTTACCACGATGACAATCATGCAGGATACTGGGTGGAAGGTAGTATAAGAGTGAAATTCACATTTTCTCCGAATTTAACAATGTAGACGTCTACATACGAAGAATGTCTTTCTCAGCATTTGGAGTAACTGAGTAAGCCGTCAGCTGCAAATGTTCTCTCTTTATGTCTGAACAAATTTGACGCTTCAATGTTATATTTCTTACTCTTAATGTAAGGTGTGTGCATTTTTGTCACTTTCAGTACAAAATGTTTTGTTTGATCAAGGAGCAAACAATGGAAGGTTTTGTCACAAACAACATCGTCCCTTATTCCGTGAAAACATTGTACGTTACTATTAATTTTATCTACTTACAATTTATTTTGATGAGTTCCAGCTAACATTCTAATACGGAAGAAATTAAAACGTCATTAAAATTGTACAATGTATGCTACTACACAACTCAGAGAGATGTTTTACACTTTCTACCACACCTTTAGGTTAGGGTATACAATCTTTGATCTGTGGTGTACAGAATTAGCGCACTCATGGATCTGACAACCGCAGAGTTTTTTTAACTCACGATATTATATTCAACCACTTCATCTTTATGAAAGATATGAAATAGCTTGAAAGAAATGTAAGTGTTGCAGTAAAAAAGAGAAATAGTATGAAAAATGATATCAAGAAAACAAAGAAGCTTCACACTTCTAGTAATGGAAGAAACGAAGCAGCTGCAGTTAATGACTAATTACAAGAAAAGATTTTATAAACACATGAACAGGAAACAAAAATACCTCGAAAAGGGAGACGATGTTTCAGGGCACCGAAATACGGCACACAAAATACAGTGCATTTGAACGAAGAGCTAAAAGGTGTATCTGAAGATTCCGCTACAATTTACAATTCGTGTTATGTTGTCAGTCCCAATATTTCATCCAGTATCATCAAGAAGTAAGGTATTACTTATTGGCTGACCTAGGTAATAATCGTGTCAGTTTTAATATTTCGAGAAACCTAAAAAATTCTGGCTTCGGACCGATGTGTGGTGCACAAAACGCAGCTTCAATCTTCTGTTCAAAAATAGAAGAATGTAGCGGCGCCTAAAAACAATGGTATATAAAGTAGAGTTCGTATAATAGTTCAAAGAGGAAACACTTCGGTCTGTCAATGAAGGACCGTGTTTTTTGTTCAAAAATGGCTCTGAGCACTATGGGACTTAACATCTATGGTCATCAGTCCCCTAGAACTTAGAACTACTTAAACCTAACTAACCTAAGGACATCACACAACACCCAGCCATCACGAGGCAGTGAAAATCCCTGACCCCGCCGGGAATCGAACCCGGGAACCCGGGCGCGGGAAGCGAGAACGCTACCGCACGACCACGAGATGCGGGCGTGTTTTTTGTTGCGTGAAAGTGTACATCATATCTTTTAGGAAAATATACCGTGTTCAACATTTTTCTGTCCGCCGCCGGTAGCTGAGTGATGCCGGCACGGCAAAAAAAAAAAAAAAAAAAAAGAGTTAATCGATCAACAACCAACTTAAATGGATGTCTTACGACGTCCGCCCGGAGCAGATGCAACGAACAAGAGCGAACAAAATGAGACTAAAAAAAAAAAGAGTTGTCAGCGCGACAGGCTGTCAATCCTAAGGGCCCGGGTTCGATTCCCGGCTGGGTCGGAAATTTTCTCCGCTCAGGGACTGGGTGTTGTGTTGTCCTAATCATCATCATTTTATCCCCATCGACGCGCAAGTCGCCGAAGTGGTGTCAAATCGAAAGACTTGCACCTGGCGAACGGTCTACCCGACGGGAAGCCCTAGTCATACGGCATTTACAGTTTAACATTTTTCTGTGAGTAGGTTCCGCCCATGAAGTGGAGTGATACTGGAAGAGATTTAAACACTAGTGTAAGATTGCAACAACCTATCACTGGACCAGAAACGTTCTACAGCCACAAATACTTTTATGTGCAAGTCGAAGGGTACGAAATATGCTGGATGCAGAGCGTATGTTCTAACAGTTTGTACTCAAAACTCCTGTTTTCGGAATGTCAAACACTTCCATAGGTCGATACATTGTCTGGATGTAAAGGACTTTTTTTCTTTTGAAAACCTTGGCCTTCGTTACAAACTTCTTCATCCAGTTGGCCAAGTTGACTTCGATAGCATCCACGAGCTGTTGTTTTACCCTTTGCAAAGAATTAAATGAAAAGAATCCATTTTGCGTACCAGAAAACATTGTTAGTAACGTTTTCAACAAATGAAATAACTTCGTCCTCTTGGGTGCAAGTCACGGCTTCTTCGCATTACTTGATTTTCTTGTCATTTGTCATGAATTGATCCCTTTGGTTTAGGTAAATTGGCCACGTCTGATGGAACTGTTTGGTGCCCTAGCAGCAGTCACACGAACGTACCGGCTACTCACTACAAAGTTCTTCAAATTGCACCTGACGACTACACGCACACACGTATTTCAGCGGTAAATACTATAGAAAGCGGAAAAAAATTCAGATTGTGCCTTTTAAAATTGACCGTTGCAAACTTGAAGCCTTACTAGCAAAATAAATTCAAAAATGCCTGTGTCAAGTCGGGCAGCGATTATCGGCTGTCGATTTAGTCACATCTGTTTCCTTGTACAACAGCAATTGCATGCGTGTAGTACAGATATGCGCTCTGAAAACGATCGTTACTCTTGTGTTTACTACGATACGGGTTATCAGCTTGCCACTCGCGGTTACCGTGGATACAGTCGTGACGATAGTTCAACTCCTGCCAAGGCCTCTGGGAATGGGAATATTCCAAGCTGACGTGCGTAGTTAAGTGGATGCCGCGTCTAATGTTGCTAGCTGACATTGGCGGTACAGTGCTGTGACGGCTTGTTTTCAGTTACCTACTCCTGCATCACATACGAAAAATCAACTAATGGATGCTGAATTAATTTCGCAGTTTTCAACCTTGTCGTTGAAGGGCAGTATTATTTTAATCGTATACCGTGCATAAGGTCATGTCCGGTTTCCCCAGCACCAAGATGAAAACTGTACTTAGTCTTAGACGATCTCTGCTGGGAAGCAGGCAGAACTAAGGAGGATAACATGTGAGCGCACAGTACAACACCAATGTTCAAGGACAAATACCAGTGATGAAAAAGGACTTCCAAAGTGGCTGATATGCGTATATGATTAATCAGATGGGATTAACAGCACTCTGATCATTCACTGATGATTCTGTTTCCTATAGGAATGTAATGTCGTTGGGCGATCGAAAGGAAATGTCGAAGCAGCTTGACTAAATTTCCATTTGGTGAAATGAATGAGAGCTCTCGTTAAATGTAGTTGCAAATGGCGATGGAAAAAATACTTTCAGAACCATCTACATACCGATGGAAAACCGCCATAAAAGTGCTGTAATCCTGAAGCAGATCATACATATTTCGACTGAAAATAAATACAATTGAAATCATTGTACTCTAGGTCATCTATCTTCTGTTTGCAGCTAACCCTATATTTCCGCATTCGTAGATACCATATACTTAAACCGTATTCCTACCATGCAGCTGAATGCAAGATCCGTACTGAAAGATGTTTTGCTCATGGTAACACGCATTTTATTCCGCTTTTCCGTGTGATCCGGTAAACGTAAATGTTTAGGAATGCCCACATTTGTGAATGTGGATCTACCCAGATTTGTACAGCCAGTGAAGTGACAGCACTGCAATACTGCGACGTTTCGACGAAGGTAATAACAATCAGTTTCTGGCGAAGTGTACTCGCAGCGGCATGTATAGGAATTGGTCAGTACACGGTATTTGGTAGAGGGTAC
Source organism: Schistocerca nitens (assembly GCF_023898315.1). NCBI lineage: Eukaryota > Metazoa > Arthropoda > Insecta > Orthoptera > Acrididae > Schistocerca > Schistocerca nitens. The sequence goes on from NC_064615.1 coordinate 611,634,352, forward strand.
TTTTGGCACCACTATAATTTCTTCTTTTCTCTTCAATTCACGAAATGTGCTAGGGAAGGAACATCATCAGTAGGCCTCTGTATAAGTTCCAATTTATGTGCTTTTTACACTCATAGTTCTTTCACTAGATGTATGTGGGAGGATGTAATATGTTTCATGACTCTTTTTGGGTCGTACCATTTCGGAATAGGTACGGATTGAATAAAAAATCAGTCGTGTGAAACACTTTACTTTATTCGTACTCGACAATTTACAACTGGTAGATACAGGTGAACACGTTTGACTGTATACAACATCATCGACTAATAACCAACTTACGGATACACGAAGTGTTTTTAGAGATATGTTATTGACTCGATGGATATTTGACTAAAAGAACTCATTACGTTACAGTGGTTGCCGAATGTACAACAGACACTAAAGTAACAGCGAGTGTGCCCCGAGGAAATATGGGTAATACATATAATGGTCTCATTATACATAAATGTTTTGTTAGGTGTTGTCTACAGGAAAGTAATGTTGGGCGATCGAAAATGAGTGGAGAAATACTTGGACAAAAATGAATGACAGCTCTCTTTAAATGTGGATAGATAAAAGATAATAACAAAGAGAACGAAACCGATAGTATCAGATACAAGGCTTGTAGTGAATATCTGGATCACGTCACATCATTTACATATTTAAGACTAATGCTGAGAAACAATATGAGATAGGGACAGAGCAGGATAGGTGGCGATCTTTGACAGATTTGACGACACAGTGCAATGCTGGTGCAGGTACAAGTGTTTTAGAGCCGATCGTTCAGCGCACATTGCTCAGCATGGGTGTCTACAACAGACAAACCCCTACGTGTACCGATTTTAACCAACGACATCGTCAGTTACGATTGCAGTGGGGACAGGTACATTGGGACTACACTGTGGATCAATGGGAACATGTCGCCTGCATGGAGGAATCACGTTTCTTCTTACACAAGGTCTATCGTCATTTTTGGACCAGCCATCGTTCTGCCAAACACTATCACGATTGGTACACATAGTCGCTACTTTGGACATTTGGCTTCACAATTCTGACGTGTACAGGCTGGTGGTTGTCATATCTCCAATAACTCCGTGACGTTTCCTTCCAACAAGATAGCACGACACCACATGTTGCTCATGCTGCCTAATCTATCGCAATACACTGGATGTTAGACTGTTGCCTCTTCCAGCACATTCGCCATGTCTGTCACCCACTGAAAGAAAACATCTGGTATTGGTTGCCAAGAGAGCGCTATTACTGCACTCGCCAGCCACAGCAATTGAACTCTATACCAGAGTTGAAGGAGCCTAGGACATCGTACCTGGACTGTCATCCAGGCTCGGTTCGACCCAGCCGTGTTAGAACAATTGTTAATTTGGCACGTCTATTTACTATATATTGCCGTCTGTACACCCCAAATCACCTACAAATTTAATCGTGTGTTCTTGCTATTGTTATGTACACATTCAATAAACAAACTTTTGTTACTTGCTATCCTTCCTGGTGTTGCTGTTTTAATAATCAGTACAAATTCCAATTGAAATTTTAAGACTTCGCTGCTGTTTACTTCTGGTTTCAGCCAGCTTACTGTTCCAAATAATTAATATGCGGACTGTCTGGCATCGTACCACTGACGTTCTTGTTTTTAACATTTTGTCTTTCTGATGTGTAACGACGAATGTTCTTCTCTCTGATGTGGGTGGTCCACGTCTCTCTATGAACGTTTCACTGCGTGTGGCAGGACTTCTTCTCCTCCTGTGCCATGGTAGAGGACCAACACGTTGATTTTTGCTTCCAGGCTGGTGTACATTGATGTTCTATGCCTCTGATCGTTCTTGGTGAGTTCCTGAAGTATTGTCTTGATGTCCTCTCATACCAGCAGCTTCTCAATTGCTCAGCAGGTGTGGCCAACTTGGTGATTTCATTCTCTGCCTAGGGTACGCACTTCCGTTAGAAGAGGGAGGTCTCTCGCAAAGGGGCGGTAACTCACTGATCCATTGAAGATCCCCAGTCGAAAGTGTTGTCACAGGTGTAGGGCTAAGCGGAGGGCACAGTTCTGAAGCCTCTGTAGACGACCAATACGCGTGCGCGTGCGTATGCGTCTGCGTTGTGCATTTCAACAATTTAAAGCACAAGCGTCATGTAGGTAGCGAAACTCTGCTGTGGGAGAGGTGTAGTCTGACAATTTAGGAACAAGTATGGAAACCATATCCTTCCTGAGACTGTGTGGAGGAGGTTCTCAGTATGTTGATTCCAGGTTAAGCTGCGATCAGTGGTAATGCCCAGGTATTGACTGAGATGCCCCAAGATTTTTTATTCTCTGGATGGTACCCAGTGGTAGTGCTGCTGCATTGGTCATCAAGCAACCACAGTGGAGTATGTCTTTTTGCTGTTGGATTTCAGGTGCCATATGGTGGGCCACCACAACGAATCCTCGACAGCTTGTTGCAGTTAGTGCTATGGATGGACGGCACTCACGCTACAACTTTAGTGTGCTGTGTTGTCGGCATGTGGGGCCATCTGGACTTAGGGGCCGTCCTGGTAGTGTCTGCTGTGTATAATGTGTACAGAAGTTTTCAAGGATGGGTCCCTGTGATATATTGGCACACATGCGTCGTTCCGAAGACTTCCCTTCTGCTCCAGCGATGTATGACTGGAGGAGGAATATATGTAGAAAGAGGACTCGCTTCTCGAGAAGCTTGTACAGAAGCTGCTTGTGCCAAAAGAAGTCAAATACTCCTGACACATGTGGGAGTATGGCTCTAAAATACTCCAGCATTCAGTTGCATCCAGTGCCTCGAAATTGGAGCAGTTGATCCATTGTCATGTGGTGATGTTGGAAGTGAACTGTTCCCTTGTGAGCAGCATTATGTCTCAATAGCTTGTAGAAGACGGCTTAAGTAATGCCATCTGAAGACCTCCACCTCCTTCCAGTCTTCTGGTTAGGTACCTGAGTGAAGGACCTGATTAAACATTGCTGCAATATGATCAGTGGTGGCAAGTGGCGTAGAAGGGCATTCCTTCGTGGTTTTCTAACGTTGGGCCATCAGAGGTGTTGCGCAACCTCATCTGGGCTAATCCCATCAACGGTGTCCTCTTCGACTTAGAGGTGTGCTGCCAAGAAGACAAGAAGCATGTTTACGACGAATGCAGTGTAGTCTTGATCCATAGCCTCTTCAAAAGGCATAAAATTTGCCTCAAAAATGTCTACCAATGCATTTGATTTGGCAACATGCTCGCTGACGACTTGCTGACAATCCTTTACCTGTGTCAAAGGAAGGTCTTAGTGGCCTACCAAGCGGAGCCATCGTCCTACCTTAAGGTTGCCATTGGTGTTCAATGACTACGACCTTGATTTCCTGACAATTGATTCAGCAGCTGCTTAGTTTGCGGCTGACAAGTCAACTTGTTACTGACAAAATATTGTTCTTCTGTTATGGCTTCCAGTGAGTGTAGAGGCGTCTTGATTGGTCTGTTGGAACTCACATCGCAGGTGGAGATGCAAGTCGCACAGCTTCGGGGACTTGCTCGACAAAATGTCGAGAGCTCATGTCTCTGCAGACTTCTTCCGATGAGAGGCAGTGACCATAGCGATCTCCGTCTGTGTCCTGTACTGGTCCCAGCTGGTGCGCTATGAGACGAAGTGTCGTCGTTGGGGTAGCGTCCCGTCGACATAAAGGTCAAAATAACGAGTATATGGTCCGAGGATAGCGAGTTGCAGGTAGTCGCTCCGTTAAGACGCTTCACAAGCGCTACGTGAGGTGCGTCTGGTTGACGGCCTGCTTTTGGGTATCTTGTTGGCGACAGCGATATCCGCACCAGTCGTCTCTGTTGCACGGAGAAGCCGCGACTCACTGTTGTTGATGAGCCGCGAGTGTCACGTTGCATACTTCGTGATGAAGTCACTCTCGACAAAGATATTGCCTTTGGGAGAGAGAAGAGCTTCCAGTGCGAGCCACTTCGAGGTCTGCTCTGCGTGGTCTATTGCTGCAACAAATTTGATGCGTCCAGCTGGCGTCTCTACGGCGACGGCGGTTGCTTACATTGCCTGGAATGGTGCTGGTTATGCTACATGGTGTTGTTCAAATGTGTGTGAATTCCTAAGGGACCAAACTGCTTAGGTCACCGGTCCCTAAACTTACACACACTACTTAAACGAACTGATGCTAAGAACAACACACACACACACACACACACACACACACACACATACCAATGCCCGAGGGAGACCTCGAACCACCGGCGGGAGGGGCCGCGCAGTCCGTGACACGACGCCTCAAACCGCGCGGCCACTACACGCGGCGATGGTGTTGTGTACTGCTACATTTACCCACCTCTGTGCTGTTTCGAATTTGGAACGTAAGTCGTAAACAAGACGACGCGCTTCCTCCTAGCACAGATGCTGTCTCAATAGTCGTCAGTACTTCATATCTGTTGCTAAAGCATAAGAGGGCAGCCGTATAGCCTGTTACTTCTTCTGCCTAGACATCTAAGAACCTAACACTGTCCACTCATCACCATCACCATGCACAAACATTCTACGCTATATATACAGGGTGTTACAAAAAGGTACGGCCAATTTCGGATGATGTTTTATGCGTACCTCCGGAATTAAACATGTACCCGTATTTTGCCAACATACCGAGGGTAAATTAAAGTCGCCACCAACTACAAGGTGTTACAAAAAGGTACGGCCAAACTTTCAGGAAACATTCCTCACACACAAAGGAAGAAAACATGTTATGTGGACTTGTGTCCGGAAACGCTTACTTTCCATGTTAGAGCTCATTTTATTTATTACTTCTCTTCAAATCACATTAATCCTGGAATGGAAACACACAGCAACAGAACGTACCAGCGTGACTTCAAACACTTTGTTACAGGTAATGTTCAAAATGTCCTCCGTTAGCGAGGATACATGCATCTACCCTCCGTCGCATGGAACCCCTGATGCGCTGATGCAGCCCTGGAAAATGGCGTATTGTATCACAGCCGTCCACAATACGAGCACGAAGAGTCTCTACATTTGGTACCGGGGTTGCGTAGACAAGAGCTTTCAAATGCCCCCATAAATGAAAGTCAAGAGGGTTGAGGTCAGGAGAGCGTGGAGGCCATGGAATTGGTCCGCCTCTACCAATCCATCGGTCACCGAATCTGTTGTTGAGAAGCGTACGAACACTTCGACTGAAATGTGCAGGAGCTCCATCGTGTATGAACCACATGTTGTGTCGTACTTGTAAAGGCACATGTTCTAGCAGCACAGGTAGAGTATCCCGTATGAAATCATGATAACGTGCTCCATTGAGCGTAGGTGGAAGAACATGAGGCCCAATCAAGACATCATCAACAATACCTGGCCAAACGTTCACAGAACATCTGTGTTGATGACGTGATTGCACAATTGCGTGCGGATTCTCGTCAGCCCACACATGTTGATTGTGAAAATTTACAATTTTATCACGTTGGAATGAAGCCTCATCCGTAAAGAGAACATTTGCACTGAAATGAGGATTGACACATTGTTGGATGAACCATTCGCAAAAGTGTACCCGTGGAGGCCAGTCAGCTGCTGATAGTGCCTGCACACGCTGTACATGGTACGGAAACAACTGGTTCTCCCGTAGCACTCTCCATACAGTGACGTGGTCAACGTTACCTTGTACAGCAGCAACTTCTCTGACGCTGACATTAGGGTTATCGTGAACTGCACGAAGAATTGCCTCGTCCATTGCAGGTGTCCTCGTCGTTCTAGGTCTTCCCCAATCGCGAGTCATAGGCTGGAATGTTCCGTGCTCCCTAAGACGCCGATCAATTGCTTCGAACGTCTTCCTTTCGGGACACCTTCGTTCTGGAAATCTGTCTCGATACAAACGTACCGCGCCACGGCTATTGCCCCGTGCTAATCCATACATCAAATGGGCATCTGCCAACTCCGCATTTGTAAACATTGCACTGACTGCAAAACCACGTTCGTGATGAACACTAACCTGTTGATGCTACGTACTGATGTGCTTGATGCTGGTACTTCAAATGGCTCTGAGCACCATGGGACTCAACTGCTGTGGTCATAAGTCCCCTAGAACTTAGAACTACTTAAACCTAACTAACCCAAGGACAGCACACAACATCCAGCCATCACGAGGCAGAGAAAATCCCTGACCCCGCCGGGAATCGAACCCGGGAACCCGGGCGTGGGAAGCGAGAACGCTACCGCACGACCACGAGATGCGGGCGATGCTGGTACTGTAGAGCAATGAGTCGCATGTCAACACAAGCACCGAAGTCAACATTACCTTCCTTCAATTGGGCCAACTGGCGGTGAATCGAGGAAGTACAGTACATACTGACGAAACTAAAATGAGCTCTAACATGGAAATTAAGCGTTTCCGGACACATGTCCACGTAACTTCTTTTCTTTATTTGTGTGTGAGGAATATTTCCTGAAAGTTTGGCCGTATCTTTTTGTAACACCATATATATATATATATATATATATATATATATATATATATATATATATATATATATATATATATCAGAAGGCGCAGCGCCATCATCATTTCCAGGAAACACTGGATTCACCAGATGTATTTTTACTCAACAGGCGCATGAACAACACAACCCTCTAGTCCAAGAAAGTAGCATGAAGCCTTTCGATCATGGCTAATATAGCTTCTTATTGTTTCTGGACAGCGGTAAATTTATACTATAGCCATAAACAAGTGTGCGTCCGTGAGTCTCTCCTACTATGAAGAACTTTATAACAACTCAATGTAAAATTGAAACTATGGGGAGTCAACTGCAACAAGAGATCGGAATGCACTATTATAGGACTGCAGATGCTGCAAAACTATGTTGTTATAATTACGATCTGCAAGGAACGAAAACAAGAAAATAAAGACTTGGCTAGGTATCTCAGACTATATTCGTCGGAGGTTCTCTTCCTTTATACTCGTGAAATATTTTCACAATGCAGGATTTTACCAATAGTCGGCAGAATAATCTTCAGACTAATTCTCGTAGTGTGCAACTTTTCTTTGCCCGCGTGACTGGTCAAGGTGACGCAGTAGTTACGGCACTGCACTCAGTGTGAAGGAGGAAGGTCCAAATCCGCATACGTTCATAAAGAGAGAGGTTTTCCATCGCTTCCTTAAATTTCTTAAGAAAAATTCCGGGTAAGTTATCATAAACAGACACAGCTGATTTCCTTCCTAGTGTTGTTCTTCCCTACCGTATTCCATGTCCGTAATGACCTTCTTGTCGACAGAATCTTCCTTTCTTTCAAACGTGCATTTCGCCAGTTATTGGAGTTTCTGTTTTTGAAGTTTCTTGGTAGCCTTCTCATAAAAAAAGACAGTGTATGGTATCATTTCACTCGTCCGTACTAACGCGAATCTCACCGTATGTCGGAAATTTCCAGTACCATACGGCCATGTGACACGTGACCGAACTCTCGTAAACCAGGCCGGGGAACGAGAGCACTCAAACAGCGAAGCAAATACAGCCTACAGCAATCAGGCAAAGCAAACAGACTGCGATCGATCGTCATTTGGAGTTCTAACACGAACGACGTTTATGTTCCCTCCGCTTTTAAGATTTAAAGGGAGAGATGATTTTACTGCGAAAATGGAGAATTAGCACATTGTTATGTCAATTCGTGTAACAGGTCATATTAAAAATAATGTTACCCTTACGTAAGCATCTACACGAGCAACCTAAGGTGGTTGTTAAACTGTGTAATAAGAGTTGAGACTGTCCTTCACTACATGCGTTGTATTTCGTCCAGATATCAAATTGTAAGACGCTGAGATGTAATGAAAATATGGTAAGATGAACAATCGAAATGAATAACAGAATGAAGAATACAAAATAGAAATATGTCGGGTGGACAATAGATATCATCAGTTACGATGACATATGGAGCAAGTAACAAATAACAGAAAAATTGTAAAAGCATTACTAGATTCCTGTAAATGTTTGTGCAGTTAAAGAGGTTATTGTGACACACGGACAGTTATCCATGCAAATAGTAAAGTAGTATAGTGCTATAAGAGGTATGCCGATGACGCCATATTTTTATTTCATGGGAATGAGGAAGACATGAAGCAGGTGGCTACGAAAATGTTTACCGTGCACCCTCATGCCAGTTTACTTTAAAAACAGAACGATAATATCATCAGTTATCTTGACTTAACCATTTCAAAAGCGAATGGGAGACAAGTTCGGCATCTTCAGAAAACCAATATTCACGGAACTGTAATCCATGCAAAATCGTACCATCCTAAGCGGTATGAGGAGGCCTATTTTCAGTCTAAGTTGTTTAGAATGATACGACTGTCTTTGGCACAGGACGAGTTAGATAAGGAGCTCGAGATACTGAAGCAGACTGTGGAAACAAAGGGATACGATAATTCTATGGTTACACGCATATACAGTAAATTAAAGCGCAGTCAGCACGAACTTAAACCAAGTAAGAAGTGTAATTTTGTCAAAATGTATCGTGGCGCAACTTCTGATAAAATCGAAGGGCACGTACATAAATTTGACGTATAAGTTGCCTACAGTTTGGAAAACGATCCATCAACCACACCACACCGCATCGCTGACTTAACACCTATGGCCATCAGTCCCCTTGAACTTAGAACTACTTAAACCTAACTAACCTAAGAACATCATACAACACCCAGTCATCACGAGGCAGAGAAACCTTCTCGTCAATAGCAAATATACTACAAGACAGAAACTGCACTGCGTCGCGCTGGTGGACTCACCCCTGTGCTCAAGTGCAATGTCGAAGATACAGATTTACTTCGTTTTGAGTGTGGGACAGCAACAGCTGTCTGGATCTTTGTACAGAAGATCGTAGCTTTCGACCACCGAGTAGCCCCACATCAGGTCTCTTTTTCCATGCTGACATATCCTTACACGACCTACTTTCCGTCATCTAAGTGGCACGCCATCACCCGAATCAGTGGCATGGATATTTACTATCTCTTCTGGGACGACATCGTCGAACTGGCAGACTTCTGGACATGTCTCCAGGCACAACACATCTCTCCTCGCCGACATCGACACCATCGGGCCACTTTCGCGAACTAACCAGCGAATTGGTTCAAATGGCTCTAAGCACTATGGGACTTAACATCTGGGGATGGCGTGCTTCGACGGGGTTTCGGGGTGGGCATGGTCGGAAAAGGCGGTAGATGTCGTGGGTGGTCATCTTCCTGGTCCTGAAGAGCTCTATTCCAAAAAGAACCAGCTGATGTGCGATATCGGAGGTGGGATATGTACCGAAGACGTCGGCAGGCGTCTCGAAACGGGTGCGAAACCGGTGGTCAACATTCTAGTGAAACTAGTCTATTATTTTGGCTTTTCCATAACTGGAGCATAATATCGGTGTAAATTGCTGTGGTCCTAGCTCTCACGTTAACCAGACCGAGGCCACCATCCCGCTTCGGTAAGGTGAGGAAATCATACTGGACTTTGAAGACGTGTCCGGAACATATAAAAACCTGAAAGTCACCTATAGTCTGGCCGCCGTTATCGCAGTGATGGGCATAATCTGCGCGATTTGCGGTATCCGGGCTGCCAGATAGGTACGGACTAAGGTGACTCTCTGGCACATATTCAGCGGGCACAGTGGTGATTCTGTACGTTGCCTTGATGCGTTGCAGTAGCGCCCGAAAACTGATCGCAGAGGTGCGGCGAATGACTCGCTCCCTGCCCCTGCACTGCAACGGGTAATCAACTGCATCGTAGCTTGTAGGTCGGCCGCTGAAGTACGATGAGGTCCAAGTCTTCCGCGTCGGCTCGGCAGCGGAACACGGGGTCCCGGAGTGGAATACCCGTCAAGCGTCGCCGTAACCCGCAGATGAGTGGTTCCATCGCAATGGCATAAAGCACGGTCGACGGTGGGCAGCCCTGCCGTACTGAGCGTTCGATCCGCGTAGGTTCTGTCAGTCTGCCATTGTTGAGAAGCCTGGACGTTGCCCCTTGAAGGAGCCACATAATCACCTGCGTGATCCGGTCCATTACTGCGTTGAGGAATGCATGATTGGCACGGTCAAACGCTAGGTTGAAGTCGATGAAGATTTAAACGCCTGGCAGTCGCGAGTGTGTTCCTACAGCGATCTCTGAGGGCAGTCTGGATGTTATTATCGTTACCTAACGATGTTTGTTCCTGGGAAACAATTTCTTGTAATGAACCGGCTGGCGGAGTGGCTCTTGATGTGTGTATGCCCTGGGCAGTCACCGTGTACAAATCTCCAAGTGTCGATGGATAAATACAATACTGAAGTGCCTGCAAGCGACTTTCAAACAAAATGAGATATTAAAAGTATTAGGTGAGTTTTGCTACATGGGCAGTGAAATAGCTGACGTTGGACAAAGCAAAGAGGATATAAAATGGAGGCTGGTATTTTCTGAAAAAGAGATATTTGTTAACTTTTGATATAAACTTAAGTGTTAGGAAGTCTTTACTGAAGGTATATGTCTGGAATACAGTCTTCTATGGAAGTGAAACATGGACAATAAGAAGCCGGCCGGAGTGGCCGTGCGGTTCTAGGCGCTACAGTCTGGAGCCGAGCGACCGCTACGGTCGCAGGTTCGAATCCTGCCTCGGGCATGGATGTGTGTGATGTCCTTAGGTTAGTTAGGTTTAATTAGTTCTGAGTTCTAGGCGACTGATGACCTCAGAAGTTAAGTCGCATAGTGCTCGTAGCCATTTGAATTATTTTTGACAATAAGAAGTTCAGACAAGAAGAGAAAAGAAGCTTTTGAACTGCAGTGCTCTAGAGGAATGCTGGAGATTGGACGGGTAGATAGGTGTAACTTACGAGGAGGTTCTGAATCGAATTCGGGAGAAAAGAAAAATTAGTGGGATAACGTGTCTAAAAGAAGACATTGGTTGATAGGACACATTCTGAGGCGTCAAGTAATTGTTAATTTGACATTGGATGGAAGTGAGGGGGGGGGGGGGTAAAAATTGCAGAGGGAGAACAAGGCTTGAATATAGGTTCAAATGCATATAGGACGGAGTGGTTTGCACAGGATAGATTAGCATGGAGAGCTGCATCAAATCAGTCTTCGGACTGAAGACAACAGCAACAACAACAGTATTGCTAGGTATGAGTTACTACGTTGAGAAATTTACTTTTAATTAGAAAATTATTGAATCGTTGAGAGTGCCTTAGTAAGCATTCGAAAGATGCTTATAAATTACTAGAAAACATGGAAAAACAAGTAATGGATCAGAGAACAGCCAAGAGTGGAATGTTTGATTATAACTGTAATTAAAATGAAATTAAGTGGTCGAGACATGTAGGCGAATGGATGGTAGATGGGCCAAGTAAATTATTTGTCGGATTTAAAAACTTAAAACGACGACCTAATGGAAGGCTGGTGGATGGCATTATAAAACAAGCGGGAGCAACCTGGATACGTATAATCAGTGTCCCTAATGCATAGAAACGTCGAGACGAGAAATTATCCGGAAGTGGATGTCAAATGGTTGGTGATGTTGATCATGTGACAAGACAGCGTGTGGATGCTGCTATTGGCGATGGAAGACTATAAGGGTGTGGTTCCCTGGCCACAAGGCTGGGAGTGAATTGTTTGTGCTACCAGGATGCCGCAACAGTCAGTTGGGAAGCCAGACGTGAAAGTGCCTCTTGTGGCTTCTACGTAAATATCGCGGCCCCATTCCAACTGGGAGCTGATAGCGCCCGTGTTTTCACTTCGACAGCTCAGCATCCTCTGAGATAGCGCTCGATTTGGTCTGCAGTACTAATGAGTTGGCTAGGAAGTTAGTTTGTTGAATTATTCTTAGCAGGTTTAAACATGCATATTCTGCCTCCTCCCGCCTACTCTGCCCTCCCCCTCCTCCCATCCTCCCCCTTATTCCTCGTTCTGTCAGGAAAGTGAAGGAAAAAAGAAAGGTGTGGAAGTGCGGCGTAATTGCAACGCTGGGGATAAAAGAAATGTTGTCGCAAAAAGAGAATAAACGGAAAGTTAATCGCCATTTCGTAACGTTAATGGCAGATGTAAATAAAGTTCTTGTAATCTGGCGCGTGTAACTCAGTATATTCAGAATAATAATAATTAACGTCGTTAACTTATATTGCTCTTGATGCTCTTGAGGCTTCGCTGCAGGTGCTGTTTCCTGGATGTTTCTTAAGTGAAAACGTGCCGGAGAATTGCATGGTTCTATAATCGTGTAAAGGCAGTTCTTGTTTCAGGTGTACTATTTATTACGTCACAGAGTCCTCGTCGAAACCTTACATCGTACTGCCCACCCTTACTCCCTGTCTTACATCCTTCGTGTATCTTTTATAACATTCAATACATTGTTACACATAGAACATTCACCAATTACAATTACAATAGTTATCAGCAGTTACAAAAATGTATCATCCGGAAGTTAAAAATGAAATGCATAGGATGTTATGTAAAATCAATAAAAGTTCTTCAATTTTTGATGCTATAACATCGAAATGAATGAGATTTTCACTCTGCAGCGTAGTGTGCGCTGATATGAAACTTCCTGGCAGATTAAAACTGTGTGCCTGACCGAGACTCGAACTCGGGACCTTAGCCTTTCGCGGATAAGTGCTCTACCAACTGAGCTACCCAAGCACGACTCACGCCCCCCCCCCTCCCTCACAGCTGTACTTCCGCCAGTACCCCGTCCCCTACTTTCCAAACTTCACAGAAGGTCTCCTGCGAACCTTGGACAACTAGCACTCCCGGAAGAAAGGATATGGTGGAGACATGGATTAGCCACAGCTTGGGGGGATGTTTCCAGAATGAGATTTTCACTCTGCAGCGGAGTGTGCGCTTATATGAAACTTACTGGCAGATTAAAACTGTGTGCCGGAAAGTAGAAGACGAGGCACTGGTGGAAGTAAAGCTGTGAGGGCGGGGCGTGAGTCGTGCTTGGGAAGCTCAGATGGTAGAGCACTTGCCCGCGAAAGGCAAAGGTCCCGAGTTCGAGTCTGGATCCGGCACACAGTTTTAATCTGCCAGGAAGTTTAGCATCGAAATGCTTTGAATAAACAGTGTTGGCTATGTTTTTGTTAATTACACAGAAACTACTCCATTCCAAATCATCATAACATGTTTTTGGGTTCAAATATACATACATTATTTTTTTGGTGTGAACAGAATTTCAATAAATGCTGCAATAGTCGAAATAATAGTTTTGTTTACATCGTCAATAAGATTTCGTTTTATGAGTTTCAGTAATTACTAAGAAATTAGATGTTGTAATGATTAGCGGTTTAATAGTAAGCTGACAGTATGTTAATTAAGGTTGTTACAGGTTTCAGACATTCTAATTTTTAGTGTCTGTTTCATTATCTGATTATTCGTAACTGAACGGCTCTGATTGCAACTAAGTGAACTGATTATACACGTTCCTAGCAATATAAGGATGAAATATTCACAAGTACTTTGAAATGATGTTGCTGAAAATTACATTTCGATGTTCAAAAGGTGAAATTACCTTCGTGGGTCCTACCTAACGACATAACAGTTAAACAAATTGAATTAGCTTTAGTCTCGTGTGAAAGATAAACAAAATTAGTTCTTGGAACCATATGACGAATGAGCTGCTAAGTTACAGTGGGAAGTGCAATAAAGTGCAAATGGACAGTAGAAATGGTGTGTATACTATAAACACGACGTGAAAGCTTTGATGCAGACGGTTTATTGCCAGGCCACAGCAGGAGAGAAAGGATGATAACACTGCAGCTTTGTGAAGCCCAAACAACAGCAGTAAAATAATTCTTATGTCTAGAAAGAACGTTTACACAAACAGCATAAAATTAAGAGCTAAGTGGGACTGGGGAGGACAACGTTCTTTTTCATACAGTGCCCTTGTAGTCTTAAAGGTATTAATGAAATAATAATTTGTTGGAAAGAAAACTCTAATGTGCAAAATAAATACATTCGAAGAATTTGAGAACATTTGATATGCCTGGCATTTATACTCGTATGGACTGATAACATGCGCGATGACGATGTGTTAGACAAACAAGAAAACAAATCCGTATGTGCTGGCATTTGTGATTGGGGGTAGAAATGGGACTGGGAATACTCACAGAATATTGGATGATATGCTAGTATCTCATACATCACAATTTGGAGCCGAGAAGAACAGCAAACATCTTTCGCGGAAGTGAACGGAATGTTAAACTGTTACAGGGATGGTGGGTTCAACAGGTATCCAAAAGTGAGACCAACAACATATAGTAATAAACGAAGGGCATTTCAAATTAACTGAAAGAACATGTACCTATAACTGCCCATGTAAAAGGGTAGGGATCCTGTTACATTTTTGGGAGGCCTATGTCATTAACGTCGATATGTAGCAGGATTTTGGAACATACGTTGTGCTCGAACATTGTGAATTTTATCGAAGAGAACGGTACTGACACACAGTCATTAGGGATTTAGAAAACATCGCACTTGTGACACAGAACTAGGTCTTTACTTACACGAAGTGTTGAGTACTATCGACAAGGGATTTCAATTCCGTATTTCTAGAATTCCAGAACGCCTCTGACACCGTACCTCATAAGCGGATTGTAATTGAATTGCGTGCTTATGTGTTATCGTCTCTGTTATGAGACTGGATTGGTGATATCCTGTTAGAGACCTTACAGTTTGTAGTATTTTACGGAAAATGATCGAGTAAAACATGTCATTTCTGGCGTACCCCTACGTGGTGTTATAGTATACGTCTCTGCTGTTCCTTATCTTGATAAACAATTAGGAGACAATCTGAGCAGCCTCGTAGATTGTTGGCAGATAATGCTGTCGTTATATCGTTTAGTAAATTCACCAGAAGATAAAAACCTATTGCAAAACGATTTAGATAAGATAACTGTATAGTGATGAAATTGGCAGTTGACTCTAAATAACGAAAAGTGTGAGGTCATTCACATGAATGGTACAAGGAATCAGTTAAACTTGGGTTACAGGATAAATCAGTCAAATCTAAAGGCGTAAATTCAACTAAATACTCAGGAATTACAATTAAGAACAACTTAAATTGGAAAGAACACGTAGTGGGGAAGGAAAACCAATGACTGAGTTTATTGGCAAAATAGAAGATGCAACAGATCTGCTAAGAACTGCCTAACTACGCTTTCCCGTCCTCTTTTGGAGTACTGTTGCGCACTGTTGCGCGGTGTGGGATCCTTACCAGAGAGGATTAGCGGAGTACATTGAGAACGTTCAAAGAAGGGTAGCTCTTTCAGTTTTACTGAGAAATGGGGGATAGAGTGTCACGAACATGATACAGGATTTGCGGTAGAAATCATTAAAACACAAACGTTTTTCGTTGCGACGGGATCTTCTTACGAAATTTCAATCACAAACTTTCTCCTCCGAATGCGAAAATAATTTACTGACGCCGACCTTCATAGAGATAAATTATCATCATAATAAAATAAGGGAATTTGGAGCTCGCACGGAAAGATGTAGGTGTTCTTTTTTTTCCTGTGCGCTGTTCGAGAGTGAAATAATAGAGAATGCGTGTGAAGGTGGTTCGTTGAACGATCTGCCAGGCATTTCAGTGTGACTTGCGGAGTGTCCATGTAGATATAAATGTAGGTATCTTTAGCTGATACCAAGTTTTGTGTGTTGTGGACAGAAGTAGAAGCAAATGTAAATATACAGAAATATTATGACATATGGCAGATTTTCCAAATATTCAACACTGCATTGTGCTGTGAACTAACGATAGCGATACGCCCAGATCTGGTTGTTCAGTCGGTAATGATTCAAGTGTTGTAGAGGATTCTGTCGATAAGACTGTTTCAGTATAGTGTGGGTCACGAAAGTAGCATAACCCACAGAAGCACAAAAGACTATTCGCACCTATGCTTGCGTTTTGCATGGTTTGGCTGGCACTGCCCTGACATTCAGCATGGCCTTCCACCACCCGCTGCGAAGATTGCAACTAAATGACGTATTTCTGGACTAAATGCATAACGGAGAAGAAATACCAGTAACTTGTGATTAGACAGTTCTTAAAATATCCTAGGGTCGCGATATAAAAAACCCCGTAAACATTCTAAGGCATCATTCTTTCCAAAGCAGGGTCTTAGCATATGGCTGCTTGTTTGTGTGTTGTCGTGTGAGAGATTACAGTAAATATCTGATATTAGTATAGCAAACAGTTCTTTCTATTTAAGTCAGCACGCTAATAATGTAACAAAGAGGCGTCTTAAAGAATAACTGACGAACTTAGATGCAACAATAACATTTTAGAAAAAATTACAAAAACTTGGAACTACAGTTGTGATACGAAGCGTTACTATCGAATATTATTTTTTGAAACGTGTACTTCTTGCCGTATGTGAGAATTGATTTAGCAGTCTTAATAAACTTACAGTTACAGCATACCTAAATATCCTCAGGTTCTATAGCGTCACACGTAGTAACTTTTCAATCACACATAGGGAATGAAATCCACCTGCGGTGCCCCCCTACCTTCACAGGTCCGTACACATTTCCTTTATCAATTACTCCGGTTCTGGTGAATGACGGAAGTCCACTTGACCACTGGTTTAGTGTTGGCAAAAGGAAAAGACGTACAGTACCTTTTAGGAGAAGCTACTGATTTGTAACACCTAAAAGTTTAATGTTTCTTATTTCTGTCGCACATTGGCATCTGATCCACTTAAACTAATCGTGTTACCAGAAATAATCATGCTATATGAACGATATTCCTGACTGTGGAACAATGTTGTGCATGATGATGCTTTTGGGCACTGCATGTCAAATGTCAGTTGTCACAGATTGGAAGTTTCATTTTCATTGGGCCGCGAAAAGCTATTGTATGGAGCGTTCAGTGAGGTCTCCTATCACTTGGTCTGCAATAGTTAGTATTTTGCACAACGTTCCCTCTCATTTGTGAGTGATGTTCCTTGCAAGTGGAGCTATCTTGCTTGTATTATATGTATGTCTTAATCTACGGAAAATATGTTGCTCGATACGTACTTATCAAGGCAGTCCTCGGAGTAATTAGCCCAGCTAAACGCGCACCAAGAATCTAGCGTTTCCTATGTAATTATAAGTCTTCATTGCATTTCCGAGCGAGGTGGCGCAGCGGTTAACATCCTGGACTCGCATTCGGGAGGACGACGGTTCAATCCCGCGTCCGACCATCCTGATTTAAGTTTTCCGTGATTTCCCTAAATCGCTCCAGGCAGATGCCGGGATAGTTCCTCTGAAAGGGCACGGCCGACTTCCTTCCCCGTCCTTACCTAATCCGATGAGGTTAATGACCTCGCTGTTTGGTCTCTTCCCCCAAACAACCCAACCCAACCCCCTTTGTTGCATTATCTACTTAGAACATTATCGAAATCAGTAGCAGGTTGTTCTATGTTTTGACAGTTAAGAGGTATCTTCGTTTTCAAGAAAGTTCACTTGAAATCGAAAATTATTCCTTCCAATCAGTTTCCGCTGTTGTTGTTGTTGTTGTTGTTGTTGTTGTTGTTGATGATGATGATGATGATGATGATGCATTTACAACTGTAATGTATATCATCACTGCCATTTCTAACAACCGAAATTGCTGCGGCGATTCCCCGTGCACACATATAGGGAAAAATTGGCCATTTGTGATAAGGACTCGCCCACGGAGAGTTCCGTACAAACTTAAAGTTCATCCATCCTGGAATTGAGAATCTCAACGATTTTTGTTTGTTATCGATACTGGCAAGATATTAGTATCAAGAAATCCAAGACCGTATCAAAATATCTACAGGATTTCCGCAGACAAGCCCGGACATACAAAAAGAAGCGAGCGGGGGATTTAAGTTTATACATGCAGAGAGAGAAGATTTAATAAAACCTTTTTTATTTACTTACTAGCACATGTCTACAATTTATGTTTTATGCTTGCATGCAGTAATTTTCGTCTATTATACGAGTACTTTTGACGGATGATGAATGCATTGTATGCTCAAATGGCAATATATGTTTTTTGTGATATAATTACAGTTTAACAAGTTCAGATTTATTACTTTATTTTAGTGTGAAATCTTGTGTCTTGCAGAATTTCATGACTCTAGGTCAAGGGTGAAGTACCCTATAGCTTTTGATGAGTGAGTTTTCGAGTATCAAAATATGAGACAAAGTTGGCCGTATATTTTGATTCCATTGATGTAGAAGCGTAAATTTTTTGCACCTCCAAGGGACCATAGGCCTTAGAATGTGACATAAAATTGAACTTAATACGACAAGCTGTTCCAAAGGAAAAGGGTCTTAAAAGGCGGACAGACTAACGGCCAGATAAAAATGAGAATTTTTTTTTTCGTGTGATACAGTTATACATTAATTATTTTCGCATTTGTTACGTTACTTGTATTGTGAAACCTTGCTTCTTGCATAATTCCATGATTCTAGTATAAAGGAAAGCAACTTATACATGGGCGACTTTTCGAATATCAAAGCATGTGACATAAATGCCCTTATTTTTTGACTGAAGTGACTTAGAAACCCAAAATTTTTACACCTCCTAGGGACCATGGACCTTCTCCATATTTTACAAAAATTTGAACGTTATACGTCTCCATGTTCCAGAGAAAAAAGGGTTCTTAACAGTCGGACGGACGGAAAGACAGACAAACAACAAAGCGATCCTCTAAGGGTTCCGTTTTTTGCAGAATGAGGTACGGAACCCTAAAAAGGTTGAGTATAGGAAAAATTTATGAGTGTTAGTATCCCCATAGATGAATAAAACTGTACTAATGTCCTGCTTCTACTGCTTGAATTTTGTGAAAATGAAATAAAGATAACGATAAGTAATGTTGCATGACCGGCGAATATAAGGGAAGTAAATTCGTCGCAGTATTTTGTATACAGTTTTGGCAGATAAAACTTCAGATAGATGACAGGCTGCACTTGAATGGTATCACTGTGTCCAGTTTCCTTGAAAATTAAAGCGACAGTTGTGATCTCTCAGGTTTCCTCGGTGCAATTGATTAACAGTGAGCTTCCAAGTGTTCAGCTGGGTTACTGTTATTTTCATTTTATGAGCAATATTTCGACGACCGACACAGCCGACCTCTTCACGTGCTGTGTTTGGCTGTTGCGTGTACTCGCTGCCTCGTCTCCAACCAGACTGTGAACTATTGTTGGTCTCACGCTACTATTTATAGCAGATTTCGATTCCTGGTGCTCACTACGGCCTCTGATGCTCTTTTATTTTTCAGAACTCTCACGGAACGCAAACTGTCTGTGGTTTCCGACTCTGGTGGACGGTATGGCCGACGAGATATTATAAACTGAGTGCCGGACCCCAAGCGTTATTGAAATTAAAACTGCCGTCCCCTTTTATTAGGCTTTCTGACATCTCAGTATCGATAAACCTGACGTTTGCGTCGCATACTGGTCGCATCCTATTTCATTTCGTGATTATATCAGAGGCAGCTGATTTGCTTGGTTGTTTCAGTCGGGTATGTCGCTGATATTCCTTGCCTCTTCCCCGACTATTTTAATAGTCATCTCCACTAAAGACATGCCACATTCGCACCCGGATTTTCGAGACCTAGATCGTCTTTAACATTACCTTAGCTGGAGGGAACAAAATCACGGGATGCCATGTTTCGGCATTCTGGCAACCTATACGAGTTTAACATGAAATTAAATTTCGAAACACGAAATTCCAACAGAATATCTTCGCGAATAGTTTGTATTACATCTAATTGAAAAACATCCAACGCATTTTGCAGTCTTCCACAAACAGCAATTCGCGCAAGTTTGTACAAAGTTTCCATTGTAATAGAAGTCTACTTACTATTTCTGGCAGCTCGTTAGCGACAATAGAAGTTCTCGAAGTCGATTCAGAGGACATAATGTACAGACGACAATACCATGCCCATTATATACTGGAGTGGTTGCTAACCAACTTCAGTTATCAATACTCATATGTCGTCACTCCAAAAAGAAAACTTTTACACGTGCCAACCTTTTGCTGGCGTGGGTGCTTGCTCAGATAATTGTCCTAAAAGAACAAATTATCTCAGCGGGACAGGGACCGCCGCCATGCTGACCCCGGGGGCCCCGGTGGGTAAATGGCCCATCTCCAGATACCTCTTCACTGGTCATCAGGGCATGACACGGCAACGTTTTCATTTTATTCAAAGCTGTCTTCGTTTTGACGATAAATCCACATGTGAAGAAAGAAAACAGCTGGACAACTTAGCACCAGTAAGGCAGAATCTTTCCGGATGTTGGGCCAACATAAGGTAAGGAGGCGATTTTTGGCTTCTCTTTCTCGGTCTCTTTCTCAGCCTCATTCTCAGGCGTTTTTGAGTTTGACTCCATCGCCCTTTCAGTTTGATGATATAAATACCCAAACCTTCTGAACCCTATTCGTTGTAATTCTTTGGAGTGGCTCCCCTTGTGTGAAAGTGTTCGAGCTCTTTGGACTAGAGTCCTTAGCACAGAATATCTTTGTGGCGGACGGTGATGGCTCGAGATGTAGAGATACAGGTCAGAGTTTGTAGGTTCTATTTATACACTCTAAGACAAAAAAAGACGCACCACGAAGCACTTGCCCGAATGGGACGGAAATCGATAGATGTGATGTGCATGTACAGAGAAAAAAATATATTAGAATTTCAGAAAAAATGGATGATTTATTCAAGAGAAATAGCTTCACAAATTGAGCAAGTCAATAACGCGTTGGTCCACCACTGATCCATATGCAAGCAATCATTCGACTTGGAATTGATTGACAGATTTGTTGAATGCCCTTCTGAGGGATATCGTGTCAAATTCTGAGCAGTTGGTGCGTTAGATCGTCAAAATCCCGAGATGGTTGGAGGGTCCTCCCACAATGCAGCTAACGTTCTCAATTGGGGAGAGATACGGCGACCTTTCTGGCCAAGGTACGGTTTGGCAGGTTCGCGGATAAGCAGTAGGAACTTTCGCCGTGTGCGGGCGGGCATTATCTTGCTGAAATATAAGCCCAGAATGTCTTCTCATGGAGGGCAACCAAACGGGGTGTATAATATCTTCACCGTATCGCTGTGCTGTAAGGGTGCCGAGGATGACAACCAAATGAAATGACACTCCAGACCATCAGTCCTGGCTGTCGAGCGGTATGGTGGGCGAGACTCAGGCTAGTATCCCACTGCTGTCTGGCCCATCTCCAGATACCTCTTCACTGGTCATCAGGGCATGACACGGCAACGTTTTCATTTTATTCAAAGCTGTCTTCGTTTTGACGATAAATCCACACGTGAAGAAAGAAAACAGCTGGACAACTTGGCACCAGTAAGGCAGACATTTGTAATATTCGTTGAAAATTGCAAGAAAGCCTATGTACTGGGAGAATATACAACCATAGATGGAATGCTGTTTGCATTCAGAGGCAAATGCGAATTTAGACAATACATTCCATCAAAACCGGCCAAATATGGCATAAAAATATTTGCCGCAGTTGACGCAAAGAGTTCCTGTTGTATCTTCAACCTCAAAATATATGTTGGAAAGCAGCCACTAAGTAAAAAAATGGCTCTGAGCACTATGGGACTTAACATCTATGATCATCAGTCCCCTAGAACTTAGAACTACTTAAACCTAACTAACCTAAGGACATCACACAACACCCAGCCATCACGAGGCAGAGAAAATCCCTGACCCCGCCGGGAATCGAACCCGGGAACCCGGGCGTGGGAAGCGAGAACGCCACCGCACGACCACGAGCTGCGGGCGGCCACTAAGTAATAAACCATTTGATGTGAATCGGCTGGTGCAACCCATTTCAAAACAAGCCGTAATGTGACTTTTGATAATTGGTTTATGAGCTATGAACTAGTGTCACATCTGCTGAAAGAACACAGGCTAACTTCTGTGGCAACAGTGCGTAATAGCGAGAGGCAAATGCCACCCGAATTTTGCAAAACTTGTGGTAGAGAAATCTACTCATCTAAGTTCCGTTTCCAAAAGGATATTGCACTTGTTTCTCGTATACCAAAGAAAAACAAAGTTGTGTTGCTCATGTCTAGTTTTCACCACAGTGCTGAAATTGATGAATCAACAGGAGACAAAAAGAAACCAGAGATAAACATGTTTTATAAGTCTACGAAAGGTGGAGTTGACATTGTAGATAACCTGTTAGCAACTAATGATGTAATCCGCAACTAAAAAAAAATAAAAAAAATGGCCTCAGACTGTCTTCTACGCAATAATGAACATGGCCAGCATAAATGCTGCTATTGTTCAGCGATCAAATGACAATAAAAACCAAAAGCGTCGTAATTTCATAAAATACTCTAGGCTGTGTGCTCGTCAGTGAACACTTGAGTGCCAGACAAGAAATACCTCAACTGCCAAGCACTGTGGGTAAGAGAATCAGAGAATTTAGTGGAGAATCTTCACAAGAATGGACTGCCGCTGTAAGAAAAAGACGTCATGAGTGTCCCCACTTATGTTTGTGAAGGTGGTCATAAGTACGTTTGTCAAGAACACATTGTTCGATTCTGACAACAATGTGCTATGGCAAGAGATGATTAACAGCTCATGTCAAAAGTTTATTGTTCATTTTGTGTTCAAAGAAAATTTATCTCGTAAATAATTAGCAAAAAACCCAAATTACTTATGAGAATGTATGGTTTTGTAGATTTAAAAAAAAATGTAACGTTAAGAGCTGTTAAAATGACTGTTTTATAGACTTTATGTAATAATTAAGTAATAAAGCATTTGTACGCTTAATGGCGTTTATTTTTACGAAAATCCCTTAATTAATAAATAATTCACAAATTTAACTCCCATCGATTTTTGCAAAGTGCCATTACACACTTAAAAAACATAAATGATAAACAGGGTCAATATGACCCTCCACATTCTTGATGTACCCTTTTTGCACCACATCCTCGCCTGGTTAAGAGAAGAACAGATGGATCCTGGATCAAAATGTAGACGGGAAACCTTCACGCACTGACTCCTATTTCCACACCTCATGCCATCACCATCTGTCACAAAGAAAATCGGTGCAGGAGACTCTGGTCCACAGGGCTCTGACACTTTTCAGACAAAGAGATCCTCAGCGAAGAATTAAAACACATACGAATAATGTTACGAGGGGATTGGATACTCAGAGCTTGAAACTGAGAAAGATAGGTAGACTCCTACGTCAACATGGCATTCAGTGTATTTCGCTCCCTTCAACTAGTACAAGAAGTGTCCTTTGCATTATTAAAGACGATGTAGGTCTCCGAAAGTCGCGTGTGCTTCGCATTCCGTGAGAAAGTGACTTGTCTTACATGAGACAAGACAGTCAGAACAGTCGAGGAGAGATGCAAAGGAAAATCAGCAACGTACGCGACTAAAACAAGCAAGCAAATCAGCTGCCGCCGAGCAGTGCCTCCAATATAATATAATTAAATGAAATTCGGAGAGACCAGTATCATAGTGCAAACGTCAGATTCTGGGACAGCATAACTAAGGAGCTTATCGAAATAAGGATATCAGAAAACCTAATAAACAATGATGGAGGTTTCATTTTAAATCCCGCTTGGAGTCTGGCACTCAACTTATTAAAATTTTGTCGGCCATCATAGCCCCCACAGTTGGAATACGCTCAAAAAATACGCGTCTCACTAATCACGGAAATATCGGCGCAAGATCTGAAAAACAAAACACCATCAAAGGGTGTAGTGAGAGTCGGGAATAAATAGTGGCGTGAGATCAACTAATGCAGTGTGGTAGGTGTCGAGGCAGCGAGCACACAACAGTAAAATTCGCAGCCCTGAAGAAGACGGATGGGTCGGTTGTCGAAATGTTGCGGATAAATAGAAACAAGAACTGGGCAGAACACCCGAAGGCGTGTTTTTAAAGGCGGCAACTATTTTGATAAAACTGGGAGTTTATTCAGCAGAGAGCGAACCGCCTATATGTCACTCTGGCAGTGAACTGAAGCTTCTAAACAGCCAAATACGCGCTTTCTGACCAACGTGTAGAACTGTCCGACCTCACGTTGTACATTCTTGAATAGTCTTGATAAGCAAAGGCATAATAGAGACAAAACGTGTAAGCCGTAAACGACATCGTTGTAGTTCGCAATGCTGGACTCGATGTTTCTGAATCTCTTCTGAATTTCACCTGGTCAGGGATTCGGCAGAGAGTGTTTCCAAACGAAGGAAATGTGTCATAAGCACTTCATATGTCTAACGATTTTCAGTTTACAATAAGTACTAGGATTATGTGTATTCCCATAGATACAAACCCATCGTTGCTACTTGTCTCACTTTTTCGTTGATAACTTTCTCGAGAAATTAGTTCATCCACCTCAAATGCCTATGACATTTACTTTCCTTTATTATTAAAGCCTCATCTTTCATGCCATTGTGTCCATAGTTTCTTCGTTTTAGTTACAGTTTCTGAACATCCTGTTTCTTGTTCGCACTATGCATCCCTCATACCTTCTGTACATGTTCTTTCGTAAACTGTTTAACTTTGTATTATTTTATTTTCTTGTTTGACTTCCATTTTGAAAAGTTGCCCATCTATCTGTTGCAACGGTCATGTGTTTTGTCTTCTGTCAACAGCAATGTCAGTTGTTAATTTTATATGTTTGGTTTGATTTGTATCACTTGCCTGTCTAGGCCGTTAGCTCAGTCACTTCGTTGAGACGAAACAGGTACAGATATGTGATGTCAAATATTGGTCGTTATGTTTGTATGTTCACTTGTCGAGCTGGAAATATCTTATGCATACCGGCAGGAAAACACCTTATTACGTATGCAGAAAGTGTAGAAGCAAGGCATCTTTAAGAGAGAGTACGGATATTTGATGAGATGACACATCTGGAAAATACATATTCAGTCACTTCGGCATTACTTCGTAACACGTAAACGTTGTAAGATTATTTCCTTCTATACTGTCATCAATTAATCGATACGGATGAAACGTAGCGCAACTCGATGTGGGTACACAGGGTGAACATTAATAAAGCTGACAAACTGCAAGGGCGGATTCGTAACTGCAAATGGAAGAGAAAAGGTCCTATGAACATGTGCCCGAAAATTCATCGTTGCCACAGTAGACGACGCTGACGAGCGAGATTTCCTCCGACCATGTGTCGTGTGTTCATAGTGTGTTGCAGGTGAACAGTAGCGGTTGTCATGCAAAATACACATAATCATACTTTGGCTTACAGCATGTTCCCGGACCACTTGCCTAGCGCTTGTGCTGGGGTTCGTCACAATATCCTGTAGAACCCTCTCCTCCAAATCTGGTGCACCCACAGTCCGCCGCCTCACTGCACGTTCGTCTGTCTGAAAGGACCTACGATCACACAAACGCCCAAAGAGGGTTTGAAATGTTGTGTGGTCCGGTTGGTGTCTGCGAGAGTACTTATTTTAGGCCGGCCGCGGTGGTCTAGCGGTTCTAGGCGCTCAGTCAGGAACCGCGCGACTGCTACGGTCGCAGGTTCGAATCCTGCCTCGGGCATGGATGTGTGTGATGTCCTTAGGTTAGTTAGGTTTAAGTAGTTCTAAGTTCTAGGGGACTTATGACCACAGATGTTGAGTCCCATAGTGCTCAGAGCCATTTGAACCATTTGAACTTATTTTAGTACAGCCGTCCTCCCTCTCGACCGTATCCATCTACTTGGCCGTACACAAACATCATCTCGGGATGTTCCCGACACGAATAACGGACCGTTCTGCTGCTTACAGTACGCTGCGTCAATCAAACAGCGTGCAACGCATAAGAAATAAACGGCCCGTGGTCACAGGAACTGTCATTCATCATTGCTGTCTACCGTGGCAACGATCCATTTCCGGACACATGTTCAGGGGGCCTTTTTTCCCCATTTCCAGTCACGAATCCGTCCTGTAATTTCTCGGTTTTATTACTGTTCACCTTGTATAAGCGTCGACCTTTAGGCAAGGGCAAACAACGGTAGACATCCATCGGAGAAGGAAGAAAGTGTATAAGGCAGTACGTCTATCGAAAACCACCGTTGGGAATTGTGCGCCAAGAGATGCTGCTGCTTCATAATAACGACCGCCCCCATATCGCAAGTGCCGTAACGCAGCTACCCTGTAGTTCTGATCTCTCCCCACGCGATCGCCTGCCTCCGGCACCTTAAAAAAGGCCTTGAAGAGTGGACGATTCTTGACGGACGAGGATGTGCAGCAGGCAGTTAAGGAGTTCTTCACGTCGCAAGACACGGTGTTTTGCCAAATGGTTATCTTCAAGCTGGTGTGTCGGTGGGATGATTGCCTCACTGCTCGCGGCGATTTTGCCTGATTGGCATACCCATTCTGGAAACTTTGAGATTGCCCTTTAGTACCGGTTGTTTCCAAAACTACTACTTTTTCTGCTGTTATTGATAGTTTCACTACTACTTTGTAAGAATTTAATACTGTGTGATACGTAAAGTTACCATTCCCTTTTTCTGACTTTCATGTGGTCTGAAAGCTGATGTTCAACGTTATTCAGAAGCCGCAAGGTTAATTTGTATTATATGTTTTACCGTAGTGTTTTTCTTTGCAGGAGTGGCTGGTATGTGCTCCAAGACCGCCGTTGCCCCTCTTGACAGAATAAAAATCCTGCTGCAGGCGCACAACAAACATTACAAACATCTGGGTGAGTACACGCTACGTATTGGACATGCCGGACTACGTAGAGCGCATCGAAATTTCATAGTAAAGAAGGGGAATAAAAGCTAAAAGTAATTAGATGTATGTCTTCAGACTGTGCATATTTCAGGGATTTGCTGCAGATGATGTCACGTGAATTAAATCATGCACTAAAAAGTTGTTCATCTATGTGTAGGTTCTGCCGATAATTAAGTGTCGCCAGGAGCAACATCAGCAGTGTATTGTAGATGATTTTCGCGGATCGAGAACAGATATAAGGCAAAGTAACTAAAAACGAAGATAATAAAACATAAACGGCAGTAGTTGTTGAAGTACAGACCCTGAGCATCGATTCGATCATTGAATAAACTAGGTCTCCGTCGGCCTTTCTAACCACGGAGCAGCGTTAATCTCGCCCAGCCGGCCTGTTGTCGAGATGTAAGGCTGTGCCAGCTTACTTGGCCGGGTATACGTGTTTTAGAGACCGCGAAGGCCAGTGATTCAGAGTCAAAATAATCACACGTGCCGGACTACATTGGCTTCTCGTGTGGTGTAGGGTGACAAAGACTTGTGTAATACTGTGTACGACGAGGAGTTGTAACGAAAAGCATATTCTGAGTTAGTATACAGTTAATTTTCTTCAGAGAGAAAAACTTCTGTCCATAAATCAAATCGAATTTAGACAGCATCGCTCGTGCGAAACTCAACTTGCCTGTTTCTCGCACGATACCCTGCAAACCGTGGATGAAAACCAACGGGCGGAGTGCATATTCCTAGATTTCCGGAAAACTTTTGACACGGTGCCATACTGCAAACTGTCAACGAAGGTCCGAGAATAATTTCCCATATGTGAGAATGGTTGGAAGATTTCTTAAGTAATGCAGCCTCGTACGTTATCTTGGATGACGAATGTTCATCAGAAACAAGGGTATCGTCACGCGTGCTGAAGGTAAGTGTGATAAGACCGTTCCTCTTCTCTTTACGTATGAATGAGCTGATGGACAGGATAAGCGGCAGTCTTTGACTGTTCACTGACAATGCTATAATGTACAGGCAAATGTCGTCCTTAGGTGACTGTGGGAGGATACAGGATGTCTTGAATAGAATTTCCATGTGGTGTGGTGAATGGCAAATTGCTCAATATGCGTAAAAATGTAAATTAATGCAGATGAGTAGTGAGAACGATTCTCTAATGTTGGATTATTGTATTAATGGTGTGCTGCATGACACAGTGACCTTGTATAGCGACATAAAATGGTATAAGCACGTAAGGTCAGTTGTAGGAGAGGCGAATGGTCGATTTCGGTTTACTGGTTTATACGAAAGTGTAGCTCATTTCCAAAGACGACCACTTACAGAATACTTGAGGATCCATTCTAGAGCACCGGTCGAGCGTTTGCGACCCCATCAGGTCGGATTAAAGGAAGACATCGATGCCATTAAGAGGCGTGCTGCTAGATTTGTAACCGGTATGTTAGATACACACGCGAGTATTACCGAAATGCTCCATGAACTCAAACAGGAACCCCGGAGGGAAGATGATGTTCTTTGTGCTAAACACTACTGAGAAAGTTTAGAGAATCGGCATTTACGACAGACTGCAGAACGATCCTACAGCCACCAACATACAACTCGCGTAAGGTTCACGAATACAAGATAAGAGAAATGAGGGCTCGTACGGAAGCGTATAGGCCGTAATTTGGTCTTCGCTTCATTTTTCGAGTGGAACTGGAAAGGCAGTGGATCAAAGTACCCTCTGACTCTCTGTCATATACAGCGTGTCCACTCCTAAGACGCGTCAGGCGCATTTTCTCTGGTGTTTCGGCAGATATGAGGGGCAGTCTAATGAAAATAGAAAACCCGCCACAACGGGACAATGTAATGATCCCATTCGAAAGTAATCACCACGAGCGTTAAGACAGTTATCCACTGGGAGACAGGATGATCAATTACTATCTCGTAGAATGCGGTCGACAGCTGACGGCTCCACAACCTCACCCACTCTTGCACTTCCTCGTCCGACTGCAATCGACGTACACGCATATCTTTCTTCAGGTCGCGATAGATGTGAAAATCACTCAGTGAAAGATCCTGGCTGTACGGAGGATGTTGCAGTGTTTCCCCAACCAAATCGCTGAAGTATCGCCTTCGTCGGATTGGCAGTGTGATGGAGGTTGTTATCGTGCCCACAGCATTCCGACAGCCCGAGGCCAAACGGCGAAGCCAACTGTGGAAACATCCCACGTCTCCCCCGCCAAAGAAATCCGAAGCTGTTCACACAAGTTCCGATAAGGCCATGACGACCTCCTCCTTCGACTGCAGGGACCCTCTGTTCGTTAAGTTTCTCGAGCATGGAACCACAATAAGCGTGCAACGCTATGAAGACAGTTAGCAGAAACTGCGACGCGCCATAAAGCCAAAACACCCAGGAATGCTATTGGACGGAATCATATCGTCGATAACGCCCGCCACAACACTGCCAATCGGACGAAGGCTACGTTCAGCGATTTGGTTGGAAAACACTGCAACATCGTCCGTACAGCATGGTCTTTCACCGTGTGATTTTCACATCTTTGGAGACCTTAAAAAAGACATGCGAGGACGTCGGTTTTAGTCGGACGTGAAAGTGCAGGGGTGGGTGCTTTGGGGGAACTGTCAGTGGCCGGACGCGTTGTACGGAAGAGGAATTGATCTTTTCGTCTCCCAGTGGATAACTGTCTTAACGCGTGTGCTGATTACTTTTCAGCGGTACCATTCCGTTGCGTCGTTGTGGCGGGTGTTCGGTTTTCACCTGACTGCCTCTTATATTTGGGATTTCGTTTTTCCAACGTGTTTCTGGTGTCATCCCAAATAAATACTGCTTATGACGTCTGTCATGCGATACCAGTGTCGACGGAAAGCGTCTGTTTGTTACGCGTTAAAACCAAAACCATTTCTAAAATGCAATTTCCGTGCCCGTTCGATAGTGCGGTCCTAGATTAATCTAGTGCGATATTCGCTTTATGGATATGTATTAACAGGAACTGTAATACACGGAGAATAACCAGTACTTTAACAGCGACTGCTACCACCATGCAGCAGCACTGCTCTGTCGTTGCTAGAGTACTGTTTGAGATGGTTCAAATGGCTCTGAGCACTATGGGACTTAACATCTAAGGTCATCAGTCCCCTAGAACTTACAACTACTTAAACTTAACCAACCTAAGGACATCACACACATCCATGCCCGAGGCACGATTCGAACCTGCGACCGTAGCAGTCGCGCGGTTCCGGACAGAAGCGCCTAGAAGCGCTCGGTCACCGCGGCCGGCAGTACTGGTTATTCTCCGTGTATTACAGTTCCTGTTAATACATATGTATAAAACGAATATCACATTAAATTAATTTGGCACTGATATCGAATGGGCACATAAAATTCCGCATCAAAAAACGTTTTGTTTGTAACCTGAAACAAATCGACGATTCACGTCGAAACGGGATGCCGTATGAAAGACATGATGGGCAGTACTTGTTTCAGCGGATTTCATCTCGCATCGCAAAAACGAAATTCCAAATATCTGCCTAAACACCAGAGAAAATGCGCCAGAAGTCTGTTAGGAGAGACAGCCTGAGTGTACACACTGACGGGAAAAAAAGTCGCAGCACCAGCAAAGAGTTGTGCAACATAAACTAAAATG
This sequence comes from Schistocerca nitens, assembly GCF_023898315.1. NCBI lineage: Eukaryota > Metazoa > Arthropoda > Insecta > Orthoptera > Acrididae > Schistocerca > Schistocerca nitens. The sequence goes on from NC_064615.1 coordinate 611,664,659, forward strand.
GGTAGGCGTGTTTCTACATCTCAAGGATGATCTCTATTCAAATTTGGCGCGAGTCGCATAAGAATGGCGCCAGTACCTTTGAGATAGGACATGGTGAATTGATGTTGGTCAAGAACGCCTTTAGCGCGACAAAGGCGCCATGATCAACACCCCACTGAGGTTGAGCGAGGTCATGTAAAATGCCTACGGGGAGCTGTATGTTCCTTCTGTGATATTGAAGGAGGACTTGGCAGGAATGTAGACAATGTCTGCGAGCTAGACACACTCTACCTACACCTGGAGTTATGGTCTGGGATGCGATTTTTTACAACAGCAGGAGCACTCTCGCGGTTATCCCAAGTACCCTGGCTGCAAGTTTGTACGTCTGTCTGGTGATTCGACCTGCGGAACTGCCACTCGAGAACAGCATTCCAAAGGGTGTTACCCGACAAGGTAACGCTCGCCCAAATACCACTGTTGTAACCCAGAGTGTCGACATGTTGCCTTCGCCTGCACGACCACCAGATCTGTCTCCAGTCGAGGAAATATGGGACGTCATCGGACAACAACTCAAGCGCCATTCACAAACAGCATTAACCGTCCCTGTATTGAGTGACTAATTGCAACACGCATGGAACTCCATCTCACAAACTGACATCAGGAACCTGTACAGCAGTATGCATGCAGGTTTGCATGCTTGGATTCAACATTCTGGCGTTTGTACCGGTTTTTAATGTACGAGCATTTCACATTTGCAGTTCCCTGTCTCGAAGTTACATTACCGTGTGATCATGCAAAGTTAATCACTTAAATATGTTATCTAGACAAGTGTATTCCCGAAATTTCATTGTTGTTGTTGTGGACTTCAGTCCTGAGACTGGTTTGATGCAGCTCTCCATGCTACCCTATCCTGTGCAAGTTTCTTCATCTCCCAGTACCTTCTGCAACCTACATCCTTCTGAATCTGCTTAGTGTATTCATCTCTTGGTCTCCCTCTACGATTTTTACCCTTCACGCTGCCCTCCAATGCTAAATTGGTGATCCCTTGATGCCTCAGAACATGTCCTACCAACCGGTCCCTTCTTCTCGTCAAGTTGTGCCACAAACTCCTCTTCTCCCCAATTCTATTCAATACCTCCTCATTAGTTATGTGATCTACCCATCTAACCATTATATAATCTATCTGATACCTTTTAGTATCTCCGGGATTCTTCCATGTATACAACCTTCTTTTATGATTCTTGAACTAAATGTTGGCTATGATTAAGTTATGCTCTGTGCAAAATTCTAACAGACGGCTTCCTCTTTCATTTCTTACCCCCAATCCATATTCACCTACTATGTTTAGCCGGCCGCGGTGGTCTCGCGGTTAAGGCGCTCAGTCCGGAACCGCGCGACTGCTACGGTCGCAGGTTCGAATCCTGCCTCGGGCATGGATGTGTGTGATGTCCTTAGGTTAGTTAGGTTTAAGTAGTTCTAAGTTCTAGGGGACTGATGACCACAGAAGTTAAGTCCCATTGTGCTCAGAGCCATTTGAACCATTTGAACCTACTATGTTTCCTTCTCTCCCTTTGCTTACACTCTAATTCCAGTCACCCATGACTATTAAATTTTTGTCTCCCTTCACTATCTGAATAATTTCTTTTATCTCATCATACATTTCATCAATTTCTTCTTCATCTGCAGAGCTAGTTGGCATATAAACTTGTACAACTGTAGTAGGCGTGGCTTCGTGTCTATCTTGACCACAATAATGCGCTCACTATGCTGTTTGTGGAAGCTTACCCGCACTCCTATTTTTTCATTCATTATTAAACCTACTGTCCTGATATTATGGATTTTCTGTCCTATCAGTAAACCCGAGTCTTTAAAGAATCGAACTCCCTCCTATAAAGTAGCTTCAAACGCGTAATAACAAATGAGATGATTTTTTAAATATTTGACATTAAGCATGTAAGTGAGAAAAAGTTTTAAAAAAGGTTTGAAATTATGTTTAGATGTTGTTGGAAGTCGCTAAGCGGTCTCATTATCAAACGCTGCATGAGTATAGTCCGGGTAATTTGTGCTCCGTTTTAAGCAAAAGCTAGTTGTTCGCGCATCTGAATGTCTATGACGTCATATCTCACAAAAATACTTGTAATACAATGTTTTATTTTTGCACACACTTTCAGTGATATACGTGGATACTATATGCAAAATGTGTTGCTAATGCTGTCAGTAGTAAAGAGGTAATACATTAAAAAGTTGTGCCTGATGCTGCAGTTTTACTGCCTGAACAGCGAAACTGTAGTAAGAAATAAAGCTTTTCATCATTTTGTGGGCAGGTGTCAGCGAGAAAAAGTTTCGTAAAGGCTTTAAATTGTGTGTAAAGTTTGTTGCAAGTCACTAAGTCCTCTCATTCTCAAATACTGGTTGAATGTAGTCTGGTTATTTGCGTGCTGTCAGTTACTACGCCTCAAGAGGTGTACATATTTTTAGCTGTAATACTTGTTTTACTGTGTTAAATCGTTGGATTAATGAGTAGGTTATTACAGCGTTTTAAATTCGGTCAATAATTATACATAGTATTGAGAATCCAAATTTTTGTTGCCCCTGGAAGCCGGTGGGTAGGGAACTTGTAACTGCGATCATGCACCTCGTTTGGCATTTACTAACATTGACTCAATTCGCGTGCTTGGTGAGGAAACTGCCTGTATGTCTCTGTACATGTCCTAATCTCTGTTGTCATTTAAATGATACCTGCGCAAGGTAGACGGTGGTGGAAGCGTAATGAGGGCACCGACTTCTTCGAATATGGGTTCTTACAATTTACGCAACTTGTTTCGCGAAAACCCAGTCGTTCTTCTCCGATTTCCTGTTTAAGTTACCAGAGCAGTTCTATTACTTTTGTATATGCTATTATCATCTTAGCAGCGCGTCTCTGAATCCGTTCAATGTCAGTTGAAAGGCCTGCTTGATAAGAACTCCAAACACCGGACCAGTACTGTAGAAATGGTCACACTGACGTCTTGTCTGTGGTTTTCTTTGCAGATGCATCTCTCTTTCCGAGAACCCTTCCAACAAACCTATTATTCATTCGTCTATGGAAATACTGATTTTTTTACATCTATATACATACTTCGCAAGCCAGCTTACGGTGCGTGGCGGAGGGTACCCTGTACCATTACTAGTTATTTCCTTTGCTGCTCTGCTCGCAAATAGGAGAGAAAAACTTGTGTCTGTATATCTCAGTATGCACCATGATTTCTCGTATCTTATCTTCGTGGTCCTTACGTGAAGTATATGTTGGCGACAGTAGAATCGTTTTCCAGTCAGCTTCAAATAAAAAATGGCTCTGAGCACTATGGGACTTAACTGCTGTGGTCATCAGTCCCCTAGAACGTAGAACTACTTAAACCTAACTAACCTAAGGACATCACTCACATCCATGCCCGAGGCAGGATTCGAACCTGGGACCGTAGCGGTCGCGCGGTTGCAGACTGTAGCGCATAGAACAGCTCGGCCACTCTGGCCGGCCAACTTCAAATGCTCGTCCTCTAAATGTCCTCAGTAGCGTTCTTCGAAACGAATGTCACCTTCCCTCCAGTGATTCCCAGTTGGAGCCCCATAGAATCTCCTTAACACTTACGTGTTGCTTGAATCTACAGTTAAAAATTGTAGTACACCGTCTCCGAACTGCTTCAATATCTTCGTTTAATCCGATCTGTTGCGGATCCCAAACACCTGAGCAGTACTCAACAATGCGTCGCGCCAGTACCTTATATGCAGCGTCCTTTACAGATGAACCACACTTTCCTAAAATTCTCCCAATAACTCGAAGCCGACCGTTCGCTTTCCCTAATGCAATCCTTACATCCTAGTTCCATTTCATATCGCTTTGCAACGTTACGCCTAGATACTTAATCGGTGTGACTGTGTCAAGCAGGACACTGTGATTGCTGCATCCGATCATTATGTGTTTGTTCTTCCTGCTCATCCGCAATAACTTACGTTTTTCTATATTTTGAGTTAGCTGCCATTCATCACACCAACTAGAAATTTTGACTAAGTCATCTTGTAGCCTCCTTCAATCACTCAACTTCGGCACCTTCCGGTACACCAGAGCATCACGAGAAAACAACCGTAGACTGCTGGCCACCTTCTCTGCCAGGTCATTTACGTATATAGAAAAAATGGTGGTCCTATCACACTTCCCTGGGACACCCCTGACGATACTCTGTCTCTGATGAACACTCGCCGTCTGGGACAAAATATTGAGTTCTATACCGTAAGAAGTCTTCGAGCCACTCACATATCTGGGGACCTGTTCCATGTGCTCGTACATTCCTTATCGGTCTGCAGTGGGGCACCGTGTCAAAACTAGAAACATGCAGTCTGTCTGTTGTCCTTCATCTATAGTTCGCAGTGTATCATGTGAGAAACGGCCAAGCTGAGTTTCGCACCAGCGATGCCTTCTAAAACTTTGCTGATTCGTGGATATAAGGTTTTCGGTCTGAAGAAAATTTATTCTATTCGAACTGAGAATATGTTCAAGGATTCTGTATCATACCGATGTTAAGGATATTGGTCTGAAATTTTGCGGATCCTTTCTTTTCCCCTTCTTGTATACAGGAGTCATGTGCGCTTTCATCCAGTCGCATGGGAATCTACGCTAGGCAGTTGATTCGCTGCAAATGCGAGCCAACTAATGGGCCAGTGCCTTAGGGTACTCTTTGTAAAACCGAATTGGGATTCCATCTGTACGTGGCGAATTATTTATTTTTCAACTCTTTCTGTTTCTTTGCATCAGGGATGCTTGTTACTATGTCCTTCATTGGGGCTCCATGCGATGATGAAACGACAGCATGTTTGCACGATCCTAGTGCGTGGAAGATTTTTTAATGTTGCTATCTTCTGTTGCCACGCTGTTTGTTCGCCCGATTTCCTATCTTTTCCTAGCAGTTCCTCTAAATACTAATACCATTTGACGTGCTCTAGATGTTCGCTACTAATCTTGTAATCAGATACTGTAGGTTATATTGAATTGTTCCAGACTTTCTGTTCTCTGAAAAGGAAAAATAATCCCTAATATTGATTTCATATTTTATCCATTTACTTTTAAGTCCATGTCAGTAGAATTAGAAGTCAGCTGTTAACATCCGAGTTATATCCTCATTGCAAAATGGAAATCACTTTGAATATGATCAATTCGTAGAACAATGTTGATTACGCTAGGCTGTAATTCTAATTCAGGGAGGAGCCGTCTCTTTATTGAGATACCGTTGTAGCGTTTGTAATGAGCAGTCGCAAGATAACAAAGTACAAGGAGCAGTAGGATACTTGTTGGTACAGTTAAATTTCCAAAGCTAACACTTTTTTCTTCGATGTTCTTTTAGGTGTGTTCTCGGGTCTTCGGCACATCGTGAGGAAGGAGCGGTTCTTCGCTCTGTACAAAGGCAATGGGGCGCAGATGGTGCGGATCTTCCCCTACGCTGCCACGCAGTTCACGGCTTTTGAGCTGTACAGCAAGGTAATCGAGCTGAGCGACTCTCTTCGTCTGCCTCTCACTGAAAGCGTGTAATCTCATTTCTATGCAGCTCTGCCGTTCTACTTTACATAAACACGATGGTAATTGACTTTAGAATGTATACGTCCGCCTGAGGAGAAAGTAAGTTTTCTTAGTTCAAGAGCCGAGACAGCTTACTTTGTGTTAAAGAGAGAGTTCTGTGTGCTACATGCACCATCGTATTGTTGTTGTTGTTATTATTCAGACTGTCATAGTCTATTCACTTATTTGCTCCCAGAGAAGTCACGCCTACAGAGGTTCACGGTTAGTAGGAACTCTATTGTAAATTAAATCGTACACGCCGAGCAAAATGACACATTAGCGGACACTAGCCTCTTATTTTATGGAATGGATTTAATTGTCCATTCGATACACTTGACTGGGATTTCTATAACTTGCTTTAGATTATGGGCAATATGGATCTTCTGGATAGCTCGCAACCGATGTATTGTATGTCGTTGATCAATTATTGGACTTAGTATCGAATGTTCTGCATGTAGATGGCATGTAAACCCTTACATTATTTCGAACTGGAAGAATTTTTATTTGAAACTGAAACAGCAAAGAACATTGATGCTTCAAAATTTGCCACTTCGTTCAAAAGCTACACAAGAGCTAAAGGAATATATTACAGGCTTTCCGTTTCTGTTCTAGCAGTGAACACGACAATCTTTTCTGACAAGAAACTGTGTGTGAGGAAGATATGAAGCTACGTCACGATACATCGTTGGAACACCCTCTCCCCCTTCTCTTTATAACTGGCTAAATGAGCTGGCTTTCTGGGCGATAATAGGAAAGAGCATACTATCTGCAGTAGAATAGTACTGTGTTGAAACCATTCTTATTAGTTAAGACTAATTTAACTACTCTGGTGTGCAGAACTTAAGGACGAAAGTAACTTTCGCATGATGTTTATCTGCCAAGTAATATAACTCGATGAAATTTTGACCATACATAGTCAGAACTACTACAGTACAGTGCAGAAGGTAACAGAAAGTAATGCGAATTGAGACGATCAGAAATAACACTTATTCAAAGGCAATAGTTCCTCGTAAGTCACCGCGATTTCTCATGGTCCCCTGACATTACAAACGAAAGGACTTGGCGTGTGATCGCCACAGACGTTGCAAGCTCTGCAACGAGCTGCCATACTGGCTACAGGGTTGGTACCGGCAAGGTGTTCCAGTGGCAGGGCGTTCCAGTCTTCCACCAGCGCGACTGATAGCTGCTGGATGGTCGTTGGTGCCTGTGGGCATACTGCATTACGTCTCCCCAGCGTATCCCACAGTTGTTCGATGGAATTTAAATCGAGGGAATGGGCAGGCCAGTCAGTTTGCCGAAAATCCTCTCGTTCCAAGAACTCCTCCACCCGCGCTGTTCGATTCGGTCGCACATTATAATCCACAAAAAATTTAGTAGGGCCGAGTGCACCCGTGAAAAGAAGCGCATGGGAAAGGAGTACATTGTCACATTAACGTTGACCGGTCATTGTACTGTGTTCAAAGACTTGTAGGTCAATACGTCCGTGCAATATTATGGCTCCCCACGCCATTAGACCTGGATGGGCAAAACGATTATGATAGACAATGCAGGACGCGCCCTCATATGGCTAGAGTTAGGAACGCGTAATGCACTCAGGAACATTGTCGAACGTGATCGTTATGGTGGTACAGGTGTTATGGTATGTGGAGGAATAGTGTTGCATGAGCACGCTGATATCTAAATATTTGAACACGCTACACTCACTGGTTAAGGTTACTGTGTCACTATACTACTTTTTTTCGATCTATTGTTATTTCATCCGCCCCTCCCCCCATACTGGGGCTGGGCGATGAGCCGTTAGCGATACAATCAACCTGCTCTTCTGACAACTGACAAGAAAAATCTAAATGAGATGAAAGAATAATAAACAAGAAGGTGATATACTTACAATGAGTTTAAAGTTTTTAAAGGTGAAAATAAAATGAAAGTTTTTGACTTCCTTCGCATTTACCTAAAAACAATTGTAATAAAAGATAAAAATCAGAAGCACAATAAGATTACATTTAAAAACATATTAAAAAACCTTGCTGCAGAACAGTAATGTTACAATGAAGCACTTCACTGGCACGAAAGCTTGGAAGGACATGCTCTGGGGTAGGTGGTCTGTTATTGAAGTGGGAATGGTGATCATTCAGGAGGATAGAATGAAGATGGTATGCCGACCGGGATGGCCGAGCGGTTCTAGGCGCTACAGTCTGGAACCGCGCGACCGCTACGGTCGCAGATTCGAATCCTGCCTCGGGCATGGATGTGTGTGATGTTCTTAGGTTAGTTAGGTTTAAGTAGTTCTAAGTTCTAGGGGACTGATGACCTCAGAAGTTAAGTCCCATAGTGCTCAGAGCCATTTGAACCATTTTTTGAAGATGGTATATGGATGGCGCAATGGTGCGGAGGTAGTGTGGGGTAGGAGCGACTTTAAGGGAAATTGTTAAGGGAAAGGAGCAAGGAAAAGAAAGATGGAAGAGGAAAAATGGGGTGGTATGGAAAATACGGAGAAGGCAGGGAAAGCAGAGGTGGAATGCCTGTGGTGGGTTTAACGTTCGTAGGAGGGGTAAATGTCGGGACGGAGTTCATGATCTGGGAGGGGGAGACGGTTAAGCTCCTTTGGCAGAGTATGTGGAGGGTGCGTAGATGCAGGATTGGTGGGAGTTGGTAGCAGCGCGGTAGCGTACTAGATTGGGAAGTAGAGGGGAAACTATAGGATTATCGGAGTCGAGTTTGAGGATGGTGTAGGTTTTTTGGAGTTCATTGTGAGGAGAGATGGGAATTTGATGAGTTGATAAAGGATTCATATTGGGGTAACAAGACGGATGTGGGAGGTGAGGTGGAGTGCATGGCATTCAAGGATCTGGAGGGATATATAGAACTTTGGGGGGGGGGGTGGGGGGGGCGGATATCCATACAGCAGCAAAAGATGGGTCAGAGCAAGGTTTTGCAGGTGTGGAGAACAGTAAAGTGGTGCAATCCACAGGTTTGGCCAGTTAGTAGTTTTACTATATTTTGGGCTTTCTGTGGGATCGCTAGTAGAGGAGGTATCTGCGTTAGTTGCCAGTCGATGGTTAGTCCAAGTTACTTTAGTATGTTATTAAATGGATAGAATGGTGGTAACGGTAAGGTAGAAATCGTGGAGGTTGAAGGTGCAGTTGGTTTGACCTATAATGATTCCCTGGGTTTTGGAGGGGTTGATCTTGAGGAGCCATTTGTTATACCAGGAGGTAAACTGATTGAGCTGGATTTGCAGGGATCGTTGGATTTCGAGGGGTTTTTGGGTTTCTGGAGTGTAGGGAAGAGGGCGAGGAATGCGGTGTTATCAGCATACTGAACGAGGGGGCTCGAATGAACTGTCCTCTCTTTCGCTCGTTTAACTCTTTGAGTACCAGTGGTTTCTGCCTGAAACCTCGATCCCATTAATTTTTTTAAAGAAATATTAGTGTGTTTCGCATGAAATCACCGACGCTACTGCAATACGGAGACATCTAATGGGACACTTGTCACAATCTCCTATATATTCGGAGGAGAAAGTTGATGACAGTAATTTCGTGAAAAGATCTCGCCGCAACGAAAAACGTCTTTCTTTTACTAATTGCCACCCCTTTCGCGTGTCTTACTCCTAGCACTCTCTCTCCCTTATTTCGCAATAATACAAAACGAGCTGCCCTCCTTTCAAGTTTTCGGTGTCTTCCACCAACCATATCTGGTAAGGGTCCGCTGCCGCGCGACAGCTTTCCAGAGTACTGCAGACCAATGTAGTGAGGAGCCCGCCTGATTACCCTGTGGATGATTTTTAAGGCGGTTTTCCATCTGCCTCGGCGAATGCGGGCTGGTTCCCATTATTCCGTCTCAGTTACACTATGTTGGCGATTGACGCGTACACCGTAATTATGCATGGTGTAACCATAATTACGCATCACGCAATCATTTGGGGTTACACTGGTCTAGTATGAGACGTTCCCGGGTGGGGGGGTTACACTGGGGGTCGAACCGCACAATAACCCTGGGTTGTGAACCACCAAGGGCTACGGCGGGAACGAAGCCTCTCCGTCGTTTCTAGGTCCACGGTTCAATACACACAATTTACTGAAGGCATTCTCCGTGATAGATTTGTTGCATCTTCTAAATGCTCTGTCAATGAAGCCTTCCCCACATCATTTTCTGTGATCGTTCCAGTTTATTTTGTTCGCAATAATAATTCTCAGTATTTAGTTCACGGCCTCCAATCTTGTGTGATTTATCGTGTAGCCGAAATTTAACGGATTCCTTTTACTACTCATGTGGATGAACTCACACTTTTCGTTATTTAGAGTCAGTTGCCACTTTTCGCTCGCTATAGACATCTTGTCTAAATCATGTTGTAGTTGGTTTTGACATGTGGTTACTTCACTAGACGGTAAATGACATCATCATCTCCAGACAATCTAAGAGGGCTCCTCAGATTGTCTCCTATGTCGTTTGTCTAGATCAGGAATAGCAGAGGGCCAATAACACTTCCTTCGATTTGTGTAGATCAGGAATAGCAGAGGGCCTATAACACTTCCTTCGATGGTTACTACGGAATATGATCTCACAGGAAATCACGATTCACACAACTGAAAGACTTTCCATAGGCCCCTTATTTGATCGGAAGTGGCTTGTGAGGATCTGTGTCAAAAGTGTTCTGGAAACCTAGAAACGTGGAATCAATTTGAAATCCCTTGTCGATAGCAGTCGCTGCCAGAGTTTCATAAGAACGGTATTTTCTGAATTCGTGTTGACATAGATTTTTCTTCGAGGTAATTCATAATGCGCGAACACTGCATATGTTATAAAATTCTGCTACAAAACGACGCCAGTGATATGGGTCTGTAATTCAGCAGATTACCCCTATTTCCTTTCTAAAGTACTGATGTGATCTGTGCAATTTTCCTGTCCCGAAGGTACGGATCTGTCGCGGAACGCGTGGTTGTATATCATTGTTAGGTATGTGGCTGTTATATCAATATACTCTGATTTTGAGTGAAACAATCCTACATTCGTTGGTTACAAAAAAGGAGCGACCTCTGTAGCATTAATTTCTGTTAACTGTATGTGGTAACTGTATCATGTAGAAATGACTTGCGTAAATGTTCATGTGACAAATTCACTGACATCAGGTTCTATTGAGACTCAAGGAAGCGTCCTGGTACGAGTACTGTACAATGTTCATACGAATGATCAGCCTGTACAAAATCAGAGAATCAATTCGTAGACGCTCACGATACAAGAGTGACAGCTCAAGGTTTGACCTTCTTAGAGGTAGAAGAAGAACTGACACAAATTTGAGCACTGTCTACGTCCTTTACGGTGAAGCCAAACCCCGCCAGGTAGCGACTTTCCACCCCAAGAACAGAGAAACATGGCGAGAACTCACTGTGATGTGCGAGGCGAACAGCACCAGCACTTCCCACGATCCTGGATCGCACCCTGACGTTTAAACAGCAGTGCACAACTTTTGAGCCAAGATACCATAGAACTTTGGTTTGCCGATCCTCGACTGTTGCGAATATCAGTTATGGGAATGCGTCTGTATGCAGCCGAGTACGCTGCTTGTGTATGTAGCGCATCTGCAAATTTAAAGACTGTGGATACCGCAGCAAACTGGTTAGTGCCAGTTCCAACGGGATGCCAGAAACTATCAACAGTGCAAAAACTCTACCCGCTCATTGGTATTGCATCCGCTTACATGCACCGGGACCTTGCGTCGGATGTGAAGAGGACGAAGATGGTAACCGACTGCTCTCAATGCACGGATCGCAGTCCACTGGCAGACACTTGCGACCCAGGAAAAGCTTCATACGAATAACGCAGGTCCTCGTGGGTGTCTATAAAGGCACCTGGTCGAGAGATGGCGGACAGAACTGGATAACCCGGACATCCTAACAAGAGAAGTGCCAGACTGTGGTAGTGAGGTCTCCTATCCTGCATGGCAAAATTTGAACAGTATGAGGGTGGGAATCCGGTGCTGCGTGACCACATGTAGATGCTGTGCGAATATGACGACTGGACCACTTGTTGCAGTGCCGCTTTGTGGGTCAACATTTCAACGTTTTCTGGAAACAACTTCTTTAAACGGACTCGGAACAGAAAGAAAGGATGTGTCATGCTGATATGATCAACTGTATAATCTAGGGATAAGAATCCAAATTATAATGTAAAATTTGAAAAATTTTATATGGCAAGGTATCAGAATATTAATTTTTCAGCAGCTTTTTTGTGATTATATATACAGCCTGTCCCATTTATCTTGACCACCCTAAATAACTGTTGGTCCGGATGCAAATTACAAAATGTTTCAAGCAAATGTTCTTTAGCTGTAAGGGGGACATCAATCATCAATCAGCGTGATTGCCTTCGTTGTAGCTTTTTTTCTTTTTTTCAAAGATATGAACAGCGGTATGACTTTTTTAAATGGCACCCAGCATTTTTTATTCGGTAATTCATTTCCTGTCCTAAAGACCTGTACAAAAATGTATCATAGTGTACCATTCACTGAAACGCAACGTTATTAATTACATAGCACATCATTGACTTTGAGCCCGGGATCACAAACTCGTCCACTTGCTGAAGTTGTCAGAAAATAAATGAAAGCCAAGTTAAAACATAACACAAAATTGAATTTGACTCTCCTGTACCATTGCCCAGGAGTAGAATATTCAAAGGTGCTCAAAGTGGTGACCCTGGACACCGATACACTAGTTCACTCGTTGAATGAAAGAATTATATACCGCTTCCAGTGTTGCCTGCTGAAAAGAATTACAAGCAAGCACGATACGTTCCTGCATGTCCTCTGGAGTTGTTGGAATATCGCGATAGACAACGTCTTTAATGCATCCCCAAAGAAAAAAGTCCAGAGATTTAAATCAGGATATCTAGCAAGCCAAGTTACTGTTCGTCCTCGACCAGTCCGTCTGACAGGATACCTTCGGTTCAGAACACGACGTGCACGCAAGTAATTATGTGCTGGACATCCATCTTGTTGATAGCACGTAAGCATTCTGGTTCTTAGCGGCGCTTTATCCAGAATAGGATGAATTCGTTTGAGGAAGTTGGGATATGCTGTGCCGTTTGTACTACCATTGATGAAATAAGGGCCAGTAATTGTAGTACCAAGCATCCCACACCAGACGTTAACTCTTCATTGACGCGGATGTTCCACCTGTCTAAGGCAACGCGGGTTGTCGCTGGACCAATAATGCATGTTCCTTCTATTTACCGATCCTTTATTTGAGAAGGAACATTCATCGGTAAATAGAACATCGGAGAAGAAGTTTGGATTGGCGAGGATTTACTGCTGTGCCCACTGACAGAACTGTACACGATTCTGGAAATCATTCCCATGCAATTCTTGATGTAGGTGTACATGGTAAGGATGGAACCGGTGATGTTTAAGAATACGACGTACACTGGTTTTAGGAATGCCAATCTCGTGTTCAATCTGTCGTGTGCTCACATGTGGATTCACAGCAACGGAAGCGAGGAACAGTAACTTCGGCAGCTTTGTCTGTGCGAGTGTTATGACGATTGCGTTGTCGTGGGTTTAAACTTTCCGTTTCCTGAAGCGTCGCAACTAGACGAGAAAACACCCGTCGGGAAGGTGGTTTCTTGTCAGGATATCGGTCTGTACTGTTCCGCTGCCCTCTTAGCATTTCGCCTACCTTCAACAACAATAAAAGTAACGTTATGTCGATGCAGTTTGTAGGAAGGACAGCCTTTATTGTATGTCTACTCTACACAACAGTATTTAAAAGGACTAAACTACTGTACTAAATGTACCATACGTAAGAAAACAGTATTGCAATTACTGTTCTGCCAACTTACATTCCCCATAGATGAGTAGCATTTCTACCTTCTCTTCGTTGGTGTACATTCTGATCTTACAACTCTTCAATTGACGATGGTTGACGGAATGACGGGTGTGCATTCTACTTATGTTTACATTTGTCCTCTGCCAACGTCAGCACGTGGATGTGTTCCATACCCCGAGTAACTGCACTAAGCGCTGGGAGCGTCAACGTCAGTGTTGTGTTATGTAATTAAAACGTTGTGTTCCAATAAATGGTACACTGTGATACATTTTTGAATAGGTCTTTAGGAGCGGAAATGAATTACCGAATAAAAAATACAGGGTTCCATTTAAAAAAGTCATACCGCTATTCTTATCTTTGTAAAAAACAAAGCTACAACTAAGGCAATCATGCTGATTGATGTCCCCCCTGACGGCTAAAGAACATTTGCTTGAAACATTTTGTAATTTGCGTCTGGACAAACAGTTATTTAGGGTGGTCAAGATAAATGGGCACCCCGTATATACATATACGCATTACACATATTGGTTTGTAAAGAACTCGACAGCTGCGTTTCGTAAGATTCATGCCGAATGATTTGCTCGACATGGAATTGTCACTGTTGTAGAGTCAAATCGTCAGGGACACATGGCGATCATTGTTAGAGAAACTCGAAACAATGACGACTTCATGTGTGTAGGAACACCATTTTCAACAACTCATGTGGCTAAATACACATTCCCTAACAGTAATCCTTTCTCATTACAATTACACACCCTATTTTCGTACGCGTTTCTTTCTCGACATTGCATGTTGCGTTCTTACATGGGAACCTCCCCATCGCACCCCCCTCAGATTTAGTTATAAGTTGGCACAGTGGATGGGCCTTGAAAAACTGAACACAGATCAGTTGAGAAAACAGGAAGAAGTTGTGTGGAACTGTGAAAAAATAAGCAAAATATACAAACTGAGTAGTTCAAATGGCTCTGAGCACTATGGGACTTAACATCTATGGTCATCAGTCCCCTAGAACTTAGAACTACTTAAACCTAACTAACCTAAGGACATCACACAACACCCAGCCATCACGAGGCAGAGAAAATCCCTGACCCCGCCGGGAATCGAACCCGGGAACCCGGGCGTGGGAAGCGAGAACGCTACCGCACGACCACGAGATGCGGGCAAACTGAGTAGTTCATGGGAAGATATGTAACATCAAGGACTCTGGGTACGCAGGAGCGCCGTGGTCTCGTGGTAACGTGAGCAGCTGCGGAACGAAAGATCCTCGGTTCAAATCTTCCATCGAGTGAAAAACTTCATTTTTTATTTTCAGTTTATGTGACAAACTCTTTCTGGGAGTGATTATCACATCCACAAGAAAACCTAAATCGGGCAAGGTAGAAGAATCTTTTTACCCATTCGCCAAGTGTACAAGTTAGGTGGGTCCATGGACTACTCAGTTTGTATATTTTGCTTGTTTTTTCACAGTTCCACACAACTTCTTCCTGTTTTCTCAATTGATCTATGTTCAGTTTATCAAGGCCTACCCACTGTGCCAACTTATAACTAAATCTGAGGGGGGTGCGATGGGGAGGTTCCCTTGTTAGTATAACTGTATAGTGCAGGTGACAGATGGCACAACGGATACTGTTTGACAGTTACACTGTTCACGATTGATTCACTCTTGTTACAAGACCGAACATGCGTATCACGTAGCGCAGAATGCTTACATATCAAATTGAGAGACTGACTAGTAAGCTCCATCTCATGCAAGACATGCTCGATTACATTTTTCTTTCGCCCATGCATGTTTCAGCATGTTATATGCTATCGTCAGTGGCCTTATTATCTACTCAAAATCAGTCTGAAGACTGTCATAGAACAACAGCTTTTGAAGATACTTTTAAGTCTTAGAAATAAGAACTGTTCCTACAAACAAGAACAGTTTTCTGATTCATATTCGTTCTTGTAGGTTAAGACCGTGTCCCACGTTAGGAAACGATCTGTGCAATATTCCTGCCTGTAAGGTTCGTTGCGTAAATTCTCTTTATAAATAAGAGAATAAAATACTTTATTATCTTAAGGGCCCCACATACGAGCGGGGCGAAAGATCGCTTTGTACATTGCGCGTGTGTAGCAAATTGTAGTGATCGGTCGCTGATCGCTGGTCGCATGGAAATCCCAGGCAATCTGACGGATTGCATGCGATCTGTGCTCGCAATATGCCACCTGATTGGTTAGCAGCTGTGTGTCGCAATGTGGCTGCGACTCGTTTTTCCATTTATCAATCGTGGTTGTGTAGTTTTGGTTCGTTTTGCTTTGCCCACATTGATTAAGAGATTTACGTTAGAATTTATATTTAATCAGGAACCAAGAACTTCTCTGAGAAGTGATGTAGGAGCAGGGGTAGCCATTTGTATTGAGAAGCAATACACCCTCCGATTTTGCAGTGATTAGTATTTTGAAGCTTGTGCTTTAGTAGCAGAAGTAATAGGAAGTTCATAGTAATAGTCGCGATACAGTGGGCTCCATCTTATGATTTTGTGTTATTAATGAAATAATTATACTCATTATTAAAGTTTCTAACTTCTAAATAGAATGACGTACGTACGGACTGCAATGTTAAGAGGACATTTTAATTTAATTGTTCAGCGCAAATCTATTATAAAGTTTCATTATAACAAGAATTATGGTAATCAGTAGTACTGCTGTTGACAATATCTCTATATAAACATCGAGTAAATTGTGTAGGCCTAAAGATTTGCAATTAAACGATAAGACTAACGAATAGAAATGGAATTGAGTACTAATAAACGTGAAACATATTGTATTGGCACTCTGGAAAGATTTACACAACCCATTTGGCGTCACTGGAAAATTTAATATATTTGTAGAGTAACCTAAAGTTCCCAAGAAAAGTATTTCAAAACAAGTTCAATAACTTATAAATAAAATAAATGTCGGACAACACAACACCAAGTCCCTGTGCGGAGAAAATCTCCGACCCAAGCAGGAATCGAACGCTGGCCTTAGGATTGACATTCTGTCGCGCTGACCACTCAGCTGCCGGGGGCAGACCAATAACTTATAATTCTCGTCTGTTTTAAATTTGGGTTTAGAAGTATTCGTGAGGATACGGAAATCAACTGCAAGTGCTGCTAAACAGAACAGTTCATTTTCTGTAGCAGAACTTTTCGACACATTGACATTCATAATACTGACTGCAACCACTTGGGAAAACGATATCGCATGCGAGGAATCGCCGCGATTCGTCGCTCGTGTGTGGGGCCGTTTACATGACACTAGCTACTGTCTTCAGCTGACAGTGTCACGGGGTATACATACGGTTACAACTTAACCTACATCTACATGTTCTAACGTCAACTAAAATTATTATCTCTATTTGTGAAATAGTGTTACGTCTTATGTATAAAAAAACTATCTTTGAATTCTGTTATTCTTTGACATTTTCAAATCCAACCATCTAAAGTTGGCACATAATGTGCTAAAACATGCGTGAGTGAAACAGAAGTTAATCAATAGTGTCTTGAATAAGGAGCATTTCGAAACAAATTTCTCCATTTTTTCTGCGGAAATTAAGAGCCTTAGCTTCAAAAATTTGTCCTCACTTATCAATATTCGAATTTTGTTGCTTAACTATGTTGAAGGGGGTTGGGTTTGGTGTCAGTTAGGTAAAGAATTAAAGCCATTAATTAGAATGGTGTAATTTCCAGTCAAATTAGCCGTACTGTACACAGAGTGGGCTTTGATACGTGGAATACTGAGCATGTGGTTGTCACGCCTTCACAGGATCGATGTATGTACGTGGCTGAAGAATATTGCTGCTTTCTGCACTGAGAGCCGGTTCAGATTTTTCATAATTCTTTTGGCAGCCTTCCGCTCTGAACAATAAGCCTGTACCATACGTGCGGCGTTGACTTTTCTATAATTTTACACCCTTTGTGCAGACAGTTACAGGTAAATGGGGAAATGATGTCATCTAAAGAAGAGCTATTCTCTCTTGTTAGAGGGTGTGATTCGCCCCTATATATGCAGAATTAGTTTCAACAGTTGAGTAAAACTCAACATTGTAACTAAACCATCGTATATTTTGCTACTCCATATGTGATACAAGCAAGTCGTAATTTATAGTTTATGCACTAGTTAAATACAATTATAAGGTCTCCAGTGGTATCTCATATACAAAATAAGTACAAAACGCCCCGTTCTATACCCTATACTGACCATTGTACTACACAAAATAATGGTGGGAACCACGAATTGGTACCAATCGCAATCGTAAATTCTTGGAGGGTTTAGTGATCTAGTGTTAAATTTCTGGGAGTGAAGCAGTGACTTTTATATTATTTGCTGTTACAAATACTTGGCTTTTATTCTACGAGTAGGTTGCGATTTCCAAGAGTGCGGTTAACCTGTTTTCGCCTGTATTTTCCGAGTATCTCGCGATTTCCTGCGGTGTTGTTATGTAGGGACATAGGAGCACAAAGCGTAGCCAGAGGTCTAGCTTAGATTGAAATACAACAGTATTGTTGTGAGTTGGCGAAGCCAATCAATGCGAAAAAAAACTAGTTGTGGTGACAAATTGATCTGTAGTGTTGGAATGCAACAGTTTGGTTGTGAGTAGGCGAAGCGAAATTTGGGAAAAGGAAACACAACAAAAACTGTGAAATAGCAGGAAGGCGGGTGTTCGGTTGAATTTAGCGAGGGTCAAAAAATACGTCCTTGAGCCCGTTCAGAATAATAGAGAAGATGCTTCTTGCGGCGACGATCGTTACTGACTGCTTTACTTCATACAACATTCAAGGTACTGAGGCTTTCACCACTGTAAAGTGAACCATAGGCTGAACTTCGTAAATAAGGAAGATAGTTTCGTTCACACACAGAACGTTGACAGAATGTTGCGGGGCGCCATCCCACGGTATGGCAGAAAAACCAAACACTTCACAAGTTACCTAGCTGAGTATATGTGTCGTCGGGTGCATCGCTAGGAATAAATATTGCATCACCTTTTCGTTGAAGCGGGTACACTTTATAATATAATAATTCTTTCGAAGATTGCTGTTCAAAATGGTTCAAATGGCTCTGAGCACTATGGGACTTAATATCTGTGGTCATCAGTCCCCTAGAACTTAGAACTACTTAAACCTAACTAACCTAAGGACATCACACACATCCATGCCCGAGGCAGGATTCGAACCTGCGACCGTAGCAGTCGCGCGGTTCCGGACTGAGCGCCTAGAACCGCTAGACCAGAAGATTGCTGTAAGCACGACTAACGACTACAGTTCCATGCCTTTCGTGGAAACCGGTGCCCTCAATTTCCTCAACATTATAGGTATGTTACGGCATCGCTTTGCTTGATTTTGTACATTAAATTTGAATATCTACTTTTTTTTCATTCTTAGAATTTTTTCGTTGTTTGTGTGTTCGCGCACTGAAAATTTGATGATGCGATTGGCTGATTACGTAACGTATATTATGCTCTCATTCTGTATTCTGATTGGTTTGATTGGACTGGAAATCACGTGTCCTCCCCCATGTTGTATAACAAAAGTACACTGTAGATCGCAATCTCGATTTCACAATTTCGGAAGCTATCGTGCCGTATTTGGTGGATTTCGTATTTATACTTGCTTGCTCCGCAAATATGCAGTTTCAGTGCTACAGCGCATTGAAGGTCTATTCAAGAGACGTCCTTTTTTTCTCGATCCGTTGTGCAACAGTGCCTGAAAGTGCGATAACGATATATAAAAATTATTTCTGTAAGCCATGCTTAAATCTGTATTGTACCGCATTCTGAGGTCAGCTTGAGTCCTCGATACTGCCCGACGGTTTTGAGCTGTGACGTAATACTATTGTTGTGGGTCACGACATTATCACTCAGAGATTACATATTATTTTTAGTTGTCTTAGTTATGAGTGGAAACAATGATTACAGTTGAAATGATAGTGATGTTATTTATGAATACATTTTACTTTCGAATATCAAATTCTAGCCTGACATGCTATTTGATTTTAAAGACCGTGGCTCAGTTCGTGTATTATAGTGATGTTAACTTATTTATCCTATATTTAATTTCAGTACTATGTAATTACTATATTTTTCGCAAGTTTCCTATATCACTGGTCATAACCGACGACTGGATCAAGAGAAATGTTCGATAAGAGTCATTGGCTTTGGCCAGTAAAGTAATGCTAATGGCTGCTGTGACATCACCGTTTAATGAACCCAATGAACAGGGAAAAGAAAACAAAAAAGAAGTCGGTTGCGGTGGCAGACTGATCTGTAGCTTAGCTCGAGCTGCAGATTAGGTTCGAAGGTGACAACTTATGTGCGAGTTGGCGAAGCCAACGAGTGTGAAACTAAATAAACCTGATTGAGATGTCAGAGGGATCTGTAGCTCTGCCCGAGGTCTACGTTATGTTGGAAGGTGACTGGTTGTAAGCTGGCGAAG
This sequence comes from Schistocerca nitens, assembly GCF_023898315.1. NCBI lineage: Eukaryota > Metazoa > Arthropoda > Insecta > Orthoptera > Acrididae > Schistocerca > Schistocerca nitens. Next base: position 611,684,500 of record NC_064615.1, read on the forward strand.
CCAACAAATATGACACTCTAAAACCTGGTTGTGGTGACAGACTTACCTATAGCTTAGCCTGTCTGAAACAAATTGCCAGTAACATCCCGCTTCAATAACATCCCGCTCTAGTCGCCATATTGTTTACGATGTTTGTCGCTTATGGCACTGGTAAAACCCCACGACACATATCAGACATTCCTCTGTATTCGACATATTGTTGATAGCAGCGAATTTTGGCTGCGTGTTACGTTGTTTTTTTTTTTTTTTTTTTTTTTTTTTTTTTTTTTTTTTTTTTTTTAACTGCTATCGGTTTCTGGCTATTTGCTTTGTTATTGCCATTTAAGTTGAGCTAAATAGATCAAGTCACGTTTCTGACACATGTTAAAGTTCGCGCAAATTTTGCGTTTTTTTACATGTTTGAAGCCAATCATTGCATAATTTTTCTCTGTTTTGTCATTTTAATGATATTATTGTGATTTTGCGGTTGTTATTTTAATAAGTCCCCGCCAAAACCCCCAATTTTCCGCGGTTGTCCCAGGCGGCAGCATCAGCAGCAGGCCGAAACAGACGCAGCAACAGGGAAGTAACCGATTTTGTGACTTTTACGAGTTCCTAAGCAGGAGCGAATTGTACAATTTCATCTGCGTCTCTGATAGTTTGGTTTCTGTAGTTTCCGCGTGTTAATTTAATATCTAATAGCCACAGTTCTCGTGTTTTCGTTTGCGTCGGAAAGTAAACCGATTTTATGACATATTACAAGTTCCTAATCAGGGGCGAATTATTTAGTATTACCTGAGTGCTTCGGTTGTTATGTTTTTGAAACTCTGCGTATTAATCTAATTTATTAGACACAGTTCCTGTGTTTCCATCAGTGTCTACAGTAGAGTTCTGCAACATGTGTAGGTAGTCAGTTTATCTGGATTGTTTAGTTTTCCACGGTATTTAGTATGGATGGGGACTGTGATTGTTGTGTGCAGATGTGAGCCGAGTTGGTGACACTTCGATGTCAGCTCCAGGCTGTGATGGCTTCGGTTACACAGCTAGAAGCTGCAGTGGCTAGGCACACTGTTTGAGGCAGGCCGTGGCGATCCAACGGACATCCAGCACGTGCGAGTCCTCCTATTGGTCTTCATCGATGGCAGCCCAGTTTCTGCTCACACTGAGGTTGACCCTCACCTGTGGCCGAGTGGGAGGTCGCCCCGGGGTGTAGCATGCGGTGAAAGACTTCCCAGGAGGCCACACCCGCTCAGTCTGACAAACAGTTCCAGTTGCTGTCTGTGGCTGACACTGTCGCTCAGCCAGATGCCGTCGCCTGTCCTGCAAGATGCAGGCAATCACAGAGGTTGGGATTATTGATATTTGGGAGTTCCAACGTTAAGCGCGCTATGGGGCCAAATTGGGGTGGGGGGGGGGGGGTGGGAAGAAAGCCAATGTGCACTCTATGTGCATACTGCTTTTGGGATCATTCCAGATGAGGAATGGATCCTTCCGGATGCCATGAAGAGCACAGTGTGCAGCCAACTGCAGGTGGTGGCTCATCTAGGTACCAATGATGTGTGTCATTTTGGATCGAAGAGATTCTTGCTGCTTTCGAGCGGCAAACAGAAGTGGTAAAGGCTGCCAGTCTTGCTTGCGAGATGAAAGCAGAGCTGACCATTTGCAGCATAGTCGACAGGACCGACTGCCGAGTGGAGGTCTGAACCAGAGGCTCAGACGGTTATGCGACCTTGTAGACAGCAGATTCCTCGACTTGCGCCATAGGGGGTTTGAGTTTCGGGTTCCGCTGAATAGGTCAAGAGTTCACTATACGCAGGAGGCGGCTACACGGGTATCAGGGGCTGTGTGGCGTGGACTGGGCGGTTTTTTGGGTTAGAGAGTCCGGGGAAATCACAAAAATGGCTTCAGTCACAAAGGGTGCAGGCTGAACACGCAAGAACGTAGATACAGGAACCATCGCTATAGCAGTTGTAAACTGTCGTAGCTGTGTTGGGAAAGTACCAGAGCTCCAACCGCTAATAGAAAGCACTGATGCTCAAATCGTTATAGGCACTGAAAGCTGGCTAGAGCCGGAGATAAGTTCAGCCGAAATTTTTTCGAAGAACCGAACGGCGTTTCGAAAGGATAGGCTAAACACGGTTGGCGGTGGCGCTTTTTGTTGCTGTTAGAAGTAGATAGTTCCTTTGAGTTAGTATGGGCATAGGTCATTGTTGGCACCGGAATAAAATAATAATTGCATCCCTTTACCGAACTCCCAATTCACATGAAACAGTTGCTGAAAGGTTCAAAGAAAACTTGAGTTTTATTTCAAACTCGTACCCGACTCTTACAGTTATACAGGTTGTTACAAAAAGGCACGGCCAAACTTCCAGGAAACATTCCTCACACACAAATAAGAAAACATGTTATGTGTACATGTGTCCGGAAACGCTTAACTTCCATGTTAGAGCTCATTTTAGTTTCGTCAGTATGTTGTTCCACCTACGCTCAATGGAGCACGTTATCATGATTTCATATGGGATAATCTACCTGTGCTGCTACAACATGTGCCTTTACAAGTACGACACAACATGTGGTTCATCCACGATGGAGCTCCTACACATTTCAGTCGAAGTGTTCGTACGCTTCTCAACAACAGATTCGGTGACCAATGGATTGATAGAAGCGGACCAATTCCATGGCCTCCACGCTCTCCTGACCTCAACCCTCTTGACTTTCATTTATGGGGGCATTTGAAAGCTCTTGTCTACGCAACCCGGGTACCAAATGTAGAGACTCTTCGTGCTCGTATTGTTGACGGCTGTGATACAATACGCTCTTCTCCAGGGCTGCATCAGCGCATCAGGGATTCCATGCGACGGAGGGTGGATGCATGTATCCTCGCTAACGGAGGACATTTTGAACATTTCCTGTAACAAAGTGTTTGAAGTCACGCTGGTACGTTCTGTTGCTGTGTGTTTCCATTCCATGATTAAAGTGATTTGAAGAGAAGTAATAAAATGAGCTCTAACATGGAAAGTAAGCGTTTCCGGACACATATCCACATAACATGTTTTCTTCCTTTGTGTGTGAGGAATGTTTCCTGAAAGTTTGGCCGTACCTTTTTGTAACACCTTGTAGTTGGTGGCGACTTTAATTTACCCTCGGTATGTTGGCAAAATACGGGTACATGTTTAATTCCGGAGGTACGCATAAAACATCATCCGAAATTGTGCTAAACGCATTCTCTGAAAATTATTTCGAGCAGCTAGTTCATGAGCCCACGCGAATAGGAAAAGGTTGTGAAAACACACTTGACCTCTTAGCAACAAATAATCCTGAGTTAATAACGAGCATCAAAACGCATACAAGGATTCGTGAACACAGGGTTCTCGTAGCGAGATTGAATATTGTAACCCCCAAATCCTCCAAAAATAAACGAAAAGTATACCTATTCAAAAAAAGAAGATAAAAATTCACTTGACCCCTTCCTGAGAGACAATATCCACTCCTTCCAAATTAATACTGTAAGTGTAGACCAGATGTGGCTTGAGTTCAAAGAAATAGTATCGGCAGCAATTGAGAGATTTATATCAAATAAAATGACAAACGACGGAGCTGATCCTCCTTGGTACACAAAACAGGTCAGAACACAGTTGCAGAAACAACGAAAAAAACATGTCAAATTTAAACAGACGCAAAATCTCCAAGATTGGCGATATTTTACAGAAGCTCGAAATTTAGCGCGGACTTCAATGCGACATAGTTTCCACATCGAAACTTGTCTCGAAACCTGATAGAAAATACAAAGAGATTTTGGTCGTACGTAAAGCAAGCTAGCGCCAAGACACGATCAATGCCTTCTCTGAGCGGTAGCAATCCTATCGAAGACAGTGCTGCCAAGGCAGAGTTACTAAACACAGCCTTCCGAAATGCCTTCACAAAAGAAAACGAAGTAAGTATTCCAGAATTAGAATCAAGAACAGATGCCAACATGAGTAACATAGAAGTAGATATCCTCGGGGTAATTAAGCAACTTAAATCACTTAATAAGTCTTCTGCTCCAGACTGCATACCATTTAGGTTCCTTCCAGAGTATGCTGATGCAATAGCTCCATACTTAACAACCATATAAAACCGTTCGCTCGACGAAAGATCCGTACCCAAAGACTGGAAAGTTGCGCAGATAACAGCAATATTCAAGAAAGGCAGTAGGAGTAATCTGCTATATTACAGGCCCATATCATTAACGTCGATTTGCAGCATGATTTTGGAACATATATTGTGTTCAAACATTTTGAATTTCCACGAAGAAAACCGTCTATTGACACACAGTCGCCGGCCGCTGTGACCGAGAGGTTCTAGGCGCTTCAGACCGGAACCGCGCTGCTGCTACGGTCGCAGATTGGAATCCTGCCTCGGGCATGGATGTGTGTGATGTCCTTAGGTTAGGTAGGTTTAAGTAGTTCTAAGTTTAGGGGGCTGATGACCTCAGATGTTAAGTCCCATAGTGCTTAGAGCCATTTGAACCATTTTTTGACACACAGTCAACACGGATTTACAAAACATCGTTCTTGTGAAACACAACTAGCTTTTTACTAGCGTGAAGTGTTGAGTGCTACAGATAAGGGATGTCAAATTGATTTCGTATTTCTGGATTTCCGGAAGGCTTTTGACACTGCACCACACAAGCGGCTTGTAGTGAAATTGTGTGCTTTTGGAATATCGTCTCCGTTATGTGACTGGATTCGTGATTTCCTGTCAGAAAGGTCACAGTTGGTAGTAATTGATTTCTGGCGTTCCCCTAGGTAGTGTCATAGGCTATTTGATGTTCCTTATCTGTATAAACGATTTAGGAATATGAGCAGTCGTTTTAGGTTGTTTGCAGATGACGCTGACGTTCATCGACTAGTAAAGTCATCAGAAGATCAAAACAAATTGCAAAACGATTTAGAAAAGATATCTGTATGGTACCACAATTGGAAATTGGCCCTAAATAACGAAAAGTGTGAGGTCATCCACATTAGTTCTAAAAAAATCCGGTAAACTTCCGATACAGGTACAGGTACAGGTTGCAAATGTAACGTACGTCCATGTCCACATTTTCGTTAGCAGTGTACATGTATGTAGGTCAACGGAGGTATGGGATACAAATATTATATGCGTAGCTCCTTCTGCCATTGGTAGTACTACTATCTACGTAAGAACATACTATTAGTGGTAGCGGAGGCGAAACAAACAACACATGTAAAATTTGTATCCTGTGCTTCAGTTGACCTATAGAGTTCAACTGAACAACAGGATATTAATGCTAACGAAAACGAGGAAATCGACGTACGCTAAACTTGTATCCCGTACTGCAGTTAACCAATACAGTTCGAATGAGGTTCGAGATACAACCCATATATATGTGACGTGAAGTATTCTCTGCTACCAATATTTCTATCCATTTTTTCCCCTTCATTTTCCACGGAAATAATACGATACAAACACGCGATATCCTTAACGTGAAAATACTACTTGCCTTGATATATGCCAACTTATTTTTCGTCTCTCGCATTTCTTTTATTTCTGAAGAGTTGTCAGCTCTTTCATCTGTGTAATAAACTCTCTCTGGCCAATTCTGACGTCATTGGTCAAAGCCGACGGGTTGTATCTCCTGCTTCACTAGACCCGAATAAAATATAAACGGTAACAGCTAAAAGCAAATATAACGTCATTTTAAAAAATGGGCCTTGTTATGACGTCGTTGGTCACAGTCAACCGATGGTATCGAAGTCTCTGATTTCTCTGCATTCTGCACTTCGTCTATATAGCTTTGCATAGTTGCTTCCCATTCTGCATTTCAAGCTGTCATTCTAACCAGCTTGCTGGCGTGACGAGACATTCATACTTTACTCCTAGTCATGATTACTTGGGAATAGCTGCCATTATGATACGAGGCACAGAAAACCGCCAGTAACGCTACTCGCACAATTGGTAAATTGCCGGCTAATGTTGCGATTGAAGGCCGCGGAACACTGCCAAGAACACGAGCGCATCGTGGACAGTGCCTTGACACCTAGACCCGACCTCCGTGGCACGCATTCCCTCGAGGAACGAAAGTCGGCCACACTATTCCCGTTACATCTCACCTTGTGTATTTTGAGCAACCAATTTGACCCATTACCCAGCGCCTCATTTTAACAGTATATAGCTCTGTCTATCTTTTATGCGACTCCTGTGATAAATGAGCATAGCTTGTGAAGAGTCTTACCTCCTTTTCATTCCTGGTTATTTGTAACTTTTCGTCGTCTTCATCTTGATACAAATAGCTTTTGATCCTCGGTTAATGAATTGTAAGCACAGTTCAGTACTCATCTGTAAAATGTCCCGTACCGCAACTACGTTAAAACGTTAACTGGAACTATTTTCTTACTGTGGACACACAAAAACAAATGAAGACACACTGACTGCTATTCATATATTCTCTGCTGCAGTCTGAATGTATTCTGGGGCGATAAGCGATGCATTTGGCCACTATTGTTGGCGCCCGGCGGCACGTGTGTTTCCTTAAATAACTGCGTAGATGCTGATGCTTATTTGGCAAACGACCAATATGCAAATAATAGACCTATTTGGAAGATACTCGTTGCCGAGAAGATTTTTCCAATAATCGATATCGTGCTGCCTTTCACCATATTCGTTGTGTCTTTCTCGGAATGATTACGCAAATGCATTTGACCAACGTTGTTTTATCGCTTGATTATACGCCTTTGCTCTCTCTTGAATTCTCAACCACTGATGGCAGCCTGCAACCGTCTTGGTATGCCTTGATTGTCTACAAGTTGTCCTTGATGATGTCACAATAATTTTCCCGGTATACTGTCTCGCTAGGAACAGTATCTTCTCAACCAGAAGACTCGCGACTAGGTGGCATTTTCCAGGAAATCCTCAGCCCTCCTCAGGTGTCATTGTTAGTAGCATTGTGCAGATAAAGTGCATTGCTGTGTTCTGTTTAGTAGGATACATCGACACTAGAAAATATATCTTTGGAACACTAAAGTAGGAGCTACACGCAACCACCTAACTGTAAAATCCATTGATTTCTCAAGTTATTTTATATACATAGCTTAAGGCGATATCTTATATTTCCTTTTTGCACGAATGAAGTCACCCATGTCCGATAAATCCACGTCGAAAATCTAGATCTTAACATTTTAATGCAAATTTAAATGTGCCTTCCGTGTTGTGTCCCGTTAATTTTCGCTGACTGAATCAAAACTTCCGCGTATGTTGTGATACCTGTACCTATACTGTTACACTGATGGAAAAAAAAATCGCAACACCAAGGGGTTGTACGACATAAACGAAAGTTGGAAGGCCTATTTCTGCCTCTGAAACATGATCCTGTTCAGATTCGCACCAGTGCCGTACGAGTGGCACTACGAGGATGCAAACCAGCTTTTCTTTAAATACACTCTGTAACTTACAGGATACAGGTTCCGCCTTTTTGCGAACACACTGTTTTTTTCTTAATACCCAAACATGTTTCAGCACCTCTGTGCCATCATCAGCGAGTTTTTCGTTTTGAAAACTGTAAAAAGTGAACATATTTTAGGTTGTCAAATGGTTCAAATGTCTCTAAGCACTATGGGACTTAAAAAAAAAAAATGGTTCAAATGGCTCTGAGCACTATGGGACTCAACATCTGAGTCCCCTAGAACTTAGAACTACTTAAACCTAACTAACCTAAGGACATCACACACATCCATGCCCGAGGCAGGATTCGAACCTGCGACCGTATCGGTCGCGCGGTTCCAGACTGAAGCGCCTAGAACCGCTCGGTCACTTCGGCCGGCTGTTTTAGGTTGTAACTAATCTAATGAAGTGAGGCCTAAATAAAGTTTTTGTTCGTTTTGCTTCTTACCGTGATTTTACATTATATCGTTTTGCAAAACCAACTGTATGGTGTACAGCACTAATCGCTTGTCAACTGCAAACCAAACGATGTAAATGTGAATGTCGTCGGCGAGTTAACACATTCCTTGATTCGTAAAACGTGATTTTGGCATGTCAAAATATTTTGCGTATATATTTGTTACAACTGATGTTTTGTTGTCTGAGGACACTAAACACACATAATAATGAACTTCGTGTAATTTCGTTCTTTATAAACGCCTTTTTACTTCGCAAAATGCGGTGAGCACTATGTTGTGTTTCCTAACCCCGTCGGCGGTAATTTGTTCATTTTATTTATGTACCGTTGATATGGCAAAGAACTTTTCGAGATTTTTGGTAACAACTTTAAACAACGACGTGCCTCTATATGCGCTGACGGAAAAATATCTCAACACCATAACATAAGACTAATTGCGTCTCCCATACACCTATTCTTTCTCCTTATAAATAACTTAAAACAAAAATTGTGTACACAACTGTGTGCTGTTTTGTTATCTTCCTTGTAGCCGGTTTTAATAAAACGAGTAAGTTGTGTTTATGGCTTATCGGCCCATGATCAGAACACTGATACGGAATCTGAATCGTCCGAATGTAATACTACCTATTTGCAGATTAAAACTATGTCAGATACTATAATTGAAGCTACTATAGTAATAGATTCAGCAACAGGAGAGGTCTCTCATAACCCGTAGACCAATGATGCCAATCGATTTACCCTTCATTTCAAGCGATTTCAACTCCAGTCACCGAGCGTGGTCGCGCAGTGGTTAGCACACTGGACTCCCATTCGGGAGGACGACGGCTGAAACCCGAGTCCGGCCATCCTGGTTTAGGATTTCCGTGAATTCCCTAAATCGCTTCAGACAAATGCCGGGATGGGTCCTTTGAAAGGGCTCAACTGATTTACTTCCCCATCCTTCCCAATCCTGGCTTGTGCTCGGTCTCTAATGACCTCGTTGTCGACGGGACGTTAAATACTGACCTCCCCCTCCTCGTTCCCATTCAAGGTTTCCTTAGCAATAATAACAAACAAGGCTCAAGGTTAGACACAGGGGGAAGACAAGATTGACAGAGGGGGGGGGGGGTGATGGAAGTAGAGAGGGAGAAGAGGGAAACGCATGGAGAGAGGGGGAGGAGGTGATGGACAGAGAGAGGGGGCAGAAGCAGATTAGGACGGATATCCAATTCCCATACATATATAGCAATGGCGAAGCATTGCCGTGTTCGCTGATATTCTATATTTTCGAACGCTGAGCCGCGAAAAGCTTATTTTGTAGGTACTATAACATCAGTTCTAATCTACATTTGTACATTCTACAGATTTTTCTGACTACTGTCCTCTGTCTGAAAACAGTAGTTAGTAATTTTAGCGTATAAGTACGTGAATGGAGCTAGCTTTTGAAAGTTTCAGTAGTTTATGAGTGTCTTGCACAAGGCAGTTCGCAGTAAGTCTCTGGCTGCAGGTTATCTACACTTTCTACAAATTTAAGCAGCAGTATCTGATCTGTAAAATCGTTTCCTTTTAATTACAGTGCATGTATTTACTTAAGCACTGCCATATAACCACCAGTTTTCATCCATTGATCAGTTCGTTCTAAGGACGTACGGTATGTTTAAGTATATAAACCGCGATGTAAAAATACCTCTGAAAAGTCGACTGCTGTTGTGTAATAGTGTGTTCTGCATATGTACTAACTGTCATGTCACATTTCATTTGGTTTCTCCTTTCATCAGCAGTGTATATTGCCTGCGTTTGGTGTAAAATTCTGCTGTTCGAGTTAGTTAGTGAGAATAACCGACGAAACAAAAGTTTGAGACTCAAAGTTCGCAACAGAAATCACTTTGTTGAATGAAAATCACTTTAGTTCTTAAAGATAACTTGTAATCATGGTAGCGTAGCATATCCAAAAATTGAAAGAATCAGTAAGCTTAGTTTAAAGTTATTTGCTTATTTCTTCAGAAAAACATTGCGCCAGCCGCAGTGTAGCATTCTGTTACAGTTATTCTCCAGCATAGGATGCAGTTGTTATTCGTAAGCAACTGGAATTCGCAAGATAGAAATTTCTGCTGGGAGGGCTACCACGAGACATGTACCAGAGATACGCCATCTTAAATACTATCCTGTTCTGTGCATCCTGTCTCCTCTACTGGAAGAGTCAGCGGGAAGCATGCGCTAAAGGTAGTCCGTTGATGGTTGACTGTAGAAACATATGAAAAATAAAAATGCCATTCATGGAAGCGGGAATAATAGACAGGGTCACCTTGTGCACTATGTGTATGTGCGAGAAAGTGCACGCGGTCGCTCTCCTGGAGACGTCGTTCAACATGTTCAAAGGCTGTTCTGGAAAGGAACAGATTGCAACTCCAACAGTAGGCTGTGTCGCACGTTGGAACAATCGATGTCACTTGTCTGGAATCAAAAGCCATCGACTATCTGATCAAAAGCATCCAAACATACAAATCGTTATAATTCTAAACTTGTTGCTGATTTACCATTGCCAGTAACTGCCAGATGTGTACGACAAATTTTGCAAATGGCCAACATCATGCATTCAAGAAAAGACTACAGAAACCTGCTCTAACATCCAAAAATAAACAGGCTAGACTGGAGTTTGCTGAAAAAAGTATGTCATGGACTCTGGAATGGCATGAAGTGGTCTTCGGTGATGAGAAGTAGTTTAATTTAGGTGGGCCGGATGGATTTAATTAATACTGCCATGATCTGAGAACAGAGAAGCAGGTAAGAACGAGCAGAAATTCTGATGGTGGAAATGTTACGATTTTGGCAGCCTTCTGCGCTAAAGGTAAGTCACGCATTGCTTGGCTGAACACTAGAATGAATTTAACATGTACACTGAGCTGCTAGATACGGAATTGATAAGGATGTATGAGCACCTAGGGACGAAAGTGTAATGTTTCAACAAGTTCATGCAATCTGTGCATGTTTCTACTACAACCAGATAGAAATACCGATGTCTTGTCCTTGTTTGCACGTAGCTCGGATTTGAAGCCCGTGGAAAACCTTTGGGCAATACTCACAAGGCGTGTTTACCACAAAGGAAGGCAATCTGAGGCCGTGTGTGTACTGAAAAGCGGTACGAGGAGAGAGGGCGACAATTTTATTGCAAGAACTACAAATCCCGACAAAATCAATGCCGAAGAGAATTTTTGAGGTGATAAGGAAGAACGGAGTTGGACAAAGTATTCGCAATGCAATAACACAACAGGACAGTGAGTGCCTTCATACCCGTTACCACCTAGAAAATGCAAACGCCTTATTTTGCCACTCGTGTTATGATGGAAACTATGCAACACTGTCATGATTGTTTACGTCTTATACACATCTACAGTTTTCATAATAAATTCGACACATGTATGGTTCAAATATATAGTATTACTTAAGTAGGAAGCTGCCCTTATACTCATCTCCACTACTGTACCTTCTATTTCTCACGACTGAATTTGCTGCCTGATAGTATATTTCACACAAATTTTGCCTTGGCTGCAGGTTTTCTCAACTTTTTCTTTTTTTCCGTTATCAGTGCCGAGGTGAAAATTTTTGTGAATGCACGAATTCAGACGTCAAATCCAAATTTTACGAGGAAGAGCAAGAGACAGGCGAGAATTCATACCCCCGTCACGATGTTTAAACTGAATACGACGGAACGTGTTACACACGAAGTTTTAGTGCGACATTTGCGATTGTAACGGGACGATTAAGAAAATGTGTTGCTGACAAAGGAGCGGAGCGCGAGCGGTCTCTCTCTCTCTCTCTCTCTCTCTCTCTTTCTGTGTGTGTGTGTGTGTGTGTGTGTGTGTGTGTGTGTGTGTATCAAGTCCCCGAACAAACTGGATAGATGGGAGGAGGCAAGTCAAACCTGTAAGTGGGTAGGTGGTAAACTTTTCGTCGAATAGAAAACCAGGTAGTGAACACTCTTCAGGAATGGGTCCCGATTCAAGTTAGAAACGTACATATACTGTCTGATCAAAAGTATCCAGACACCTATTAGTGGACATGAATATGGAGTGCGTCCACCCGCCTGCATGACGGCTTGAACTCTGCTGGGGCACTTTCAATGAGTGTGTCTGAATGATTGTGAAGGAATGACAGGCCATTCTTTCTCAAAAGCCGAAACCATAGAAGACAGTGATGTTGGGCACTGGGCTATAGAACGATTTCGACGCCCTAACTCATCTCAAATGTGTCGGCACTCTGGGAAGACGAGACAATCAATTTCAGCAATGTTACCGTTCACAAAAAACAAAAAAGCGCGTTTCTTCATGACAGGGTGCATTGTCATTCTGATCCAAACAATAATCATTGCTTAACTGTTCCTCTACTGTACACAGTACCCAGCGCTGTGAAATTTGTTCGTATTCTCCCGCAGTTAGCGCTTTCTTAAGCGCAATCACGAAGATCACCTCCGTACCGAAACACCACCTCCTCTGCATTCCACTGTTGACGCTACACGTGACGACAGGTATTTTCCGTTGCGTCCATATCGTACTCACAATCTGACGTAATTATCAGTCACTGTATTTGATAGGTTCAGCCCCTTGGCGACCTGACGATTACACACACACACATACACTAACATCGCACAGAGCCAACTACCTTTATACCGATTTCCACACTTACCACCAGCATCGTTTGTGTCTTCTTATATCCTGTACCGCTAACATCAAATGCGATACCATTTAACTACATTTGTATGTATACTGGCTCTCGTACTACTGCGGATACACTGTGAACAACATTTCAAACCGTCAATGTTAATTTTCTTACAAATTTCCGTGCCCTTATACTGATTTCCAGTATTGTAGAATGCCGGCACCGACTAGTCTTAAGTCATTAAGAAGCGATGTGTATGGTAACGACAGACGCATTTTAGTACTTTTAGACATAGTTATTATGAATAAAGCACATATGTCACAGCGTGGAATTTCATGTTCCACTACAGTGCAAAGTCTGAAAGGAAGAATGTGCTGCCGGCCGAAGTGGCCATGCGGTTAAAGGCGCTGCAGTCTGGAACCGCAAGACCGCTACGGTCGCAGGTTCGAATCCTGCCTCGGGCATGGATGTTTGTGATGCCCTTAGGTTAGTTAGGTTTAACTAGTTCTAAGTTCTAGGGGACTAATGACCTCAGAAGTTGAGTCCCATAGTGCTCAGAGCCATTTGAACCATTTTTGAAGAATGTGCTAAGCCAGAGTTTTGCCTAGTGGAGAGTAACGTAGCCAATGAGCTACAGGTTCAGTATTACGCTATATTGGATTAAGTTATATGGAGCTGAACTCCAAAGCACTGGCACATTTAGGATCTCTCGAAAACGCGTCGTTTTTGCTATAATTTGCTGCGGTAAAAGGGCTGGAAACTACATACTCATATTGGTAGCCGAAGTCTTCTCGTAGCAAGTGGTCTCTAGGTAGCCGAACATAACCGTTTCGAGTCAATGACCGGTTTAGTTGGACCAGAGGACTCAGCCCACTCCGTGTAAACACAGCCCACACCATTACGGAACCACCACCAGCTTGCATAGTGTCTTGTTGACAAGTTGGGTCCATGGCTTCGTAGGGTCTGCCCCACACCCGAACCCCTACCATCGGCTCTTACCAACTGAAATCGGGACTCGTCTGACCAGGTCACACTTTTCCGGTCATCTAGGGTCCAAACGATATAATCACGAGTACATGAGAAGCGTTGCAGGCGATGTGCTGTTAGCAAAGAAACTCGCTTCGGTGGTCTGCTGCCATAGCCCATTATTGCCCAATTTCGCCGCACTGTCCTAACGAATCCGTTCGTCGTACGTCCCACATTGGTTTCTACTGTTACTTCACGCAGGGTTACTTGCCTGTTAGCAGTGACAAGTCTACGTAAACGTTGCTGCTCTCGGTCGTTAGTGAAGGCCGTCGGCTACTGCTTTGTCCGTGGTGTCAGTTAATGCCTGAAATTTCGTTTTCTCAGGACACCCTTGACACTATGGATCTCAGAATATTGAATTCCCTAACGATTTCCGAAGTGGACTGTTCCATGCGTCTAGCTCCAACTACCATTCCCCGTTCAAAGTATGTCAATTCCCGATGTCCGACCGCAGTCAGTCACGTCGGAAACATTTTCACTTGAATCACCTGACTACAAATGACATCTGCGCCAATGCACTGCCCTCTCACACCTTGTGTACGCGATACTACCGCCATCTATACAGGGTGTTACAAAAAGGTACGGCCAAACTTTCAGGAAACATTCCTCACACACAAAGAAAGAAAACATGTTATGTGGACATGTGTCCGGAAACGCTTACTTTCCATGTTAGAGCTCATTTTATTACTTCTCTTCAAATCACATTAATCATGGAATGGAAACACACAGCAACAGAACGTACCAGCGTGGCTTCAAACACTTTGTTACAGGAAATGTTCAAAATGTCCTTCGTTAGCGAGGATACATGCATCCACTCTCCGTCGCATGGAATCCCTGATGCGCTGATGCAGCCCTGGAGAATGGCGTATTGTATCACAGCCGTCCACAATACGAGCACGAAGAGTCTCTACATTTGGTACCGGGGTTGCGTAAACAAGAGCTTTCAAATGCCCCCATAAATGAAAATCAAGAGGGTTGAGGTCAGGAGAGCGTGGAGGCCATGGAATTGGTCCGCCTCTACCAATCCATCGGTCACCAAATCTGTTGTTGAGAAGCGTACTAACACTTCGACTGAAATGTGCAGGAGCTCCATCGTGGATGAATCACATGTTGTGTCGTACTTGTAAAGGCACATGTTGTAGCAGCACAGGTAGAGTATCCCGTATGAAATCATGATAACGTGCTCCATTGAGCGTAGGTGGAAGAACATGGGGCCCAATCAAGACATCACCAACAATGCCTGCCCAAATGTTCACAGAAAATCTGTGTTGATGGCGTGATTGCACAATTGCGTGCGGATTCTCGTCAGCCCACACATGTTGATTGTGATCACGTCGGAATGAAGCCTCTTCCGTAAAGAGAACATTTGCACTGAAATGAGGATTGACACATTGTTGGATGAACCATTCCCAGAAGTGTACCCGTGGAGGCCAATCAGCTGCTGATAGTGCCTGCACACGCTTTACATGGTACGGAAACAACTGGTTCTCCCGTAGCACTCTCCATACAATGAGCTCTAACATGGAAATTTAGCGTTTCCGGACACATGTCCACATAACATCTTTTCTTTATTTGTGTGTGGGGAATGTTTCCTGAAAGTTTGGCCGTACCTTTTTGTAACACCCTGTATATGTGTCATCCCATGACTTTTGACACCTCGTTGTATTAACTGAATGTGAAAAAAAAGTGAGCCATGAAGTTACCCATCGCAGCCGTGGGGCAAAAGGGAGCGATAGGAAGGACTGTTTCTCCGAACACAGAAGTCATTATTCTGAGCTGCCTGCTGCATCGACATCTACATCTACATGGATACTCCGGAAATCACATTTAAGTGCGCGGAAAAAATCGAACGCCTATATCTTTCCGCGCGGGCTGTGTTTTCCCTTATTTTATTATGATGATCCTTTCTCCCTATGTTGGTCGGCGTCAAAAAAATATTTTTCGCATTCGGAGGAGAAAGTTGGTGACTGAAATTTCGTGAGAAGATTTTTCCGCAACGACAAACGCCTTTGTTTCGATGTTGTCCTCCCCAAATCCTGTTTTATTTCAGTCACATTCTCTCCCCTATTTCGCGAGAATACAATACGTGCTCCCCTTCCTTGAACTTTCTCGATGTATTCAGTCAATCCTAACTGGTAAGGATGCCAAACGGCGCAGCAGTATTCCAAAAGATGACGGACAAGCGTAGTGTAGGCAGTCTCTTTAGTAGCTCTGTTACATTTTCTAAGTGTCCTGCCAATAAAACGCAGTCTTTGTTTAGCCTTCCCTACTTCCCCACAACATTTTCTGTGTATTACTTCCAATTTAAGTGGATCGTAATTGTAATTCGTAAGTCTTTAGTTGAATTTATGGCCTTTAGATTTGACTGATTTATCATGTAACCGAAGTTTGACGGATTCCTGTTAGCACTCATGTGGATGAGCTTACACTTTTCGTTATTTAGGGTCAATTGCCAATTGTGGCACCATACAGATATCTTTTCTAAATCGTTTTGCAATTTGTTTTGATCTTCTAACGACTTTACTAGTCGATAAAGGACAGCATCATCTTCAAAGAACGTAAGACGACTGCTGAGATTGTCTCCTAAATCGTTTAAATAGATAAGGAACAGCAAAGAGCCTATAACACTACATTGGGGAACGCCAGAAATCACTTCTATTTTACTCGATGACTTTCCGTCAATTACTACGAACTGTGACGTCTGTGAGAAGTTTGGAAGGTAGGAGGCGAGGTACTGGCAGAAGTAAAGCTGTGAGGACGGGGCGTGAGTCGTGCTTGGGTAGCTCAGTTGGTAGAGCATTTGCCCGCGAAAGGCAAAGGTCCCGAGTTCGAGTCTCGGTCCGGCACACAGTTTTAATCTGCCAAGAAGTTTCTCTGAGAAGAAGTCACGAATCCAGTCACATAACTGAGACGATACTCCATAAGCAAGAAATTTCACTACAAGCCGCTTGTGTGGTACAATGTCAAAAGCCTTCCAGAAATCCAGAAATACGAGATCAATTTGAAATCCCTTGTCAATAGCGGTGAACACTTCATGCGAGTAAAGAGCTAGTTCTGTTCCACAAGAACGATGTTTTCTAAATCCGTGTTGACTGTGTGTCAATAGGTCGTTTTCTTCGAGGAAAAGTACAAGTGACACCTGCGCCAATGCACTGACCTCTTGTAAGTTGTGTACGCGATACTACCGCCATCTGTATATGTGAGATCTGCTATTCCATAACTTTTGTCACCTCATTGTATTATCTGAATGTAAACAGAAAGTTACCCACCAGCAGCAGTGGGGCAGAAGGGAGCGAAAGGAAGGACTGCTTCCTGCCAGCACAGAAGGCATTCATCTGAGCTGCCGGCTACAGCGATCACCGGTCGGTTGCAGGCGCTGACCTCGCTGCTGGGCCCCGGGCACCACGCGGCCAAGTTCGTGGCGGGGTCTTGCGCCGGGGTGACGGCCGTGGCACTCACCTACCCGCTGGACACGATACGAGCGAGGCTCGCCTTCCAGGTGACTGGCGAGCACGTCTACACCGGCATCCTACACACCGCGCTCTCCATCTTCAAGGAGGTACTCCTCAGCGCTCACATCTGTTTTGTTTTGATTAGTATAGTTGAACTTGCCTATATGACCTTACACTGTATGACCTGTGACCACCAGAAGTTACGAGAACCGGACCTGCCAGTGTAAATGGAGACGAAGATTATTGTCAGTAGAGAAGCAGTAATAGCAGAGTGGGGTGGTCAGGAGAACTCAGTGACATCGAACGTGGACTAGTCATGGGTGTCACCCGAGTAACAGATCCATAAATGACTTTTTTTTTATCTATTTGATGCAGCCCACCACGAATTACTTTCCTGTGCTAACATCTTCGTCTTAGAGTAGCACTTGCAACCAACCTCTTCCTTCAGTTATTTGCTGGATGTATTCAAGTATCTGTTTTCCTCTAAAGGTTTTATCTTCTACAGGTCCCTCTAGTACCATGGAAGTTATTCCGTGACGTCTTACCATCCTGTCCCTTCTTCTTGTTCATTGTTTTCCACCTACTCCTTTCCTCGCCGATTCTGCGGAAAACCTCTTCATTCCTTACTTTATCAATCCACCTAATTTTCAACATTGTTGTGTAGCACTACTTCTCAAATGTTTACATTCTCTTCTTTTCCGATTTTCCCACCGTCAGTGTGTCACTGCCATACAATGCAGTGCTCCAAACGTATGTTGTCAGAAATTTCTTCTTCAAATTAAGCCCTATGTTTGGTGCTAGCAAACTCCTCTTGGCCAAGAATGCCCTTTTTGTCAGTGTTGGTCTGCTTTTTATGTCATACTTGCTCCGCCCGTGATGAGTTACTTTGCTGTCTAGGTTAGCAAAAAAAATGGTTCAAATGGCTCTGAGCACTATGGGACTCAACTGCTGTGGTCATCAGTCCCCTAGAACTTAGAACTACTTAAACCTAACTAACCTAAGGACATCACACACATCCATGCCCGAGGCAGGATTCGAACCTGCGACCGCAGCAGTCGCACGGTTCCGGACTGCGCGCCTAGAACCGCGAGACCACCGCGGCCGGCTCTAGGTTAGCAGAATTCCTTAACTTCATCTACTTCGTGGTCACCAATCCTGATGTTAAGTTGCTGCTGTTCTCGTTTTTGCTATTTCTCATTACTTTCGTCTTTCTTCGATTTACTCTCAATCAATATTCTGTACTCACAAGACTGTTCAGTCCATAAAGCACATCATGTAACTCATCACTTTCACCGAGAGTAGCAATGTCATCAGCGAATATTAATATTGAGATCCTTTCTCTTTGAGTTTTAATTCCACTTTTGAATCTTTCTTTTCTTTCTGTCATTGCTTCTTCGATGTATAGATTCAACAGCAGGGGCGAAAGACTACGTCCCTCTGTAACTCGCTTTTAAATCGAGCACTTCGTTCTTGGTCTTTCACTCTTATTGTCACCTCTTGACTCTTGTAGATATTGCATATTAACTGTCTTTCCGTATAGCTTTCCACTGTTATTCTTAGAATTTCGAACGCCTTGTCCCAGTCTTCATTGTCGAATGCTTTTTCCAGGTCAACAAATCCTATGAACATGTCTTGATTTTTCTTTAGTCTTCCTTCCATTATCAACCACAAGGTCAGAATTCCCTCTCTGTTGCCTTCACCTTTTCTAAAGCCAAACAATTCATCATCTAACTCATTCTCAATTTTCTTTTCCAGTCTTCTGTGTATTATGCTTTTCAACAACTCGGATGTGTGAGCTGTCGCGCTGATTGTGTGATAATTCTCGCACCTGTCGGCTCTTGCAGTCTTCGGATTGTATGGATGATGCTTTTCCGAAAGTCAGATTATATATTGCCAGACTCATATGTTCTACACATCAACGCGAATAGTCGTTTCTTTGCCACTTCCCCTAATGATTTTAGAAATTTTGATGGAATGTTATCTGTGCCTCCTGCGTTATTCGATCAAGTCTTCGAAAGCTGTTTTAAATTCTGAATCTAATACTGGATCCCCTGTCTCTATATTTACTCATGTTTCTTCTTACACGTCACCGTCTGGTGACAGAGGCCTCCAGTGTACTCTTTCCGTCTACCCGCTCTCTCATCTACATTTAACAATGGAATTCCCATTTCAGGACACAACATCTACCAATTTCCGACCCATTCGGATAGTTCCTTCGTGGTGCGTCGTTTTTCGTCTTCTTTCTCCCCGACATGTAGGTCCTACGGCTCGATGATCGAGGTGGATTCAATCTGCCAGGCATGTAACAGTATCGCGGTTGCTGGTTGCTACAGTTCGACCAGTACGCATCTGTTGGTCCTATAATAGTCGTACGGTTTGTTGGAAAGGTTCAGTATTCAAGGAGTCCTACATATCTTCCTGTGGAGGTGTGATCACATACCGGGTGATCAAAAAGTCAGTATAAATTTGAAAACTGAATAAATCACGGAATAATGTAGATGGAGAGGTACAATTTGACACACATGCTTGGAATGACATGGGGTTTTATTAGAACCAAAAAATACAAACGTTCCAAAAATGTCCGACAGATGGCGCTTCATCTGATCAGAATAGCAATAATTAGCATAACATAGTAAGACAAAGCAAAGATGACGTTCTTTACTGGAAATGCTCAATATATCCACCATCATTCCTCAACAATAGCTGTAGTCGAGGAATAATGTTGCGAACAGCACTGTAAAGCATGTCCGGAGTTATGATGAGGCATTGGCGTCGGATGCTGTCTTTCAGCATCCCTAGAGATGTCGGTCGATCACGACACACTTGCGACTTCAGGTAACCCCATAGCCAATAATTGCACGGACTGATGTCTGGGGACCTGGGAGGCCAAGCATGACGAAAGTGGCGGCCGAGTACACGATCGTCACCAAACGACGCGCGTAAGAGATCTTTCACGCGTCTAGCAATATGGGGTGGTTTTTTTTTTTTTATCTAAAACCACATGTCATTCCAAGAATATGTGTCAATTTTTACCTCTCTATCTACATTATTCCGTGGTTTATTAAGTTTTCAAATTTATACTCACTTTTTGATCACCCGGTATTATTCTGCCTCTTACACTTACTCATTTTTCGTTAGAACTGAACAGCCTGATACGTCGTAGTCGATGCAATTGTACCAAAGTTTTGTTCGGATCAGAGTCTAGACTGGAGTAATGTGTATAGGGTTGTAAGATGCACCATAATTTTATTTACACGTTTAATAGTAAAAATACAACAAAGTTCAGATTATGTCTTAGTCAGTTGGATCATTACATGATTGGCGGTAAATTTGCTTTATATGTGCATTATTGCAGATGAGGTTTGTACCACTGGTGATATGATGCATAAATTTTTCTGAAATTTCAGTAATATCAGATGAGAAATAGAAATACTTATTCAGAACAAGTAACTTTTCGCTGTGCACATCAGTTTCTTTTAATCGAGTCACATACTACAGAAATGTGCTCGAAATATTACATACATTTACAGATAGGTCGGAGAGGAGGCTGTGTGTCGCTCCTGTTGCTAATAGGAAAGACGTGGCCGTGTTATTTTACTTGTTACAATTCATCTGTGGACGAAAGAATTTTAGTATTCTGTGGCTGCGCCGTATCAGGCGACTGCCATCTGGCCGCTGTGACCTGTGACCACCAGCCAGCACGCGAACCGTGCGACGCCGTTACAGCGTCACATCCGGCAGGTAACTTCCGGTGAGCTCGGCCCTGACCTATACCCACTTGAGGTGAAATCGCGCGTGTCTCTTGGAGAAACAACTACCGTAAATACAGCGCAACTGACGTGTGTAGACATTCAAAGAGCGCCGTAAAAGATTTAAGTGAGGTTAAGGGCTAGAGATAGGAAAAGCCAAAATAGCTTGACAATTTTCAGCGCTAGGATCTTTATCTCGTGACACGCCGTCTTTGCAGTAACTGGTAGGATCACTACGAGGATGGCGACTGATAATTTCATTGCTATAATGCGATGCAAGAAATGACCGTCGTGTAGGTACACTCGAGTCGGCAGATTGAGCTTCACAGTGTATAGTATTGCGCTGTCGCTTTTCTTCTTTTGTTGTTCTTCAAGGGTAGTTAACTTTTTATCAAGTTGATTGACTACTTGAAAAACACAGTGTTGCCCTCTGGTAACGAGTTGCAGTAAGGGTATTTTGCAAATGAAACACTGGAGAAACGTTTGTTGTTTGATATAACAGAAGCGTAGAAGACCTACCCGAAGATGATGCAAAGCCCCAGAATAGAGACGTGATAGATACCTATACTGTTTTTGAAGCACTAGCTAGCTATACAGTGTGCCTCAAACCTTTTGGGTCAAATTAAAACTGGTGATAGTGGATCCACAACCAGTTACATTAAGATAGGGAACCAATGGTCAAAAATGTATATTTATTGTGTTATGGAAATACAAAGTGCACGCTGCGTAACAACATCGTTGCTCACAGTAATTCTTCAAAGCGACGACCACCAATCTCAGTGCATGTACTGCAACTGCGCATGCAGTTCTGGCACACTCTCGCAAGGATGTCAGGTGTCTGTTGTTCACTAGAACAGTCAGCCGATAATAAACAGTGTACACCCCTGGTCACCAAACAGACATACTGTACACAACTTAGCTCGTAGCACGAGTATCATATGACGACCGCATGCATTGCACCGGCGCGTTAACTTGTGCCGCACGCACATCACTGTCCCTGGTGTCAGATGTCCATTGCGTTAAACAGCTTATGATATGTCCATGGTGAGGTGTGTGACTGTATACAGTGCATGACGCGTAGTCAAAGATGGAACGTTACTAATTACGAGAGTTGGCAGATAGTGGTAGAGTCCGTAAAGCGACATGAATGTACAGAAAACGCTTTTCCAACAGGCGTCATCCTAGTTGGAAGTAATTATCTCTGTGGATATTAACTTACGAGAGGCATTTACATGCATGCATTGAGACTGTCGGCCGTCACTTTGAACAGTTACTATCAGCTTCGTTGTTGTTATGCGGTGTACGCTGTGTACGTCAATGTCACAATAAATATGCATTTTCGATCATTTGTTCCCAGTCACAGTATAATTAGTTGTGGACCCGCCATCACCTAGTTCAATTTGACCCCTAATCACTGCCACCAGTACCATTGCAACTGCATTCTTGTGTTAGCTTCTCCATTCAGCTCACAATTACTTCTCCAGTGGCCTCTATGATTTCTCGTACGTCTCCAAATGAAATTTCGATTAAGTATTTCACATTTTACGTAATAATGAATGCCACAGAGAATACGTTGGGGATATTTATCGATAAACTGATAGACACAGACGTTAAAGATGGTGAGACCATGTATATATAGAGTAATGTTATTAATAATTAATAAGTTAGATCAGATGAGCATTATACAGGATGCGGCGCGGGGAATCCTTATTTGAAAGGCGCGCCACTCAGCAGCCATTACTCATTGATGTGAGGGGATTAACGCATTCGAAATGGCTGGACCTAACTTTTTTTGAAAGTTTAGGTTAGTAGCGATCATGCAGTGGACGAGAGAGGAGCGCGCGTTCGCCGCGGCGACTTACTTTTCTAATGAAATTACAATGAAATCCTTACCATTAGCTGCTTACAGGTGTTGATAAATATCAACGGGGACAGTTCAGAATGTGTGTCCTGACCGGGACTCGAACCCGGTATCTCCTGCTTGCATGGTAGACGCTCTATCCGACTGAGCCACCGAGGACGTAGAGGATGGTGCGACTGCAGAGACTTATCTCCGGCACGTTTCCCGTGAGACCCACTTTTCCACATTTTCGGACATGTCCGAAAGAAGAGATAGCATCTTAATTAGATAAGGATTACCGACCAATGATCTTCAGTGCGGATGCACTCACATTGCTCAAACTCTTACGGGAATCGTTAGATTGACTGCCGCGAGTAACGAGTATAGTGGGTAGGGGCACTATAAATGTAGAGTGTGGACAGTAAGTTGGATATGTGGGTCTCACGGGAAGTGTGCCAGAGATGAGTCTTGCAGTTGCACTATCTGCTGTGTCCTCAGTGTCCCAGGTTCGAGTACCTGTCAGGGCACACATTTTCAACTGTCCTCGTTGATATTTATCAACGCCTGTAAGCAGCTAATGGTCTGGATTTCATTGTAATTTCATTCTTCGAGAGCTGCAAGATCACTAATGGTATCTATTCTTTCGGACAGTATATCTTCATATACTTTTCTGATGGCCGTTTGGTCTTCGCAACTCAGCGTGCACTCAGGGAATAGTTTAATATCGCGCCTGCGGATCGTGTTCCTGGTCGAAAATCGATTTCCATGTGGGTTGACACGTTTACGGATACTGGCAGTGCGCAGAAAAAGAAACCAGGGCATTCGGGAACCACCAGGAGAAAGTAACGCTGGCGATTTTGAATTCTCCCAAGAGATCTTCATGAAGATTTGTAATTACATCCATGCAAACTGGCAGTGGTGCGCACAGACTTGATCCGCGCGATTTTGTTTCATGAGAAACTGGGTGTGAACCCTTGATCGAAAACCTGCCTCATGACGCCCGTGTGTTTTTCAGCGACGGGGCACATTTTCACTTGTCTGGATGCGTGGATAAACAAAAACTACGATGTTGGAGTGGTACGAACCCTCGAGAACTTCACGGGCGGCAGCCCCTGCATGCAGAATGTATGTCGGTTTGTGTGCATTATCCAAAATTGGAGTTATTGGTCCATGGATTTTCGAAGGGAACGATAGGGAAGTTGCGGTCATTTATAAGCGTTATGTCCAGATTATTGCGGAGTTTGTTCCTCCCGAACTCGAAGAAGAGGATGTGGGGAACCGTCTCATTGCTTTGAGGACGATCTTCAGTGGCGGGCACGCTCACCAGACTTAGCCCCCTGCGCCTTTTTTCTTGTGAAGCTATCTTAAATCCTTGGTGTATACCAGTAATCCACGAACTCTGAGTGAGCTGCTATTACCAACATAGACAGAGAGACATGCTGGACATAGTGGACCGGAGCTTCCGATTTCGACTCTCCAAAAGCATTGAGCAGAGCGGAGGCCACCTTCGGGATATCGTTTTCAAAACCTGATGAACTAAACTTTAAATGTTCCTCTGTGTAAAGAAAAGAAAACTGAACTGATATCTCCAATACTTCCTGTTATATGTTATTTTTTAAAAAAAATAAGGGAGTTTCCGCGCCGCACCTTTGCTTCCCTCATCACGTGAATTAGGGTGCTTCCCTCATCACGTGAATTTATTTCAGTTAACAATGCATACGTCTATGCCTACGTATGGTAGTATGTTGGCGCTGTCTGGCAACAAAAACTATTTAGCTTAATGACATATTAATAATAGCTTTATATAACATATGCCGCAGTTGGCAGCATTGTCATTGAATATCTTTGGCGTCTTTGGTTAGTTCAGTTTGTAGAAAGTGTATGTCATGCAAATAGGTCTTGAGAAACTGCCGGTGACCACTGATGGGTATTTATATTACTGTTCACCTATGAAATTCTCGTAACTTTGAGCCTGTTTTTTGCCTTCTGCGGCGAGACACTAACACACAATACAATTAAGCAAAAAAGTTGTCTTTGCGTTATTAATTGAAATAATCCACCGGACTATTTTGAGGGATAATCCACGAAAAGGCGTAATAAGAATAAGAATAAATATTACTGTTAATATAAAGAGTAGTTTTAGTTGATATTCACAGTGGTTATGTCACTACTAACGAAAATGTAAGTGTTTTTTTTTTTAAATGTCATATCTCCGACGCTCACGACTTCGATGAAGAAGCAGTTATACAGGAAATTATCAAGGACGTTGTGCTTATTCCACAAATATTTGTTGCAATAAATACTCGTTTGCCCACATTGTTTAACACACAACAATGACGTTACAGTGATATATTGTCTTGACAACTTCCGCATCCAGGAGTATATGCGCCTGTTCAGCATTCTCCCGTAGGATGTAAAAAGGGAAAATCGTCATTGTTGTCGTATGGAGGATGATGAAGCACTTCGCTTGCCGTGGCATGAGGTAGATTTGTTGTCACTTCGACGGCTTGGGATAAACGCTATCACGAAGCGAAATAACGACGTTTGTTAAGAGCTCTCGGCGACTGATTTCAATTGGCACTTTGATACAGTATCGTTGTTGGCTGCTTCGTTGGTTGATGCACTTTTGTGAGAAATGTATCGAACAGACGGAAGGAAGCATGCAGCCTGACATCACCAACTAATGGGGTCGATCTGATTCTCTTCATTGACGCCATTGATCTCGTACGTTTCCACAGGGCACCATGCAAAAAAAAAAAAAAAAAAAAAAAAAAAAAAAAAAAAAAAAAAAAAAAAAATGGTTCAAATGGCTCTGAGCACTAAGGGACTTAACATCTATGGTCATCAGTCCCCTAGAACTTAGAACTACTTAAACCTAACTAACCTAAGGACAGCACACAACACCCAGCCATCACGAGGCAGAGAAAATCCCTGACCCCGCCGGGAATCGAAACCGGGAACCCGGGCGTGGGAAGCGAGAACGCTACCGCACGACCACGAGATGCGGGCGGGGCACCATGCAGTGAAGAATTGCGTCTCAACGGCAGCGCTGACTCTATAGACACGTATTCACTCTTACCCTGCAAACCACTCTAAGGCGCATGACTGAGGGTATTTCCTGTTGTATTACGTATTCGGATATCTTCGTGTTCCATTCGTTTATGGAGCGGAGGAAGAATGACTGTTTAAATGCCTCAGTGTCCGCTGTAATTAGTCTAATCTTGTCTTCGAGGTCCTTACGGGATCGATACTTTCGGGGCTGTAGTATATTTCTAGATTTCTGAATAGTGGTTCTATAGGCTTTGATTTTCGCGGATATCTACAAGCGTCTGACAGTTCAAATTTTGTGCCATTTGCATTAAGCTCTTCCGTGTTTCACACAAACCTATGACCATTCGTCTTGTGCTTTGCATTTATTCAGTAGCCCTCATTAACCCTAACTGGTATGGGTCCCACGTACTTTAGAAGCCATTAGAGTTGATCGAATATCAAATACATACAATCATCTGATTTTAAAGTGCTTCAGGTCCCCTTATACACGCCAATATATTGCGACCCAACGTAACCTTCACGATATGCTGTGTACCACAGTTACCGACAGACGATGAAAGTTCACCGATCGAGCACCCTTTTTCATGTTTCGTTGTTCTTCCTTTGATATGACCGTCAGCAGGAGTTTATCTTCAACCTTCAAAAGTGTACTGGTGTTCTCTCGCACGTATAAGAAATATTTTCTGAATAGTACCGCAAACATACTAGTGATTCTGTTTTAAATTTAAGAGATATTTATAGCCACTCCATCAAAATCTTAAATTCTTATAAAATTTCATAAAATTTATTCATTTAAATGTGTCACTGACTCCCTTCTCATTAGTTTCAACATATTTCGGCGTTGCTAAGTTCCGCATTAAAACTTATCTGTGCATCCGCTCACTACCAGTAACAAGAATAGTCACATGGTCTCCTACACTATTCTTGTACCACACTAAGCCTAGAGAATTTCCTCTGACAGGATAGGTTCCCCCCCCCCCCCCTCCAGCTAGAACAGTAAATACGCCTTCTATTGGATCCCACAAAGGGTGAAAACCAAAGCGTATGTATGAAGCATACTTTATCCCAAACAAAAGTAACTTTTTTCATTTAAACTACTTTGGCTTCACCGGAGACAAATCTAATCGCTTCTGATCATTTCCTGTTCTTCTGACACTGTTCATAACATGATCTATTTATTGGCATATAGCTTACGGACACGAAAGGAGCATCAGCCAGCAACGAGCTGTGCTGGTTTCTTTCAGCCCCCCATACAAAATTGACGATCTGTTGGATGACCATCAGTTTGGATTTCGGAAAGGTAAGGGCACCATAGAGGCACTTCTGGCCTCGCGATTGATAATGGAAGCAAAACTTACGAAAAATCAAGATATGTCTATAGGATTTGTCGATCTGAAAAAAGCATCAGATTGTGTGAAATAGTGAAAGATTTTCGAAATTCTGAGAAAAATAGGAGTAAGGCACAAGGATAGACGAGCAACATACAACATGTACAAGAAACGTCAAAGAACAATAACTATCGAAAACCAGGAACGAAGTGCTCGGATTAAAAAGAGTGTGAGACAGTAACAGAGTCTTTTGCTCCAACTGTTCAATCTATACATCGAAGAAGAAATGACGAAAATAAAAGAAAGTTTTAAGAGTGGGATTAAAATTCATTGTGAAAGGGTGACAATGATAACATTCTCAATGGCTATCCTCAGTGAAAGTGAAGAATTACAGGACGTGTTGAATGTAATGAACAGTCTAATTGGTACGGGCTATGGACTGAGAGTGAACCGAAGAAAGATGTAAGTAATGAGGAGTGGAAGAAATGATGTTATCGATAAACTTAACATCAAAATTGGAGACCATGAGATAGACAAAGTTAAGGAATTCTGTTGCCTCGGAAGCATAATGACACGCAATGGCCGAAGCAAGGGGGACATGGAAAAGCAGATTAGCACGGGCAAAGAGGACATTGCCGGCCAAGAGAAGTCTGCTAGTATCAAACGTCGGCCTTAATCTGAGGAAGAAATTACTGAGACTATATGTCTCGAACGCGCCATTGTATTGTAGTGGATCACCGACTGTGTAAAAACTAGAAAAGAAAAGAATCGAAGGGTTTGAGATGTGGTGCTATAGAAGGACGTTGACAATTAGGTGAACTGAGAAGGATGTGGAAATTCTCCGAAGAATCGGCGAAGAAAGGAACATGTGAAAGACACCGAAAAGAAGAAGGGACAGGATGATAGGATATATGTTAAGACATCAGGAATTAACGTCCATGGTACAAGAGGAAGCTGTAGAGGGTGAAAACTGTAGGGAAAGACAGAGGATGGAACACACACAACAAGTAATTGAGGATGTAAGGCGCAAGCGCAATTCCTAGCTCCAGTTCACTCTGTTGGCATGTTAATTGGTTCATAATTCCTCAACTCATTTCCCTCCAATCTGATCCTCCAATCTGATTAAGGTTTCTCATATACAGCGATTTTCCTCTGATTTGGTAGCTCTTTGTCATGTACTTTATCTGCTCACATAGTTACAAATATACTTTTGTCATACAGTATTTCTGTTGTGTGCCGTTTCTTTACCTCCATTTGCTCCTCAGTCGATGTGTGTCATCATACTGTCAGGTGTCCAGTGGGCAGATTCAGTAACTTCTGTTTCAGTTCCAGCCCAGTGTTCCATAGCAGACTACTCTGTTGATGAAAAAAAAGTTTGTTTTGTCAATTGTCTTGTTTGGTCTTTCATCTAAGACAGAAAAATTCTTTCACTTCATTTTTAGTTTTGATTTTTAATTTGTCATACTAAATAATTTTCAATCAAGTGCTCCATTTTCATCTTCTTATTAAAGTTCTGAATCTTCCTTTTTTTAAACAGGGGAAATTTTATCTGTAAATCTTAGTATCTTCGCCCATTCTAACTCAAATTTCCTTTCCCGCCTTCTTACTTCGTGTCACAATTGTGTTTTCTTGATTTTCTAGTTTTGTAACAGCACATGATATTCATGAGTGTAGTATTATGCTGGATTGTTTATGTACTTTCTCTTTGTTCCATTCAAATCACTCACTACTTATCAGGACATTGTCCAAGTCTATATGCGTGTTGAAATTTTCATGATTTTTCTGAAGTGTTGTTCTATTACTATAACTACAATCTAATAGCTGTAACGAACAGTGAATGTCTCTACATTCACCCTTTGTTGTAGTCGTCCAGCTAGCTTATTTTATTCTTCCGGCAATCTGCTCAAGGGAGCGCAGAGAAGAACGTGTAAGCATCCACTAACTGTTAAATCTCGATCAAGAATCTGATCATGTAGAAAACAGTTTTGGTGAGTATACATACAAATTCCAAAGGCTATACCTTGTGTCTTTTGTAATTAGTTCGACGTTTCAGATCCATGTAATTATCACATGCTATCGTCGTCTTGATGTCTTCCAAGTACTGCATCCTAGACCATCCTCTTCCCTTCGTTCCCAGCAACTTCCCTTCAAGAATGTTAATCATGAAAGTGTTGTGTCTAATGAGATGCCAATAAATCCTGTTTTTCTGTTTTCCATTCTGCCGAGCTCATTTTTTTCATTTTACGCCATAGCCATCCTTCAGCAGCTTCAAGCCGATTTCTTTCCATTCTAACCAGAGTCCAACTTTCACTTCTATGGAGCAGTATACTCCATACAAACGACTTTGCAAAGAATTTCCTGACACCTATATTCATATGTTTGCTCGTTAAAATGGCTTTCTTTGTCGTAAATGCCTGTTTTGCCACTGTAATCCTTTGTATCCATTAAGGATTTATTGTATTCTGTGATTATGCTACCGAGATAACAAAATTGTAAGTATATAATGTAATAATAAGCCTTAATGGGATAACTGCTGCACTTTTTTTGGAAGGTTTAGGAAAACCAAAAAAGGAAACGTTTCTTACGGACTGAAGCCCTGCAAAAGACTGGGATTCAAACCTGATTCTCTGCCTTCCCAGTTTCGTTATGTGAACAGTGTACTCAGGCCTCACAAATTGACTCAGACTCACTCCGAAAGTAACTTAGCCTCTTTCCTGTTCCTTCTTTCTTGTACTTCTCTTTCTCCTTCCAGATGTCACGGAGGCACTCCTGTTTAGCTTTCTAGGAATGCTAGTGCCGAGTGAAAGTTCATGGTAACTAAACCATTCCCACTTGTTCCCTTGTCCTCCTGCAATGACTGCCCGACAAAGTATACGGCATATTTCGGATTGCTCACCTGGTAGAGTGCTTCTCCCCACCCCCGTCCCCTTCCCACACTTGCGGTGAAAGTTCTAGAGACACAGCTTATAGGTTTTTCCCTAGAATATTAGCATTTGACTACGTGTTTAGGAAATGTAGCTAAAATTACGTCTTCCCTCGAGTGTCACAAAAAGGGGAGAGTGATCAGGAAAGAAATTGGTTGGAAAACCGTGTTAGGAATCATGTAACTCTTACCTAGTCATTCTGGCAGTTTTCCCTAATTCGTTATAAACGGTGCGCTTAATTTTGTGGTGCGAGCAATTTCAAATCATACTAATAAATATTAAGCAGTAAGTTTGTGTAGAGGTAGCACCACCACACATTTGTGATCTTGTGGAACTAGGTCCGCATTCAAACTGGATAACGATGCTTGAAATTTCCTGTTTTCCCCCTGGTGAAAAGCGGAACGATTTCTTCGGCAACGCCACGACAGAATCCGCCTGTCATTCTTGTCAAAAGCTGGGCTAGTGGTCCGTTGAAGCTAATAAAAACGTAGAACTAATGCCGTTCGTTACGTATCTAGTCTTATGACGCACATTAAAGCCGTTATCACTTATAAAACTACGAGACACACAATGAAAACCGTTATTTCAGACTCATCTAGACGTGAACATTAAATTGCTGTTGATTACTCCTTATCTAGCCACCAGCCAGTGAAATACTGTAAGCTCTTCCGCCCTTATCAATAAATCACGGGATTGTCTACGGCAAACCTTAGTGAGAGTAGAGCCAGATCTTAATGCATTGTCGGCTAACTCAGACGTGGGTCACACGGCCCATGTTTCTAAAAGTGTCCTAATTCTCTGAATTTTTTGTTATGGATATTTACTCAGAGTTCTGACCCACTGCCACCCTTCGAGAATAATTGCATCCTTTACTATTCGTCTTTTGTTTTCCGTTGCATCCCTTGACGTTCACTGAACAACTTCTGGACCCAGAGTTCTCCTATACGTCCCGTGTATTGACAGATTTTTCCATTATAAGTCAATATTTTTGTTTATCCTTAATTAGTTTCTATAATGTCAGGCTGTTATTTACAAACCATGAATAATACAGTTAGTGGCAACTCACGAACTTCCATACACAATTTGTTTTTGGCCCCTAGAGCTGTTTGTAGTTGATAAAAGTGTTTGTAGTTGATAAAAGCTAATTCTGCCCTGTCAGCTGATTTCGGCGTGTGACAGTGTCATTTGCTTTCTGAAATATCCGAAGACCGAAATACGAATTTCACCTTCAAAAAGCTATTGCTCCACCCAGGCGGCGCAAGGTAAGCGTAATAGCGAAAATACTGGTATTCATTGTCGTATGTTGACAGCCTAACTACTTCATTTAGTCACTGTTCTGTTGTTGCTCAATATTCTTCTTCAAAAGGATCTGGAACAAATCTTTTTAGGCGTAATCATTTTTTGCAACAAGTGCATTTAGTATATTTGTACCCCAGTTATATCTGTTAATGTATCTCCAGTTACTGGCACACAATGGCTCTCATCACAGCTTGGAGTTTCCGTGGGAAAACACCTGATATCCCCCCCTTTGGGTCTGGGGGTTCGAATAGGCCCGAGGTATTCCTGCCTGTTGTAAGAGGCGACTAAAAGGTGTCTCACACGTTTCGGCCTTTACGTGATGGTCCCCTGTCGGGTTTGACCTCCATCTTTCTAAATTTTCCCGTTGAGCGAGCCAATTGGGGCAGGGCGCCTTGCATGCTGCATTGTGTCCATCGTGCATTGAGATCTTTAGCCCACTTTCTCGTCGTCACATTGCAGTCCCGCTCATTCTCCATCTCTTGTGCGAGGACATCTTCCTGGGTGCGTTTTCCACCATGCTCTATTCAGTGTAGCTTTCTGCGCCGACGATGACCATGGACTTCTTAGCACCTCACATCCAATACAGTAGCCAGTCCATTGTGATGGGGCCACCATGTACACTGTTGGTTGTAGCCCTCTGACAACACAGAGGTCGCTCTGCTGATGCCTGCGCCGTTAACTCCCCATGTATGCCATGGAGTAGATGCCCATCTCCCTCGGGCATCGGGACTCGTAACAATGGCCATCCTGCCAGGTGGCCCTTGCTGAGGCTGGGTGGCACCTGTGGAGAGGTCCCCTGGTCGGAGTGGGTGGCATCAGGGCAGATGACACACAATGAAGCGTAGTACATCATCTCTTGCTGGTGGTCCGCCACCAGCAGTCTCTAAGCAGGCAAAGACTAACTTCAGTTGTAAGAAATATGACCCCAAATCGTTCCCCTCCCTGGCCACACCATGTGAGGAACGCCAGGCTAAGGATGGCAGTGAAGCTTATTTGCCCTGTTACCTCGTATGTACGAGAGATGATGGGGAATCTTTCATGAACATGAAGCCTTAGTTTTTGTGGAGCATTTGGAGGACAGGTTTGGGGAGGTGGAGGCTTGTCCCAAATGCCTCTGGGTCAGTCTTGATAGAAACAGCATCCTCTGCCCAGTCGCGGGCATTACACGCTTGTGACAAGTTGGGGGATGTTTCTGTTACCATCACGCCCCATGAGAGCTTAAATATGGTCCAGAGAATTATATTCCACAGGGACCTTCTTTTGCAGTCTGAGGACGAGCTGCGCGTCAATTTAGAGTGACGAAGTGTTCATTTCGTCTTGCGCGTCCATGGGGGTCCGAGGGATAATCAGGTTGCCACCAGTGCCTTCATCTAGGCCTTTGTGGGTTACACATTGCCCGAGAAGGTCAAGGTGATGGTCTACCACTGTGACATCAAGCCATATATCTCTCCCCCTATGTGGTGCTTTAAGTGTTGGAAGTTTGGCCGTATGTCTTCCTGCTGTATTTCCAGTGTCACATGTCGAGATTGTGGACATCCATCACATCCCAATACTACAAGCGTCCCGCCTCCCATATGTGTCAACTGCGAAGAGCATCATTAACCATGCTCGCCAGATTGCAGGATTTTACAGAAAAAGAGGAAAATCATGGAAATATAAGACTCTGGACTGACTGACCTACATTGAGGCTAAGAGAAAATTTGACTGCCGACATCCTGTGGCTATGACCTCATCTTACACCGCCGCTATGAGAACAGTCGTCACCCCCATCAGTTCCTTTCATTCCTGTCACCTCTCAGAACAAGAAGACTACACCTGCCCCTTTGATAGTGGGGGGCACTTCCCTCCCTGTTGCTCCTGCAGCACCTACCTTGGGAGCAACACCCCCCCCCCCTCCCAATCATCAGGGATATCAGTCCCCACTTATGAGCCAGAGAAGCGTATGTCTTCTTCAGCTCCTCTCGCTAGAAAGGGGTCCCTTGGGTCACTCCCATCCCAGGTTTCTGCTAGTGGGAAAGATGACACCCACCAGTGGCTGAAGAGCCCAAAAGCAGATGGTCTTAGGGCTTCACACTCATCCTCAGTCCCAAAGACTGAATCAGTGAAGTCCTCCCAGCCAGGGAAACCCAAGGAGCAGCGAGAGAAATCCAAAAATAAGGACCTAAAGACCAAGGGAATTGCGGTGGCACCCACACCACCGCTACCGACAAGCTCTGTCTCTACAGATGAGGTGGAGATTCTGGCATCCATTGAGGACCTAGATCTCTGGACCCTCAGACACAATGGATGTAGACTGCTCAGGCAAAAAGTGGGTGGCAGCAGGTGACCCTAGGGCGTAAACTGCCTCATTGAATGTTCCATGCCTTCCCAGTCTCACGATGATGTCATCCTCCAGTGGAATTGCGGCGGTTTTTTCCACCGCCTGGCTGAGCTATGGCAACTGTTAAGCTTTACACCTGCTTTCTGCATTGCCCTCCAGGAAACCTGGTTCCTGGCAATGTGGACCCCTGCCCTCCGCAGCTGTAAGGGATATTGCAGGAACCGTAGTAACTGTAATAAGTGTCAGGTGGAGTTTGCGTTTATGTCGTAAACTCAGTCTGTAGTGAGACTGTGCCCCTTCAAACCTCTCTTGAAGCTGTGGCTGTCAGGATAAGGATGGCACAGGAAATAACTGTCTGCAATGTATATCTTGCTCCAGATGGTGCAGTATCCCTGAATGTATGAACTGCACTGATTAATCAACTCCCTAAACCTTTCCTACTTTTGGGAGATTGTAACGCCCATAACCCCTTGTGGGGTGGCACTGTGCTTACTGGCCAAGGCAGAGATTTCGAAACTTTGCTGTCTCAGTTCGACCTCTGCCTCTTAAATAACTGGGGCCGCCACACATTTCAGTGTGGCTCATGGTAGTTACTCGGCCATTGATTTATCAATTTGCAGTCCAGGACTTCTCCCATCTATCCACTGGAGAGCACATGACAACCTGTGTGGTAGTGACCACTTCCCCATCTTCCTGTCACTGCCCTGGCGTGAGGCCCAAAGACGCCTGCCCAGATGGGCTTTAAACAAGGTGGACTGGGAAACTTTCACCTCTGCTGTCACCGTTGAATATCCCCCACACAGTAACATCGCTGTGATGATTGAGCAGGTGACTACAACAATCGTTTCTGTGGCAGAAAACACGATCCCTCGCTCTTTAGGGTGCCCCCAGCGAAAGGTGGTGGTCGCCGGAAGTCGCTGAAGCAATTAAGGAGTGTCGGCGAGCTCTACACCTCATAGCCTGGAGCACCTCATAGCCTTTAAACAGTTCCGTGCCCTCGTTCGCCAACTTATCAAACAAGGGAAGCAGGAGTGTTGGAAGAGATATGTCTCGACCATTGGGTGCCATACGTCACCTTCCCAAGTCTGGGCAAAGATCAAACGTGTTTTCGGGTACCAGGCTCCAACAGGTGTTCCTGGTGTTAACATAAATGGCGTGTTATCTACCAACGCAAACACTATTGCCGAGCACTTTGCTGAGCACTATGCTCGAGCCTCTGCGTCGGAGAATTACTCCCCAGCTTTTCGCACTCTCAAACGGCGGCTGGAAGGGAAAGTCCTCTCGTTCACTACATGCCACAGTGCATCCTATAACGCCCCATTTACAGAGTGGGAGCTCCTCAGTGCCTTTGCACATTGCACCGACACAGCTCCTGGGCCAGATCGGATCCACAGTCAGATGATTAAACATCTCTCATCTGACTACAAGCGACATCTCGAAAAAAATGGTTCAAATGGCTCTGAGCACTATGGGACTCAACTGCTGAGGTCATTAGTCCCCTAGAACTTAGAACTAGTTAAACCTAACTAACCTAAGGACATCACAAACATCCATGCCCGAGGCAGGATTCGAACCTGCGACCGTAGCGGTCTTGCGGTTCCAGACTGCAGCGCCTTTAACCGCACGGCCACTTCGGCCGGCGCGACATCTCCTCGTCATCTTCAACCAGATCTGGTGCGATGGCGTCTTTCCATCGCAGTGGCATGAGAGCACCATTATCGCGGTGCTAAAGCCCGGTAAAAACGAGCTTGATGTGGATAGCTATCGTTCCATCAGCCTCACGAACGTTCTTTGTAAGCTGCTGGAACGTATGGTGTGTCGGCGGTTGTGTTGGGTCCTGGAGTCACGTGGCCTATGGGCTACATGTCAGGGCGGCTTCCGCCAGGGTCACACTACCACTGATAATCTTGTGTCCCTCGATTCTGCCATCCAAACAGCCTTCTACAGACGCCAACACCTGGTTGCCGTCTTTCTTGATTTACTAAGAACGTATCACACCAACTGGCGACATCATATCCTTGCACATTATGCTAGTCGGGTCTCCAAGGCCCGCTCCCGATTTTTGTCCAAAATTTCCGTTTGCTTCATACTTTCTGCCTCCCAAAGTTCCCCCCATATCCGGGAGAATGGGGTCCTGCAGGGCGCTGTATTGAGTGTCTCTCTTTTTTTAGTGGCCATTAATGGTCTAGCAGCAGGTTAAGGCCGTCCGTCTGTATGCGGACGACTTCTGCATTTCGTACTGTTCCACCAGTACTGGCGTTGCTGAGCGACATGTAGAGAGAGCCATCCACAAGGCGCCGTCATGGGCTCTAGCCCACGGTTTCCAGTTTTCGGCCGCAAAGTCGTGCACTTCTGTCGGCGGCGTACTGTTCATCCAGAACCAGAAAATTAATGACGATCCACTCACTGTAGTGGAGGCATATCGATTCTTAGGACTGGTTTTCGACGCCCAATTGATTTGGCTTCCCCACCTTCGTCAACTTAAGTGGAAGTGCTGGCAAGACCTCAATGCTCTCCTCTGCCTGAACAACACCAACTGGACAGCAGATCGCTCTACACTGCTGCAGCTCTACGGAGCCCTTGTTCAATCCCGCCTTCACTATGGGAGTCTGGTTTATGGTTCGGCGGCGCCCTCAGCTTTGCGTTTACTCGACCCAGTGCACCACTGTGGCGTTCGCCTAGCGACAGGAGCTATTAGGACGGGTCCGGTGACCAGCGTCCTGGTGGAGGCCAGAGTCCCTCCATTGCAGTTTAGGTGTGCACAACTGTTGGCCAGTTACGTTGCATACGTTCGTAGTTCTCCTGCGGATGTAAATTACCGTCTCCTTTTCCCACCGACGGCAGTTCATCCCCCGCATCAGCAGCCCAGGTCAGGGCTTCCAATTGCAGTTCATGTCCGATCCCTTCTTTCCGAACTGGAGTCCTTTCCTTTGCCACCTATACTTAAGGTCCATTCACGTACACCTCTACGGTATACACCTAGGCCGCTGCATCGCCTGGACGTTTCACAAGGCCCAAAGGACTCAGTTAATCCCGCGGCTCTCCACTGCCACTTCCTCTCGATTCTTGACATGTGGTGGGGCCACAAAGTGGCTTACACCGACGGCTCGATGGGTGATGCTCACGTCGGCTTCGCGTATGTCCATGGAGGACATATTGAACAACATTCCTTTCCCGAGGGCTACAGTGTTTTCGCTGCCGAAGTTGTGGCTAAATCTCGTGCTCTTGAGCACATACATTCATGCCCTGGGGAGTCGTTTCTTCTGTGTAGTGACCCCTTGAGCAGCCTACAAGCTACCGATTAGTGATATCCTCGTTATCCTTTGGTAGCGACCATCCAGGAGTCCATCTATGCCTGGAACGGTCCAGTCGTTCAGTGGTGTTTGTCTGGACCCCAGGTCACGTCGGAATCCCAGACAATGAACTTTCCGACAGGCTGGCCAAACAGGCTACGCGGAAACCGCTTATGGAGATCGGCTTCTCTGCAACTGACCTGTGTTCAGATTTTGCGGCTTTGGGAGACGAAATGGAATAACCTCAGCACGCACAACAAACTGCGTTACTTTAAGGAGACTACGAATGTGTGGCAGTCCCCCATGCGGGCCTCTCGCAGGGACTGTGTGGTTCTCTGCCGGCTCCACATTGGCCACGCTTGGGTGACACACGGCTACCTCCTGCGCCGTGTTGACCCACCTCAGTGTCGGTGCGGCACCTGGCTGGCAGTGGCCCATATCTTGGTGAGCTGTCATTCTTTGGCTGCCCTGCTCTTCAGTTACCGGACTCGCTGTCATTAATTTTAGCTGACAACGCCTCATCGGCTAATTTAGTTTTACGTTTTATACGTGATGGTGGGATTTATCATCCTATATAAGTTTTAGCGAATGTCCTTTTTTCTCTTTGTGTCCTCCACTCTAAAGGCTTTAGGGTGGATGTTTTAATGTGTCGCAGAGTGGCTGGATTTTCCTTTTTATTCTCGTGGTCGGCCAGCCACGGTCATGTTCTCTCTTGTTTTTACCCCTTCTACCTGTTTCTTGCTTCTCTCTGTGGATTTATTTTCCTTTTTTTCGTTCTTCTGGTTCTTCTTTTCTCTTGTTATTGTGCTGTACGTCTCCTTTCTTTTCTTCTTTCCCTTGTTTTATTATTTTACCGGGAACAACGGACCGATGACCTTGCAGTTTGGTCCCTTTCCCCCATCCCCTCTTTTAAACCAACCAACCAACCAAACACCTGATAAAACAACTCTTGGATCGGGAGTTAAGGAATGTACAATAGGACGCAGGAAGATGGAATGAGATTTGCGGAATACCTTTCAACACTAAGAAAAAACTAAGAAGCTTTAATTCGTCGTAGGAGAAGAGAAAAACTAGACGCATAGGTCTCAAAGCACCGGGTATGTATCTACTGCATTATTCTAGGGGAAAACAAACCGGAATCAAGCTTCCTCGTCACAGATAAACGTCAGCAGGCCTAGTGGTCGAAGCAGTATACACCCACTGTGGTTGTGTGAGAGCTCTAGCAAGGACAGTGAAACCTCCTGCTGTTTTTAGAGTGCAACCACGACATAAACAAGGAGACAGTATACTGTTTTGTGATTTCTTTGATCAGAGGGGGCGTAACCGGTGCGAATTCACAGGCAGGTGGCGGGGTAATACTGGTATGTGGAAAGAAAGAAAGGGAATCAACTCAACTGGTGCGGTTACCTCGAACAAATTAAAGAGGAGGGAAAACAGTAACATTCTAGGAATCTTAGTTGTCCAGCGTACAGGAGTACGTTATTAAAGTGGGTGTTTTGATTACGATGGCCTTTGGTAAGAATCTCTGAAGCGTCGATCGTTTTTGGAAATCAACCGTGGATCAGCATTTGGCGTAGCCCATAACGACTTCTGACACCTGAGGTTCTGGAATCCCAGTACCATTACTTAAGTATTTAAATAATAGTTGATTGATTCCACTCTGATTCTCCGAGGGTACGAAGAGCAGCAATGTGGGGTGAATTATTGTTGGGTGACGAGGCATGTATTTATGGTTACGACCCGGAGAGTGTACTGGGGACACCAGAGCATTGCTCCAGGAAAACGTTATTTTAGGACATAGCATGTTCTATATTTCTGCACTTTTCAAGGGCATTAGGAAAAAAAACTGACTGTGAAAGTCACAGTGCTTGCTACACGATTGACACTGAACCAGTAATTCTCAAGAAGTTAAAGAAAGGTATATAAAAAGAATTGTTAATCGTATCAAAGTGCTTTCTAACATAGCGGCTGTCGCTGTTTGTAGGCTAGTTTACAATGTGTCTCATTCTTCGTCCAACACAGATTTAGTTGTTCGCGCTATTTCATTATTGCGCGCTATTTCATTATCGGTGCATTGAAAGAGGCGTTGTGCGGTAATAGATTCGCTTCAGAAGACGAAATTCAGGAGGCGATAGAGGCAAAGTTTCAAAAGCAAACGAAAACGTTTTATGCACGCATACAAAAGCTCATTAACAAACAGATACGTTGTCTCCCAAGCTGTCTGAAACATCTATTTCATTCCCGTTTGATTCTCTGGAGAACACCTAACTCTAAATACGTCTTTACCGTTGCACCAGAGTTACAGCCATTGGGCTGAACTAATTTCTCTTTACTATATTGCACAATAGAATTAAAGGGCCACTTTTTCGAGACCCCTTAATTGACTCCCAAGGCGACCCATAAGTATGAAATTTGGCTCAAAGGTGCCTACAAGCTTCCTCTGTAATGGTGTAAAAGCACGGCGTCCTAGGACGTCACCTTTGGCCTCGGCGACGCTTCAAACAACAAGATGTCTACGCATCCGAAAGGAAGAGCCATAGCTCGGAAGTTCATGTGAGCTGTAAGGCGGGTTAATGAATCAATTGGGCACCAAATTTCACCACAATTGTGCCCAACGCCAACGTGGACGTGTCACAAGAAGAGGAGGTAGTCCCAACCCCTCTTATCCACATTTCAATCATTCTTTTGACGTCTCTGCGCTGGAGGTCAAAAGCTAAACACCCAGCGTGGAAATCACGCGGTTTTCTTATCGTGGCCGAGGAACACATTTCAGACACACAGCTGCTCAGCCGGCCGTTGTGGCCGAGCGGTTCTAGGCGCTTCAGTCCGGAACCGCGCTGCTACTACGGTCGCAGGTTCGAATCCTGCATCGGGCATGGATGTGTGGTGTCCTTCAGTTCTAAGTCTAGGGGACTGATGACCTCAGATGTTAAGCCCCATAGTGTTGAGAGCCATTTGAACCATTTGAACAGTCGCTCAGAATCGACAGAAAAATTCTCAGGAAATGGCATAAAGGACTACTGTGAAGCCACCCCTTTCCCTGGGGCGTTGATTCCCACACATTTTGGGGTTCGCAGTGCGATGAGC
This sequence comes from Schistocerca nitens, assembly GCF_023898315.1. Lineage (NCBI taxonomy): Eukaryota > Metazoa > Arthropoda > Insecta > Orthoptera > Acrididae > Schistocerca > Schistocerca nitens. The sequence continues at coordinate 611,724,380 of NC_064615.1, forward strand.
GACAGGAAGATGTTTTTGACAACCTTTGACACTGCTGACAGTCTCCAAGGACATTGTGGGGCTGTATCCCCATTGACTGTGATCACAGATGTTTGGTGTGCGGCGTGACCGCAATTTTTGCTCACGTACACAGGGTGGAGCCACTTGAGACCATTTCAAGCCACCCGATGAAATTTTAACGTGATATGAAGCAGTAAAGGGTACTTATGCTTTTTCAACCCTCCTGGTTTCCTCCCTCCTGTGGCGTGGTCACACGGGAGTGCGACACTAACACGTGTGTGACTGAAACTGCAGAAGGTCCCTCTAACACCCACAAGTTCGGCAACACCCTCGGTGCCACTCACGCACCTTTGTTGAGCACGCTGGAAATGTGCCTTCAGAAATTTCGACACCAAATCAGCCTGGCGGCTGCTCTATTCACTGAGGGTTAGGCAACCACTTACACACCTCTTGGGTGGGGTTTGCCTACCTTGGCACGAAGCATGTCTTACCTACATTATTCCGTGAAGTACTGAATTTTCAAGTGTTAACAGACTTTTAGGTCACCTTGTACTTCTAGCATCTGCACATTCTAGGTGTCAGGTGACACATCATTTGAAACTAACATTCCTCGGAAGACGGACCAGCAGAAACGTCACGTTTATTGGCCACTACGGTCACCACCCGACGAATTGATCGTTCGGGTGCTGCTTTCATAAAAGAACGCCAAGACGACCTCGGAAGAGCTTCACGTGGTTGTGAAGACAATTCAAAAATGCACTGAAGTGTGAGGAGAAATTTATGAAATTCAGATTTGATTTTAATGCCTTCGCTTTTGACATATTCTCAGTATTTGTTTTTGGGTTACATTGTAACTAACATAAAAATAGAACACATGTTACATGGAATATTTTATTCGAATTAGTTATTCTAACACCGCTTAAAATATTTGCTATCCCTCCTGAAACATCTTGCATGTGGTCATTCCAGTTTAGATTCCTCCGGATTGTTACTGGTAGGTATTTCACGACTGTTTCCAATGATATGTCGCCAGTAGTGTAATAGCACAATAGAGGATTTCCTTACCTGCTTATTTGCGACACATTACAGTTATTTACACTGAGGAAGTCCTGAATCCAATTATAAATCTAATCCGATACTCGGTAAGCTCGTATTTCGTTCATTAAACGACACTGCAGAACTGCGTCAAATACCTTCCTGTGGAACTCATAGACTCATACCGTACTTCAAGAACAAATCAATGAAATGTACTTTTGACGAGGTGAATACTGGACTAATTACTCAAATGAAACCACGACAGTTTGCAACCTTTCCATCTAAGCTCGAATTCCAAGAACGTGCACGTCTCCCTAGTCGACTTTTTCATCCGTTCCAGCACAGTCAAGATTGTAGGAAACAGCGCATGCAGTGGCCGTAGTTTCGCCCTCGATGCTCGCTGCACTGGAGGTTGTGGAACTCGTTACGCTTTCAGCACCCGTCACGTGGCCAGAGCCTCCTGTTCATCTTCGTTCTGGTAGCGACTCACCCATTCACAGTAAGCATTCCGGATTAGAAGAGTGCAGCTGTGTGTTTTCCTAAGGTAGATGCTAACAGAATCATTAGTTGCGTCTAGAGGTACCTCTCCATCTCGTATCTAAGTTGCTAATCCTCCATGGCTCATTGTAGTTACACATGCAACGGTACAGTGAGTAATGGCGAGATAAAAAAATAAATAATACAGATCGACAAATTTTAACTTTTTGCGTGGGGTTGGCATGAAAAAAGGAATTTCTGAGTAAATCTATTGCACTGATCACGAATCTGAAGCCTGTTTCTTTACAGCATGTCAGATTTTCGCATCATCATCATCATCATCCATATCTGTACCCTATGAAATCTGAAAGCAGTTACCACAAGATGGAGTCCAAATGGAACAATAAAAAGATAAAGGAAAGTAATGCGTGAGATATATGAATTAGAAGAAGCAAAGACGTACCCAGCGGAGATATTAGTTCCGTTTACATTTGCCCGTGAATTAACCCTTGGTAGCCAGCATTTTGTGTGTCACCTCTCCTTCACGTGTGATACACAAGCAGTAGTCGGACACCATGTTTATTCCCCTGTGACCGTGATAAAGATGTTCCAGCGTTTAAGTTCCTGATAGAAACATTCACCGTGTTCTTCAAATTTATCAGCCTAATTGTCCTGAAAATTGTCTAGGTGTGGCATTAGATAATGTAGTTTTAGGAAGACCTTACATCCTGTCTGGTTAAACGACTGTGGCATATCTTCTACTGTTTCCTTGTAATCCGGCTGCCTATTTTGGCCAAGGCAACGATGCACAACAATTTTTAAACTTCTCCAAGCTTGCTGTTCTATTTCCGTCATTGTACTTTCAAAGTGCTCATCAGACATCAGCTTACATCTATCTGGACAACAAATACCCCTTCTTTCAACTTTGCAGCCAACGGATTTCGGAATTGCCTACACAGACATTGGAAACAGTTCCCTGTTTCGTCCAAAGCTTTCACATACTGCTTCATCAGTCATAATTTCGTGTGCAGTGGAGGCAATAAAATGTATCTGCATTATTAATCAAATGCTCTTTTACAATGTTCATCAATCTCTCTATCAGCTTTTTGTTGTTAGGCCACTCTCTCCTATTCCAGTGCTTATGGTATCCTCCACTGTCCCATTCACACATACAGCAAGGCAGCTTGATGTACCACTTTTGCCGGCTGAGAAGAATGCCAGTCACTTTAAAGCACGGGCGGCCAAGACTTCATCTTGACAACCGTGCCCTGGCAGGAGTGCCATAGCACTCAGCCTCGCTGCACACCTCCCTCACCGCCACAACACGATGTCAGAGTGCGAAGAGGGGAAGAATGGGAAACTGCCTTTAAATGGCAGTGCAGCTTCACTGCATACGACTTGGTTTTTATATGTCACATTCCTCAAAAACATAGGTCAAAAAAACAAACAAATATTCAGTATCATTTAATTATTTTTGCCCCGTTGAAGACATACTATAATTTTTATCTGGTACTGCAAACTGTCACAGACAATTTCATAGGTTTTTGCACTCATGTTGCCACATAATCGTGACTTATTTAGTTTCATAATTGAAAAAAAGATCGTTCACACATATATATTGATCGAAATACTGTAGTACGTTTACAACCTCATTATGGAGACGTGGAAACTCTACCTGAGGAAAGCAATGTAGATGTCCTAAACAGTTTTAACGCACATGGATTTGTCTTTAAAATGGGAATTACCTTGCAGATCAATCAGTTATATCTGCATGTGCACAGGGGCGATTTCAACTGACATGGCAAACGGTCTCGAAAACGGGTGTAAGACTGGCGTTGCGCTGAAAACGTTTAGGAAACTATCATTATAATTCTATCAAGGCCGCAACGAATTCTCCACACTTCTCGTTATCTTTAGCGACAGTGAGCTTAGGGAACTGACTGTTTCTCAGAATGTGTCCCTTGTACTGCGCAGTATTCTTTTGGAGTGCATCCCCATCACCTGAGAAATAAGTTGTTTCTCACCTTACAATAACTTACTTTGGCAGTGTGGAGTCGAGTCCATTTAAAATGCAAGGCCTGCAGTCAATCCCGCATGTTCTCAAAAATGGTTCAAATGGCTCTGAGCACTATGGGACTTAACATCTGTGGTCATCAGTTCCCTAGAACTTAGAACTACTTAAACCTAACTAACCTAAGGACATCACACACATCCATGTCCGAGGCAGGATTCGTACCTGCGACCGTAGCGGTCACGCGGTTCCAGACTGAAGCGCCTAGAATCGCACGGCCACACCGGGCGGCTCCCGCATGTTCTAATTTTAGCTTCTGCCCTTCATTTCTCTTCACAAATTAAAGAATAGCGAGTTTTAAATCGAAGAATCGTTCCTGTCATGCCCATTAACTTAGCCAACGTGCTACTCAGGAATATATAAAGTGTCCATACTCTTTGTTCAGTCCCATCGAAAATTGTTGCAACTGACAGTAGAATAATGTATCCGGCTTCAGAAATCTTACTGTTCGTACCAAAGAACTCTTACTGGTCATACCACCAATTTCTTCACATGCTGCATGCTTGCAAATTTAGACAAAGAACGCTTCTTGATGTACAGAATAATGAATCCAGTCTGTCGATCGTTGTAATTTTTCGCTCGTTCATTGTCAAGTAAATTCTTTCTGAATTGTACCGTAATGTCGTTCCATAGCAAATTTGCAGTATCTGTCTCTATGCGGCTGCGTAATATATACTGAGAATTCTCATTTCTCTCTTCTGTCATTCCCATTCATTTATAAAGGCTTGGGACGATAGATCGTTAGCCTGCGCCTATTTGTGTGAACAGCCACGGGACCTGTGAACGTCCTTCGTACCATGAACAAATAGCAAAGCGTAAACAGCCATCCTGTCGAACTGAAGAGAGTTGCGACGACCGAAAAATTCACACAGCCGTACTAAATAAAATATGACGCCGTAACGGCTACTTCCCGGGAAGAACCGAGCAAAGCGGAGACAGGCCGAGCCTCGGCTCGCACACACGGCCCACGTGAAATTTGGCACGCCATGGCTGGCCATTACTTAAAGTTTTCACATGCAAGCCACTAGTGTTCTTCATATGTCACATTTTGAGAGAGTACTTTCGTGGTAGTGTACGGGCCTTTTAAGTGTACCAAATACGAAGCTAGAATTGATGCTAGCTAATTTCCAATATGTAGCAATACTGCTTTCAAATCTATACATAATCTCCATTGGTTAGTGTCGTACTTTTGATCTCCCACTTTCATCACTAATCCGGCGATGTCTTTGCAGAACATTATTAAACAATCTTCGACAAAAAATTCCTTAGTGTTTCTATCATGATTCCTCTACACTGAATATGAAGTACTATGTGCAAGTAAACTATTTTCCCTGAGACATGACCCCTGAAGTTGTGTTGCATCTTTTGAGAGTCCCAGGCCCTTCACAAAATTGTTTAGTTCTGTTTGGGTAAGAGATTTTGGGTTACTATTAATACCACACTCGGAATACTTTCATGATGTGCCTCGAATTCAGAGACTTCAGATGTATGCATTAATGATGTTGGAGAGGGGATCAGCAGCTCTGGACCGTGAGCAACATCACCGAATCTAAGTTCAGATGCAAGATTTCGTTCATGTTTCTTTTGTTATATTGCGCTGCTTTCGTCACACAGTTGTAACAGAGATGTGATTCCTCTGTTTGCTCTGAGAATACTGAAGTTCAGACACTTACTTGTACCATCACTCCACTTCCTTAATTGTTCCAGCGATGTTTAACACACTATGTGCAGAGCAAATGATTTTTTCTGATCTCCAAGCTTTGTGCTGAAATAAGCAAGCTATGATTTCCCCACAAATTCTGTTATTTGCCAATGTATTGTACGTGTCACATAATGTATCTGAGCTATTTGCACACTGCCTTCCCAACATTTCGATCACAGCTTCAATGATATAACACCACTCACAACAATGTGCGTAGACACCTTCTTCTAGTCCTCACACCCACTCAGCTGTTGATTTCTGCAGCGATAATGGAACTTCAGCTTTGAAGTTCATCTTCCCTGTCTGCTTCACCATCCAACAGGCAAACAATGTTGCCACATTTATCTAAAATATTCTCCTAAACTCTCATTTGTATAAATTACTCTCAATAGTAAATAGCCTGCAGTAGGTTGGAAGGACAGGTAGTTGTGAAGAGAAAAGTGAGGGATATAGAAGGAAACTGATCTTATTTTCATGTTTGAGACTGCCAAATTAGTAAAGAACACCACTTACTTTGTGAACACCAGAACCCGTGTTGACTTGTGTAATGAAATAAGAAAACAGACACAGAATTACATTGAACAGCTTATTCTGTGAACCTTTTTTTGAGTAGGCTTACATTTAAATTCATGTAAATTATTTTTCTTTAGAATTATGCATATGGTAATCTTTTTTCCATGTGATGTTGCTTCCCCATTTAATACAGTGTTATTTTGGGCTGATGGATAATACCTTCAGCTGCTAATGCGAAAGTATCAAGTTCACTCCATGCCTTTCTTAATATTTTTAAAATAAAAAGAGAAACTATAAGGTGGAACTGATACTGAGACCTTCTGACTCTAATTATCTGAATGATGTTGTGCAAGACACAGTTGCAGAAGGTCTAGCATTTCTATTACCATTGTGAATGGAGAAGCCTGTTACACAACCTTGTTGTTCATGTTGTGTGTTAATGACTTGGCAGATAATATTAACAGTAGCCTCAGAAATTTTGCTGATGATGCAGTTATCAATATTGAAGTGCTGTCTGAAAAATTCTACAGAAATATTCAATATGAGCTAGATTTCCAAGTGGTATGAAGACTCACAATGTGCTTTAAGCATACATGTAAAATTATGCACTACACAAATTGAAGAAAAAAAAAGTGTTAGCCTACGCCTACAATATCAGTGAGTCGCAGTTAGAATCAATCAACTCATACAAATACCCGAGTGTAACAACTCTTAGGGACATGAAATGAAATGATCACACAGGCTAAATCACAGGTAAGAGGTCGGCGGAAGGTGCACATGCCCGTCGACCTGGGACCGGACCGCAGCGACGCACGGATGCACGCCAAGACCGTATGATCCTACGCAGTGCCGTAGGGGACCGCACCGCCACTTCCCAGCAAATTAGGGATACTGTTGCTCCTGGGGTATCGGCGAGGACCATTCGCAACCGTCTCCATGAAGCTGGGCTACGGTCCCGCACACCGTTAGGCCGTCTTCCGCTCACGCCCCAACATCGTGCAGCCCGCCTCCAGTGGTGTCGCGACAGGTGTGAATGGAGGGACGAATGGAGACGTGTCGTCTTCAGCGATGAGAGTCGCTTCTGCCTTGGTGCCAATGATGGTCGTATGCGTGTTTGGCGCCGTGCAGGTGAGCGCCACAATCAGGACCGCATACGACCGAGGCACACAGGGCCAACACCCGGCATCATGGTGTAGGGAGCGATCTCCTACACTGGCCGTACACCACTGGTGATCGTCGAGGGGACACTGAATAGTGCACGGTACATCCAAACCGTCATCGAACCCATCGTTCTACCATTCCTAGACCGGCGAGGGAACTTGCTGTTCCAACAGGACAATGCACGTCCGCATGTATCCCGTGCCACCCAATGTGCTCTAGAAGGTGTAAGTCAACTACCCTGGCCAGCAAGATCTCCGGATCTGTCCCCCATTGAGCATGTTTGGGACTGGATGAAGCGTCGTCTCACGCGGTCTGCACGTCCAGCACGAACGCTGGTCCAACTGCGGCGCCAGGTGGAAATGGCATGGCAAGCCGTTCCACAGGACTACATCCAGCATCTCTACGATCGTCTCCATGGGAGAATAGCAGCCTGCATTGCTGCGAAAGGTGGATATACACTGTACTAGTGCCGACATTGTGCATGCTCTGTTGCCTGTGTCTATGTGCCTGTGGTTCTGTCAGTGTGATCATGTGATGTATCTGACCCCAGGAATGTGTCAATAAAGTTTCCCCTTCCTGGGACAATGAATTCACGGTGTTCTTATTTCAATTTCCAGGAGTGTATATACATCTACATGATCATGATTCACAGTTAAGTGCCTGGCAGATGGTTCATCGAGCCATTTTCAAGATCTTTCTCTACCGTTCCGCTCTTGAGCAGCACGCGATAAAAATGAACACTTAAATCTTTCAGTGCAAACTCTGATTTCTGATATTTTATTGTGATGGTCATTTCTCCAACAAAGTACAAGGGTAAGTCAGTTATTATCTGCAAGGTAGTTATAAAATTTTCTTGTGATCAAACAAGAAACTTACAAGAACATGGTGTCAGAGGCTTTCTGGAAACCTGAAAATCAGCCTGGCTCTGTGAGCAAGGAGTCACCAACTCAGCGTGCACCTGAACATTGCAATCACAGATGGTGGAAATATGCACTAGACAGTTAATAAAACACAGAACTGTGCCAGATAAATACATAGACATGCTTGAGATATGACTGTGCCAGCCCATAGATAAAAATGGTACCCTCAAATGTGCTTGTGCATTAACAAAAGCTACCACTCAATTGACGGGCTAATATCTGCAAGTGGTTCTTCAAACACAAGACTCTATACAGAGAATAGTTGCCTGAATGGTCACACATCAGATGAATTCGCAGTTGCAAATAATGGCCATCGGCTGTACAATTGAGTGATGACAATGAAAATTTGTGCCGCACTGGGACTCGAACCTGGATTTCCCATTAATCATGAGTGGTCACCTTACCATTTGGCTATCTGTGTAGACCCAAACTTCCATATGTCATCAGCCATACGTACATTGTCAATTTTGCTTGATAGGTTCCCGGGAATTACGCCGCATAATATTGTAGAAACCGCACAATATTTCAGCGAGACAACTGCCCGCCATCTTCAGGTGCTACTGTCGCGTCGCTTTTTTTTTTCTTTATTGATTTTTAATTCCCCCCGAAGGGGGCGGGCTGGCAGCAGCTTACTACACTGCTCTACAGCCTTCGCGTCGCTGAGAAGCTCGCCAATTTATATGCTGGCTTTCTAGAACAGCGCAGGCGCCAGCGGGGCATAACGTCATCGAAGACCAATCGTAGACAGCGTCGAATACCAGAGCCCTCTGCTGGAGAAACGGGTCGCGGTCTGCGGAAGCGCGCCGCGGAGCGGGAAATGCGGCCGGGAGCGACGGACCCCGTTCGCGCGCGCGAGGTGTTGGCGCGCGATTTAAGCATCTGCGCTAAGGCTTCCCATCTGCGTGGCCACTTCCCCACCGCACAAGGAACTCCTTGAAAATCAGTCAGCTAATCTGTAGCCTGGTAAAGGAAGCCTTTGAATTGTCAAATTACTTAAGCAGTGCTGCGATATACCAATAATTTCAGAGTCAATATCTATAAGCAGTTCACTAACTTTATCTCTAATACCTCTTATATTTTGATGAAATATGCTTATTCCTTCTCTACTTGAAAATGTGATGTCCTCTGTAGGTGAGCCCTCAGTTAGAGGGACTTCCTTTAAGCAGGTTTACCTATCAGCTGACTTCAATCTAAAAAAGATGCAGCTCTAACACAGTCACTGCCATATCGTATTGAATGGTCACAGGTTTGCTTGAGTCACAGGATAATCTAATGAAAATGCTGAAAAATTTAAACTGCAGATGCCTGAACATATGTCTCAACTATCCTACAAAAGCATACTTACAAAACTTCAACAATCACTAATAAGTATCAAATCTAGAAATATATTGCAGGCCCTTATGTATCAGTCTTGTAGGGACTGCAACGACAAGATTATCTTATTACAATATGCACAGAAGTGCTTAAGCACTCACTCTTCCCACACTCCATATGTGAATGGGACGGCAAGAAGTCCATGTAACTTGCACAGTGGGAAGTGTCCTCTGCCATGCACTTCACAGTGGTTTGCAGAGTATGCATGTCAATGTTGAATGTGGTTTAGACCCTGCACTGAGATACTAGGTGACTGTTGTACACAAGATGGGCAAAAGACAAGATCTGAGAGCATTACAATCAGATTATTGTTGCAGAGCCATGAGATGCTTGTTCTTCAAAGTTATGCCAGGCTTTTCATAGAATAAGTGTCCAGAGTATACCCCAGATACAAATATTCAGATAAAACCTCTGATGCCAGTGAAATTTCACATATGGCTGATAGGTACGGCATCACTCGCAAGGATTCTGATAGTCTGCAATGTAGCTGTCCACATGGTGATTGAATTAAGGTCAAGAACAAAGTATGGAGCCTGTTATTGTGTTGTGGTCTTCAGTCCAGAGACTGGTTTGATGTAGCTCTCCATGCTACTTTATCCTGTGCAAGCTTCTTCATCTCCGAGTAAATACTGCAACCTTCATCCTTCTGAATCTGTGTAGCGTATTCACCTCTTGGTCTCCCTCTATGATTTTTACCCTCCATGCTTCCCTCAAATACTAAATTGGTGATCCCTTGGTGCCTCAGAATGTGTCCTACCAACTGATCCCTTATTTTAGTTAGGTTGTGCCACAAATTCCTCTTCTCCCCAATTCTATTCAGTACATCCTCATTAGTTAACCTGATCTACCCATCTAATCTTCAGCATTCTTTTGTAGCACCACATTTCGAAAGCTTCTATTCTTTTTTTGTCCAAACTATTTATTGTCCATGTTTCACTTCCATACATGTCTACACTCTATACAAATACTTTCAGAAAAGTCTTCCTGACACTTAAACCTATACTCAATGTTAACAAATTTATCTTCTTCAGAAAAATTTTCCTTGCCATAGCCAGACTACATTTATATCCTCTCTACTTCGACCATCATCAGTTATTTTGCTCCCTAAATAGCAAAACTCCTTTATTACTTTAACTGTCTCATTTCCCAATCTACTTCCCTCAGCATCACCTGATTTAATCTAACTGCATTCCATTATCCTCGTTTTGCTTATGTTGATGTTCATCTTACATCCACCTTTTGTGACACTGTCCATTCTGTTCAACTGCTCTTCCAGGTCCTTTGCTGTCTCTGACAGAATTACTATGTCATCAGCATACCTCAAAGTTTTTATTTCTTCTCCATGGATTTTAATTCCTGCTCCAAATTTTTATTTTGATTCCTTCACTGCTTCCTCAGTAGAGAGATTGAATAACATCAGGGATAAGCTGCAACCCTGTCTTACTCTCTTCTCAACCACTGCTTCCTTTTCATGCCCCTGACTCTTATCACTGCAGTCTGGTTTCTGTACAAATTGTAAATAGCCTTTCGCTCCCTGTATTTTACCCCTGCTGCCTTCATAGTTTGAAAGGGAACATTCCAGTCAACATTGTCAAAAGCTTTTTCTAAGTCTACAAATGCTAGAAACTTAGGTTTGCCAAATGCTAGAAACTTAGGTTTGCCTCTGCTTAATCTATCTTCTAAGATAAGTCATAGGGTCAGTATTACCTTGCGTTTTCCAATATTTCTACAGAACCCAAACTGATATTCCATGCGGTCAGATTCTAGCAGTTTTTCCATTCATCCATGAAGAATTCGTGTTAGTATTTTGCAGCCATGATTTATTAAACTGATAGTTCAGAAATTTTCACACCTGTCGACACCTGCCTTCTTTGGAATGGGAATTATCATATTGTTCTTGAAGTCTGAGGGTATTTCACCTGTCTCATACATCTTTCTAATCAGGTGGTAGAATTTTGTTGTGGCTGGCTCTCCCAGGCTATCAGCAGTTCTAATGGAATGTTGTCTACTCCTGGGGCCTTTTATTGACTTTGGTCTTTCAGTGCTTTGTCACATTCTTCACACAATATCATTCCTCCCATTTCACCTTCAACTACATCCTCTTCCAATTCTATAATATTGCCCTGAAGCACATCACCCTTATATAGACACTCTATATTCTCCTTCCACCTTTCTGCTCTTCCTTATTTGCTTAGGACTGGTTTTTCATCTGAGCTCTTGATATTCAAGACAGGTGGTTCTCTTTTCTGAAAAGGTCTCCTTAATTTTCTTCTGGGCAGTATCTATCTTACCCCTAGTGATATATGCCTCTACATCCATACATGTCCTCTTAGGACATTTGTCCTTGCTTAGCCATTTTACTCTTCATGTCGATCTCATTTTTGAGATGTTTGTGTTCCTTTTCGTCTGCATTTTTATATTGTCTCCTTTCAGCAATTAAATTCAATATCTCTTCAGTTACTCAAGGATTTCTACTAGCCCTCGTCTTTTTACCTACTTGGCCCTCTGCTGCCTTCACTATTTCATCACTCAAACATACCCATTCTTCTTGTACTGTATTTCTTTCCCCTGTATTTGTCAATCATTCCCTAATGCTCTCTCTGAAAATCTCTACAGTCCCTGGTTCTTTCGGTTTATCCAGATCCCATCTTGTTAAATTCCTACCTTTTTGCAGTTTCTTCAGTTTTAATGTACAGTTCATAAGCAATATATTATGGTCAGAGTCAACATCTGTCCTTGGAAATGTCTTACAATTTAAAACCTGGTTCCTAAATCTGTGTCTTACCATTATATAATCTGTCTGAAATCTTCCAGCATCTCCAGTCCTTTTCCATGTATACAACCTTCTTTCATGATTATTAAACCAAGTGTTAGCTATGATTAAGTTGTGCTCTGCACAAAATTCTAGCATGTGGCTTCCTCTTTCACTCCTTTTCCCCAGTCCATATTCACTTATTACTTTTCCTTCCTTTCCCTACTATCAAATTCCAGTCTCCCATGACTATTAAATTTTCATCTCCCTTAACTGTCTGAATGATTTCCAATCTCCTCCTCATCTGTGGGAGTAGTTGGAATATAAACTTGTACTACTGTGGTGGGTGTGGGCTTTGTGTCTATCTTGGCTACAATAATGCATTCACTATGCTGTTCATAATAGCTTATCCCTGCTCCTATTTTTTTTATTCATTATTAAACCTACTCCCCCAATACCCCTATTTGATTTTGTATTTATAACCCTGTATTCACCTGACCAGAAGTCTTGTTTCTCCAGCCACCGAACTTCACTAATCCCCACTATATCAAACTTTAATCTATCCATTTCCCATTTCAAATTTTCTAACCTACCCGCCCAATTAAGGGATCAGACATTCCACACTCCGATCCATAGAATGCCAGTTTTCTTTCTCCTGATAATGATGTCCTCCTGAGTAGTTCCCACCCAGAGATCTGAATGGGGGACTATATTACCACCAGAATATTTTACCCAAGAGGATGCCATCATCATTTAACCATACAGTAAAGCTGCTTGCCCTTTGGAAAAATTATGACTGTTGTTTCCCCCTTGCTTTCAGCCATTCGCAGTACCAGCACAGCCATTTTGGTTAATGTTACAATCCCAGATCAGTCAGTCATCCAGACTGTTGCCCCTGCAACTACTGAAAAGGCTGCTGCCCCTCTTCAGGAACCACACTTCTGTCTGGCCTCTCAACAGATACCGCTCCATTGTGGTTGCACCTAAGATGTGGCTATCTGTATCACTGAGGCATGCAATCCTCATGAACCATATTCAAAAAATCTCTTCACCTCGAGATACAAAGGTTGGTATCCTTGGTGACTGAATATGAGACATAAGCATGAATGCAGAAGTACCACTATTGCAAATGCATTTAATATGGCCACCAGGACACGGAATATGTTGGTATATGATGTCAGCAGATGAGTGTAAAATGTTGCATGAGGTAACGAATCTTCTGATGTAAGATAAAGTTTTTGCTCATGTAGGTGCATGGAACATTTTGCATCATTCTTATTGCCCTTCACAATATGTTTGTGTGGTGGTGTTGGTGATGATAATGATGATGATGATGATGATGATGATGATGATGATGATGATTTAGTATGGCATACTGGCTTGGTGCAGGTCTTTCAATTGGACGCCACTTCGGTAACTTGTGTGTCCTTAACCTACCCCAGTTGTCCAACCTACAGTTTAACATGGGATCCGAACCACATGCCATTTCTGGCAGTTCCTCACATCACTGAGATGTGAAGGCTACGTTAAAACGTAGACTGAAAAATCCAAGGTTCAACTGAGATTCAGTAGTGTGACCCCTTGGTGTCCAGTCAAGTGCTTTTCTGCTGGATTATCAGTTCTAACATTTGTGTGATTTTAATGCTCAACAGTAATTTTACTACCTTGCTCCATAGGAATTTTGATTCAGCAAGACAATGTATCATCCAGCAACTTGTGGCTTGTGGTGGTCATGCATCTTGAGAGGCTATTTGCACCTCAATCCAGATTCAATTCCCTTTGTAAAGATAAGTTGCTGAGAAGTGGTAATTGTTGATTGTAGCTCATCATTGCTGTGTCTTGTGTACTATGTGCTTTTTGCCACTGGCACTATAAGAAGAAAGTGGGTACCTGATGCTAGTGGTGAATTTTCTGTAATAAGGTGCTCATTGGTGTACTTGTATCCATGATTTTGAGTCAAGACTGTGAAAGAGGTGGTGGAGGCACAAAAAGGATGTATCTCTACAGATACATTAGTCAGCATAACAAATAAATATGATAGGAAAACTGAGTACAATCTATTTTTCTATCTCTACCTAAGTCACATTATTGTGTAATGCTATGATACTGAGTATTAAATCAGTGTTTATGATTGTCATTTAAAAATTGAGGTTACATGTGAACTGACATAATGAGGTATGGGATACACTGGGTTTCATTAAAGTGAAATGGATTTTTGTAGACAGAAATCGTGACATTTTTTTTGATAGGGGTTTTACTAATGGTGACAAGTATTGTGAGACCATTACTGGGCCGGAACAGATTACTCACAGCAGGTTTCATTGTGATGTGAGACTGGAACTAGGAGAAAGATAAGGGAATAGTGGTGTACATAACCAGATTTTGCAGAAACACATTTAAGGAATATCAACTTCATATTAAACTGTAACTGACAGAAACACCTCAGAAAACACTACTGAGGTACTTAAAACATAGTACAAAGTACTAACAAATATGCATCTATCTAGCAAGTATGCATCTAATTAGTGAGTTGTGGAGTGCGCTGAATAGGTAGCTTGTGCTCAACAAACTATTGTGCTCCTGCTATTAACAATCTAAACGCCGTTTACATTATCATTACTTTCAGTCACCCATTACATTTAAAATACAATAATTATGCAAAAACATTCAAACTAGAAATGTTTTGCACAAGGTGGAAGGCTATATGTACAAACAGAATGAATAACAAATACCAGCACATTACAACAGATGGTGTACCCTCAGACCTGGAACAAGTACTTTACCTGCTGGAAAGAGCCATTTTGACTTCAAGTCTGTCTTAGTTCAGTTGTTCTAAACACACTCTGTGTTGAGAGATTGGATAGGACATTGGAATGATAACATGTGACTGCATGTATGAACATCTCTCTACACATTCCTTTCTTTGACTCAGGCTACAACACACAGCTTAGTCAGTCACTTCAATGCAAAAAGTTTTTTTTTTTTTTTTTTTTTTTGTGATGGGTTCTGGAATTGACATGGATTGCTTATAAACCTGTACATATGATGGATTTATTATAAATGGGTAGAAAATTTCTAAAATGATATCATTTAAATGTTCAGTGACTTCTGACGATAAGTAACTATATGTATAATAAATTTGAGCTAATATACTTCCTAAAATTTTAACTGTAAAGAAACTTATGATAATGGAATAAATAACTGTAAGTTGACTTTTTTCAGGAAGGTGGCATCAGAGCACTGTATCGAGGATTTGTACCAACATTATGTGGTATGGTCCCATATGCTGGATTCTCATTCTACTGTTTTGAGAAGCTGAAATACCTCTGCATGAAATACATTCCTAATGTAACTTGTCAACCGTGCCCTCGCAACACAGGTATTTGCAGCACAACTTCCAATTAACTTTCATGTAGACTAATTGGTTTGATTTTGGGATGAGGAATGATATGTAAATCAATATAAAAAATAAGATGAAGAAAGAAAATACAGGCATATGTGATATTTTTGTATCACAATCATAACATACTGTTTGACTGAATTCTGACCTCTAGAAATATTTTGAAGATGTTGCAAATTCTTTCCAAATTGCAAGTGTATGTTTATTTATGGCAGTCAGCATTCTGAGACATCTGTATCCCTTCTGTTGTCAAAAATAGAGCTTAAATCTGAAAAATATTAAATTTCTGTAGAATTACGTACCCAGAATCAACTTTGGTGTCACATTAGTTTCACAGTGGCCAAGATGTTATAATATTTATATAATGTTATCTTTCTTTAGGTAACAGCTGTTGGCTGCACAGCATTGTTCAATGAGTTATTTTATTTTAAAACCTTTTCATTATAGCATTTACCAGATAGCAGAAATAACAGTTTGCCACTGTTTCTCTCTCTCTCTCTCTCTCTCTCTCTCTCTCTCTCTCTGTGTGTGTCTGTGTCTGTGTGAGCGTGTGTGTGAGACTTTCACCAGTCAATTGCAGAGAAACAATTTTTGTAATAATACATTTTATTTGAAATGAAATTAAATTTGTGACTAGGTGGCCTTGTTTTGGCTGTGCCAGCAAAGCTCTTATGTGGAGGTTTAGCTGGAGCTGTGGCACAGTCAGTGTCATACCCACTGGATGTAACAAGGCGTCGGATGCAGTTAGCAATGATGAATCCAGATACACGGAAATTTGGGTTTGTAGCAGAGCATTGATATTTATGGGTCAACTTCACTTTGTAGTTTACTGCATGATGCAATGTATTTACTAATTGAGACTAAAACATTACTTTTAATTTCATAATTATATACAAATATTTGTCAGAAATGATCACTTCTATTATACTGTAGAGGTGTATGTGAACGATAAATAATAGGGATAAAAGGAATGTATTTGGCAGTTTACAAATATCGCATGACCTTTGTAAAATTTTAGCCACTCTTTTTGTATAGCATTTATGTTGAACATCTTTTTCTATACAACTTCTTCATTGACACCATTAAACTGGAGATATATAGAACTTTTTGAATAAGCTATTCTTTCAAAAAAAAATGTTCACTCTCAACTGACTTAGTATACTGTAAAGGTAACAGTGAAAGTGAACTGACAGAAGAAACATGTCACTTAAGATTCTGAGGTCAATATTATTTCATTAAATTGCTCTTTGCACAGTTTTTAAGGTACTGTCATTACTTACTGTTGCTGACATTTTTTACTCTGTGGGACTCAATGGAAAGAAGAGAAGGAGAAGTATTTTAAATAGACATTAATGTAGAAATATGTAAAATAAAAAAGTAGTTCTCACTGATGTCCAGATAATATAATTGCTGGAATGGATATTTTGTAAATATTTGTGTTATGATCATATAAGACTGGTGTAAGTTAGTATCCCATTACTGCAGGCATAAAATAAGGATGTGGGAAATGACTATACAACAAAAAGTGGAATAAAGTCTTAGGCCATGGGAGCTAATGAGTATCATATTCACACGTATTAAAGTGCCATTTTTCAGTAACTGACTGAGAAAATAATAATCCAGCAGCTCTAGCAGGCCCCTAACAGTGATGTTTCAAATTTCATTAAGCAGTATGATTAAACAATTAAAACAGTTGGAGCCAGAATAGTAGACCATTTGGATCACCAGGTGGGGACAATTCAGGAGGGTGCTGTCGTTAGAAAAACAAATCTGACATTCTATGGGTTGGAAAGAGTATTAGGTTACAGAATTTAAAAGGAGAAGTTAACAGGTTGAAGTTAGATATAGTGGGAACTAGTGAGGTATGACAATTTGACTAAGAGGACTTCAACTCAGTTGGGTAATGCAGGAATAGGTCTAATAATGAGCAAGGTAAAGAACTGTGAACAGCATAGAGAATAGATCATAACAGCCAAGATGAGACAAAAGCCACAACCAAACACAGATCAAAGACACGTATGCTTACTAGATTTACAAATCATGAAGAGATTGGAGAAAATGTATGATGAGATAAAAAATTAAATTAAATAAAAAAATACTCAATATGTCTAAAAGAGACAAAAATTTAATTGTGATGGGACACTGGAAGTCAGTAGTAGGTAAAGTAGTAAGAGAACATGGACTGGAGAAAGGGATGAAATGTGAAACAACCTAGTACAACTTCATATAGAGCAGAATTTAGTAATTCCTGTTGCTTTGTTTAAGAATCAGGAAGGAAAGTTGTAAATTGTGGAAACAACCTGGAGACACAAGGAGGTTTCAGATAGAGTAAAACAGATTTGGAATTAAATTTTAAGCTGCAAATCATGTCCGAGGGTAAATGTGGAATGCAGGTTCAAACTGCAGAAATTTCAAAAAGGTAGGAAGTTAAAGAGGAGCATCCTGGATAAATTAAAAGAATCATTGGCTGTGGAGAGTTTTGAAGGGAGCATTAAACAATGATTCAATGAAATGGCAGAAAGGAATACAATAGAAAAAGAATGGGTAGTTTTGAGAGATGAAAATGTAAAGGTGGCTGAGTCTAATTGTTTCCTAACATGTCAAAAACTGGACATCTAATGTCTTATGATTTGAGCTAGTTTCTGTAGGCATGACTGCTCATGACTCATTAGTATTCAATCACTTCTCACAGAGAGAACATATTGTTCTTGTGCATCACCTCCTAGGAGCACCCTAGCAGTTTCCAAGGATGATCTTGAAGAGTTTGCCACCTTTATTTTGGCATTTTCCTTTATAGACAGGTGTACGTCTTGATATCAACTCTCCTTTTTTAACAACCCCGCACCCAAAAATACTGAAGAGGAAGTAGTACACACAATGAAATTCTCACTGTGGATTGCCGGTGCCTCTAAATTCTTCACATAGTGTATACTACAACTTTAAGAAGTAGTGTGATCTGTCCACACCAGGGATGGACAATAGTTCTGGTGTGGGGGGCCACTTTGTGGAGGCAGAGATTATCGGAGGGCTGCACCTTTTAAAAAGAGTTGCATGCATTAGTTAACTTTGTCTTTCAGGGAACATAATATTGTGTTATAAAAATTCTGACTGTCTTAGTGGCCCACAAAACAAAATCATTAGTGGGTCGCATGTGGACCGCAGGCCATTATTTGACCACACCTGGTCTACAGATTGTTGTAATGAATGGGTTTATTGGATAACCACATATAGGATTTGGAGTGTACGTGGTGACATGTCTATTAAATTAGACTAAGTGACCTTTTGGCAGCTGATAGCCAAACATTTAGAAGTTTGTTAAATGAAACATTCTTTTGATATGTGATCTTAAGAGAAGAAGAACTGTGGTAGTTGTCTATGCGCTCTTCAGTCTGAAGATTGATTTGGTGCAGCTTTCTATTATAGTCTGTCCTGTGCAAGCTTCTTCATTTCTGCATAGTTCCTGCAGCCTACATTCATTTGAACCTACTTCCTATAACAAGCCTTGGTCTCCTTCTGCAAATTTTAGCCACCCCACTTCCATCACCACATGGACTTCCTTGATGCTTCTTTATGAAAGCTGTCAATCAATCCCTTTTTTTAATGAAGTTCTGCCATATATATATCTTGTATTTCCAATTCAGTTCAGTATCTCTTAATCTGGTATTCATTTGAAATGCTTCTATTCCCTTCTTGTCTGAATAGTTTATCATCCATGTCTCACTATCATACAAGCCCACACACCTGACAAGTATCAAGTACTTGCCTTTAATTTTAACAAATTTCTCATTTTCAGAAGTGCAGAAATGCTTTTCTTGCTATCACTAGTCTGCATTTTATTTATCTAGACTTCAGCCATTGTAAGTTATTTTTCTCTTCAAATAAAAAAAAAAAACTCTTCTACTACTTTTAGTGTCTCATTTCCTAGTATAATTTCATCAGCTTCTTCAGATTTAGTTAGACAACATTCGTCCACCATTGATTTACTTTCATTGATATTCATCTTATAACTTCTTTTCAAGACACTATTGATTCCATTCAATTGCTCTTCAGAGTCATTTGTTGCCGTTTAGGGAAATACATTTATCAGCAAACCTTGAAATATTTATTTCTTCTCCCTGAAATTGAATTTCCTTCCTAAATTCCCCCTTGGTTTTCCCCACAACTTGCTCAGTGTACAAATAGAACAACATCCGGGATACATTACACCATTGTTTCACTCCCTTATCAGCTATTGCTTTCTTTTCATGACCCTCGATGTGAAGAACTGCAGTCTGATTTCTGTACAAGTTGTTGATAACTTTTTGTTTCCTGTATTTTACCCCTGCTACTTTCAGAATTTCTGTAGTGGATTCCATTCAACATCATCAAAAGCTTTATATAAATGTACATATACTGGAAACATGGATTTGCCTTTTTTCTGTCTGTCCTCTGAGATATGTCGTAGGGTTAGTATTGGCTTACATATTCCTACAGTGCTCTGGAACCCAAACTGATTTCAACTACCAAGTATAAAAGTTAAATCAAAATCATTGTGTTTTGAATTTCGATCTGTTGTTTAAAAAATATATTTTCTGAATGTAACTAAACCTTATAGAATGATACTAAGTTGTAGCATAGACGGGAGAACACACTTGTATCAAGGATAAGGAAATTTGCAAGCTTTCAGAGACAGTGGCAGAAGATTTGAAGGGGAAGAAAGAGCGATGAAGATAAAGATCTGGTGAGTTTTCAGAAGTGGGGAGAGTTTGAAAAAGTCATCCAGAACCTTTGGTCAAGGGAGACTTACTGGGTGGGATGAGAAGGAAAGACTGATTGTTGGGCACTGCACCAGATGAGATTGGAAAATCTGAGGGCTTGGAAGTAGAAGATAGGGTAATACACAATACAGAGATTACTGACAAAACATCATGCAAGAATTGATAAGAGTGGAAAGCTAAGTACATTGTAGGTAGTAGATGTGGGATATAGGGAAAATAGACAGGTCAGAAAATAAGATACAGAAGACTAAAAGGTACTGAAGAAAGAATTAATTACCAAGCAGAAATGCTGAGATCAAAGAGATTAATGTAAATTAAGGTCATGTGGGTGGCAAGAAGCAACAAAATACTGTAATGCCAGTTCCCACCTGTGGAGTTCTGGGAAGTTAGTGTTTGTGTGAAGAAACCAAGTGGCACATGTGGTGAAACAGACACCAAAGTCCTGAGTGTCATGTTGTAGATAATGCTCTACATTAGGATATTGTGTGTTGCCAGTGTACAGCCACTGTCTATGTCCATTTGTTCTGATTGATAACTGGCAGTTGTCATGCCAATGTAAAAGGCTGAACATAACTAATACATGGCATGTCATTTCACAGGTGGCTCTCACTTCGATAGTGTATGTTTTGCCAATTACAGGGCTTGTAAAGGTGGTGGTAGGAGGGTGCATTTGGCAAGTCTTATAGCTGGGACAGTCATTGGGATAGGAGCCATGAGGTAGGGAATAAGGAAATGGGTGCAGGAGGAGCATAGGGTTTGACCAGGATATTGCAGAGATTGGGAAGGTGACAAGAAGCTATTTAGGTGTGGTGGGAAAAATGTCAGGCAGAGTGGATCTCATTTCAGGGCATAATTTGAGGAAGCCATAGCTTTGTTGAAGTAATTGATTTATTCATTCAAGACCTGGATAATACTGAGTGACAAGAGGTGTGTTCCTAAGCTATTTTTTGAAAGTATGAGCAGTACAAGGGTTGGATGTGATAGCCTGGGAAATTTGATTTTGAACTAGCTGGTTGGGTAATTATGTCCAGTGAAGGCTGAGATGAGAATGGTGGTGTATTTGTGTAAAAAGTCTGCATCTGGCATTGGGAAGGATGGCAACTGTCAAAATCAAAGCACTGTTGCTTGTCAGTTGGTTTAACGTGAAAATAAGTGTGTAGCTGACCCTCAGTGAGGATGAAGTCAGTATCAAAGAAAGTTGCGTGGAATTAGAATAGTGTTGCCAGATGTCTCATATTTCCTGGGACATCCTATATTTCTGGCATCATTTTAAATGTCCCATGGGGACAGACTTTGTCCTGTATTTCACCCTTGTTCAATTATCAATGCAAAATCTAACATGCTACACTGTCAGGCACCTCTTATATACTATCTCAACTGTCAGTCTTTGATAGTGCTGGGGCAAGAGGGGGGGGGGGGGAGGAAATATTCACCAATTCACAACTTCTCGCATGGTGCCATGTATCTCTGTTTGCCTCTGTCTGCTTGTTTTACATTATTTTATTTATTTATTATCCATCTCACTTTCATTCTACAATTTATCTAGATGATGTGACTTACCAAACGAAATCGCTGGCACGTCGATAGACACACAAACAAAAACAAATATACACACAACATTCTAGCTTTCGCAGCCAACGGTTGCTTCGTCAGGAAAGAGGGAAGGAGAGGGAAAGATGAAAGGATGTGGGTTTTAAAGGAGAGGGTAAGGAGTCATTCCAATCCCGGGAGCGGAAAGACTCACCTTAGGGGGAAAAAAGGACTGGTATACACTCGCGCGCACACACACACACACATATCCATCCACACATATACAGACACAAGCAGACATATTAAAAGGCAAAGATAGATATATTTTTCCCACGTGGAATGTTTCCCTCTATTATATTCATTCTACAATGTTGTATTTAACATTTTCATTCATTTGCTAATTCCTTTAAGTGCTCTACCAATATGTGTTTACAATATTGCAAGGATTTTTTAATTCAATTCTTGATTGTCATTCTAGTTTAAGATTTCGCTCATTGTTTTGTGAGAACTGCTGCGTGTTGAACAAGTTACACTTGTGAATAATTTCTAAAGCTATAAACAAAATGAGTGATTTAAGTGACAGTGACACAGATAATTCATCAAGAAATTCTGAGAAAGAGAACAGGTTTACGAAGTGTTATCTGAATTGGGAAAATAGTTATTCCTGGTAAATACAAGGAAACGAAAACTCATACAAGGCATACTGTCGCCAATGCAATGAAGATTTCTTGTGTGTTCATGGAGGCTTTGCTGATGTAAAACAACATGCATCTACTAAATGTCACATGACGTTTTTAACAATAGAGCATCAAGTACGTTATACAGATATTTCTCAAAGCCTGAACTATCTGTCTCAGAGACATATAAGATTACTACTGAAGAACTCCAATCTGTTTATCACATGGTAAAGCATTCTCTTAATTACAATAGTATGGATTGTTCATGCACATTATGTAGTGATTCAAAAATTGCTCAAAGTTTTAGCTATGGAAGAACAAAAGTGTAAGCTGTTGTATGTGAAGTACTGGCCAAAGAATCTGTTAAAAATATCTTAAAGAACATCCAAGGAGAAAATCTATACTTTTCTGTAGTGACAGGTACCAAACAAAAAAAAAGGTAGAAAAATGTTTCCAATTTGCATACAATTCTTAGATTACGATACTGGGGTTGTAAACCATCTACTGGAATTTGTAGAATGTAGTGATGAATGTGAATATAAAGTTTTGAAGTTATTGGGTGGATTGGATGTAAATAAAGTTTTAGCATTTGCTGCTGACACTACTACTGTAAACTGCAGCAGAAACTATTCCATTTATACACTTCTTTTACCTTAAAATGATAAAATTGCCAAAGCTGGTTGTCCCGTCCGTGTTCTCCACAGTGCTGCAAAATACAGCACTGATAGATTGGAAGTGGATGTAGAAATTTTGATACTGAAAATTTTCAATCACTTCAGTAGATCTGTGAAATGCAGTGGGAAGAAATAACAAAACATGTTACCACAAGATTTTTATCTCTTGGTCTTGCTGTCAAAAAGAGTATTGAAAACATAACCTGGACTGAAAACTCTTGTTCTCAACTTCCACAATGAAGTCCGCATATCATAGAGAAAATGATCCCACGTGGAGAAGAAGGGAAAAAAACTTTGGTGTATTTGTCATTTTTGCATAACATTATATTTTTGGTAGAAACAACAATGAAGAAGATTAAATCAGATTCTCTGTAAGTTGTTGAGATGCATGCTGAAATGCAAGGGATTTGTGAAAAGACTGAGCAAAGAATTAAACACAACTTTTTCAGAAGTAAAACAAAAGAAATAATGGATGAATTAAGCCCAAATACAAAACAATCTATTTGGAACAATTTTCTGCACTTATACACCAATATTGTAAAATAGTTGCTAACATGATATAATTTCTCAGAAAAAATTCTTTCCAGGATATTGTTTTCAAACTTAAAATCACCAATAAATTATGACAATTTTGAAAAAGCTGTATAACTTTCAAGGATCAATCATCTGACCATGGACTCCTTATATGAGGAATTTCAAATAATTAAAATAAGCCTGGACATGGGAGTCTTTTGATAACAAAAAGAAGTGTGTGATTGAGAAATGGAAGAAAATCATGGAATGGTTTACCAAGAATGAAATCTCTAATGTTTTTTACATCTTATCACTCATCTTTAGTATCTCTCGTTCTAAGTGCTTCGTAGAAAGGATTTTTCACAGATGGAATTAAAATTTAAAATGGAGTGAAGCACAAAATGAATACACCCCAGATTTGATGAAAAGTGAATTAATGACCATTTCCAATTATGATTATAACCACACTGATTTTTTAAATATGTAAAATCAAACAAAAGCATGTTGAAACTTACACATTCTTCATTAAAATATAATAAAGACAAATATATAAAAAAAATAATTGTGCTTCTCATTTGTCCCAGGTAAAAAACATGAAATCCCATTTTTTTGCCCAACTGAACAGGGTTAAAAAAAATAAAATAAAAAAGTCTGGCAGTGCTAGATTCGAATAAGCTCTCAGGTTTTCAAATATCATTTAGTGTAGTCCCTGAAAATCAGTCTTTCTTTCTCATCCTGTCCCATAAGACCCCCTGAACTGTGTTTCTCGATGACTTTTCCATACTCTTCTGATTTCCTCGATCTTCCTCACCAATCTTCCTTCTTCCTCAGCCCTTCTGCCAGAAGAAGGGGCCACTGGGTCTGAAAGCTTGCATATTTCCTTAACCTTTACATGTGTGTATGAACTCCTGCTGCCACTTGGTGAGTAGATTTTCTTATCTCTCCACTTATATTGTATTTTCAAAGATTGATAAATTGTAGTGTAGGCTACATTTTGTTGACAAGCATCAGTTTATCTAATCTGTGAGTTAAACAAAAATGAAATGCACATAGAAATGTTGTTTATATTGTGGTATAAGTATTTGACTCTTTATGTTTGTATTTTTGTATATACTGGTTTAGTTATTCTCCAGTAAAGTCTTTAATGTCCATTTCAGCAGCATGATATAAAAATTTAAGCATGGGTGGCATGTGTTACTTAACATTTTAATTTCTTATTTGAGTAGATCTGTGTTGTTGGTCTTTTCTTATTCACACTGTCTTTCATTTTCCATGATTCATGGTGTCCTCTTGGTTCTCTGGAATGCTGCTATTTCTGCTGACATTACATCAGACGGTATGTTACTAGAAATGTATTAACCTGCATAAGTTGTTAAGAGATGGTATTTGTGTTTTGATATTATTTCACTTGGTAGACTCCCTTCCATTAACTTTTTGACTGCTGTGAACACACTTGGTATAGTCTGTCTTGAACACTGAGTTTTCATTGCTTAATCTGTCTACTTTCACTGAGTGCTCCGTACTCCAGTTGCTACCAGGTACTGAATAGCTAAGCGGGCAGATTTTTCCCTGTGCTGAATAGTTATGGAGTGCTTGAAGGTTAATGTTATTTGAGTATACACAGTTATTTATAAAAGAGAATATGTAAATATTTTTAATTAACACTATGCTTACTATGTTTTCTTCTCTTTTGTATTTCATGTACAGAATATACGTATCATCTAAAATGTTCTGAAGTTTGTCAGTGCAGTAGGTGATTGGGAGAAACATTCAGAATCAGAAACTTTAAATGGCAATGCATTGTTTACGTGCACCACATGTGTTTTCCATCTTTCATTTTGCAGGACTTTAAACCAGCTTTGGCAAATTTAAAGCCTAATAGTAGTTTGTTTTGGTTTCAAATACTCTTGTTTTTCAAATAATGTTTTGAGGAGTAGTATTTCCCATGCAGCTGATGCCTCTTTTTGCAGTAACTCATTAATCAGGGAATAACATTTTATGTTCTGCATTTGTATCTGGTTTGTTGGTACACTTTGTTTTGAATGAACTATGTGCTCATAAGCAGTCTCACTTGGCTTGGAATGTTTACTAAAAATAGAAGGTGGGGGAGGGGGAGTGGGCTGGCAGTTGGAAATGTGCCCCAGTAGATAGCAGAAGATATCCATCAAAATGTCTCCCTCCATTAGCTTTTACCCATTTTGTCACATGTGGTTTTAAAAGCTCTCTTACCAGAGATTGGTCAGGTTGGCTGCCCAAATGCCATCCAACTGACTTTGTAGTGCCTGTGGAGGTCTAGCCTGGTGACATATGAAACATAAGCTCTTGCACAGGATCAAACAGATACCAATTACTTACACAGCAGGGAAACTTATTGGGAGTTAACGGCTTTGGAGAAGTTTTATGCAAGAAGAACCTTAACTCGAGGAAACATTAAACTCTATCTAGTAACCAACCAACCAAATTGGTAATACACTATCTAAAAACGGTAGTGAACCACTCTAAGAATAAGCACATTTCTAAGTAATAAAATAGTGCCTCTTGCAGCTGGTGCAAAAAATGTTTTAGCAGCTGTAATGTAAATAAACACATGCTCACATGATTTGACACTGCACAAGGAGGACTGTAACCTAGATTGTTAAACTAGCCCCCTCGGGGGAAGTGGAGCACAGTCCACAAGGTATCCTGGGAAATTCAAGCATCATCATGATTGTGTTGTGCATTCTGAAAGAGGGTCTGTGATAGGGGGCATAAGGGCTGGTGGTGGTGGTGGTGGTGGTGGTGCTGGTGCTGGCAAATGGGGCTGTAGCCACACTACATCAGTCAGTAGTACTTCCTGGGAAACATATGCAGATGTGACAAGGTTGATAGAGAAGCTGCCATTTACTAAGAGGTCCAGAATGAGTGCTCCCCCTTGTAGGAATCTGTGTGGACCTGTGTGCCATTGTAGAAGTGAGAGTATGATGCCATCCATATGAAGCATCATGTATGTACATGTTTACAGGTCACAATGTATACAGCTAGGAGATTTGTCATGTCACAAAGTGTGCGAGGGTGAACTTGTGAAGGCCAAACCCTTGACTGATGAACAAAATCACGCTAAGTTGTGGTTAGTATGTTGGAAGGTTTGTGTGTCTACAAACTCTCCTGCAAGCTGCAGAGCTTTGCCTTAAACTAGATCTGCTGACTAGAAATCTAGGTCTGGATTGTAAGTACTCCTTAGACCCGGTAAAACATTGGTACAGCTGTGGTCCAGTTTGTTTTGTGAGCCACGAGTGCTGCCTTTAGAGAATGGTGCCACTGTTCTGTCATACTGTTACTCACTGGATGGTTGCTTATGGCCTTGTGGTGAACAGTGCTGCAGAATTTGTTGAGCTGAGCAAACAGGTCAGAGTCAGATTGGAGGCCATGGTCTATTGTGACATGTAGTGGGCCATCAAATTGAGAAATCCAGCTTGAAACAAAAGCGAAGGCTAAGGTATCTGCAGAGATATTATAAACTGGCACTGCTTCCAGCCAGCAAGTAAAATGGTTAATAGTAGTGAGAATATAACATTGCCCATTCAACAGAGGCAATGGGCATACAATGTTGACTTACATAAGTGTAAATCTTGTAGTTGTGTCAGGAAAGTCCACTGCTGATACATACACATGGCAGGAAAATTTGCTTTGTTGGCACTTTCATATGTCGGGCGCTGATAACCTCGCTGTTGTGCGCCCTAAAACACTAATCATCATCATCATCATCATCATCACTTTCATATGTACAAGTCCATTCTTGGCAGTCTTTTTGCATTCTAGGCCAAACCAATCACTGGAAGACTACGTGGAATGTTGATCTGATGCCAGGATGATGCAGATTATGCATGCTTTCAAATGTGCACATGCAGAATGTAGTAGGCAAGAATAGACAAGGTTTTCCACTTGAGAAGTCACAGTACAGTTTGACATCTGCACCAGGGACATTGACTAATCGCAATTCCAAGGGTTATAAAGATTCCTTCAAGAGGTTCTGTATTCCATGGTCATTCTCTTGTGCTTTGGTAGTTTGAGTGAAATTGATAGTGCTTTAGATGCTGTTGATATGAGAAAGGCAATGATGCCCATGCTGAGATGAGTGATGAATACCAGGTGGTTATGTTGGTGGAGCAAGCAATTGTTGTTGTTTTGCTGGAACGAATAAGTTAGTTTCATGAAAGTAGTAAACTGTCTAGCTTCCAGTTGTGGGAAAAAGTACTTGATAGCCTCGTAGATAGTAAGACTGTCTCTATTATATGCACTCCACTTTTGCTGTAAGGCTGCACCAATAGCTGTTTGACTTGCATTGACTAGTAGTGTGAGGGTTTAATCCATGTCAGGGTGAATGAGGAATGCTGCATCCACCATGCTCTGTTTAGCCACTTCAAAGGCAGAACTCATGGCATGCATCCACTGAATCAGACTTCCAGACAAGTGTTGTGATCAGTGGTATTTGTAGCTCAGCCGAGCAAGGCAGATGTCAACAGTAGAAGTTGAGCATGCCTAGGAAGTGATGTAATTCTATAACTGTATCTGGTCAAGCAGTTTGTAAAATGGCTTCCACTTTTTCAGGTAATGGTAGCAAGCCTTTAAATCAGGTCTTCCCAACCTGTGATCCGCGGACCCCTTAGGGGTCCGCCTGCTCTTTCTATAGGGTCCGCGTCCACCTTTCACCAAATCGTGTAAAATAAAGAGTAAAATTACTGAATAAAAATGTGAAAATCAAATTCATCACTTTTTTTTTTTTTTTTTTCGTGTGATCCCCAAGCAGCCTTTGTGGTTCATAGGTGAGAACGCATAAACAGTTTAGTGCCGGAGAATGCGGCTCCTCTGATCGACTGTTTAGCAGCAATACGTGGGTCGTTTGTGCCCCGGCTCACAGCGCTAGATACGCTGAAACTTTCTATGCATGCGCGGAGAGAGCTTTGTCGACCAATCACAGCGCTCACTGGCACGTATGCAGTCCCAGGCATCATTAAATGTTAAACTTGCTTTGTCAGTGCACTACCTATTTCATAAGTCGATTTTTGACCAGTTTATTACTTCTAACATGGATCGGTGGCTGAAGTGAGGATCACTGAAGAAGGGTGCAGTTTCTCCATTGCCTTCACAACAAGGGAAGTTTCCAGTTAAAATGAATGAGGAGGGAGGACGACCAAAGGAAGACTTAACATACATTTGAACATTTTTCTTCGGATTTCACGAAACACCCCCCCCCCCCCCCCCCCCCACACACACACACACGACTGTTATGAAATATGCATGCTCCTTACATAGGGTGTCCATTCGTCCCGTTTTTCCCTGGACAGTCCCATTTTTTACCAAAATGTCCCGCTGTCCCGAAAGTTTTTTTGGGGACGTTCAAATGTCCCGTTTTTTTATGATTCCCCTTGGCTAGAGTATTTTACGCTACTGGTTGTTTGACTTGCTATTAACTGTGCAATTATTTAAGCTAGGGAGCGTGTGATGACTTTCAGTATACCGCAAACATGTACCGAACTGTCAAAAATCACAAGTAATTTTAAACGCACTATAGGCTACGAATAACAACGAAGATTCTTCTCTTCTAAATCGATCTACTGAATCTGTCCTTTCGGTCCAGAGATGCTCTACACCACTGGTACTTGCTCTCTGGCTTTCGTCACCACGCTGTTAATGTTTTGCACTGTGCAATCACTGTTTCATTATGCCAAAACGAAAGTGTTATTTTAACAGCAATATAAAAAGCGAGTTTCCTTTTATCACTGGTAGTGGAGAAACTGCAGAATGTACATTGTGCAGGTCAAAATTTTCTATTGGTCATGGTGGAAGGTCTGACATTGTGAATCACATTAAGACGAAGAAACATTGCATGAGTGATGAAACGAAAAGAGCAAATAAATGCGTGAGTGACTACTATGTAAACTTAAAATCACTAACAGAAATGGATAGGCAGTTGGCAGCACAAGAAGCTACATTTGCATACCACAGTGCAATGCATAACCACAGCTTTAAGTCAATGGACTGTACTACAGCAGTTGTTAAAAAACTTTTCAATCCTAAATTGATATGTGGACACACAAAATGTAATGCAATCATTTCAAATGTTATTGCACTGTATGCAGCTCAGCAGGTTTTAAATTAAAAGTGCTCGAATCATTTCTGTAATGACTGATACATCGAATCATCCTGATTTGATTCCTCTCCTCATCAAGTATTTTCACTCTGAAAATGGCATCATGGTGAAAGTGCTCGAATTGGTTAATTTAGCTGGAGAAACTTCAGATTTACTTCAGAATTATGTGCTGGAGGTTTTAAAGAAATGTGATCTTGAGGGAAAGGTGATTGTAGTTTCTGCAGACAACACTAACACCAATTTTGGTGGTAAGCAGAGGAAAGGAAAAAACAATTTGTTCTATAAACTGCACCAGAACACAGTGAATAATATAGTAGGTGTTGGCTGTCCAGCACATGTGGTGCACAATTTCTTACAAGCTGGCTCAGATTGCCTACCCATCGACTGCCAATTAATTGCAAAGAAAATCTACCAGCATTTCCACATATATGCAGTAAGGGTTGAATCTCTGACGTCATTCTGTAAGTTTACTGAAACTGAATACAAAACTGTAGTTGGGCACAGGAAGACAACGTGGCTATCTGTGCTACCAGTATTGGAAAGAATTGTAGAGATATTTCCTGCTTTGAAAGCATATTTCATTTCCCTTGATAACTGTCCTGTTACCCTTAAACAATTCTTTGATAAGCCTGTGTCTATTGTTCTTCTACATTTTCTTGTTAGCCAGCTAAAACCTTTCTCCACACAGTTAAATGTATTGAGAAACAAGAAATCACAAAAGTGGAAGTTTATCAAGAAATAAACAAATTATTGGGAAAATTACGATGTAGAAAATCTGAAAGATTTCTCACATCCTTTGTACATGAGACTCTAAGAAAGCTGGAAGAAGAGGGTGAAATTACTGTAGAACAATTTCATATTTATGCTGACATCTTCTATGACTCTTGCATTGAGTATATTAACGAATGGTATTTACAATTTTTCACACCTTTTAAAGCATTTGACCGGATTAATACTGAAAAGGAGCTACAGTGGAAGGATATTCAGGACTCTTGTGATTTTGTTAAAAGTATTGTACCAAATTTTCCTGTTGAAGATGACGAACTGTTCGATGATTTTCATGTGCACATAACTTCATAAAAAGTGAAGAAGGAGACAAAGAAAGTGTTAGTGCAACGTGGTGTAAAATATTTGCTTATTTCAAAAGTAAAAACATTAACATGAAAACATGATTCATTTGGTGGAGTTTTGTCTGGCAGTTCCTGGGTCAAATGCTGCTGTGATACGTGTGTTTTCGTTAGGAACTCTTTGTGGTCAGATGAAAAAATCAGAATGAAAGTTCAAACAGTGAGGGCCTTGCTTATTGTCAAAACACACTTTAATGGTGTATCGTGTACTGACTTCTATGATACAATTTCAAACGAAAATGCACTTCTTGATAAAGTACATAAAAGTGAAAAGTATGGTGATAGCGTGGCAGAATAATTGTAAAAAGGGATCTGGGATCACTGAGTGCACGTTGTAAAGGTAAACTTGTATGTGTATTAAATTTAGTCAATACAATATTTATGTCCCTTTTTTTTCTTCATTGTCCCAGGTTTTTCTCTAATTTATTTTAAATGTCCCCTTTTTCAATGAAAATGAAATGGACACCCTATCCTTACACAGCAGTAGCCAAATAATGGAAGTGAACAGACCATAAGCGGCAACTTGTCAACAGCGGACAGTTTGGATGTGACGTTGATTGTTCTTGGAGGAAGACAGCTCCATCGTGTGAAATTTCAATTACCAAGTAATTTTAATCAGGCTATAGTGTTTTGAACAAAGTGAGTAAATCCACTAGTAAGTGTCTGGATACAATGGGAATTCAAATTGGATTGTTAATTTCAAGTTGTTTTCATTCATCTCTAAACCAAAGACTATTGATACTTCGAGGGGAGGGGTCATTGGGAACATGGCACTTGCATTAAGAAGCTTTCAGTTCCCACGGGTTTCGCTCTGAAATTTGAAGTTACTGTGCTCTTCACTGACTAGTGGTCCGCCGTGGATTTTCGACTGAAGAAGGGGTCCGCCAGCTGAAAAGGTTGGGAAGCCCTGCTTTAGATGATGTCTGTTGCTGTAAGAAGTTAACTTGTGACTGACCAAATACATACTTAGCTGTGTTCGGAACCATGCTATATTGTTCTAATCACTTGAAGACTCAGTTCATTGCTGTTATGTAATGGAAAAAAGACAAGAATGTCATCCAGGTAGGTGAAACAGAAAGAAAGACCTTGCAGTACTGAACTGATTTATCTTTGCCATCATTGCACAGCATTCTGTAGGCCAAATGTCATGAAAAAGCTATCAAATAACCCAAATGGGGTGATGATGGCTGTCTCTGGGATATCTTCTTCCACCACTGTGATCCAAGTAATGTCTTAGCACAATCAAGTACATTGAATATTGTTGCACCACATGAAGCATAATTATAATCCTGTAACAGACGCACTTTATACCGGTCTGGAATTGTCCAGGCATTGAGTGCATGACAGTCTTCACATGGACCCCACACACCACATTTCTTTGGTACAAGGTGCAAAGGAGATGACCATGGGTTATTGGACAGATGAATAATACCTTCCTTCAGTGTGGGGTTAAATTCTGCATCTTCAAATGGCTAAGCAGTCAGGAGCTAAATGTCTGGGTATACTTGAGACAGGTGGTTCATCAGTTGTTTTAATATAGTGTATTATGTTGTGAAGAATATCCTTATCTGCCCCATGAAGTCGCATCATGACTGGAATTTGTTGCAGTAGCCCTGTGTACTTGCCACTTCCACAATCTTGGCCATGTGCAGTGTTGCACTGCTTTGGAGCACTGAATCTATCAGGACTTTGATTCTGTGGACAGTTTACATGTTTGCCATGTCTGGTAGCTGGTGGTAGTGTGCTAGGAAATCAGCTCCAAGAGTCGCTACACTTAATGAGGCAGGCATCATTGCATCCATTATCTTGTCAGCCAAATTGGCCACTGCACCCAAGAGCATATCAGTTTGCGATGTTTTCATGGCCTTTATTTGAGTTGATAGGTGACTACTCCATAGCGCATGTAGCAAGTTGTCGGGTGCTGTGTCAGTGTTGACCTTGCTTCTCAAGTGCCGTAGATGCTATGATGATTTCCAGTCACCAATGTCTTCCTCAGTCAAAACTTTCATGTTGTCCTGCTGTTCCTGAGATGCAGAGGCTCTACAAATCAATTCCATCTTCAATTTCTCATAGAATATTTTTGAAGGTGGCACAGTTATCACAACTTCAGTCTCTGCTGCAGTGTACCGATGGTCTAGTTATTTGTAGAATCCATTGTGATCCCCGCATAATGGGAACTGGTCTCCACTTGCACAAACCCCAGCATGGAGTTATGTAGCCAGGAAAGCAGTAAATGCACATCAAGTCTAGAAACCAACAGTTCCATCACATCTAGTGCATCAGTTGAAAGCTTGGTTACAAGTAGTGGCATGTGTCAAGGTCTAGCCTGGTTAGCATATGAAATATAAACTCTCTTACAGGAACAAACAAATACTTTATTGCTTACAGAGGAAGGAAACTTACTGGGAGTTTACAATGTTGGAGAAGTTTTACATAAGTAGAATCTTCCCTTGAGAAAGCATGAAAAATTCCATTTATCTCATAACCAAACA
This sequence comes from Schistocerca nitens, assembly GCF_023898315.1. Lineage (NCBI taxonomy): Eukaryota > Metazoa > Arthropoda > Insecta > Orthoptera > Acrididae > Schistocerca > Schistocerca nitens. Next base: position 611,757,685 of record NC_064615.1, read on the forward strand.
ACCAAGTCAGTAATACACACCTGAAAACAATAGTGAATAGACTAAGAATAAGCACATTCCTAAAAAAATGAAAGAGCACCTCTGGCAGCTGTCTAAAAAAATGTCTTGACAGCTGCAATTTAAATACACACACACACTTGTGACACAACACAGCATACCACTGCACATAGAGGACATTAATCTCAGTCATTAAAGATTTAACAAGTGCTATCAACTTAGTTAATGTCCATTGGAGAGTATGTGAAGAATTCAATACCATTTCACAGTTTCATCAGGTGATCCACACTCAAAATTCTCTTGTGTCCCACAACTTGATTGTCAAGCAATAGATCAGTTGACTTAAACTGGATGTTTCCTTGATTTGATTTCTCCAGCACAAGTTGTGCCCATACCAACGAACAGTGCCACACTTTGTAGTTCTATGAATGTGAAGCTAGAGACATACATCTGTGCTGTATACCAGTTGTTTGCCCCCCCCCCCCCCCCCCGCCCCCTGCGGTTCTGGGGGTTAGAATAGGGCCGAGGTACACTTGCCTGTCGTAAGAGGCGACTAAAAGGAGCTTCACATGTTTCACTTATAAGTTCCAGTCCCATTTTATGGTTTGACCTACCACTTTCGAAAATCTACAGAAGTGCAGGCCATATGGGGAAGGACGCCTTACGTGGTGCATGAGTTATCCATAGTGCCCTTAGATTTGCTCTCCTGAACCTCTTGTCATGGCTTTGCATCTCCACCTGCAATTCAACTATTTGGGTGAGGACATTTTCTGGGTATGTCATCTTCTTCTGTTGTCTCCTGTCCACATGACAATATTGGATTTCTCTGCACTCAACATTCAGCACGGTAGCCAGTCCATTGTGGTGGGGCCATCATGTACCCATTTGGTGGTAGCCCCCTGACAACACAGGGATCACACTGCTGATGCCTAGGCTGTAAACTCCCCACGTATGCCACGGAATAAATGCCTGTCTTCCTGGGGCATCAGGACTCTCGGCAACGGCCATCATGCCAGGTGGATTTTGCTGTGGCTGGGTGGCACCCGTGGGAAGAGCCCATGATCAGATTGGGTGGCATCAGGGTGGATAACCCACAATGAAGCGGACTAAGTCATCTCTTGCTGGTGACTGCATGATGCCAGCGGTCTCTAAGAAGGGCAAGGTCGAGTACAATGCTAACAGATATGACCCTAAATCATTTCCCTCGCTCGCCACACCATGGAAGATCGGGCTACAGAAAGAAGAGAGCCATATTCGCCTCAGTGTTTAGTCTGTAGTAGAAAAGATGAAGGCTCCTTTCTACCTACGAAGCCTCAATTTTTTGTTGAACATCTTGAGGATAAGTTTGGGGAAGTGACAGTGCTGTCCAAGATGAGAAGCGGTGCAGTCTTGATTTAGACAGGATGCCCAGATCAATCCTGGGCATTACTCGCTTGTGAGGCTGGGTGATATTCCTGTTTCTGTCACTCCCCATAAAAGCCTTAACATGTTCCAGGGTATTATTATCCATTGTGACCTCCTCTTGCAGTCTGACAACAAGCTCTGCCCCAATCTAGAATGGTGGGGTTTTCATTTCATCTGGCGCGTTTACAGGGGACCCAAAGACAAGGTTGCTACCAGAGCCTCATCTTGGCCTTTGAGGGTGATTAATTGCCTGAAAAGGTCAAGGCGATGGTTTACCACTGTGACGTTAAACCATACATCCCTCCTCCTATGCAGTGCTTTAAGTGCTGGAAATTCAGGCACATGCCTTCCCACTGCACTTCCAGCACAACATGTTGAGAATGTGGACGTATGCTGCATCCAGATACTCCATGTGCACCTCCTCCCACTCGTATCAACTGTGGAGAGCAGCACTCCCCGTGCTCACCAGACTGCACAGTACTCCAAAACGAGTGGAAAATCATGGAGTACAAGACCCTGAAAGGGTTGACTTACCAAGAGGCTAAATGTAAATTTGAATGATTACACCCGTTCAGTTGACGTCCCCATATGCTGCAGCTACTGTCATAAGTACCAGTCATACCACACTCTGTGCCATGAACATTGAGCCCTCCTGGCCTCCAGAACACATCTGACCCTTGGTGGTATGGGGAAAATCTCCTTCCGTTGCTCCCAAAGTACCTATTTCAGGAGCAAGCCTTACCCCCCCCCCCTCCCCGCCCCCCCCCTGCCTCCCCAAACACAGTGGACATCAGTCCCCTTCCCCCAGCTGGAGAAACAACAGCCTCCACTGGCTCCTCTCATGCAAAAGGGGTCCCTTGGGACTCCCTCTCTCGAAGTCTCCACTAATGCCACAGAAGGCATCGCCAGTGGCTAAAGGAGCCAAAAGCTGCTGGACGAAGAGCTTTACAGTCTTCCTCCATGCATTGAAGCTACTTCGGAGAAGTCCTCCCAGCAAGCCCCTTAAGAGAAGTGAGAGGGCAAGCAAATGCAGAAGTCTGCTAAGAAAAAGGACCCTCCAGTGGCCCCAACACCACTATTCCCTACCAATTCTGCACCTGAGGATGAGATGGAGATCTTAGCATCCCCTGAGGACCTGTATCTCATTGATGCCTCATCCACAATAGGAATGGATACAGATACTCAAATGGTAGCAGCAGGTGACCCTGAGTTGTAACCTGCCTCCTTGCGTGCTTCATGCCTTCCCAGCCTCACAATAATGTCATCCTCCAGTGGAGTTGCTGGGGTTCTATCCACCACCTGGCTGAGCTACGGCAACTGTTAAGCTTTACACCTGCTTTCTGCATTCCCCTCCAGGAAACCTGGTTGCTTGCAATGCAGACTCCTGTCCTCTGATGCTTATGGGGATATTACAAGAAGCGTAGAAACAATAATAGTGTGTCAGGTGGAATTTGTGTCTTTGGCCTGAACTAGGTAAGCAGTGAACCTGTGCCCCTTCAAACCCCTCTTGAAGCTGTGGCTGTCAGGATAAGGAGACACATAAAATAACTGTGTACAACATATATCTTCCTCCAGATGGTGCAGTACCCCTGAACACATTGGCTGCACTGATTCATCAACTTCCTAAACCTTTCCTACTTGTTGGAGATTTTAAGCCCATAACCCCTTGTGGGGTGGCACTGTGCTTACTGGCTAAGGCAGATATGTCAAAACTGTTCTGTCACAACTCGACCTCTGCCTCTTAAATAATGGGGCCCCCACACATTTCAGTGTGGCTCATGGCACGTACTCGGCCATTGATTTATCCCTCTGTGGCCCAGGACTTCTCCCATCTGTCCACTGGAGATCCCATGATGACTTGTGTCATAGTGACCACTTTCCCATCATCCTGTCACTCCCCGGTATCATGCCAATGGATGCCTATCCAGATGGGCTTTAAAAAAGGCAGACTGGGAAGCTTTCACCTCTGCTGTCACTGTTGAATCTCCCCCACATGGTACCATTAATGTGGTAGTTGAGAGGGCCATTAGAACAATCGTTTCTGTGCTGGAAAACATGATCCCTTGTTCTTTAGGGCGACCCAGTGAAAGTCAGTATCTTGGTGGTCGCCGGAAATTGCTGAGGCCATTAAAGATCATCAGCAAGCTCTACAGCGACATAAGCGGCACCCTACCCTAGAGCACCCAATAGTTTTTAAACGGCTCCGTGCCCGCATTAGCCAGCTTATAAAAAGACAGAAACAGGAATGTTGGGAGGGGTACGTCTCGACCATTGGGTGCCATGTGGCACCTTACCAAGTCGGGACGAAGATCAGACGTGTTTGTGGGTACCAGAGCCTGACAGGTGTAATTGGCATTAACATCAGTGGCATGTTATCTATCGATCCAAACACAATTGCCGAGCACTTTGCTGAGCACTATGCTCAAGCCTCTGCACCGGAGAAGTATCCCCCAGCATTTTGCACCCTCAAATAGTGGATGGAAATGAATGCCCTCTCATTCACTGAACGTCACAGTGAACCCTATAATGCTCCATTTACAGGGAGGGAGCTCCTTAGCTCCTGGGCCAGACTGGATCCACAGTCAGATGATCAAACATCTCTAGTCCGACTACAAGTGACATCTTGTCATCATCTTCAACCGGATCTGGTGTGATGGCATCTTTAGATGGTAAGAGAGCACAATCATTCCAGTGCTCAAACCCAGCAAATACCCGCTTGATGTGGATAGCTATTGGCCCATCAGCCTCACCAACATTCTTTGTAAACTCTCATAACATGTGGTAAGTTGGCGGTTGTCTTCAATCCTGGTGTCACGTGGCCTACTGGCTCCATGCCAGGGCAGTTTCCGCAAGGGTCACTCTACCACTAATAATCTAGTTTCCCTCTACCATCCGAACAGCCTTTTCCAGATGCCAACACCTGGTTGCTGTCTTTTTTTGATTTACAGAAAGCTTACAACGTGACCTGGCAACATCATACCCTTGCCACATTATATGAGTATAGTCACCAGGGCCCGTTCCCGATTTTTATCCAAAATTTCCTGTCACTCCATACTTTCCATGTCCAAGTTGGTGCCTCCCATAATTTCCCCCATATTCAGGAGAATGGGGTCCCGCAGTGCTCTGTATTGAGTGTATCTCTATTTTTAGTGGCCATTAATGGTCTAGCAACAGCTGTCAGGCCGTCCATCTCACCTTCTCTGTATGTAGATGATGTCTGCATTTTGTACTGCTTCACCAGTACTGGTGTTGCTGAGCAGCACCTGCAGGGAGCCGTCCACAAGGCACCATCATGGGCTCTAGCCCACGGCTTCCAGTTTTCTGCCACAAAGTCATGTGTTATGCACTTCTGTCAGCATCATACTGTTCATCCTGAACCAGAACTTTACCTTAGTGATGATCCACTTACTGTAGTGGAGATATATCGATTTTTAGGAGTGGTTTTCGATGTCCAATTGACTTGGCTTCCTAACCTTTGTCAGCTTGCCTGAGCAGCACCAACTGGAGTGCAGATTGCTCTATGCTGCTACAGCTCTAAAGATCCCTTGTTCAATCTTGCCTTGACTATGGGAGTCTGGTTTTGGTTCGTCGGCACCCTCAACATTGTGTTTACTTGACCCAATTCACCACTGTGGCATTAGACTGGCAACAGGAGCCGGAGCCTTTAGGATTAGTCTGGTGACCAGCGTCTTGGTGGAGGCCTGAGTCCCTCCATTTAAGGTTAGGTGTGCACAACTGCTTGCCAGTTACATTGCACACATTCGTAGTTCTCCTGAGCATCTGAATTACTGTCTTTTTTTTCCACCCATGGCAGTTCATCTCCCACATCGGAGGCCCAGGTCAGGGCTTACAATTGCGGTTCACATCTGATCTCTTCTGTCTGAAGTGGAGTCCTTGATTTTACTACCTATACTTGAGGTCGATTATGTACACCTCCATAGTGTAGACCTAGGCCAAAGAAGGCACCGGCTCATGCCCTGGAGAGTTGTTTCTTCTCTGTTCTGACTCCTTGAGCAGCCTACGGTCTATTGACAAGTGTTACCCCTGCCATCCTTCGGTAGCAACCATCCAGGAGACAATCTATGCCCTGGAACGGTCCAGTCAATATGTGGTGTTTGTGTGGATCCTAGGCCACATCAGAATCTCAGGCAGGCTGGCCAAACAGGCTACACAGAAACCGCTTCTGAAGATTAGTATGCCACAAGGTTTTTTGGCTTTGGGAGACAGAATGGCATAATCTCAGTATGTACAACAAACTGCCTGCTATTAAGGAGACTACGAATGTGTGGAAGTCCTCCATGTGGGCCTCTTGCAGTGACTCTGTGGTTCTCTGCCAGCTCCATATTGGCCATACATGGCTAAGACATGGCTACCTCCACCATCGTGAGGATCCATATATGACTGTCATCCACATCTTGCTGGACCACCCACTTTTAGCCCCTCTGTGGCAGCCTTTAAAGCTTCACAGCACCCTACCTTCAGTGTCGGGTGACAATGCCTCAACAGCAGATTTAGTTTTACATTTTATTTGTGAGGGGTTTTTTTATCGTACCATCTAAGAGTGGGCATTTAGCCTTCTCTCTGAGGCTGCCACCCTCCCTCCATTTTAACTCTGTTGCACTTTCTTTCCATTTGTTTGTCTTGGTGGCCATATTTTCCCTACATGTGTTCATCTCACCTGGTCTTTTTGGGGTGGACATTTTAATGTGTTGCAGAGTGGCTGGCTCATCCTCTTTTATTATTATGATAAGCCAGCCCAGACCATCTGCTCGATGGTTTTAGTACCGTTTTCTACTTTTCCTTGTGGTGTATGTTTTCCTCGTGTTTTTGTTCGTTCCATTTGTTTTCTTTTTAGGTGTGGTTCCTCATTCTTTTTCCCCCTTTTACTTCCTCAAACATACTTTGGGAGTTTTTTTACCTTGAGCCTGGCTTGTGTCAGGAAAAAGGGACTGATGACCCTGTAGTTTGGTCCCTTTACACCCCAAACCAACCAACCAACAAATCAGTTGTCTGCTTAAAAGCCTACTTTATTTGGATGAAATAAGAGTAATATTCTTTAAACTAAAATAGGCTTTTGTCAATGAAAAGCCTTTAATGTGGATAAGATTCACTATTGGATACCCTGTAAACTTTCCCAAACACTTTCTAATTTCAAATGAACATTTTCCTCTGATGATGGAATAATTTTACTGAAGTGAAGCATTCTCCATAGTAACACAGAACATAATGTAATTAAAAATCGAAAAGTCCATAAGTAGATGAATAGGTCAATTGTTAACTTTTTGCCTAAACCAAGAGAAGAGAAATAACAACGAAGCGATAAAGCTTGTCAGTCTCTACCTCTCTTCACTTTGACAACCTACAATTGACAGATTCTTCCTTATCCTCCTTGGTGTATCACTAAAATCAACTGGCTTCATTGAATACAAATACTATCATGTTTTGTGTTAGAAATATCATGAAAGGTGTCTATTTCTTACTTGAAACTTCTGTACTGAACTCAGTCCTAAAATACATGGGTAAATGGACTAAAATGACTGTTTTATGATTAAAATATGTTGTAAAGCATGATTCTGTGCCAAGAATTTAAGTCTTTTTTGGATTTTTCAGATTCTGTAGAACTATTAACTGTACAAATAAAGCAATATGTTGTACCCACTGAAGCATAAGGTTCAGAACTGTTACTCTGAAATTCTTAGATGAGTGTCACAGTTTCTGATATTGAAAAATAAATCTCACTGTCAATTTTACCGTGTGTTGGGTTCTTCCTTTTGCATAAATATGATTGTCATTTTACTAGCACAACTGAAATTTACTTTGTAGAACAGCACAATGAAGAGAACAAAACTCTAGTGTCCAATTTGATAATTCGTCACTACAGGGATAAACTGAAAACCTCAACAGGAGACACCACCATTAAATGCCCACAAATATTCCAATTTTAGTCACCTAAACTTTGAAGAGCTACTGTGGGAAGAGGATAGAAGTACAGCTATCCATGTTAAGACACTCACAGCATGAATGTACCTGACTGCACCATCTCAATAGGCACAGCGCATTGTGGTTGAGGATGTAGCATGAATATATTACCTCTACAGTACCAAGGAAAGGCAGATTGGTGCATGTTACGAGATTCACAGCACCAAGGGAGAAGTATGGTAGTTTGCATTAGTGTGTCCACTGCAGTCAAGGGGTTAATGTTTAGTTGGATTTCTGCACTAAATGATTTCAGGTTGAAGTGGCCAGTTGCATTGTGCTACTTTAAATTCTTATTAGTAGTCTACATGACCCTTACATATAGTATAAGTAATAAAAGCTATACTTTGCTACAGAAACGGTGTGTGAACGCTCTTGTAGCTTTTTTCTAACAATATAAATGTCATTTTTGTTAACATAGTCAGTAAAAAATTAAAACTTTATTAGACAAATACCATGAGATTTGAAAAAGTTTTGAAGTAATTAACCTCTAGTGGGTTTGTCAATTCTGGGTACTTTGGAAGTACTTGTCTTAATGCTGACACATTCCCTAATTTTGACACTTGTTATAAGAATGAGCAAAGCTAAAAACATAATTTTATTGAAATGTTGTAGTTAGAAACATTCAATCAGCACTGTATTTATGGTATACCAGTATGTCAAAATAGGCTTTGTTAGTGTTGTTGCCTTCAGTAAAACTTTCATCGGTATGTGATGTCAGCCATATTATAAAAACAAAAACAATCAGTTATTGACAAAATTATTTCCTTCTCATCCCATATGGTAAGTCTCCCCCGACCCACAGTTCTGCATGACTTTCCCAAAATCTACCCCTTTTCCTAGACCTCTCCAGTCCTTTTCCTTCACCCCTCTTTCTTCCCCTTCAACCCTTCTGCCTGAAGAAGGAACCACTGGCTCCAAAAGCTGGCCAATTACAACCATCTTTTATGGTGTCAAACAATGGAAAATCCAGGATGGAATGTAACAATATTATGAGAAGAAAAGTTGCTACTCATCATACAGCGGAGATGCTGAATTGCAAATAGGCACAACGAAAAGACTCTCACAATTAAAGCTTTCAGCCATTAAGGCCTTTGTCAACACTAGACACACACACACACACACACACACACACACACAACTCACACACAACTGCAGTCTCAGGCAACCGAAACCACAGTTACAGTTTCCTGAGACTGCAGTTGTGTGTGTGAGTTGCGCTTGCGTGTGTGTGTGTGTGTGTGTGTGTGTGTGTGTGTGTGTGTGTGTGTGTGTGTGTGTGTGTGTGTATGTGTGTGTGAGTGTGTCTAGTGTTGACGAAGGCCTTAATGGCTTGAAGCTTTAATTGTGAGAGTCTCATTGTTGTGCGTATCTGTGACTCAGAATCTCCACTATGTGGTGAGTAGCATCTTTCCTTCTCGTGTATGTGTATGTTCTGCTGCCGATTGGTGAAAAGATTTTTATCCATCCAGCCATATTGTAATATAGACCAATCTTTCAGCCACTGTTGCAAGAGTCTTCATCAGGATTGCATTTTTGTGATGCTGTCCCCATTTAACTTGGCTTGAATAAGTTTCTTAATATTTACATTTAGCCTTGAAAAGTAGTCTCATGTGTACTTACTACTGTTTGTCTACAGAAAGAGACAATGAGGGAAAAACAGTATTCCACAAACTTCCTAACCCCCAATTATCATTTTGTTGTAATAATTAATGATTCATGTTATGATCATGCAGTGGCAGCATTTGACTGGTGTGCTTCACAATAACATAGATAAAAAAATACAATCAACACTTCAGTTAATAAGGGAACATATCTTTTTAAATTTTGAATGTAATACTGGGCCAACATTGGTGCAACTACATAGCTTTCAGATGAGGATTTATTTGTTGTGACTGAAAGCTACAATCAATATATCCCTGGTAATGGAAAAATAAATGAAAATAGTGATCAATTTCATCAGTTGGAAGGATCTTAAAAGTAGACAAAAATATGACTTGTATAGAGCCAGACATAAAAATGAAAAAAATTTCATAGAAAAAAGACAAATGGCCAATTCAGATAAAATAAGTAGAAATGAAACACTGTGGAAAACAGATGAAATATTTAGCACCTACAGAAGAAGAAGGACAAAGTATAATTATGGGAAGAAAGTTACATTTTCTAAGAGCTCCACATGAGCACAATAGGATGGTTAGCAAGCAAGACCAGGATGAGTTAGGAGTCTGTCAGATAATCCTCTCATGACAAAAATAAATAAATAAATAAATAAAATAAAAACAATATTAAGTCATCGGTATGAGGGCAGAATACAAAGATGGGCATTTGCAGAGATACAAATCAGCCAAATATTCCCAGAGATCATATTAGTGGAGTGAGGGAATTTTACTATTATGGTCTCCACATTTCAGAGTTTACAGCAGAACTGATATTATCAGTTTTTACTACAATTTTCTCCAACTTCCTAAGTGTCTTCCTCAGTTATACGGAGCACATATTTCATTTGCCACCAGTAATAGCTCCAACCAAACTTGAGAGATTGTTATCCACCATTTGTAACAGTAATGATTACCTGCTGCTGACAATGGTGTTCTGTTGCAAGTCTGATTCTAATATATTCTCTGTACTGGACTGACATGGTATTCAATAAGGTCTAAGCTGACTGAAAACCATACACATGCTGCTTTTTAGCTAAAATTTGATCCATCTGGCATTTGCAAGCTGTAGCACCTCATTTACTAAACCATCCCATAAGTTTGGCTCTAAGGGAAGGTAATAGTGTGTTTGAATAATTTAATTAAGAGAGGATGTGGCTTAACCAAAAGTTTGGCATCAGCACTCAATTTGCTTATATGTCAGCAACAGTAGTATCTATCTGATATGGCAGATATCTTGGAAGCTCACTCGCAACAGAAGTTGATGCTAGGACACAATTTTTGTTATAAAAGCAAAAACTATAAAGATGATGGTTTTATTGGAATCAAAACATTGAGCAACTGAGACTGTGGGACCGATGACCGTCGCAGTCTGGTCCCTTTAATCCCCCAAACCAACCAACCAACTGAGACTGCACACAACATATCTTAGGAAGACAGGTAAGGAACCCATTGAAATATTACAGGGAAGAGTGACATATATGAGGGCTGGAACTTCAACAGTGGCAACTATTTATTTACAAGTTATACAAAATAGATGCTTATTTCAAAGTTTTACTGTCATTCAGAGTAATCACCAGCATTGTTTATAACCCATTTCCAGTGATGTGGAAGTTGTAGGATAACCTTAGCAGCACTAGTTGTGTTGATAGTTAGTAGAGTGGTCTATTGCCCGAGAAGTCTCTGTAACAGTTCTGAAACGAATGCCACGGAAAACTTCTTTCAGTTTAGAAATCAAGTTGAAGTCCCAAGGGCTTAAGTCTGTAGAGAGTGGTGGGTGGTACATCATTCCCAAGTAAACAAATCAGCCACAATTTGCGCCACATGCTCCCAAGCATCATCCTGCAAAGTAATGGGTGGATCCTATAGAAAGTAGCACTGCTTCTTTCTCTAAGCTGCTCACTTCCTGTGTTCCAAATATGAACAGGCTGAGAAGTGTTTAACTCCCTGGAGTTAAGCTCTTATGACTTCAACTTAATTTCTTAATTGAAGGAAGCCCTTCATGGCTTTTGCTTCAGACTTGTTACAGAGATCCATGAGGCAATAGACTGTTTCAGTCGAACTATAAATGCAACTTACACTGCTAAGGTTGTTGTTGGGTTGTTTTTTGGGGGAGAAGACTAGACAGTGAGGTCGTCGGTCTCTTGGATTAGGAAAGGATGGGGAAGGAAGTCAGCCGTGCCCTTTCAAAGGAACCATCCTGGCATTTGCCTGGAGGGATTTAGGGAAATCACAGAAAACCTAAATCAGGATCACCAGACACAAGACTGAACCATCATCCTCCCAAATGCAAGTCCAGTGTGCTAACCACTGCTAAGAGTATCATATGACTTCCTTATCACTGGCAATAGGTTATACACAATGCTGGTGACTACTTTGAAGGACAATAAAACTTTGAAACAAGTGTGTTTTATAGAAGTTGTAAATAAATACTTGTCTAATCGCATTAATGAGACCACTTGCCCAAAGCCTGAATAAGCACCTTTTACAGTGCAGGCTGCTGCAAGATGTGCAGAAAGAATCAGTGAGATTCTGGAAGTACTGACAGGTATGTGGAGCCACGCTTGCTCCAGTGCTGCTGCCAACTGCACTAGGTTTCTTGATTGAGAATCCATGGTGAGAGCAGCCCGACAAAGGTGGTCCCACAGACCCTTGATTGAGTTTAAATCTGGGGTATTTGGTGGCCAGGAGAGTATAGCAAACTCATGATTATGCTCTTTGAACCATGTACACACACTCCAAGTTCTGTGACACATTGCAGTGTCCTGCTGGTAGCTGCCACTGAAAAACGAATTGCATGTAGTGGTGAACATGGTACCAAAGGATAGATGCATACTTGGGTTGACCCATTGTACCTCCCAGAATAATGAGATCACCAAGGGAATGACCGAGTGAGGTGGCGCAGTGGTAGTACATTGGACTCGCATTCGGGAGGACGACGGTTCAATCCCGCGTCCGGCCATCCTGATTTAGGTTTTCCGTGATTTCCCTAAATTGCTCCAGGCAAGTGCTGGGATGGTTCCCTTGAAAGGGCATGGCTGACTTCCTTCCCCATCCTTCCCTAATCCGATGAGACCAATGACCTCGCTGTTTGGTCTCTTCCCCCAAAAAACCCAACCAACCCAAACCAAGGGAATGCCACAAAACCATTCCCCAGACCATAATGCTCCATCCTCCAGATTTGTCATGCCACACACAACTGCCATCTGTCCGATGGAGCATAAAATGTGAATCATCTGAGAAGAGCACCTTTCACCACTCAGTGAATGTCCCGGTGTGGTACTGATGTGCAATTTCCGGCCTTCATTGCCAATCAACAGCAGTCAGCATGGGTGCGTGAACCAGGTGCCTGCTGCAGAGGACCATATGCAGCAATGTTTGCTGAGCTGTCATTGAGGAGACTCTGTTGGTAGTCTATTGGTTCATGTGGCCAATCAGTTGCTAAACAGTTTCACATCTATTCACCCATAAATGCCTCCACAGCTATCATTCACCTGTGTCATCTATGGCCCTTGGTTTTGAATAGTGCCATTGTGCCATGCAGAGTATACTTTAACCATGGTGGCATGTGAACAGTTTCCAAGTTTCCATATAGGAAATGCTTTCAACCTTGCCCTGAAAGCCAATGATCCTGCTGTTTTGGACATCATATAAATTGTTCCATTTCTGCATTAAGCCATAAACTGTACTGTTTTCCATGTTCTCCAGGCATTCTTTATATGCCCTCCACTGCTAGTGCTGCCATCTGTGAGCCGCGAGTGGTTATTGCACATTGACATTGAACATAGGCAGCACATTAATGTGACAGTTCCCCATATTAAAATTCCAAGCCCTGTATACATGGCTACTGTTCTATCCATAGAACACTGTAATTTATTCTTTGAACAGTACACACACATGAAAGACAAAGTACAATACAATTAACAATACACAAGTGGCCAGCAGAGTCTTGCACTCTGGCCTATATATTCTTTGTTCAACAGGGAGCACAGCCAGTAAGTTGCGCGTGCAGCTGCAGTTGTATTAGCAGGCCGGATGGCCTCTAGTGGCCAAATCAAGCACAAACTTCATGTGCAAACTATGAAGTGGTGCACCCACAAAATTGGTAGTTTCAGCAGCTGCAAACCCTGAAATATCAAAGTTATGTGTTATGCCAAGAAAACTTGAATTCTCACAGGCTTTTGTTGTTACTTGTCATGAAATTAATCTCTGCTGAGAATACTTATTACACGCACTGTTGAAATATTTAGTGGTAGGTTTAAATGTTCCTTGAAATTGTTTTGTAAGCAAGGATGACTACCACAGGGAATGTTTTACATGACTACACTACCAGAGAAGGCATTCAGGTGATAGGTACAGAGTCTTGCACTCTGGCCTATATATTCTTTGTTCAACAGGGAGCACAGCCAGTAAGTTGCGCGTGCAGCTGCAGTTGTATTAGCAGGCCGGATGGCCTCTAGTGGCCAAATCAAGCACAAACTTCATGTGCAAACTATGAAGTGGTGCACCCACAAAATTGGTAGTTTCAGCAGCTGCAAACCCTGAAATATCAAAGTTATGTGTTATGCCAAGAAAACTTGAATTCTCACAGGCTTTTGTTGTTACTTGTCATGAAATTAATCTCTGCTGAGAATACTTATTACACGCACTGTTGAAATATTTAGTGGTAGGTTTAAATGTTCCTTGAAATTGTTTTGTAAGCAAGGATGACTACCACAGGGAATGTTTTACATGACTACACTACCAGAGAAGGCATTCAGGTGATAGGTAGTACTGCATACTATTGTTATTGATCAAGTAATCGATGCTGAAGGTGAGACATTGTGAATACTCCCTTGGCTTTGAAAATTTAATTTATTGAATAGTGTACAAACAGACCGATGACCATGCTGTTTGGTCCCCTTCGCCAAACCAACTCCTCCACCACCACCACCACCACCACCACCACCACCGACAACAACAACAACAACAACAACAACAACAAGAGTACAAACAGTTGGTTCTCCTTATTGCTTCAGAAATCAAGGTTATGTTTATTGACAAATTATCACAGAAGGCTGTGTAAGGGAAATAATACAAAGATCAAAAGTTTTTGTGTGGTACCTGTGGTTCCATAAGCATGGAAAATTTCTAGTAGGGCTGTGCATCTGCTGCCACCACTGATGGAAGCAGCTAGCACAGTTATAAGAACTTCACAATATATTTATGAGAAACAGTGAAACTGAATTTCAAGTAAGTTAATTACATTAGCTTGTACACAGCATTACATGTGTTGTTTTGAACATGAATACAGTTCACTGACTTATGGATCACAAAATGCTGTCTCCAAGCAGAAGCAAGGTAATGTGTCAGTAACAAACAATCTCATTTATTTAGAAAAGACAAGTCACAGCCTATTGGAATACTTGGAACATGTTGTGATCTGTGATGAAACCTTTATTTCCTCAGATGAAAAATCAATCAACAGAAAGGTAGAATAAAAAATCTCAGAAAATGAAATGCATGGAAATTATGGGCAACTGGTGTTTTGGGACATACAGTTTTAGTGATAACATTCTTGGAAACATGTTAATCAGATACACTTTTCCTGTAAATTATGTAAATATATGGTTTCTGGTTCTGTCAGTACTTGGTAATAATGTAAATATTAAAATACGCTGTCATTTTTGCGACAAATGGGAAGTTTTACATCAGTTAATGTTGAAATATTCAAATTTGAAGTAGTCAAGGATATATTTACACACTAACAGCAACTGTAAAACATAGCTAGAAATGTAGTTGCTTTTTCTGCTAATTGAGATATATCATCATAAGGACCTATATTATTAACTTAGGTAGATGAACAATAGTTGCAAAAAAAAAAAAAAAAAAAAGTTTTCATTTATGATGAGAACTATATACTACTATATGTAAGAATATCATTGGAAATAGTAGAATGAAAATATAACAAGTGGTCCAGAGCATATAATATAATTACTCTGTGTTTAAAGAAATTTTTGTACTTTCAGAATAGCTGTAAAAGGATTTTTGCCCCACACCAATGTAAGCAACTAGCTCCTTTATGTTTATTTCATCAGTCTGCTGCCAGTGAAATCAGGGCTATGGGAAAATAATGAAGTAAATGACAAATGAATACATGACAGCTGTTGTCATTTCTTATCTGTGTAAACAGACTTGTTTCTTTTTGCAGTTTTTGTAGTACACCATAAGATGGTTTCAATAATAATGGGTATTGACAGTCTTGTAAGCTACAGCTAATGTAGAAAATGTCTTGATAAAACAAAAATGTTTTCCTAAACTGGATGCTCTGAAAGCTCAAAGTGCCACTTTTATGATTTGTGAGACTAGGCCAGGCCTTTCAGCATTGGCATTGAAGTTAATAATTTAAGAACATAATGTTGGTATTAATTCATTAGATATCCAATTTGTGATTACTTAGTGTTAACATGTTCAATATCTCAAGGTTAATTACAGAAAAAATTGTATTTGTGAAACATTAGTTAGATATTGAAGCTATATATAATTATATGGATAGAAACACTTGGGAACAAGAGAGAGTCAGTGGGTGAGAGAACACAGACAACATGGGCAGTATGACATTGAGAAGGTATTGCTCTTGCCCTACAGCATGAAGGCCTAAAACTTTGTCTGTGTCCTCAGTAAAACTGACAGGAATAGATGTAGTTACATTGCACTGCAGACTTATTGGTGGTTTCTGTCCATCAGACTAGAACTAGTTTAAATGAATGGGCAGTAAAATTTTTGGGTGTATCAAAACTGAGGAAAAAATAGAAGTGGCAGTGGGGGTGGTGAGAGCAAGTAACACAGAGGATTAATATTAATGTCATTTTTTTACTTTTAATCACTGTGTGTCTCAAAAACTCAAGCATGCTTTAATGCTAAGTAATTATTTTGCAGGATGGGCATGAGCAAGACACTTTTGCTTATATATCGAGAAAACGGTATACTCCGTGGCCTATACCGTGGCATGAGCATTAACTATATGCGAGCCATACCTATGGTTGCTGTATCGTTCGCAACATATGAGCTCATGAAACAGACACTTGGGCTTGATACTGGATTGAAATTGTAAACTGGTGAGTAAAGTGTAACACACACACACACACACACACACACACACACACACACACACACACACACACACACTGATATTATTTGTGAGTGAGGGGCACAAGTCTTACTTCATTTCCAGCTGTTTTAAAATGACCATCACAATTTATGTTAATACCGATACACTTTATTACGTGGACATTTAGGGAGAAGAAGAATAAGCAGTCAATCTTATGACAATTCACACAGTTTTTTGTGTTGTTAGACACTATTTTTTGTTGTTGTGGTCTTCAGTTCAAAGGTGGGTTATATGCAGCTCTCCATGGTATTCTTCTATCCTGTGAAAGCCTCTTCATCTCTGGATAACTACTGAAACTTACATCCTCCTGAATCTGTTTACTGTATGCGTCTCTCAATCTCCCTCTATGATTTTTAACCTGCACACTTCCCTCCAGTACTAAATTTGTGACCCCTTGATGTATCAGAACATGTTCTCTCAATTGATTCCTTCATTTAGTCGAGTTGTGACACAAATTTATTGTCTCTCCACTTCTCTTCAGTACCTCCTCATTAATTACACAGTCTAATCTTAAGCATTTTTATGGAGCACCACATTTCAAAAGGCTCCATTCTTTACTTGTCTAAACTATTTATTGTCCAGGTTTCACTTCCATACATGGATACACTCCACACAAATGCCTTCAGAAAGTACTTCCAAACACTTAAATCTATATTTGATGTTAACCAAATTTCTCTTCTTCAGAATGTTTTTTTTGCCCTCACCAGTCTACATTTTATATCCACTCTACTTAAATCATCATCAGTTATTTTGCTGCCCAGATAACAAAACTATCACAACTTCCAGTGTATCAATTCCTAATCTAATTTCCTCAGCATCACCTGCTTTAATTTGATTACATTCCATTATACCTGTTATGCTTTTGTTAATGTTCATTTTAAATCTGCCTTTCAAGGTGCTGTCTATTCCATTCAACTGCTCTTCCACTCCTTTGCCGCCTCTGACAGAATTACAAAGTCATCGGCAAACCTATGGCAATTTTTACTTCTTTTCCCTGAACTGTAATTCCTGCTCCAAATGTTTTTGGGTTCCCTTTAAAGCTTGCTCACTGTACAGATTGAATAACATCAGTGATAGACTACAACCCTGTCTCACTCCTTTCTCAATCGCTGTTTCCCTTTCACTCTTGACTCTTATAATTGGCATCTGATTTCTGTACAAGTTGTAAAGAGCTTTTTGCGTGCCCCCTGCAGGTCCTGGGGTTAGAATAGGCCCAAGGTATTCCTGCCTGTTTTGTAAGAGATGTACGTTTTGGCCTTTATGTAATGGTTCCCTGTAGGGTTTGACCTCCATTTTTCCAAATTTTCCTGAGGAGCAAGTCAATTGGGGAAGGGCACCTTACATGGTGCATTGTGTCCATCATGCATTGAGACATTCAGCATCCTTTATCATCATGGCTTTGCAGTTCCCCTCATTCTCCATCTCTTGGGCGAGGACACCATCCTGGGTGGACATCCCCTATGCAGTGTCATTTTGTGCACCGATGATGACAATGGACTTCTCTGCACCTCATATCTGTTGTGGCGGGGCCACCTTGTACCCTGTTGATTGTAGTCCCCTGACTACACAGGTATCACTCTGCCGATGCCTGTGCCATTCACTCCACACGAATGCCAAGGAGTAGAGGCCCGTCACCCTGGGGCATCAGGACCCCTGGCAATGGCCATCCTGCCAGGAGGCCTTTGCTGCGCCAGGGTAGTGCGCATGGGGAGGGCCCCTGGTCGGAATGGGTGGCATCTGGGCAGATGACACGCCATGAGGTGGTCAAACACCAGCAGCCTCTTAAGCGTTCAACAGCTTAATTTAATGCACAAAAGTATAACCCCTAAACATTCCCCTCCCTGGCCCACACTGTGGGAGGAACACCAGGCTAAGTATTGCAGCAGATCTTATTCACCCCGGTATGTAGTATGTATGAGAGAGGATGGGGAATCCTTCATGTCAATGAATCCTCAGCTTTTGTGGAGCATTTAGAGGACAAGTTTGGAGAGGTGGAGGGATTGTCCAAAATGTGATCTGGGTCAGTCTTGTCAAAAACAGCATCCTCTGCCCGATCATGGGCATTACTCACCCTTGACAAGCTGGGGGATGTTTCTGTTTCCATCTCACCCCCTAAGAGCTTAAATGTGGTCCAGGGTATTATATTCCACAGGGACCTTCTTTTGCAGTCTGATGATGAGCTGCACGCTGATTTAGAGTGACGAGGTGTTCATTTCATCCGGCATGTCCATCGGAGTCTGAGGGATAATCAGGTTGCCACCAGTGCCTTCATCTTGGCCTTCGAGTGTGACACATTACCCAAGAAGGTCAAGATGACGGTGTACTGCTGTGATGTCAAGCCACATATCCCTGCCCCGATGCAATGCTTTAAGTGCTGGAAGTTCGGGCATATGACTTCCCACTGTACTTCCAGCATCACCTGTCGAGATTGTGGATGTCCATCCCATCCCAATACTCCATGTGCCCTGCCTCCCATCTTGTATCAACTGCGGCAAGCAACATTCCCCTTGCTCACTGGACTGCAGGATTCTCCAAAAAGAACAGAAAATCATGGAATACAAGATCCTGGACTGACTGACCTACTCTGAGGCTAATAGGAAATATGAAACACTCCATCCCATGTGCATGACATCAACTTATGCTGCTGATATAACTACTGTTCCAGCCCCATCCATTCTGCCAATTCCAGTTGGCTCTCAGAGATGTAAGACTACACCTGCCCCTTGATGGTGGGGGGACTTCTCTCCTTGTTGCTCCCGCACCACCTAACTTGGGAGCAATGCCCCCACAACCATCGGGGACATCAGTCCCCACTTCTCAGCTGGAAAAGCATCATTCTTCTTCGACTTCTCTTGCTAGGAAGGGGTCCCTTAGTTCCCTCCCTTCCCACGCTCTTAACGGTGCCAAAGCAGACACCCGCCAGTGGCTGAAGAACCCACAGGTAACTGGATGTAGGGCTTCATGGTCCTCCTCAGTCAAGCCCTCCCAGCCAGAAAAAACCTAAGGAGCAGTGAGAGAAACCCAAAAAGAAGAAGACCCCCAAGAGCCCAGACATCATGCTGGCACCCACACCACTGCTACCTACAAGCTTTGTGTCTGTGGATGAGGTGGAGATTCTGGCACCCCCTGAGGACCTAGATCTCACTGGACCCTCAGACACAATGGATAGTGATTGAACGGGTACTCAGTCGGTGGCAGGAGGTGACCCAGAGGTGTAAACTGACTCCTTGAGCATTTTATATCTTCCCAGCCTCACGATAACATCATCCTCCAGTGGAATTGTGGTGGTTTTTTCCACCACCTAGCTGTCACTCCCCCTGCATCATGCTAATGGATGCCTATCAAGATGGGCTTTAAAAAAAGGCAGACTGGGAAGCTTTCACCTCTGCTGTCACTGTTGAATCTCTCCCAGATGGTACCATCAATGTGGTAGTTGAGTGGGCCACTAGAACAATTGTTTCTGTGGCAGAAAACATGATCCCTTGTTCCCTAGGGTGCCCCTGGTGAAAGAAAGTACCTTGATGGGCTCCAGAAATCGCTGAGGCTATTAAAGAGCATAGGTGGGCTCCACAGCAACATAAGCAACACCCTTCCCTAGAGCACCTAATAGCTTTTAAACGGCTCCATGCCCACATTCGCCAGCTTGTAAAAAGACAGAAACAGGAGTGTTGAGAGAGGTATGTTTTGACCATTGGGTACCATGCATCACCTTCCCAAGTCTGGATGGAGATCAGACTTGTTTTTGGGTACCAAACCCCAACAGGTGTCCCTGGCATTAACATCGTCGGCGTGTTATCTACCGAAGCAAACGGGATTGCCGAGCACTTTGCTCAGCACTATGCTCAAGCCTCTGCATCAGAGAATTACTCCCCAGCCTTTCACACCCTCAAACAGCGGATGGAGGAGAAAGTCCTCTCGTTCACTACATGCCACAGTGAACCCTGTAACACCCCATTTATGGAGTGGGAGCTCCTCAATGCCCTTGAACATTGCCCAACACAACACCTGAGCCCAGTCAGATCGACAGTCAGATGATTAAACATCTCTCATTCAACTACAAGCAACATCTCCTCGTCATCTTCAACCGGAAATGAGGTGACGGCACCTTTCCATCGCAGGAGAGCATCATCATTCCAGTGCTCAAACTCGGTAAAAACCTGCTTGATGTAGATAGCTATCGGCCCATCAGCCTCACCAACATTCTTTGTAAGCTGTTATAACATATGGTAAGTTGGCGGTTGTGTTGGCTCCTGGAGTCACAGGACCTACTGGCTCCGTTCCTAGGCAGTTTTCGCCACGGTTGCTCTACCACTGATAATCTTGTATCCCTTGAGTCTGCCATCTGAGCAGCACTTTCCAGGCACCAACTACTGGTTGCCAATTTTTTTATTTACAGAAAGCGTATGACACAACCTGGCGACATCATATCCTAGTCACTTTATATTAGTAGGGTAACCGGGGCCCACTCCCGATTTTTATCCAAAACTTCCTGTCGCTTCATACTTTTCATATGCAAATGGGTGCCTCCCACCCCCTCCCCCCCCACCCCACATATCCAGGAGAATGGAGTCCCACAGGGCTCTGTATTGAGCGTGTCTCTATTTTTAGTGGCCATTAATGGTCTAGTAGCAGCTGTGGGGCTGTCAGTCTCACCTTCTGTGTGTGCAGACGACTTCTGGATTTCATATTGCTGCTCCAGTACTGGTGTTGCTGAGCGGCACCTACAGGGAGCCATCCGCAAGGCAAAGTTATGGGCTCTTGCTCACAGTTTCCAGTTTTCAGCCGCGAAGTTGTGTGTGACACATTACTGTCGGCATCGTACCATTCATCTGGGACCAGAATGTTACCTTAATGACGATCCACTCACGGTAGTGGAGACGTATCATCCACTCATGGTAGTGGAGACATATCGATTCTTAGGACTGGTTTTTGATGTCAGATTGACTTGGCTTACTCACCATCGTCAGCTTAAGTGGAAGTGCTAGCGGCACCATTATGTCCTCCGCTGCCTGAGCAACACCAGCTGGGGTGCAGATCACTCTACGCTGCTGCAGATCTACAGCACCCTTGTTCAATCCTGCCTTAACTATGGGAGTGTGGTTTATGGTTAGACGGCACCCTCAGTGTTGCATTTAGTCAACCCAGTGCACCACTCTGGCGTTCGCCTAGCGACAGGAGCTTTTAGGACAAGTCCAGTGACCAGCATGCTTGTGGAGGCCAGAGTTCCTCCATTGCAGGTTAGGCGTGCACAACTGCTGGCCAGTTACGTTGCACATGTTTGTAGCTCTCCTGAGCATCCGTATTACCATCTCCCTTTCCCACCCACGGCGGATCATCTCCCGCATCGGAAGCCCAGGTCAGGGCTTACAACTGCAGTTCGTGTAAGACCCCTCCTATTGGAACTCGAGTCCTTCCCCTTACCACCTCTACTCGAGCTCCATTCACATACCCCTCCATGGTGTAAACCTAGGCTAGCGGCCTGGACCTTTTGCATGGCTCTAAGGACTCAATTAACCATGCGTCTCTCCGCTGTCACTCCTTTTGAGTCTTGCCACGTCCCAGGGCTCTGAAGTGGTTTACACTGGGGGCTCAATGGCTGATGGTCATGTTGGCATCACCTGTCTTCACAGAGGACATGTTGAACAGCACTCTGCCAGATGGCTGCAGTGTTTTCACTGCAGAGTTGGTGGCCATATCTTGTGCTCTTGAACACATCCGCTCATGTCCTGGTGACTCTTCTCTTCTCTGTCCTGACTCCTTGAGTGGTCTTCTACCCTTGCCATCCTTTGGTAGTGACCATCCAGGAGTCCATCTATGCCCTGGAGTGGTTGAGTCATTCAGTGGTGTTTGTCTGGATGCCAGGACATGTTGGCATCCCAGGCAATGAACTTGCTGACAGGCTGGCCAAACAGGGTACACTGAAACTGCTTCTGGAGATCGGCATCGCCATAACTGACCTGCATTCGTTATTACACCACAAGGGTTTTCAGCTTTGGGAGATGGAATGGCATAATCTCAGTACACAGAAGAAACTGCTTGCCATTAAGGAGACTATGAATGCGTGTAAGTCCTTCCTGCGGGCCTCTTGCAGGGACTCTGTGGTTCTCTGTCGGCTCTGTGTTGGCCATGCTCAGGTGACCCATGGCTATCTCCTGTGCCGTGAAGACCCACCTGTGTCAGTGCAGTGCCCGGTTGACAGTGGCCCATACATTTTTGAGCTATCATTCTTTGGCTGCCATGTGACGGAATGTTCAGTTACCGGACTTGTTACCATTAATTTTAGCTGACAACACCTCATCGGCTATTTTAGTTATACATTTTATACATGAGTGTCGGTTTTATTGTTTGATATGTTTTAACACGTCCTTTTTCCTTCTGTGTTCCCCACCTTAGTGTTTTCAGGCTGGAGGTTTTAATGTGTCGCAGAGTGACTGGCTTATCCTTTTTATTCTTGTGATTAGCCAGCCATGGTCACCTGCTCTCTTGTTTTACTTTCTTCTATCTGTCTCTTGCATCTATATGTGGTTTTCTTGTCCAATTTTGTCCATTTTAGTGTTTGTTGCCTTTCTGACATTCTTGTGGTTTTTCCTTTCTTCCAGTATTGTGTTGTATGTCTCATTTGTTTTACTCCCACCCTTGTGGAATTATTTTAATCAGAACAAGAGACAGATGACCCAGGAGTTTGGTCCCTTCCCCCCTCTTTAAACGAACCAACCAAGCCTTTTGCTTCCTGTATTTTACCCCTGCTACCTTCAGGATTTCAAAGTATTATCTAAGTCTACAAATGCTATAATTGTAGGTTTGCCTTTCCTTAACCTATCTTCTAAGAGGATATGTAGGGTCAGTATTGCCTCTTGTATTTCTACATTTCCTCAGAATCCAAACTGACCTTCCCTGAGGTCAGATTCTACTAATTTTTCCACTCTTCTGCAAAGAATTCATTTTAGTATTTTGCAGCTATGACTTATTAGATTGATAGTTCAGCAATATTCACACCTGTCAGCACCTGCTTTCCTTGGAATTGGAATTATTATGTTATTGTTGAAATCTGAGGGTATTTTGCCTGTCTCATACATCTTTCACACCAGATGGAATACTTCTGTGAAGATTGTCTTGCGGAGTAGTTCTGAGAGAATGTCCATCCAATGGGCCTTATTTTGACATAGGTGTTTCAGTGCTCTATCAAATTCTTCTTGCAGTATCATATCTCCCATCTCATCTTAATCTAATTCCTCTTCCCTTTCAGTAACATTGCCTTCAAATTCATCTTCCTTATACACGCTGTCTGTAGACTCCTTCCACCTTTCAGTTTTCCCTTGTTTGCTTAGTACTGGCTTTCCTTCTGAGCTCTTTATATTCATGCAGTTACTTCCCTTTTCTCCAAATGCCTCTTTAATTTTCCTGTTGGTGGTATCAATCTTTCCCCTAGCAAAATGGTCTTCTAACTCCTCATATTTGTCCTGTAACCATTCCTGCTTAGCCATTTTGCACTTCATATCCATCTTAATTTTTAGACCTTTGTATTTCTTTTTGCCTGCTTCATTTGCTGCATCTTTATTTTTTCTCCCTTCACCAGTTGAATTCAAAATGTCCTGTAACACTCAAGTATTTCTACTAGGCCTTGTCTTTTACCTTTTTGATTCTCTGCTGCCTTCATTATTTCATCTCTCAAAGTTACCTATTTGTCTTCTACTGTATTATTTTCCCTTGTTGTAGCCAGTTGTTGCCTAATGCCCCCTCTGAAAATCTTGACAACCTCTCATTCTTTCAATTTATCCAGGTTCTGTCTCCTTAATTTCCAACCTTTTTGCAATCATACAGTTTTAATCTACAGTTCATAACCAATAAATTGTGATCTGAATCTACATTTGCTGCTGGAAATGTCTTACAGTTTAAAATCTGGTTCTGAAATCTCTGTTATCATTATATACTCAATCTGAAACCTTCCAGTGTCTCCAGGACTCTTGCATGTATACAACCTCCTTTCATGATTCTTAAACCAATTCAACCGAGTGTTACCAACGATTAAATTATGCTCTGCGCAAAGTTCTACCATGTAGCTTCCTCTTTCATTCCTTTCCTCTGTTCCATATTCACTTACTATTTTTTACTTCTGTTCATTTTCCCACAGTTTCATTCCAGTCTGGCACCACAATTAAATTTTCATCTCTGTCAACTGTTTGAATAATTCCTTTTATCTTATCATACATTTCTTCAATCTCTTCATCACCTGTAGAGCTAGTTGCTTTATAAACTGTACTTCTGTTGGTAGATGTGGGCTTGTCTGTATAGGGTATGATATGCATCCACTATGCTGTTCATATCCTATTTTCGTATTCATTATTAAACCTACTCCTGCATTTTTCCTGTTTCAGTTTGTGTATATAACTCTGTATCCACCTGGCCAGAGGTCCTGTTCCTCCTGCCACTGAATGTCACTATTACCCACTGTATCTAACTTCAAACAATCCATTTTCTTTTTTAAATTTTCTAAACTATCTGCCCAATTAAGGGATCTAACATTCCATGCTCCAATCTGTAGAACACCAGTTTAGTTTCTCCTGATGGCAACATCCTCCTGAGTAGTCCCCATCTGGAGATCTGAATGGGGGATTATTTTACCTCCACAATATTTTACCCAAGAGGATGCCATCATTTAACAATACAGTAGAGCTGCATGCCCTCGGAAAAAATTGCAGCTGCAGTTTCCTTTTACTTTCAGCCATCTGCAGTACCAGCACAGCAAGGCCATTATGTTTGATGTTACAAGGCCAGATCAGTCAGTCATCCAAACTGTTGTTAGAATTTATTAGTTTCATCGATCTGTTGTGTAAATTTTGTACATGTTCCCCAGAACCTGCCAGGGAACACGATCATCTGCCAGAGTATGTAATAATTTGTTTCTGTTGACTTTATTGAAAGTTTTTTAAGTTTATGAAGGTGATGTGTGTTTCTAGGTTAAAGTATCTATATTTTTCAATTAGCAGTTTGAAAGGAACGTAGCCATCACAGCATAAAGTTTCTTTTCAAAAGCCATTTTGGTGCTCACTTATGCACTTATGATGAGTTTATAGTGTCTGTACAATTTATTTTCAGTGTTAGCAAAATTTCAAAATTTTTATATGGTGAGCTCAGTAGGCTTATTTCTTGGTAGTTGTTTTTTTGCTTCCTCCCCCGAGGATGGCAACTGACATAGTACAGCTCTCACTTACATCATCTCCTGACCACATCGTATTTAAGAAGTTTAGCAGTCTACCTATAAATGTCTTGCTTGCATATTTAAACAGCTTTAGACTGACTGAATCTTCTCCTGGGGCCTTTTTTATTTTGTTTAATACTTTTTTAGGTACATATTTAGAGATGGTTTCTCTTGATTATTTCCCTGAGAGTTGGACCATGAGAAAACTGATGTTTGTGGCCATAGATTCTGAAAGTATTGTAACCATTTAGATAAAGGGACAGGGTTCACTCTCACATTCTGTTTTATCTCACCTTTCCAGCCTTAATAATTTTAATTGTGTGTGGTTTGGAGATGTAAATATCATGTTCAAAAGGGGCCACAAATTCTTCAGAACTCTGTTCTTTCCACGCTTTTTTTTTCCAGCAATTGCTCTTTTCCTATGACATTTTGTTATATATTCTTCCTCCCCTGCTGTCTGGTATTTCACATATGGTTCTCATCTGTCCTTTATAGCCTTTTGAGCACCATTATCCCATTTTCTCAGTCCTTTCTTCCTGTGCCATTTTGCTTTTCTGCCAAGGAGCTGAGTGACAGCTTCTCTTAGAATGTATTGGAGGGCCTCGCATTCTTCCTTTGAGCTCCATTTTATAGGTGATTTTTCAGGAGATCATCAAGACTTTTTTGGTATAACCAAACTATATTGGGGCGTTTGAAAAGCCTTATGGAGAAGACAGTTCTTCGTTCATTGGCAGTTTCTTGTTTTATTTTTCTATCATCTTAGTCTTATTTGTATGGGGCTTTGTCAGTGATTGGATTTAATTTCAGGACCGTGAAACACCCTGGCAGCCAATACCATATCAGCCACTTTGTTATTACACAGAATATTTGTGGCTCACTTCATTTTTGAACATTGTGTTCATAATTCTGAGTTGATTAGATAGAGTGAAATCAATTACACTGTAACTATTAATTATTATTGCGTGTCTCTTCCCCAAGAGGGCCTGCATTACTGTGCTGATCTTCTGTAACTCACAATATAACTTGTAATTTTTCCCATTCAGCATGAGAATAGGCCTCATTCACTGTGGTGTAGCCTCATGATAATTTTAGTTGAACTGAATGATCCTTTTGCTTCAGCCAATGTATCTATGGACTGCTGACCTGAAGCATTTCCATACTATCATCACAGCACCAGTTTTTGCTCGTTTTCTGAGATCAACTCCACCCTTGAACTGTAAGTAATTCTATGTCTCATTTGAGCCTCTTGCATTCTTTTTGTTTCTAAAATTGCTGGTACTGAAATTCCATTTCTCGCCAATGTTATCTAGCTGGTATTCTTCATGGGCTACGTCTAGTATGTTTCGCATGATGATACAGTATTTACAATATTCTCCATTTTCTATGCATTATATTTTGCCATAGCTGAGTCATCAATATCACTCCATTTATTTCCCAGTCAAGACTTGAAAGCATGAGGTGATGTTCTTCCAGAGGGTTGCTGGCTGAGGGGGGCTGCCACCTTGTAGCTTCTGGACCAGCTTTGGAGGTTATTTTAGCAGTCCTTAGCGTAGGGAGCTGACACTGTTGGTAGCTCGCTTTAACATGGGAAACAGATGTTGTCTGGTGGCTTTGAGAAAATTCTTCTGCTTTGTCAACAATTGAATGAATGGTCCTCTTACAACCTGAAAAACAGTGACTATCTTCAACTGTAACCCTAACAGATGACCATTACAAGGTACTGCCCAGTGGACCAAGGTTTTTCTTTAAGAGGTGTTACACCTGTATCACTCACCCTTCATCCTAGCTTGTGACAGGTAGCGTCTGGTTTCCCAATGTTGAGCTTGTGTTAGATTTATGATAACTACCTAACAGTTAAACTGTGAAGCACTGATTAAATAACAACACACTTTTAAAATGTATTGTGTTAATAGTCATCAATGAAAAGCCCAGGATGGATTAGGAAAAGGATAGAGTGTTATATAGAGGAGTTGTTGAGTTGCAAACAGGCACAACAAAAAAGATGGCTATACATTTTAGCTTTTGCCCAAAAGACCTTCTTTTGAAGTACACACACATTTACACAAGCACAGCTGACACTCATTAATTTCATTTGGTTAGAAATGAAATACTCTCCAACTATTTATCTCAGTACTGTCACTTTTGGGAATGCACATTCTTAGGTGTTAAATTGTAGTCAGTGCTTATTGTTCCTCACACTAAAATACTGAGTATGGTAGTTTTCCAGTTATGGGAAACTCTGCAGATGTTAGTGTCTATTTCATGTTGTCTTCCAAATAACTGGTCTGAGAGCTAAATGAGAGGACAATCATATTTCTTATTTCCCTCTTACAGTATGCACAAATTAAAATTAAAAAAATTTAAAAAATAACTGAATCATCATTTTAATTTCTCTGTATTTCATTTGGTCATATGACTCTCAATATGTATACTTAATATAATTTAATCAAGCATCACACTAATTTATTATGTACTGACACTAGATTCTGATTTGACACATTCTTTTATTTTTCAGATTTTTTCAAAATGATGTGGGGAACGTTGTCCATTCCATAAATATTGTTTGATAGTTAACAGAGGTTAATGCCATACAAATCTATAATTATTTATTACAATTATTTTAGTGTCCAAGCAGTTTCCTTATTTATTCTTTAAATCTGAAATAGTTGCGAGAGCATAGTAGTAAATTCTTGGGAACAACACTTGACTGCAAAGAAGGGGTAAAAAAATGCTTTGATTGCAGTATTTTCTGCAAGTTTCCAGAATTTCTCATTAGAAATTAAAGACAGTACTATTCATTAATTCCTTATGACAATGAATTAGTTTTTTACTGTCAAGATGTAATAGATTTCACATTTACATAGTTACCTTTAATCATGACAATTACGTAATTTACTCCCAGGGAGCTACATTTTGTGCTAACACTTTTAAGGTTGGAACAAAAAGGCAATATGTCTTTTATTAAGTGTGATGGGATAATGCAGCTTCAGTTGAATATAGAATAATTAGTTTTTTATACTTTCTTGTTTCAGTACAGTTCTGTACATGAGATAAAGAAAAAGTAGATTTTCTCCAACTTACAATAATGCAGTGCCTCCATGAATGACATGACATACACTGTAATTTTTGTTTTATGATTGGAGTAGAACAAGCTATTTACAGAAATCCTTGTCACTCTACTCATCATGTCAGTATTATTCCTGTTATAGTTCTTCGTTTTAAATGGTACTGTGAATTGTATGACTTGTATACCAAAGATTGTTTGTGAAGGGAAAGGATGGGAGGCTACAGAAAATTATTTCTTTCCCATGTATGTAAGGCCATTACTTAATTATATTTTAATGTCATGTATTTTTGAAATGTTTATTTTTACAAAGGATATTAAGTAAAATGTGTTACTTTTCCTTTGTACACTAGAGTATGTGACATCTATTTTCAGAAGGTGAAAGAATAATATTTTATGTATGAAGATATTGATGTTTATTTGCTTTTTATTAAATGATTCTTAAATTTATTTTTCCATTTACACCAGTAGATCTTCCTCGTCAGTAAGGTTAGCTAAGAAGGGAACAATAAGATTTCACAGAATCATAAAAGCTTACTTAGTCACAAATTCACAATCAATTTACATGATGAGCAATAGAAAGATGTATATAAAGGACATACATTAGATGTAATATTCAGTGGTTTCCTATAAATTTTATTAAACCACTATGATCTAGTTTTATTTTACAATGTGCCAAGGGTAACTACAGTATAAACCCAGATGAAGAGTAGGTAACCATCTGAAATTGACGTTTCATGTGCCAGGAGAAGAGAGCTTTAATTAACACAAAGCACTACCAGCAGCTCAAATCACAGCAAAAATGCGCCACAAACAGTACTGCAAAATCCTTCACAAAAACATTTAGAAAATCAAACACTGTTCAGTCTGTCGTGAACATTAAAGTAACTGACCACTAAATTCAATAAATACCTCCCAACAGTAACTGAAACACAGTGAGAGAAATTAAACTATATGAAGTATGGTAGTTCGCATACTTCATCACCAGACACCAATTTTGCAAAAAATACTGCTAAAGATGATACAGAAATTATGATTTTACTAAAAACTGTAATTCTTCTGGTAGTAATGGTATTTTCCTAGTTGTATGGGAAATTGTCTTCAGAGAGATAGCCAAATTGTTGAGAATCTTCTAAAGAATTTCAAAGTGTTGAACTATACTGCCCAATCTTGACAGACAAGGCAAATCATCCTACTGTTAGTGCATGAACTACTCCTTAGCAAGTATCAAACCTTGTATCAACGAAGCACAGCTGATAGGGTGTCAAACATATTTGCTCTATGTATAGGTCAGTCACAGTAGTTGATGTGTTTTCAAAATCACTGCAGGTTAGCTGAGCGTGTAGATTGTGGATTATTTCTGCAACTTTAAAGCATGTAACATTGTAGCATTTACCAGTTATCCCCACAGGCTTTGAGGATCTCTCCTGCAGCAGGAGAGGGAACACTGAGCAAATAAATATTTTTCGCCACAGTCAGCTCACAAACCTTCACCACAAAAGAATGTGTTAGTGATGATAGTCGAAATCATGCTGTAAGACGTCCAGAAAAAAAAGAGTTGTTTTTAATGATGAAACTGGTTTAACATCCTTATACCTGCTGGGAGGCGTCGTCTGGTGTGAAAAGAATACAGAACTGTAGACCAAAAATGTATGGTAACTCCAACGGAAAAACATGTGAGTGAGTCAGTGTTGGTGCATAATAAGTTTTGCTGGTGTAGGAAACCTCCATGTCACTGAAGGAGTCCTCGGGAACATAAAATATTGATATACTGAAGGCAAACTTGCAAGAAATGCAAATCTGCTGGTCCCCACTCTATCCATCACATGAAATCAATTACAATGAATTTTCCCAGTCATTCTGGCACAGGAGACCAATAATGTCAATGGTTTTAAAAATTGTGATGGCATGTCCTGCTCAGAAGACGTGTAATGACAAAATATAACTGATCCTGGACAATGAACTGTATCAGTTCATACAGGAGGAGGCCACTGTAACCATGACTGAAACGTTAGTTCTGTACACTTATAGTTACTTTACAACGTGATATGGCACCATACCCACTAAATCTTTAGGTTAACTGATTCTAGCACAGAAGCCCACTCATTATTGAAATGTTATACAGAATCAACAGCTGTGTACTGTAAGAGGTAGAGCACTGGCTTTTTTTAAAGTAGATGGTTTTCTCCTCATAGTCCATATCCATTTAAAATAATTTAGCTGTAATTCCAATAATTATCAATGTGAGAGCGTAGAACCAGTCATAACTTGTTGTTAGTATAGTTTATAGAAGTAGCTTTCAGTGGCTCCTTGTGATAACTGTTAATGCATAACTTAAAAGGGCCCTCCTTCACATTGGGTTTTAGAATCGAAAACAAAGATAATTTTTGTGTGTGTGTGTGTGTGTGTGTGTGTGTGTGTGTGTGTGTGTGAGAGAGAGAGAGAGAGAGAGAGAGAGAGAGAGAGAGAGAGAGAGAGAACCATGCACAGAGTTGTTAATCTGTCAAGAGGGCTAAAAAGTGATTTTATTTTTAAACTTGCACCTGCAGATCTCTGCAGCTAGATTTTTCCCAAAAAATGGCCAACATGACAGGGAACCAAAAATGATAAAAGTGTTTAAAATATGCATTGGTAATGCCAGCAAAGGAAAACAACTTAAGCAGTAATTTCAGATAGTATTGTAAAATTTGAAACTGTATAGACTTATGCACAAAAAAAATCACATTTTTACACTATAAATAATGAATCAAATTACAAAATGAAATCCTTGGAGAACACCAAAGGCAGATTTAAAAATTGAGAAAGTGAAAAATCAGCAGTTTCTGAGCACAGTCTCACAAATAAACAGAGGAATGTATACACCTGAAGATGGTAAGAGGAGTCTGTACTGAAATATTGTGGTGGCATGTTATCGACATCTGGCTTTTCACATGAAATTTCATGGAACAGTCTATACATCAGGAAAAATTTAAATTTCGGAAACACAGGATAAGGTTTGATGAAACTAAAACATTATCTCATATTTCTACAGACTGGGATTCTATTCCTAAAGAAGTAGTATAAATCAGAATGTGAGAGAACAACTTCAACCAGGACAGTGGCTATAATATTATTGGTGCAAGGAAGTGAGATGTTGTTGGTGAGAAGAGACAGAAAAACGTTCTGGATTTTTTAGGTTACTGCGAGATCTGCAGCACTACTAGTGCAGACATGGACACAGTCTGTGTCAGCATGCCTTGACAATGACCTACACTGATCACTCACAAGCCATCCGTGGATATAAACAGTCACCGCAACAGTCAGATTTTCCTGATGAAGTGATGTTGGATTTCATCAGTTGAACATACATAGTTTATATAAGAAGGAATACTGAATTTCTCTCGAACAAGAGGGATATCAAAATATTCTAGAAACACCGCCCCTGTAATTGGCTGACTGTCCTGAAAATAAGGTGCATATGCAAAATCAACCTCATATAGCAGGTGTCCCGCCTAAGAGTTGTTGGGAGTATTTTCTCTGACATTTCAGCAGATATCTGCAATTTCATTTTTTCAAAGTGTTGCAGGAGTCAACCCAGACAGATACTGATCATCAATTCTTTTATGAGATGCCCAATGTCAACAGAAAGATTCAGTTCATTTCTCATAACAAACAAAATGATTTTAAAGCAGAATTCTGTGTACCCTTGTGATAGAGCAGTCCCGAGTAAGTCTAGTGTGATATTTGTTTTATTGACACAAATTAGCAGAGACTGTAAAACATGAAGAATATCCAGTACTCCAGCAGTGACAGTGTTGCCCTGGCCTGCGCTGACTTTGATTGCCATGTGACAGTGCTGCTTATCTGTATTGGAGTACTGTGTATTTTTTGTCCTCTGCTGACCCTGTCAATACATATCAATAAAATGAGTATCACACTAGACTAATTTGGGATCACTCTACTGAATGGGTATGTAAAACTTTGCTTTAAAGTAATTTGGTATGTAATGAGAAACAAACAGATGCTTTCCATCAACACTTGGCATTGTGTGAAAGACATGATGAGCTGTTTTGGTTTGAGCTGATCTCCTCCTCCCCCCCCACCCCCCCCCCCCACCCCCCACCCCCCGAACACACACACACACAAACAAACATTGCAAAAAAGAAATTACAAATAACTGCTGAGTCACCAGAGAAAATGCTCCTGGTGCCACTTAGGAGGGACTTTAGGCATAATTGCACAGTTGATCATTCACACAGAAATCAGCTGACACATTGTTTCAAAAGCATCTGCTCCTAAGCAACTGGTACGGAGAATCCGATACCTAAAAAGCACACAAAAATCTGACCATCCATCCTCCTGCCATTTCATTGTTTATATTCTCTGACAACATGACAGCAAACTATAGGTTTTGGTTTGAAACAAAGTTCTTAATTGGGGAACCAGCTACACAGCCCATTTCATTTCTTATCCAGTTGTTATTATCTGTCTTATGGCCCTGTTAGCCATACTTGCCAATGCATGTTGTTGACAACCAGTTGGTTATAGGACAGAATCCCACAATGAGCATAAATATGAAATATTATCTATAGGGTCTACATCTGTCTAATGTGCCTTGAAAAGTTCTGAAGTATTTAATGGGAACCACCATTAGTTAAGATCTTTCAGTGATGATAAATAACAGGGCGTACACACCCCAGGAAATCTGGGAAATATCCAGGAAATTTTCATTATTTAGTTTCAGTTAAATTTATCTTATTTCTACTGGTAAGAACTGATATTCTAACAAAGAATGACTTTAGGTCATTACTGCAGAATATTACTACAGCAATAAAACATAAACAAGAGAACAACGCCAAAATAAATCTTTAGTTGCAAAGAAGATGCACCATTTACAACACCTTGTTTGTACAAGCATCTGCCGGCAGCAAAATGTGTCGAAGGCTTTAGGACGAACACTACTGTTACTGCAAACTAAGCTCACAGTGCAATGGCTGGTGGGAGTGATTGTAAATGAAAAATGCCTTTCAGGTCACTCCTATCAGCCAACATGCTGAGTGTCAACTTAGTTTGTGCAAATAATATGCAATACTTCATAACAACAAACTGCTTTCAACGAGCATGACATCACAACTGTTCATGTTTCTGACAGATTGCGGGAATATATTGTGAATGGTAGTTTGAGAAGCATTACTTTAAAAGTAAATTTCCTTTTAAGAAAGATGAATTATGTTGCACATGAGAATTTGAGGTGAATTTCTTAAATCGTGGAGCTTTTGAATCTCATTCTAAACTTAACACTATAAGGACCAACCACTTGGAAAATTGTTGGGCCCAGAAGACCAGCCATTTATGCCATCATTAAAATTTTTTTTTTCTAGCACATCAGTGCTTGATATATCTTAAAGGGTAACACAGGCTAAAAAAGACCAACCTTCATGGATAGTTTTTCATATTTATTTCAGTTTTTTCATAGATTATAAATTATGCAATAATCATTGTAAAAAGCATAATTATTCTTCAAGAAAAGGTGCAAGGTGAGCTCTTGAGAAATGCCATATACACCCACAAAATGTTTGGTGCACAGCAGTGAAATTTACAATCATACTTATCAGCAATATTCAGCTGTTGCAATTTAAGCTGTTCTCTTAGGGCCCTGCCTAACCGCATGCTAGGAGAAAAAAAAAAGCTTCACATTGTTAAGAATTGAACCCAGTTGCTCCACATGTTGCAGACACATAATGACTGCTCAGGTATGAAGGTAAGTGTTCTAAAAACATAATAATCTGAGGAAAACTATAAACAACAAATGATGTTATTACATAAACTAGCAGAGAGTGATCATAAAATATGCAACTGCACATGCTGCATTGTAAGGGTGTCTTAACACATGTGACTGTAACACTCACACTACTGACTTGCCCATGCATATACTGTAGTTGGAAATATGTTCAAGTAATGTGTCAGAAACCTTTTTCAAAACAAGAAAGATGATGAAGCAATGGTTCTGTCTTCAAAGTGTGTCACAAGATGCAAGCTATCCATGCTGTGACCCCACATCATTTCTGGAGTTGTCCATCTCAATCAGTTTTGTGTGTGACCATGCAATTTAAAAAGCACAGGATAGCCAACTTAGATGCTGCCATCTGGGTTGTTACTAACCTGATGACCTCTTTCTAAATAATAGACTGATAAGAGACAGATAGATGAGACCAGGAAGTGATGGACCTTCCACTGTTCACACACGGTGACAATAATTGGTAACCCCACATTTGGCATCCAGATGATTCGCTGAAGTCTCTCATGCATTTTAGTGACCAGTTCTTGTTATGAACTCAGAGGATAAGGGCTATGACCCAACAGTAAACTGTCCATTTTGCAACTCCTGGAAGGCTGATGTTATTGAGTATTGTAAGGTTTCATCAAGGTGGGTGAGATGAAGAGCTGTGATTGTTTATTCATCACTGAAGGCAGTAACAGTACACAAACATGAAGTCTGGAAAGCAGATGAATTCTGATGTAGATTAAAAAAATAACACCACCCATGTTTTGATCTGTCAAGGTGTCAAAATCAGTTGTTCTGTTACAATGACTGTGCCTGCAAGTATGAAGTGAAAAACAAGTCATTTTTGGTTCTGGTCATCTTTGTCCTGATGCAGTAGGTCATGGCACTACTGTACGATGACACAGCAGCTGACATCACGAGGATCGTCTCCTGGACAAATGGATAAAACAGCAGACATTCAGATTATGATTTGCCAACTTTATGGCTGGTTTAAAGTCGTGAGGCCCATAGTACTGTGAAATGCAAGCCTCCTATTCAGCAATATGTAGGCCTATTCCCATGTTTTCTACATGTATTATAATATAAAATATGAAGATAATGCTTAGTAATTTTTTCTGTAATTTAAATGCTAGCTTTCTTTTTCAAATAAGTCTCCCCATCATAAAACTGAAGCAAAAGTAGTGGTGATCAGACTACTTGAGGCAGAATAAACATTGAAACTGACCAAGTAGCTAGAGCATTGGTGCAATTGGTTTCGCTGTGTGGGAAAAATACTGTAAGGTATGTATGAGACAGGTGAAATTCCCTCAGACTTCAAGAATAATATAATAATTCCAATCCCAAAGAAAGCAGGTGTTGACAGATGTGAAAATTACGGAACTATCAGTTTAATAAGTCACAGCTGCAAAATACTGACGTGAATTCTTTACAGACGAATGGAAAAACTGGTAGAAACCGAGCTCGGGGAAGATCAGTTTGGATTCCGTAGAAATGTTGAAACACATGAGGCAATACTGACCTTATGACTTATCTTAGAAGAAAGATTAAGCAAAGGCAAACATACGTTTCTAGTATTTGTAGACTTAGAGTAAACTTTTGACAATGTTGACTGGAATACTCTCTTTCAAATTCTGAAGGTGGCAGGGGTAAAATACAGGGAGTGAAAGGCTATTTACAATTTGTACAGAAACCAGATGGCAGTTATAAAGGGAAGCAGTGGTTGGGAAGGGTGTGAGACAGGATTTTAGCCTCTCCCTGATGTTATTCAATCTGAATATTGAACAAGCAGTAAAGGAAACAAAAGAAATATTCGGAGTAGGTATTAAAATCCATGGAGAAGAAATAAAAACTTTGAGGTTCGCCGATGACATTGTAATTCTGTCAGAGACAGCAAAGGACTTGGAAGAGCAGTTGAATGGAATGGACAGTGTCTTGAAAGGAGGATATAAGATGAACATCAACAAAAGCAAAACGAGGATAATGGAATGTAATCGAATCAAGTCGGGTGATGCTGAGGGAATTAGATTAGGAAATGAGACAGTTAAAGTAGTAGAAGAGTTTTGCTATTTGGGGAGCAAAATAACTGATGATGGTTGAAGTAGAGAGGATATAAGATGTAGTCTGGCTATGGCAAGGAAAGCATTTCTGAAGAAGAGAAATTTGTTAACATTGAGTATAGATTTAAGTGTCAGGAAGTCTTTTCTGAAAGTATTTGTATGGAGTGTAGCCATGTATGGAAGTGAAACATGGACAATAAATAGTTTGGACAAAAAAAGAATAGAAGCTTTCAAAATGTGGTGCTACCAAAGAACGCTGAAGATTAGATGGGTAGAGCAGGTAACTAATGAGGATGTACTGAATAGAATTGGAGAGAAGAGGAATTTGTGGCACAACCTAACTAAAATAAGGGATCAGTTGGTAGGACACATTTTGAGGCATCAAGGGATCACCAATTTAGTATTGGAGGGAAGTGTGGAGGGTAAAAATCATAGAGGGAGACCAAGAGATGAATACACTAAGCAGATTCAGAAGGATGTAGGCTGCAGTAAGTACTGGGAGATGAAGAAGCTTGCACAGGATAGAGTAGCATGGAGAGCTGCATCAAACCAGTCTCAGGACTGAAGTCCACAACAACAACTACTACTACTGTTCCGTATTTCTATCATTGCCTGAGGTACCATCAAGCAGTTTACTGTCATTGCAGGTACTGTCTTGAAATTCTTTGTAAACTATAACATTTCACGTTGAAAGAGAAATGCATAGTATTATAAATTTACAAAGTTTAAATCATTGAACAAGACAAAATTTCACAGTACACTCGATAGAGAGTATGTAACACAGTTAAATGTTATCACTCCTCAATTGAGAATGACTGACCTACAATGTGTAAGCTGGAAAATTAAAACTGTCTACATTAAGAGTGAGCAAATGGGCACACTGGCATACCTGGTGCATGAAACCTTTACAGAAAAGTGTGGGGACGGGTACACAAATGTACTGCAACAATATTTTGACTGAACCAGAAATTGGTGAAAGGAACATGAATCAGGTCTGCAGATGCAACAGTGAGTGAGTTAGATTATCATTAACTGTAATCCAAATGAATTTTGAGTGTCCAACTATTTCATTTATCATTATACATCGTTTGATATGAGGGTATACCTTCAGATGATTTGTGGGGCTATTGATACCTACTAGCGTCAACTGCTTCATCTTTGGACGGCACAAAAACAATAGGGCAGTGTTGCCAGGTCCTTCAAATTTTCCGAAGATCTTCCGATCTTTT
The DNA here is from genome assembly GCF_023898315.1 of Schistocerca nitens. Lineage (NCBI taxonomy): Eukaryota > Metazoa > Arthropoda > Insecta > Orthoptera > Acrididae > Schistocerca > Schistocerca nitens. The sequence goes on from NC_064615.1 coordinate 611,795,180, forward strand.
TAATCATTCCAGAAATACGAAATTTTTGTGCAAATCTACTAAAAATTTTCTGATCTTCCTGAAATTTTGAGTGAATCTTTCAAAACTTTCCAATCTTCCTTCGTAGATAGTATATGCAGCTACATAACACATACCTACCAATTCGACCACAACCAAACATTGCGTTAACAATTACTACCACTGTACTACTACAGTACTGTTTGGACACAAAGGCTGGCAAAACTATGAAAAACAAGTGTTGACCAGCTGTTGTATTCAGAGTTTTGTCAATTCAGAGGAGGAGTACACGGGCAACAAATCACTTGCAAGGGCTGGGCAGTTCGTGACTGTTACCAGGTGACACAATAAGCTTGCGCAAATTAGTGGAGCACTGTGTTTGTTTGAATATGAATTGAAGTCGGATTCTGCATCTGTGGTGACAGTGCCCAAAAACGTAAAATATATTACAAAATATGGAAAGAAAAACAGTGTTCAGTGGTTGGCTGTGAAGCAGCAAGAAAGGTCCTTATAACACTTACTGCTGTGCATGTGACTGTGATCTAAGAATTACATCTAGGAAAAGTGATGCTGTAAAGCACGCGAGTGGTAAGAAGCATGTAAGTAATTGTGGTGCTTAGCAAGGGCAACCTAAACGTACTGATATGTCATTGGTTAGTGGCAACTCAAAATTACATGTCACAGTTAAGGCCAGTGATATTCACCTTGGTAGTCCTGGTGCAGAGCGTGACTTACCACTCTGAGTTATTTAATATTTACTGAAACTCAACCAAGCGCTACTGGTATGTCATTATTCCCAAGTTACAAAAGATGTTCATTGTGGTAAACAATAGCAGCTGGAATCATAATTAATGTTACTGGCAAGGCAAGTTTGGCGAAAGTAATTCTCACACTTGAGACAAATAAATTTAGTCTCATTGCTGATGAATCAACAGATAAGGGGTGTGTAAAACATTTGTGTTTGGAGTACGTGTTCTGAAGGAAACGAAATAACTGATGCCTTTCTAGATTTGATTAACTTACTGATGCTACTAGTGATAGATCATATCAGGAGGTTTTCAAGTTCTGTGACAATAACATTCGGGTCAGGCCATGCTATTGTTTTGTTACGGAAGGACACTTTTCTGTGAAATCTGGGTAAAAAAACTTTAATTAGAAACGGAAAAATAGGGCACAACATATATTCTGCAAACTGTTACAAGCAACAGGATTTTTTTCATGCATTTAAATAGTAATATTATGTTTCTATATTTTCAATATTAATTATTTTACTGAGCATTACGGAAGGACAAGAAAAAGCACAGCTTTTTTTATACTTGAATATAAAGATTACTTCCTGCTCTGATGTTTATGTTTCACGTAGCAAATTTTTTCATTGGTTAACTGCATATGTTTAGTATATAAATAAGGGCATAATAGATCTTTTTAGCTCTTAGATTAAATGCTGCATCCAAGAAAGTGAGTAGCTGCAGTGTTACGGAAGGACATTTTTTCCCAGCTATACAAATTTGACTTTTAACACACAATATATTGTTAGTTATTGAATTTTATAACAATACATGCTATCATACAAGTTACATATTAATTTATTACTGAAATTAAAATTATGTAGCATAGGAAAGTGAAATTATTGTTAGTAAAATATAGACTTTGTACATACATAATTTAAAACACTGTTCTGAGAAAGTACCCTTTACATTTAATAAAGTAACAATGGAAAATGGTTTATAAACTTCAAAATAATTGAAAAATTATATACTTAGGCATAACTACTTGCTTAAGAAAGCAGGAGTAATGTTGCGGAGATATTTCTTTTTTTGTTTTTTAAGAAAGTACCAGGAAAAAAAACTTTCATTTAGTTATTGTTCATAAACATCAACAGGATCTGAAAATTTATAAGTAAATCTTTCGGAACTACCATTAATATGTGGTTCACTTAACACAGAAATAATGTCAGCAGGAGAAACATTAAAGACATCATTCTGGACAACTTTAAATGTGCTTTTAGTATTGTCTGTTGACTTCATTCCCATCACTTTGTAAATGTCTTTATCAGCATGAAACTTCTGAATAATGCATGCATACCTGTATACAACAGCTGTATCACTAAACACTTTGCAAAGTAGAAATGACCCATTAGACAAGACTGAATCATTTGTTAACTTGCTTTGAACTACTTGGTTCTGCTGCTGCTGCTTGAAGACATTTGCACTCTGAATGAGTTTGTAGGTCCTTCCACTACTATGCTGCCCAGAAAAAACAGAATTTTCCAAAAGTGTGACGTGTTTTTTATCAGAAGAGGGTTGTGCAAAATGATATTTTCGAAGGCCACTTATAGGCAAACAGTTATTCCATCAGCTTTCCAACATTTTCTTTACTGCTTCAATTCTTGACTCTGGAATGTAAATCAGAATAATACTTTTGACAAGATCTTTTGCAGCTGTTGCAAATTCTTCTGCATTATTTACTACTATTTTCTTCTGGAGTATGAAATGAAAAATGACTCTTCAGTTCTCCTCCGATGCCATCATGTGGACCCTTTCCATGAGCTGTTTCAAAGTAACTCCGATCAGCTGTTACACCAAAATCTTCTTCATGAAAAAGAAGATCACAAACAGAGAACTGGCTTTTGAGCTGACTTGCTGCTCCATCTCTAAAGTAATGGACATGTGAAATTGGAAACCCAATTTTTGTTTTCAGATGTGCTAAAATTGCCCGATTGAAAACATGGGACACTGACTTCACTATGTTCTAAAGAATCAGATACAACACAGTAGTTTATATGCTTCAGTTCAGGACACTTGTAATACACAATGGCTGTAAAAAGACACACACTGAGTGAACACCAGTGAGCCTGCATGATCTCAGATTGATGTTTTTTCGAAAAGTTTTCTGAGAAATCCTCTAGTACAACAATGTCTGTTTCGGGAAGGACACGTTTTAACATGCGCAACTCAGAATGCTGCCTATGTGCATTGTAAACATGCCTGGTCAAACTCTGTAATTGTAAATAAAGTTGTATCTTTGCTTCTGACAACTTTGTTTGCATTTCTTGTTTCTTTGTACAACCTTCTTCTATACACCATTTATAAAAAGTTATTCTTTCGTTTAAATCTAACCCTTCAAAATAGCTGTCAAGATTTGAAGTGCCTCACTCTTCACAATTCCTGTCTATACAGCTGATATTGGTGGAATCACAACCTGTTTTCTCAAGTACTTCATCTGAACTTTTTGGTATGCTTGGCACAGGCTTGTTCGAAGACCTTAATAACATAGCAGCATTTTCATGATAAGTGCAGACACAAACTTCTTGATCTCTTAGTGTTATAGGTACAACATGCTTTGGTCGTAATTGTTTAAATTTTGACAGTCCAATGGGTAACACCCCATACTCTTTGCAGAAAAGTTCATAAATTTCCTTAATATTGTATAACAAAAATCTCTTTTGCCTGTACTCTTTACCACGTTTAATAGAAATTAATTGCTTTTTGCCAAGGCACTGCCAGCTTACGTCATCTATTTCATAAAATTGTATCACCTTCTGTATTGTTTGATTTGGCACAGAATCCCCTCTTCTTTTTCTTTTGGTTTTACATTCCTAGCAGTAAAGCCAGCAACTTCAAAAAAAATTATTAATTTTTTGAGGTGAAAAGGATTTGACGAGATTTCCAAGAACTTCGGGATGCTTGGAAGGTGATTTTGGTAGACATCTCTTGATCCTAGCGTTAGCTTTACCTAATGTGCTAGGTGACATTTTTAACGTTGGATTTGCACTGGTTTGATGAGCAAGGGCGTGTTGCATCTTTTTCTTTTTCATATTTTCGTAAATGACCTATCTTTCCCCCAGCTATTAACTTCTGTCGTTTTGCTTTCTTTCCCTCATGATCTTTTTGACGATATGCTTCTGCTGTTCCTGGATCATTCATTTTTCATTTTCTGCATTCCTTAGCATGCTCGGCGCCAGTTTTGGCCATCACACCTGGACATATATTCAAGAAACTTGTTAAGTCTATAACTGAACCAAAGAAGCAATTTAATTTACATTACATGTACAAAAATTTCATAGTAAGCCATTGATGTACATTACATTTTATTTGCAAGCTCAAAGAGGATGTGCCATGTTTGTTTAGCGTATAAATTAAAAATTACAAAGCCAAAAAATTGATAAATTCTTTTTACATGTTTTTAAAAGTGTTGCACATAACAATGTCACCCAGTCTTTGCAGAGTAGGCTACGATATTCCTTCGCTGTTAGTAATTATAAAAATATTTGGAAGTTGTCAGATAAATACTAACAATATTAATAAGATGCCTCAGCATGTAAATATTTGATACACTTGCTTATTTAGCCTACATTCTTCACTCAGGCTTTTGAAGTAATCAGGCTTATTTGCAAAAAATGTTTCAGACTTATGCATAAATAAATAACTTTGTTTACATTAATCTAATACTTACTTTCAAATTGTTTATAACCTTTATAACCAGCAAATTTACACTTCCAACACTAACAGCCACTTGAAACCTATACAACAATGGAAAGAGAGAACAGAAAACTGGAGGGAAAACATCTGACAGAATTGTTTCATTGGATAGCTAGGTAAAGACATGCTGTGAGTGGATGGTTTCATTTTTAGAGGGAAACTCAAATAGACATTTATAACAAATGTCCTTCCATAACAAAAAATGTCCATCCGTAACAAGTTTTACAAAATAAATATTTATTAAATAGTCATGTTTCATGTGGATTTGTGGTACTGAAGGCATCATAATACTCTTATATTAGGAAGTTATGGAAAAGAAAATTTTATATTAACTGTTCATTATATTTTATACTGAAATTATGTCAACAATTTGTTACAGAAGGACATTTACAATTTTGGGGGAAATTTTATGTCTTTGATAAACATACCAAATTCTTTCTTTTAATACCAATGTATTCCTATTAGGCTATCTTAAGTGCCCACATAGATTTTGTCACAGGATCATCAATGTGTGTGATACAAATAATAAAAATGAAATGTCCTTCCGTAACAGAAAATATTTTATTTTTTTCTAAATGTTTGAGAAAAAATCACACAAATAATTTTTTAAAAAGGAAAGTGACTATACCGTATGAAACTACATAGTATTCTGAACAAAATAGCACAAAGTTGTATGGTGATTAAAAGGTTTTTGAATTTAAGTACTTGTGGTATACAATATCACGGCCTGACCCATTCCACAAAGTGAAAGTAATTGGCTTTGCAGCAGATGGAGCAAACACTATGTTAACAGCCTGTCATTCCTTATCCACTTTGTTTGTCAAGATACTCCAGAGCTGTTTGTGATGAAATGCATTAAGAGGACTTGGAATGCCCTATCCTGACAATATTAAATTTAGTGACTCGGCTTCCCTGTATTTCTGGAACCACTGTAGCCACTGACATGAAACTTTTACAGGACATTAAACTGTATGTTCTGAGTCTACTGGACTACAATAATTGAATTTCAGCCACTGCTTTCGGAAATACAATTTTTTACTAACATGGTTAAAATTTTGAAGGCTATACTTTTTTGGGTGTTACCCTAAATAATTTTAATTATACGTAACATTATGTTCTTCTTTTAGTTCAGTAGACTCAGGACATGTACGTTATTACTCCCTGAAAATTTGAATACTCTACTCTGTGTGGTTTCTGAGATTAAGGGAAAAATGCAACAGAAAATGTAAATTTTCAGGAGCAGCTTCTAAAGTTTCGAAAGACTGTAACGCACTTTACATATGCTTAATTTTTCATTTTTAGTCACTCAGAAGCACCCTGCACCATACTGTATATCATCCTCTTGATCTTTTTCCAAGTTTTTTCTTCTTTCTGGACTCCTTATTGGCCAACTGTGCTGCATACTCTCCTTTATCAATGCAAACCTTGTCCATCCGTTCAAATTCTCTGAATGACTCAATGGGATTTTGAGTCTGACCATGCAGATACTTTTTCGGTAATTCAGGATTTGCCAGGTCTCTGCATATAGGTTTTACGATATCCATGACTGCTGCTGGGATGGAATGTTTATGGCTGCATGACCTGTTTGAGTACTGGGCACCGCGGTAATTGCACCATGAATCAGGTGCAGGAGGGTGGTGTACTGGTTTTTCATCAGTTGACAGTCTGTGGAAGAAGGTAGCCCATAATGCCTTCTTCATTTTCAACAAATCCTCAGTATTATTTCTAATGGCCATCCCATAATACTGCCGTAGTTCATCAATCATTTTGTCTGTCAGCCTGCTTCTTATGGTTTTACCATCAGAAAGTTTCTTGTCTCTTAAATTTTGTTTCAGCTTCCTCAACCTGGTGCCCATCCTCTTCTGGACATGACCAACACATTCCAGCTTTGTGATAATCTTCTCACCATAATGCTGAATGGCTGCTACACTGTTTATACACTTTTGAGTCTCCATCACTTAAGAATTTAGTGTAACACAGTCCCCTTTCGTTCACAGACAGACTAAAAATTTCAATAGCTGCAGAGGCCTCCATACCACTACTTGTTTCTTCATAATTTCTGTCACAGATATGCCCTTCTTCATTCCCTGATTTACACTTACAACAATGTTTGGTTACAATCTGGAAATTTATTAACTTTCCAGTATCCATACAGGTCACCGTAGCAACAGAATTCTTAGAACTGTAGTCACACTTCTGCCAAGTGTCATCAAAAGCTACTGTTATGTCAGTCATACCGTCGTTTATTTCAACAGCTTCGTTTGCAGCACCGTTCATTGACTCACATGCAAAGATTCCAAAACAGCTCCAATAAATCCTGCATACTTGTCGATTTTACAAGGTGCGCATGGTATATTCATCACAGTACACATTGTTTCTGCTGCAGTATCTCCTTTGCCAATAGCTTTCAATCCATAAAACCACCAAACACTTACTTCAACACAATTGTCTTTACACTTATCAGAATTCCAAAATGAATTAGTATCTTTACAACTGGCACAACTGAAGATACGTTTCCTGGCTAGTCCATTTGATACCTCACTGTCTTCATGTAGACTAACTGGCCCTCCACATATTTTACAACACACACATTCACCTAACACCCTTGTTCGGATGTGTAAATCTATCATAATATAATCAAACCTACCATTAACACCACTTTCGTTTAGAGAAAACTGTGTAATGCAATGTTTTATTTTAATCTTCGAAGCACTAATCGCGTTTCTCTAGATACTGATGAGTTTCCCTGTATTTCATTGTGTGTAACTTCACATCCCCCACATTGAACACAATGTTTCCCTTTATTCGAAAATCCATTACCATGAAACCCACGTTTCTTAAAAACACTTCGTTTTGTCGTCATACTTTACTTTTTTCAGAGATTTACCAATTTATTTATCACTTTTCCTCGGAAAAACGTTAACACTTCGACATAGAACGCGTGTTTAGGCCTATACTATGAAACTATACGATACTGTTTTTGACAGTGCCATCTGTACAAACACGTAATTTAACCCATATAACACAGCAATGCACAACCTTCTATATAAAAAATTATCGGTTGTATTAGATCTTGAAGTAATGCACATAAAAATTGTAACATTTTCTACCGGTGTAGATTATATCTACAAAAAGTTTATAAGTGATGCATATATATCATTTTATTCGGAAAATTGCAAATTTTATGGGTCAACAGAAAGGTCCGATCTTACTCGTCGGCTTTGACCCGTGACGTAAGCGTGTTGTGGTGTGTGACGTCATTACGGCGCGGAAAACCTAATACATGGTTTGATGTACTCTTGTTTAAAGAACATGTATACGTAATATGAAGCAATTTGATGAACATATTGATCTGTAGCGTAGCCCACTTGAGGTTAGGTTGGGAGTTTTTTTTTTGGAATGCGGCCGCGGCAGCGGCCGCCTATGATTCGAAAATATTGATTTGACACTAATGAAGCCTGTGGGGGGATGGGGGGGCACTGCAGACTCCCCCCACCGCATAACGACATATTTAGTTTCTCCCCACCCAAAAACCCCCAATTTCCCACGCTTGTCCCGTTACAGTCATTAGGCTTTTTGTGAAACTTGTGTATTTCAGTGTTTACAATACGTATTCGATGTTTTTATATCCGCCATATTGGAATTGTTGTTTATGGTCGTTTCCGCGGTATTTGTGACGTCATGGGTCAAAGCCGACGGGTAAGATCGGACGCTTCTGTATTTCCAATTTTATAATGAGATAAAAATCCGAAAATGTGACAAAAAAATTCCGTTCCTTCTAACTCCCCTTAGTGCCATTCTTTAGCGCTATGCGTTTCCATGCTTGTTTAACTCTTCCTAGATGCATATAAGACCTAGCGAGCAATGTGTATAATTATTTCCAGTGTAGTAATAACCGTATTGGTAAATTGAAAGAGTTTCAGAACTTTACAAAAGTGAAATCACACAAATTACTTTACCACAGCCAGACAAGCTAGCTCTCTTTACATATGGTTGTATCCAGTCTTCTTTGAGCAATACGATTCTTTGAAACTGTTTTTTATCGATGCTGTGGCTAGACAGATTTTAGGCATGTGAAACAATTCTGCGGAAATTAAATGATAATACTACAAGACTCTTTCTAAAATTTTGGTATTTTGTGTTGCAATGAGGCTCTTCTCAAAGCCACACCACGTATCATGACATTGAGGCAACACTGAAAGTGGTGTTAGAATGTTACATAATGAAAAATTATTTAGAATCAACCCCCTTGACAGAAGTGCAGTATCGAAATCCTACTCATTTTAAATCTCTGGATAAGCTCTATTTAGGAGCAAAGGTTTCGTTGAACATTGATAAAAATATAGATGTGACTTGTGGCCAACTGAAGAACTTCATACTTCAATGCTAGCCTTTTTGACTGAATGTGCTCAACAGATATTCAAACAGTTTCTTTTCGGTCATAGTGTCCTAAAAGATTTGGAGGCAGTTGAGCACTGAGCAGATATGCGTTACAGACAAAAGAATTCCGATTGTTGCCTGTCTTGCATTAAAGTTTACATGTTTAATTAAAAGTAATATTCAATAAAATGACACTGAATGGAGGCTATTGAGAAATACAGAGGTACGATCGAAGAGGTTAGCTCTGGCTGAATTCTGGAATGCTGTCTCTGTCTGTAAGCTTAAACGGGGAGATGGAGCACCTATGTTCCCCAAGTTATCAGCCATGATGATGTCACTGCTGAGATTACCCCATTGGGTGGCTAGTGTGGAAAGAATATTTTCGGCAAAAAACAGAGTGAAGACCAAAGTATGAAACAGAACGAGCATTAGAACGATAACAGGGCTTTTACATTAAAAAACAAGTACGGCTTTGCCGTTGGCACGGAATTTTGTTTTTTGTTTAGTTTTAACGTTTGTAACACTGTAGTGCTGCAGGTGTCACAAGCGTATGGTCCAGTCTGATATGTCGAAACCCATCCTGAATTTTTTATGCAGGAAGAATACAACAAAAGAAACTCTGTGTAAAACTTTCAGTAGTACATAGAGCCCTTCCTATCTAGCGAGCGAATCGGCTGTACAAGTGAGCGTAGCGCAAATAACCAGGATGACACATGAGAATTTTTAGCACCTAAACCTTAAAAAAAGTGGCTTGTATCATTAACGTTTTGAGTACCAGGCAATTCATATCGACAACTAAAGTGTTGCAGTTGTAATTCTTACAAACGTGACTAGCAGGGGAAAAGAAAGGCAATGTTTGACGTTACATTACAGACGACTTCCATCGATTGGGGCTTCAATTTGATAACAGTTCCTGTAGCAAAGTTATTGTGCTAATTCTTGTATATTTTATGACCGTACATCGCTTTTTCTTTCACTTGGGGCCATACTGACAATATCTTACCGAGTATGAGATTTTCCTAACAAGGTATTTTTTTCTATCCCAGTTTGAATGGTGTTACCTTCTCGTAATGAAATGAAGGTATCTGGCTCTAGACTCGATGAATGTGTTCAGTCAATGTTTGTTAAAGTAGAGAGTGAGTTCAGCTTCAACGATGGCTCAGATGTTGATCAAAATTATAGAAGCAAACATGAAAGTGATTCAGAGTCACACAAGGAAGGAGAAAATAAAAAGTAATGTGGAAAATGGAAAGGTGCTGAAGCAACTAGTTCAAAAGACAGAATAAGAAAAGTTTGCTGTTTAGTTGTAGCATATTAGTATGTAGTGATTGTTGAAAAAAAAGTTTGTAGGAACTGTGTATAAAACTCTCTTTGGATTTGTTTACTTCCTGGTTGAAGAAGTTTAGAATTTACATTATTTGTTTTCTAAGGATTGTATTGTTATGTTTCATCAATTATTTGTGACTCAACAATTTTGCGACTGTAAAAAACATACCAACATACCAATTCTTTGTACACAGTATTTTTGTTACTTTGAAGTACTTATTTAAGAAGAAGATGTTAACTGTTCTTCGTAAGTCACGTTTTTTTTAAGTATGTTCACAATAAAATATTAGTAATTATTAACATTAAATTGATTATAAGACATTGTTTTATTTTCATTCCCCTAGTTAGGAATAGATGTTATATGTATGTAAAGACCAATTTCCAAAATTTTTCCTCCATCTTCTGAAATTTTTAGGCTCCATATTCCGAAAAAAAATTCGCACCTGGTAACACTGCACTAATGTGTTCTGAGCTGTGCTTGGGTGGTGGTGGTGGTTAGTGTTTAACGTCCCGTCGACAACGAGGTCATTAGAGACGGAGCTCATGCTCGGGTTAGGGAAGGATTGGGAAGGAAATCGGCCGCGCCCTTTCAAAGGAACCATCCCGGCATTTGCCTGAAGCGATTTAGGGAAATCACGGAAAACCTAAATCACGATGGCTGGAGACGGGATTGAACCGTCGTCCTCCCGAATGCGAGTCCAGTGTGCTAACCACTGCGCCATCTCGCTCGGTGTGCTTGGGAATGGACGTGTTTCATGTATCATGCTTGTTCAATAAATCGTGTATCGTCTCGTCATTGGTACATTCCTGTCGTCTCCTAGTGAATTCTACCAAAGGTTGTTAGAAGAGCTTTGTTAACAATGTAAAACAAACGATCTCAATCGACGACAACGTGACTCAAGTTCATAATAGTAGTAGATAGCAGAACTGAGTGGAACAAAACTTGCAAATGAATCTCTTGTGGCACACTGAACACGTAAATAATGGTTTAATGAAGCAGAATTCTGACTATTGTGTTCTTCAAACATTCAAAAGTACAGTTTTGTGCAAATGATCAATTATTTCCGCTACTGCACAGTCACGCACACATTATTCCAAACTGTATAATTATTTTCAGTTCGGAACTACTAGTGGTCAATACCCTCCCACTTCTGAATAATTATGCCATATGGTAACGTGCCCCCTTACAGCGTGGGTCCCGTAGCAGGTTCTGTTGGGACGAACCGCATCTACCTACCTGCGTCACTGGGGAATTCAAGTAAACGCTGCTGCAACCTCTACAAAGCCGAAAAAAAGAGGCAACACCCTTAAGAACGGTGTTCAGTGGCACCGGGACATAATACGTGCATACTGAGGGGTTGCAGTGTTAGTGATTCATTTCTAATGGTCATCGGCTACCAGATGGCGCTCAGGAGGCCTGTCTGTGCACCCTCTGTTTTGACTCTGCAAGCAATAACTGCGCTGAGTATAGAGGTGAACAGTGCTTGCAACATTTATTATAGGGTACAATCATGCTCTGTTGACGAGTGCATACTACTATTGAACAGCTTCAGCCATTTGAAAGAGGGCACATTAGGGACCTGCGGGAAGCTAGATAGATGTATCAGTGGGTTGCTGTGTGTGTGAGGCACAATGTGTTGGTGGTGTGTCGCTACTTTCAACAGTGAGCTGTGGAACATTTCCATACCTACAGACTAGGTTCCGAATTGCCTTCATGGTACAGACACACATTAAGCTCGACACACTGTGCAAGCAATGATGACCGACCGAACATCATCTAGGGATGGACTCTGTGCACGTGTTGCACCTGCTGCGTCATCAGTGACCACTGGGGACCATCTGCTTGTAGTAGGATTAAGATCACATGTGCCTCTAGTAAGGACAGCACTGACACTGTGACCCTTATAAGCATGACTATTCTGGTGTTGTGAAGGAACTGACTTGGGAGTGGAATGATGCCTTATCGCCTTCAGTGTTGACCGTAGATTCTGTCAGTAGATGAGTGATGGATGTCCACGTGTGTGGGTGTATGGTGCAGATCTGGTGGGCTGCCTGTTTCAGAGTACATTCGCCCATGACATACAGGTCTTATCACAGGCCTTACGATATGGGGAACCATCAGCTGTACCACATGGTCGCATTTGGTATTTCTGCAGAGTAAAGTAACCATTGACCATTACACTTTGCAGGCTGTTATCTCTGTGCAATTGCCACTTCTTCGACATGTTCTTAGTGTACAACAACTGCACTGAATAGTAAACTGAACACTTATGGGATATAATGAAGTGGGAACGTATTCGTTCTCCAGGGACTGCAAGAACTACTCTCGAATTGCAAAAAAAAAAAAAAAAAAAAAAAAAAAAAAAAAGGCGCAAATGCTTGCGACAATCTATAGCAGGCTGCCATTGGGCATGTTTATGATCGCTTTCATGCAAAAATACAGTCCTGCGGTGCCAGCAGAGAAAGTGATAAATACAATTCCAATGACCTCATCAGAAGCAGAACGTTGTATATCGGAAACAGAGTTGAAGATATAAAGATTGAAGGAGCGAGAAGGAGAGGAAGACTGAAGATGAGGTGGAAGGATAAGATATCCAGGGGCCCAAGGGAGAAAGGATGGAAGAAGGAAGAGGCAATGGATTGTCCCTCCTTCTATGGAGGAGAAGGATCCAGAAGAGCAACGCCGACCCTACGTGACGTGGGACAAGGCGACGATAAAGAAGAAGAAGAAGAAGAAGAAGAAGAAGAAGAAGTGTGACCACATCCTCTATTCCGGCTTGTCCAATTAATGGCATGCACTTTGTCCCTTGCTCACCCCCCACCCTTGTCGAAGCAAGTTTATTAAAAAAAAAAAGGAGTCGAAGGAACACAGCAACGTTGAAGCCATGTTTTTAAACACAGTACAGAGACGTCGAATAGCTATACCGACGCCAGCGCTCCAAGCAGTTACATTTCACTTTGCATTGAACAGGAGACGAACGGCTTTTATGATCAAATCTACGGGTAGGCCCTAGATTTGATCATATTTATTTGACGACAGGCGAGATTTGACGAAGTTCCCTATTACACCATTGAATTTCTTCGACATAAATATTTGACAGATCAGCTTTTACAAAGAAATATGATAGCGTATTACCGACCTAACGAAGGTAGTCGAAAGACGTGCAGACGCCTTGAAGATACACAAAAATATTATCGTCAAAATTTGTATTGAGAAAAATTGTGCAGAAGGGGTAGAGCCCGGTCCATCCAAACTGTGGACAGAACCGCCTATAACAAACTCGGACTCTCTTCAACATGATGCTGTTCGTCACCACATATGGGTATTAACGAGAGAAAAGAGTATTCAACTATTAGAAAAATCGTGCGTTACTCTTCGTGAGGCACAGTTACTCAGTGGCAGCAAAACGTACTTGTTAAAGGTTGTCAGAGTCCTCGGTTTTCGGTATAAAAATGAATGGATGGAAAATTATAATGGAAAGAGGTGACATCGCACCGTGGCGTTGTCGATTTTTAAGAACTATCGTTAAAGTGCCGTTTGAAGACATTGTGAGGATCGACGAAACCTGGATAAACGCAGGCCATTCCGTCAGAAAAGACTGGATAGATGATAGCACGTGTGGAAGTTCTGTTGTTCCGGTGGGAAATGGAGAAAGAATTATTGTCTTGCATGCTGGAACAGCATCTGGTTTCGTACCTGTCTGTCTCTTCGTTTACAAGTCAAAGAAAACAAATGAATACGACAAGCAGTTGAAGCACGATAGTTTTCTGGCGTGGTTCAAGGGACAACTATTGGAAAACTTAAATCGGCAATTCAGTTATTAAAGATGAAGCTCCAACGATGGCAACGAAACAGGCCGATATTGTTGAACCGCCACAACGTGAAAATTCAGGAGAATTTGTGTGATGCAGAGCTCATGGAAATAGTAATGAAAAATAAGCCACAATTTCAACAGTAGGTTGTGGACGAGGTAGCTTAAGACCGTGGCCACAGGGTTCTTAGGCTTGGAAGGGTTGAGTTTCAGGAGCCACTGGTTACACCATGCAGCAAAAAGGTCAAGGTGATTCTGGAGAAGGCGTTGGGACCGTTGGAGGGTAGGAGCGAGGGCGAGGAATGCGGTGTCATCAGCATATTGCAAGAGGTGTACTGGAGGGGGGGTTGGGGCATATCTGCCGTGTACAGGAGGTAGAGGAGAGGTGAGAGGACAGAGCCCTGGGGCACACCTGCAGAGGGGTAGAAGGTGTGGGAATTGTCATTATGGATGGTAACATAGGAGGGGCAGTGGGAGAGGAAGGAGGCCACCAGACGGATGTAGTTGATAGGAAGGGCGTAGGTTTGGAGTTTAAACAGGAGACCGGGATGCCAGACACGGTCGTAGGCCTTTTCGAGGTCAAGGGAGACAAAAATGGCGGAGCGACGGGAGTTAAGCTGGAAGGAGAGGAGATGAGTGAGGCGGAGGAGTTGGTCATCAGCAGAGAAGGAAGGTCGAAAGCCACATTGGTTGTTTGGGAGGAGGTGGTTTTGGCGGAGGTGGTGATGGATGCGCCGGGAAAGGATGGACGATAGGAAGAGGCATCAGATGGAGGCTTGTTGGGTTTGGAGAATATCAGGATACGGGAGGTTTTCCACAGGTCGGGATAGAAGCCAGTGGCAAGGATGACATTGTAGAGGGAGGCAAGGATTGAAAGGAAGGAGGGAGGGCAGTTTTTGAGGTGGCGGTAGGTAACACAGTCGTGGCCGGGAGCAGTGTTGCGTTTAGTGCGGAGTGTGAGGCTGACGTCCTGTGTAGTGATGGGAGTGTTAAGTTCAGATGGTGGTGTGTGGCCCAAGTAATGGAAGCTAGGAGCAAGGGGAGGAACAGAGGTATTCGTACGGTCCATGACGTCAGGGAAGAGGGAATAATCAAAGTGGGGATCATCTGGGATGGAAAAAAAACATCGGAGAGGTGAGAGGCAAAGTGGTTGGCCTTACTGAGGTTGTCAGGAAAGAGACGGTCATTAAGGAGGATAGGGTACTGGAGGGTAGGGCGGTTCCCAGTAAGGCGGTGGAAAGCAGACCAATACTTGGAAGAGTTTATGGGGAGCGTGGTGTTGAGTTGTGTACATGTCTGGCGCCAGGCACGGCGTTTCTTCGCAGTAAGCAGGTTGCGGATGTGTCGTTGTAATTGCCGGTGGCGGGTAAGTGTATCCCGGTCACGAGTGCGGAGAAAAGAGCGGTAGAGGCGGCGGGACTCTCGAAGAAGAAGGACGGCCTGTGGAGGCAGGGCGGGGCGGTGAGGGTGGATGGCTTTGGTGGGGATATGGGTGGCGACGGCGTATGTATCCAAGTAGTGCTCCAGATTATAAACTGTCCACAATTGATACACATTTTGGGTACTGCACCTGTTTCAAGAAAGGAAACGTGGTATGACGATAATTTTATCGAGATAAATTGTCTAAGAGATACAAATACAGTATAGCATGTTAATTAAACTAGCACGTGGTGATGAAACCGCTCGTCTGATCAAGGGTAGACTGGAAGCCGCGTATGTCGACCCAACCAGTCGAGGTAGGCGGCCACCATGACGAAGCCGGAGGTGGCGCCCTCGCAGGTGGTGGTGCCCTGTATGAAGCTGGCGACGCCCACCACCGTGAAGTTCCCGTCCGCCTCCTTGCGCTGCATCGGGGTTCCGAAGTCACCCTGCAAAATGACAGCGTACGTATATCCATGTCACTACGTAAAGATGATGTTAAACGTTGTTAGCAAAAATATCGAAAATTTTCACATGATACCCTAATAAGCCCCCCATGAACCATGGACCTTGCCGATGGTGGGGAGGCTTGCGTGCCTCAGCGATACAGATGGCCGTACCGTAGGTGCAACCACAACGGAGGGGTATATGTTGAGAAGCCAGACAAACATGTGGTTCCTGAAGAGGGGCAGCAGCCTTTTCAGTAGTTGCAGGGGCAACAGTCTGGATGATTGACTGATCTGGCCTTGTAACATTAACCAAAACGGCCTTGCTGTGCTGGTACTGCGAACGGCTGAAAGCAAGGGGAAACTACAGCCGTAATTTTTCCCGAGGACATGCAGCTTTACTGTATGATTAAATGATGATGGCGTCCTCTTGGGTAAAATATTCCGGAGGTAAAATAGTCCCCCATTCGGATCTCCGGGCGGATACTACTCAAGAGGACGTCGTTATCAGGAGAAAGAAAACTGGGGTTCTACGGATCGGAGCGTGGAATGTCAGATCCCTTAATCGGGCAGGTAGGTTAGAAAATTTAAAAAGGGAAATGGATAGGTTAAAGTTAGATATAGTGGGAATTAGTGAAGTTCGGTGGCAGAAGGAACAAGACTTTTGGTCAGGTGATTACAGGGTTATAAATACAAAATCAAATAGGGGTAATGCAGGAGTATGTTTAATAATGAATAAAAAAATAGGAGTGCGGGTTAGCTACTACAAACAGCATAGTGAACGCATTATTGTGGCCAAGATAGACACAAAGCCCATGCCTACTACAGTAGTACAAGTTGATATGCCAACTAGCTCTGCAGATGATGAAGAAATTGATGAAATGTTGTTGTTGTTGTGGTCTTCAGTCCTGAGACTGGTTTGATGCAGCTCTCCATGCTACTCTATCCTGTGCAAGCTTCTTCATCTCCCAGTACCTACTGCAACCTACATCCTTCTGAATCTGCTTAGTGTATTGATCTCTTGGTCTCCCTCTACGATTTTTACCCTCCACGCTGCCCTCCAATGCTAAATTTGTGATCCCTTGATGTCTCAAAACATGTCCTACCAACCGATCCCTTCTTTTAGTCAAGTTGTGCCACAAACTTCTCTTCTCCCCAATCCTATTAAATACCTCCTCATTAGTTACGTGATCTACCCACCTTATCTTCAGCATTCTTCTGTAGCACCACATTTCGAAAGCTTCTATTCTCTTCTTGTCCAAACTAGTTATCGTCCATGTCTCACTTCCATACATGGCTACACTCCATACAAATACTTTCAGAAACGACTTCCTTACACCTAAATCTATACTCGATGTTAACAAATTTCTCTTCTTGAGAAACGCTTTCCTTGCCACTGCCAGTCTACATTTTATATCCTCTCTACTTCGACCTCATCAGTTATTTTACTCCCTAAATAGCAAAACTCCTTTACTACTTTGAGTGTCTCAAATCTAATCCCCTCAGCATCACCCGATTTAATTTGACTACATTTCATTATCCTCGTTTTGCTTTTGTTGATGTTCATCTTATATCCTCCTTTCAAGACACTGTCCATTCCGTTCAACTGCTCTTCCAAGTCCTTTGCTGTCTCTGACAGAATTACAATGTCATCGGCGAACCTCAAAGTTTTTACTTCTTCTCCATGAATTTTAATACCTACTCCGAACTTTTCTTTTGTTTCCTTTACTGCTTGCTCAATATACAGATTGAATAACATCGGGGAGAGGCTACAACCCTGTCTCACTCCTTTCCCAACCACTGCTTCCCTTTCATGCCCCTCGACTCTTATAACTGCCATCTGGTTTCTGTACAAATTGTAAATAGCCTTTCGCTCCCTGTATTTTACCCCTGCCACCTTCAGAATTTGAAAGAGAGTATTCCAGTCAACATTGTCAAAAGCTTTCTCTAAGTCTACAAATGCTAGAAACGTAGGTTTGCCTTTTCTTAATCTTTCTTCCAAGATAAGTCGTAAGGTCAGTATTGCCTCACGTGTTCCAACATTTCTACGGAATCCAAACTGATCTTCCCCGAGGTCGGCTTCTACCAGTTTTTCCATTCGTCTGTAAAGAATTCGCGTTAGTATTTTGCAGCTTTGACTTATTAAACTGATAGTTCGGTAATTTTCACATCTGTCAACACCTGCTTTCTTTGGGATTGGAATTATTATATTCTTCTTGAAGTCTGAGGGTATTTCACCTGTCTCATACATCGTGCTCATTAGATGGTAGAGTTTTGTCATGACTGGCTCTCCCGAGGCCATCAGTAGTTCTAGTGGAATGTTGTCTACTCCCGGGGCCTTGTTTCGACTCAGGTCTTTCAGTGCTCTGTCAAACTCTTCACGCAGTATCTTATCTCCCATTTCGTCTTCATCTACATCCTCTTCCATTTCCATAATATTGTCCTCGAGTACATCTCCCTTGTATAAACCCTCTATATACTCCTTCCACCTTTCTGCCTTCCCTTCTTTGCTTAGAACTGGGTTGCCATCTGAGCTCTTGATATTCATACAAGTGGTTCTCTTCTCTCCAAAGGTCTCTTTAATTTTCCTGTAGGCAGTATCTATCTTACCCCTAGTGAGATAAGCCTCTACATCCTTACATTTGTCCTCTAGCCATCCCTGCTTAGCCATTTTGCACTTCCTGTCGATTTCATTTTTGAGACGTTTGTATTCCTTTTTGCCTGCTTCATTTACTGCATTTTTATATTTTCTCCTTTCATCAATTAAATTCAATATTTCTTCTGTTACCCAAGGATTTCTACTAGCCCTCGTCTTTTTACCTACTTGATCGTCTGCTGCCTTCACCACTTCATCCCTCAGAGCTACCCATTCTTCTTCTACTGTATTTCTTTCCCCCATTCCTGTCAATTGTCTCCTTATGCTCTCCCTGAAACTCTCTACAACCTCTGGTTCTTTCAGTTTATCCAGGTCCCATCTCCTTAAATTCCCACCTTTTTGCAGTTTCTTCAGTTTCAATCTGCAGTTCATAACCAATAGATTGTGGTCAGAATCCACATCTGCCCCAGGAAATGTCTTACAATTTAAAACCTGGTTCCTAAATCTCTGTCTTACCATTATATAATCTATCTGAAACCTGTCAGTATCTCCTGGCTTCTTCCATGTATACAGCCTCCTTTCATGATTATGACGAGATAAAAGAAATTATTCAGGTAGTGAAGGGAGACGAAAATTTAGTAGTCATGGGTGACTGGAATTCGTCAGTAGGAAAAGGGAGAGAAGGAAACATAGTAGGTGAATATGGATTGGGGGGAAGAAATGAAAGAGGAAGCCGCCTTGTAGAATTTTGCACAGAGCATAACTTAATCATAGCTAACACTTGGTTCAAGAATCATAAAAGAAGGTTGTATACCAGGAAGAATCCTGGAGATACTAAAAGGTATCAGATAAGTTATATAATGGTAAGACAGAGATTTAGGAACCAGGTTTTAAATTGTAAGACATTTCCAGGGGCAGATGTGGATTCTGACCACAATCTATTGGTTATGAACTGCAGATTGAAACTGAAGAAACTGCAAAAAGGTGGGAATTTAAGGAGATGGGACCTGGATATACTGAAAAAAACAGAGGTTGTAGAGAGTTTCAGGGAGAGCATAAGGGAACAATTGGCAGGAATGGGGGAAAGAAATACAGTAGGAGAATAATGGGTAGCTCTGAGGGATGAAGTAGTGAAGGCAGCAGACGATCAAGTAGGTAAAAAGACGAGGGCTAATAGAAATCCTTGGGTAACAGTAGAAATATTGAACTTAATTGACGAAAGGAGAAAATACAAAAATGCAATAAATGAAGCAGGCAAAAAGGAATACAGATGTCTCAAAAATGAGATCGACAGGAAGTGCAAAATGGCTAAGCAGGGATGGCTAGAGGACAAATGTAAGGAAGTAGAGGCTTATCTCACTAGGGTTAAGATAGATACTGCCTACAGGAAAATTAAAGAGACCATTGGAGAGAAGAGAACCACTTGTATGAATATTAAGAGCTCAGATGGAAACCCAGTTCTAAGCAAAGAAGGTAAAGCAGAAAGGTGGAAGGAGTATATAGAGGGTTTATACAAGGGCGATGTACTTGAGGACAATATTATAGAAATGGAAGAGGATGTAGATGAAGATGAAATGGGAGATAAGATACTGCGTGAAGAGTTTGACAGAGCACTGAAAGACTTGAGTCGAAACAAGGCCCCGGGAGTAGACAACATTCCATTAGAACTACTGATGGCCTTGGGAGAACCAGTCATGACAAAACTCTACCATCTGGTGAGCAAGATGTATGAGACAGGCGAAATACCCAAAGACTTCAAGAAGAATATAATAATTCCAATCCCAAAGAAAGCAGGTGTTGACAGATGTGAAAATTACCGAACTATCAGTTTAATGCAAAATACTAATGCGAATTCTTTACAGACGAATGGAAAAACTGGTAGAAGCGGACCTCGGGGAAGATCAGTTTGGATTCCGTAGAAATGTTGGAACACGTGAGGCAATACTAACCTTAAGACTTATCTTAGAAGAAAGATTAAGAAAAGGCAAACCTACGTTTCTAGCATTTGTAGACTTAGAGAAAGCTTTTGACAACGTTAACTGGAATACTCTCTTTCAAATTCTGAAGGTGGCAGGGGTAAAATACAGGGAGCGAAAGGCTATTTACAATTTGTACAGAAACCAGATGGCAGTTATAAGAGTCGAGGGGCATGAAAGGGAAGCAGTGGTTGGGAAAGGAGTGAGACAGGGTTGTAGCCTCTCCCCGATGTTATTCAATCTGTATATTCAGCAAGCAGTAAAGGAAACAAAAGAAAATTCTGAGTAGGTATTAAAATTCATGGAGAAGAAGTAAAAACTTTGAGGTTCGCCGATGACATTGTAATTCTGTCAGAGACAGCAAAGGACTTGGAAGAGCAGTTGAACGGAATGGACAGTGTCTTGAAAGGAGGATATAAGATGAACATCAACAAAAGCAAAACGAGGATAATGAAATGTAGTCAAATTAAATCGGGTGATGCTGAGGGGATTAGATTTGAGACACTCAAAGTAGTAAAGGAGTTTTGCTATTTAGGGAGTAAAATAACTGATGAGGTCGAAGTAGAGAGGATATAAAATGTAGACTGGCAATGGCAAGGAAATCGTTTCTGAAGAAGAGAAATTTGTTAACATCGAGTATAGATTTAAGTGTCAGGAAGTCGTTTCTGAAAGTATTTGTATGGAGTGTAGCCATGTATGGAAGTGAAACATGGACGATAACCAGTTTGGACAAGAAGAGAATAGAAGCTTTCGAAATGTGGTGCTACAGAAGATTGCTGAAGATAAGGTGGGTAGATCACGTAACTAATGAGGAGGTATTGAATAGGATTGGGGAGAAGAGAAGTTTGTGGCACAACTTGACTAGAAGAAGGGATCGGTTGGTAGGACATGTTTTGAAGCATCAAGGGATCACAAATTTAGCATTGGAGGGCAGCGTGGAGGGTAAAAATCGTAGAGGGAGACCAAGAGATGAATACACTAAGCAAATTCAGAAGGATGTAGGTTGCAGTAGGTACTGGGAGATGAAGAAGCTTGCACAGGATAGAGTAGCATGGAGAGCTGCATCAAAGCAGTGTCAGGACTGAAGACCACAACAACAACAACAACCCTAATAAGCATTCAGACTGACATAGACTAATTTTTTAAACAACAAAATACACGTTTTCTGTTAAAGCTGACTGCAAGAAAGAAAACGCTGTGCTGTGTAAATGTGCGGTTTAGTTTTGTTTCAACTATGATAGCAGGGCATTTAAACCACTACAGAAATGTGCCTATGTGTTTCCTTTTCCGACGAAGTCTTTGGTCGAAAGCTGACGTGTTAGTGTCCTTTCACTGTGGCTGTCTGCAACTTAACACATCTTCTTTACCGTAAGTAGCAATATCTTTTTCCTTATACTGCTGATATTCCGACCTGGAGTTTCCATTATTTGACTTTTCGTTATATATAATTTTAAACAAAAATTTTGTACACAAAAATGCGCTGCTTTTTTCCTTCCTCGCAATTATTTTTAACATAAATCTGGAAAGATTTCTTTATGGCTTATGGTCTTATGATTAGAATACTACGACAGAATCTGAATCGTCCGAAACTTTGTAATCCTGCCCGTTCGCAGATTAAAACAATCCGAAATACTGACACTGAAACCACTATCCTCTCAGATCCAGCAGCTGGAGTGCTCTCTCTCTCTCTCTCTCTCTTCTCTGTCTCTGTCTCTCTCTCTCTCTTTCTCTCTCATACCCCGTGAACCAATGATCCCAACCGATTTACACACACCTTTTCAGAAACTTCAATCCCCAGCGAAAGTTTTCTTTCCTGTAACATTAAAGATCAAGTTCAGAGTGAGAGGGAAGAGGAAATGGGCAGAGAGGAGGTGGAGGGAGGGAGGAAATGGACAGAGAGGGGAGGAGGGGGGAGGGGGGAATTGGTTGGTTGGTTGATTTGGGGGAGGGGACCGAACAGCGAGGTCATCGGTCCCATCGGGTTGGGAAAGGATGGGGAAGGAATTCGGCCGTCTCCTTTCAAAGGAACCATCCCGGCATTTGCCTGAAGCGATTTAGGAAAACAGGGAAAGGAGAGGAGGAGATGGACGAAGAGAGGGTGGAGGAGGAGAGAGACAGAGAGAGTAGGGAGAAGGAAATTAGGACATGTATCCAATTTCAATACATACTTAGCAATTGCGGAACATTACCAGGTTCGCTAGTACGCTTATAAAAACAAACACACTGTCCATACAAAGTACATAGCAGCAAGGTTCAATTATGTTCCCAGCTTCCAAAGGGACGCATAGTTACAGCGTTCGCAGACCGTAATCACGATTGCTCTGCTGTTAGGTTAAATAAATTGTACATCATTTACGATAATGTGTTTTCACATCTAAATACACTGATTGAAGCAAAACATCATGAACACAGCACACTGTGAGACTGAATGAATTTGGACACCTGACGCGGTAAGGAACATCTGTAAGTGGAACTGAGACGAATGGGGAATCACTCTAGTAGCGATACGGGCCGCGAATGGGTAAATCTGCTAGCGTAAGCAACAATGACAAAGGGCAGATTATTATGGCCCGGCGCGCGGGAACGAGTAAATCAGAGATGACGAAAGTGTTCGGTTGTTCGCGCTTATTGTCTACAGAAAGTGGTTGAAGGACGGTGAAACCACGAGCAGACGGCAGTCTTGTAGGTCCATGCCTCATCGCAGAATGTAGAGCACATTGGCTTGTCCGCTCTGTAAAGCAGGATAGGCAGCGATATGTGGCAGATATGACAACAGGACACAATACTGGTACAGGTACTAGTGTTTGGGAGCACGCCATTTAGCGCACGTCATTGAACATAAGGCTCCACAGCAGATGTCCCCTAAGTGTTTGCATGTTGACCCAATGAAATCGTCAATTATGGTTGCAGTCGGCATGGCATCTTAGAGAGTGGGAAGAGAGTCAATGAAAACGTTTTGCCCGGTCGGATGAATTGCGTTCCTTGTTGCACCAGGTCGATGGTCGTGTCCGGATACGCCGTCATCCGGGTGAACATCTGCTCGTAATATGCGCTGCGCCACGACACAGGCTTGTGGGGATAGTTTTACGCTTGGAGTGACATTCAGCTGAGATTACATGGCACGTGTGGAGATACCGGAGGCACTATGACAGCTGCGTAATACGTGAACATCGTTGCGGATACCATGCATCCCTTAATGCCTGATGTATTCCCTGACGGCTATCGTCTACAACTACATCTACATAGTTACTCTGCAATTCACAGTTAAGTGCGTGGCAGAGGATTCATCGAACCACTTTCGAGCTACATCTCTACGTTTCCACTCTCTAACAGCGCGCGGGAAAAACGAGCACTTAAATCTTTCTGAACGAGCTCTGATTTCTCTTATATTATCATGATGATAATTTCTCGCTATGTAGGTGGGATCCCACAGATTATATTTTCGCATTCGGAGGAGAAAGTGGGTGATTGAAATTTTACGACAAGATTCCAGCGTAACGAGAAACGCCTTTGTGTTAACGACTGCCACCCTAATTCACGGATCATGTCCGTTGCACTCTCTCACCTATTTCGCGGTCATACAAAACGAGCAGCCCTTCTTTTAACTTTTACGACGTCCTTCGTCAGTCCCGTCTGATGCGGATCTCACACCGCACAGCAATACTCCAGAAGAGGGCGGACAAGCGTGGTGTACGTAGTCTTTTTAGTTGATCTGTTGCATTTTCTACCAATAAATCGCAGTCTTTGGTTTGCTTTACCCGCGATATTTTCTATGTTCAAATGGCTCTAAGCACAATGGGACTTAACATCGGAGGTGATCAGTTCCCTAGACTTAGAGCTACTTAAGCCTAACTAACCTAAGGATATCACACCCATCCATGCCCGCGGCACGATTCGAGCCTGCGACGTAGCAGCAGCGCGGTTCCAGACTGAAGCGCCTAGAACCGCTCGGCCACACCGGCCGGCAATATTTTCTATGTGATCGTTACAATTGAAGTTACTCGTAATTGTAATCTCTAAGTATTTAGATTTGTGCGATTTATCGTGTAACCGAAATTTAGCTGATTTCTTTTACTATTCGTGTGAATAACTTCGCACTTTATATTATTTAGAGTCAACTGCCACTTTTTGCACCACACACATATCTTGTCTAAATCATTTTGCACTTGGTTTTGATCATCTGATGACTTTACAAGACGGTAAATGACAGCATCATCTGCAAACAATGAAAGAGGGCTGCTCAGATTGTCTCCTGTGTCGTTTATGTAGATCAGTAACAGAAGAGGGCCTATAACACCTCCTTGGGAAACGCCAGATATTACTTCTGTTTTACTCTAAGACTTTCCGTCGGTTACTACCAACTGTGACCCACCTGACAGAAACTGACCAATCCATTTGCACAACTGAGACAATAATCCATAGGCATGCAATTTGTTTAGAAGACGCTTGTGAGGAACAGTGTCGAAAGCCTTCTGGAAATCTAAAAATACGGAATAAACTTGACAACCACTGCCGATAGCACTCATTACTCCGTGAGAATAGAGAGCTAGTTATGTTTCACACGAACGATTTTTCCTGAATCCGTGCTGACTATTAGCGATAAATCGTTCTATTCGAGATAATTCATTATGTTCGAACACAGAAAGTGTTCCAAAATCCTACTGCAAATCGACGCTAGAGACTTGGGTCTCTAATTCAGTGCATTACTCCTGTTTCCTTTCTTGGATATCGGTGTGATTTGTGCAAATTTCCAGTTTTCAGGTACAGATCTTTCGATGAGCGAGCGGTTGTATATCATTGTTAGATATGGAGGTATTATATCAGCATACTCTGAAAGGAACCCAACTGATATACAGTCTGGACCGGAAGCCTTGTCTTTATTCACCGAGGATATCTACTTCTAAGTTAGTCATTTCGCAGTTGTTCTAGATTCGAATTCTGAAATATTTACTTCGTCCTCTTGGGTCAACGATTTTCGGAAAATCTTGTTTAGTAACTCTACTTTAGTGGCACTTTCATCAGTGACATAACTATTGTTATCGCGCAGTGAAGGTTTGATTGCGTCTTGCCGCTAGAGTACTTTGCATACGACCAGAATCTCTTTGGGTTTTCTGCCAGATTTCGAGACAGTTTCGTTGTGGAAACTATTAAAAGCAGTCTGCATTGAAGTTCGCGCTAAATTTCGAGTTTCAGTAAAATTTCGCCAATCTTATGAATTTTGTATTCTTTTAAATTTGGAATGCTTTTTTCGTTGCTTCAACAAGAGTGTTCTGGCCCGTTTAGTGTACCAGAGGGGATCAGTGCCATCGCTTATTAATTTATCTCTCAACTGCCAGCGATACAATTTCTTTGAATTCAAAGCACATCCGGTCTATGCTTACATAGTCATATCGGAAGATCGTATCTCCAGTAGGATGACGGACCGCGAAATAATGCTAGAATCGTGCTGCAGTGGTTTGAAAATCATGACAGTGAACTCATGTTGATATCTTGTCCACCAATTTCGCCAGATCTGCACTCGATGTAATAGATCGGAGACGCATTAATGCGTGAGTTCCGGGCCCACAAACCACCGGCCCATAATTTACGGGAACTGCGTGACATATGGGTAGACATTTGGCACCACGTATCTCTGGAAACATACCGAGGACTCGCCGAATCAATGCCACGCAGGATCGCTGCTGTATTGAATGATAATGGTGGGCGAACACGCTATTAAGGAGTCAGTGTTTACGCTCCTCAGTATATCTGTTTTCATAGTCAAAGACATACGTTGAGCTAAGAGTATCTTATCAACTAGGCACGGTATTTTATCATTATTATATACCATCTTTATCATATTCTACTTGGACCAGTGCCTACAGGAAGTGCTCTGTGGGGTATGTGTTTTATTTTACCCTAACTTTCCCTTTATGATCAGCAGCCTCTATTTCACGAACACTTCTTCTCTTGCATGAAATCCGTTCTATTAGTTTGGCTGTGAGCGAAGGCGAATTTTCCGCTCTCTCAGAGCTTAGAAACGGAGAAAATAACAGAGGTCAGGATTGAAGAACAAAGAGAGAAATCTCTAGTAATCCATGGAGCACGGTGGGGCAGCAGTCAGACACGAAGTAGTTCGATAATGCAAATTGAAACTACAGCTATATTGTAATTCAAACGCCATTTATTCAAAACATGCTACCAGTTTCGACACGAAAAAGTGTCATCTTCAGGCACGAGCGTAATCTGCGATCAGTGTACGTACCATAATGACAAAGACCAAAGGAGTCTTCAGATTGAAACAGTACAACTTATTTAAGCATGTTGCGCCAGCATGCGTAGCGAACGAAGCTGAGTACAGCAGACACGGTAGTCTGACCATTGGTGGGCTTGTTACTGGAAGTTACGGATTCCATTTGGTTTTGACTCTGCTGCACTCGACTTTGTTGGTTGCACGTACTGGCGTAACATGCTTGTTTGGCTGCACTCTTTCCATTTGAAGACTCCGTTGGTCTTTATCATTGTGGTTCGTACGTTGACGGTAGATTATCCTTGGGGACTGAAGATGACGCTTTTTTGGGTCGAAACTGGTAGCATGTTTTAAATTATTACAATACAGCTGTTGGTTTCAATTTCCATTATTCAAGCACTAAGGAGAGAAATGGCGTTAGAGGACCCCAGCCCTCTCTTTTGGCATATGTGATTTGGAACACGTAGAGGGAACGATCTTCCCTCCGAGTTCGTAGGTGAATGATTGCATTGGTTGTTGCAAGTTCGCAATAGAAACTTCGAGATCTTTCTAGAAAAACTTTTAGTTAAAATTGGAGAACAAGGACTCCGTACGGTGCGCGTTTGGACCGTTGTGTTGCACCCAGAAGCTAGGCCTGTGGTTGACCGGAAAGTGTGCCAAAAAATGCGTCGTCTAGGGAGTGCTGAGGAGCGAACAGTGGACAGCTGAAGACGGGACGAGCTGCAGTCTGGACGCGTTGGAGATGCTGTTGGTTGGCGGGGACAAGCTGACCAGCAGCACCACGAGGTAATGACGGCAAGACACAGTGCAACTTCTTGATGGTGCTGTTAGTTAGGTCGCGATAAGAGCTTGTTAGTAGTCACAGTTCTGTGTACCAAACTCTTTCAGAATTGCTGAGATCTTTGCCCAGTGTGTCGTAAGCTGAATACTTTACACGGCCCTGTTTGAGGTTGACCAGTGTGTTTCGCTCTCTTTTTTCAGTAACTTTAACTAATATTAATTTCTCTCTCGCTCTGCTCTTGTCCCAAGCAAATCGGTTAACCAGATTGTAAGTTTATCAGCACCGCGAATCTCTGTGAATGAGTAATAACAAATTTCTCTCTTGTTCTTTGCCCTCAGGAACGCTTATCTCTGTTGTAGCATGCTCCATCACGCACAAGCTTATAACATCCTTTCCGCTGTTGCCATAGAGGCACCTCACCATTTTGTGTGCTGAATTATTGTAAAGCTTTCATTTCGTAAGAGGCAGCAACATTTAAGAGCATTGTTTGATACGCAATTCAAATTTCCTTCATGGAATATATCCAAAGGTTTGAATTCATTCTTTTAGTTCAAGCATCCCAGGTGAATTTCAGATTCGTCCAGGCAACAGACTAAGGAATATAGGAGATACAGCTAAATGCTGTGTTTGTTTCCATAATGCCGTGCCGTGCTGTTTGCGTCAGTTGTGTTAAGTTGAAGAAATTGTTTTACTTGTTTTCAGGGCAGAAATTCATCCTACTTTAATTAACCACAGAGTGGCCATTGCGCTTATGGTGTACGACACCATCATCAGTAGACGTGTTAGAAAGAGAACAGGAATTAGTGATTAACTTTATTACTGTCACGTTTTTGCCTATTTTCAACCAAAAATACGGGTTAAGATGACTAGATTACTATCAGATCACTCCATACTACCAAATTTAAAATCACAGCCGGCACTTTATAATAGCTGTAGGTACATTGTGCATAATGTACATTATCAGCAACGGTAGATCCTACAGTATACAGCCATTTATGTGAAGGCAGATTAAACATTCTTCATGTTGTGTTAAATAACTCCTGATCGCTTGAGAGTTGCCTAATGGCAACTAGCGCTATTGTTTATTTAAATTTTCCTAGTTATAGAACTTGATCATCAGCATGTGCATAGTGTACATTATTAGCAACGGTAGATCCTACAGTATACCAGCAATTTAAGTGACGGCAGGTTAAATATTCTACATGTTGTGTTAAATAACTCCTGAACGCTTGAGAGTTTTTCCAATAGATGTTTAATAAATCTTAGTGTGTTCTGCTAAAAATTAAGAGAAAGTTCACAACACGATTGATGCTCAATCTTCCTTTGCCCCTGTCGTTCCTACCGCAGACAGCCTGACGCGGGTATTGTGTTCCAATAAACTTCGAACATGACACAAAGCACTTTGAGCCTTCATCTAACTTATTCAGACTACTACCTAATAAGTATCCGACGCAAAAATCAGGTAAAAATACAATTTAATTTGTTAAGGTGCATCGTTTTCCTCTTCAACATCTCCTGAAACTCATCGTTTCAACCTTACCTGCGGAATGTTCTTTACGACTTCTTCGGGTAGCGCAACATCAGTTGAAGAAAAAGAAGAGGAAATGGTTGCGAAACCTTACAATTTCATATAAAAATTACATCTCTGCAGCGACACGAATGGTATACAAAATGGACACTTGTAGATGGCGCTTCCTTTCAAGAAACCAACCGAGGATCCTTTCAAGTATCGTGGCCCGTAGACTGATAATATTACCTGTGGACAGCGTCTCATATCCAATTGAGAGTGTTCCTCTGCGGAAAGTGGATCGAAAAAGTAGTTTCAGTTTACCAGACGTTTCTCAGTTCACTTGTGTGTCAAGCAGAAGTGTTGAACCTCTATATTTTCAATAGAAGGAAGAGGAAGTTTGCGGCCGAACAGCGTTTCGACGTAGAGATCGCTGGGGACAGAAGTAGCTTAGTTCAGAAGAATGCAATGGAAATCATTGATCTACTTAAAGGAACCGTCCCTTATTAACCCGAAATGGTTCAGGGGTACCATAGAAGACCTAAGGCTGGATGGTGGACTAGAGTATAAACATAGCGTCTCTGAAATATGGGATGTTATTGCTTCATTTCTCATCTAACACGCATGGCTATCCTCGAAGGTTAAGTTGTATAATGAACAAAATTATTAATATGCGACAAAGGAGGTTTAGTTTCTCCCTGAATGTAATTAAACTGTACCACGAGTCTCTATGAAATGCAGTTATGGGCTGCGGTGTCATTGTTTAGGTGTAGTGACAAAAGTACAACGAGGAATTCTGCTACGATGCTGTGGAACCTTCGGCACCACATCTACTGACGTCCGACCTATTTTAGTACCTACAAATTAGAAAAGAGAAAATGGCTCTGAGCACTGTGGGACTTAACAGCGGAGGTCATCAGGCCCCTAGGTCTTAGAACTACTTAAACCTAACTAACCTAAGGACATCACACACATCCATGCCCGAGGCAGGATTCGAACCTGCGACCGTAGCGGTCGCGCGGTTCCAGACTGCAGCGCCTAGAACCGCTCGGCCACTCCGGACGGCCTTAGAAAAGAGATTGCAGTCTATTGGCTGAAGAAAAAAACAACACGGAAAACTACACGATGTTCTTCGGGAACCAGCAGCAGATCCGTTTGTAATAAAGAATTTAATATTTACAGAATTGCAGCAGACATGGAATTCATCAGACACAGGAAGGAGAACATTTCAGTTCCTTTCCGTTGAAAATGAAAGGATTCAGATAACACATTTTTAGCCAAGTTGGGAACTGGACTAAGAGCTATATCCTACACGTCAGAACAGAACTGGTAGGAGGGCAAAACCAGCGGTGACTGTGGTGAAATAGAAACTCTAGATCATGTCCTATGAGAATGTCCCCTAGTTGAAGACACCGCAAGGACAGCCATGCATGCTTTAAGAGGTAAAACTGCTTACGACATAATTTTGGTAAAAAAGTGCTTTGACACCTTAAATCTTGTAGCTGACGCTGTCTCAGAAAAAAGTAAGGTCTAACAATAGACAACAGACACCTCAGCAGAGACAATAAAGGCCTAGAGATGAGCCTATGGGACTAGAACGAAAACTGATAGCCATATGATCGAATGGTCCAGTAACGGAAGGGTGAAGGGAAGTGGCCAGAAGCGTACCTGAGAAGAAAAATTTGGAAATTTGAAGTAAGGTTCTATGGGACCAAACTGTTGAGGTCATCGATCCCTAGGCTTACACACTAATTAAATTAGCTTAAACTAACTTACGCTAAGGACAACACATATACCCATGCCCGAAGGAGGACTCGAACCTCCAACGGGGAGAGCCGCGCGAACTGTGACAAGGCGCCGAAGACAGCACGGCTAACCCGCGTGCGTCTGAGCAGAACGAGCAGAATCAGTGAGAATCAAATGATGCACTGTGTGTGACGTCCTGCGGTCTGAAGGTAGCAAGATACTGGTGGAGCCGGTTGCGTGGCCGATCTAATACGGCAAGTGCAGAGACACTGGATACATTCAGGTAATCGTAAACTGTATGTGTGTCCATCTCAGACCACAGGAAAGAGAAATAACGAAGCTATACAAGTCAATATACTACGTACTTGTCCTCTGAAGATCAGTAACCCTATCGTTATCACAAATAATAGTATTAGAAACATTAGTGTTAATAACAAAATTTTATTAGTAGTAGTTGCTGTAGAAAAATCTAGGTGGTGATAGCAGCCACAGTGCGACGACGCGCTTTTCTTCTGCCTTCCTATTAACATAGAAAGCGCCGCTTCCAGGACGGGGAGGTACGCCAGCCCCATTTCGAATCTGTCTGGCGGATTAACGACGTACGTCAGTAAGCCGGTCAGCTTACACGTGGTTTTTCGGCGGTTTCCCACATCCCATTAGCTAAATACCGGGCTAGCACCCAATTTCAGCCTCACTTACATGTTTCGCAGCCATTGAGAAAACTTACGCCCACTTTCACATGAATAACACTGCACACAGACAGTTGGGGTACGCACATTCCGCCCCGCGCGGATAAATGGGTGGCGGCAAGAGGGCCATCCGGCCACCCCTTAAATTAACCGTGTGAAGTCCGTTTACAGAATGCCGACCATGAGGCTCTGTGCCGCAAAGGCACAACAAAAAGAAGAACAGGTATTTAAAAGGTCGACCTGCCCTGAAGCGATGTTTTATGTTCCTTAACTGAGAAAAGCTGAAAAAAAAGTGTTGCGCTCCACATGTCAACAGGGTGCACATCATCTATCAACTGAACTCGATAGTTGATTGTTGGATAGACAACATCACAGTTACAGGTGGTCTGCCTAAACCAGTTATGTTGCCTACTGATGCATCAAATATACGGATGGTGTTAATCCCTTTAGCATCAACTAAAGTCTGAAGACGGTGCACTGGAACACCGAAACTGGTAGCCATACAATAAATGACATCATAATGACGGCTGTAAGTGTTTCATTTTCTTACATAAGTGAACAGCCGAAGTCCCCCAGCCTCTTATCACAAGGATGGACGTAAAAAAATTGAATTTAAGGATTTCTGTGAAGATACTCAATTGAATACAAACTTCACTGCGTTATCTACCTGACATTTAATGTGCTGAATACATTTGAACACCCACGTGGCTGACTCTTGTTTGTACTAATATTAACTTCTTAATGGCTTTACAGAGGTTGTTTATGTTTTTAAGTAGTTTTCTTTTTTTTTTTCTAAGAGAGATATATTGTAATGACAGATATCATTCGTGAATGTATGTGCTGTGAAGTAGTTGTCAAAATCACCAATTTTTTAAGAGGTCTCTGGAGGACATAATTCTTATAACACGCTTCTTCATTCTGAAAATACTATCCCTGTGACTCGAATTTCCATAGAAAATCATTCCATAACTCGTTATTGGCGGAAAATATGCAGTATAAACTAGTTTATTCATGTTCAAGTCGCCTGTAGCAGTAACCTGCATAGTGCAACAAGGCTGAACCATGCGCATCATTAATTTACTGTGAAACGGTACAGTCGTTTCCGCTCCTTAAGCAGCAGGTTTCGCTGCTCGCTCGCAACGTGAAATACAAACAGAGGCGGCTCCACCGCCAATTTTATTGCACGACGCGGCCGGCTGCGGGTGCAACAGAACCCATGTGGACGGGTGGAAAGAAATGTGTCGTGTATTATGCATTTCTTGTACGTGAATGTGAATCTGCACATGAACTTTCCTAATCCTCCTCACATCTTTCCATAAGGCGTGACCAAATCTTAGTTGGGAAGTAGTTCTGTAGAATAGTAGTGCCAACCTTACTCCTGGGTAGGGGATCAGAGAGACAGCACAGGCAGGTAAAAGTCAAAGACGTTCCAGTGTCACAAGATTTGGGGTGGAGAGGTTGGTCACGGCCAAGTGGTTCGACCATCCCCTCCACCGGGGCCCAGGAAGACCTCTGGGTGTCCGCCATATTCTGGGAGTGTTACAGAAGACGGGTAAGTGAGCAGACATGCCCTCAGTGCGTCTGTCTCGATGATCACGCGTGGAAGAGAGGTATTTGGATATTTGCACTAATTCTTTTATTTCCAGCTTCGGATTGTGTAAGGAAATGAATTTTCTCGATTAATTTCGGAAATTTGACCCCCTCTGTTAATGTATCTGGTACCCCGTTTGCCCGTTATCCTCATCACACAGTGGATGTCCCATGTAAAACATTGGGAGACTTTGGTGGTATACATTTGGCCAACGCAATTCCGTCTTGCCCGTAGGAATGTGCGTGCAAATTAGTATATAATATACCCGAGCTATAAGTTGTAAAATTGTAATATCTGTAAATTGGAACAATTGCTACAATCGCTATAAAGTCGAGTGATAATGTTTAAAATAAATAGGTAATCAATTGTCATCAATCTTTAACATACCCTAAAAATCACGTAGGAGTCAAGTTAAAGGAATTCATTTAAAATAAAAGAGATAGAATGCAGGGACCTACACATCAGCTTGTGAGCCCTGCAGCCCCTTGCCTAGTATCGTACAGAAAGGGCACGCTCTCTAAGTAGCGCTCTTAAGCTCCCCTCCCCACTTATCCGTTGCGCAATTTTCATTCAGGGCTTGACGACATCAACTTTCATCTGGCGTCCCTAGGCAAGGAGGTTTGATGGTAATCTTTCAACTGTATTACACTGTTGAAATGCGTTGATGTTACTATGTTGTTGTTGTTGTTGTGGTCTTCAGTCCAGAGACTGGTTTGATGCAGCTCTCCATGCTACTCTATCCTGTGCGAGCTTCTTCATCTCCCAGTACCTACTGCAATCGTTCCCTTCTTCTGGTCAAGTTGTGCCACAAATTTCTCTTCTCTCCAATTCTATTCAATACCTCCTCATTAGTTATGTGATCTACCCATCTAATCTTCAGCATTCTTCTGTAGCACCACATCTCGAAATCTTCTATTCTCTTCTTGTCTAAACTATTTATCGACCGCGTTTCACTTCCGTACATGGCTACACTTCATGCAAATACTTACAGAAACGACTTCCTGACACTTAAATCTATACTCGATGTTAACAAATTTCTCTTCTTCTGGTTATAAATAGCTTAAGAAGAATCTGTTCTGTATTGTTACTTTGTGTACACAGATTTTCCACGAAGTCCGTCCTAGGATAGAGTTACAGACATGGATGAACGAAAATAAGCTCCGTTTTTACTAATCCTTTCACACAAACAGAACACACACTATCTCTAGTAGCCAATTTAAGGTATTAACTCTAACCTGATATTGAAATAACCTCACTTTTCGTCATTTTGTAAAACACACCGTATTTCGCTGTTTTGAACGCTCGCTTAAATATTGCGCGGATCATCACTTCTCGGCAAGCCACGCGCAATATGTATCCTTCGAAAGGAAGTCTCAAACCTTCGTATATAAAAAGAAAGATCGTCAAATGATCATGAACACTTCATGGTTACTCAAATTTTTCCGGAAAATTGCTATAGCTCAATCTTAACGAAAATGCCTGGAACTCTGTGCTACACGACCTCCTCTCAAAAGAACAAACCACGGATTGCTCTCTACACCCGAGCGAAATTCTTCTCCCAGTAACAAAGCGCGTGAGAGACCTTTTATTTGAATGGCCAATCAGCTTCATACTTCGATTCACATGACCCGGCTCTCTCTATCTCTTTACACTAATCCCCTTTCCGCAATTAGTTTACGTAAAATTGCTAAATAATACATTCCCAAAAAACGAAAAAACAAAACAAAAAAATTACCTCGTCTTTAATTGTCTGAAGAATAAATGAACTAAGTTTTACGTTTCTACAATACCCAAAACTTGCTACTTTACAATTATCATTTTCCGCCCGTGTATCTGACTGAAACAGGGGCTGCGCAATTTGGTATTGTGGTGGCATGTATAGGGCGCTCAACAGCGAGGTCATCAGCGCCGGTGCACAACTAAAAGAGTGCAAGTGTGGTTGTGAGTTATTAGATGCATGAAACAAAATGCAGATTAGAAAATGAATTCCGCACGCATACTGGGACTCTCACACTGTCACGCAAAACAGCAAGTTGGGAAATCTAACAAAATAATGTGGTATTCTCACGCTGCTCCAGCTGTCTTGTTCTCCGAATATGAGATTCTCCAATTCCGATAGTCTATCTCTTAAAAGCCGATGAAGATTTAGGCAACTGCATGTAGATTCAAGGTCTACGATATATGAAACAATCAGTTTTCTGGGCAAGCATTATTAGGCAACGAAAGCACCACCAGATAAATTTGAAAACATGTACGCAATCAATATAGAGCGTCATACTTCGAAACTGTTGACTAGTATCAGAAATAAAAACTAAAGTGGTGTTCGATGACGGTCGTTTAGAATCCTAAATTTGCGACTTTATATTTAGCGAAATAATGATAAGTTTAGAAAAAACGTTGTGGTTTTCGTGACTTTAATGGGTCCTTCGGTAATGAAAAGAGGCGGAAGATATTCATAATTCTAAGGAGAACTGGGGTATGAAGTACAACTTCTACCATAGATATTGTAGTATACTTACATACAAAAAACCTACGGCAACAAGGAAAATACAAGAAGAAAATTAGTGAAGACAAATTGGTTTCAAGTCAGATGTAAAAAATGGCTGTATTTAACACACTGCTGTTTAACATTTGTGTTCGAGAACTGTGAAACACATCACAAGAGTCGAAATACAACCAACTCCAATGATCGCAAATGATATGCCTTTCCAACTGAATGGAAGGCAATGTGAGATACACGCAATGGGAAGCTGAGAAGACACCCTAGTTGACACCGAGTTAACTTTAAAGATACACAAAACGAAGGAAAACAAGTAGATAGAGAATGAAGAGAATCAGAAAAGAAAGCAACAATTCTCTAAACGTCAATTCTGCTTTATTAGTCTCAAACATTAACGGAGAATTAAGAAAGATGCTCCTAAAACTGTACGCCTGAAGTTCATAAGTTACGGAAGTGTACTGCGGATACTGGAAGCGCCGGCCGAAGTGGCCGTGCGGTTAAAGGCGCTACAGTCTGGAACCGCAAGACCGCTACGGTCGCAGGTTCGAATCCTGCCTCGGGCATAGATGTTTGTGATGTCCTTAGGTTAGTTAGGTTTAACTAGTTCTAAGTTCTAGGGGACTAATGACCTCAGCAGTTGAGTCCCATAGTGCTCAGAGCCATTTGATACTGGAAGAACTAAGAGAGAAAATATTTGGGAAAAGCAGATTTCAAATCCACGTCCAGACATCCTGGTTTTCCTTTTTCGATGGTTTTCTAACTCAGTACGGCCTGAATTTATGTTCCTTGGCGTTGACAAATCTCTTTTTCCGTGTCATTGTGGTAGGCTGGAAATTGCCTTAGCAGAAGGAAAATTGGAGAAAGATATATTTTTGCTATTATACTTCATTCTTTTCAAAGAGGGACTTCTGAGCCCAGTCAGGACATAATGGTTCAGCTATCGACAAACATTACTTTGTAGGAACTGGTTTTGATGAAAACAATTTTCTCTCTCATTGACACGTAAAAATATCTCACATCGGGAACACTGTTAATGAGTTCTTGATTCTTTATTGCAAACAGTATTAGTAATAAAATCTGGCAATGAGTTCCAAGATTTTGGGTTCGAATTTCATTTGAAAGTGAAAACTCCTCTCTTCTTTTGTTCTCAAAATAATTGGGAGATATTTCTTGTTATCAATGCCATCTTCTAACTGCGTTTGTTCAGCTTCTGTAAAATAACTATAAATTTTCTGCTGATGATGATAGATGGCGTTGTGTCATTTTTCCATTTCTTGTTTGTTTTGTCTGTAAAATTTTAAGTTTGAATTATTCAAGAATATCTATGATGTATTGTATATAAGCAGACTGAAGCTATGAATGAAAATTTGTACCAACATCTACATTTGCATCCACATCTACATTGATACTCCACAAGCCACCGTGCGGTTCATGGCGGAGGGTACCCCGTCCCAGTACTTGTCATTTCCCCTCTTGTTCCAATCGCAAATAGAGCGAGAGAAAAACGACCGCCTATAAGCCTCTGTGTGAACTCTAATTTGTCTAATCTTATCCTTGTGTTTCTTACGCGCAATGTACGTTGGTGACAGGAGAATGATTCGGCAGTCAGCATCAAATACCGGGTCTCTAAATTTTCTCAAACTAAAGTTATGGGTCCGTTCTTTTACTCTTCTTATATACAGGAGTCACCTGCGCTTTTTTCAGTCGCTTGGGACCTTATGCTGGTCGAGAGATTCGCGATAAATGCAAGCTAGGTAACGGGCCAATGCCGTAGAATACTCCTTGTAAAACCCCATCTGGACCTGGTGACTTATTTTCTTTCAAATCTTTCAGTTGTTACTCTACGTCAGGGATGCTTATTAGAATATCGTCCATACTGGAGTCTGCCCGATGCTCAAATGATGGTATGTTTTTGCGATTCTCCTGCGTGAACGGTTTCCTGAACGCGAAATTAAAAATTCGGCTTTCGTTTTGCTGTCTTCAACTGCCACATCTGGTCGGTCAACAAGGGACTGAATGGAAGCCTTACTCCTGTTCAGCGATTTTACATTGAACCAGAATTTTCTCGGGTTCTCTGCCAGATCTTTTGCTAAGGTACGATGGTGGTAGTTGTTGCATGCTTCACGCATAGATCTTTTCACAGGCGTAGGAATCTCTACTAACCATTGCTTATCGTCGTTCTTGTTCTATTTTGAACCGAGAGTCCAACAGCTTCTTCTTCCTCAGCATCTTCCGAATTTCTTCATTAAACCATGGTGGATCCTTTGCATCCTTTATCCACTTACTCGGCACATAACCCTCCACACAACGATTTACAATCTGCTTGAACTTGGCCCATAATCTCTCTAACTCCATCTTAATGGAACTAAGTGACGTCAATTTACTCTGAAAGAGAGATACTAACAACTGATTGTATGCTCTCTCTAGCAGAAACACTTTCTTAGCCTTCTTGACTGATTTATTAACTTTCATAACAGTAGTTGCTAAGTTCACATCATGATGGCTAATCCCCGTTTCTGTGCTGTCTTTGTCGATAAGGTCCGGCCTATTTGTAGCCACAAGGTCTAAGACACTTCCATTGCGTGTGGACTGCCGAGCTAGGTGCTCAAGACAGTTAACGGAAAACGTGTTCAAAAGTATTTCGAACGACTGTCTGTCTGTACCCCAGCCTATACTTGGTACGTTAAAGCCGCCCCCAACTGGTGCTGCATGATCTGGGAATTTACGCGCTACTGACCGCAGACTTTCTTTGAGTAACTTTAGAACTGTCGCAGAGAAATGGGGTGGCCGCTAAACACATCCAGCAATTAAATTGGTTTCACCTACACCTGTTACACGCGACCAGGTAATTCACTGTCGCACCTCAATAGTGACAATATTTTATCAACTGCAATGAACACTCCTCCTCCTGCTCCTCCTCCTAAGGTGTCTAATCTGTCTATCCGATGTATGTTCCACGACTCGTTAAATACAAAGGCCGGAATTCGAACCCAGGTCTTCTGTTCACTAGGTAGATG
Organism: Schistocerca nitens; assembly: GCF_023898315.1. Lineage (NCBI taxonomy): Eukaryota > Metazoa > Arthropoda > Insecta > Orthoptera > Acrididae > Schistocerca > Schistocerca nitens. The sequence continues at coordinate 611,833,673 of NC_064615.1, forward strand.
CACTAACCACAACGACACCCTGGCACAGTGCCTTCGCACAGCTGCATTTACTACCCTAGAACATCTCTCTACTCAATCCAAATTCCAATTCACGCCTCAGTTCACTTGATATTCTCCTCCTAAACTCGAACAGCATTCCAAAGGCTCTCCACTGTATTGGCATATCATCTCAGCATCGAACGAAATGTGGGATCCTGCAGGCAGAGGTGCTCTAATCAAATGAATGCTGAGGTACTGTTCCAGTACACTGGAGAGCCTCTGCAATGCTGTTCGAGTTTAGCGGGAAAATCAAATGGGCTGAGGCATGGAAGGGAATTTGGATTGAGGAGGGAGGTGTGCTAGAGTAGTCTATACAGTTGTGTGAAGCCACTGTGCCAGGGTGGCGTAGTGGTTGGTGCATGTGCCTAGTGAGCAGAAGACACAACTTCGAATTCCGGCCTTGGTACAAATTTTCATTCGGCCCTTCAGACTGCATTCATAAATAATAAATATTTGAGACTTGAAAAGGTCTCTGGAACCACATAGTTTCATTTAGTATTCAAGAACACGTTTTCTTTTAGGATTCCTGCTTACAAAATTGATTTATCAATTGATTTATCATAGATATTCTTGAATAATTCAAACTTAAAATTTTACAGACAAAACAAACAAGAAATGGAGAAATGACACAACGCCATCTATCATCATCAGCAGAAAATTTATAGTTATTTTCCAGAAGCTGAACAAACGCAGTTAGAAGATGGCATTGATAACAAGAAATATCTCCCAATTATTTTGAGAACAAAAGAAGAGAGGAGTTTTCACTTTCAAATAAAATTCGAACCCAAAATCTTGGAACTCATTGCCAGATTTTATTACTAATACTGGAAAATGTGAAAACTATGCTGTTTGCAATAAAGAATCAAGAACTCATTAACAGTGTTCCCGATGTAAGATATTTTTACGTGTCAATGAGAGAGAAAATTGTTTTCATCAAAACCAGTTCCTACAAAGTAATGTTTGTCGATAGCTGAACCATTATGTCCTGACTGGGCTCAGAAGTCCCTCTTTGAAAAGAATGAAGTATAATAGCAAATTCTCCAATTTTCCTTCTGCTAAGGCAATTTCCAGCCTACCACAATGACATAGAAAAAGAGAATTGTCAACGCCAAAGAACATAAATTCAGGCCGTACTGAGTTAGAAAAACTAGACGTGAAAAACTTCTAGAGTAACTCCATTGTTTCCTTATCTTCCAATTTTGTTTCCATTTTTTGTCATGCAAAAACATGAAGCTATAGATCTGACAGGACTTGCAAATACGGAATATTTTATACGAAAATTTTCTAAAAATTGTCAACATTTTGCGCTTATAAACAGCTATTATCATAAATAAATTTTAGCGGAATTATTGAAAAAATATGAGGGACGGATTATCACAGAAAACAATCAAAACGAAGCAGAGAATGACCCAAATCCAACAACACATAGCGGAATAGGGCGAGCACTGCAAGTGAGGAGATTCACATTGCTCTGGATACACAGATAATCATGCGTAAAAGGTCTGCGATATGTTAATAATGTATCAAACTCAGAATAAACGAGGCGCAACAGTACTGACAGGTTCCTAACGAAAAAGAATAGTTTATGCTCTTCTTTAAAAAAAAATACGTGAGGCTCAGAGGTCCCGTCAGATCATAAAAGGTTGCACAGACTTCGACGCAGTGGCCAATTTCCTGCTGCGTTTTAGTTTAGTCTGAATTTGTGCTCCGTCTTGAAGAACTTTAAATCCGATCAACAATCAAAGACCTATCTTTGAAAGTGAAGAGACGAGAAAAATTTGAAACACTGCTCCCTCGAAAGTTGCTGAAAATTAAACTGACAACTGAGTGTTTGGAGTAAGGGCAGTGGTTCCTTGATGTGATGGATACTGTTTACGAAACTTCCTGGCAGATTAAAACTGTGTGCCGGACCGAGACTCGAACTCGGGACCTTTGCCTTTCGCGGAAAAGTACCATCTGAGCTAGCCAACCACGACTCAGGCTCCGTCCTCACAGCTTTACTTCTGACAGTACCTCGTCTCCTGCCTTCCAAACTTTACAGAATCTCTCCTGCGAACCTTGCAGAACTGGCAGTCCTGAAAGAAAGGATATTGCGGAGACATGGCTTGGTAAGCAGGAGACGAAGTACTGGCAGAAGTAAAGCTGTGAGGACGGGGCCTGAGTCGTGCTTGGGTAGCTCAGATGGTAGAGCACTTGCCCGCGAAAGGCAAAGGTCCCGAGTTCGAGTCTCTGTCCAGCACACAGTTTTAATCTGCCAGGAAGTTTCATATCAGCGCACACTCAGCTGCAGAGTGAAAATCTCATTCTGGAAACATCCCCAAGGCTGTGGCTAAGCCATGTCTCCGCAATATCCTTTCTTTCAGGAGTGCTAGTTCTGCAAGGTTCGCAGGAGAGCTTCTATAAAGTTTGGAAGGTAGGAGACGAGGTACTGGCAGAAGTAAAGCTGTGAGGACGGGACCTAAGTCGTGCCTGGGCAGCTCAGATGGTAGAGCACTTGCCCGCGAAAGGCAAAGGTCCCGAGTTCGAGTCTCTGTCCAGCACACAGTTTTAATCTGCCAGGAAGTTTCATATCAGCGCACACTCCGCTGCTGAGTGAAAATCTCATTCTGGAAACATTCCCAAGGTTGTGGCTAAGCCATGTCTCCCCAATATCCTTTCTTTCAGGAGTGCTAGTTCTGCAAAGCCTCGCAGGAGAGTTTCTGTAAAGTTTGGAAGGCGGGAGACGAGGTACTGGCAGAAGTGTACGATGTGCCCTTTACAATGTGACGCTTTTGAGGTTTATGACTGATGGGAATCTGTACTATAGAATTCGCACCACCAGTAGACAGTGTCCAATTCCTGATGCAGGCGGTTCTACATCCGCTCCTGTGCATGGGATCACAATCGCTATAATTTTCTTAAAAGAATTAAAAAAATAATTTTCCAGCACAGATTTCTTTAAATATTTAAAATAAGCTCTTTAACGTTTGGCTAATTCCTTTCGATTAGACATTATCAGGCAGCATGTATGTATCAGGCAGCATGTATGTTTGAGCAGTAACGTTTGATTGGGTACCTATAAGTATTCATCAGAGTCTTGCTTGGAAAAGAAACAAGTATAACACATGTGGAGATCATACGCGGAATGAAAAACATGCAATCCATTTCCGGGTTTTGTCCTTGTGCCAGCATACATAACACATTAAAGTAGACCAAGGTAATTCTTGAACTGAAAACACCCATGACATGATAAATGTAGCAGATTTAACTATGGACACATCGTTTATGACTTTGCTTCTCATGTTGTGGTGACACCACAGTGGTGTCTCTTCCATATCCACATTCTTGAGATATGAAATCGTGACTTAGTTGGTTTCTGTTGGAAATTACAGTAACTGAACTGAGAGTAGTATGTGGCTCGTAGTATTCAATTTTTTCTTATGTTATTTTCTTTAATGTGTAGGTGTGCTATTTGTAATTTCCATAAAGGTGCATCACAGAAATTATTTGGCACGCCATAAGCTTTTCGTTACTTACTGAACAGAGTGCCTCTCCGTAGCGGCCGACACCACAGTACGACCATGCAGGGCTGCAAAGCGTCACAGAATCGAAGTATGCATACCACAGCGTCTGCGAGCCTGCACCACCTGGGAAAACCACGTATCATCTTCACAAATCTTCGGATTTTTAAAAAGGAGTATAGCTATGTATGTTTTGGCTCAATCCGCACTTAAACGACCTCGGAAAGTACAAAGGGGAATGAAGTCACACTTGCAAGTAGCCTAGACGCGGGTGAAAGATTGTGGGTAATTTTAAAATTTCATACACATTCACACACACACACACACACACACACACACACACACACACACACACACACACACACACAGGCGGTATAACTTCCCACCTGTCTGATGCTGATGATACTGAGGAAGATGACGTGTAGTTGTGAAAGAAAACCATAGTAGAGACAAGAGATAGACTGTCAGCATAATTTTTCATTAAACCATTAGTTAAAATGTGTGATACCGAATACAGCGTCAGATGGGATCCGACATCAAAAGTGTAGATGGCCGGTGATTGCTATTGATGGGAACAATTTCATAATTCACAATGTAAGATGCCCGGGAACGAGAGTATCATGTAATATATTGTTCTCTTGAGTTATGAGAAGTAACTGGTTTAAGAATCATGAAAGATGATTGGTTTTAAGAATCGTGAAAGGAGGCTGTACATGTGGAAGAGACCTGGAGAAACTGGAAGGTTTCCAATTGATTAAACTAAGTGATCAAAAATATCCGGACACCTGGCTGAAAATGACTTAGAAGTTCGTGGCGCCCTCCATCGGTAATCCTGGAATTAAATATGGCATTGGTCCACCCTTAGCCTTTATGACAGCTTCCACTCTCGCAGGCATACGTTCAGTCAGGCGCTAAAACATTTCTTGGGGAATGGCAGGCCATTCTTCACGGAATGCTACACTGAGGAGAGGTATCGATGTCGGTCGGTGAGGCCTTGCACGCAGTCGGCGTTCCAAGACATACCAAAGGTGTTCCATAGGATTCAAGTCAGAATCTGTGCAGGCCAGTCCATTACAGGGACGTTATAGTCGTGTAACCGCTCCGCCACAGGCAGTGTATTATGAACATGTGATGTGCTGAAAGATACAGTCGCCATCCCCGAATTGCTCTTAACAGTGGGAAACAGGAAAGTGCTTAAAACATCAATGTAGACCTGTGTTGTGATAGTGCCACACAAAACAACAAGGGGTGCAAGCCCCCTCAATGACAAACACGACCACACCATAACACCACCACCTCCGAAGTTTACTGTTGGCATTACACACGCTGGCAAATGACAGTCACCAGGCATTCGCCATGCCCACACCCTGCCATCGGATCGCCTTATTGTGTACCGTGATTCGTCACTCCACACAACGTTTTTCCCACTGTTAAATCGTCCAATGTTTACGCTCCTTACATCAAGAGAGACGTCGTTTGGCATTTACTGGCGTCATCTGTGGCTTATGAGCAGCCTGACCGGGTTGCCTCCAAACACATCTCCAACGATTATGTGGTTGAAGGCATATGCAGCGCTCGTGGGTGAAGAGAACGTGATACCAGTCCAGAGCGGTATGTTGTTGGGCCCATCTGTACCGCACTGCACGGTGTCTTGGTTGCAAAGATGGACCTCGCCATGGACTTCGAGAGTGAAGTTGCGCATTATGCAGCCTATTGCGCACAGTTTGAGTCATAACGGCTGCACGAAACGCATTATTCGACATGGTGGCGTTGCTGTCAGGGTTCCTCCGCGCCATAATCCGTAGGTAGCGGTCATCCACTGCAGTAGTAGCCCTTGGGCGGCCTGAGCGAGGCATGTCATCGACAGTTCCTGTCTCTCTGTATCTCCTCCATGTCCGAACAACATCGCTTTGGTTCACTCCGAGACGCCTGGACACTTCTCTTGTTGAGAGCTCTTCCTGGCACACAGTAACAATGCGGACGCGATCGAACCGCGGTGTTGACTGTCTAGGCATGGTTGAACTACAGACAACACGAGCCGTGTACCTCCTCTCTGGTGGAATGACTGGAACTAATCGGCTGTCAGACCCTCTCCGTCTAATAGGCGTTGCTCATGCATGGTTATTTACATCTTTGGGCGGGTTTAGTGACATCTCTAAACAGTCATTGCCACACCCAGCTCTATCAGGGGTATGGTGTTCACCCTATCATCTGATCATCATTCAGAATGGTGAGTGCAGCCCAGCAGCTTTCTAAACTTAAAAGGCATGGTACCAGTCATCTTGTCAGTTTTTGTTTGGATTTGAGCAAGGCAGAGTGTTCGTTGTAGCCGGCCGGAGTGGCCGAGCGATTCTAGGCGCTACAGTCTGGAACCGCGCGACCGCTACGGTCGCAGGTTCGAGTGCTGCCCTTCATGGATGTGTGTGATGTCCTTAGGTTAGTTAGGTTTAAGTAGTTCTAAGTTCTAGGGGACTGATGACCACAGCAGTTAAGTCCCATAGTGCTCAGAGCCATTTGAACCATTTTTTGTTCGTTGTAAACAATATTACAGTACGGATCACTGCTTCAGGCGGTATACTAATGATCACACACCATCAAGGTAAGACCACACTTCGTATGATGCAGTTGTTTTTCAAGGATTTTAACGACATTATTTTTTAATTGTTGAGTAGAATCATGTGTTCAGAGTAATGGTAGTTACCATGACTGAAGGGTAATAGCAGCCACCCTGTAAAACGACCATCACATCCCCACCCAATGGGATCCAGGGGATAATGGCAGTCATCCTGTAAATTGACCACTACTCTCCCACAAAACAGTATTACGAAGGTTAGACAATGTATTAGGAATACATAAAAAAGCTAAATGGACTACAAAGGGTTTGAAAAAAGCAAAACAAGCTTTTGGCGAAGGTTTATCCATTAGAAAGGCTGCTGAAAATTTCTTCTAGGACACTATAAATCAGATTAAAGAGTGGAAGGGAATTAGACCCAAGCTTAGGAAGGAAATTTGACTGTCCTCCTGCACACGAATAAGCTCTTACTGGTCATGCTAAAACAACTGAAGCTATAATGTGTTTGAATATGCGATTCATGAAGCATGCACTTCAATTTCTCGTCGAATCCATTTCTCAAACGCTACAGAAATTGATTTAAGGACGGCAGAAAAAGAAGAAAGGCCATGATGAAGATGTTAAGGTCAAAGAAAACCAGATATTTATGACAGATTGCAGAGACCATGGATGATGATGGTGATAATATTGAGGAAAGTGAAGTAGAGTTGTGAAAGAAAACCATAGCAGAGGTAAGAATTAGGCTGTCAGCATCATTATTCAGTAAATGTGCTATATTGAATACAGCAGCAGATTGGATCCGGCATCAAAAGTGTGGATGACTGTTGATAGATATTGATGGGGACGATTCCATAATTCGCAAAGTAAGAGTGTATCATGTAATATATTGTTTAAAATTAAACCCAGTAAAAAGAGTTACACGAGTTCTTCAAAATTATGTTAAAACATTTAGAGGTAACAATCCCCCCAAGCAAAACTATCTCTCCTGCGACCAGTAAGTTCCAACAAAGCTGTAAATATGTAGCTAAGCCTGCAATAGTTGAAAGTGACCTCTATTTGTTGAGAGATGGTGACATACATATTGGCTTGGGAATATATTGGCACGGAGAGAAAGAAAATGAACTTGACGTTCTCAGTTGAAAGATGCTGTCCATTGAAGCATCAACATATAATCGGAATGACCAGAATGAATTGGTAGACTGATTAGTTTCCTGGCTAGCTTAGAAAGTGGTAAGCAATAATTGACAAGGTAATGAAACAACATCTATTGAAGAGTAACTTCAGGAATCAGTGAATATTGCTTGAAGTTTACTGTAGCTGTGTATGAAAAAATTTTGTCAGTTGAATGACATATACAGAAGTTGTGTTATCAAACAGCCCATTTCGCATCTTGGGAACAGATGGTGAGAGATCATATTCTATTTCAATAGAGAAATTTACATACAGGCAGAATTATAGAGCCAATATTACAAGCTGGTCATCACTGTTCAGAAACCATTAATTAAAAGTAAGGCTGGACACTTCAGAGAAAGTTTAAGAAATGTTAACTGGGGAGATGTATATAATGAGCTAAATGCCAGTGATAAATGCAACATATTTCGTGATAAATTTAGATCCCGTTTTGAGCACTGTTGCCCCAAAGAAATTACTAAATGTAACACCAAACAGTTTTCAAAGAAACCTTGGACCACTACATGTATTGAAGTGTCTTCAGAAAGGAAAAGAAAATTGTGTGAGGCAGCAAGAATTAGTAAAGACCCTAAAGAAATTTTACACTATAAAAATTATTGTAATATACTGAGAAAAGTAGTCAGAAAATCAAAAAAATTGTATATTAGAGATGAAATTAATAATTCCAGCAATAAAATCAAGTCAGTATCGAATATTGTAAAAAGAGAGAAAGGAAAAATAATCACTGGGGTAGATAGTATTCCTATAATAGAGAATGAGACGATCTTAACCAAGAATACACAAGTAGCTAATGTATTTAACAATCATTTCTTAAGCGTAGGTGAAAAAAGAAAAAGCCGTGCAGTACATGGCAGAGTCAGTTTTGAGAAATCCAAGTCAGATTGATTTTCATCTAACAACCTCTTGTGAAATAAGGAAAATCATTAAATCTTTGAAAAATAAATTTTCTATTGGAGTAGATGACATCTCTAACAAGATACGAAAACAATGTGGAGCAGTTGCAGCCGATGTTCTGAGTCACATCTGTAATGCATCACTAACGCAAGGTATTTTCACAGAGAGGTTAAAATATGCCATTGTCAAGACTATCTACAAAAAGGGGACATCATAGATGTCAATAATTACTGGCCAGCATCATTGCTCACAGAATTTTCATATATTGTCGAGAAAGTAATGTACTCAAGAATGCTTAGGGATCTCAGCAGTAATGGGATACTTAATGAATCACTCACCAGTAAACACTTTCGGGCTAAATTGCCGTGGTCGATCTGTAGAACTTCTTCTCCCTGACGTTTCGTTCTCAACTACGGAGAACATCTTTCGAGGTGAGCCGACGACTGGCTGCTAGGAGATGGGGTCGCCGCTTATATGGAGATCGTAGAGGGCGCCACCGCACATCACGTGGCGTCGACGTGTAGCTATCTCTGGCTATCGTCTGTTCTCTCGATTGCAGGCAATCGATTATCACGTGATTGATGCAACGTCGACCACCATATCTTGTCCAATTTTAATCCTTCTTCTTTACGATTAAAATTGTATTGATGTTTGTGGATTTCAATTGCCTCTCTATACATACATGTATAATAATGCGACGTCCTCGCTAGCACGCTTGTCTCACCAAATTTTATTTCGTGATCTCCATCCTTAAAAACATGTTCCGCTACTGCCGATTCGTCGATATGTCCCAAGCGACAGTTTCTTTTGTGCTCCGTCAAACGTGTATTGATGCTTCTTTTTGTAGTTCCTATGTAAACCCTGCCACAACTACACGGGATTTTATATACCCCTGGGGTGGCTAGGGGGTGATGAGCATCTTTTGTTGATCTTAGGCATTCACTAATTTTCTTAGTAGGTCTGAAAATAGTCTCCACCTGAAACTTGGCTAGTGCTTTCCCAATGCGATCTGTGATGTTATGGATGAACGGAAGAAATACTTTTCAAGCTGATGATTGTTGCTGTCTCCTATTTTTAGGCATTTTTCTACTTGGGTGAAGTGCTCGGTTAATCTCGTTTTTCGTATAACCATTTTTCGCAAAAACCATTCGTAAATGATTTAGTTCTTCTTGTAAGTAGCCTGGTTCACAAATATTATTGGCCCTATCCACTAGTGTTTTTATGACCCCCCTCTTTTGCCTAGGGTGGTGGTTTGAGTTCTTATGGAGGTTGCGATCAGTATGTGTACCTTTCCTGTAGCCCTTATGGCCTAAGGTCCCATTCGCCCGTTTGATAACTGATACATCCAAAAAGTTAAGTTGTCCATTATTCTCTTTCTCCATGGTAAATTTGATCTTTGGGTTGATGCTATTTAAGTGCACCAGGAAATCAATCAAGTCCTCTTCCTCATGATTCCATATTACAAAGGTATCATCCACATACCGATACCACTTCAAGGGGCTTTTTGTGGCCGACTGCAGTGCTTGATGTTCAAAATATTCCATGAATAAATTCGCAATTGCGGGGCTTAGCGGGGCTTCCCATGGCTACCCCATCAATATGTTCATAAAATTCACCATTGTACTGAAAATAGGTCGAGGATAGACAGTGTTGGAACAAGGCCACTATATCAGTAGGGAACATATCGGCTATATGAGAGAGAGCTTCATCAACTGGAACCATAGTGAACAAAGACACTATATCATAACTGACAAGGATGTCATTAGGACCGACAGTAATTTCCCTCAGTTTCTCAATGAAGTGTAGAGAGTTTTTAATATGACTCTCAGTTTTGCCTATGTAAGGTTGTAACAAAGAGGCAAGGTGTCTGGCTAGTTCTTGGGTAGGAGCTCCAATTGCGCTGACTATCGGTCTCAAAGGAACATCAGGCTTACGTATCTTTGGTAATCCATATAATCTCGGAGGATAAGCCTCCGTTTTACAAAGATACTTTTTAACTTCTGTAGGAATGGAAGACTGTTTTATCAGACGATTGGTGACATTCAGCACATTCGTTGTGGGATCCTTTTTCAACTTCTTGTATGTGCTGGGTTCCAGGAGATCACTGATCTTCTTGTGATAATCCTCAGTATTCATTAAAACAGTAACATTTCCCTTGTCAGCGGCAACTATAATAACATTCTTGTCAGCATTGATCTCCCACAATGCCTTCCTTTCCCCTTGATACAGATTGCTACTGGGTGGCTTAGCTTTACGTAATATCCTGGAGGTTTCCATCCTAATTTCATCAGCAGAATATGATGGTAACTGACGAATTCCTGCCTCTATATTAGCAATAATGTCCTCCATAGGAACCTTGGATGGAGTGATTGCAAAATTCCCTCCTTTAAACAGAACAGAAAATTCTTCCTTAGACAATTCTTTTTCCGATAAATTAATAACCGTTTGGGAATTGTTTGGAATCGGTGTTTCCTGTCGACCCCCTTGTAGACGATCAAACTTCTCCTTCTGCCTATTGGAAGACACTTCTGCACTAATCTCCATAGATCTAAATGTTAAACTGTTCACTTCGTTCCAATGACAAAAACTCCATGGTATTGCTAATAGGTAAATGAAGATTTAGGAGTTGACATTCACATACGGCCAGTCCTCGTTGTGTCTGATGTATCCGCTCACGTAGTAATGCCAGTTCCATACAAGAATAAATACGGTTAGCTTGTGCCGAATGAAACATTCTTCTCACTTTTAAAAACTTGGGAACTATACCGGTATCACGACAGCGTAGCAGAAAAGTGAGTGAGCCAAGTTGTTGACCTTTCTTCTTGATTGACTTGATTGATTTCCTGCTGCACATAAATAGCATCAACCCAAAGATCAAATTTACCATGGAGAAAGAGAATAATGGACAACTTAACTTTTTGGATGTATCAGTTATCAAACGAGCGGATGGGACCTTAGGCCATCAGGTCTACAGGAAAGGTACACATACTGATCGCTACCTCCATAAGAACTCAAACCACCACCCTAGGCAAAAGAGGGGGGTCATAAAAACACTAGTGGATAGGGCCAATAATATTTGTGAACCAGGCTACTTACAAGAAGAACTAAATCATTTACGAATGGTTTTTGCGAAAAATGGTTATACGAAAAACGAGATTAACCGAGCACTTCACCCAAGTAGAAAAATGCCTAAAAATAGGAGACAGCAACAACCATCAGCTTGAAAAGTATTTCTTCTGTTCATCCATAACATCACGGATCGCATTGGGAAAGTACTAGCCAAGTTTCAGGTGGAAACTATTTTCAGACCTACTAAGAAAATTAGTGAATGCCTAAGATCAACAAAAGATGTTCGTCACCCCCTAGCCACCCCAGGGGTATATAAAATTCCGTGTAGTTGTGGCAGGGTTTACATAGGAACTACAAAAAGAAGCATCAATACACGTTTGACGGAGCACAAAAGAAACTGTCGCTTGGGACATATCGACGAATCGGCAGTAGCGGAACATGTTTTTAAGGATGGAGATCACGAAATAAAATTTGGTGAGACATGCGTGCTAGCGAGGACGTCGCATTATTATACACGTATGTATAGAGAGGCAATTGAAATCCACAAACATCAATACAATTTTAATCGTAAAGAAGAAGGATTAAAATTGGACAAGATATGGCGGTCGACGTTGCATCAATCACGTGATAATCGACTGCCTGCAATCGAGAGAACAGACGATAACCAGAGATAGCTACACATCGACGCCACGTGATTTGCGGTGGCGCCCTCTACGATCTCCATATAAGCGGCGGCCCCATCTCCTAGCAGCCAGTCGTCGACTCACCTCCGAAGATGTTCTCCGTAGTTGAGAACGAAACGTCAGAGAGAAGAAGTTCTACAGATCGACCACGGCAATTTACCCCGGAAGTGTTTACTGATGAAGACGCCGGCCGTGAAAGCCTACATAGGATGATTAATGAATCACTGTTTGAATTTAAAAAATGCTGTTCCACTGAGACAGCAATATACAGTTTCACTGTCCACATAATAGAGTTTTCAAGTAGTAAAATGTCACCAATAGGAATTATCTGTGACTTATCCAAAGTGTTTGGTTGTGTGAACCATGTTACAGAAATTACAATTCTGTGGTATAAATGGTAGGCATATGAGTGATTTAAGTCATATATACAGAATAGGAAGCAAAAAGTTTCTTTATATGGTTTAAGTGATTTAAGGAAGTTTCCCATTTCATCTAATTGAGGTAAAATTACATTAGGTGTTCCACAGGATTTGATCATGGGTCCCCTTCTCTTCTTGATAATCGTGAATGAGGTCCCTTCTTATCTGAAACAAGAAGCCAAACTGACACTTTGCTGATGATATAAGTATCATTATTACTCCAGTGAAAGAAACTCCAATAGAAAATACTACAAATAATGTCTTCGGAAAAGTTACTTACTGGTTTTCTGCGAATGGGCTTGCTCTGAGCTTTGAAAAAACATGGTGCATCCAATTTTCTACTGTAGAGAGTGAAGTTCCTTCAATAAATATAACACATCAATGGAAGTCAGTAGCCAGGGTAGAGCATACTACGTTTTTGGGTGTACATATAGACGAGAATCTTAATTCGAAAATTCATATTTTGGATCTCTTAAAGTGACTAGGATGAGCAACTTTTGCAATCAGAATAACTGTTAATTTTGAGGATATAGAAATTAGCAAGCTAACATACATTGCATACTTTTACTCTCTGATGTCATACGGAATAATATTTTGAAGTAACTAAACACTTCGACAAAATGTAATCACTGCACAAGAGAAAGTGGTTAGAATAATGTGTGGGGTTCATAGTCGCACATCTTGTAGGCATCTCTTTAAAAGGTTAGAAATTCTTACAACAGCCTCACAGTACATTTACTCAATAATGAAATTTGTTCACAACAATGTGGAAAAGTTTAAAAACAACAGTGACATTCATGATTATAATACCAGAAGAAAGAAAGACTTACACTATCCTCTACTTAACCTATCTTTGGCTCAGAAAGGGATAAAAGATGCTGCTGTTAAACTTTCGATAAATTACCAATGAAATAAAATGTCTGACAGATGGCAGTAACAGTTACAAAAATAAATTGAAATTATATCTCCATGACAACTCCTTTCATACCATAGATGAATTTCTGAATAGGAATAAATAAATATATAGGTATAATATATGTATTTTGTGTCATTTAAGGACAAGGTAACAAAATTTTGAATCTTAAAAAAAGCCTTCATTCTTGTGTGCATTTCTTATGCACTTGACACATTCCACATCATAATGGTTACTGTGAGATTGACCAATGGAACACGTAAGCAACTAACTAACAACTAACTAACTAACTAACAGAAGGTGAGAGCTTAGCAAATGTAGTATAGTCGCCCATAAAAAATCATCGTGAGTTCAGTTTTATTAAGGCAGATACACCTGTTAAGAACTTGGTTATCTGATGAAGATGTTTCTCATATTTTCTGAAATTGTAATACCCTACTGTTCGCAATAGATGATATTCTAAAATGTGTAGAATGTGATAAATGTGTTTAATTGTATGATGAACTGAGAAAGAATTCTGTGATAAATTTATAATTGGAGTATTGTTTGTTTTTCACATTCCCCTGTAATGTATATTATTGTTGATGCCTCGTTCTTAAGAGGTCTTGTTCTTGTTGCAATGGGCATGTAAACTGAAGAAGTGAACAGTAATTGATGTGTACTCCGAATATGCATGAGTCGTCGCTCTTAATAGAATAAAACTGGTACTGAGCTTGCAAATATACTGGGAAAGATATACAGAACAAGTAAAAGCAGGATTTTGAACCGTTCACAGTCAGACGTAGGTAAGGATCATTTCAAAAGACTAATGCAAAACTTCTATTCATCGTTTTCCTGTTATTTAATAGAAGTGAGAAAATGATACAAAGAAAAGGAAACAAAGCTGTTGTTAACTCGCTTGGCCTTCATAATACACACAATTCCTGGAATACTCTTTAGTAGAGTGTGTGTGCAGGGAGTGAGTTGTATGCATACAAACAGGTACAGTTGCTGCAAAACGTTAGCCTGATTTCTTCAAAGTCAGACAAATTCCTCCTTGAGAAAGCTGCTGACAAAAGTGTCATGCTGCTCTTCTCACCTCTACCTGTCACAGTTAGGTTTCAACAATTACATGCAGATGTTACCTACAGACTCTGAACAAGGCGCCAGTTTACGCAAAATTTAGATCGTTTGGATACTTTTGAGACTGGCCAAGATGGCGGTTACATATAGACTAGCTGTTTCGTTTTAATAGCCAGTAAAATACAGCGCTTTGATTGGCTGCTAGGTTTGAAAGGTTATTAAAATTCTGAGCTGTGATTGGCAGATCTAAGTGAGTGTGCTTGTGTGTGTGTCTTATGAATGATGCCCATTTATGCAATTCAGGTGAGGCTCATGTAATTTTTGTAAATTCTTTAGCACAGTATTGAACATGATGCAAAAAATTGACATACTTTTGAACATTGTGGGCTACATGCTGGTTGACTGTCTTGTTTCAGCCTCTCCAGTAAAACTCTGTGCAGTGATTGGCTGTTACATCTTAATGAATGCCAAAAACATTTTTAATTTCTCACCATTAACAACTTACTTTTCCATACTGCCACCTTACAATTTTAAAAATTTCCTGACATTGTCACCCTTGATTTTTTAGTTTTCCACCATCTCACCCATACACTGGGAAACCCACACCTGTAAACTGTTCAAGGTAATTTAAGTGTAAAGTTATCCATTGCATACACTTCTATACTACTCACAAAATATTTCAGCTTTTGTGCATTGTCTAGCTGCAGTTGAAACTTTTGTTGTTAAGTTTCCACTGATCGAAAACTAATTAAAAAACCACCACTTGAATTTTTGCGAGATGATGACAGATTTAAATCCTGAATAACATGTACCTTGAACCGCTCGTTCCATTTCCCTTGGATTCATAATCTACGAGTAGAATGCGACCATGAAATACAATTGATTATCAGCAGATAGTGTGTACACAGAAATATCTTTTAGGAGATTAGGGATAACGGCTGGCATAAATATTGTGATCGCGGGGATCAAGTAGCATGGAGAATCACCCAAGAATCTGTGTGTCAGAAAAATGTGCAAATATCAGTTCACGAGAACGAGCGGCACTGGTAGATGAGTACAGTGCTGAAGTCAGCACAAGCGTTTCAGAGCACAACGATGTTATGAGATATGAACGAAGTCGTCAGTCACGACTGACTATAAGTGTCCAAAAGCCATCGTAATTGGTCACAGGGCAACGTGAAAGTGTTGTCTAAATGTATGATTACGCTTGCTACTAGGCCATGTCGATGATTACAATCCCGTCGACGTGGCCTAGCGGCATATGTAACTGATACATGCAGCAACACTTTACATTGCCTCATGGTTTTGCACCAGCTGAAGTAAGTGAGGACGACTCCAGTGAACAAGTGTAACGATACACCTACATCCAGGAAAACTCATATTTTATACATGAACTATAGGACATGGTTTTGCGCCAGCTGAAGTAAGTAAGGACGACTCCAGTGAACAAGTGTAACGATACACCTACATCCAGGAAAACTCATATTATATACATGAACTATAGGACATGGAATGTTCGATATAGGGGTTGGAGGGGGTCGCTGTAATCAGTGATCGCAATGTAAAGTACCATGAAAGCTAGGAATACATCAGTATTTTGCTGACTATTTGTATCGCTTCACACTCGATATCTTATCCATCAGACGTGACGTTAGCAAACAACACACTTGTCCAATCCAAAGGACCAAATTTGTGTTTCAGTGCTTGGAGTAAAATGGTAAAAGTTAGGTGACATCTTGCATCCTATTTTCGCTGTGAATTAATTCTATGGAATATATTCTGAGTACCATAGAATGTCAGTAAACTTCTGGTGCCACCTATCTTTAGCTAAGTACCAGTGATTAAGAGAATTCTCAATTATTTTTGCTTGTAAAAGGTAGCCCAACATACCGGTAAACTGGGGGTAATATTGTTCTTGTGCATTGGAATGTATCTTATCCCAGCCTGTTGCTCAGATAAAGATTTTTGCTAAATGTTCGATATTTTAAACTAAAAAAACCCACAAATCTATGAGCCAATAATGTGCTTAATTTATGAATGACATAGTTCTGTGAATTATAAATAAAAATAAAATAATTTTTATAAACTATTAAGAGTTGAGCGACAATAGTAAAATTTTGATAAAATTGCAAAGATTTCTGAAACACATGTTTATGAAATTTGCGTTGCTGCTTAGAGGAAAAAACAGTTTCACATATGTACGAGTGTATTTAATGTATGGTTCAGTACACCCCATATGAACCATGGAGCTTGTCGACGTGGGGTGGCTTGTGAGCCTCGACGATACAAATAGCTGTACCGTAGCTGTACTGTAGGAGTAACAACAGCAACGAGGGGTGCCTGGGGAGAGGACAGACTAACATGGTTCCTGAAGAGATTCATCACTGAATAGATGATTGTCTAGATGACTGACTGATCTGGCAGTGTAACATTAGCCAATATAGTCTTGCTATGCTGATCGTGCAAATGGCTGAAAGCAAGGGGAAGAAACAGTCATTATTTTGTCTGAGGGCATACATCACTGCTGCATGGTTTCATATGGCTTCATGATGTTGGCTTTCTCTTAGGTAAAATTTTCCGGAGGTGAAATAGTCCCCTGTTATATCCAGATGGGGCCGATTCAGGAGGATGTGGTTTGTTGGACCCCTTAATTGGGTGGGGAGATTAGTGAATTCATAAAGGGAAATGAGTAGGTTGGAATTAGATATAGTGGGAATTAGTGAAGAGTGGTAGCAAGAAGAAAATGACCTCCAGTTATTTGAATACAGGGCTGAAAACACAAAATCAAATAGAGGCAGTGTAAAAGTAGGTCTGATGATGACTAAGAAAACAGGAATGCATTTAAGTTACTATGAACAGAGTAGCGAAAGCATTATCATAGCCAAGATAGTCATGAAGCCAACACCACCTGAATAATACTTTTTTATATGCCATCTAGCTCCACAAATAATGAAGAGATTGAAGGCTTGTTTAATTAGGTATATAAGAAAGACCTGCCCATCTACAGGGTCTCTTAAACCCTTAACTAAAACTACACTAAATAAAATAAAAAATTACAACTCTTGTAGAGGAGCAATAAGGTTCTACATACGTCAAGTCATGCGCAGATACAATATTGTAAAGAAGTTCACTGACTACAGCAGACAAACTTATCTTTTGATTTTTTGATTGACAGAAGGCTTTTAATATGTGGCAAACCCGCTCTATAATCGAAGTGTTTCTCCTAATTTAATAAAAACAACTGAAGACATTTATTCTATCAACTAAGTCCAGGCGAAAATTAATTCCAGGTTAACTAGCTGTATACCAGTTCCTGGCGGTATGAGACAATGTGACTCTTTGAGCCAGCTTCTTTTTAATATAGCGATGGATGAGGTGATAAAGAAGGTATTGGCTGGTACTGGTTATATAATAGGGTATGAAGAAATATGATCACTATTTTTGTTATGCTGTTGATTCAGGGCATTATAACTCAGGTAGAAGAAATAGAAGCTTTCAGGTGTGCCAGTGGCATTGTAATTCTGTCAGAGGCAGCAAATGACATGGAAGCAACCAAACAGAATGGATAGTACCCTGAAAAGAGATTATAAGATGAACATCATCAGAAGTGAAACAAGGGTAATAGAATGTAGTCCAATTAAATCCGACAATGCTGAGGGATTACATTAGGGAGAGACACTGAAAGTAGCAAACGAAATTTGCTATATGAGCAGCAAAGTAACTGGAAACAGACGAAGTAGAGAGGACAGAAACTGAAGACTGCGAATAGTAAGTAGAGGATTTCCTTGACAGAGGTATGAATTAACACACAATAAGAATACAGGTGTTAAGACATCTTTTCTGAAGGATTCTTTCTGGAGTGTTGACGATGGTTTAGGCAAGAAGAGAATAGAAACTTTTGAAGTGTTGGTATTACAGAACAATGTTGACATTTTAGATGGTTGGATCGAATAACTAATGAGGAAGTACTGAAGCAAACAGGGAAAAAGAAATTTGTGTCACAACTAAATTAAAGGGTGGTTCCATAAACACATCCTGGGGCATCAAGAAATAGTCAAAATTACAGAGGGAGACCTTGGCATGAATACAGTAAGCAGGTTCAAATGGATGTAGGTTGCAGTAGTTGGGCAGGAATGAAGAGGCTCGCTCGTGGAAGACTAATGTGTATAGCTGCATCTTTGGACTGAAGACCACAACAAAATGTCGCAGTAGCTACAGTGCCAACAAAACTGTGCAATAGAGTGTATATTCCAAGGTTTACAACATGATTGGAGTACTTCACAAGTCATAAACTTCTATTGATTAGTAATACCTTAAATGGCATAACTTATCGAGTTAACTACAGAAAATGAACAATAATTAGTGCCCAAAATCTTCATTTCTAAAGCCTTTTATAAATCTTATGTATAAAGCAGTACCACTAGATTGCTTTCAACCAGACCCACGCAGAACAATAGACCTCACAAGTATCAGCACTGTGGAGTTTATAACATCCTAGCTTATGTTTTTTCCAGCCCCTGGAGTATAGATTGCTTTGCACAACAGACATGTTGTCTGGGAACATCATCAGTCCTCCAAACCAACATACTTTGCAGGGCAGCCTACATCCCAGGGACAAAAAAGTCTTCCAATCCCCAACATGTATGCTGTGCTGCATGACAGACATATTGTGTTGGAGTATTATCAGCCTGCTTTATCGACCTTCATTGCATGGCGACCTGTACATCAAGCACAAGTAAATGATTTTCAGTCCCCTGACATTTAAACTGTCCTGAATTGCAGGCATGTTGTCGGAGTAGTATAGCCTACTTTATTGAACTATATTGTAGGGGCTACATGTACGGATGAGCATGGCTGGGGACAGGTTGGGATGGGTAGGGGAGGGGTGGACAGAGTGAGGGGAACGACAGAGAGAAGGGTGGAGGACATGGACAAAGAGAAGGGGAAGAGCAGATGAAGAGACAGGGAGAGTAGGGAGGAGGAGATAAATCGGTAGAAGTGTGAGGATGAGGTGGACAGAAATAGAGAGGAAGTGATGGACGCAGAAAAGGGGAGGAGGAGGTGTGATTAACACATGTGTCAAATGGGTGAAGCTATGAGGAAAAGGCTAGTGTAAATATAAAATTGAAAGTATTGTGTAGTACCTTACTACACATGAAAAGCGTTAACTATGACAACGTATCCAGTGTATTAACAAAGGAAGGAAGAGGGTTTAATGTCCCTTCAACAGTGACATCATAAGAGAAGGAGCAATAGCTCAGATTACGTGAGGCTCTGGAAGGTAATCAGCCGTACTCTTTCAAAGGAAGCACCCCGGCATTTAACTTAAGCAATTATCTGGTCTTATGTGGACTTGAAACATCATCATTCCGAGTGCGAGACCAGTGTGTTCCCCACTTCGCCACTTCGCTTGGTCAGATGTGTGAGGAACATCTTTGCTACCACCACACTGGAGCGGATAATGTATTTAAGACCTTGAAATTAAAACGTGGTTTCTACTGTGTTTTAAGGCTGACCTGTTGTTTGCGATCCCCATCCACAGACGGTGTTTTCCGATCCTTCGAGACTACTATCCACGTCCGAGTAGCGGGGCAGAACGGCCGGCTTGATGTATTCTGCAACAAAATTCAGAAACAAGAGTGATATTTTTATAAGTTGTATTTGTGTGTACTCTATATCTGATTTCACTCAAAAGTAAATAACAAAACAATATCAGCTGACATTTTGTGTGACCTATCCAAGCAGTTGACTGTGCAAATCACAACATTTTGTTATAAAAACTGAGGTTTATTGGATTTAACGGTATTGTTAGCAGATGACTTAAGTCATTTTTAAAAAAGAACGCAGAAATTTGTATTTGGTAATCCATTATTTGTAGAATGAGAATTTTTTTCTGACTTGGTGAAAGTCATTAATGGTATTCTACATGCTTCAATACTGTGTCCTCCCTCGTTTCTCGTATAGAGAGTGTTAATCTTCCACTTAATACATATAAAGCAGAATTAGTACCTTTGATATATGACACAAGCATTATAATTAATTCCGACTGACATGGAGCATGAGAGCAAATTGTAAACAATATGTTTAGAAGCAATGTTGACTGCTTTTTCTGCAAACGACATCTTTTTTATTTTAAGAAAACACAGCATATTCAATTCTGCACGTCAAAGTGATAAATTTAAAGCTCGAACAGGAATTAGTAGCAAGGCAGTTCTAAAACTCCAGGTGTACGTTGCCACGAGAATTTAGATAGGAAAAAAACATTTTAAGGCTTCGCAAAAAATCAGTTTAGCCACATTTGCGCTTCATGTTATCGTAACAAAAACTTACTATATTTTGCTTATTTTCTTTCGGTAACGACATATGCAATTCTTTTTAGGGGTAATTTTTTCCTCGTAGATAATCAACTATAGTTTAGAACGAATAATGACGTTCATAACTAGAATACTGGAAAAGAATAACACATTCATTACTCTTCATTAGAATTGACGTTAGCTCGGAAAGTGATCCGTAATGCTGCTGCCAAAAGCTTTCATCACTTACCATATGACATTAAATGTCTAATAAAGTTAAATTGGAAAGTAGGCAAGTATTTCCTTGTGGGCAATACCTGTTTCATATAACAATTTTCATTGGTAAATTTATACCTCATTTTGTGCAAAAATGTTACACAATTACATGTGTTATTAAATCGGAACTTGTTTTATGCTCTCTGAACTTATCGGCAAATGTTTAGCATGCAGTTATCCTATTAAAATTCTGTAAACTGAGTCAGTACTCGTTATTACGATGTATTGTATAAAGTAACCTACAGATCAAGTAACTAATTCACATCATGATGCTTGAAGAAACAGAGCCGACGAAAGAGAGATTTTATTGAGTGTAGCAAGTCATAGGTGAATATACAATGAAGGACAAAGACGTAAAAGATGGTTGTAATCAAACTGTATTATTTGAATGCTACGACATAAGTTCGCAAATTATATAAAATTCACAAAACATCCGCAATAGAGCAAGCCATGTAAATGTTTAAGATTAGAAAGCGACAGCGTGTAGCTGGCTGGGCGCAAGATCTGAACGAGTGTGGTTGGCTACTGTAATAAATACAGATGTCTACCAGCAATAAACTTTGCACGAGAGATCATGAAGCCTCTTTAACGCTAAAGTATTTTATAGAGTCATAAGTGGCAGAATTAGAGACACCTATGTAGTAACGAGTAGTACATTATTCTGTCTTGATGACCTAATGACGGGGTTGAAACATTATAGAAGGGACCCGACGAAACTCCGAAAGCTTAAAGGAGCCGTGCTGATTCCTGATCGCTGAACCAAGTCCACAACACACGGTGACCGGTCCCAGTTGGGTCTAAAGTGGGCGCAAGAAACTAGATGGCGTCCCAGGCATACTCAATGAAGTGAACGTCTGTGACCTTGGGAGGTGGGAGGGGCGCACAGAAGAATCCCCAAGTCACTGTCTCAATCTGGAAATGATGAGGTCTTGTCGAAAGTACAGGACTCCTAATAAATCTCTTTTGCTGGGTTCATCCGTCTTCTGATTAATTCGATGCAGTCCACTGCGCCTTCTCTCCTATGATAACAACTTCAGCTCAAAGTTACACTTACTCTCCTCAGTTCCTGTGTTGGTTATTTTCCAATACCTGTCCTCCCCTATACTGTTTCCCTCTACACTACCATGGACATTATTCCCTCATGTCAGAATACAGGTCTTGTCATCGTATCCTGTCTTCTAGTCATTGTTTTGCAGTGTTTCCTTTCCTCGCCCATTCGTGAAGGACCTTGTTGTTCCTTATCTTCTCAGTCCACGGAATTTTTAACATCTTTCTGTAACACATCTCAAAAACTTAGTAAAAACATTCAACAGCCTAGATCGCATAAAATATTTCTTTATTTAAGACAACCGGTTCCGTCAGAATTTGCTATCAGTTTCATGTCTTAACATTTTTGTTGTTATGAAACGTGTTCATTTTACGTTGAACCTCACGTAAAACGAACACGTTTCACAACCAAAAAGTTTTTAATATGTTAAGATGACCGCAAAATCTGTCGAAACCAATTTTCTTAAATAAAGAAATATTTTATGTGATCTAGGCTATTCAGTCCTTTTTAACAAATAAAACAGATTGCTTCTTCAATATTCTCAAAATGAGAAAATTCAATCTGACACTTAGATCTACTTCTTTTCTGATTTTCCCACATTCCATACAGTGCTGTTCTCCGGACTACCCACAGATAAGACTGCACCCTCCGCCGCGGTAGTTTGCTTCTTACATCCTCCCTGCTCCATCAGTCATACGTTATTTTGCTTCTTCGTGATTCCCAGTTCTGATGTTAAGTTCATCGCTAATCTCATTTCTGCTACTCCTGATACCTTCAGTGTTTCTTCAGTTTAGCCGGTGTGTGTGCTCATTAGGCTCTTCATTCCATTCACCAGGTCCTGCATTTGTAGGATAGTAATGTCGTCGGCGAATCCTATCACAGATATCCTTTCACCCTGATTTTTAGTCTCACACTCGAACTTCTATTTCTGTCACTGCTTTGTGAACAGTATGAGAGAAAGTCTTCAGCCCTGCCTTCTGGTGCAGTAGACATACGTATTATGTACACAATGGGGCAGAAAGTTTCTGTATCATTTACCTGCTAGTAACGGTGACGGACGAAGCAGGTGCTCCTGTTCATTCCATGTTAACATCTTTCCACTTGGGAATATCACTCTCTCAACATTTACTAGCTGGCAAGTGGAGCGCATCGTAGCATGTGGTTATTAACGTGCTAGAACAGTGTACTGGGCGTGCACCGACATTTTTGCCGCCTGCGAACATCCTGTTGCTTTGTCTGTGGGCCTGAGGTAACATGTGCACTCTCTGATGTGTGCTGACAAGAGGTGCACGTTTGCGCCGTTGTGTTCTGGGTGCCATATCGCAGCGATGCTCCTGGATGTTTGGCTATTAACCACTTGAGAATGTTGAAACCTTACCATTCAGTTGCACAGCTGAACTGAATTCGCCGCTGCCATATCTCTGTCTCAGTGGCTATCAGTTCAGTTGCTTCTGAATTTGAGATTACAGTAGCGAGTGTTAATACGCCCATTCGTTCACGTTCTTGTGTTAGCTGTATGCGTAACGCCAGTACAGCAATATCAGCGTGTGCGTGTGTGTGTGTGTGTGTGCAAAACATGTCCCGGAGATATTAGAGTACATAGTAAATCCAATAGTGAATCACGGAAAACGACGTCAGGCCTTACTGGGTGGTAACAGTGACACAGGACTGAGTTTCGCGTTAAGTGTTAGCATAATCTAGAAGTTAGTAGTACTGTTACCAGTATGATATTATCATCACCGTAGGAACTGGTACTTCCAAGGCTGTGAACTACGTGTGTATACATAATTTTGTTGCACAGAATACCTCTGTATTTTCAGAAGAAATCGCATCATTAAAAGAAGCTGCTGGTTGAACGAAACTTTACTTACTACCAGTCCCTTACTTAAGTCTAGCAGACCTGTATGGAAAGATGATTTTCTCTTGCTGGAGCAAGCATGGTAGTCTTTTGAAGGTTTCCATAGCAACATATATGAAGACCCCACCATACTAATGTCACGGGTCGAACTACACAGGAAACTATGGTGCGGCCTAAATTGGGTGCAAAATGGCTAAGCATTTTCCGTAGCCTTGAATATGATCACGAAGCAGCAGGTGAGCATACTGTGAAGCACATTGTTCAGCAGTGCTAGAAGAGAAGATACTGTGAGGATGGAGTGATGTCTTGGAAGCTACAGCTGAACCAGTTAATTGGATATCAAGTATTGATATCGATCTTTGATTGAGAAAAGCTTGTTCAAGCAATTTGTTCCATAGTATTTATCTGTATCAATTTTTTGTTTGATTTGTATTTTGCAACATTTCTGTAATTCTTTTTTTTTTTCTTTTTACATTTTCATGTGGCATTTGTAGATCGTAGTCTGCCATACACCGAATAGTAACGAACTATTTACGCATATGTTACAGTACGCTCATCGGTAAGGGTCAAAGGTTTGTTGATGGACAACACATATTTTATGCAGTAAGTAACTACCGATGTAAGACGCTGAGCCGAAGGATGTACGAGTAATCTACACTACTGGCCATTAAAATTTTTACACCACGAAGATGACGCGCTACAGACGCGAAATTTAACCGACATAAAGAAGATTCTGTGATATGCAAATGATTAGCTTTTCAGAGCATTCACACAAGGTTGGCGCCGGTGGCGACACCTACAACGTGCTGACATGAGGAAAGTTTCCAACCGATTTCTCTTACACAAACAGCAGTTGACCGGCACTGCCTGGTGAAACGTTGTTGTGATGCCTCGTGTAAGGAGAAGAAATGCGCACCATAACGCTTCCGACTTTGATAAAGGTCGGATTGTAGCCTATCGCGATTGCCGTTTATCGTATCGCGACATTGCTGCTCTTGTTGGTCAAGATCCAATGACTGTTAGCAGAATATGGAATCGGTGGGTTCAGGAGGGTAATACGGAACGCCGCGCTGGATCCGAACGGCCTCGTATCACTAACAGTCGAGATGACAGGCATCTTATCCGCATGGCTGTAACGTGCAGCCACGTCTCGATCCCTGAGTCAACAGATGGAGACGTTTGCAAGACAACAACCATCTGCACGAACAGTTCGACGACGTTTGCAGCAGCATAAACTATCAGCTCGGAGACGATGGCTGCGGTTACCCTTGACGCTGCATCACAGACAGGAGCGCCTGCGATGGTGTACTCAACGACGAAACTGGGTGCACGAATGGCAAAACATCATTTTTTCGGATGACTACAGGTTATGTTTACAGCATCATGATGATCGCATCGCGGTGAACGCACATTGGAAGCGTGTATTCATCGCCATACTGGCGTATCACCCGGCGTGATGGTATGGGGTGCCATTGGTTACACGTCTCGGTCACCTCTTGTTCGCGTTGACGGCACTTTGAACAGTGGACGTTACACTTCAGATGTGTTACGACCCGTGGCTCTACCCTTCATTCGATCCCTGCGAAACCCTACATTCCAGCAGGATGATGCATGACCGCATGTTGCAGGTCCTGCACGGGTCTTTCTGGATACAGAAAATGGTCGACTGCTGCCCTGGCCAGCATATCTATCACCACCTGAAAACGTCTGGTCAATGGTGGGCGAGCAACTGGCTCGTCACAATACCCCAGTCACTACTCTTGATGAACTGTGGTATCGTGTTGAAGCTGCATGGGCAGCTGTACCTGTACAAGCTATCCAAGCTCTGTTTGACTCAATGCTCAGGCGTATCAAGGCTGTTATTACGGCCAGACATGGTTGTTCTGGGTGCTGATTTCGCAGGATGATTCAGATGGCTCTGAGCACTATGGGACTCAACATCTTAGGTCATAAGTCCCCTTGAACTTAGAACTACTTAAACCTAACTAACCTAAGGAAATCACACACACCCATGCCCGAGGCAGGATTCGAACCTGCGACCGTAGCAGTCCCGCGGTTCCGGATTGCAGCGCCAGAACCGCACGGCCACCGCGGCCGGCGATTTCGCAGGAGCTATGGACGAAAACTGCGTGAAAATGTAATCACATGTCAGTTCTAGTATAATATATTTGTCCAATGAATACCCGTTTATCTTCTGCATTTCTTCTTGGTGTAGCAATTTTAATGGCCAGTAGTGTATTACTACAGAGCTAGCGATTGTTCTTGATACCAAGTGAGACGAAGGCTTTTGGTCTGATGTTACATGATTTGACAGGAGAGATTTTATCTGTTTTTATTCATCTTCTGTAAGTTTCTAAGATTGTTCTATGTGTTTTTCCCGATGATGGTAGCATAAACTCTCGAGACGTCTCGTGTGAATACTAATGTAATTAGTATTACAGATCTTTGTTGTTGAAGCTGTCAAATAACTTTCAAAAAGGCATTTTATGTTGTATTATAGGTAGAAAACAAGCAGTGCGTTGCCGAAATGACATAACTAAAAGGAAATACGTACGGTTGAAAGGGATCAAGCTGGCCGAGTATATGAGGCCTATATCGTGGACCTTGGTGGTGCTGTTGTATCCAGGGTGAACCAGTATCGTGTAGCAGTCGAAGATAGATGCGTAGTCGTCAGAGGTGCTCAAATCCTCCACTCCGAGGTACACCCACCACTTCGAGAACCTACATAATACGTAATCCGTGTCAAATACAGAACAATAACTAAACGCAATGCTGACCTTCCATTACACATAGGCAACTGAAACATGCGTTTCGCCTAAGTGTAATGAAAGTAACAAAAGAGTATAAACTACAGAGGAGTCAAACCTGAGAGCTAGTTATTGACACGTTGCGACTTATTGCTATAATGTGAAACGAGTCAGTTTTACAGTCGTAGTGCACTTTTTCAGCGAAGCATAAGGTAAGATGCTGAGCAATTTTATATTTTTTTTCTTGCTTGCATACAATGATTTATGCCTAACTGCATTAATTCTCTCTTTCCCCCTCTCTTAATTTCTTTTGTTATTGCAATTAAGAATGTCCAATTCCCCCCACTCTCGCCACCCTTCTCTCTCTTTATCTCTCTCTCTCTCTCTCTCTCTCTCTCTAAGATAAAGCAGATATGTTTTCAGTTGTCGTTTGAAGTTAATTTTGCCGGCTGTTTAACTCTTTACGTCATTGCGTATGTGGTCAGAATACTGATGCCTGAATATCTCTGTCCTTTCTGTAACGTACTATGACTGAACGATGCATAGCATAAATCATTTCTCCCTTACTATTATATTTGTGAATGGTACTGTTGTTTTCAATCAGTGATGAATTGTTGACAACAAATTGCATAAGGGATTAATGTATTGCGATGTTGTTGTCACTATGCACAACTGTTTAAAATGTTCTCTATACCTGGTTCTATAACGGACCCCAAGTATTATCGCTATTACGCGCTTGTGTGCAACGGACAACTTCTCCTCAATGCCACAACAAGTTAGCAAACGAAAATGGGAAAAGTGAGCATACGCTCTGACATTTTTATCGCGTATTTGATCTTATCGGTCTTCCACAGCTTACACTCTTAAGAAGACATGCAACATGTTATTTACGGTTCAGGTTCTTATCAATAAAAAGACCTAAGAATTTAGAATACTCTGTTCGATTTATTTATTTACTCTGAGGAATTATTTCTAACGGTGAGGTCAGCCATTATGCGGTACTAAATGGATTGTGTAGTGTTTTATCTAAATTCAGTAACAATAAGTTTGTCGCGAACCAATTGTTTATTTTCAAGAAAACATTGTTTACGTTTCCAAATGTTGAAAAATGGCTCTGAGCACTATGGGACATAACATCTATGGTCATCAGTCCCCTAGAACTTAGAACTACTTAAACCTAACTAACCTAAGGACATCACACAACACCCAGCCATCACGAGGCAGAGAAAGTCCCTGACCCCGCCGGGAATCGAACCCGGGAACCCGGGCGTGGGAAGCGAGAACGCTACCGCACGACCACGAGATGCGGGCCCAAATGTTGAAACTAGACCATTAGGGTTGATTATAATATTTGCATAATCAGTAATTTCTGCTTCTTGGATACTTAATGGAAGAGCACTTACACACAAACAAAGCAAAATAGATCCAGTATCGATACCTGTGCTACACTTGTAGACTTGCGTTGCTGGAAAAATTAGCTCTCTTCAAACAATAGAAAGAAAAGATGTGATCTATCATCCAATAAAGATATTTAAGGTACACATTTCAAAAATATGGCCATAGATCCTGAAATGGGAAGCGTAACTGCGTGACAAAAATGATACTCACAGGAGGAAAGTGCAGGGAAGTAATGTATTACTGTGTGTAATAATAAGTGTTCAGTAATATAATTCCCATTATAGATGTAACATAAACAAAGGCCAAAATGGAAGTGGATGTGACTACTTAATGTGAACCTACAAGAAAAAATTTTGCGTTTCCAAATGGTATACGGTCACTCTTGCTCATAGAACATACTTGTATGAAAAATTTTATACTTGTATTTAGCATAGACGAAAAGATACTACATAATGCAAGGATATATGACAAAAACATAGAAGAGCCGGTGGGAAATAAACAGTTGCAGCACACGACACTTAATTGATTGACTGTTCTACATCTACATAAAAACTCCACAGACCACAGCTCGGGCCGTTACGGAGTGTACCCCATAGCACTACTGGTCATTTCCTTTCCTGTTCCACTCGCAAATAGAGTGAGAGAATCACGACTGTCTATATGCCACCGTATGAAACCTAATTTCACGTATCTTATCTTCGTGGACATTATGCGCAATGTACGTTGGTGGAAGTAGATTCATTCTGCAGTCACATTTGGGAAAAATGGTGCAAATTGTGAGCTCTGCTTGCACCGCACGCGTGAGACCAGCAGCTTCCACCGCTTCCAGCAACCGCCTGTATGAACTCAGTATGGTTTCAGAACCCATGCGACAGGTGTCGTTGATGCCGACGTCAGCCACAACTTGCAGACGAATGTACCGTGCAGGGTCGATAGTCGCAGGCAAAGCCACCTCTAGACCATGGATGAGGTCCTCTGGCAGACATACAAAGCGCATATTGGCCTTTTTTCCAGCCCGAACGCTATCTGACTGAGGAGCTCCATATTGCGCCAAAGGCTGGAGATCCCGATAGCAAGTAATCCCCCCGTGGTGCCTGCTCGTACCCTGCTGAAGGTGCCCTCTTGTATACTCACACGGTGAATGGGTGAAACCAGACGGCCACTCCCCCCACATTTTTTTATCAAAGAAAATCACCAAACAGCTGTATGTTTTGAAAAGTTATTTTATTTAGACAGCCAGTTTCGGCATCTCAACAACGCCAACTTCAGACCCCATATGCATTTCATGTATAATAGTCAGATCTATCGACACTTGAATACTCGGCCATCAGTATCTGGATACTGTGAATTCGTTTGTGGAGTATTTCCTTCGAAGACTTGACGGAGATTGACCAGTTGGCTCCAGTCTGCAAGTATCGATATATCTGTATATAGGTGATGTGCATATGGGACCTGTAGATGGCATTATTGAGATGCTGAAACTGGTTGTTTAAATAAAATAACTTTTCAAAACATACGGCTGTTTGGTGATTTTCCTTGGTAAATATTTGACCTGCCCCTGTCACGTCTTTATGATGGATCAACATAGGGTTTCTACATTGACCCTCTGCCTGAAGCGACATGAAGGCGTTACCACCCGCCACTCACTCTGGTATGAGGGCAAATCCACTGCGTCGTGTACACTAGGAGGTGCCTCGGCAGCAGAGCCCGTGGGCGAAACAAGCGACACTTGAAGTGTCCCAAGCGATGCGCCATATTCTCCACCACCGCTATACCCCAAGGCAGCAGACTGAAGGTGAGTAAGCGTAGCCAAAAGTGTATTCAGCTGTTCACAAACTGCAGCTAGCTCCTCCTGCATCAACACACAGCATGCACACGTCCTACCCATTGTAGCAAGACTAACTGAAGAAGTAAAGCATAAAAGCAGACAGAACCCAAGACATGCAAATTACTACCCTTCTGATGTGTCCTCAATGGACGCTGATGCCTCATGAGCTATGTAGCTGGCTGTTCAGAAGAAATGAAAACTGCGCTACAGACTACCTAAATTTAGACTTAGAAAATGCGAACATACACCTCCTAGACAGAAAAACACGCACGAAATTTAAGAAATATACTACGAGGAAAACACAGGAATAGATCAAACACTTAACTTAACGCTGTATAGATGTGTATCAGTTGAGAGCTGTGGCCTGACTGGCTTACTAAGCGAATGGACGCTTGTCCTCAAAACAAAACGAATAAGCAAATATTGCGCTATAGACTGAATGAAGGTGCATTTATCAAAACGAGAGATTAACCTATTAAACAGAAAAACACGCACGGAAATTAAGAAATATACTACAAGGAAAACACAGGAAAAAATAAACATTAACTTGCAGCTCTGTAGACGTGTATCAGCATAGAGCTGGGGCCTGACTATTCAACCTCCATGTCCCTTAGCAATACCAACGCATTTCCCATAACGCTCATTATCGGGGGTATCTTTACGCCAACACTAAAAAAATTAAGAAATAACAAAACTCGTTAATTGTTGCTGTATTATATTAACGGCATACGTTTTACACTGAAGCGCCAAAGAAACTGGTATACACATGCCTATTCAAGTTCAGAGATTCGTAAACAGGCAGAATACGGCACTGCTGTTGACAACACCTATATAAGACAAGACAAAAATGGTTCAAATGGCTCTGAGCACTATGGGACTCAACTGCTGTGGTCATTAGTCCCCTAGAACTTAGAACTACTTAAACCTAACTAACCTAAGGACATCACACACATCCATACCCGAGGCAGGATTCGAACCTGCGACCGTAGCAGTCGCACGGTTCCGGACTGCGCGCCTAGAACCGCGAGACCACCGCGGCCGGCTATAAGACAAGAGTCTGGCGCAGTTGTTAGATCGGTTATTGCTGCCACAATAGCGTGTTATCAAGATTTAGGTGAGTTTGAACGTGATGTTATAGTCGGCACACGAGCAATGGGAAACATCATCTCCGATGTAGCGATGAAGTGCGGATTTTCCCGTACAACCATTACACGAGTGTACCGTGAATATCAGGAACCTGGTAAAACATCAAATCTCTGTCATCGCTGCGGCCGTAAAAAGATTCTGCAACTACGGGACCAACGAAGACTCAAGAGAATCGTTCAATGTGACAGAAATGCAACCCTTCTGCAAATTGCTCCTGATTGCAATGCTGGGCCATCAATAAGTGTCAGCGTGTGAACCAATGAAACATCATTGACGTGGGCTTTCGGGGCCGGAGGCCCACTCGTGTACCCTTGATGACCGCATGACACAAAGCTTTGTGCCTTGCCTGGTTCCGTCAACACCGACATTGGACTGTTGATGACTGGAAACATGTTGCCTGGTCAGATGAGCCTCGTTTCAAGTTGTATCGAGTGGATGGGCATGTACAGGTATGGAGACAACCTCAAGAATCCATGGACCCTGCGTGATAGCAGGGGTCTGTTCAAGCTGGTGGAGGATAGTAGTAGTGTAGTGGCGGTGTCAGCACACTTTTGATATCAAATTGATATGCAAATTAATTAACTTGATCAATTAATCACCCCCGCACCCGCCCACCCCTGCCCCCGGATGACGTCACGTGTTTTCTCAGTTGCATGTGGGCTCCAGCCCCTTCCTCCCCCTCCCCCTCCACCTCCCCACACCAGCCTACCCTATTGGCGAGAATTTCGAATTCTGGTGGGAAATAAAAATTGGCGGTATCCTTTCTGGGACACAAACCCTGGTCCTCCTGGGTGTAAAGCTCAAGTTTACCCCCTAACACAATTAAACCACCAGAGGTGCTTAGAACTGATAGGAAATTAAAAATGGCTGTTCCACTTCTGGGACTCGAACCCTGTTTCTACTGGATGGAAAGCCCAAGTGCACCCCCTAACACATGGAAACTGTCCAGATGCGGGAGAAGAAGGTTTGGTTAGTGTACATTGCTTATTTTGGTCGGGAAACTGACGCAAATATCGATCATAATTACATAATTAACCACAAAGATTGGGCCTAATTACGCCATCGCCACCCCCCCTCCCTCCCCGCCCCCGCCCAAGGACTGAGAGCGGCTGTGTCCGGCGACCACCACAGCAGACACGCCCCCCTTCCCCCTCGCCTGCAAGCAGCCCACTGTTTGGCGATGGAGAACAATTGTATTTGACGTCGAAGCATCTACAATCAAGCATCAATTAAAAAGGGCAATACACATTTGCGACCATAATAAATGTCCTCTTTCCACAAAAATAGATAAAGTACATTTTCTTTTAGTTTTATGAGCAGAATCGGTGTAGTTTTTACGTTAGACTGCAGTCGCATCTCATTATTTTGTGACATCCACGCGAAGTGTACCGCCACCGATCACAAATAATCAGCAGAGACATTCCCATCCTGCATAAAATCAGAAAAAAAAATCTTTGACTATTTTGATGCGAGAACTGCTGATCACCGCAGAATGTCCTCGTTATTTCGAAACCGTCATCAGAGTAAAAAAAGAGCGAGAATTTAAACTCCAAAGAAAAAAATCTATATTAAGCAATCTCTTCCAGCTTGTTGAACAAATTACACGACCTGAGAGCGTCTCTCAAATTCAGTGTCTGCAAATAAATTGTCATACACGTGTGTATTACAAACATTTGAGACAATCTTTCACGCCATTGTCACACATGTGGGAAAAAAACCACATTCATTTTATGTTTGACAATAAAAAGCTATAATTCCAGAGAATGTAGCTGCTTTGTACACTATGACAGGGCCCCTTTTACCAGCGCGATGCTATATCACAATAGTGTTTACAAAACAAATCGTGCCAGCCTGTCTCGCCCTGTGTAGGTGAGAGATTGAAATTTCGTTAAAAGATATCACCAAAAGGAGAAAAAGAAACGCATGTCATGAATCATTCTGTGGTGCCCTAGCCATCTCTTCCACCCGCCAGGCGGCACGTCATTGATATCGGTTTGATAGGTTAATTAACTAAATTGATCCTTAGAGGCCGCATGAGTGGCCGAGCGGTTCTAGGCGCTACAGTCTGGAACCGCGCGACCGCTATGGTCGCAGGTTCGAATCCTGCCTCGGGCATGGATGTGTGTGATGTCCTTATGTTAGTTGGGTTTAATTAGTTCTAAGTTCTAGGCGACTGATGACCTCAGAAGTTAAGTCCCATAGTGCTCAGAGCCATTTGAATTTTGATCATGAGAGTCACTTTACATGGTGAATAACTTTTTGTCATTAGTCGGATTACACTCACCAGCTAGGACAACTGGGAATCCATGGAGGGAACACGATGTTCCTTTCGAGGAACACCATTGAGAAACGACATTTGAAGCTGACCATAGAGGGATTCTACAGCCTGCAACATACATTTCGCATAAGAACTGCGCTATTAAAACACGATCATAACGCCTATGTTACTGTCACCCTGCATAAAAAGCAGTCATGAGACTACACGTGTGTGTATGTGTATGTATGTGTGTGTGTGTGTGTGTGTGTGTGTGTGTGTGTGTGTGAGTTAGTGTGTGTATTCAAATGGCTCTGAGCACCATGGGACTCAACTTCTGAGGTCATTAGTCCCCTAGAACTTAGAACTAGTTAAACCTAACTAACCTAAGGGCATCACAAACATCCATGCTCGAGGCAGGATTCGAACCTGCGACCGTAGCGGTCTTGCGGTTCCAGACTGCAGCGCCTTTAACCGCACGGCCACTTCGGCCGGCTAGTGCGTGTGTGTGCGCTACGCTTTTTATGCAGGGTGACGGTAACATAGGTTTCCTTTCCATCCTTGTCCTCTCTGACGTAGTGCACCGTGCTTTATAACCTCTTTTTCGACGGCAAACTACAAACTAATTTTCTTTCTTTTTTTATACTGTAAAATCTCCATTCGTCTTCCTGCTGAATCTCATGAAATGTCATTATCTCAGTATTAACAGTCTCTGTTTTTGATCCAGCTTCTGAAGAATGCCATTTAAAAAACCTTTGGAGTTCTTATATAACATTCTGTCATTGTTAGTTACTGTGCCATCTTGGTGATGTGTCGCATTACGCAACTTATGTTTCTGTTTTGTTTACTTAACACTGTTATTGCCTTGAGTTACTTCTCTTACCAAATTTTCGTTTACTTTCCTACATCCTCTCTAAGATATTTCCAGATAATTTTGTTTAACTCAAATGGTTTTCCTTTTATTTTTGGATTTCTTTAGAATTCCTCAGACTGTTTCTCGTAACCCTGCATACAGTCCTCTCGATCATTGCATAAATTTTCTTTCAAATCAAATATCTTCGTTGTGTATTTTCCTACACATTATTCTTCATTACTGCGCAGCGTCTTCCTCTTTTTTTCTCTTGTACGGTTTTTTTTTTGAGAGAAAAATTGTGAAGTTTCAAGGAGAGAGAAGATCCCAAATAAAGAAAACAGGAAGCGAATGAAGATTCTCGTGCACATCATTGAAGAGTTGGAAAAATGGCGTTTAATTTGATACGGACATGTGATAAGGGGATGAAAGATGGGCGCAAAAGTGCTATGTTAGAAACCTCCGTGCTCTGGTAATTCTCATCCATTATTTCCAGAACTTTTCTTTCATGAGATTCAGCAGGAAGGCGAATGGAGATTTTACAGTACAAAAAAAGAAAGAAAATTGGTTTGTAGTTTGCTGTCGAAAAAGAGGTTATAAAACACTGCGCACTAGGTCAGAGATGACAAGGATGGGAAAGGAAACAGTACGCGTGCTTTTCAAAGTACTATCTCAGCACTCGGTCTAAGTGTTGTGGAGGAAAAAACAGAAGACCTAAACTTGAACGGCTGCATAGTGTTTCGCACTGTGCTGCTCCTCCAACGACGCCACTGCCTGAGCAATGCGTCACTTTGTTCAGGGACTGTAGAAGTATGTTATCTCTGGTCCAGAGTTAGGATCTGGAATATCTCTGACTGTTATCTGAGACGACCTCTGACTGCTCTCTGAGACAAAGAGTTGAAATTAGTCGTGTTGGATTGATGACTTAGTACACTTGCCTTTCAAGACAAAACGACGATGGCAGTCCTCATCAAAACAGTTTTTGAATACAAGAGTAAAGAGTATTCATACAGTTCTGTCAATTAAATATTTCCTTTAGCGACCGCGCCTAATTGCTTGGCAGTCATCCTTCGCTTGGACGATGCAGACGACGAAAGTGGATATTTTTTCGTACCTTCGAGACTAGAAGAGGAAAGAAAGCATTACAACCGGGTTGGCCAAGTTGTTTTGTGTGCAATGGCCTAATATTGCGCTCGCTTAGTTTAGCCCAGTTCACTGCCGGAGATCAGTATTTATTTTTTAAAAGTCAGTTGGATTGAAGCTTCGTAGCCAGATTCAATCAGGGAAAGTAAGTGTTTCTGGTAGTTTGTGGAGACATACCAGTGATTTCAATCAGTTCACTTACACAAGTTTTTTCTGGCATTTTGCGGGGGTATGTTTGTGGTTACATACTCACCCGGTTCATTCAGTGAAAACATCATTTTTTCTTGTAGTTTTGGAGGTAGTTTTGGAGGCACCCCAATAGTTTCAGACAGCGTCCTTATCCGATTCTTTCAGTGAAAATATTACTTTCTGGTAGTTTCTGGAGGCTTTTGGTTTCAACTTACAGTTTGTGCTTTCAGCTTACAGTTTGTGGAGGCACAACTGCAGTATCGGTCAGGGCACTCACTCGATTTGCCTAATAAAAGCAAGTATTTATGGAAATTGAGGAGATATGGTTTTGCTTTCAGGCATCACTCTTAGACTGCTCGCCTAATGGTAACGGGTGTTCCTTGTATTCTCTGAAGGCATGCTTGTGGTTTCAGTCAGTACACTTCCACGATTCGTCCAGTGAAACAAGCGTTCCTTGTAGTTACCGATTCACCAAATGACAAGGAGCGTGTGTGGTCTGAGGTGGCGCACTTACCCGGAGAGACACTGTGCGGAGGTGAGCAGCCACGTCTCGGTGAGCAGCGTGGCGCCGCAAGTGGCTGCCCCATCGTCGATGTTGAGGTAGGCCGCGTGAGGGAACTGCCCGCGCACCGCCTGCCCGCCGCCGATCAGCCGCCCCTCGCCTGCTGCAACACATACGCGACAGCAAAGTAAGAAAACAATAAATAATGACGCACCACGAAGCAATTATCCGAATGGGCCGCAAATCGGTAGACGTGTTGGAAATGCCCGTTGCAAACTTCTAGGACATGTAGAGGGTAGTGAGTACAGAACATTTTGAATAGGAACCAATGCCCGGATTCGCATCATTTCCGTTCTACGACAGTTTCAATTCAGATGTGTACCTCGTCAACGTCTGCTTAGGGCAAGAGAAACGTCTCAGAGTTCCCTGTCCTGGTATGCAACAGGGTAGACACGATGACGTGTACTACGTCAAACGATCTCCAGATGTTCCGCACTGTCGCCTGATAAACAAAGTAAGAGCCTACGGAATATCAGACCAGCTGTGTGGCTGGATTGAACAGTTTTTAGCAAACAGAACACAGCATGTTGTTATCAATGGAGAGACGTCTACAGACGTTAAGGTAACCTCTGGCGTGTCACAGGGGAGTGTTATGGGACCATTGCTTTTCACAATATATGTAAATGACCTAGTAGATAGTGTCGGAAGTTCCATGCGGCTTTTCGCAGATGATGCTGTAGTATACAGAGAAATTGCGGCATTAGAAAATTGTAGCGAAATGCAGGAAGATATGCAGCGGATAGGCACTTGGTGCAGGGAGTGGCAACTGACCCTTAACATAGATAAATGTAATGTATTGCGAATACATAGAGAGAAGGATCCTTTATTGTATGATTATATGATAGCGGAACAAACACTGGTAGCAGTTACTTCTGTAAAATATCTGGGAGTATGCGTGCGGAACGATTTGAAGTGGAATGATCACATGAAATTAATTGTTGGTAAGGCGGGTACCTGGTTGAGATTCATTGGGAGAGTCCTTAGAAAATTTAGTCCATCACCAAAGGAGGTGGCTTACAAAACACTCGTTCGACCTATACTTGAGTATTGCTCATCAGTGTGGGATCAGTACCAGATCGGGTTCACGGAGGAGATAGAGAAGATCCAAAGAAGAGCGGCGCGTTTCGTCACAGGGTTATTTGGTAACCGTGATGGCGTTACGGAGATGTTTAGCAAACTCAAGTGGCAGACTCTGCAAGAGAGGCGCTCTGCATCGCGGTGTGCTTGCTGTCCAGGTTTCGAGAGGGTGCGTTTCTGGATGAGGTATCGAATATATTGCTTCCCCCTACTTATACCTCCCGAGGAGATCACGAATGTAAAATTAGAGAGATTCGAGCGCGCACGGAGGCTTTCAGACAGTCGTTCTTCCCGCGAACTATACGCGATTGGAACAGAAAAGGGAGGTAATGACAGTGGCACGTAAAGTACCCTCCACCACACACCGTTGGGTGGCTTGCGGATTATAAATGTAGATGTAGATGTAGATGTAGATGTCACTTATTGTCTGCTTTGCTGTGAGACCGAGTCAATACCTGTGCATCACCGATAGAGGAAACATGGTGCAGTACACGTTTGCAGAATACACAGACATGCTCCTTGTGCATGGCGAAGCTGGAGGTAACGGAAGAGCTGCTAGTCGGCTGTATCACGAACGTTTTCCCCACCGTCACACTCCATCGCACAAACTGTTTGCCCAAGCTGCACAACGGCTACGAGAAACGGGTAGCTTCACCGTGAGGAGGCAGGACTGTGGTGCTCCATGGCGACGCCGCACTCCCAATTTTGAAGAAGGTGTATTGCGACGCATTGAAGATAGCCAGTCAACGAGTTCGCGAATAATTGCGCGTGCAATGTCTGTTAGTCACAGTAGAGTCTTGGACGTACTGCATGATCAGCAATTATATCCGTACCACTTACAAAGGGTACACGCTATGGGTCCAGCAGACTTTCCACAACGCGTCGCCTTCTGGACATGGTTCCTGCACCGTTGCATCGACGCGCCCCTGTTTCCACGTCGAGTTCTCTTCACAGATGAATGTAGGTTCACAAGGGATTGTGTTCTGAATGCTCGAAATAGCCATGTCTGGGCGGACGAAAACCGTCATGCCACGCATGTTCAGGGGTTTCAAGAGAGGTTTGGAATTAACGTGTGGGCAGGTATTCTGGACGGTCATTTGATTGGACCATACCTCCTTCCATCCAAGCTCAAGGATCCCTCATACTTAGTCTTCCTACGACACGTAATGGACCCGTTCTTAGAAGCTGTGCCATTGAATGTCCGTCAGGAAATGTGGTTTCAGCATGATGGAGCACCTCCTCACTTTTCACTGTCTGTCCGGAGACATCTCAACAGACGGTATGGTGGTGGTCCAACCGCGTGGCCGCCACGATCGCCGGGCTTAACCCCTATGGACTACTTCTTGTGGGGTCGTATGAACGGCCTAATTTATGACACACCTGTAGAGACAGAGGAAGATCTGCTGGCACGAGTTCTGGTCGCTGCACAAGACATTGAAGAGACACCAGGTGGGATGGAGAGATTGCACCAGAACATGCTTCACAGGTACAGTGTGTGTAACAACGTTGGTGGTCGCCACATCGAGCCCCTGTTGTAATGCATCGGTACGTTGCGGCTGGTGCCGTAGATGCAAGCTTCTTGCTGTTGTCGAATAATGTAAACCATAAGGTGCATGTTGTAATGCAAATGAGTAAGTAATAACGGAACGAGTCAGTATTCTTTTCAGATGGATTGCAACACTTGTACTGGGTCACGCCTAAGTACATTCCTCACGTGGGCGTGGATGAGATAATCATCTGCATTGAAACTGTCGTAGAACGGAAAAGATACGTTTCCGGAGATGGGTTCCTATACAATCTACATGTCCTAGAAGTTTGTAACGAGAATTTCCGACCACCCTGTATACGGACAAACAAATGATTACAATTTGAGAAAACTTGGATGACTTATTCAGAAAAAAGAACTTCACCGCGCTGGTCTACCTATGGTCCTTATACAAGCAGTTATTCGGCTTGGATTGAGTGACAGAGTTGTTGGATGACCTTCTGTGGCCAAATCCTGTCCAATTAGCACGTTAGATTGTCAAAATCCCGAGCTAGTTGGAGTGACATGCATATAATGCTCCAAACGTTTTCAGTTGGGGAGAGATTCAGTGACCTTGATGGTCAAGGTAGGCAACAAAACGGGGCGTAGAATATCGTCCACATACCGCTGTGCTGTAAGGGTGCCGCGGATGATAACAAAAAACGTTATGCTATGAAAAGAAATTCCACCCTAGATCATCAGTACTGGTTGTCAGGCCATACTGAGGGTGACAGTCGGGTTGGTATCCCATCACAATACAGCCAGTTTCCAGACATGACTTCGCTGATTATCGAGGCTCAGTTCGAACCACGACTCGCCACTGAAGACAATTCTACTCGAGTTAATGAGATTCCAGGGGTAAGAGGTCTCTGGTGAGCCCCCCGATAGCGGTGGGATACCAGCCCCACTGTCGTGTGCCTTACGGCCGGACAACCAGGACTAATGGTCTGGTTCAAAATGGTTCAAATCGCTCTGAGCACTATGGAACTTAACTTCTGAGGTCATCAGTCCCCTAGAACTTAGAACTACGAGGTGCATTCAAGTTCTAAGGCCTCCGATTTTTTTTCTAATTAACTACTCACCCGAAATCGATGAAACTGGCGTTACTTCTCGACGTAATCGCCCTGCAGACGTACACATTTTTCACAACGCTGACGCCATGATTCCATGGCAGCGGCGAAGGCTTCTTTAAAAGTCTGTTTTGACCACTGGAAAATCGCTGAGGCAATAGCAGCAAGGCTGGTGAATGTGCGGCCACGGAGAGTGTCTTTCATTGTTGGAAAAAGCCAAAAGTCACTAGGAGGCAGGTCGGGTGAGTAGGGAGCATGAGGAATCACTTCAAAGTTGTTATCACGAAGAAAGTGTTGTGTAACGTTAGCTCGATGTGCGGGTGCGTTGTCTTGGTGAAACAGCACACGCGCAGCCGTTCCTGGACGTTTTTGTTGCAGTGCAAGATGGAATTTGTTCTTCAAAACATTTTCGTAGGATGCACCTGTTACCGTAGTGCCCTTTGGAACGCAATGGGTAAGGATTACGCCCTCGCTGTCCCAGAACATGGACACCATCATTTTTTCAGCACTGGCGGTTACCCGAAATTTTTTGGTGGCGGTGAATCTGTGTGCTTCCATTGAGCTGACTGGCGCTTTGCTTCTGGATTGAAAAATGGCATCCACGTCTCATCCATTGTCACAACCGACGAAAAGAAAGTCTCATTCATGCTGTCGTTGTGCGTCAACATTGCTTGGCAACCTGCCACACGGGCAGCCATGTGGTCGTCCGTCAGGATTCGTGGCACCCACCTGGATGACACTTTTCGCATTTTCAGGTCGTCATGCAGGATTGTGTGCACAGAACCCACAGAAATGCCAACTCTGGAGGCGATCTGTTCAACAGTCATTCGGCGATCCCCAAAAACAATTCTCTCCACTTTCTCGATCATGTCGTCAGACCGGCTTGTGCGAGCCCGAGGTTGTTTCGGTTTGTTGTCACGCGATGTTCTGCCTTCATTAAACTGTCGCACCCACGAATGCACTTTCGACACATCCATAACTCCATCACCACATGTCTCCTTCAACTGTTGATGAATTTCAATTGGTTTCACACCACGCAAGTTCAGAAAACGAATGATTGCACGCTGTTCAAGTATGGAAAACGTCGCCATTTTAAGTATTTAAAACAGTTCTCATTCTCGCCGCTGGCGGTAAAATTCCATCTGCCGTACGGTGCTGCCATCTCTGGGACGTTTTGACAATGAATGGGGCCTCATTTTAAAACAATGCGCATGTTTCTATCTCTTTCCAGTCCGGAGAAAAAAAATCGGAGGCCTTAGAACTTGAATGCACCTCGTACTTAAAACTAACTAACCTAAGGACATCACACACATCCATGCCCGAGGCAGGATTCGAACCTGCGACCGTAGCGGTCGCGCGGTTCCACACTTTAGTGCCTAGAACCGCTCGGCCATCCCGGCCGGCTGATGGTCTGGGATGCCACTTCTTTTCATAGCAGGAAGTCTTTGGTTGTCATACGCAGCACCTTTGCAGCAGAGCAGTACGTCGATATTGTACGCTCCGTTTTGTTGCCTTTTTGGTAACTCATCTTGGATTTATATTTCAGCAAGATAACGACTACACACACTTGACAGGAGTTTCTACTGCTTGTCTTCGTTCTTGCCAAAAGCTACGTTGGCCAACAAAACGCGGTATCTCTTCCCAATAGAGAATGTTTGGAGCATTATAGGAAGGGACCTACTACCAGCTCGAGATTTGGATGATCTAACGCGACAGTCGGACGGTATCTGGGATGATATCCCGCAGAAGGACATCTAACACCACTATCAATCAAAGCCAAGCCGAGTAACTGCCTTCATAAGGGCCAGAGGTGGATCAACACATTTCTGACTTTCTCAATTTGTGAAGCTCTTTCTCTTGAAAAAATCATCCAATTTTTCTTAAATTGTAATCATCTGTTTGTCTTTATGTATATCACATCTACCGATATCCGTCCTATTCCTTCGTAGTGCGTCGTTTTCTTTTCTTTTGTTTTTGTCTACATTGTATACTCTCACCATGTTAACAGAAGTGACTGAGCGAGGTAAGATGTCTGTGGGGGCCCTTACCAGATGGAAGCAGTTAACGGGACAGGCATCCAGGAAGCCGTAGTGGAATAAACTAGCAGAGGTAGCCAAGACTTGACTGTGCAAAATAGATTATAGAAAATGTTATTAGAGCCTCACTGTATCTTGGTGAATTCCGTGGCAATTAAGGATTACTGGTGAAGAACGCAAACAGCCACAAATACTTTTAAAAACCTGCAAGATACCGACTAGAACTAATAAATCTCTTAGTCGTTTGTGGTATCAGTTTCGGCTGGACAAATAGGAAATCAGATTGATCCCCATAAATTCAGATATTTAATCACATATGCGGTGTAATGGATCGCATAGGTGCTAAGAAATGAGTACTGGGTATCGGTTCTTACAAAATCAATGAGAATTAATGACTGGGAACATTAATTACCTAATGGGTTGATAATATTGGTACAGATTAACACTAGTGTTATTTGCCCAATGTGAGAACACACACCAACAGGAAGCATACATTGACATGAATTACAAATACAAAACAAGATACGGAAACGTAAGCAGTGAACATAGGGACACTTTAAGCGAATTCTAAAGCTATTAAGCAGGCCCACTAGGAATGATAAGGTGAGAGTGATGATTATCTCAAGTCCTTTCCTCATACGCATAATCGCTGTTGGGTACATAATAATTGCTCCGATCGTACCAGGAAACAAGGTATTCGTTTTTCATCCAAATCTCTAAACCCGCTTAGTCAAGAATGAGCCTTCTTCTGTAAGACATAATGTCAAGCTGTGTTACCTAAAGACAATAAAAAGAAATTAAACTAAAATCTAGTCATTCTCCTCCCATTGTACCACTCGCTGCAAGCTATTCCTACCAGAGAAAGACTCGCAAGTGACTCCGTGAGTGCGAGGTCGCAAGTTCAATCTTTAGTAAAGATCATTTGAAATTACTGTGTTAACAACTACAATAGGAAAAATATTAGCTGCTAATGACTCACCGTGTGAGTTAGGAGGGCGGCAGAAAATGAGTGTCCGGAAGGTGCAGAGACTAATCTTCAGCGTGTTGTATGTATTACAGTTCACAAAATGGACATCGTCGATCTTCAAGGAATATACGAAACAAACCGCTAACTTGCAACATGAACACCGAATGAAAAATGGCGCGCCACAGTGATCACAAAGATTCGCACCTTCGAGATCGAAGACAACCTGTGTAGGAGTTACAAACCGTGCAGGACGTTCAGATATACATATATCCACTCTTAAAGAATGCTCATAGAAGATGTAATGGGTTGATGAGACTGACGGAATGTGTTTCATGCTACAGAATGCGGCACAGTCTATCGTGGAAAATCGTTAAACTGGCTATGTTTTAAGGTGTAGCTACAGATAGCCCGACAATATGTTTTATAGGCACGGAATAAAACGGACATCCAGAAGATGAATTTGTCCAGTAGCTAAACGTGATGAGAATTGCAATGCCACACACTTTTCAGGAGGGATACACTTCTGGAAATTGAAATAAGAACACCGTGAATTCATTGTCCCAGGAAGGGGAAACTTTATTGACACATTCCTGGGGTCAGATACATCACATGATCACACTGACAGAACCACAGGCACATAGGCACAGGCAACAGAGCATGCACAATGTCGGCACTAGTACAGTGTATATCCACCTTTCGCAGCAAT
The DNA here is from genome assembly GCF_023898315.1 of Schistocerca nitens. NCBI lineage: Eukaryota > Metazoa > Arthropoda > Insecta > Orthoptera > Acrididae > Schistocerca > Schistocerca nitens. Next base: position 611,876,988 of record NC_064615.1, read on the forward strand.
GCAGGCTGCTATTCTCCCATGGAAACGATCGTAGAGATGCTGGATGTAGTCCTGTGGAACGGCTTGCCATGCCATTTCCACCTGGCGCCTCAGTTGGACCAGCGTTCGTGCTGGACGTGCAGACCGCGTGAGACGACGCTTCATCCAGTCCCACACATGCTCAATGGGGGACAGATCCGGAGATCTTGCTGCCCAGGGTAGTTGACTTACACCTTCTAGAGCACGTTGGGTGGCACGGGATACATGCGGACGTGCATTGTCCTGTTGGAACAGCAAGTTCCCTTGCCGGTCTAGGAATGGTAGAACGATGGGTTCGATGACGGTTTGGATGTACCGTGCACTATTCAGTGTCTCCTCGACGATCACCAGTGGTGTACGGCCAGTGTAGGAGATCGCTCCCCACACCATGATGCCGGGTGTTGGCCCTGTGTGCCTCGGTCGTATGCAGTCCTGATTGTGGCGCTCACCTGCACGGCGCCAAACACGCATACGACCATCATTGGCACCAAGGCAGAAGCGACTCTCATCGCTGAAGACGACACGTCTCCATTCGTCCCTCCATTCACGCCTGTCGCGACACCACTGGAGGCGGGCTGCACGATGTTGGGGCGTGAGCGGAAGACGGCCTAACGGTGTGCGGGACCGTAGCCCAGCTTCATGGACACGGTTGCGAATGGTCCTCGCCGATACCCCAGGAGCAACAGTGTCCCTAATTTGCTGGGAAGTGGCGGTGCGGTCCCCTACGGCACTGCGTAGGATCCTACGGTCTTGGCGTGCATCCGTGCGTCGCTGCTGTCCGGTCCCAGGTCGACGGGCACGTGCACCTTCCGCCGACCACTGGCGACAACATCGATGTACTGTGGAGACCTCACGCCCCACGTGTTGAGCAATTCGGCGGTACGTCCACCCGGCCTCCCGCATGCCCACTATACGCCCTCGCTCAAAGTCCGTCAACTGCACATACGGTTCACGTCCACGCTGTCGCGGCATGCTACCAGTGTTAAAGACTGCGATGGAGCTCCGTATGCCACGGCAAACTGGCTGACACTGACGGCGGCGGTGCACAAATGCTGCGCAGCTAGCGCCATTCGACGGCCAACACCGCGGTTCCTGGTGTGTCCGCTGTGCCGTGCGTGTGATCATTGCTTGTACAGCCCTCTCGCAGTGTCCGGAGCAAGTATGGTGGGTCTGACACACCGGTGTCAATGTGTTCTTTTTTCCATTTCCAGGAGTGTAGTTTGCTCTAACTTTTATGCGTAGACGAGGAATCAACCAAAATCAAGTTATTTTGATCAGCTATTGGCCAAAGACAGTTCTCATACCATAGTTGTTGTTCTCTTCGCCAATTTTCCCACGCTTGCTTGCTGTGAAGTAAATATTCCCTACTGCCCTTGCAAGATCACGCTCACGAGAAATAATCATAGGAGGCAGAGCACTTTCAACTACTCGCAGCACAACAAATAACGTTCCAGTCAGTTTACCATACAGATTAACTGTCGACATAATTGTATATGAATGCGTTAAGGCATTAATGTTAGTTGATGTCGATACAACTCTCTTGATAAATCTAATTCTAGCATTTCTTTCACATGCACTTTCTCCCCAAATCCCGATCGACCGGAGTTTAAAACAGATTCCTTACTGTGCGATGGGACAAGTTTGTTTATGTCATCTACAAATTGTCGGGCTCATCCTGCAGTTTGTTGTGCATGTAGCACTGTTTGAAATTATACAAGCATTTACTGCTTCCCTTGAAATCCCTGTAATCTACATCGCGTGTAATTTAATGTGCGTAACGTACTAGGTCACTATCATGCACATCCTGTAAATTGTATCGAGCATCCATCCACACGCAAACATCAGTTTTTGTAACAAGTGCACCGTGGCCTCCCTTAAATATCCGTAGCTTGTCTTATACAGTACACGGTAATATTGCTTCTGGCTTATTCGGAATCTGTTCGTAATTGTTTTTTTTACTATGCTGCAGACCATCTCCAATGTATGTAATTATGTTTTGTACCCCTTCGTTGGACAACGATTGTCCTTTACTGCATTTCACTGGAGAAGAGCTTTGTGGCTCCCCGGCTGAAAAGGAAGATGAACACACGGTTCAACACCCGTTTCAGTATTACTTTCACTTGTTAAGCACGTGTCGTCATCATTGTGCTCCCCATGTACATTGTCGGCACGGTCGAGTGTATGCGACACCACACTTTCCACTCACTCATCTTGCAGAAACTCTAATATTTCATCTGGCACTATTTCCTCTCTCATCGAAATTGCTTGGGTTCGTTTCTGACAAAATGTCAATTTCGGCAACTGTTGTCGTAGATGTAATGTAACATTTGCTTTGTTTATCGTTGCCATTAATCTGCTTTGTATCAACACCCGTAGGACTGTAGCACTGCTGTGAGTTACTCGCCGACTAAGCAGTTCAACTATGTCATTCTGTGATCACCATTAGATACCTTCAGTTCCTTCCCCTTTGCCATTAGCAGTCAATATTGTGGTTGCATGATAGACAGTATGTGGGGCGTCGAATGCCGTAAACATCATTGGCCTTTTGTGACCTCTCACTCAAGCGATTCCTTGTCAGAGCGACTATGAAACGTCCCCTTAGAAAAATTATACATGACTGTGCTTAAACTGACACACAATATTTCTTAGCGCAACGCAATCTGACTTTCAAAAATCCGTACAAAAGAATGGCCCTGACTAACATTAACCTATACGTTTCACAAATCACTTACCTCACAAAAAATCTTCGTTACTCGAACTACTGCAATACAGCGAGCGCCACTATTGCCAGCTAAATAAAGATTCAAACTACTGAAGGCACTAACTACTGATAGGCATAGTTAGCAAATGAAAGATTTTGATAAAGAACAAACAATGTATTTACCTTAATAGTGTTCAAAAGTCATAATATATATAGCAGTTCATGACATCCATTCTTACAAATGTACTGTTTCTGATGGACACACGTCCAGATCATCCGCTCTCAAAAATTCGCCATCTCACTTCCCCACATCCACCACTGCTGGCGGCTCACCTCCAACTGCGCAACGCTACGCGCTGTTAACAGCCAACTGCCCAACACTACAATAGCAAACAACAATGCAAACCAGCCACAGACTGCACACAGCACAGCCAGTGATTTGCATACAGAGCGCTACGTGGCGTTACCAATATAAAAACCTAAACAGCCTACTTACACATGCATACGCCGAGACCTGCTGGCAGCAGCGTCTAGTCATAACAAAGTGATGAGCTGGCTCTCGAATGTAAATCCGCGTCTCTCGTCCAAGTGTTTCCGTCTGTGCCTGTCCTCGAGCTCTGAATCCAGACGAATGCCCTGTGTGATCACCCTGTGTTGCGAGTTCCCTATAAAAGTCCGTGCAAACTACCCTTCACCAATGGTAAAGACTGATTACCCAATGAAATTTTAAGAGATCTCCAAAATCACACCGAGTCCATATTTAAGATAATTTTCATTTTTTGCTCCGACTCAGTCGCACATTTTTCATTAGATTATATGTTTCGATCGCTCTGGATCATCTTCAGTTCTACGCAGTTGCATCAGCAAACCGTCTTGTCTACTCAGAACCATATATCAGAGTATAGTACTAGTCGGCTCACAACAACGTTTTAGAGTACAGTACTCTGAGTGAGTAGACATGACTGGTTCCTGACGCAACTACTTGGATTTGTAGATGATCCAGAGTAATATAAACATGTAATTTAATTAAAAATGTGCGATTAAGACAGAAAAATAAATGAGAATTACCTTAATTATCTAAACAGTTGCTGATTCTCTGAAGATGATTATGTCGACTATGGCGTAGTCGATATTTTTTAAGCTATCCGAGTGCTTTCCCGCGTCGAGTGAGAAGGAATTTTGTTGTGAGCGTGGTTGTGTGTCTGGGCGTCGCTATTCCTTCCCCACAAAAATGAGAAAACATTAAGAGTAGCTGCCACACAGCTTTTCCATATGAGAGCCACCAGCTCGCTTTCTTTCATCCAGCACGACTCCCTCCTGTTTTCTTCAAAGGCCTTCCAGCGAAAAACGCACCAAACTACGTGTTCTTTTAAAAGAGGTAGCAGTTTGTAAAACATTATTTTGCATTGGCCCGATGAACTACATTTTTCCCAAACTGAGTTCTTTACAAAAGAGACCCCAACCTGTGCAGGTTGCAGTTTGCAGTTCTAAAGACCTGCAGATGTCTGCGCCCTGCCATCGCTGCTATGCACGAAGTGGCGTCGCCACAGAATCTGTCTGGCGGCCAGAACTTAGACCATTGCCCTCTCTCCCGGGAGGTATCCATTTAGAAGTACCATACCTCGGGACGCGACCGGTGTCCCGCAAATGACTTCCATCACCCCTGGAAGAGGACTCTTTCGCTGCTTCTGCGACGACGTGCAAATCATCAAATAAAGAATATCCAACTAAATAGTTAAGGGCCAAATCGGAACGAAATACTTTCCACTAGAACAAACTTTAAGTGTCAATGGCATGCTGCTGATACTTGTGTTACTGTAATTGAAAAGTTATCCTTTTGAAGATGGAGATAATACACTGAAGAACCAAAGAAACTGGTACACCTGCCTAATACCGTGTAGGGCCCCTGTGAGTGAGCACGCAGAAGTGCCGCAACACGCCGTGGCACGGACTCGACTAATGTCTGAAGTAGTGCTGAAGGGAACTGACACCATGAATCCTGCAGGGCTGTCCATAAATTCGTAAGAGTACGAAGGGTTGGAGATCTCTTCTGAACAGCACGTTACAAGGCATTCCAGATATGCTCAGTAATGTACATATCTGGGGCATTTGGTGGCCAGCGGAAGTGTTTAAACTCAGAAGTGTGTTCCTGTAGCAATTCTGGACGTGTGGGGTGTCGCATTGTCCGCAGCTCGTGGACTTGCTGTAGCGTTCTCGTTTCCCGGGTTCGATTCCCGGCGGGGTCAAGGATTTTCTCTGCCTCGAGGTGACTGGGTGTTGTGTGTCTTTTATCATCATTTCATCATCATTGACTCGCAAGTCGCCGAAGTGCGTCAGCTAAAAAGGACTTGCAATACGGCGGCCGAACAACCCCGCATGGGGTCTCCTGGCCAACAATGCCATACGATCATTTCATTTTTTGTCCTGCTGGAATTGCCGAAGTCCGTGGGAATACACAATGGACATGAATGGATGCAGTTGATCAGACAGAATGCTTGCGTACGTGTCACCTGTCAGTCGTATCTAAACGTATCAGGGGTCCCGTATCACTCCAGCTGCACACGAGAGCCTCCGTCAGCTTGAACAGTCCTCTGCTGACACACACTATTCATGGATTCATGACGATGTCTCCATACCCGTACACGTCCATCGGCTCGACACAATTTGAAACGAGATTCGTCCGAGCAGGCAACATGTTTCCAGTCATCAACAGTCCAATGTCGGTGTTGACGGGCCCAAGCGAAACGTAATGCCCTGTGTCGTGCACTAATCAAGGGCACACAAGTGGGCCTTCGGCTCCGAAAGTCCATATCGATGATGTTTCATTGAATGCTTCGCACGCTGACACTTGTTGATGGTCCAGCATTGAAATTGCGGAAGTGTTGCACATATGTCAGGTTGAACGATTCTCTTCAGTCATCGTTGGTCCTGTTCTTGCAGGATTTCTTTTAGGCCACAGCGACGTCGGAGATTTGATGTTTTACCGGAATCCTGATATTCACGGTATACTCGTGAAATGGTCGTATGGGAAAGTCCCCACTTCATCGCTACCACAGAGATGCTGTGTCCCATTGCTGGTGCGCCGACTATAACACCACGTTCAACCTCACTTAAATCTTGATAACCTGCCATTGTAGCAGCAGTAACTGATCTAACGACTGCGCCAGACACTCGTTGTCTTACACAGTCGCTGCCAACCACAGCGCCGTATTCTGCCTTTTTACATCTCTCTGTATTTGAATACGCATGCCTATACCAGTTTCTTTGGCGCTTCAGGGTAGTCTGTATTAAAGTAAAATGTTTTAAAATTTTTGTGGCAGTTTGCGTTCTTCACTAACAAAGATTATAGAATATGTTTTAGGTATAAAAGTTGCGACGATTTAAAACGATTAGCACAATATATGAAAATATAATACCCAACATGAAAAACCAGCTGAAACTGGGGTAAGACACTGCTAATTAAATTCAGTTCTTGGATAAAATACCACTTTGCACTGAAATTGCAAAACTCAGACTGAGTAGGTCTCCGGAAGGAGAACAGTGGTCCGCATTATGATAAAAAATTTCTGAGAAGGCTTTGAAATATTTATGTTTTTTGTAGATGAAAGATTTTGTCATAGAGTAAACTTTTCGCTAGATCTCTGAAAACTTGTCTGATTTCGGATGTAGTCATATGTGGGATTAGTCAGTAACCATATTCCGTGAAGTCAGTGTCCTAGTAGCCAGTGGACTCACATCTATATTAAAGTGAACACATCAGGTGCACTGGCTGTCCAAGGTTACTGGCTAAATATTTGTTGCGGCCATCTGTTACTTTTGTTGCCAGGTAGTATATAGTCTCTCTCTCTGTCTCTCTCTTTCTCTCTCTCCCGCCCACTCTCTCTCTCCCTCTCTCTCTCTTACGAAAGGTATCGGTTTGCTACGTTTGGAATCATGGATGAAATTATTTATGAGTCGTAATGTCACGTATAGCTAGAATATGCGCTAACAATCATCAGTGTCGCAACGTAGGCAAATAATTCTGACTAAAGGTACTAGGTTGGTTCGTAACAATTTACTTTTCTTGTCAACACACACGGCTGGCTCAAAAATACGCGTGGTTTATTTAAAAGTGTAGCAGTTAATGCCCGATAAATAAATATTGTTGCTGAGAGAGACACGATATAAGCACCTACGTAACTGCACTGTTATTTTGAATGTTACATAAATACTTTGTTAAACACTGACCTGTTATACAGTTAATTATGTTTTGAATAATATTTACGGCAGTGAAAACAAGACTTTTTACCAGTAAGAGATTTACTCATAAGCAAGCCTGAGCCACGTATTATTATTTATTATCTTTGCGTTCGTCGTATACAGGGTGGTCGGAAATTTCCGTTACAAACTTCTAGGACTTGTAGAGGGGAAGAGAGTACGTAACATTTTGAATAGGAACACATGTCCGGAAGCGTACCGTTTTCATGCTACAGACGTTTGAAAACATGTTTGCTAGGTAGGTTTGCAACAGGATAGTCATAGTGATGGATGCTTACGTCAGATCGGCTGATGTCATTTGACATCTCATCCTACCTCACTGACCTGGTTGAGCCTCATTAACGCGTCTGTCAGTGTTGGAGCAACATGGTTGAGTACAAGTTTGCAGAAAACACCGACATGACCTTCCTGAATGGCGAAACTCGCGGCAATGGAAGAGCTGCACGTCGCCCTTATCAAGATAGTTCACAACATCAGACTACATCGCGTACCCTTTTCGCCACAATCACTCAGCGGTTTCGAGAATGGAAACCTTCACCAGCAGCAGGCGTGACTGTGGCGCTCCAGGGAGGCCCCACACGCCCGAACTGGAAGAGGCGTTAGTGCATCGCGTTGATGAGAACCCGTCAACAAGTACACGAGCAGCCTCATTGTCTATTAATGAGTGGAACTGTAAAACAAGTGATTTAGTAGATCACGCCCAGACAACTGTTTGTAAAAATGGTCGCATTAGCAACACGTTTTCAAATGGTTGTAGCACGGAAATGGTACGTTTTTGAACATGGGTTCCTGTTCAAAATATTATGTACTCACTCCCCACTACAAGTCCTAGAAGTTTGTAACGGGAATTTCCGACCACCCTGTATGTGTAACAAAACTTCTCTGCAAAACATGTTTTCTTCTGCTGATAGCAAAAATTTAAAGTATTTTTTCCTGTTAGCTTGTGGGTGAATCCAAAATCATGTTATTAATGATATTTCACGTAAAGGCTACCGATGCTCCATTACAACAAAAGAATGGCAGATGGCCAATGATGAAACTTCAATTCTAGAGATAATTGATTACTTCCACTTACTTACATTATCACATAGTGCTCAGAGCCATTTTGAACTTACATTCGCATGGAGGGAGAGGTAGGAAATGAGACTACAAGGTCAAATACTTTTTATACATATATTCCGAAAAAACGTACGTACAATTAACAAAATCGTGCGTCCTGAAGCATCCTCGCACAAATGCATCTTGGAAGCTCGAGAGCTGACACCAGAGTCATCGTTTTATTCATCCAAGTCTTTATCACACAATTATATAGAAATTCCATGAGATGATGTACTCATAGTCTTTGTTATTCTTAATATTTGATACACAGAAATGTATTTATTATTAACATTTTTTGTTCAAAACACGTAAAGGTGGAGAGTTTCTCGTTTAAAAATAATTCCATCACTGCTATCACGTTTACACACACAAACACGCAGAGTTTTGTTCGTTACTGACACAGTTCGCTTGTGGTTCTCGTAACATTTTACTACGGTTTCTAGGCGGCTTTCCAGGAGACGGTAGAGTGGTCACTTCTGACTGCCATCACACATGTGTGGGAAGTTGTGGGATGAGATCTTCAGTGTCGAAGTGAAGGCCAGACTGCTTGCTGGACACTGTACACTCTTAATTAAATAATGCTTTCATACAACACTCCGCTGCTAGCGGCCCAGGGGTCGGCCGAGGCTAGTTATGATATGGGCCACATATCATCACGACACCAGTTCAGATGATATGTTTTTTGAATGGTGCGTGAATGGAAATTCTTATTTCAATATGATGCAAACGTATATAACATCTCACCTCGAAGACAAAGGAATTGTGGATCATGTGTGGTTACAGCAAGAAAGAGTTGCAGCACGCTGTGCAATTCAAGTGATCCCGCTGTGCAATGCAATTTTGGTGCAGCTGGGTTGAGTGTGATTCAGCAACACCCCAGCCCCATTGAAGTGTCCATCATGATGTCGGGATCTTATCATACAAGAGAGCTCATTATGGGGAGTAATGAAATCTCATGTGGCTCAACGTCGGTATAAGATTAATGGAGAATTACGCGAAAATTTTGAAGAAACTTTTTGGAGGATAAATTCTAAGACGCTCCGTAAGATAGCAATGGTGATACTGAGATGCACAGATATGTATGTGTATTCCACTATAACCTGCTGGAGACATAGTTTTTATATCTCAGAACTCTCATACACACTATACTGTTTTAAATTAGGTACATGCAACTTTCCAGTCACACTGTATTATTAAATGGGATGCATCACTCTTTATGCGATTGTGAACCCAAATATCAAGGAACATTCGATGTCTGCGTAAGCCTGAAAATGGAATATCAAATACCTGAGGCAACGACTATCATTCTTTTCTCATTTTTATACACTGCTTGACAACTGCTAAGGATCAACTGACACTTTTTAAGGAACAAGTGCAAATTACTACGGAAAAACCGACGATTGCTACGGAACACCCGACCAATAATAGGAAAAGAAAATGTAGACGGCAAGAGGTGTTAACTGCAGCGAAGCCTGTGCACGAACTCTCTGTTTGCATTCGACAGTTTGTGCAGGACTGTGTTCGACGAAGGTTGTTGTGGAACTACTTAGTGTGACATTCTGTTTGGTGCGGCAACATGTCTGAAAAACTACATTTGAGTGCTTACGATGGGCCGGCCGGAGTGACCGAGCGGTTCTAGGCGCTACAGTTTGGAACCGCGAGACCGCCACGGTCGCAGGTTCGAATCCTGCCTCGGGCATGGATGTGTGTGATGTCCTTAGGTTAGTTAGGTTTAATTAGTTCTAAGTTCTAGGCGACTGATGACCTCAGAAGTTAAGTCGCATAGTGCTCAGAGCCATTTGCTTACGATGGTGGGCGAGCGGCCGGTCAAAGTGTCACTACTGTGGTCACAGTAATGGGTGTGCAATAAGGTGTCATCTCGATTTGAAAACGTCGCTGATTGTGGACGAGGATCGATACGTAGCGCCAGTGACGGAAAGGCACAGACATCCCACTCCTCGGCAGGTGGCTGCCGGTACACGTGTCTCAGCAGGACCACTTCGCACGGATTCAATAAGGCTGGTTTGTATGCTCATAAACATGTTAAATGCGTCCCACTTCAAGCACGGCATCGTCGAGAAAGAGTTCGTTGGTGTAGGGAGTATGTTGGTTCGTATCAGCAACATTGGTCCAGAGTGATGTTTTCTGATGAATTCCGTTTCACTGTTAGTGTGGAGAGAGGAGGGAACACGTTACGTAACACAAAATGTACATGTACGTCATCAGTATGTCCTAAGCGTTTCGGTGTAGGCATGCATTATGCACATTGGTCGAACACCGCTGTATTTCTTAGCGCGAGGTACCGTTATACAACAGTGTAATTGCAGGGAGATTATTCTGTATCATGTCCGTCTGCTTAGGGGTGCAGTAGATCCAGATTTTCTGCTTAAGGAAGGCCATTCCCGCCCACACAGTGCTGCTGAGCTGTCGGAGACACTGGAAAATGAAGATATGCAATGTGAGGAATGGTCTACTTATTCCCCACAACTAAACCCTTCAGAGCATGGCTGTGATGGTTTTGGCAGACGTGTTTCTCAACAAACACCTCCTCCCCGAACCATGAAAGAACTGAAAACCACATTGAGAGAGGAGTGGGACCAGTGGTGGGTGCCGTGTAAAAGCACAAGAGCACGTGAACATCCTAACTCTCGACATCTTGTGAATTTATTGGTTATTTGTCTTTGAATGCTGTTAAACGTAACATAGATGCTGGAATCTTAAAGATACGACACTTAAGTCCACCGCACTACTGCTCCTCTAGACTCCGTGAAACTTGGCATCAGGGTCACGAGCACACCTTCAGTTGTGCACTGTTTACGGAGCTTTTGCGCATGGGCATCTCGGGCCAAATACATACGGGTTTGATAAACAGCATGTACGGATCACGATGCCGCTCAACTAGAAGTTAACGTCGGTGCCACCAGATGGTAACACACTGCAGCAGACTGTTGTCACCGTTCGCTCGCCATAAATCCTGCTAGACGATAGCACACGCCTGAGATATGCTAATTCACTCATTATACTTTAAAATTGGATCGTATGTCAGTATATGTTAAAGTTGTACTGACAATAAACCTATTTTGTGGTTTTCTGTATGAAGTATAGTATATTAAGTTATGAATCTTATTATGCAGTAATCCATTTGAGGCGCTGAGAATCGTAATCACCGTCGATTGTGGACTGTAACAATTATTCATGCTTCCGAAATCTGTGAGACAGATTTATCTGTCCTGCAAGCCCATACCGCAGACATGAAAATTCACGAAAATCTGCATCACTGCTTTCTCTGATTTTCACTTAAATTTGGGACCGACGGCTGTATGCTTTAGGCCCTTATGGATCTCAGCGCCTCATTTGTGTTCTAATCAAGTGACCATGTTGGTAGACATTACTAGTTGAATTTAATCATTTCCACAAACGGCAGTTTGTGATTGTAGTACTGGGCGGGAACCGGCTTTCATGTTTAGTATAGACATGAACTATGCTTTATCTGTTTTAAATGATAAGAGAAAAGTAAAGCTGTGAGGACGGGTCTTGAGTAGCTTGGGTAGCTCACTCAGTAAAAGCACTTGCCTATGAAAGGCAAAGGTCCCGAGTTCGAGTCTCGGTCTGGCATGCAGCTTTAAACTACCAGGAAGTTTTGTGTCAGCGCACACTGCGCTGCAATGTGAAAATCTCATTCTGGAAACAGAAAAGTAAGTTACCAGGAAAAGTGAGCCGCAAGGGAACTAGGACCATTGAGAACAGATCCTTTGATTGAGAGAGTTAAGAAATGAAATAAGCGTGACTACCAGCGAACATTAGCAAGGAAGTGTACAGTTAGCACAAGTTGTTGTGTGGGTGCAGCGTAAGAGTAGCTGATTTTCAACCTGGAAGTAAACTTGTGAACTAATACATCTATTGGAAATCTTGTACATTTGTCGGAAAAGATGAAAAGAACTAAAACTTCCACTCACACAAATATGCGAGACGAAGAGTTGCGAAAGCTTGCATATTAATTCGTTATTACCCTAAACTGTCCTTAATTAAGTACAAAACAATAAAAATACACAAAACAATTATTTCTTTTGTCAGATAAGTTGTGCAGCTTATTATTATTATCTTTCTTTCTTTTCTCAGACGTTATGTCTGGTCAAAAATGGAAAGTGACGCGGACCTTGATCAAGCGTGACTTCCTTTTAACTGTACGGTATATGTTATATTGCATTTAGGGTAACTGAACATGTATCAATAATTACGGATTTCTGTAGTTGTATATATAAGTTTGGATGTAGCTGTATTGCATTGATGTACTGGTGGATATTGTGTGGTATGACTCCTGTAGTTGATAGTGTAATTGGTATAATGTCAACTTTATCCTGATGCCACATGTCCTTGACTTCCTCAGCCAGTTAGATGTATTTTTCAATTTTTTCTCCTGTTTTATTTTGTATATTTGTTGTATTGGGTATGGATATTTCGATTAGTTGTGTTAATTTCTTCTTTTTATTGGTGAGTATGATGTCAGGTTTGTTATGTGGTGTTGTTTTATCTGTTATAATGGTTCTGTTCCAGTATAATTTGTATTCATCATTCTCCAGTACATTTTGTGGTGCATACTTGTATGTGGGAACGTGTTGTTTTATAAGTTTATGTTGTAAGGCAAGCTGTTGATGTATTATTTTTGCTACATTGTCATGTCTTCTGGGGTATTCTGTATTTGCTAGTATTGTACATTCGCTTGTGATGTGATCTACTATTTCTACTTGTTGTTTGAAAAGTCTGCATTTATCTGTTGTGGTATTGGGATCTTTAATAATATGCTTGCTGTAACATCTGGTGTTTATTGTTTGATCCTGTATTGCAATCATGAATCCTTCCGTCTCACTGTATATATTGCCTTTTCTTAGCCATGTGTTGGATGCGTCTTGATCGATGTGTGGCTGTGTTAGATGATACGGGTGGTTGCCATGTAGTGTTTTCTTTTTCCAATTTACTTTCTTCGTATCTGTTGATGTTATGTGATCTAAAGGGTTGTAGAGGTGGTTATGAAATTGCAGTGGTGTAGCCGATGTATTCGATGTATTTATGTATTATTATTATTATTATTATTATTACTGTTGTTATTGTTACTAGGAGTGAAACTTGTTCATAAGCATAACTGTTGTACAGCAGATGATATTAATTTACACTCTCAAATTTATCTGAATCTAAAAGTTTGTGAACACTCAGAAAGTGTACTCACGAGCCGCCACTGAGTGGTACAGTATTCCCCAAAGACTCCTCAACAATTTGTTAGCCAGCCTGAATAACAGGTGAAAAATGTGCGTTAGTTCCAGAGGAAGGTATATTCGTTACTGAAAGACCGATATCGAACTTTATATTACGACTCTGACTTGTGTCAATCACGGACGCTATTTATGTCTGTTATCCTGCTTTCCCAAGTGGTGAAATCTGTACCATTTTTGATTATAAACATACCACTGCACCTCTATTATGTATGTAATGTGTTTCATGTCGTCCATCATATCGTGTGACTTTTGCTGTCCAACACTGCCTCTGCTCTTAGCAGCTGTCAAAAAGTTCAGACTTAACATGAAGAGTCACAGTAGCTGAATCTCAGTCAACTGAGGATAACAAATGAGGCAGAGATATAATGATCCTGTGATACTTTGAAATGCTATGCATAACAAGCTCACAGTGTCTGTGAGAGTCCATAGATGGTTCCTCAACATGGTCCCGATTCCACTGAGAGCGAGTACACAAGGATATCGAGTCTCGTATACATAATACATGAATTCAGGTCAATGACAAGGATACTTTGCGAGAGGGAATATTTCATTTTCCATAATTAAAAAAATGATTTATCTTTATCATGGCAAGTCCTTCTACCATTAAATTACTTCCCAGTGTGTAAAAACCATTAACCAAACGAAAACGTGTGTTAATATATTTCACATCACACAGACCATAAAATAAAAGACATTAGGCTATTACTTACGAGACTGGAGTTTTGTCCATGGATGTTGATTAGGTTGATATGTTTCACTCTTTGGTGTTTTCCCCTGTAAAAGAAATATTTTCATCAAGACTGACAATGGACGAATTTTTCAGATACTTAAAATGTGGAACACGTCAGGGAATCATGATTTCGCGGACTCCGTTTACATAATCATCTTGTGAATGTTTGAGTTCTTCTTGTTTCTGTGCTTGCTAAGAAAATTGGAGAGGAATTCCGCCTTATGCATGACATCTTTGTACTTTTTCTTCCACTCATCTATCTTCACTGACTTTGATTATTTTCCTTCTCACATGGAGCTATTGGATATTTACGCTAGTAGCTTTGGGTCTACTTATTTTTTTAGCAATCTACAACTTGTCATAGTTTTTTTCGTTAATACTGTGGTGTTTTTACTTTTTGTGTCGTAATAACAAACAATCTTAGTTCTTGCGTTTTCGTCGTTACACATTCATTTAGTAAGATTTCTTGCCAAGCACAGAATTTCCGCCGCCACTACGTATTACGTGATGGCGGCGAAAACTTTGTGCTTGGAAAGAAATCGTACTAAATGAATGTGTAACGGCAAAAACGAAATAAATAAGCGTAGTAGACGTAAAGCTACTAGCACAAAAATCCAGTAACTCCATGTGAGAAGGAAAATAAACAAACCTACTGAAGATAGCACAAAAAGTGCTGAAACGTATCTGAGTCAAAACAAAAGAACAAAGTTGTCTTTAATAAGGTGGAATTCCTCAACAAACAGTTTAAGTGTCACACCATCGTCTTCAAAAGCCATCAAGAATCAAACCACACATTGTAATTAATGGTATATGAAGTTTCCACTGATGTTCAATCAAAAGCCCTTAGCATTGGAATATCAACACTATTCCTCGGACAGCCTGAAAACTTACGGGCCCCCCTTCGGCCTTCTGACGACATATTAGGAGATTTTCGAAGGAGAAACAAGCTTCATAAACTGGCATAACAGAGGATGAGATGGATTAAGGATTTGTAGGTGTGGAGGATGGTAGAGGGGTTCAACCTTTGTTCGCTATTTTTATCGCTTGTCTTTAGTTGAAGAGTTGAACTGTTGATTCGTGTTTCAGTATTGCTAAGAGCGATGAAATGCGCAGTATATTTGCAGATTGGCTGTTGTTAGTACATGGGGTGTTATAGCTTATTCTAATCACTTAGTGTGTAATTCCTATTTGAGTTCCATTTCTGGTTGTCAGGAGTCGAAATGAAATCTCATGGCGTGAGAAAGTTTGCTGGTGGCGTCAGCAAAAGGAAAGCAGCTACGTTTATGTAGAAACTGCAAAAGTGACTTCGTATTTTACGAAGAAAGATTACTCCATTTGTAACGCTAGTGACTTTTATACTGAACCAGAATCTTCTGCCCCTGTGCCTACTTCTTCTGAGTGTTTGACAAGTTCTAGTGAATCTGAATATGGTGTGGAGTAGTATTTTGCAAGTGAGGTGCTGAGAATGCGAATGTTGAACTAGGTGGTCATAAAATAAAAATCTGTGACAGTACTCACAGTGAATTACTGAAGTCACCAATATTGGAGAAATAACTGGAGTCTAGCGAAAGGTTAAGAGTATTTTAAGAACAGTTTAGATGATCTAGGTAAATGTGAACGTGTCTGCAAATCACAAAAAAGGCATGCATTTAAAAACATGTTCTTTAGAAAACTGCTAGATGGAGAGAAAAAATGAAAGAAAATTGTTATTGTATTCCGAATCTACAGGATACGTATTTTGTAATTTTCTGTATATTATTCAGTGACAGCACGGATTTAGAGAACATTTCCAGCCTGTGGATTTTCTGACGTGAACAAGAGGGAAGAAAAAGAGACGTCTCGCGAAAAAAGCGCTAATCATCGCAAAAATTCCGTGAGGTGGCTCCTGCGATCGAAGAACGATGGACGTGTCGACAGTGAAGTTCAGCATATGATTAAGACAGAGGAAAATTTTTGGCCAGAAATGCTTGAGAGAGTGGTAAATGAAGTTAAACATTTTGCATGAAGAGGACTTGTTTGTCGTGATGATAACGAAATTTGTGGAGCCGCAAATAATGGTAACTGTTTAGTTTCGCTTGAACTAATTGATCATTTTGACTCTTTTTTGAAACAATACGTCCAAGAGCATGGCTCTAACGGTCTTTGCTATCAGTCATGTTTGCCCAAGATTACTTGTGAACAATTCATTGACCTTATGGTAAACAATGTATTGAGCAAAAGAGTTGGTGAAATTCAAACAGCAGAATACTGCGGACTAGATGCAGATTCAACAGTAGACACGACTCATGAAGTTCAACTGCTGTGGTAAGGTATTGTTTCAAGAAAAGAGTTCACAAAAGATGTTAGTATTTTGTTCCCATATACAGTCACACGGGAGAAAGTCTTAGGTAGGCTATCCTAGATCTCTTTGGAAAATACAATGTTAGGGTAGAAGATTGTCGTTCGCAATCCTATGACAATGCCAGTGACATCAGTGGGGAAAATTCAGGAAAAATTTAGGTAAGATAAAAGAATTGAATTCATTAGCTTTTTATATGCCCTAGTTTACGCACTCTTTGAGCCTCGTGGTTCAAAACAGTACACAGGAATCTTTAGAGTCAGTTGGTTTTTTTAAAGTTTTGCAACAGTTATATTACTTTTTTTAAACTTCTACTCATCGTTGGCACAGTCTTGCGGAGAATAATGAGCGACTTAAGACATTGTTCGATACTAACGGTAATCCTATGAGGAAGCAATACCAGCTGTTCGACAGAATTTCGATGCATTTAGCATTTAGGTGTCACTTGCAGAAATTGTCGAGAACAAGCGACAAGAAATGAGGCAGAATCGCTTCGAGGAAAAAAAATTGCAAAAGCCTGGACTGGAATTAATTGGCGGAATTAGCGGGGTCAAGCGTTATGATCATTGACTCCGTTTTTCAGCAGAGCTAGGGAAAATTTTGATGAATATGAAAACCAAGCTAGCAGCTTAAGTGATCATGTACATCAAGAATATAGCAACGAAAGGAAACGCAAAATAAGAAGATTCTCTGATGGAGGAAAACCAGATTAATTGAGTTGACGTAATTAATGTCGTGTGGCACTTATTGCAACTATTAACAAACAACAAGCAGAACTGGAAAGCTAGAAGAAAAATATTACGAAGTGTTCGATCTTTTCCTACATTTAACAAACGATAT
Source organism: Schistocerca nitens (assembly GCF_023898315.1). Lineage (NCBI taxonomy): Eukaryota > Metazoa > Arthropoda > Insecta > Orthoptera > Acrididae > Schistocerca > Schistocerca nitens. The sequence goes on from NC_064615.1 coordinate 611,894,240, forward strand.
AGAAGCTCAAGAAGCTAAGAACTCTTTAAAGAAACGTAAAATCTTTGTGCAAAAAGCGAGGTGATCCCGATGAAAAAAGTTTTGGTTGTGAAATTTTTTATTTCAGCGAATATCTTAAGTGTGCACTCAAAGAGGAAGCTGCTAAACATTTGGCCAGTCTAATTATATGAATTAATGGTTGAATATGATCTTGGTGATATTTTTTGAAATATGATGATTGCTTACCGAATTTTCCTCTGAATACCAATTGCGAACTGTGAAGCTGAGAGAGGATTCTCCAAACTATCACTTATCAAGAACAAATCACATGCCACAATGCAAGAAGAACGCATTGCCGCGCGGAGTGGCCGGGAGGTTTAAGGCGCATGTTACGGTTTGCGCGGCCCCTCCCACCGGAGGTTCGAATGCTTCCTCGGGCATGTGTGTGTGTGTGTGTGTGTGTGTGTGTGTGTGTGTGTGTGTGTTGTTCTTAGCATAAGTTAGCTTACGTAGTGTGTAAGTCTAGGGACCGATGACCTCAGCAGTTTGGTCCCGTAGGAATTCACACTCATTTGAACAAGGACGCATTTCTGCTGTCACCTTTGTATGAATTGTGCATGAGACGACTAGTTTTCTGGACTTCCAAGATGTGACAGAGGACTACGTTAGGATGAAAGCGAGGAAAAAAAAGTCTTTTTGAGGTAGGGTAAGCTGGTACAATTCCAATCAACATAAGGTTTCTCTCCATTTTTAGTTTCGTAGTGTTGCTAGCAGCTGTCTTTGAGTGGCGTTGCAGTGCGGAAGGTTTCTGCAGCTCCTCTCTTTTCCCTGAATACACCAACTTGTGCTACAGAGATATAATTTTTTTCTTGTTGAGAGATAAGTGATGTTAGTTAATTTTATGCACTCTTGCCGGCGGGATTGGCCGAGCGGTTCTAGGAGCTTCAGTCTGGGACTGTGCGACCGCTACGGTCGCAGGTTCGAATCCTGCCTCGGGCATGGATGTGTGTGATGTCCTTAGGTTAGTTAGGTTTAAGTAGTTCTAAGTTCTAGGGGTCTGATGACCTCAGATGTTAAGTCCCATAGTACTCAGAGCCATTTGATATGCACTCTTACAAACTGACTGGTTTCCTTGTGCTTGTAAATTCTATGTTAGTGAGGTCAGAAACATGCTTTCTGTTCTGACGTGTTTCTGAGACATCTAAAGAGCAAGACTGTGTGACATGTGCTGCCAACTTTAGGCACAATTCAGTACTATTTACTCATGATTTCACTTTCGCCAGTAGTACATTTTTTATCATAAAAAAGATAGAATTTCGATACCCAAGTACAATTATGATGAATGTAGTTTTTTTTTCTATAGCGTGTGAAGATTGATTACTGCAGATATGTTAACACACAATTATTATAAATAAGTTCTGTATATTATTTTGCTCGCGATTTTTTAAAGTAAATCCTTATTTTTTTGTGTTAGATGCCCCGAAAATGACCGGAAACGAAAATCTGCAATAAATGGAGTCCAACTGCATTGCATGAGGCAGTAAAAAGTGTGACAGATGGACGTTTGAACCTTCGAGCTGCATCAGAATTATACGACATTCCTTTCAGCACTCTGCACGGTAAAGTACAAATTAAAAAGGTAATGTAAGCTGGATTACCTCCAACTATAGAAAATAGAATTGATCATCGAATGGTACTCAATTCTGAAATGGAAGATACTTTGGTCCAGAAAGCTTTATTTCTAGAACAGTTAGGATTGGGCCTGTCACCACTCCAGTTTAGAAAAGCTGCATTTCGGCTGGCAGATTAAAATAATTTGAAACATCCATGAAACTTAGAAAACAAGCATGCTCGAATCGATTGGTTTACGGCATTTATTAAGAGACATACTAGCCTTATCCATGAAAACCCGAGGGTCTTTCACGAGCCAGAGCTGAAGGCTTAAATAAAGCGGAAGTGAGTAAATATTTCCAGAATTTGGAAGAAATCTTAAACGAATATAATTTGTTTGATAAACCAGAGTGCATTTATATTATGAATGAGTCCAGATTTCCTCTTAACAATAGACCCCCAAAAATAGTTAGCTGTAAAGGTAAGTGACAAGTAGTTTCATTAACGAACATGGAAAGAGGACAGAATATGACTGTTGCTGCATGCATGAACGCAGCTGTTAGCGTATTTATCACGAATGTAATTTTCAGAGGAGTGAGGGAACGCCCAGAATTTCAAGACGGCTTACCCCCTGGTTCCATTATTGATATGATTGACTCGGAGTACATTAATGAAGAACTGTTTATGATCTGGCTTCGACACTTCGAGAAATAGAAAACAGTGGTTAGTATTTCAGTTCTTGTTATTGACAACCATGGCAGCCATGTCAGCTTGGATGCTGTAGAGTACTGTCGGGAAAATGTGAGAGGACGTTTTGGATAGCCTCCACACAGTACACATGAGCTACTGATTTTAGATAGAACTTTCTTCAGGTTTCTAAAGGCTCAATATCACAGAAATGCAACTGAGTGGATTTATTGTAACTCCAATGATAACGTTACAAAACAAAGATTCTGTATTATTTTATGTGATGCCTAGAGCAAAACTGCATGGGTTTGGTGTGCATTCTAGGCCTTCCATTGCACAGGAATGATGCCCTTCTACAAAACATTGTTCCTGAGGAGAAATTTGCACCTTCGACATTATTTGAGGTTCCTGTTCCTTCAACCTTTAAAAGATGTAACGGAAGAGCACAGCAAATCTGTAACACTAGTATCCAGTACCATTTCTCAGCACGATGCCGCCAAGTAGGCCTATATTTTGCCAACTCCAGAGAATTATCGTCTCGGAAAAGGAAAACACATCCATCAGTTTGACTCACTTCTTACGAAAACCTGGAGAATTTCCGCAGCAAGAGAAATCTTTTTCAACAAAGAACAAAGAAAGAAATAAACAAATGCAACAAGAACAATAAACAGAAGTTTAGGTTTATGGGTAATGATGAAAGAAATATTAAAAGCTTGAAATGGCCAGCAAACAACGAGAATATAGTTTGTTTCTTGAATTATTATAGTGCGGAATAGTTGGCAAAAGGTGACTGGATTTTCTGCCAAAAATGTAATGTTTGGTACCACGAAGTTCGCATCAGTGCCCAAGGGAAAATTTGCTTTTTATGTGGAAGATGTCAGTGATTAGAGTTGTACCAAGAAGTGATAAATCTGTGGCCGACATTTGTGGGGTTGAAGTTTCATATAAGCAGAACGTCTGTAGCTGAAGATAAGCAAGTGCGTTTGCCAGATCACAGAAAGCTATTACTATTCCTTGCATTGCTGTATCTGTTTTTAGAACACCTAATTGCTCTGTTGAGTTGTCTGAAGTCGCAGTTGTAATATCCTAATATCCTTCTGTGTACGCTGAAGCATATAGCGACGATGATTATAACTAGAGAAACCTAAATCATGACAGTAGCTTCTCACAGAGTCAAAACAATTATAAGTTCCATGTTTTGCTACTGTTATCGTTATATAACTAATGTAGGCTACTATACTTAGATATGGTTACGATTATTACTTCTCTTCCAACTTACGCTTCGTAAGCACAATAAAGAAGTGAAGCAGCTAGAGATAGTGTTTGCTTCTGGTTGGGCCAACCCACCTGAGCGACCGCTGTTGAGACGACTAGCATCCACAGCAGCTGTTGCATGGCGAGACCGGCACACGACCCTCTCACCTGACAAATGTTTTCGAAAATGCAGCAACAAGTAGGTTGTGTTCCAATTCCAGACGTGAGCACACAGATATCTTTCGTTATCAACTCCGGTGGATCAGTCAACACAAATAATCTATTTATCTTTTGAATACGGATTGATCAGGCTTACCTGTTATCTAAGTTATAATTCAGACTACCTCATTTACGTTAAAGGATGAGTATATGGAACGTCGAATGTTAGTTCACTGCGGAGCAAACAACGGGAACTTGTGGACCCATATCAACACCTGTTAAAACGCCTGCACTTTTCTCTAAACCATATATTCAAACGACTGTAGCCATACTCAGTAAAGTTCGGTGAATGGTATTGTGCGATTGAGAGATGGTAAAATTTTGTAAAATATAGACATTGTGATAAATCATCTGTGTAATATAAATGTTGACAATATATCGGAGTGAAAATATAGGATTTTTTTTACGTCAATGTTTTTGCATTAAATAATTTGATGGGGCCAGTTAGTTAGATTCAACTTATATCAATATGGGTATCAGCGAGAAAATAGTCCTAAGGGTTTGACAGATGTGACAATAACATTTGTTTTGAAATCTCCACTTAGTAGCTTCGTTCAGTGTTAATTCAAATATTTGAGAATCATGAATGCTGTCAATCAAAATACTAACAAAAATATTACCAATTTAAGAATACTTTCATTCCTAAAAAAATTAAAGATATGCCAAATATAGAGCACTTTTAAACCAGATAAAAGTTTTTGTTTCCACCGAAAGTCTACTTTCCTTCGATCTATCCATCCCTAGTGTTACAACATTTTCCTTCATATAATGTGGTAAAACAGGAGTGATTCCTGGTATTCCCCAAGGTAGTGTTACAGGTTCTCTGCTGTTCCGTATCGATATAAGCGATCTAGGAGACAATATGAACTGCCGTCTTAGGATGTTTGCAGATGATGCTGTCGTTTATCGTCTAGTACATTCATCAGAAGATCAAAACAAATTGCAAAACGATTTAGAAAAGATATCTAAACCAAGCAAAAATTAGCAGTTGACCCTAAATAATGAAAAGTGTGAAAGAGTGCTAAAAGGAATCCATTAAACTTCGGTTATACGATAGATGAGTTTAATTTAAGGCCCGTAAATTCAACTAAATACATAGGAATTACAATTAACAACAATTTAAATTGGAAAAAAACACATAGAAAATGTTGTGGGGAAGGCAAACCAAAGACTGCGTTTTATTGGCAGAACAATTAGAAAATGTACCAGATCTACTAACGATACTGCCTACACTACGCTTGTCCGACCTCTTTTGGAGTACTGCTGCGCGATGTGGGTTCCTTACCAGATAGGACTAACGGAGTACATCGAGAAAGTCCAAAGAAGTGCAGCACGTTCTGTATTATCGCGACATAGGGGAGAGAGTGTCACGGACATGATGGAGAATTTGGGATGGACACCATTAAAACAAAGACTTTTTCGTTGCGGCGGAAACTTCTCACGAAATTTCAATCACTAACTAATTCCTCTTCCCCCATGAACCATGGACCTTGCCGTTGGTGGGGAGGCTTGCGTGCTTCAGCGATACAGATGGCCGTACCGTAGGTGCAACCACAACGGAGGGGTATCTGTTGAGAGGCCAGACAAACATGTGGTTCCTGAAGAGGGGCAGCAGCCTTTTCAGTAGTTGCAGGGGCAACAGTCTGGATGATTGACTGATTTGGCCCTGTAACATTAACCAAAACGGCCTTGCTGTGCTGGTACTGCGAACGGCTGAAAGCAAGGGGAAACTACAGCCGTAATTTTTCCCGAGGACATGCAGCTTTACTGTATGATTAAATGATGATGGCGTCCTCTTGGGTAAAATATTCCGGAGGTAAAATAGTCCCCCATTCGGATCTCCGGGCGGGGACTACTCAAGAGGACGTCGTTATCAGGAGGAAGAAAATTGGCATTCTACGGATCGGAGCGTGGAATGTCAGATCCCTTAATCGGGCAGGTAGGTTAGAAAATTTAAAAAGGGAAATGGATAGGTTAAAGTTAGATATAGTGGGAATTAGTGAAGTTCGGTGGCAGGAGGAACAAGACTTTTCGTCAGGTGATTACAGGGTTATAAATACAAAATCAAATAGGGGTAATGCAGGAGTATGTTTAATAATGAATAAAAAAATAGGAGTGCGGGTTAGCTACTACAAACAGCATAGTGAACGCATTATTGTGGCCAAGATAGACACAAAGCCCATGCCTACTACAGTAGTACAAGTTTATATGCCAACTAGCTCTGCAGATGATGAAGAAATTGATGAAATGTATGACGAGATAAAAGAAATTATTCAGGTAGTGAAGGGAGACGAAAATTTAATAGTCATGGGTGACTGGAATTCGTCAGTAGGAAAAGGGAGAGAAGGAAACATAGTAGGTGAATATGGATTGGGGGGAAGAAATGAAAGAGGAAGCCGCCTTGTAGAATTTTGCACAGAGCATAACTTAATCATAGCTAACACTTGGTTCAAGAATCATAAAAGAAGGTTGTATACCTGGAAGAATCCTGGAGATACTAAAAGGTATCAGATAGATTATATAATGGTAAGACAGAGATTTAGGAACCAGGTTTTAAATTGTAAGACATTTCCAGGGGCAGATGTGGATCCTGACCACAATCTATTGGTTATGAACTGCAGATTGAAACTGAAGAAATTGCAAAAAGGTGGGGATTTAAGGAGATGGGACCTGGATAAACTGAAAGAACCAGAGGTTGTAGAGAGTTTCAGGGAGAGCATAAGGGGACAATTGACAGGAATGGGGGAAAGAAATACAGTAGAAGAAGAATGGGTAGCTCTGAGGGATGAAGTAGTGAAGGCAGCAGAGGATCAAGTAGGTAAGACGACGAGGGCTAATAGAAATCCTTGGGTAACAGAAGAAATATTGAATTTAATTGATGAAAGGAGAAAATATAAAAATGCAGTAAATGAAGCAGGCAAAAGGGAATACAAACGTCTCAAAAATGAGATCGACAGAAAGTGCAAAATGGCTAAGCAGGGATGGCTAGAGGACAAATGTAAGGATGTAGAGGCTTGTCTCACTAGGGGTACGATAGATACTGCCTACAGGAAAATTAAAGAGACCTTTGGAGAGAAGAGAACCACTTGTATGAATATCAAGAGCTCAGATGGCAACCCAGTTCTAAGCAAAGAAGGGAAGGCAGAAAGGTGGAAGGAGTATATAGAGGGTTTATACAAGGGCGATGTACTTGAGGACAATATTATGGAAATGGAAGAGGAGGTAGATGAAGATGAAATGGGAGATAAGATACTGCGTGAAGAGTTTGACAGAGCACTGAAAGACCTGAGTCGAAACAAGGCCCCGGGAGTAGACAACATTCCATTAGAACTACTGATGGCCTTGGGAGAGCCAGTCATGACAAAACTATACCATCTGGTGAGCAAGATGTATGAGACAGGCGAAATACCCTATGACTTCAAGAAGAATATCATAATTCCAATACCAAAGAAAGCAGGTGTTGACAGATGTGAAAATTACCGAACTATCAGTTTAATAAGTCACAGCTGCAAAATACTAACGCGAATTCTTTACAGACGAATGGAAAAACTGGTAGAAGCGGACCTCGGGGAAGATCAGTTTGGATTCCGTAGAAATGTTGGAACACGTGAGGCAATACTAACCGTACGACTTATCTTAGAAGAAAGATTAAGAAAAGGCAAACCTACGTTTCTAGCATTTGTAGACTTAGAGAAAGCTTTTGACAACGTTAACTGGAATACTCTCTTTCAAATTCTGACGGTGGCAGGGGTAAAATACAGGGAGCGAAAGGCTATTTACAATTTGTACAGAAACCAGATGGCAGTTATAAGAGTCGAGGGGCATGAAAGGGAAGCAGTGGTTGGGAAAGGAGTGAGACAGGGTTGTAGCCTCTCCCCGATGTTATTCAATCTGTATATTGAGCAAGCAGTAAAGGAAACAAAAGAAAAATTCTGAGTAGGTATTAAAATTCATGGAGAAGAAGTAAAAACTTTGAGGTTCGCCGATGACATTGTAATTCTGTCAGAGACAGCAAAGGACTTGGAAGAGCAGCTGAACGGAATGGACAGTGTCTTGAAAGGAGGATATAAGATGAACATCAACAAAAGCAAAACGAGGATAATGGAATGTAGTCAAATTAAATCGGGTGATGCTGAGGGGATTAGATTAGGAAATGAGACACTTAAAGTAGTAAAGGAGTTTTGCTATTTAGGGAGTAAAATAACTGATGACGGTCGAAGTAGAGAGGATATAAAATGTAGACTGGCAATGGCAAGGAAAGCGTTTCTGAAGAAGAGAAATTTGTTAACATCGAGTATAGATTTAAGTGTCAGGAAGTCGTTTCTGAAAGTATTTGTATGGAGTGTAGCCATGTATGGAAGTGAAACATGGACGATAACCAGTTTGGACAAGAAGAGAATAGAAGCTTTCGAAATGTGGTGCTACAGAAGAATGCTGAAGATAAGGTGGGTAGATCACGTAACTAATGAGGAGGTATTGAATAGGATTGGGGAGAAGAGAAGTTTGTGGCACAACTTGACTAGAAGAAGGGATCGGTTGGTAGGACATGTTTTGAGGCATCAAGGGATCACAAATTTAGCATTGGAGGGCAGCGTGGAGGGTAAAAATCGTAGAGGGAGACCAAGAGATGAATACACTAAGCAGATTCAGAAGGATGTAGGTTGCAGTAGGTACTGGGAGATGAAGAAGCTTGCTCAGGATAGAGTAGCATGGAGAGCTGCATCAAACCAGTCTCAGGACTGAAGACCACAACAACAACAACTAATTCCTCCGAAAGCGAAAATATTTTCTTGACGCTGGCCTACTTAGAGATAAACGATCATCATAATAAAATAAGGGAAATTAGAGCTCGCACGGGGAAAATATAGGTGTTCGTTTTTTACGCGCTCTTTTCGAGAGTGGAATAATAGTGGATTATTGTAAAGGTGTTTCGATAAACCCTCTGTCAGGCACTTACGTGTGATTTTCAGAACATCCATGTAGATGTAGATGTACCAACAAGTAATGCAAACTTGCTTGCAATACTTATTTATGGGCCATTCCAATGAAGTACTCTTTGAGAAGAGCTTGTCTCACAATTTATTTATTTCCGCAGTGATGTATTCCCATCCCCTCCACTGAACCCTCACAAGATTTTTTAGTATGCTGTTCATGACACTCCCCCTACCACTCTACAAAAATCTGCTATTATCCGATTTTTTTCCTCCTAATTTTCCTTCGTTGGATAGACTATTTAATACACAGTATTTATAATTATTTTGGCCTTATGTCATAACATTTCAATTCTGAACATTTCACGTTTGTATTGTCTCGTTTTAGGAACTATTATGTAGTCAGCAAGTCCAAAAAGACCTTTGAAAGCATCAATGAAATAATTTTTTTTTCAAAGTAAAATAGTAAAACTGCGGTACTATATACATGGCCCAGTCAGATTAATGTGACAAACGCCTATGTTCGACGTCAATGTGCAGTAACTACTCACAGATGGCAGGTGCAAGCACTATCTGTGGAGGGTATATAAAGTGTGTCGGCAGACACAGAAAACAGTGCAGCGGTTGTCGTAACACGGATAGGAAGCGATTTATCTGACGACCAGAAGGGCATGATCATTGATTTTCAAGCCAAGGGTGGAAGTATTTACGAAACGGCTAAGCCTGTGAACTGCTTCGTGCACTACCATGGTTAAAGTATTACGTTCATGGCAAAATGATTGGACCTGTATGATAATCAATAGCCTGGACAACTTACAGACGCCGTGATACTTCTCACTGGTGTAAAATTTTGCGATATAACGGTCACTGTAAGTGTTCAACCATCAAAATTTAATCTCATATTCATTAGACTAATAATTGCCATCTTTTATCGTGGACGGCTTTAAACCGACTAAAAAATTCATGTTTCCAATGGGGGGGGGGGGGGTTTGACCACTTGTCCCTCCCCCCCCTCTACTCCACCTCTGAGCAGTTCCTTACAATATTAAATTGATCATTCCTTGGAGCCTTATGATGTGTCCTAGCAACACACCCATTCTTCTAGTGAGGTTGTACGAAAAATTTATTTTTTCCGCAATTCGATTCAGTACCTCTACGTTGGTTACTCGATCTACCCAAATAATCATCAGCATTTTCTGTACCACCAAATTTCCAAACCTTGCATTTTCTCCTTGTCTGATTTGTGCAACCTTCCATACAAGACTACACTCCCATGCAAATACCTTTCGAAAAAGGTTCATTGTTAACAAATATCACTTCTTTAGAAATGTTTCTCTTGCTTTTGTTTGTCCGTATTGTATGTCCTCTCTACTTCTGCCGTCATTTTACAGATCTGATAACAGCGGGGTTAGGTTGCAACCCTGTCTCACTCACTTTCGCGTTGAAAGTGGCTAATTTGTTTCTGTTGTGTGGCAGTGTATAGTAATATTTATCGGTATTTTGTCTGTGTGGTTATGTGAAGTTGAACTCGTGATTAGAGAAACAGTTAATTTCGTGTTTAAGTTCGTAAGTAATCTCGTAATGCTTGAAAGGTGATGAGCAATGAAGAAGTTAATCAGAAATTCAACGTTAAACTGTGTATACAACGCTTCTGGCGAAAGTACAGTCTGTTCTGTTAAAATTTAAGAAAACTGTTCTGTTAGCAGTAATACAAGCAATCTGACTGCTAGAAAAAATAGGGAATATAAAGAACTACCAAAAATGTACTGTCTGAAAAGTACGTCGGTGTTGAAATGTTAATTGTATCACATAGTATTTATAAATGGCCTACTTGTTTGCGCAATGAATTAATGCTCTGCTATTGCTATCTGAAAACTACTGCGGTTGCTGCTGCTACGCTAGTTAAAAAATAAAATTCAAACAACTAGTAGCGCAATGTGCAATGCCTGCTTAGAACTATGGAGACGTCGAAAAAACTTCAGTGCTAATAAATCTTATTACTGCAATGATCATTGTCAGTTAAAGAGCTTCTGGGAAAAACAGCATTACTCCAAAAATCAAGTTTTTGGGAAACGAGACGAAACTGTCCACCATTATAATGCAGCGCTATATATAGAATTTGCTGTTGCTTAGGGATATGTCTACACAATCAGAAAATAGTATGCATTTCAAATACATAAAGTGTTATATTTCGCACGTGAGAACAAAAACTATGATGGACACATGTCATTTATGCTTGAAAAATACAGATAGCATAAATACACTTTTTCTGCTACGATGCATTCAAAGTATAACAGTGTACCACAAACATACAAAAATGAAGTTACATTTAGAATGCTTATTATATGTAAGCTTCTGTGACACAAAGAGACCGCACACTCTTATTCAAGGAGTCTTTAATACCATTATGGTGAACTGAACCTCTAATACATGCAGTTTACCTTCGTAGAACAGCTGCTGTCAGCTGGTCATTCATCACATCCACTGCCATTGTCATCACAGTTAAAGTCAGCTTGTTCATTGTTGTGTTTAGCTGCCATGCAAAGTTTGTTATAAAACGCTCCATTGTCGTACTTGCTCAAATATTGCATCAAGTTTTGCAGATCTGCCATCTTGGCGGGTGGTATTGGTAACCTTGCACTGTATGCTTGCTTTTGTTCAATTTCCTGTGAAAATGAAACGCTATTGCAAATGACGTTGGTCCTCCACGGGCCTGAATAAGTATCCTTAAGTTTTGTAGCTGGATGTCCCTGCTTTGTCTTGAGCGTTTTCACTGTTTTAATTTGTATTGGAGATTTGTGACGATTCAGAAAGTATGGGGCCAAAGTTGCTCTGAAATGAATAAAATCCCTATATTGCCTTCCTTGCACATTAAATGGTGATAGATTTCTTGTGATCTTGATATTACTTATATCCAGTCATTAGGAGATTCTGCTGCACTGAGCTTTCTTTCTGTTTTTCGATTCGGGCAAGGTCTTGATGATTTGGGAGATAGCTGTGTCCCCACATTGGAAACAAGCACGTCATGCTACAAAACATTTTCGTCATGCACTAGAAAATAGAAGAAATACACCATTACATGGTTTTTGTTCTGTCTAGGTGCACCATCACTTATTAGAACTAAATGTTCAGCATCGTAATTTGATTGTTTTATGTAGGTAAATAGCACTGATGTAACATCATTGGCTCCCTTTTTCCCATCGACATCATGATAAGTAAATATAGTAACTCGGTCTTCAGCTAGAGAGTGCACACCAAAAACATGATACCAAAGCTGCCTGGATTTAATGTGTGGCAGCGGAAGATTTTATATACAGGGTGTTACAAAAAGGTACGGCCAAACTTTCAGGAAACATTCCTCACACACAAAGAAAGAAAATATGTTATGTGGACATGTGTCCGGAAACGCTTACTTTCCATGTTAGAGCTCATTTTATGACTTCTCTTCAAATCACATTAATCATGGAATGGAAGCACACAGCAACAGAACGTACCAGCGTGACTTCAAACACTTTGCTACAGGAAATGTTCAAAATGTCCTCCGTTAGCGAGGATACATGCATCCACCCTCCGTCGCATGGAATCCCTGATGCGCTGATGCAGCTCTGGAGAATGGCGTATTGTATCACAGCCGTCCACAATACGAGCACGAAGAGTCTGCATTTGGCACAGGGGTTGCGTAGACAAGAGCTTTCAAATGCCCCCATAAATGAAAGTGAAGAGGGTTGAGGTCAGGAGAGCGTGGAGGCCATGGAATTGGCCCGCCTCTACCAATCCATCGGTCACCGAATCTGTTGTTGAGAAGCGTACGAACACTTCGACTGAAATGTGCAGGAGCTCCATCGTGCATGAACCACATGTTTTGTCGTACTTGTAAAGGCACATGTTGTAGCAGCACAGGTAGAGTATCCCGTATGAAATCATGGCGGTGAATCGAGGAAGTACAGTACATACTGACGAAACTAAAATGAGCTCTAACATGGATATTAAGCGGTTCCGGACACATGCCCACATAACATCTTTTCTTTATTTGTGTGTGAGGAATGTTTCCTGAAAGTTTGGCCGTACCTTTTTGTAACACCCTGTATAATCAATGCTAATGCATGTCACCTCATTAGTTTGGGCCGTTGCCCTGAACATTCTGTTTTGTTGTCCGAATGCTTCTGCTTTGCGAAAGTGAAGCTCGTTCTCTGTTCTCAACTTCTCTTTGTCTTCCAGGGTCTGCATTGTTCAACGTCAGCGAACCACAAAACGTGCATAGTCCGACTGTAGAAAGCCGAACTTGATGTTGTAATTGGAGAAGATGGGCCGATAGTTTTTAAGGAATTATCCAGTTGATATTGTGCTAGAAACATTCCGCGCAACCTTTTCACTGACACATCTTCTGGTAGACATTTCGCGTTGGGGTTGCGTCAGACCAAATAATGAGTCTGCCGGAGAGGAAATGATTTGATGTGGCACAAGATAAGATCTGACTCTACTGATGGGTATACATTAGGCCAATTGTCATGCTTGCCATGCATATCTTTTAGGAGTACGTGCCATGAACTACCAAAGACATTTGAATTCTTCATATAAGATCATGAGTTATGCCATGAAGCCTTATAAATGCTTTCAGGCAAATTGGCATATCCTTACCGTCCAAACCTACTTCGTATATATAAGCAGCATAATGATCTATGCCACTGGATTCAGCAGCATGGGGACGTCTTCGAAATACGTGACGCACATTAATCAGTCTAGCAAAGTGAGAATCTTGATCACCTATGTTTTCCAATGTATGAAACGTTTGAAGGGCTCACTTCCTTCATGTAATATCTTCTGAAAGCAGTGAAAGCAAACACACCTGAAAATGAAACCACATTCAATGTGAGGTCGTGTGATACTAATATCACTGCAAAGTGCAACACACCATAAACGTTTGTCCGGAACCGCGCTGCTGCTACGGTCGCAGATTCGAATCCTGCCTTGGGCATGGATGTGTGTGATGTTCTTAGTTTAGTTAGGTTTAAGTAGTTCTAAGTCTAGGGGACTGATGATCTCAGATGTTAAGTCCCATAGTGCTTAGAGCCATTTGAACCATAAACGTTTTCTAAAACAGTCAGTATGTAAACACAGACAATAGGATGCACATTCACAATAAAAGTCTGGGAAATCATCTTATTTCTTACGTGCAGTCAGCTCCTGCTACTCGGTTTGGTACAACGTGGCCCACGTGGTTTGTACTTTGTATGTTCTGTCCCAGCCATTTTCTTCTGATGTATCAGCTCTCTAGTATGTACATTCCTCTCCTTATGCAAAGGCTAGTCAAAACCTTCAGCTTCTCCATCTGCGTTTATGATTACACACCTTCTCACAAGCAATGCAACTTCGAAGGGAAGCATTTCTTTCTCGAAAACACAATGTCTCTGTTGACAAGATTAGTTTCAGGGCCCGCCACTGTACTGCAGCACCTTACGCCGCTCTTTCATGCAAGAGCAGCAGTCGTCCATGACTAGTGCTGTTTTTCCCGGAATCACGTTGGACATATGCTGTTTTTCCAGGACCGCCTATTAGTCCAGTGAAACTGTCAGAAAAAAAGCCTGTACCTTGCAAAAGGTGGGGTAGAAGATTTCATTTTTTTAACTCGTTCATATTGTTGGAAAGGTTAGAAAACCAAGTTTTGCCAACATAATTTCTCTTGGGAAAACTTTATGCAGTGAAAAAACTTCCAAAATTACGGACTTTCTTCAGTTTTTTCAAAATATTGTAAGTAGCGTGAATAAAAGGACGCTATGTGCAAGAAGCATGAAGCGCCCTTTGAATGTATCCTGATTGCTAAAAGAGCCACGCGCACTTTGAATAAGAAAATGCTATTTGACACTGAAATCAATATAAAAGATAGGGTCGCCACCAACTCTAGCCACACGACAAAGAAGAGGTAGCACTGAGTCGGAAAATTACTTAATTTATTAATAAGAAAAACTCACAAAAGAACATTCATTGTAAAGTCATTGATAAAGAATGGGATGTAGTTATTAATATGATCCAGGCATTCTTCCCGTGAATCAAATATTGAGTAAAGTAAATAGGGCGTGAACACCATGCGTAAGTGCAGCCTGCAGCAAGATTCGTGAAAACACGATCTATTCCAGAGCATTTATTTCAGATAAAAAAAGGGACACTAATCACTACACCTGTGCACATGGAAACGCTATAGGTGGGCCAACAAGGAAAACTACAAGGTAAAATGGCGAAGGTAACGGCGACGTAACATCGGTGCACAAGATAAGATTGAAGGCAAAATTATTTATTCCTTAAAACATTGATGTAGTGCATCTATAGACTGCTGTTGCATGCTAACTATGTACAATTGCTTGTGAAATACTATACGTTTCATAACAGACTCGCGTGCTCACTCGGTCCGCGGAGACAATTTCTATGGACTGTGGCCAAATTTTAATCACATGAGACAAAGAAAATTCACAAATACACAAAAATTACCAAGATCCGGAAAAGATTAGAAGCATACACACACAGTTGTAGGCACATAAACATTCACACTGAACCGAGGGCACTTCAACATATGCAACTCCTTTGTGCTGCGTTCCTCTCACGGATCAAAGTCAAGACTGCATTGGGAATCAAACTGAAAGTCTACAAAAGCCTTGTATTCCCTGCTGCAACCCAGCAAGTAAATCTTTATAAGACGAAATTCGAGACCAAAAGCTAAAATCTCCCCTCTCTATGTGACAATGCGCCACGCGGTCAGTCCAACTCACCCTTATTCGACTGGAGCACAGCTGTGTACGCTTCCCGTACCGGCGGCAGACTGCCTCCCGCTTCTCCAGCCTCTTCCACGCTCCGCGTGGACCGGAAAACCCCAGGATGCCATTTCCGCCACCAACCTAACGCAGGTGGATTTCTCACAAGTAGCGGAAACCTCTTTGCCGACTTGACCACTACGAGAGTTGGCAATGAAAGGTGGCTACAGGACCCTTTCAGTATCTCAGCTTAATTTGCTCCTATCGCTCTGACGTCTATTATCTTTTTTAAAGAGTACAAAATTCTCTACAAATTTGATTCTTACCATTTTTTCTACTCCCAGTATCTAAGGCGTTACAGCGCGTCAAAAAATACCAATTTTTCAAATTTCGAGTAAAGTGGCAAATTACCTAATTTTTGAACACTGTTATTTCAGTTTCTATTTGTGTAGTATAAACATATTACTCATCATGTTATTCATTGGAATTTACCATCTCACTCTGCTGCAGGGCCAGGACAAACAGCATCATATTCAGTAACTACGAACACATTCACGTCGGATTGCGTGAAGTTTATTTGTGTTACAATATGTAATACGATTGCATGCAGGTGCCGTACATTTTCTACAGTTGATTGACGTTAATGATCAGTTATAAGAAAAAGTGTGTAGGAACTGTTCTTTAGCGGACAAAAGCGTATTTATTCTTCGGCGGGCGGAAGGCGATTATCTCTGGTGATTGTTCACAGCGCGCTGACAGCTATTAGCACACAACAATAAGGGTCTTACAGTTTGGAGTCGCTTCCATTCAGTATTCGTTATGGTGCCGAAAACAAGTATGTCTGACATGAATTTGTGTTTCATTTGCGAAAAAAACTGTGGCGAGTGGTGGACGCAATGTGAAAAAGAAAGGACTGAGCACACTTATCGATTGTAGTGCTAAACGCAGTAACATCAGAACAGTATGTAGATGCAAGAACTTGTCGCATCGAGCGAGATGGCATAGACTTGCGTAAGCTGCGTGATCGGTTTTCAGTGCACCCTCCCGTCAAATGATTCAAATGGCTCTGAGCATTATGCGACTTAACTTCTGAGGTCATCAGTCGACTAGAACTTAGAACTAATTAAACCTAACTAACCTAAGGACGTCACACACATCCATGCCCGAGGGAGGATTCGAACCTGCGACCGGAGCGGTCGCTCGGTTCCAGACTGTAGCGCCTAGAACCGCACGACTTTCCCTCCCCTGAAAGTGATTTTACAATGTCTATCAGCAGTGGCGTTGTCAGAACGGAGGATGTTAATTGTCATATGTGTCACGAAGAGGGGGAAAAAGGCATGAAAAGAATAGTTGGTGACAATTTCCACGATGTAAAGTTCCGTAGAAAAGATAAAGTTGTGACTCTCCTTTCTGCGTTCAATTCTGTAAAAGCTGGGAGCACTAAAATTACTCCTGTTGATCCTTTAACTCTTTTCCAAAGGGTTTGTTTAATGAAACAAAGTGAAGAAGAGTTAAAAGCCTTTCTGAAATATGAACTTGCTCCTTACCCAATGTCCCTATTCTCAGAAAAAGGCATGCGAAAAGGAACAAAATCTTCATTCTACAATGCCTTCGTTCCAGTGGAAGATGTGGAGTCAGGTGGACCGAGTAAATTTTTTGTCATTGATGGAGGGTACCTTATCCACAAAGTGACTTGGACTCGAAATGTTTGCTTCAAGTCAATAGCCCAAAGCTATGTTTCTTACCTGCAACGTCATTTTGGATCTCAATTTGCTATTGTATTTGATGGGTATCCATGTGAGGAAGACAAATGTAGCACAAAGAGTGCTGAGAGGATTCGTAGGTCCAAAAAACATTCTTCGGTTGACGTAGTGGTTGAACCAGATATGGTGAACCAAGTCCCTCAGGACAAGTTCTTGTACAACGAACAAAACAAGATGCGTTTGATCACACTTCTTAAAAAGGAATTTCTGGAGTGTAGCACTGAAGTGCACCAGGCACAAGAAGATTCTGACGTTATGATTGTAACATCTGCCATTTCAAGAACCAAAGATTTTGGAAGTGTTGTCATTGTAGGAGAAGATGTTGACCTGCTTGTGCTCATGACCGGTTTGGGGCAAGGCATTGAAAACTTATTTTTCTTAAAGCCAGGAAGAGGAAATGCAGAAGACAAGTGGTTTTCCACTGCATCTTACAAGTTTGACAGTGAATATATTCTGTTCACTCACGCATTTAGCGGATGTGATACTACATCCGCTTTTTTTGGTCAAAGAAAAATGAAGTGCTGCAATATTGTTACGAAAAATGAACACCTAACCTCAGAGCTTTGCACGTTCAATAAACCACGTGTTACCCGTGATGAAATAATAGCAGCAGGAGAACAGGTTACTATCGCATTGTATAGTGGAGGTGTCAGCAGTTCCCACACACTAGACCATTTGCGATACCAGCTATTTGCCAAGTCTGCCACAAAAAGCAAACTGAATCTTGCACGGTTGCCACCTACACAAGATGCTGCACAACATCATTCGTTGCGGACTTACCAACAAGTCCAAAGTTGGATGGGAAACTGGAAACCTCCTGAGAAATGGGGTGGAATCACAGTGACCACGGTCCAATACCCGTTATAATGAGCGAAGATCCAGCACCTGAAGCACTTCTTCACATTGTTTCATGCTCATGCAAGCTGAACTGTGGCGGAGCGTGCTCCTGCAGAAAAGCGGGTTTGAAATGTTCTTCAATTTGCAAGAAATGTATTGGGGTCAACTGTGAAAACGTGCCAAAATTTTTATATGAAGACAGTGAAGAAGATGTTATGGAGGATGTTGAGGAAACCGCTGACGAAATCAACGACCTTGCTGAGGCTGACTCCCTGTTTAAAGAAGAGGTCAATCTGGGATCAACTCTAGGTACAGACCCTGAATCGGTAACTCAAGGTATTTCTGGTGACACTGAGGAACCTGGCCCATAAAAACGTTGGAAGTGACGCTCATATCTGTCTCAAGTGCTCTAAAGTGCGATATTACAAGTATTACACACCCAGAACTGTCAACATTTTTAGTAACTGACAATGCATTTTAATTGTAATAAAGCTACTCATTTTTTATGTCAACTGTGTGGCTTTTATACACAAGAATAATTACCTACCTAATTAGGTTGCCTATTGCAGCTAATAATAGTTCAGTTTCCTGAGACAATTTATTTTGTGTGCGTGTGTATGTATGTGTATGTGTGTGTGTGTGTGTGTGTGTGTGTGTGTGTGTCTTAATTATGTATTTTGTATTTATAGTTTTACAAATACCAGCGCTGAGGTGGCCCATAGTAAACTTCAGGTAGTGATATAAGAATCACAATAGTTGGGTGCCCAGCAATCCTCATGTTGCATACAGAGAAATTGAATACCTGAAAGTGAGGTGGTAAATTCCAACATATAACATGATGTACAAGGTATTTATACTACACAAACAGAAACTGAAAAAATAGTGTTCAAAAATAAGGTATCTTGCCACTATGCTCAGAATTTGAAATATTGGTGTTTTTTGAGGCGCTGTAATGCCTTAGATATTGGGAGTAGAAAAAATGGCAACAATCAAATTTGTAGAGAATTTTGTGCTCTTTAAAAAAGAAATTAGACGTTAAAGCGATAGGAGCAAAAAAACTGAGATATTTTGAAAAAACTGAAAAAAGGCCGAAATTTTCCAAGTTTTTTGACTGCAGAAAGTTTTCCCCAGCGAAATTTTGTTGGCAAAACTCGGTTTTCTAATCTTTCCAACCATATGAACGAGTTGAAAAAATTAACTCTTCTACTCCACCTTTTGCAAGGTATATCTGCTATTTGACTGGACTATATACTATAACCATCGTTTTCTGTGGGACTAATGCACTTTCAGCCAACACAATATTATCAGCAGATGCATTCATATACACACTACATAGTGGCAGCACTAACTCAATTTACGCGATTTTGGACTAACGTTTTTTCTCCGAGAAGCCCGTCAATTACAGTTCTGTTACTGAGACACTTGGGAAAGCAAAATTATATATGTGAAACTTGAAATAAAGAGATAAAGGCTGATTGATGGAAAATAATAAAGTAACTGTATTAAAAAATTTACATCACTAAGAAAAAATACTTTAACACTTGAAATATTAAAAATTCACTTTACATTAAGAGTGAAAAAACCCGAACAAATTCTCTTTACTTTCTTACAAACATGTATGCTACCCATCTTTGAAAAAAAATCAGTAAATCATACATTGTACGTTATCATAAAAATCTCCTGTCCTAAATCCCTGACCAAATTAATTACTGTGCTTGGATGTCTCGGCAAATGCGCTATTACAGTACCTTTTGAAGACTTCTGAATGAATTTACAAAATATCTCTCCACAAATGAAAAATAATATAAGAAAATTATTGCTGGCATACGGCATAGCCTAAACACATCTTACTCCATCACCCGATAGAACTCGATTCCTCCTCTCTCTCTCTCTCTCTCTCTCTCTCTCTCTCTGTCTGTCTGTGTCTGTCTGCCTGTCTTTCTCCCTCTTTCCCTCTCTCCCCCCAAGAATGCACTCCACTCACAAGCAAAGGTTCTAAAAACTGTCTCTTTGGCAGAGATGTTGCCCTCATGTGCTATTAAAACTTTACTTTCCCACGAGACATACAAAGTATTACCGAAATTACAATTTTGTAAACGTGTTTTCTTGTTGGAAAACGCCTCGGTACAGTTAAGATATGATGGCCGAAATATACACATACTTTTTTGAATAACTTCGTGATGCCTTCAGCTGAGCTGCCATTCTCTTTATTCCATGTACGATTGTACAATTTCGGCTTTAGGCCATTTTCATGTTATCATATACTGGATGCGTTAATATCACTTATGATTTAGACGTAGGAGCAAGTCATACCTCAATAAATACTATTCGGATTATAACTTACTTTATGGACGATTGTATAATTGTGTTTTATGCCACGCACGTTGTTATGCCATGTACAGTACGTCCTTGTTCCTGCGACTGCATGTAACTGTTGAAAGGTGGCTACACTGAGCCACAGCGCCAGAGATCGCGCTAGAGAGTATTGTTCCGCCGCCTCCACTGGCAGTGATTATTGAGATGTCGTAGTGGGCAGTGCTTGTTAAGAACTCGTAGCAGAGAGTGTTTGTTGAGATGTGCTAGTAGGGAGTGCTTGCTGAGATGTGATATTGAAAAGTTCTTGTTGAGATGTGGTAATAGCGAGTCGGTGTGGAGATATATTGTAATGATTAGAGTGATTTTGGTCAATATATGAAGGTAACGAAACTTGATCTATCTTTCATTATTTCCATGTTTTAAATAATGCGTCATTACAGGTTCAGTCAACAAAGCATCTGGCTTGTGTTCTTGTATTAGAGTGTAATTCTGGTTTTCTTGAGTAATTATGGTATTTTTATTTTCTTTAATTAATTCAGTATAAATGATATTTAAAATTTCTTGTGTTATTGAAGAAGAACCGTGCCAGATGCATACGTTGAGTCATACTTCCACACACAGAACAGTTACACTTGTGCTTTGGTTTCGTAGGTTTTATAGTTGCTGGGGACTTAATTAATTAATTGTGTTAATGAAAATTTCCACTTCATTCTTTGTTATTGTTCTATGCAGTCAGATAGCGTAATAATACTACTCAGGGCCAACCGTTTACGAGACTTCGTAATCGGACAGACAGCTACTAAAGCAAAAAATTAAAATTATTTTCATTGTATTTTAATTAAGCCCCCATGCATGTGGCGACCGCTGCTTCGGATCGTCCCTTGGAATTCTTCTGATTGTAAAAATAGTAGACAGTAGTATTGTTGTAGTAATTTGTAGTTTAGTAATTGTAGTCTATTTGCATGAGTAGATTTGGTAATTGTCATTCTTTTAGTGGTATATTGGCAGAATTTAATTTTCATTGTCTTGTCTACGGGTTTGACAATTAGTGCAATTATTTCAATTGTTCGATTAATCGTGTTTGAGGGAAACATTTCGTGTGAATGGTATTGTTGGAGATAAAGTGTCATTGTGTGTAATTTTCATATAGTGACGAGTTTTGTATGTTTTGTAAATGATCACGCGATCGATGAAAAAGGCAAAAATGATGGATAGTGAGAATGACGAAATTGTTGACATGGCGAACTCGCCAACACAGGACAACAGTATGATGGATAATGAAGTGGAAAACATTTTAAGAAGTCGGGAAAATAGTCCGGAACCATTTCAAAATTTTTCTCAATCAGGAAATTCACAGAATACGAGATTAACGATAGAAGATTCTGAAATAGTATCGAACACAGATAGCTTTACAGCTATGACGAAGGAAACTGGTTTTGCGGGAAATGTTAGGGGTGAAAGGAGTTTTGAAACAGTTACTATGGAGCAGTTGATGAGTGCTATATTAAAAATGGAAACACGGTTTGGATCTGAATTAAAAACACAGATGGGAACAATGGAATCACTGGGATCACAAACAGGAACAATTAAAACAGAGATGGGAACTTTGAGATCTGAATTAAAAACAGATAGGGGAACAATGGAGCAGTTTCGATCTGAATTTAAAACAGAGATGGGAACTTTGGAAACACGGTTAGATTCACGAATAGGGACATGTTTCAAAAATATGAAAGATGAGTTAAAGAAAGAAATCAGAGAAGAAGTGCAACCATTTTGAATTCTCACAATAATAAATTAATTGCTGTAGAGATTAGACAAAGGGAACAAGATAGAGAACAGGAAGAAAGAGATCGCGTGATAGTACAAAAATTTTCAGAGTTAAATTTACAACGTGCACACGATAAGGAAGAAATATTTGAGAGAATCGAGGAATCCATACCAAATGACAGAATAAATAATCTAACATAACAATATGAACAGTTAACTACCAAATGTGTCAACACTGAAACCCGAGTCGCGACACTTACGGAAGACGTAAATAAACAGAAAGAAAAAATAGGTGACTTATCGGAAAGAGTTGAGGAGATTTCAGATAAATTGACAAATCTTAGTTTACATGGGGACAGAGATTCAGATGATACAGCACCATTGCCATTTGCAGAAACCGAAGAGTATCAGAACATAAATAAGCATGTTGAAAATCAGGGAAAATTTAATGAACGCGTGAAAAGGGAATTTGAGGCATTAAAAAAGCAAGTCAAACAAATTGAAGGCGAAATCGTAGGAAAAGACGGCAAAAGAAATTTGGAATCACAGATACCAGAGGGGTTTGAAGAAAATAATTTGTTTCATTTACGGGATGCAACAAGAGAGCGCCAGGCGCGCGAACTTGACAATAATCGACATTGGGACTGGGACAGACGCGGTAGGTCTTTGTCGCCACGAGGCGAAAACTTTGACTATAAACACTTTTTGACTGTTCGGAAATTTAAGATCTTCCGCAATTCTAAGAATGACATACATCCATGTGCATGGTTAGATCAATTTATGTATGCACTCCCACCAAATTGGCCACTATGTCACAAACTGAAATTTATGTGCAGCTATTAAAGTCCTCAGGGGATTCACTACACTAAGTGAATATGTGCCGTAGCGCTCACAGGGCCCCGAGCTGTAGTGGTGCTATTTCCCTTTTAGTTTTCTGCACCGCTGCCAACTCTTTCACTATTCTTTGCATCTATAAAAACAACTCTTCTACTATCAATCTATCTAAACAATAACCGAATTTGACTATTTTACCCTAAAGCGACTTTGGAAATTACCGTTTGGACTTACTGTATCTTTAGCAGCATTCATTCGTAGCTTAAATGAAATTTTACCTGTTTATCTTCGTGATAATATTACTTCTTATGTTGACGACATTCTTATTGCTAAACGTTCTTGGAGTGAGCATAACAAAATTTTGGATTCATTATTACGTATTTTTGCAAGAGTTGGCATTACAGTGAACTTGGAAAAATCTGAATTTGGTCGTTCTCAGGTGAAATTTCTCGGTCACATTATTTCTACAGAAGGTATTCTTCCTGATCCAGAGAAACTAGACGCTATTCGTAATTATGCTGTTCCTACCACAAAACGTGATGTTCGTAGTTTCCTCGGTGTCTGTAATTTTCTTAGACGCTTTGTTAGATTGGATGATTTGGCCACACCTCGTTTACACATTTCAGTTATGCGCACTTTGGTCCCAGAAAATGCTTTCATAAATTACGAGAAAATTGCTGCTTCAGTAATATGGAAAAACGTATTCGATCTGTTTTTGCCAAATGCAAATTATGTCAAAAGGCTAAGCCGCCAACTGTTTCTCACAGAGCACCGTTGTTTCCTATCATTCCAGCGAAATTAAAGGACATGGCTGCAGTCGATCTGTTCGGTCCAGTGGTTCGTTCTACTAATGGTTTTGCGTATATTTTCGTAGCAGTGGAATTAACATCAAAATATGTGTGTTTTACACCTTTACGCAAAGCAACAGCTCGTTCAGTATCTAACGCTTTCATCAAACATTTTCTTAAAGAAGTGGGTCATGTTGATAAAGTTATATCAGATAATGGATCACAGTTTCGCTCTAAACATTGGCTTCATACTCTACAGCGTCGTAAGATTAAACCAATTTTTATTTCACTTTTTCACCCTCAATCTAATGCTTCAGAGAGATGGATGAAGGAAATCAATAAATTGTGCAATCTTTATTGTCATCAGAATCACAGAACTTGGGATCAGTATCTTCATATTTTTCAAAACATTCTGAATGAACTCCCTAATGATTCAACCTCTTTACCACCTATACTGATATTAAAAAATAAAGTACCAACAAATCGCATTTCTGAAATCGTTCCTTTTCCGCCTTCACGGAAACTGCGGCATTCTGAAGTTGTCAACCTGGCTCTACGAAATATTGCGTCTGCGGCTGCAAGAAGAGAGAAATCAGCTAAACGTCCTGGTCGTTTAAAAATTTTGTCAGTTGGTCAAAAGGTGTTAATTAAGTCTCACCGTTTGTCTCATAAAGGAAAAGGCTTATGTCGCAAATTTTTTCTGCTTTATAACGGTCCATATAGGATTCGCAAAATTGTTAATGATAACACTGTTGAAGTAGAAACTCTTAAATCTCGACGCTCTAAGGGAATACATCACATATCGAACGTAAAAATTTTTGTGGAATGACATACTTTTGAGAAACCAACAGTTATACGTAAACATGTGGAGAATGCAAGGATACCGCGCCGTGTTCCGGCGGCGGCAGATACTCAAAGCAACAGTGAAGTCTGCGCGCCACACAAGGCAGTCGTTGACCGCAAACAATCACTTTCTACGTCACGCGTCGACAGCTGATCGAGCGCTCAGTGCGAATGCACTGACAGACGTAAACAAATACACAGTCTAATTTCTCCGACTAAATTCTGTATGAAGCTATGGTGACTTTATAAATTATTTTATTAACGTTCAGTATTTTTCAGGATACGGTTATGTAAAATATTTAAGACCTTCAGGTAAATTCTGTGCGGGTCCGATGTTAAGACGACTTGCTATGGAGAAAATTTCAGGAAGAATGTAATTTCGAAGAAAAACGTAATAAACTAAAAAGGGTAACTATTAATTGAGTTTATTTTTCAGGTAACATATTTCCACTTAGGTACGTACTTTAGACGTAATTTGCTGCTTGCGATTACGTGACTCATACTTTGTGCTAAATTTCATGTTCTATGAATTTACTTGTGAAGCGACGTGCTTGTGTACATTTGCTGATTTTGACAATTATTGATTAATGAACAGTGTTATTACTTGTGTATATTATGCATCGCTTGGCTGCTATGCTCTTTCACTGATGTCATATTTTTTTTTATTATGTGCCTGCTGTGCTTATTTATTTACATTTTAATTGTCACCTGATTAATTGTGCTGATATGGTTACGTATGTAAGTTATACTTTGTGATTTATCTGCTTGCGCCTTCATGTTTACTTATTAAGATTACATATGAACATTTATTTGCTTATGCTGATATGATGCTAATGACTTGTTTATTACGTAAGATATATGTTTGCTGCTGTGCGTATGGATTGCATATTTACACACTTCTGTTTTGTTGTCATGACTATAAGTTGGTATATAGAAATGCTGATATACTGTGTATGTACATAGAATTTAGGTCACATTATGGTATTAATTATAGGTTGTTCGCTTGGCAGAGCCTCGTTGTAGGGATTGTGCTGCATCCACTTGTTGACATTCTGTTCTCTACTGGTATATTTACGCGCTATTGCATGTTTTGCTTACGCTCAGTGCCTTATATTTTTAAGATATGAAAATGAACTGCTATAATTCTACGAACGACATTGCTACAAGAAACTGCATAGAAGTCACATGAGCTGGAGGTTTTTAGGAAGCTATATAAATTTATGCTAATAGGAAGGAAGCTAACGACGTGACATACCAACACTAGGTTTAGACCATTGACAGTTATTACACTGCATTCTTCGTGAGCAATTGAAATAGGAAGTGACACTTGACACAAGAAATACTCCACATGTTTGCTTCTGCCATGATTCTTGAAGTGGTGTACACACTGTGAAATATTATGATCATTCACACTCCGTAATCGTAATTAATTACTGAGAGTTATTCGAACTAAGTCTGTTAGAGGTCATGTACGCATTTCTTTTATTTAATGATGGACAAGGTAAACAAAATGTATCTTATAATTTATAATGAGTAGCAGATTTGGATCAGATGGATTACACGAGAGGTTGTGTGTTGACATTGTGTCTTCGGATTGTATGAGATGATGAATTGAGGTTTGCATTAGGATTTTGTCTGCACTTGTTCGAGGAGACTGACTAGAGGAAAGAGTTGTTATGGAAGTGAAATGATATTGGCAATGAGGTTTATATATATCGACGTATTGAAGAGGTATGATTGAGGTATTGAGATTATGTGAAGTTTCCAGAATGAGATTTTCACTCTGCAGCGGAGTGTACGCTGATATGAAACTTCCTGGCAGATTAAAACTGTGTGCCCGACCGAGACTCGAACTCGGGACCTTTGCCTTTCGCGGGCAAGTGAAGTTGATGATTATTGGAGTTTTCGTGGACAAGAGGTAAGGTAAATGATATTGATGATCGACGTATTGAAGAGGTATTATTGAAGTATTGAGATTATGTGATGCTGATGATTATTGGAGTTTTGGTGGATAAGAGGTGAAGTAAGTGAGGAGCATATTTTTTTTTGTTGGTCTATATGGAACAAGGAGGATAAAGATGTCAGACTAGAACACTCAAGTAGAAGGAAGATTGTCTACACACACACTTTATTAAATCACTAAGCAGTATATACTTTTTTTGAAGAGAGGAAGTATTTGCATATCTTGGCTCACTGACAGTTGTTCAGCAACCGTACATTTTGATCTGGCTTGGCAAACATTGGTCTTGACATGATGACTATGACGTTGACTAACTATTATTGACTGTTATACATTGCTGCCACTACTACTTGATACACATGATGAACATAAAATTTTGACAGAATTGCATTTACACAGTTAACACTATTCAATTACACAGTAGCACTAATGTGGATGAAAGATGAGTGAGTGTGTTTTGTGTGTTTTCCTTTTATAATCCCAGAGAAGTGATCCCAACCTATCTCCTAAATATTATTTTACTTGTTTGTTGTGGCTTGCACTGACACCCATAAATATTATAGGTTTACTGGTATTTGTGTATTGTAATAGTTAATAGGACAATTATCTGATATCATTTGTGTGTTTGCTATGATTTGTATGTTTAGTGTAAAAGCATTGTATGTGTATTCAAACTATTGTTCATGCCTGAACTGTCTGATTAGTGATGGTGCTGCACTTTTCAACATGATGTGTGACATTTAGTCATGTTTAATTTCTGCTGATGAACAGTGTGATTAGTGAAAGTGAATATTATGGACTGCGGTCTGCACCTATTCAACATTGCTGGGTGCCACTGATGGACTGCTTCTACTGAAAAGATGTCACCTGTTGCTGTGTGCACCTGCTCAACATTGCTGGTGCCACTAATGGAACTGCTTATACTGAAATGGTGTTACTTGTTGGTGTCTGCACCTGTTTAACATTGCTGGGTGCCACTGATGGACTGCTTCTATTGAAATAATGTTACTTGTTGGTATTTGCACCTGTTGACCATTGCTGGGTGCTACTGCTGGAACTGTCAACTGCTTATTCTTGAGCTATGGAAAGCGTTTATGTGAATATTTGTATAAACTGATTTTTTGTGTATTACTGTTTGTGAAAAGTTATGAGACTCTTACCTGCACATATTCGTCATTGCTGACGCTATTGATTGAACTGTTTAACCACATAATACTTGTGTAAACTGTTATGTAGTCACATGTATGAAAGAATTTGTATTGCTTACTGTATTCTATATATTAGGTTATTGAAAGGTCAGTGCAAAGCCAAAATTTTATCTAGTTATATGATATTTACGCATTAATATTATCTTTTATTTTTGTCTGTATTTTTTTGACGAATTTGGTGGTATTTTCACCACCAATGCTGGCAAAAATACCATCAAATTCTAGCCTGTGGAGGAAGGGCATATGAATGGTGGCTACACTGAGCCACAGCGCCAGAGATCGCGCTAGAGAGTATTGTTCCGCCGCCTCCACTGGCAGTGATTATTGAGATGTCGTAGTGGGCAGTGCTTGTTAAGAACTCGTAGCAGAGAGTGTTTGTTGAGATGTGCTAGTAGGGAGTGCTTGCTGAGATGTGATACTGAAAAGTTCTTGTTGAGATGTGGTAATAGCGAGTCGGTGTGGAGATATATTGTAATGATTAGAGTGATTTTGGTCAATATATGAAGGTAACGAAACTTGATCTATCTTTCATTATTTCCATGTTTTAAATAATGCGTCATTACAGGTTCAGTCAACAAAGCATCTGGCTTGTGTTCTTGTATTAGAGTGTAATTCTGGTTTTCTTGAGTAATTATGGTATTTTTATTTTCTTTAATTAATTCAGTATAAATGATATTTAAAATTTCTTGTGTTATTGAAGAAGAACCGTGCCAGATGCGTACGTTGAGTCATACTTCCACACACAGAACAGTTACACTTGTGCTTTGGTTTCGTAGGTTTTATAGTTGCTGGGGACTTAATTAATTAATTGTGTTAATGAAAATTTCCACTTCATTCTTTGTTATTGTTCTATGCAGTCAGATAGCGTAATAATACTACTCAGGGCCAACCGTTTACGAGACTTCGTAATCGGACAGACAGCTACTAAAGCAAAAAATTAAAATTATTTTCATTGTATTTTAATTAAGCCCCCATGCACTGTCACAATCTAAATTAGAAAGTGTTTTCCGTTATTTTAGGAGCATGTTATTTTTGAGCAATTGTTGCAAAGTCTTATATGTAAGGTCGATGTATTTAACATACCTACACTAGGTAGATTATAATTATTTTACAGAAATTTGTTAAGTAAGCTGTATATATTTTAATTATATTTAATTATCGTTGGTCACTGGAGTAAATGTGACTGTACGTAATTTCGTTAAAATAACTTGTAAATACTTGTTCTGCTATTGTAGGATCACGTAATATTTAAATGGTTGTTACGAACATCATATCATACTTCTAAAGCCACCTAACGGTGTTTGGCAGAGGATACTTTTTGTACTACTAACTGAGCACTCCAACACTGTTCCACTCGCGAATAGTGCGAGGGGAGAATGATTGTCGGTAAGCGTCTGTATTGGCACTAATTTCTCGAATTTTCTCCTCATGGTCACTGAGACGTATGTGGGGGGTGGTTCAAATGGCTCTGAGCACTATGGGACTTAACATCTGTGGTCATCAGTCCCCTAGAACTTAGAACTACTTAAACCTAACTAACCTAAGGACATCACACACATCCATGCCCGAGGCAGGATTCGAACCTGCGACCGTAGCAGTCGCGCGGTTCCGGACTGAGCGCCTAGAACCGCTAGACCACCGCGGCCGGCTATGTGGGGGGAAGTAATATACTGTCCGACCCTTCTCGGAAGTGCTTTCTCGAAATTTCCATAGTAAATCTCCATGATGCACAACGCCTCTCTTGTAACATCTGCCAGTGGAATTTGTTGAGCATCTCCGTAACGTTCTCGCGCCGACTATACGATCCCTTAACGAGACGTGCCGCTCTTCGTTGAATCTCTTCTATCTATCAGTCCTATCTAGTAGGGATCCCAGATACATGAACAATAATAATCGGTCGTACAAGCGGCTTATAAGCCACTTCCTTCGTGGATGAGTTACATTTCCTTGAGATTCTTTCAATGAATCTGTGTCTGGCATCTAATTTCCGCACAATTTATTTTATGTGGTCATTCCATTTAAGGTCGCTATGGAAAGTTACTCTCAGATATTTTACGGCAGATACTGTTATCAGCGGTTTGTCGTCAATAGTGTAGCTATACGCTACTGGATTTCTTTTCCTATGTAAGCGCAGTATGTTACATTTATACACTTTCAGGGTCAACTGCCAGGGCCTGCGCCATTCATCAATTCTCTGGAGGTCATTCCGCAAATCGTTACTATCTTCTGGCATTGCTACTGTGGTATAGTCAACAGCATCGTCTGCGAACAGCCTTAGAGAGCCTCTGAAGCTTTCTGCTAGATCATTTATATACATTATAAACAGTAATGATCCTATCGCGCGTGGCTGGGGTACTCCGGAAATTACCTTTACATTTGTCAGTTTTGTCCGTTAAGAGCGGCATGTTGAGTTCTGTCTGCAAGGAAGTCTTGAATCCAGTCACAAGTCTGCTCCAATACTCGATAAGTTCGACTTTTTTTCACTAAACGGCAATGCGGGACGGTATTAAATGCCTTCCTGAAGTCAAGAAACGCGGCATCAACCTAAGCGCCATTGTCTACGGCGCTGCGGATCTCATGAAGGAACAGAGCGAGCTGAGTTTCGCAGGATCTCTGCGGAATCCATGTTGATTTTTATAGAGGAGATTTTCCTTCTCCAACAACGTCATTATTCTTGAGCATAAAACATGTTGAATAATTCTACAACGGACTTCCGTGAAACGATACAGGTATATAATTATCCTTAGATACTCCTTCAGTTTACTAAATTCATATTAACCTTTCCTATCTGTGATCTGCGACGACGGAGATTCTCTGAAGACATTGTGACTAATTTATACGCCATATCGTCTTTGATCCCAAGAGAGGGTTTCTCTAACTTAAAAAACTTTTTAAAAGTCCCTTGTGCAGGCCACACGCACTCCGCTACCATAGTAGCCGCTTCCGGCGTGAAATGTACGCCTGACCTATTAAGGGGAGCCTTACAATTCTGTATCCAACAGCAGAGATCGAGAAATTCGCTTCCGATACCGTTGCAGATTCGTCTGAGCCTCTGGTTTAGACCTTCCACTCTGCTTCAAACCAGAGGGCCGCAATGAACCCTGGGTACGATGTTACAATTAGACAGCTTAGTCTGCACCCCCACGTACCATTCTAGTTGCCTTCACAAAATCAGCCACCTGCCGAAAGGAGCCGAGGATGCCGTCAGAACTCAAGCGGCAGAAGTCATTCGTGCCGCCATGTGCCACTATAAGCAGCCGGCTGCACCCAGTGCTCTCGATATCCGCCGGCAGGGCCCCTTCCACATCACAGACGAGAGCCCCGACAATACCGAGTGCACCCTGGTATTCTTTTCCACCTTGCCTGCTGTTTCCCTGAGCGACCTCACCACCCGGCAAACGTTGGAGATCCCAACCACAAGCATACCCACCCTCTGCACTTGTCCACACTGGGTAGGAAAATCATCCGCTGTCCCAACAGAAGACGATCCCGTGCTGGCTATGACCTCGTACATGTCGCCAAGGCGTATGGAGCCAGCCGCTCGACCTGCTCCCTCTGTAACATGCCTGGGAGAACTAATGGGTGGGGCACTTTAAACTCCACACTACTGCTGGCTTGCCTGGAATTATCAATCTACTTATGCAAGCGGGTTAAGGGAGCCACTCAACCTTAAAACACAACACTGTTCTACGTCCGGTATGAACAACTATATTCTGGGAAGATAAAAGAAAATCGCAGGTTGCACTGTTTACATTCTAATCCATAAGTGTTTAACCCAATTAATGGATGATTAACAGTCCACAATACCACTCAGACGAGCGTACGCGTAACCGACACGACGCGGGTGATTGTTGATGATGCGGAAGTCGAATGATCGCACGAAAGTTCTTACGCTCATCACGCATACACAGATATTTGGTATCAGTCCTCCTTGACACTAGTAATGATATAGTACTGTTCGTAAAGTTAATTTTTCAGTTCTCAGTTCTCACTTGTACGAGCGTGCGCGTAACCGTCGCGACGCGGCTGATTGCTGATGATGCGGAACGCAATGACGGAACGCACGTTCTCACGCTCGCTACAGGACACTGGCACTTAAATGCTCTCTTTTGAGGTAAATAGTATTATTGATTCACATTAGTTCATCTGGGAGACCGAACACGGCGCGGATGACTGATGCTGCTTGACACGCAACGAGAGGATACACAAATACGTTATTGGCGGCACTGCTCATTTTGAATCACATCATTACGCACTTTCCTCTGAATCACTTTCATATTCCATCACTTTACTGTAATAGCACTTGTAGCAACATTTCAACTTCCATACTAACAATGTCTCTCCGATGCAGAGCTACCCACAACACAACATAACAGTTCTGTGTCCCATGATCGACTCTCTACAGACGCGGCTGCCCGCAAAGACACTCCAAAACTTAGCCAGCGATATGACAATACGCTTACACCTCTTCCGCCTTCACCCCCAGTGACCATAAATATCTCTGGAGTGAAGCACTCATATGCGCAGAACAGATTTTGTGTTGTCAACATACATTGCCGGCCTGGTCACGTGATCTCGGGACGTCGTGTGTTTGTTCGTATAGCGCCCTGTATATTTAGAATGTCACTACATCCCTAGTACAGACGGATTCTTTTCGTACGTGTCGTGGATTATTTATATATGTTGCGAAGACATTTTAACAGTATCCATTTGATACCGGGAATAAACCAGCTACGTAACTTTTAAGGGCAAGTGATATTACAAAAAAATGGTTCAAATGGCTCTGAGCACTATGGGACTCAACTGCTGAGGTCATAAGTCCCCTAGAACTTAGAACTACTTAAACCTAACTAGCCTAAGGACAACACACACATCCATGCCCGAGGCAGGATTCGAACCTGCGACCGTAGCGGTCGCGCGGTTCCAGACTGTAGCCAAGTGATATTACATTCAGCTTCTTTGCGATAGGTGTCATAGTTCAGATGCACTCGATTTTTGGTAGTTTTTGGTATGATACCGCACTTTATAGTGTTACAGAGCCTGAAGTACATTTTTGCAGTGATAGTCCTGCAAAACGACTTGCCAGTACGTTAGTACTTTTGCAAATGTCCGAAAAACACCGAATTTACCACACATTAGCGATTATATATCTGCTAATTCGTCCTTTTTTCTTGTATTTCTGCGTATTTATTTTCTCGTTTTTGCGACCTAAAGCACAATTTTTCTTCCTGGTGGCACTTTGAGGTATTTATTTAACGCATTTTAAGTACTTGCTCCCAGTTCATTAAATAAATAGTAGACGGAGTAATCTATGTACATAATCGACAAGTCACTGATAAATGCATGGAGGATAGTATTTACTGAAACAACTAACCTTTCCCTTTCCTGTTCCACTAGCAAATTTACGAGAGGAAGCGATTGTTTGTAAGCTTTTGTACGAGCCGTAATATCTATTATATAGTCATAAAATCGTAGAAAAATAGGTCTAGAGAATCAAGTCTTAATTATAATGCGTCTCGAAATTTTTAAACGTATACAGTGTCTCTTACTAAAATGAAAACTATAATTAGAGCTATATGGAATGTACCCATGAAAAGTTACTATCCCTCCTTTCACATATTTTTCTTTCCATCCGTAGCAACAACGTAATTCACCATCGCTATTACACTATCAACAAACGGTGAAACGCAACAAAAACTCTTGGTATTATAAACTTCAAACGCTGCAGAAAGAGCACAGGCACAGCGAAGTCCCGTGATCACGTGACAATCCTGGTTTAATGTTGACAACATGCGCAGAACGCAATGCTCACTCCAGAGATATTTACTCTATGCCAGTGACACGCGAACGTACACCACTGTGTGCCACTCACTCTCGAGTGAGGACGGACCGGTCACATGTTGCGTATCAGAAGAGGCAGCGACATTCGGTAACCAGGGGATTCCAACGGCACCAAAGATGTCTCAGGTCTCGTCCGCAGTGCGCCAATGCCGCGCCATCTTTGAGCATTAGCCAGAGGCATGTCGGCGGTAGCCAGCGCTGCTTCCAGTGGTTTGAGCCAATTCTGCTTGTTTCTGCTCACAACAAGCACAGTCCCTAGCCATATCGTATTGTGTAAAAACAGATATAAGACCTCAAATGGCGCTACTTAGTTCGTAATGTGCGCAAAACATTGAGGAGGAGAATAAAGAAACAATAAAAACTGGTCTGCAGATTTCTCACTATACCATGAGACGGAAATCTCTTAAACAGAAATAAATGTCTCTAATGAAGTGGATATATCTGCAGTTACCTCTTACTAGATACCCTGCCTATGCGAAGCTAATGCACGCGATAAGTATGCAAACTAGAATGCACTGATCTAAACTATATGCTGTGTAACAGCACGAAATTGAAACATAGCGGCGTGACGTGGCGATCTGGCGGCGGGAAAATTACACTGGGAAGCCGCCTTACACAAGGATGTGCATCAAGATTTACGCAAGAACAAACACTTACAGTAATTTTCTAACCACTGGTCTACACAGTAAAATACACAGGTATAGTTCACTTCTTTGCAGAAGCACTTGAAAAACGACTACGAGGGTCTCTCCAAAAGAAATGCACACTATTTTTGTAAAAAATACTGTTTTCATTCTGCATGTGTGAAAGTTTTACAGTGTGTAGATACATCCTTTCCGCTTGTTTTCAAACTTAGTTCAACCTGTTCCCGTAAGTGACACCGTCACAGCATGTCAAGATGGCTGCTACACTTGACGTTCGTCAGAAGCAACGTGCTGTCATGGAATTCCTGTGCTGTGAAAACGAGACAGTGGGACACATCCACAAGAGGTTGAAAAAGGTGTATGGAGATGCTGCTGTCGATCGCAGTACAGTTAGTCGGTGGGCAAGCAGGTTACGTGATGAAAGCGGGCACGGCAGTATTGAGGATTGTCCTCGCAGCGGCAGGTCTCGTACTGCACACACCCCAAACAATGTGCAGAGAGTTAACGCATCACAGTGAACGAATTGTCACGCTAGTTGGGATAGGAGAAGGAAGTGTTTGCAGAATACTGAAAGTGTTGGCGTTTAGAAAGGTTTGTGCCAGGTGGGTTCCCAGGATGTTGACAGTGACTCACAAAAAAATGGCTCTGAGCACTATGGGACTTAACATCTGAGGTCATCAGTCCCCTAGAACTTAGAACAAC
Organism: Schistocerca nitens; assembly: GCF_023898315.1. Taxonomy (NCBI): domain Eukaryota; kingdom Metazoa; phylum Arthropoda; class Insecta; order Orthoptera; family Acrididae; genus Schistocerca; species Schistocerca nitens. The sequence goes on from NC_064615.1 coordinate 611,929,167, forward strand.
TTAAACCTAACTAACCTAAGGACATCACACACTTCCATGCCCGAGGCAGGATTCGAACCTGCGACCGTAGCGGTCGCGCTGTTCCAGACTGAAGTGCCTAGAACCGCCCGGCCACTCTGGCCGGCATAGTGGCTCACAAAGAAACAAGAAAAACGGTATGCAGCCAACTTTTGAAACAGTACGAGGATGGTGGAGATGAATTTCTTGGAAGAAATGTGACAGGTGATAAAACATGGCTCCATCATTTTTCACCAGAGACTAAGAGGCAATCAATGGAGTGGCATCATGCAAATTCACCCAAGGAAAAAAATTCAAAACCACACCTTCTGCTGGAAAAGTTATGGTTACGGTGTTTTTCGATTCCGAAGGTCTCTTGCTTGTGGACATCATGCCAAGTGGAACCACCATAAATTATGATGCATATGTGACGACACTGAAGAAACTTCAAGCTCGATTGAGTCGTGACGTTGACACTGAAAAAGACGAGCCTATTCTTGGCTCGAGGTGGTGCAGTTTCGACAAAATTTGTCACTCCCGCGGTTCCTGTAAAAGAGAGAAAAATATATGACCACTCTTGTTGATGGTTCCTTGCTGGTACAACCTGAAAAAGTGAAAGACACGCTCTGCAGGTCAAGCCAACGCGTGGTTGGCCTGTGATGAGGTTTTTGGCCCAGTCCACGGATGAGCCGGTTGCAGGAGTGTCCCGCCTTCTCGTAGAACTTCCTGGCGATGGCGCGGAACCTGTCTCGGAGAGGCAGGATCCCGGTGTCCTCGTGGAGTTGGCGCGTCGAGAAGCTCCTCGGAAGGCGCCTAGCAGTCCTCAGGGCGCGGTTTTGTATCCGCTGCAGAGTCACAATGTGAGCATCTGCGACTTTCCACCCAGACTATGGCTGCATACTCTAACAGTGGGCGAACCGATGTTAGGTAAAGCGTGATGTGTTGCGGTGGCAATGACTGCGGGTTTAGCAGCGGATACAGAGCGCGAAGGCGTCCTATTGCTCTCCCTTTCACATCACGGATGTGATGCTTCCAGGTGAACCTGCGGTGTAGGGTGACCCCTAGGTATTTCGCCGTCTTACTCCATGGGATAGGTTCTCCCAGGATTTCGACTGGCGTAAGCCCTGGCGGCAGAAGTCTTCGGGTGAAGGCAACTGCCTGGCTCTTCGTGGCGTTGAATTTCAGCCGCCACTTGGTTACCCATGAGTCCAAGGCGTCGCACCTGCATTGGATGCAGTTTCTCAGCACTTGGGCGTTCATGCTGCGAGTGAACAGGGCTGTATCATCAGCGTGCAGCGCCGGTTCAACTCCTGCCACTTTCGGGGCGTCGGCAGGGTACAGGGAGTACAGCGAGGGGCCGAGGACCGACCCCTGAGGTCGACTGAGTCGTGTTCCACCACATCGGCAAAATCAGGATGTTTTGCTGTTGCACGACAATGCACGGCCACATGGCAGTCAAAAAACCATGGAAGCGATCATAAAACTCGGATGGACAACACTGAAACACCCGCCTTGCAGTCCTGACCTGGCTCCATGTGACTATCATCTCTTTGGGAAACTGAAAGACTCTTCGTGGAACAAGGTTTGAAGTTGATGACTCCCTTGCGCACGTTGCCAAACAGTGGCTCCAACAGGTTAGTCCGGAATTTTACCGTGCGGGTATACAGGCCCTGGTTCCAAGATGGCGTAAGGAATTTGAGAGGGATGGAAATTATGTGGAGAAATGAAAATATTGTTCCTAAAGGATGTATCTACACACTGTAAAACTTTCAAACATGTAGAATAAAAGATGGATTAAAAAAATAGTGCGCATTTCATTTAGAGTGACCCTCGTAAATTAAATTGCTGTGTGCTAGACAACTGCTGCTCTGCTACCGCTGCTGATGCGTCTGCTCAGCTCGGCTCGACTTACGTATAAAATCGATCACAATATTCTAACGAAACAGTACAGAAATCTGTAAACACCGAATAAAACCTCTGTGATCGCAGAACAGTCACATGTTTTAATGTGGACAGCGATAACTACACAGTTAACGTTTCTATAATGTGTCGTCGTAAAACTGGTAAAAAGTTGTGTAGGAATTTTGTTCATTTAGAACTCTGTCTGATTGGTCTTTTAGATAGATGTAAATTTCAGTTTCTACCATCACATCCGTCACTTTACCTTTACCTCCCGAGAGCACACAGGTCCGTATATTTTCATTATATGATACACAGACTCATCAACGCACGACTGAAAAAGCACTGAAAAAGAATGAGATACATTCCGAATCGTGGCTATAAATAATGGTTATCCTAAAGACTTAGCGGACACTTCAATCAAAAAGAAAACCTACCAATTCTGTAGTAAAATAAATTTATTAGAGACACAAACGAGTAACAGAAAAATAAAGTTTTTCTATGGCCACATCTAGGTATTGTCCTAGACAAAATTACTCCATGTTTCAAGGATACAGTACTATACCCCGGCTACAGGAGCACCAACAGTCTGCAACGGTTATTGAGACATTTACTACGGAAATAAAAGACTTTTTCTCAACTGAAGTGAGTATAGCTGCTCTGACGGAGCAAGTCTCAAAATTGTTAGAAGAGAATGCGCAGCATGAGCTACGTCATGTAGACTTAATGACGCAAATTGAGACTTTGCGTTCGGCGCAAGAGTCGCAAACTGGTTCAAGTGAGTGCAAGTCAGTAGCAATGTCCAACCTTGCAATATATCCTTCAGTAGCTAACCTGATCACGCCTTTCTCGGGTAAAATAACAGATGATGTCACAGCGTTCATTAACGATGTTTTGGTAACAGCTGCAATGAGCAATTGGTCGGACGTAACTACGTTACATATGGCAAGTTTGCGACTTGTAGGGGAAGCCAAGACGTTCGTGATGTACCATGAGACGCTTAGTAAGGCGAGCACGTTTGACGAATTGGCAGATGGGTTACGATAAAGATATCGTATGCAGAATAGTGCAACATTTTTTAGGGAGAAGTTAGCTGCAGCACTGCGTATTGCAACGCATCTGCAGAAGATAGACATTGCAACAAGGGTTCGCAATGATAAACGCATCTTTGCGTCGGAGAGGAATTGTTACCGTTGTGGGAGGAAAGGTCACGTGAAGGCTCAATGCAGACAGCCGCAGTGCTATGCTTGTAAACGCTACGGTCACAAGGCGAATGAGTGTCGTAGTAAGCAAAATGGTAACGGGAATAAACAGGAAAAAGCATTAAACGGGAACGGGAGTGTTTCGTCCGTCGGAAGACATTCCCGGTAAGTAGAAGTACGGTGGAAACTAGTGCAGAGACGGATTGTTGCTTGACGGGTGTTGTAAGGAATAACAGATGTAAATTTTTGATTGATACAGGGGCACATGTATCTGTTGCTAGTCTAGACCTCGTGGGTAGGAGAAGACTAGGTACTCCTAGGTATAGATTACGTGGAGTAGGGAATAATGAGTTGCAATCATTGGGTACAACACAGCTCGTTTTTAAGATTGAAGCTGTAGAATTCAGAGAGCAAATTGAAGTGTTGCCAACTGTGGGACAAGGGTATTCTGTGATTCTCGGACTGGACTTCCTCGATAAACACCATGCCAAAATTAATCTTTTATAGCGTACATTTGAACTTAGTGGAAACTTGTTTTCAATGGGTACAACAGCTGTAAATGTTTCTACGTCGCGAGATGCATCCGTTGCTAAGATGTCACCAACTGAACCGCGTACAAGGGCATTAAAGATGATTACGCATGTCAGAGTGCCTTCGGGTACAGGGAAGTTAGTTTGGTTGTCAGTAGGTACCGATGTACCACAGCAGAGACTATGTGTGGTGGAGCCACTGCAGAGCAATGAAGCATTGGGTGGAATGCATTGTTTTATTGGGAGGAGCGTTGCGCGCGTAACGGATATAAATGGGGAACTGATGATTCCGGTCAGTGTAGATAATTTTGGGGCAGATGAAGTGGATCTCCCAAAGGGTTTAGTGGTAGCAAGTTTGGAAATACTCGACGATGAGGATATAGGTGAAGCCCAAGGTGATTATAACGTCAAGCAAACCGTCAAGGCATCTGTACTACGTAATAAGATTCGTCATTTAGAGAATGGTGATCGGAAAGCTATGGAAGCTTTGTTATTAGAGTATTCAGATTTGTTTAGTTCAGAAGGTCCATTACCAGCAACTCCTATTACTCAGCACCGTATACCGACTGGCGATAGTCCGCCAGTCTATAGAATACCATACAGGATAGCGAAACACCTACAACCATTAGTGGAAGAATTTATTAATCAACAGCTAAAGGACGGTATTACAGAAAACAGTGAAAGCCCGTGGTCTACCAACATAGCGGCAGTTCCTAAGACGTCATTGGACAATACTAAAAAGTATAGGTTTTGTTGTGACTATCGTTTCTTGAACGCACGAACTGTAACAGATGCGTATCCAATACCGAACATCACGGAAACATTGGATAACCTGGGTCGGTGTAAATATTTTTCGACACTAGATCTAAAGAGTGGGTACCATCAGATAGAAGTAAGTCCCGAGGATAGACGGAAGACGGCCTTTACAACAAGCCTTGGTCACTCTGAGTATCGCAGAATGCCATTTGGGTTGAAAAACGCGCCTGCTACTTTCCAGCGTCTGTTAGATGGTGTGCTTCGGGGACTGAAACCGAAGATTGCTATGGTATACCTCGATGATACTGTTACTTTTTCGCGTAATATAGAAGAGCATGTCGAACGACTGAACGAAGTATTTAGTAGGCCGGGAGCGGCAAATCTTACGCTTAATGTCGAGAAATGTCAGTTTGCACAGACGCAAGTGACTTATCTTGGGCACATTATCAGTCACGATGGGATAAGAACGGATCCTCGTCTAACGTCGGCTGTGCGTGGTTTTCCAGTACCACAGACCACTAAACAAGTTCAGCAATATGTCGGTTTATGTAATTACTACAGACGATATGTAAAGAGGTTCGAGGAAATTGCACACCCATTAACGAGATTGTTAAAGAAAGGTGTTAAGTTTGAATGGACAGCACAGTGTCAGGAGGCATTCGAGAAGCTCAAACAGATACTAACATCAGACCCAGTGTTGATACTCCCTGATTTTGAACAAGAGTTCATACTATTTTGTGATGCTAGTAATATTGCTGTAGGTTGTATTCTTTCTCAGAGGGTTAATGGGCAGGAACATCCAGTGGCTTATGCTTCCAGGCAACTGAATAAGGCAGAGAAGAATTATTCAGCTACAGAGAAAGAAATGTTAGCAGTGATTTACGGTATCTCGTATTTTCGCTGTTATTTATATGGGCGTAAGTTCAAGGTGATTACAGATCACGCAGCATTGAAGTGGTTGTTGGGGTTGAAAGATCCTTCGAGTCGTTTAACGAGATGGGCACTGAAACTAAGTGAATTTGACTACGAGGTAATTCACAAACCAGGGGTAAAACATACGAATGCAGATGCGCTTAGTAGAAAAATAGCAGCTGTACAAGTTGTGGGCATAAGTGAGAAGGAGTGGATAAAGGCGCAAGCCACTGACAGTGTCAACTGTTCCGAACGCAACCACAGTTTGAAATGCAGGATGGGTTGCTTTGCAGGAAGACGAAATGCGGACTACGCGTCATAGTACCGGAGTCGCTGAGGGAAGAAGTGTTGAAACAAGCGCACGACCATGTATTGTCAGGTCATGGTGGTAAAAGAACGACTGATAGACAGGTAGCTGAAAGGTTTTGGTGGAAGACACGTCGCAATGATGTAGAGCAGTATCTGCAAAATTGTATACCGTGTGCGCGGAGAGCAGATTTAAGTCATCAGAAAATTCAGTTACAGAGACTACCTGAAGCGGACTGTCCGTTCGCATTCATCGGATTAGACGTAATCGGATCATTTAACAAGACCCAAGCGGGTAATCGATACGCATTAACAATATTAGATCATTTTTCCCGATACCTGATAATGGTTGCTATTCCAGATCAGAAGGCATCAGAAGGCAAGCACTGTTGTGCAAGCCTTAGTAAATAACTGGTTGCTGAAGTATGGTGTGCCTGATACTATAATTACAAATCAGGGTAGTAACTTTATGTCGGAGCTGATGAAGCAGTTATGCCGTTTATTGAAAGTTAAGAAATTGCGGACAAACAAATTTCATCCTCAGTCGAATGGACGAACAGAACGAGTTCATAGGAAGTTAGTTAAGATGATTAGTCATTACGTAAATTCAGAACACACGGATTGGGACGTGTATTTAAATCTGTTGACAAGCTCATATAAGCGAAAGTTCATACAGGAACGGGGCTCTCTCTGTATGAGATAATTTATGGTCGGAAAACGCCATCACCATTTGATGTGCTCAAACATCAGGTAGGTTCACATTATGAGTCAGTGAAGAGTTTCGCCAAGAAATTGAGACATTTGGCAAAGGGTACGGCGTGCTAATACTAAAGCTTTGGAGAAACAAGAGAGTATTGGGCAAAGAATAGGTAAACTGCCGCAATACAGAATTGGTCAATGGGTATTGTTGGCTAATCCTTATGTTCCAAAGGGTAAAAAGAAGAAGTTTTTGACGAAATATTCTGGACTGTATCAGGTAAATGAAATAGTGTCTCAAGTGAACGTAAAGTTGCAGTTGCCAACCAAGTCGTCAGTAGTTCATGTGAGTAGGATTAAGCCGTTTAAGGGCGCAGTGGATGCGTTACCGCAGATTCCTCCAGCAGTAACAAAGGGTGTGAGGGTACCGAAGCTAAAAGAACAGAAGAGGAACGTTCCTTACGCACTTAGATCTAGAGATAAGTAGATTAAGTGTCCTCGGGGAGGAACATGTCGTATTTATTGTTATTAGGTAATAGGGTATGTGTAGTTTTTACTTGTCATTTGTGTGTTTTAGACGTGGTAAGGAAAGGAGCGATTGACATGGCTTCCTTTCCCTTCAGGTGCTGTGCCAGGATGTGGCCTGGGAAACTTTTCGTCGATGTGGTACTGCTACACTGTTGCAGAGGAGAGGTGGTGCAGGTGCAACCACTAGATAAGGGAATTTTGTTTGCAAGACAATTAGATGTGGTATTGTCAAGCTGCAGGTGGACAATTGTGTTCATGTATAATATATGGGGAGTGAGGAAAGATGTACGGACACTACAGGTTAGGTTTACGGCGCTACAGGCGGCTTACTGTATTCATTTCTTGGTCTCTCTCTACAATTTTTACACACAGCACTTCCCTCCAGTACTAAATTGGCGATCCCTTGATGTCTCAGAATGTTTCCTATCAACCGATCTCTTTTTTTAGCCAAGTTGTGCCACAAATTTCTTGTCTTCCCAGTTCTGTTAAGTACCTCCTCACTAGTTACGTGATTTACCCATCTCACCTGCAGCATTCTTCTGTAGCATGTCTAAACTGTTTATCGCCCATGTTTCACTTTCGTACATGCCCACACACCAAATACCTTCAGAAAAGTCTGCCCAACACTTAAGTCTATATTCGACGTTAACAAATTTCTCTTCTTCAGAAACGCTTTTCTTGCCATTTCCAGTCAACATTTTGTATCCTCTCTACGTCAGCCGTCGTAAGTTATTCTGCTGCCTGAATAGCAAAACTCATCTACTAATTTTAATGTCTCGTTTCCCAATCTGATTTCCTCAGCATCACCTGATTTAATTCGACTACTTTCCATTATACTTGTTTTGCTTTTCTTGATGATCATCTTATACACCCCTTTCAAGACACTGTCCATTCCGCTCAACTGCTCTTTTAAGTCCTTTTCTGTCTGTGACAGGATTGGAAAGTCAGCGGCAAACCTCGAAGTTTTTACGTTCTCTCCCTGAACTTTAATTCCTAATCTACATTTTTCTTTTGTGTACTTTAATACTTGCTCATTGTAAGAGCTGAATAACAATGGGGACGGGCTGCAACCTCGTCTCACTCCGTTCTCAACCACTGCTTCCCTTTCATGACCTCGACTCTTTTAACTACTGTCTGGTTTCTGTACAAGCTGTAAACAGCTTTTCGTTTCATGCCCGCATCTCGTGGTCGTGCGGTAGCGTTCTCGCTTCCCACGCCCGGGTTCCCGGGTTCGATTCCCGGCGGGGTCAGGGATTTTCTCTGCCTCGTGATGGCTGGGTGTTGTGTGATGTCCTTAGGTTAGTTAGGTTTAAGTAGTTCTAAGTTCTAGGGGACTGATGACCATAGATGTTAAGTCCCATAGTGCTCAGAGCCATTTTTTTCGTTTCATGTATTTTACCCCTGCTACCATTAAAATTTCAGAGAATGTGTTACAGTCAACACGGTAAAAAGCTTTCTCTAGATCTAGAAATGCTGTATTTCTCTTCCCCGACGTCAGCTTCTACCAGTTTCTCCATTCTTTTCTAAAAATTCGTGTTAGTATTTTGCAACCATGACTTATTAAGCTGACAGTTCGATAATGTTTACACCTGTCAGCACTTGATTTCTTTGGAATTGGAATTGTTACATTCTTTTTGTTGTCTGAGGGTATTTCGTCTGTTTCATACATGTTGCTCACCAGACGGAAGAGTTTTGTCATGACTGGCTCTCCAAAGGCTATTAGGTCTGAGGGAATGTCGTCTACTCACTGGGCTTTGTTTCGACTTAGGGCTTTCAGTGCTCTGTCAAATTCTTCTTGCAGTATCATATCTCCCGTCTCATTTTCATCTAAGTCTTCTTCAGATTCTACAATGTTGCCTTCAAGTTCATGTCCTTTGTATAGGTCCTATATACACTCCCTTAACCTTTCGTCTTTCCCTTCTTTGCTTGGGACTGCTTTTCCATTTGAGCTCTTGATATTCGTACAGCTGCTTCTCTTTTCTTCAAATGCCTCTTAATTTTCCTGTAGGTGGTATCTACCTTTCCCCAAGTGAGAAATACTTCTAAATCCTTACATTTGTCATCTAGCTGTCCCTGTTTAATTATTTTACTCCTCCTGTCAGTCTCATATTTTAGACGTTTGTATTCCCTTTCATCTGCGTCATTTGCTGCATTTTTATATTTTCTCCTTTATCAATTAAATTCAGTATTTCCTGTGTTCGGGAAGTGTTTTCTACTAGACCTTGTCTTTTTACCTATCCTCTGCTGCCTTCACTATTTCATCTCTTAAAGTTACCCATTCGTCTTTAACTGTATTCCTTTCCCCTGTTCTAGTCAATCGTTGCCTAATGTTCCCTCTGAAACTTTCAGCAAACTCTGGTTCTTTCACCTTATTCAGGTCCCTTTTCCTTAATTTTCTACCTTTTTGCAGTTTCATTAGTTTTAATCTACAGGTCACAACCAATAAGTTATGGTCAGAGCCCTCATCGGCCGCTTGAAATGTCTTGGAATTTAAAATCTGTTCCCAAAATCTCTGTCTTACCATTATACAATCAATTTGAAACCTTCCAGTGTCTCCAGGTGTCTTCCAGGTATATAACCTCTTTTCATGGTTCTTAAACCAGTCGTAAGCGATGATTAAACTATGTACAAAATTCTACCAGGCGGTTTCCCTCTTTCATTCCTTTCCTCGAGTCCACACTCACCTTAAATTTTTCCTTCTTTTCCTTTTCCTAGTATCGAATTCCAGGCCCCCATCAGAATTTTCAACTTCCTTAACTATATGAATAATTTCTTTTATGTAATCATACTTTTCTTCAATCTTTTCATCGTTTGCGGAGCTGTTGGCATATAAAGTTGTATTACTGTGGTGGGTGTGGGCTTCATGTCTCTCTTGGCTACGATAATGCTTTCCCTATACTGTTGATAGTAGCTTACCCACATTCTTTTTTCTTATTCATTATTAAACCCACTCCTGAGTTACCCCTATTTAGTTTTGTATTTATAACCCTGTCCTGTCCCTTCTACTATCGAGCTTCAGTAATTGCCACTGTATCTAAATTCAACCTATCAATTTCTCTTTTTGAACTTTCTAACTTACTTGCCCGATTATGGAATCTAACATTCCACGCTCCAATCCGTAAACGCCAGTTTTTGCTCCTCTGACGGCGACATTCTCCTGAATACACTAAATGTATTCGTAATTGCTAATATGGACAACCATCAGCTGTGGGATGGATTGACGACAGTAAAAATTTGTGCCGAACCGGGACCCGAACGCAGATTTCAGTATAACACAGGTACTGCGATATCGGATTTATCCGCCGACACCGTGCAAGCCTTTCAAGTAAAATGCCTCTCCTGTACAGAAATATATGTACTGGTTGGTGACATATATAACTTTGGATCTGACCGTGAGTCATTTCGGATAGCCAACTGGTAAGGCGACCACTTACTATAAGCGAGAAATCCGGATTCGCGTTCCGATTCGGGAACTTTGGTTAGTAATTCAGAAAAACACGGAATATCGTAATCTCCTAAGTAGTTTCCGCTCGGGGATCCGAATCGGGAACTATTTTACCTCATAATATTTTACCCAAGTGGACGTCATCATCTTTTAATTGTACAATAGAGTTGCACGCCCTCGGGAAACTTTACAGCTGTAGTTTCCCCATGATTTCAACTGTTCGCAGTACCAGCATAGCAAGGGCGTTCTGGTTGATGTTACAAGGCCACATCAGTCAGTGACCCAGACTCTTGCCTCTGAAAGTACTGAAATGTCTGCTACCTCTCTTCAGAAACCACACGTTTGTCTGGCCTCACAAGAGATAGATCTCTGCTGTGGTTGCACCTACGGCATGGCTATGTGTATCGCCGTGGCACGCAAGCTACCCCACCCACGGTTCATGTGAGGAATTACCGCTATACTCATTTATAAATCTGACTGTAATATGAAAGACCACGCCATCACAAAGCCGGTTTTACTCGATTGTCGTAGTTTTCAGAACCGTATCATTAGAGTGCTCTAGTAGATTTTATGTTTAAGATCTTTGTCACAACTACTGAAAAATGACGTGATCCTCACAGTAACAGTACAAATATTTACAAGTTATTTCAAAGAAATAAAATACAGTCATATTTACACCAATGATGAACGAATATTAAACACAATTGAGAAATGAAATGATCATATGGTCGGGAGGCCCCTTCCGGGGACGTTCGGTTGCCGGTTGCAAGTCTTATTTCAGTCGACGCTACACTGGGCGATTTGCGTGTCGGTGATGATGATGAAAGGATGATGATGATAACACAACATACAATTCATGAGCCGAGAGAATCTCCAGTCCGGTCGGGAATCGAACGTGGGTCCGTTGCATGGTAAAGAAACACGTTACCATTCAGCTAAGCATGCGGACATAATTGAGAAGAAAGACATACGCTATATACTCAATTAACAAATGTCTGTGAAATAATTACAATCTTCCTAGTGTTAAGTACGATAAAATTTTCGACCTTATATATAAAGCTTTGCAGATGCTCAAAGACAATGCGCTCCTAAAATAACGAAAAGCTATGTCTATTTAGTGACAATCACATGCAGTCGTGGAAGCAAGGACGTACATGGCATAATATACCATTAAAGCATCGTCCATAAAGTATGTCATAATCTCTATAGTATTTACTGAGATATGACTTATTCCTGCGTTAAAGCTGTAAGTGGTGCAATGCATCCAATGTATAATGTTGCCCTTTTAGATACCTAAGACTGAAATTACACAATCGTACATAAAATAAAAGAGAATGGCAGTTGAAGGCATCACGAAATCACTCAAAAAATTCATCGCAGCTGCAGACCCTATCGCAGTAAAGATTATAGGACGAAATATTGTTTACTATAAATACTGTATTCCGATGGCTCTCTCACCATAGCCCAAAGCCATGTGAGGGCCTGCTATTTATTCTGCCTATAGCTATCACTTAACGAGGGTAGGTCTGTAAATGTTTTTCGTGACCTGAAAAATGCTCCAAAATTGATCACTTCCGGCTACCTACCGTTACCGCCGGCCTTTCATGTTGATGTTCTGAATATGTCTTCACAAATCTACTCCGAGATGGTCGGTGTAATCTGACTTGTGCCGAAGACAACTGAAGAAACACACTTAAAATCCAACTAAATTGCCCTTTTGTTTTGGCGTACGTGACACAAACTCGAAGAACAGAAGTTTCTCAATTAGTTCTTAATTGCTCACAAATGAACATAGCAATTCATTAATACTCGAAGAACAAACACTTTGCAACTACGTTCACAAATCAACACAACAGTTCATACATGTGATGTTATACAGTCTATCACGAAATTGTAGTTACAACATCGAAAGTTACTGTTATGTTGATGAATGTATTTGCTCGCCTTAAAAGGGGAATTTATATGAAAATCTTCGACTAATAGAGACAACAAAATTATTTGACTTACGTTGCGGATTCTTATGGACGACACACGACATACCTGAAAGCGTCTAGTTTCCTGAGAGGTAAGATCACATTCTCAATATGTTTAAGTTATTATCACCGCTCCACATGAAAACTTTTAAAATCCAATCATATATTAATTGCCTGAAAATTTAGCTCCACTTCACGAATAACTGCGGAAAAAGTACACAGACATCCCAAAACAGCATTCGCCAAAAAGAGACGGTAAAAGACGTAGGTTGAGCGATTAATAACGCTAGACAGAAGTGGCAAAACCTACCCCACATGTGCAAGAATATGTTAGCCGTAGGCTATGAATATTGTATGTTTTCCAATGTTTCAAGTTATTCGATTCTTACTGTTATGAATGTGTATGGCCTTTGTCATTTCCGCTTAAAAATGTGTTGCTTGTATGATTTTGGTGGAACACTCATGAGTAATCGTTTCTTCTGTTATTGCAAACTGCGCGTGAGAGGCATTACTCGTATAGTGCAGATTATATAAGACAATGTCTCAAAGATACATGAACAGTTACAACCCTGAGTATAAGGTCGCTATTCTTTGTTGCACTCATATGATGTGATTAATATCTAACGAAGAAAAAAGTATCCAGGATTAAGCAGACCAAACTTTTATCAGTAGTCTCGTTTGAACAAGAGCTACTGCTATATAATATTCTATCCATGACCCGAAGCATGTGTACTCTTTCAGAAATAAACAGAATTATTGCTTTTTAATTCCGAAATCAGTGATATGCATCACATAGTTTCAGCGAAATGTAAAATTTTTAATTTTTGTGGGTAATAGATAATTCCTGCAGTATTTTGTATTGTCGCCAAACACAAACCTGCAGTTATCTCCCCGTGACACTTGACCGATTACTCAATAAGAAGTATGCTCAAATCTGGCTACTGAGCGATTATTAATTGCTGTTAGAACCAACTGTTAGCTACACCAATAAAGATTTAAGTTCGTACTGTTATGCGTTCTACGCTAACAGAAGGATAAGAAAAATGTCGTTCACATCTAAGCTGCATGAAATTAAACCTCTGAAGGACTGTACAGTGAAAGCGCAAAGTGATGGTTGTAAAATAACGACGCGTATTATTACAATAAAGAAACAAGGAGTTTTGAATTGCTGGTTCAGCTCTGATATGATGAACGTGTCTCTTATAGGGATATTACGAAAAAGAAATGACATCATACGTTCTATTGGTTTTATTAATAAACTTTTTCTGCTGTACATAATGTACACTGCTTGAACATAATTTGTTGGATTTGTGTAACTTCAAGCTAATGTTTACAGGTTGCTGTATCACATAGAACCAGCGTACTTCAAATATCTTTTCTCCGTATCAAAGATTCATTTTTCTAGTTCCATTGGCTATAAGCTATCGAAAACTAATGTACTGCACATCTTCCTCATGCGATTCTCAAGTCACTTACAGTAACTAATAGTAACTGGCAGATGATAATTTTGTTAAACGATTAACTGTTTGTAAATGTTTCTACAGAGGTGTTCACAGATTAATTGCATATGAATTTCGTAATTAACTTAATGTTCAACTAATGAAACATATAGAAGTATCTTTCAGTTCTGCCAGTTAAAATACATCGCCGCAACAAGTTTATACAAAGAAAAGAGTGGATGACGACCACTGTCGAATGGCCGTGAAGAACCTACAGATGGTTTAAGAACTAGTTGTATTTGGTCTAAACCGCTCTAACAAATACAGTTTTTTTAAGAGAACAAGTTCAAAAATGTTCAAATGTGTGTGAAATCTTATGGTACTTAACTGCTAAGGTCATCAGTCCCTACGCTTACACACTACTTAACCTAAATTACCCTAAGGACAAACACACACACCCATGCCCGAGGGGGGACTCGAACCTCCGCCGGTACCAGCCGCACAGTCCATGACTGTAGCGCCTCAAACCGCTTGGCTAATCCCGCGCTCCAAAACAAGTTCAATGAATGTATTTTACGTCTGGTTTTGTAGGTCTTCGGCAGTAATTTATTAATTATTACTGCAAGCACTACAAAACTAACAGATTACCGGTACACAGACTTTGGGCACTGTCGAAGTTCTTCGATTTGTGTTCGCTACAGGAACATCGTTTACGCTACGAGCATTGAGGAGATGTTTGGCTATGCATCCACGAAATCTGAGTCCCCTTTTAAATTCTTGGGCACTGACGCACTTACGTGGCGCTCAGAGCCTATCAGCACCCGATGTCAGAATTCATACGGCTTCCGCAGTTGAGTCGCTGATGGGCGTTACGACACGTCTGCCAAGCAGGTTCCAGAGCACCACACGAATTGTCCTCTGAGAGGGGCAGTGCAGCATGTGGTTGTACTTGTGAAATGCCAGCGTCGTGGCGCTAATCGTAGATGGGGAGATCGGTGACAGAGGCGATCCAGTCGAGGTTCTGGTAGACGTTGGTGAAGACGGACCGGTTACCAGAGAGATCGGTGCCGATGGCGACGCCCACCACCTTATAGCTGCCCACTGCACCGCCCGCCACCGTCAGAGGGCCACCGTAGTCGCCCTGAAAACACACGTGTGTAATACGTACCACTAAAGCCGTGGGCACAAAATGAAAAATTATACACAACTACGACAAAACATGAACGTGCGGCATTGAACGCATCGTGCTTTACAACGTATTTAAGATGTTTACAGTCATCCTTTCAGACGCCATACAAAGTGCCTGGGAAAAGCTATTTGCATCTTTTTCATCTTTACAGTAATTCCAATTCCAAAGAATGCTGATGTTGATCGCTATGAAATACAGAACTATCAGTTTAATGAGTCATCGTTGCAAAATAATGAGACAATTTATTTGCGGAAGTCTGGAAAGATTCGTAGAAGCCAACCTTGGGGAACATCAGTTTGAATTCCAGAGAAATGTAGGAACACGCGAGGGATTACTGACACTACGGTTTACACTATGTGATCAAAAGTATCCGGACACCCCCAAGGACATACGTTTTTCATATTAGGTGCATTGTTCTGCCACCTGCTGCCAGGTAGTCCATACCAGCGACCTCAGTAGTCATTAGACATCGTGAGAAAACACAATGGGGAGCTCCGCGGAACTCAAGGACTTCGAATGTGGTCAGATGATTGGGTGTCACTTGTGTCATACTCTGTACGCGAGATTTCCACGCTCCTAAACACCCCTAGGTCCAGTGTTTCCGATGTGATAGTGGAGGGACACGTACAGCACAAAAGCGTATAGGCCAACCTCGTCTGTTGAGTGACGGAGACCGCCGACAGTTGAAGAGGGTCGTAATGTGTATCCAGACCATCAGACAGGAATTCCAAACTTCATCAGGATCCACTGCAAGTACTATGATAGTTAGGCGGGACATGAGGAAACTTGGATTTCATGGTCGGGCCGCTGATCATAAGCTACACATCACGACGGTAAATGCCAAACGACGCCTCGCTTGGTGTAAGGAGCGTAAACATTGGACTATTGAACAGTTGAAAACGTTGTGTGGAGTGACGAATCACGGTACACAATGTGGTGATCCGATGGCAGGGTGTGGATATGGTGAATGCCCGGCGAACGTCATCTGCCAGCGTGTGTAGCGGCAACAGTAAAATTCGGAGGCTGTGGTGTTACGGTGTGGTCGCGTTTTTCATGGATGGGGCTTGTACCCGTTGTCGTTATGCGTGGCACAGTCATACATTGATGTTTTAAGCACCTTCTTGATTCCCACTGTTGAAGAGCAATTAGGGGATGGCGACTAAATCTATCAATACGATAGGGCACCTGTTCATAATGCACGGCCTGTGGCGGAGTTGTTACACGGCCTGAATCCTACAGAACACCTTTGGGATGTTTTGGAACGCCGACTTCGTGCCAGGCCTCACCGACCGACATCGATACCTCTCCTCAGTGCAGCACTCCGTGAAGAATGGGCTGCCATTCCCCAAGAATGATAAACAAAGTAAGAGCCTACGGAATATCAGACCAGCTGTGTGGCTGGATTGAAGATTTTTTTAGCAAACAGAACGCAGCATGTTGTTATCAATGGAGAGACGTCTACAGACGTTAAGGTAACCTCTGGCGTGCCACAGGGAAGTGTTATGGGACCACTGCTTTTCACAATATATATAAATGACCTAGTAGATAGTGTCGGAAGTTCCATGCGGCTTTTCGCGGATGATGCTGTAGTATACAGAGAAGTTGCAGCATTAGAAAATTGTAGCGAAATGCAGGAAGATCTGCAGCGGATAGGTACTTGGTGCAGGGAGTGGCAACTGTCCCTTAACATAGACAAATGTAATGTATTGCGAATACATAGAAAGAAGGATCCTTTATTGTATGATTATATGATAGCGGAACAAACACTGGTAGCAGTTACTTCTGTAAAATATCTGGGAGTATGCGTGCGGAACGATTTGAAGTGGAATGATCATATAAAATTAATTGTTGGTAAGGCGGGTACCAGGTTGAGATTCATTGGGAGAGTGCTTAGAAAATGTAGTCCAGCAACAAAGGAGGTGGCTTACAAAACACTCGTTCGACCTATACTTGAGTATTGCTCATCAGTGTGGGATCCGTACCAGATCGGGTTGACGGAGGAGATAGAGAAGATCCAAAGAAGAGCGGCGCGTTTCGTCACAGGGTTATTTGGTAACCGTGATAGCGTTACGGAGATGTTTAATAAACTCAAGTGGCAGACTCTGCAAGAGAGGCGCTCTGCATCGCGGTGTAGCTTGCTCGCTAGGTTTCGAGAGGGTGCGTTTCTGGATGAGGTATCGAGTATATTGCTTCCCCCTACTTATACCTCCCGAGGAGATCACGAATGTAAAATTAGAGAGATTAGAGCGCGCACGGAGGCTTTCAGACAGTCGTTCTTCCCGCGAACCATACGCGACTGGAACAGGAAAGGGAGGTAATGACAGTGGCACGTAAAGTGCCCTCCGCCACACACCGTTGGGTGGCTTGCGGAGTATGAATGTAGATGTAGATGTAGATGTAGAAGAAACCTTCCAGCACCTGATTGAACGTATGCCTGCGAGAGTGGAACCTATCATCAAGGCTAAGAGTGGGCCAACACCATGTTGAATTCTAACATTAGCGATAGAGGGCGCCATGAACTTGTAAGTCATTTTCAGTCAGGTGTCCGGATACCTTTGATCACATAGCGTATCTTAGAAGACAGGTTGAAGAAAACCTATATTCACAACATTTATAGTTTTTGAGAGGGCATTTGACAATGTTCCTCGATGAACGTTCACTGGACAGTGGACTGTGCGTTTATTTGAAACATCCTGGAAGATTAAAACTATATGCCCTTTCGGGACTCGAACTTTTTGCCAAAGGCAAAGAATTTGGGTTTGACACCAAGTCTGGCACACAGGTTTAATACGCCAGGACGTTCTGGTGACGTTGATTGGAACACATTCTTTGAAGTTCTGAAAGTAACAGAAATGAAATACACGATACGTGAGATTACTTACAACTTGTGTAGAAGTCAAAAAACAGCTGACTAGTTGAAGGACATGAAACAGAAACAGCAGTTGAAAAGGGAACGAGGTTTGTATCGTATCTCCCATGTTATACAATCTACTCGTCGAATAAGCAGTAAAGGAAACAAGGAGAACTGTGGAATCAGAATTGGAGTTCATGGCGGAGAAACAAAAACTTTGGAATTTTCGGATGGCATCGTAATTCAGTCAGAGTCGGAATGGAATGGGCTGTGTCTTGAAAAGAGGATAGCCCTATATGATGAGTATCAAGAAAAGCAAAACTTGGATGATGACATGAAATGGCACTGATACTGGGGAGGCACCTCCTGGGGAAGTTCGACCGCGGCGTTGGAAATCTTTTTTAGTTGACGCCACACTGGGTACCTTGTGTGACGATGGTGATGAAATTAAGGTGAGCCCAGCATAACACCCAGACCCAAGTGGAGAAAATCCCCAACCCAGCCGGGAATCGAACTCGAATCCGCTGTGTCGCAACCCGACGTGTTGACCACTCATCTGAGGGGGCGGACATGAAGGTAGGTACTCTGGTGTTGTCTGAGGCAATTAGATTAGGAAACGAAACATTAAAAATAGTAGATGGTTTTTGCTATTTGCGCATCAAAATAGCTGACGATGGCCGAGGTAAAGAAAGCAGGCAATTAGACTGGCAGTAGTTCTCTGCACAAGAGAGGTGTGGTAGATAAATGTAAAAAATGGTTTTAATTTGCTTGGAAATCGGTATAGAACTCGACAGAAATCCAGTCTTGGGGTCTTAATAGGTTTTAAAGATTTCATTCACTTTTCAGTACCATTATTTAATCATTATCACTGTAGTAATGGAGTGACAGAGCGTAGAAAAACATGTTCCTCTCTCGCGCAAGTACCGGATTACACTTAATTCCAGAGACTGCAATAATTAATAATTTTGTCAATTTAGTCAAATGGACACAGATTTACCCGGAAAGAGTAGTCTGTCTCTATTAATCGAACCACGCTTAATCTTTCATGTGTGTATTCAAGACTTATAAAGTATTATCTCAAGGCGTTTGTATGGAGTTTAATCTTGTATGAAGGTGAAGGTGGAAGATAAACAGTTGAGAGAAGAAGAGAATAGAAAAAAAAATGGTTCTGAGCACTATGGGACTTAACATCTTAGGTCATCAGTCCCCTAGAACTTAGAACTAGTTAAACCTAACTAACCTAACGACATCACACACATCCATGCCCGAGGCAGGATTCGAACCTGTGACCGTAGCAGTCGCGCGGTTCCGGACTGCGCGCCTAGAACCGCGAGACCACCGCGGCCGGCAGAGAATAGAAACTTCTTAAATGCGGTGATGCAGATGAATGGTGAAGGTCACTTGGGCAGATGAAATAAGTAACCAATAGGTAGTGAATCGAATTTGGGGAAAAAAACTGTGCCAGTGCTTGACTTTGAGGAGGGATTCATTGATAGGACACATCACACTGTCAGTAGCTCAGAATGGAGTTCCAGAAGCAGTAACGAAATTTTTTGATCGTTTGCCCAGTAACATGAAATGGCTGACATGTAGCAAAACAAGTTTAAAATTTAACCGCACATCATTTGTCCTGGACAACTCCTTCCATTCCATGGACGGATTTCTGTTTAAAAACTGGTAGCCTGTAGAAATAAATATAGTTTTTCCGTAGAGTTGCATGAGCAGGGCTACAAAATAATGTGTTCATTAATGTTAACAATGAACAGGCCCTGTAAAGTGGTTCGTTGCAAATCATGTCGATAAATGAATCGCTAAGATGATCTGTGGAACATGAACTAGCTTGATGTTGGGACATCAAGGAATCGTCAGTTTCGTAACAGAAAGAAGTGTGTGTGTGTGTGTGTGTGTGTGTGTGTGTGTGTGTGTGTGTGTGTGTAATTTGGGGGTTTGGGGGGAGGGGGGTTAAAATTATATAGAGATCAAGGCTTGAGTATAGTAAGTACGTTCATACTATGTAGGCAGCAGTAACTATGCAGAGATGAAGAGGCTTGCGAAAAATAGACTTGCATGCAAAGCTGTATGACATCAGTCGGACATAACAGCAACACAATCGATGTCTTACTGGGTAAACTCTTGTGGTCAGTTGCACAATTATGATTGACTTGCCCCTTATTTTAGGATTGTTTACACCACTTAATATAGGTGTTGTGTACATAGTTCCGCGTAGTCAGCGCGTACACATCTTTCCCACTAGAGCGCGCCCCGCTAAGCACAACAGCGCAGGCGCAGCGCTCGTCCGTCTCCACACTACGAGATGGCGCTGTCATAGAGATAGACCAAATTCTGCTTCTGCCGATCCGCGTATTAATATGTAACGCAGCCAATGAGATTGCTGCTTACGTAGAACCTTTTCTCCTCGCGGATCACACTCGCGCAGTGATACCTGAACGCTCGAGGTATTATAACGAGTGTACAGATCTCCGATTAATGCACTCCGCCTTGCCTTCCGTATACGCCTCCCGTCCCCCATGCGGATCCTCTATGATCTCATTCCTTTCCCCCATCTGCTCCTATTCCTCGAACATATCCGCATCCTCTACACCTGCCGCCGCCTTGAACCCCCTCACCCCCTGGTTGCTCCTCTCCTCTCCCATCCCCGTCCCCTGCCACGTCTTCACTGTTGTATCCCCCCCTACCCTCCATCTTTACACCCTACATCTCCTTTCCCAAGATGGCTTCCATCAACTCCCCCTCCTGGATGATGCCCTCTCTCCCTCCATTTATCCCTCCTATCAACCTATCAACTCTGATCCTCACCCCCCTTCTTTCCTCCATCCTTTCCCTGGGCTCCCTCTTCCTCCCCCCTTCCATCCTGTGTTTTCTCCCCGCCCAACCTCTCCCTATATCCCTTCTCCTCCCCTCCCCCCGAGTCCTTTTGTATTCCCCTCCTCTGCCTTCCCCACTCCCTGGCACGTCTGCTCAGCACCCCTCACCCCTCTTATGGATCCTCATTCTCCATTGGCTCCTTTCCCCCCTCCCCCCTTCACTTTTCCTCTCCTTCCACCCCTTTTTTATTTACCCATCATCTGTCCAGTTCCCCCCCCCCCCCCCCCCTCCTGCTCTCCGCTGTGGTATGTCACATTTGTGCCAACTTTTTAGTGCAGTGTTTAAGTGAGTGTTCAGTGTTGTGCGACTTTCCACAGTGTTGTGAACAGAAATCATGCTGTCGCTGGGTGTGCATTTTATATCTCTTGCGAACAGAAACCAGACTCTCGCCGTGTTTTTTAATTGTCTATTATTTTTCTGCTTCCTGTGTATTTTCTTAGCATCATCAATCCTGTGTTTTATGTTTTAAGTTCCAGAATTTTCTGCCATTTTACCTTTAAGTCACCGATTTTATCGCCAACTGTTATTTATCATCTTCATCTTTTTAAAACAAATTCTGTTGGCTGAAGAGCGGCGTAATCAGCTGCTGCCAGCCCGACCCCTTCAGGGGGAATCGAAACTCAATAAAGGAAAAAAAAAACAAAAAAAACTACGATTAGTCAGTCTGCATCAGTCTGCATTAGTCTGTATACAAGTTTCAGTCCGCGCCTAATAAGATTACCATATTCCTGTACATAGCCATGAAGATAAAGGAATAGACACTTTGTCAAGTATCAGAGATATGTGAGAATAAGATTAACGTACCAAGACCAAAGGAACTTCAGATTGTCAATTGTAAACAGCATCCAGAATCAAGTTAAGTAATTTCTATGCTTTTTATTATTTTAATAAATGTGTGTGAAAATTAATCAAGTTCCGTTTAAAGTTGGTCACCGTCAATCTGCTACTCTAAGCGTGCAAGTGGCATTTCTATCATCTGACCTAACGGCAGAAGATAAACACGCCACGATAAGACCACGAGACGTATTGCTGACAATCACCTACTTCGTTAGAGCGACAAGTCAGATAATCTGATGGTGTGTGTACCGAAGGTCTTACAGTACGCACCCCACAATGGGACTGCAGAATGGACCACTTGGCACTTCAACATCTACGCTTCTAATGCATACATCGACAATGGCCCCTGCCTACAAGGGATTTCCTGCTGGCGTTCAGTCTTTGTGGTCAAATCTTTCAACTTGCACAGCTTTATTTGCAACTGTCTCTCGGACCCTCCTGGTGTACCTCAGTTCCCTCGTGGCTGCGGCCAGCTACTCACCGTGGTGACGTCCACCTGGTTGTACGTGTAGATGCACACGTGGTAGCCAGCCCCGCACTCCCCGGCGAAGCTGCCGTTGGCGCTCTTCAGAGTCGTCTCCGTCGGCCCTCCTGCAACAGGCGACGCCTAGGCTAGCGGCAACCGGCTTCTGACTCACTGCAGCGGTGCTGCTCCTCCACGTGCAAACATTCATGGCGAGAAATACTGCCGCACCTCTCCTCTGCGCGGAATTTTAACTACGATGAAAGCTTTGGCCTCCTTTCTCCAAGTGGACAAGAGTTTTAGTCTGAACAGAGAAGGCTGTAGTCAGCCCTTCGGACTTATTGCACATATGAGGAGCAGTAAACTTACACAACTCGACAAGGGCGAGCAGTTTCAGATTATTGATTAACTAAAGAAACCATAAATGCGTAATCTTCTGTGTACTGTCATTCATAGGCTGAATGATAGCACAAAGAACGAAGTACAGCTAAAGGAATAAGCTGTAGTGCGACCTTTTACGTAGAAAAGCAGTGAGATGAAGTATATAAAAAGGCACAAGATATGACTGATTGAATAACTAGCTTCACTTGTGATTTCGTCCTTCTGCTGGACCTGGACCATTAAGGCAAATTATAAAAATCGCATCGACTCTTCGTGACGTTGTGATGATGCGGAATGCTGTGCTTGTCTGAAACCGAAAGGAAAAATAATATTTCAATCACACAGTGACCGAACGTAAGAATATCTTTTACTGCGTATAATACCAGCAATCTCTTGGTCACATGTTAATGGGACTTTGAGAGAAAATGGAAAAATTAATCAGCTCAAAGTTAATAGTAAAATATCGTGAAGAATAACAGAAAGAAAAATGTGTAGCTCATTAAGTACTCGAAGAGTAATTCCACTTCTACTCATGCGCACAATGCTGTAGCTGAAATCTCAAGCAATATACCTATATATTACACACTTGAGATTAGGATAGCTTATCAAGTGATCCCGCACAGCTTTGCCCTTCACCAATTCCAAATGGTATAACAGTATGCAGGATGTATTCTGAGCCGGACGGAGTGCTGATGCAGTTCTAGGCGCTTCAGTTCGGAACCGCGCTGCTGCTACGGGCATGGATGTGTGTGGTGTCCTTAGGTTAGGTTTAATTAGTTCTAAGTTCTAGGGGACTGATGACCTCAAATGTTAAGTCCCATAGTGCTAAGAGCCATTTGAACCATTTTTGATGTATTCTGAGGTGATAAAAGTAACACTGTAGCGATATGAACGTATGCAGAGGGTGCTAGTGTCCCGTAAACAAGGCATAAAAGGGCAGTGCGTTGGCGGAGTTGTCATTTGTACTTGGGCGATTCATGTAAAATGTTTTCAATGTGATTACGACCGCACGATGGCAATTAACAGACTTTGAACGAGGAACAGTAGTTGGAGCTAGATGCATGGGACATTCCATTCCGGAAATCGTTCAAGAACTCAATATTGCGAGATCCACAGCGCGAAAGGTGTGCCGAGAATAGCAAACTCCAGGCGTTAACTCTCACAACGGACAACGCATTGTCCGACGGTCTTCACTTAATGACCGAGAGCATCGACGTTGGCGTACAGTTGTCAGTGCTAACATACAAGCAACTCGACGTGAAATAACCACAGAAATCAATGTGGGACGTACGACGAACATATCCGTTAGGACAATTTGGCGATATTTGGTGTTAACCTGCAGACGACCAACGCGAGAGCCTTTGCTAACAGCAGGACGTCGTCTGCAGCGATTTGTCTGGGCTGGTCACCATATAGGCTGTACCATAGACCACTGGAAAACCGTGGCTTGCGTCAAATGAGCCCCGATTTTAGTAGGCAAGAGCTAATGGTAGGACTCGAGTAAGGCGCAGACCCCAGGAAGCGATGGACTCTTGTCGTCAAGGAGGCACCATGCAATCTGGTGGTGGCCTCATATTGATGTACGCTGAGTTTACATGGAATGGACTGGGTCCTCCGGTCCAGCTGAACCGATCATTGACTGGAAATGGATGTGTTCGGCTACCTGGAGACCATTTGTAACCGTTCATGAACTTCGTGTCCCAAATAACGATGGAATTTTTTTGGATGACTATGAGTCATGTCACCAGGCCACGGTTGTTCGCGATTGGTTTGAAGAACATTCTGGACAGTTCGAGTAAATGATTTGGTCACCCATCGAACACTTATGGGACATAACAGAGAGGTCAGTTCGTGCACAAACTCCTGCACCGTTATCAATTTCGCAATTATGGATGAATAGAGAGGGAGCGTGTTTCAATATTCTGCAAGGGATTTCCAACGACTTGCTGAAGCCATTCCAAGTCGAGTTGCTGCTCTATGTCGGCAAAATGAGGCCCGACACGACTTTAGGAGGTATTCAATAATTTTTGTTATCACAGTATATTTAATTTCTTTTTTTCTTCTATCCCTTAAATAGTCGCAATTGTCTGATCCCTCTCCATAAGTCGAAGGTATGTTATACACTACCTGTCGAAATGATATTTTTTGCGCGCATTTGTGTGTGTGTGTGAACGTAGTCTTCCTATAAATTAAATGCCTTTGATAACCTATTGCGTTGGGTACGTAGTGTCATAAGATACAAAAATCTGCTACACTTCGATTTAAATGCCACTCTATAGCCTCTCAGCATATTTCTCCATGAGGATTCGCAGGCCTGATCTGCTCAACCGGTCCTTTCACAACATACCGGTCCATACATCGAGTTCTTTGTACGAATCCTTCCATTAACAATGTGGTCAGTCAATGCATCCCGAAGTACAAGGCTAATTGGTCAGTAACACAACGTACTTCATGTGTTTACACTGCCGAGCGGTCTGCTATTTTAGACACACTCAAAACACATCACAAACTTTCACCATGTATTAAATGTGTAGTGTACACTGTCTCTCCAAAAAGCCCCGAGACATTTTATTCCTGGTGTAGAAGCGACGTCCGGACAGCTTAATCCACCAACTGTAAACAAAATATGTACGTTCGACTAGTCGGCTGTGAGCACGTAGTGTCAAGTTGCGGGTGTGCGACTGTAGTGCGTTAACATTGTTGTGTCGATTGCAGCTCAGCAACATCTGTGAATGAAGTGCTGAAGACACTCTCCAGAATGTCATCAAGAACCGAAAAGTGTGTGCAAAGTTTGTGTCGCACACCTTGTCTTCTGAACAAAAACAACGACCTATGGGCACCTGCCACGACTTGATTAAAATGCAAACGCTTCGCCAACATAACCGATATTCTAATCAATGTGATGCGCGAGTTGCACAATATCCCAGAGAAGGATTCTTCTACAAGTTTCACATGCTTGTATGGATTTCTGTGCGTTGTATTCAAGTGGGGGAAGACTATATAACACACAGTTTTCTCTATTTCTTACGAGTCCAATCTCGAAAGTTTTCGGACCGGTGGGGTATGTGTCAATAGACGTAAGGTAACACCCGCCTCTGCAGCTGCGCGGTCAGCCCGGTGGATTGTTAACCTAAGGAGACTGGGTTCGATTCCTGACCTCCACATCCGATTAGAAGAGGTATACGATTATCGCTTGCATTTTTAAGTCGCCAGTCTTTTGACTCACTTTATTTCAGCGTTCACTTACTGCTGCCTTGTACTAAGTTCTGCTTATTTGTACACGTGTTACACCCAACGTTATCGATAATGAATTTTGAATTTTCCGGTCTTATTTCGTGTTGTGCACCTTGTAGCATCAAGTTTAGAAATATCTTCCTCCAGAACGAATTTTCACTCTGCAGCGGGTTGTGTGCTGATTTGAAACTTCCTGACAGATTGAAACAGTGCCGGGCCAGGATTCGAACCTACAGCGTTTGCATTTCGAAGGCAATTGCTCTTACCGACAGAGCTCAGCATGCACGAATCACAACGCTCCCTCCCTCCCCTTCCGCCAATACAAACAACAGCTCTCTGCAAACCTTGCTGGACTAGTACTCCTAGCCACAATCTAAGGGATTGTTTTGAGAATAAATTACCACTCTGCAGCGGAGTGTACGCTGATTTTAAACTTCCTCCCGATCCAGTAATCTTACAGAAAGTTTTAATATCTTCCTCAAATGCAAGTCTTTACTAAATTGCAGAAGAGTTCTTCTGTTGAAGCAAGCTTTCTTTCTCTGTTACAGTCAGCTTCTTGTGTCCCTTGCATTGGTTTTACTATGTAATTTAGCTTCATTGGAAAATATTTTTTCCTGGTTTTGTATTGTCCTCAGTTTTTACGTTTGAGAAGCTGCTGTACCGCTGTTTAATATCCGTCGTTAGAACGTCTGTTGCAGTTGTTGGTTGTACGACTTAGTTACCCCCGTCTGCATTTTGTTGTCCGTATGATCTTACTAAATGGAACTTTTTTACCGGCACCGGAGATAAAAAAATCCTGTGTTGCCTGTAATTTTATGAGAGAGTAGTACCCTGCACTTTTACGCAAGAGTATTTTTACGGTCACATGAGATTATTGCTTGGATTGCCAATAAAAGAGCATCAACAGACAGGAGAACATTAAAACTACAACGAGAACAAATAACTACTTGGCAAAATTACAAAAAACGATCTCTTTTAATAAATACTAAACTTCGGCATTACTCCTCTGTCGTTAAACCGGAGGTAAAGAACGCAAGTGAAACAAAATTTAAACTAAACACTCAAGCAACAACTGGTAAATTGTAGAAAGTTGGTAGAAGAATACTCTGAACTATTATCAATATAAAACACCAAGTTAATGGTCGATGGAGATTCTTGCCCAGTACGGTAAGAAAGTGAATCCATTGTTGATACGATGCGAAAAAGTAAGGTTGCAATTTTTGACCACATTTCTCGCCTACTGAATACTAGACTCTTGAAACACCTTTTTGATTACTTTTGGGACAGTAAGACAAGAAACAGCTGGTTTAAAGTAGTAGAAATGGATCTAAATGAGTTGAACATCACCAAACATCAAATTAAACATAGGAAAGAGAAGATATTGCTGAAGAACAAGTGCGTACACTGATGATCCAAACCATTATGACCACCTTCTTAATACCTTGTTTGTTCGTCTTTGGAACGAAATACGCCACTGATTCTGTGTATCAAGGAACCGACAGTTTGCTGGTAGGTTTGAGGAGGTGTATGGCATTAGATGTCTACGCGCAGGTCAAGTAATGCGCTTAAATAACGGACCGCTGGTTTGCGTACGTGGTAATGGCACCTGGTAGCGATCCAGAGGGATTTGCAACAGAGTTCACTACAGTGCTCCTCAAATCACTGAGCATAATTCTGGCTCCGAGATACGGACACCAAGCATGGAGGTTGCACGTGGTTCGTAGCTGTCAGTGTGTCTTCGATTACTACCACAGGTCCCATGCAAGAGCAGGAGAATGTCTCCCATAGCATAGTCTCAGCAGTCTGCGTCCTGGCTCATTGCATGATTCGAGCCGCCGTTCACTTCGTTGACAGCGTTTGCCGAAACGACCATCGATCTAGTGTAGCAAAATATGCTTCGCCGGAAGAACCGAAACGTTTCCATTGATCGACGGTCGAATCCTATGGTCCCATGCCCACTGAAATCGCAATTTACGATGTCGTTAGGTCAACATGTGACCACGTAGAGGCGGTCTGATGCGAATCTCGATGTTCAACAATGTACCATGAACAATGTGCTCTGAAACACTTGTGCGAGCACCAGCATTGTGCTCTTTCGTCAGAGACGCCACAGATACCACAGATCTATCTTACTTTACAGAGCAGACAAGCCTCCGAACCCACGTTCTGTGGATAGATGATAGCACGTGTGGAAGTTCTGCTGTTCCGGTGGGAAATGGAGAAAGAATTATTGTCTCGCATGCTGGAACTCCATCTGGTTTCGTACCTGTCTGTCTCTTCGTTTCCAAGTCAAAGAAAACAAATGAATACGACAAGGAGATGAAGCACGATAGTTTTCTGGCCTGGTTCAAGGGAAAACTATTGGAAAACTTAAATTGGCCAGTCAGTTATTAAAGATGACGCTCCAACGATGGCAACGCGAAACGCCGATTGGTTGAACCGCCACAATGTGAAAATTCAGGAGAATTTGTGTGATGCAGAGCTCATGGAAATAGTAATGAAAAATAAGCCACAATTTCAACAGTAGGTTGTCGACGGGGTAGCTAAAGACCGTGGCCACAGGGTTCTTAGGCTACCACCATACCACAGCCACTAATGCCATCGAAATAATTTGAGCACAAATTGAAAATTACGTGGCAATAAATAACAAAAGCTTCACTGTGGCAGAAATTCAAAGACTGATAAAGGAAGCAGTGGCACAAATAACGCCAGAGAAGTGGTGACATGTATGCCACTCAGAGAC
This sequence comes from Schistocerca nitens, assembly GCF_023898315.1. Taxonomy (NCBI): domain Eukaryota; kingdom Metazoa; phylum Arthropoda; class Insecta; order Orthoptera; family Acrididae; genus Schistocerca; species Schistocerca nitens. The sequence goes on from NC_064615.1 coordinate 611,957,434, forward strand.
GATTGTTAAGGAAACGTGGAAAAGTGAAGTAAGTGTCGAGAGCAATATAAAAAATATAATTATATCCTAGGGCAATTCCAGTGGCTCGTCTACAGACCAGAGCTCAAATAACGAGTGCCAAGGAAGAAACTTATTTTGAACTAAGTGGCACCGGCCGCTGTTGCCGAGCGGTTCTAGGCGCTTCAGTCCGGAATCGCGCTGCTGGTACAGTCGCAGGTTCGAATCCTGCCTCGGGCATGGATGTGTGTGATGTCCTTAGGTTAGTTAGGTGTAAGTAGTTCTAAGTCTAGGGGACTGATGACCTCAGATGTCAAGTCCCATAGTGCTTAGAGCCATGTGAACCGCGTTCTGTGAAGAGTCGTGGACGGCCAACCATTTAGCATCTAGTGGTTGTTTCACTGCCTCTCTACCTCTTTCTGTAGATGGTCACGACAGTAGCATGTGCGACATTCGACCATCTTCCCCGTTTTCGAGATGCTTGTTCACAGATTCTGCGAAATAATAATTTGCCTTTTGTTAAAATCGCTTATCTCAATGGATTCCCCCGTTTGCAGCTCATATCTTCGCTGGGGTAATACCCTGTCCGTGCTGTTCCACTTACATACTTTCGTTTCCGCGTCACGTGCTCGCAACACCACCACACGGCATCTAATCTCGCCGTGAGCAGTGGTCATAATGTTTTGGCTTACCAGTGTATATCATACCCATAGAAGAACGAGCCGCCAGATCAATCCGAAAGCAAAAGTTTTGGGAAAGAAAGAAATTATTGAGTGCTAAGATCTAAACTTATTCATTGTAGGCGCTGTTGTATAATATTTGATTTTAGTGCTCCAACGTGGGCGTAAGCTATTTAAATAAATAATTAAGTAATGAAATGCGCGTAAGCGAATTGCATCTCATGTTCGTAGGGGCAGTTTAATATGTTGTTGGTTTTGCGGCGTCAGTTTTGACTGAAGGTGCAGAGGAGACCTGCAGGCACGTACCTGCCACAGTGGCTCCCCAGCCCGTCATGACGGCCACCTCCCCGATGAGGCTGGCCGGCGTGTCAGAGCGAAACGGCAGGTCCGCTGGCGCGAGGTCTGCAACAAGAGACGACGACGAGGACGACGACACGCAGGCATTAGCTGCACTCCGACTTTCTGGCTTTTCTTGGCATTCTTAAATTATTATTAGGCCTGCTTAACCGTGATATAGCAATATCATGCAGTATTACATCATCTGATTATGCAGGGGTGCTTCATTATTTCTATTACGGGCTTCAAGAGGTTGTAGAGGGAATATAGTAGATAAAGAATCCATACGTGGGAATGTACCGTGTGATTATAAAAAAATGTTTGAAGATCGGGCCACTTCCAAATCTCCCGCTTCGCGGTACGGTGTGTAGTGGCAGATCTGCACTTCGTGTATATCGGTAACGTTTTCCAGATCGCCTCAGTCCCTCACATACCATATTCGTCCGAATTCAACAGCGGCTGTGTCAAATTGGTACATTCGCAGCTAAGACTGTGGTGCTCCACAAGATTTAGGTTTTCCGTAATTTTCCTAAGTCGTTCCAGGCAAATGTCGTGATTTTTGAGTGTGGTGCTCCGCAAGATTTACGTTTTTCGTAATTTTCTTAAATCGTTCCAGGCAAGGTTTAGGTTCTCCGTAATCTTCCTGAGTCGTTCCAGGCGAATCAGGCAAATGTCATGATGGGTTTCTTTGAAAAGGGCATGGCTGATTTCCTTCCCAGTCCTTGAAATGCTCCGAGCTTGTGCTGCATCTCTAACCACCTCGCTCTCGACGGGGCGTTAACCTCTAATCTTCGTTCTCCCCGTTGTTTTATTACTTTTATTTTTATTTTTTTGTGCTCCAGCGACGTGCACCAGGGTTTGTACAGCGTGTGTATGAAAACAGACAACACAGATAGACTCATCAATGAACACATATGTCGCCACTGGAACACCCCCTGTAGGGCACCCAACTCAGATCTCATCGTCTCCGATGTGTGAAGCGGGAGATTAGAAAGTAATCTGATGTTCAAATCGATTTTACATCCAAACGGTACATTTCCGGACATGGGTTCCTGATCACAACTTTACAAGTGCCCTTTACAACCCCTAGAAGTCTGAAATAGGAATCGTAAAGCACCCTGTATGTATCAGCTGTAATTGTTTTATATAAATATGAAAAGTTCGGAAACTTACATACAAAATTATTAAAATTATAGCGTGATTGGTATTCATTCCATTAAACGTATATTTACAGTTCATTTACTGTTCTGCAAAAAAGCAGTACGTCTTTAGTGATAATTCAGCATTACGGTACAAGTAAAACATCAGCTACAGTTATGAAACGCTTTTACTTTCATTAATCGATTATGTTGATAACACATCTGCAGGTAATAGATGTTACCGAGTTTGATTAAGCGTCTATTGTGACTGTTCTTCTGCCCGAACCCCACGATTTACTGGGAGGAAGGCACTTTTAACGATCTGTTGTCAAAAATTGTAGATTCATTTTGTCCATTTGGATTCATTCATACGCCAAGTGTTAAGAAAATAACGAGAATTTTTGTTTTATATAAAGAATTTAATACATCTACATCAGTGTTGTCACCTCCAAAGCTTTTTTTTTTTTTTTTTTTTTTTTTTTTTTTTTTTTTTTTTTTGAGTCATCAGTCTTCTGACTAGTTTGATACGGCCCGGTACGAATTCCTCTCCTGTGCTAACCTCTTCACTTCAGAATAGCACTTGCAACTTACGTCCTTCAAAATAGGCTCCATAAAATATCATACATTTATGTCAGCGTTTTTTCTAATTCCATATAGTGTTTAGATCTCTCACAAACGCGTCTTTAATCTCATCTATGGTTGTAAATGGACGGCCTTTCAGGGCTTTGTTTATTTTTGGGAACGAGAAAATTACATTCGGCCATGTCTTTCGAACATGGAGACTTGGATATCATTAAAGTATTGCTTTTGGCCAAAAAATTAACGAACAGAAACCGAAGTGTGACGAGGTACATTATCGTAGTGCAAAATCCAGAAATTGTTTCGTCAGAAGTCTGCGTGATTTTCCGCGTTGCTTCACGCAGATGGGGCTGAACTTGTAAGTAGTACTCCTTATTGATGGCTGACATTGTGACAACCATTCCTTTCACGTTTGCCTTGATTTCACCAGTTGTCGATGTGCTAGGGAGTCCAGGAAGCTTGTCGTTTTCAGCTTTTTCGTGACTCTCGGTTTATTCATAGCAGATTCACCAAAAGTAATATACTGAGGTGACAAAATCTATGGTATCGAGATACGCACATATACAGATGGCGGCAGTATGGCGTACGCAAGGTACAACATCGCAGTGCATTGCCGGAGCAGTCGTTTGTAGTCACGTGACTCACTGAAAAGATTTCCGGCGTGATTATGGTCGCACGACGTGAAGTAACAGACTCTGAACAGAGAATGGTAGTTGGAGATAGACGCATGGGACATTCCATTTCGGAAATCGGTAGGGAATTCAATATTCCGAGATCCACAGTGCGAAGAGTGTGCCAAGAGTAACAGAGTTCAGGCATTAACTCTCACCACGGATAACGCAGTGGCCGACGGCCTTCATTTGAGTACCGAGAGCAGCGAGTTGTCAGTGCTAACAGAGAGTAACTCTGCTTGAAATAAACGAAGAAATCAGAGTGGGATGTACGACGAACGTATCCGTTAGGACAATGCGGCGAAATCTGGCGTTAATGGTCTATGGCAGCAGACGATCGACGCGAGTGCCTTTGCTGACGGTACGACATCGCCTGCAGCGCCTCTCCTGGGCTCGTGGCCATATCGGTTGCGCCCTAGACACTAGAAACAGCTCCCTAGTCAGATGAGTCCCGATTTCAGTTGAAAAGAGGTGATGGTATGGTTCGAGTGTGGTGCAGACCCAACGAGCCATGGATCCAAGTTGTTAACAACGCACTGTGCATCTTGGTAGTGGCTCCAAAATGGAGTGGGTTGTGTTTACATGGAATGGATTGGGTCCTCCGGTCCCACCGAAACTGTAATTGACTGGAAAAGGTTATTTTCGGCTACTTGGTGAGCATTTAGACCAATTCTTGGATCTTGCTCCCAAACAACGATTAAATTTTTGTGTATGGCAACGCGCCATGTCACTGCTCCACAACTGTTCGCAATTGGTTTGAAGAACATTCTGGACAGTTATAGCGGATGATTTGGCCGGAAATGAATCCCCTCGAACATTTATGGGGCATAATCGAGAGGTCAGTCCATACTCAAAATTCTGCACCGGCAACACTCTCGCAATTATGGACGGCTATAGAGGCAGCAAGGCTCAATATTTGTGCAGGGGACTTCCAACGATTTGTTGAGATCATGCCACGTCGAGTCGCTGCACTAAACCGCTCAAAAGGAGGTACGATGCGATATTAGGAGGTCTCCCATGAGTTCTTTCACTTCAGTGTATTTAGTTTTTCTAAGATTTTGCAACAATTTATTCTGTTCTTTTAACAGAAGCTTTTCTTTTTAAATTACAAATACTACAGTGTGCCACATTGTGTCTTCTACCATGTGTAATAATAGTGATCTAACTAAGTTTATGGTTGAAGAGAAATGCGGGTACTGACAGACTGCCTCGACGACGATGGTGTTGATGACGGCGATGTCGTAGTTGTTGCCGCTGTAGCTGGGGTTCGCGGTGGCGTTGTCGGACACGATAGTGATGCGACCAGGATCACCTCCCGCCAGACTCGTCACACCCAGCCACACCTCCCAGATGGTGAACCTGCGATAGCAACACGCATATCAGTATGGAAACCAACACAGCATTCTCAGCGAAGCACCCAGTTTTGTGTCTCTCTTCGTCAACGATGTAAAACGGACGTTCAATAAGTAATGCACTTTTTTCTCGGCCAATTTGGGTTGAAGAAATGCTGAATTTGTTTTTTGACATTGAGGAATATTTCTGCTTCAGACGCTATAGTTTCATGAAATTCCGACAGGTGGTGGCGCTATATGTATTCTTCAAAATAGTGTCTGGAACATAGGGGCGTGCCAAGGAGAGAACTGTCATTGAAGTTATTTTGGCTGAAAACCAGAGCATCACAGACATTTATAGGCACTTGAAAAATGTCTACGGAGACGTAGCACTGAACAAAAGCACAGTGAGTAGTTGGACGAGGCGTGTGACATCGTCGCACAAGGTCGCGCAAACCTGTCGGATCTCCCGCGTGCCTCCTGGCCCCTTACAGTAGTGACTCCTGCAATGTTGGAACGTGCGGCCATTCTGGTTCGAGATTATCGATGTATCGTAATCAAACACCACGCTGGACTTCTGTGTTGGTAGTGATGAGATACTCGTCTACCAGTCACGGTACTCAAAGGTGTGTGGCCGCTGGATTCCTCACCGCCTAATACACTACTGGCCATTAAAATTGCTACACCAAGAAGAAATGCAGATGATAAATGGGTATTCATTGGACAAATATATTATACTAGAACTGACATGTGATGACATTTTCACGCAATTTGGGTGCATAGATCCTGAGAAATCAGTACCCAGAACAACCACCTCTGGCCGTAATAAAGGCCTGGGGATTGAGTCAAACAGAGCTTAGCTGGCGTCCACAGGTACAGCTGCCCATGCAGCTTCAACACGGTACTACAGTTCATCAAGAGTAGTGACTGGCGCATTGTGACGAGCCAGTTGCTCGGCCACCATTGACCAGAAGTTTTCAGTTGGTGAGAGATCTAGAGAATGTGCTGGCCAGGACAGCCGTCGAACATTTTCTGTATCGAGAACGGCCCGTATTGGACATGCAACATGCGGTCGTGCATTTTCCTGCTGAAATGTAGGGTTTTGCAGGGATCGAATGACAGGTAGAGCCACGGGTCGAAACACATCTCAAATGTAGCGTCCACTGTTCAAAGTGCCGTTAATGCGAACAAGAGGTGATCGAGACGTGTAACCAATGGCACCCCATACCATCACGCCGGGTGATACGCCAGTATGGCGATGACGAATACACGCTTCCAATGTGCGCTCACCGCGATGTCGCCAAACACCGATGCGACCATCATGATGCTGTAAACAGAACCTGGATTCATCCGAAAAAATGACGTTTTCCCATTCGTGCACTCAGGTTCGTCGTTGAGTACACCATCGTAGGCGCTCCTGTCCGTGATGCAGCGTCAAGGGTAACCGCAGCCATGGTCTCCGAGCTGACAGTCCATGCCGCTGCAAACGTCGTCGAACTGTTCGTGTAGATGGTTGTTGTCGTGCAAACATCCTCATTTGTTGACTCAGGGATCGAGACGTGGCTGCACGATCCGTTACAGCCATGCGGATAAGATGCCTGTCATCGCGACTGCTAGTGATACGAGGCCGTTGGGATCCAGCACGGCGTTCCGTATTACCCTCCTGAACCCACCGATTCCATATTCTGCTAACAGTCATTGGATCTCGACCAACAAGAGCAGCAGTGTCGCGATACGATAAACCGCAATCGCGATAGGCTACAAGCCGACCTTTATCGAAGTCGGAAACGTGATGGTCCGCATTTCTCCTCCTTACACGAGGCATCACGACAACGTTTCACCAGGCAACGCCGGTCAACTGCTGTTTGTGTATGAGAAATCGGTGGAACCTTTCCTCATGTCAGCACGTTGTAGGTGTAGCCACCGGCGCCAACCTTGTGTGAATGCTCTGAAAAGCTAATCATTTGCATATCACAGCATCTTCTTACTGTTGGTTAAATTTCGCGTCTGTAGCACGACATCTTCGTGGTGTAGCAATTTTAATGGCCAGTAGTGTAGAACACCTTGAAGAGAAACGAAGGCCCGTCTGTGCGGAATGCCTTGTGCGTTACATAGGCTGATCATAACAATTTTTTATTGAACTTCGTCACAGGCGATGAAACGTGGGTTCATCTCTTTGAATCGGAAACAAAATGAAAATCCTCCGGAGAAAAAGATTAAAGTCACACCCTCAGCCGGTGAAGTCATGGTGACGGTCTTCTGGGATTATGAAGGGGTTATTCAGTTTGATGTCCTCCCTCAAGGTGCCACGATTAGGTCTGAAGTTTGTTGCGCTACCCTCAGAAAAGGCCGTCGCACTGAACCAAGATTAAAAGCATTTTCTTGTATTCAAATGAGTAGGGAATAACACGATGTATTGGAATACTGAATAAAACCAACCTGCTCTCAAAAAAAGTGCGTTGCATTACTTATTGTACGCCCTTTATGGTTGCCTTTGAAATGAGATGCCTTGTGTTTATCGGTAGGAAGAGAGGGTCACTTAGTCGCCTCATTCCACTCCCTCGGACACGTGAAGCGCAGCTCGCCCTTGAATTGGAGCTTTTAACTTGAAGACGAAGGTGGGGTGCGCGTCCGCTGATACCCACCCGACGACGCACTGCGCGGCGGTGAGGATCCAGCTGCGAGAGACGAAGGTGCCGCCACACAGGGTCGCCCCGTCCGCGAAGACGGCCGCCATGTACAGGTACTGGTCGGGCGCGTCCACGCCGTTGATGATGCGCTCATCCCCTGTAAGACGTTAGCACGAGAAATATACAAGGTATGGAGGGACTAGTAAAACTAATCCGGCCGTGATAGCAAAAGTGATAGTGCACTGACAATGACAGACATACATCCGATTTCTACTGTCCACCACAGTGTTTTAACTTGTCACAAATGCTTACCCACTATCAAGTGAGGCGGTAGTTTATGGTAAATATGAGTTAATAATTTTTGGAAAATGTGCCCTCCCATTCCGAAGCTACAGAAAATTCTGTTCCCTAACTATCTATGCGCTTATGGAACGTCCATTAATTACGTGATAACAAAATGGGGGCGGGGGTTGGGCTGGGGCACAGACCTAATTCGAAACAAGGCCCCGGGAGTAGACAACATTCCATTAAAACTACTGACATGCTTGGGAGAGCCAGGCCTAACAAAATTCTACCATCTGGTGAGGAAGATGTATGAGACAGGCGAAATACCCTCAGACTTCAAGAAAAATATAATAATTCCAATCCCAAAGAAAGCAGGTGTTGACAGATGTGAAAATTACCGAACTATTAGTTTAATAAGCCACTGCTGCAAAATGCTAACACGAATTCTTTACAGACGAATGGAAAAACTGGAAGAAGCCGACCTCGGGGAAGATCAGTTTGGATTCCGTAGAAATGTTGGAACACGTGAGGCAATACTGACCCTACGACTTATCTTAGAAGAAAGATTAAGGAAAGGCAAACCTACGTTTGTAGCATTTGTAGACTTAGAGGAAGCTTTTGACAATGTTCACTGGAATACTCTCTTTCAAATTCTGAAGTGGCAGAGGTAAAATACAGGGAGCGAAAGGCTATTTACAATTTGTACAGAAACCAGATGGCAGTTATAAGAGTCGAAGGACATGAAAGGGAAGCAGTGGTTGGGAAGGGAGTGAGACAGGGTTGTAGCCTATCCCCGATGTTATTCAATCTGTATATTGAGCAAGCAGTAAAGGAAACAAAAGAAAAATTCGGATTAGGTATTAAAATCCATGGAGAAGAAATAAAAACGTTGAGGTTCGCCGATGACATTGTAATTCTGTCAGAGACAGCAAAGGACTTGGAAGAGCAGTTGAACGGAATGGATGGTGTCTTGAAAGGAGGATATAAGATGAACATCAACAAAAGCAAAACGTGGGTAATGGAATGTAGTCGAATTAAGTCGGGTGATGCTGAGGGAATTAGATTAGGAGAGGAGACACTTAAAGTAGTAAAGGAGTTTTGCTATTTGGGGAGCAAAATAACTGATGATGGTCGAAGTAGAGAGGATATAAAATGTAGACTGGCAATGGCAAGGAAAGCGTTTCTGAAGAAGAGAAATTTGTTAACATCGAGTATTGATTTAAGTGTTAGGAAGTCGTTTCTGAAAGTATTCGTATGGAGTGTAGCCATGTATGGAAGTGGAACATGGACGATAAATAGTTTGGACAAGAAGAGAATAGAAACTTTCGAAATGTGGTGCTGCAGAAGAATGCTGAAGATTAGATGGGTAGATCACATAACTAATGAGGAGGTATTGAATAGAAAAATGCTTCAAATGGCTCTGAGCACTATGGGACTCAACTGCTGTGGTCATAAGTCCCCTAGAACTTAGAACTACTTAAACCTAACTAACCTAAGGACAGCACACAACACCCAGCCATCACGAGGCAGAGAAAATCTCTGACCCCGCCGGGAATCGAACCCGGGAACCCGGGCGTGGGAAGCGAGAACGCTACCGCACGACCACGAGATGCGGGCATATTGAATAGAATTGGGGAGAAAAGGAGCTTGTGGCACAACTTGACTAGAAGAAGGGATCGGTTCGTAGGACATGTTCTGAGACATCCAGGGATCACCAATTTAGTATTGGAGGGCAGCGTCGAGGGTAAAAATTGTAGAGGGAGACCAAGAGATGAATACACCAAACAGATTCAGAAGGATGTAGGTTGCAGTATGTACTGGGAGATGAAGAAGCTTGCACAGGATAGAGTAGCATGGAGAGCTGCATCAAACCAGTCTCTGGACTGAAGACCACAACAACAACAACAACAACGACAACGTAATTATTCCAGAGGATAGACAATATCAAAGTGTCCACCGATCTTTATGGCCCACTTTGAACTGAATTCTTTCCATGAGTGCTTGTCCGGGATTCCCCGATTTGAAACAAGTGTCGCACAAGTGGTCGATATCACTGGGTTGAGAGAGTTAGTCGCGATATTCTGCAACGCATATAGAACTGATTTTATTGTGTTCAATATGAATTTTTATCAAGACTTTTACAATATGTCTGTTACGTGGCATGCCGACAAGTCTAAACAAACATGCGAGCAAGAATATCTTTTGTTGAAGGAATCCAAGCTGATTTTCACCGACGAGAATTCTCTTAGTCGTCATATAAATCAAGAGATTGAGAAGCTACGGAAACATACCGCATGGCGTTCAAAGGAAGGTACACACAATGTTGACTGTCATCTGCAAAACATGTAAAGGTTCAATGACGCCGCAAGTATATAATATACCAATAAAAGGTCACTCTTTTAGGGATCCGTCAAAATGGTTAATACAATTTTAGTGAAGCTTTTTTTCCGTCTATCTGTATCTGTTCGAATACTATTCAGGTGTAAAATAAAGTATTTTTAATCACGTGTTAAAACACTGTTTAATGTACTTTATAAATAAAACTTAAACCGTTTTAATAAATGTTTAATTACATAAAAATTTCATTTTCACTTATTTTTACTCGGCTACGGGATACATCACGCGAGGGTGAGAGGGTGGGGGGGGGGGAGGGGAGGAGAACGGTGGAGGACGGTGATGGGGGGGGGGGAATCCAAGGTATAAAGAAGACCTCTCACGTATTTAATAGTTGTCCCCTTACCTCTGTTGTACTATACCGGTTAAATGGGGCACTTTGTTCCGCGTCTTCCTGGGTAGAGGCAAAGGTGGAAAAATGGGCCCCTGCTGGTATTATGGGCCCCCTACATATTTGGAAGTACAGGCCACGAATTGTAGCAGAAAGCACATGAACTTCTAGAACTAGTTGCCAAAGTTCACTGTAGAGTGTGCAGACGTAGTAGCTGTCATGGTTTGTGAGTAGTTGTGCTGTGAATTTTTTCGCTGTCATCAAAAGTTTGAAAGGTTAGTGTTTATTTGAATAAAACTCAAATTTCTAACATGTTATTACTAAAACTAAGGTAAGGTACGTATCTGGCTTGTTGTTGGGATGCCGTTTTACATTAATTAACGTCGGTTGCGAACCAAACTAACCGTAGGCAAAATCGTTTTTCCCAAGATGTCGAGGGTGGATATATGGGCCCCTTTTGCTGCTGGTATTATGGGCCCCGTAAAATCAATCAGATTTTATGGGACCATTTACAAATATTGCTACTCTTTATGTTTCAGATGCCTCGAAGACATCTTGTACCACCAAAAAAATCGAAACGGCAATCGTGGGACAAATCAAATATGTCAAATGCTATTGTAGCTATTAAAGAGAAAAAATGGGGTTGAAAAAAGCGGTTAAAGTGTACTCTGTCCCTCGTTCTACACTCTAAAGACTTTCACGAATCGATAAACCGGTCGAAGAAATAGTTAATATTAAACTGGGCCGTCCACCGGTTTTACCACAGGGACTTGAGGACGAACTGGTTAAATATCTTCTCATTATGGAATCCAAATTCTACGGCCTTACCAGAAATGACGTCAGGCGCCTGGTCTACCAGCTTTGTACAAGAAAAAAAATCCCTCATCCATTTGTAAAGGGCGAAGTTTCTGGTCGAACTTGGTTTGACCATTTTATGTCACGGCACAAAAATATTCTGTCTATTTTGAAGCGCCGGCCGCGGTGGTCTAGCGGTTCTAGGCGCTTAGTCCGGAGCCGCGCGACTGCTACGGTCGCAGGTTCGAATCCTGCCTCGGGCATGGATGTGTGTGATGTCCTTAGGTTAGTTAGGTTTAAGCAGTTCTAAGTTCTAGGGGACTGATGACCACAGATGTTGTCCCATAGTGCTCAGAGCCATTTTTTATTTTGAAGCGATCCTCAATTTCGATTTCACGTGCTAATGGGTTTAATAAACAAGCTGTCGACAATTTCTTCAGTTTACTTGAAGCTGCGTTCAGTAACTACAAATATCCTGAGGACACAGTTTTTAATGTAGACGAGTCAAAAAATGGGTCTGAGCACTATGGGACTTAACTGCTGAGGTCATCAGTCCCCCAGAACTACATAAAACCTAACTAACATAAGGACATCACACACATTCATGCCCGAGGCAGGATTGGAACCTGCGACCGTAGCGGTCGCGCGGTTCCAGACTGTATCGCCTAGAACCGCTCGATCACCCCGGCTGGAAGACGACTCAGGTCTTAGTGTCGTTCAAAGAAAAATTTCTCGTGTCATCGGCCTGAGGGGAAAAAGGTAAGTTGGTGCATTATCTGCAGCTGAAAGAGGATCACTTGTCACGTGTAAAAAGATGCTTATGTGTGTGACTATTGTGAATAGACTAGGCATAGGCTGTGAAAATCATCCCACCAGTAGACTAATTAACAATGTTCAGAATGAATCTTTCTTTCATTATACACAAAAATGAAATGAAATTATTTTTTCAAATTTTTGTTTCTTTTTATTTCAAACTACCTTGGAGCCCATATTACTAGAACAAATTCTTGACGCAACGAAATGCAGACTATCAGGTAAAATAAAATTTTGTTTTAAATATTAAAAAGTTGAACCAAAACATGTCGTAACTATTTGCAGGACATACTAGAGAAATGTTTTATGTTAATTTCAGGTGATTATACTAAAAATAAAAGGTGTTATATAAAAAAAACAAAGTGGGGGCCCATTTATCCACCTTTACCTCTACTACTCGAGAAACAGAACCAGTGTAAGCGGTTTCGCCAGTTACGCAGCAGCACAATACAACTACACTCTCCACGGTTCCAACACAGCTATCGGCACTGCGTATTTTCCACTTTGTAACATTAACGGTAGATGCGAATGACCTAAATAAAGGACACGTTACGATACTAGCAGATGAGGAACTTCTCTTTTCTCCGTACTAACATTACCCTACTCTAATATCCCGCCACAGAAATAGAATTAAGGGGAGGCGGTCATATTATTTGTGTAGCTCATGGTTCCGCTGTCGGTTGCCATGACAGCAGTGACCGAGGCAAACACCTTACGTGGATAGGGTGTAGGGTTAAAGCAAAACCTATCCAAAACCTAAGCGGTACTGGTTGTCCATTCTAGGCTCACTGGCCAGAAATATCGTGAATCTTTACCATTTTTAACCCTAAATGGGACAAATACCAACTTCTCTCCTTCAGCAAAGAGTGTAGGTGTAACAAAAAATGGAAATATATATTGGATTGGGCATACAACTGTAATGTGCAAGAAGGCATCAGCATCTCTCCACGTTCTACAAAAATATAAAAAGCTTTTCCCTCTTGACGTGAAAAAGAAACTTGTACACATGCTTATACTTCCGGTTATTGATTACGGCGATATTATCGTGTCAGGCCTTTCTCAGGAAAGCCTGGAACTGTTTAGTAATGTATGTGTTCGTTACATCTGTGATGTTTGACTCTTTCTTCGTATTTCACCATCATATACACAGCTGTCCAGGTGCTTGCAGACGTGTCCATACCCTCCGTCTTCTGTACTGTCTTATCAACTTATAGTGTCCATCATATGTCCCCTCGGTGTTTATGGTCTTGTCTGAACAACATAGCAGCAACAATCGTTCCCATCAGAGAAGAAACCTTTCTGTCACACTCCACCGATCAGCCACTTTCTGGAAGTCCTTCTTAGTAGAAGGAACCCGACTCTGGAATAACCTCCCACAAAATATTAGAGAGCTAAGTAACATCTTCCACTTCAGAAGACACTTAATGACATCTACTAAAGCAACAATAATAATATCAGATTTTCCTCATTTCCCAGTATTCTTAGCTGGCTCAGTCTCCTTAAATTTCTTTTCCCCGGAACTCGCTACATCGGAATTTATCTACTTTGTACACCTATAAATTCACTTTACATCTGCCAAAATCTTTGTTGTTGTTATTGTCATAGTTAATATTATAACTAGTAGTGACAGCAGCAGCGGTAGTACAAGTACTGCCAGTATTAACTTTATTAGTTCATGCTCTGTATTATTTTCTCTCATTGTCACTGTAGACAATCAAATCATTTTAATACTATTTGCCATATTAAAATTGTTATTTCTTAAGTAACTATGATCCGAAAAAGGTATTATGTGTGAAACTGTGGTCTCACGTATGAGAGAGCTTGATGGCCTTAATCAGATCAGGTAAATGAATGAATAAATAAAATGTTTCCCCACCTACATCGTTCGTGGCAAAACCTGCTTTGGTAGTTGTGGATTAAGGAGTGGAACGTTCATTCAGATCATTCCTATTTTTCCTTATGCGTGCAATATTTCAGAACCACGTTTTCTATATCTGCAGTCATACAAACACTCGTCTAGAGTCACGCACACGGTATAGAATGTTGTACGTTCGCAAGACGAAAAATACATCCTGTGGGCCTAAAGGTGAAGTGGAAAGAACAAAAAATAATACACTCACGCTAACTTTCATGGAGTTAATAAAACATACGTACAAAACCACATTGCCCATTACTGAGTACAAATCACGAAAAAGATATTCGTATTAAGAATAGCCGAGCGAGGGAAGGGCTCGCCAAAAGCACTGTGAAGAACTAGTTAAATACCACTCGTATTGGATGCTGATCCGGTGGCTGACCTCAAAGACACACCTCTAAAAGAAGTCAATGCTGATTTATGTTTTCAGCAGCCATTGAGTATGCCGATACTCTGACAGTGCACTCATATGCACGGCAGAAGTAAACTCGAACCAAATGCTGATATGAGAAGGCAACTGCGTTTTTACTCATAGTAATTTAAATTTTTAAATTTGACATGTGGCCAACAAATTTAAATGTAAGAGCAACTGCCATGTGTTGATGCTATGAGCACTGATCAAGGTAACGCTGTTTCTTTATTAAATCAATTTGTTTTACTGCAGTGACAAAGATTGGAGTATTGAACGTTATACGTCGACTGTGCACTATTTTGTTTTCATTATTCATAGTCCTTACTATCCGTATCTTCTTGACGATGAGGAACTCTGACTACAATGAACGTAGTCTGAAATGCATAAAATGAATTTTGCTACGATAAACATCAATCGAGCCACGTCTGTGATTAACACTGCACATAATGGAACAGGCAAGCTTGTATGCCAATAAATAGCAGTACATAACTTAACCTCAAAAAGTGTGAAAATAACAAGACAAGAATTCCAGGTTCTTAATAACATTAGGCAGTCACAGAGAAAAAAGTAATGCCGCTGAAGATGTCGTGGCAATAAATGAAGCCAAGGTATTCACCACGGTCCGACCATTATGGACACTAAGACATCTAGAACGCTGAAGATGAGTTGCTAATTGAGCAATGAAGTAAATACTCTTCAACCAGAATCTGCTGGCTTGTTTTACGTCTATTTTTCATTAATAATATTTTGTCCGGTTTTAACTTCACGACAGGAAAAATTAATATTATCACTGTCCAACAGGACACGAAGAAAGTGTATTAACATTCCTTACAGATCGCAATCACTGGAGCGGAAGCAGAACACTTAGTAAAGAAAACAAAAGAGAAAAGAAAGAGAAACAACTGACAGGTACCACCATTGAAGGATTTTACGGGAAGCACGGATGACCTACATTAGTGTCATCAGATCTAAATTTGAGAACTAAATAAGAGAAAATATTATAAATATGTCTTTTCTTCAGTTGTCTCCTGAAGAAATGCTTAGCAATCGATCAACAATGCATTGATTTGACAAAATTTTATACAATAAACCTAACTCACGATGAAAAATTGCTGCAAATAAAGTAAAGAAGAGATGGAAATTCAGTCTCAGTAGACTTCATAAAGGATGACAATGGTCTCCGTCAAAATAAGGTGCGGAATGATCGCTATAGTGCGATTACTGTACCATGTAAATTACGTCTGGACTTGCCTACAACTTAGGCAACCAGGCGATACGCAATGGCAGTACTTCTTGCCGTCATAGGGGTGTCCCTGGAGGAATGGTCAGTATTCAGGGATATAAGAGGATACTACCACCTCTCCAAATGTGGAGCGCAAAGAGCTTGCAGTAAAAGAGATATGTCTCATAGTATCGAAGATGAAGTAACTGTTACGCCGAGGAGCCCTCAGAACCTAAAAACAGAATAACTACAAATATTTGAAAGGGTTGGAAAACTTTCTGGTCACGGAAAAATGGAAAGTGACAGTAAGAGAGAAAAATGAAGTCAGGTATTCTGAGAAAAAAAATCCCTTGGGGGAAGTGGACGGAAGAGAAGAACGGTTTTTAGAATTCGTCGACAGGTTTCATTCAAATAAAAGGAAGGTCACCGTTGGCCGTAATATTGATGTTTTATTGATAGCAAATCGATTTTCAATCACATAGTGATCATCTTCAGTGCTGTGGTGTACAAATTAAACTCAGACACTGGTATCAAGTTATCGGTTTTGGTTACTGATAACTTGATACCTGTGTCTGAGTTTAATTTGTACACCACAGGACTGAAGATGATCACTATGTGATTGAAAATCGATTTGCTATCAATAAAACATCAATATTACGGCCAACGCTGACCTTCCTTTTAATTTAACATATATGGTCGTTGTGCACACAGCACTCCATGGAGTTGCCAATCAATAAGGTTTCATTCAGTTGTAACACAAACACTCTTCAAAAGTACACTATGAGATCGAAAGTAATCGGACATCCCTGTGTAAAGCGGAATTGACCGCTGGATATCGCGAAACACGAAGGCAGTGTTGTCAGTAAAGGAACAGTAGCAGCAGAACTGGTGAGTCAGCAGAGCTCAGTGACTCCAAACGTGAACTAGGAACTACATTTCACCTAACAGACCCATCAGGACAATTCAACCCTCCTAAAACTACCCAAGTAGACTGAGGTAGGGTACTTGTCAGATGGAAACGTGAAAGAACAACAACAACTAAACCAGACAAGGCAAACGTCACTCAAGTGCAGACGGACACAGCCGGCCGTAGTGGCCGAGCGGTTCTAGGCGCTACAATCCGGAACCGCGCGACCGCTACGGTCGCAGGTTCGAATCCTGCCTCGGGCATGGATGTGTGTGATGTCCTTAGGTTAGTTAGGTTTAAGTAGTTCTAAGTTCTAGGGGACTGATGACCTCAGAAGTTAAGTCCCATAGTGCTCAGAGCCATTTGAACCATTTGCTGACGGACAAGGCCCATCAAACATTGCGTCGAGTGGTTGTAAAAAAATTACATGAAATGAGCGGAAGGAGTTCCAAAATGCCACGAGCAATCCAGCGTTCACAATGATTGTATTGAGGGAGTTAAGAAGAAGAGAATACAATGGTGGAGTAGTTCCTCATAACCACACATTTGAAACGCTACGCGATGCATGAGGTGTGTAAGGAGCGAAGTTTCTGGACAGTGGCTGACTCGAAACAAATGATTTGAAGTGGTGAATCACGCTATACATTATGGCAATCCGGTGAAAGAGTATGGATTTGGTGAAAGCCTGGAGAAAGTTATCTGCTGTCATGTGTAGTCGCAGCAGTCAAGTACGGAGGGGGTGGTGTTTCAATATGACTATGTTTTTCGTGATTACGGGTGGTCCTCTTATTGCGTTTAAGAAAATGCTACATGTGGAAGATATGAACACATTTTGCAGTATTGTGTACCGCTACTACAGTAGAGGAACCATTCGGAGATGATGATTGCATGAGCACGAGAATGCACCCTCTCATTAAGCAGCATCAGTGAGGCAACGGTATGTGAACACTGACATTCCTGAAATGGACTAGCGTGCGAGAGTCCCGCCCTGAATCTAATGGAACAGCTTTGGATGAGTTAGAATGTTGACTTCGCTCCAGACCGCAGCGCCCAACATCACTGCTTGTCTGGTTTCGGCTCTTGAGGAATAAAGCGCTGTCCGTCCACCACATAACTCACACATGACATGAAAAGTACTTCCAGCGGAGTACGAGCCAACATAAGAGTAATGGGTGAATACACGCAATATAAATTTCGTCTGATAGGTATCTGGATCTTTTTGATCAGATAGTGGACATAAGCGCTGACGTATCTCTGTTTAGTTACACAAGCAGTAGTTTGATTTGCCTCACCCGTTCGAGAGTTTCACAGGATATGAACATACTGACTGATGTATAGGAAACCAACCCGCTGCCTATGCGTGTCGTGGACGTTAGCCGCTAGACCAAAAAGAAAGTCAGATTTTAGTTAGAATAAAAATTTAAAAAATATCTTTTCATCAGAAGGCGAAATAAGTTGCCACAATATTTTATGAGGCACTCGACATTGGTTAATAGGTGAAGGGGTACAGATAAAGGCACCATGAAGCCTGGAATATTCCTCACAGATTTTTAAGGCTATTGATTGTAGAAACTATTGAGAACTGGAAAGATTCATTGTTGAAGGATACATAGCCTCAAACAAGTCGAAAGCTTATTGAACAAAAGTAGTTTACTAAGTAAGACTTACTTCGCTACTGACGAAACCAAAGTGTACTTACTGTTCGCTTTTGTGAGCGATGCCGTATTTGCCTGTTGTCTGGCTGGCGGCGGTGTCGCGACCTGTGAACAAGAAAAGAATCTAATATCACTTTCTTTCTTTTTAAGAGTTACTGTGCAAGGTAGCTAGCTTGGTTTTGGTATTCAAGAAAAGTAATGTAAGCTCCATTTTCTTCGGTGTGTCAGACTTCTTACCTATGTACTGGATATTTTACAATCAGAGGTTTTCAGTAGTCGATAGGCTACGCCGCAGAGGTTCTGAGCATAAGAAATGTGATCTTGGTTGCTAGTAGCATTCTCATACCTGTAGTGTCCTAAGAGAAAATGGTGAATGAGTCGGATGTTAGTTATGCCACCGATCGGTCTGGAAATAGCTTTCAGAAACAAAGATAAAGAGGATATTGAATTTTGGAAATATGATTTGGTAAGGATTAATTTGAGAAACGAAGATTTTCAGGTAGTGTTGTTGCTCCAGTGCTTGCCTGTGCGTAATTTAGTCGATGTGTTTGGATAACGAAAAGTTTAGTAGGAGTTAACTTTATTGGTCTGAGTCAGTTAGTTCGTGATTGACGCGTGATTAAACACGTTGTCTGTTCACATGTATGCACTGAGAAGTCATAGATTTACCAATCCTTTACCATTTCAATAATTAATCTCATGGCACAGTAATATTTATTAAAAATTATATTTTATAAAGAACATTATAATTGCCTAGGGATAATTTTGTTTTCGGAATACTGCTTTTTAAAGCTTAGTTTGTTTTCAGTCACTTAGCAAGTTTAAATTCTTGACTGTCTCCTAACTAAAGAATTTCATTTTTTTGATTGTGTGAGTCACCCCGTCACACTTTGCGGAACAAAGTGTCTGAAGTCATAGCATGATCTATTTAGAATAGTTGCATGGCGAAATGCATTGCACTGCGCAAGGTTTCCTATCCTTTTACCTGGTTTGCTGCTGCGCTGTATTTTTTAATGTTCATCACTTCGAGCAGTACTGAGCTTCCGTTGCCACAGGTAAACTACATGAAAAATGTATTTAAGGCCAGTTTAACATCACAGCCAGAACATAGCAAGATCATTGCAATTAGTTTTTCGTTTCAAATTTGTTATCAGGTTTAGTTTAGGTAGTGTTCAGTTCAAGTTACATTTGTTACGCAGAAGTTTTCTTCTTACTGTGCAGTGTTACAATTGCGTGTGCATTATTTAATGTTTGGAATTTTATTTGGTCAGTTTGCACACTTAAATTTGCAGGGAATTTTAATAGAAATGTTTCGGTTCTTTAATCTTTCAAAATTTCGTTGGTAATTTTATGTAGCACTTTTTTCTGTTAGTTCTGTGCATTGAAAGTGCAAATCACGTATTGTGACGTCACCCACCGTAGCACTGTTCACTGTACTACATAATACAGAATTGCGTAGGTTACAGTTTTGGTTTTCTAATTCTTTTGGTAGAAGTTAATTGCAAAGCGAGTATACAGTTATAAAGCTTCAGATAGTTTTCCGACTAATCTTTATCAGATAACATTTCGTCATTTCACGACTGGCATTATTCAGGACGACTACAGAGCACGCGAAGTTAGATAAGAGTTCAGGCCTGATATAGTTCACAACGAATAAACAATTTTTATTCTGAAAAGTTACAACTGTACGCATATTATTTTTCACGCAACACTTCAGTGCTGCGGGAATGGACCACTGATGAGCAATAAACAAAAATATTGCACCACGATATTCTCTTTTTCATGCTGTGCCGGTTCTGCGCACATTTAGAACTTGACAATGGGCTGACAGTCTAAGGGATGTTCGCACCACGTTGTGCCGAGAATACTGTAGGTACTCGAAGGCCGCAATTTGGAACGACGCGTCCAGGCTGAGAGCAGGGTAAGAGGTTAGTGGGTCTCCGGAATGTACTTTAGTCACTATGCAGCCTAGTTTTGAGGATGGCAGTTGAAACTTCCTGTGGCTCTCACCAATGTTCACTCTGGGGAGGATGGGACCGGCCAGTATATGAAAGAAGAGGTTATAATTCGGAGTTTATTGACTGGTCCATTGACTGTATTTGGAGCCGGAGTGAAACAACGTGGAGGCCCGTACTGATTGTGGCTGTTGTTCTAAGGACTGTGAGTCACGTAGCGCACTCGGCAGCTACAAATTTCAGACTACAGTGAATGTACTCGGCTTTCTTTTCGTGAGATCTGTGTCTTGAACTGTGTTACGAATTACTTGCGTTGACGGCAGTGGTTAGAAGTTTGTAATGTTCATATTACCGGCAGTGAAACATATCACGGACTTGGCTTGCGTTGCAACCTGTTATTCGGACTCTTCTGGTTACCGTCCATTCCGGTACGTATCGTGAGCCACAGGACTGATTTACTGCATAGATTTTATTTTTTAGAGCAGGTTCCCATTAGTCACATATTACGTAATTCCCAATTTCCTGAGCGTATTTGCTCTTGCCCATTTTGAGGGCTTCTGGTGAAAGGGTACAGTACCGCCCAACATTGAAAATAGGTACGAAATTCTTGTCAGAACAACACATTTTTTGTGTAAAAGTAACTCAATTTCAATTAATACAGCGAAGCCGGATACCAGTGTGGGAAAGAATGACAATTTATTTATTTAATTGATCACATGTGCACTCCCTCAAAATAAATCCCTACATCCAGTTTGGTGAGATCTGTGAAATGAATGAATGTATGGTCGTCTGCTAACCACAGATAGTGAATCGGAATATATGATCATCTTTGAGTCGATCCTTTGGCTACCTTTGGTGAGACCAAAGAGATGAAAATTTTACCAGAGCTTTGGGCGTCTGAAATGTGGCTGACCAATAAGGTAGCAAGGTGCTTCTCCCACTTCGAGAGAGGTGCGAGAGAACCGGAAGACGGCCATGTTTCAGACTCGGCACTCTGGCGCTGAACCTTCTGCTGTAAAGACCTGTTTTTTTGTTGTGCTCCGTAATGAAAGTGTAAAGGCATGGTATGGATGTGGAATATTTAAGAGTAGTTAGAACTAATCATTTCTCTTTCCCAGGAACTTTTGTGGGGAAAATTACAAAGTGAGGCAGGTAATTTTAAGGGGATTGTAGTAAACCAACGGTCGCAATGAGCCCACGTGTAGTTATAAGTTGAGATACTAGCGTGTGTACAATAAGCTGAAATATTTAAGAATTAATAGCGTTTGTACAATAAGCTGAAATATTTAAGAAATAGCGTGTGTATCATAAGTTGAAGTATTTAAGAAATATCATTCCGCGTGATGCTAAATTTAAACTCTGAGAGAGAATCAAGGTGAGTCGGCCGTTTTTCCAGCAACGCCACTTGGCTTGCATTGCACAGGAAGACGTGCGTTTATCTCCAGAGTTCACAGTAGGAAAGTAGAATTACAAAGTGGGGCAGTGTCGTGTGAAACTGGGATAGATATTGATTGAAGTGGGAAAGCGGAAAGTGATGATGTTGTAACAGTTCTTTGTGTGGTATTTCATATTGTTGTGTTGTATATGTCATGTAATTTGGGTATGTGTGTTTTGCATGGGGGTAGCAAGGTAGTTTCGAAAGATTTGTGGGTATGTCTGTTCCTTCTGTATCGCTCGATCTGGAGGAAAGTTTCGTGAGGATGATTGTGAGAGGCGAAGTGTGAGGTATAATAAAAGATCCACCATCCGATCCAGGGAGTGCACTGTTGCGGTAAATAGATTACGAGACCATAGTATAGAGATTCACTAACGTAAAGCCATGCCCACTGGGCGGAATTTCTCATGTGATTTTGTTGTAGGTTGTAGAATTTGTGTGTTTAGGAATAAATCAGATAGTGAATAGAAAGAGATTGGTGGCCTTTTTCATTAAATTGTATGTTGTCACAATGTCCCGAATTTATATAAAAGCCGTTAAATCAAAGACAAAAAGTAAATGTGGTATTGCCAGTGCGTAGTGTGCAGTCAGAGTTCTATAAATCACTGATAGTCAGATGCGTGTTTCCGTTGCGTATTGTTCATGCAGGAGGATAATTTGTAACTAAATAGTAAGATACGAGAATTCATATTGCTCGATAAATTAAGGAAGAATCCACTCGCTTGGCAATCCACTCATCTTGCAGGCCTGACTGCTTGATGCCACAGTATGAGAAAGGCAAGTGGGTGCCTCTCACTGGTACCATTGTATGACAGTCATGGCTTGTGACTGCTCTGATTATTTGACAATAAATAGGCACCTTAGTCTCTCTGCGGTAGCCCTAAATACAGTGTCTGTGTATTTGAGTTTCTAGGTTCTTATGTAAAATCGGTTGTAGTCGATAGTTCCTACTAGTTTGAATGTATTAGCTGAAGGTGACTTCAGCAGTAAGCGCTACAGGTTCTAACCCAGCTACTGCTTAAATTTTGAATAAAAATTATATCAGCAATGGCATCCGAAGATTTCCGGCATAAGAAGACACCCTCGTTCTGTCAATGGGCTTCTCAGATAGGCAGAGGAGCGGACGGAGGTTCAGGGCACTCACATGCCCTTGGGGTGGGAAACTTCACGTAAAAGGCGGAAGAGACAGCTATGACAAAGGTATGAGGTTACAGAAGGCAAAGAAAACCATTGCATTAAAGATACAGAATGTATATCCACGGGACACGTGGCCTGTACCTGAAAAAAATACCATCATGTTTTTCTCCATTGGCAAAAGATTCCAGATTAGTCCTCCATTCGGATGTCGGGAGGGAACTGCAAAAGGCGAGGTGACCATGAGAAAGATATGGAATTGTCCATAACAGAATAACATTTGTCGAGTCGGAGCTTGGAATGTCGGAAGTTTTGACGTAGTAGGAAAGCTACAAAATGCATATGAATGGGAAATGTAAAGACTCACCCTTAATGCAGTAGGGACAGTTGAAGTGAAATGATAAGAACTGCTAGTTAGATGAATATTGGGAACTATCAACTGCAGCAGAAACTGGTATAACAGGAATAGGACTAATTTTCAATAGGAAATTAGGTTAGAGAGCAAGCTACTGTGACCAGTTCACTGACAGGGATGTTCTCATCAGATCCGACAGCAAACCAACGCCAACCACAATAGTGCAGTTGTACACTCGATCGTCGTAAGCAGAAGATGAAGTCACGGAGAAAGTATTTAAGAATTCTGAACGGCTAATTCAGTATGTCGTGTGAGATTAAAATCTAGTAATCCTAGAGGATTGGAATGCAGCTGTAGGGAAAGGAAAAGAAGAACGGATTCCGGGAGAATACGGTCGTGGCGATAGGAGGGAGAGAGGATAATGATTGATTGAACACTGCAGTAAATTTCACACGGTAATAGCGAATACTCTGTTCAAAAATCTCAACAGTGGAAATATGCTTCGAAAAGAACAGGAGACACGTGAAGAATTCAGCTAGAGTACATTATGATCAGACAGAGATTCAGAAAATGGCTCTGAGCACTATGGGACTTAATATCTGAGGTCATCAGTCCCATAGAACTTAGAACTACTTAAACCTAAGGACATCACACACATCCACCCCCGAGGCAGGATTCGAACCTTCGACCGTAGCGGTTGCGCGGTTCCAGACTGAAGCGCCTAGAAACGCTCGGCCAAACCGGCCGGCCGATTCAGAAATCTGGTTTTGGATTATAAGATGTAACGAGGTGCAGGTATAGACTCAGATCACAATTTAATAAGCAATGATGGGGAGTAGATTGAAGTGTGGACTGAAATTTAAGAGATTCGTCCGAAAAAATCCGTGTGGAAGGAAAAGGAAGCTGAAGTAATGACGAATGATGAGATGCGTTTGAAGTTCGCTAAGATTGTCGATACTGCGGTAAGGAACACCACAGTAGGCCTTCAGATGAAGAGGAGTGGACATCTGTAAAAAGAGCAATCACAGTTGTTGGACAAACAAACATCGGTACATTGAAGATAATTGTGAAGCAACCTGGGTAACAGAAGAAATACTTCAACTGATCAATGAAAGAAGGAAGTACAAACATATTCAGGAACAAATATTAGAATACAACAATGTAAATCCCTTAGGAATGAAATAAATAGGAAGAGCGAAGGCGAAGAGGCTGCAGGAAAGATGTGAAGAAATAGGAAAAGAAATGACTGTCGAGAGGATATACAAAATTCAGAAGAACCTTCATTGAAATGAAAAGCAACGGTGGCAACATTATGAGTAAAATGGTAGTTCTACTTTCAAACGAAAAGGAGAGCAGATGTTTGGAAAGAGTACATTGAAGATATTTACGAGGGGCAGGACTTATTTGAGGACGCGATAGAAGAAGAAATTGCAGTCGATATGCAAGAAGTAGGGGATCCAGTATTAGTCACAATTAAAAGAGCCCTGGAAGACTTGATATCAAATAAGGCAGAAGGGATAGATAACATTCCATCGGAATTTCTAAAATCGTCTGGTGAAGAGCAACTTTGAGAAAAGTATCATCCACACAATTCCGAAGACATCAATAGTAGATAAGCGCGAGAACTATCGCACGATCAGTTTAACAGCCCATGCATACAATTGATAACAAGAATAATATATACACTCCTGGAAATGGAAAAAAGAACACATTGACACCGGTGTGTCAGACCCACCATACTTGCTCCGGACACTGCGAGAGGGCTGTACAAGCAATGATCACACGCACGGCACAGCGGACACACCAGGAACCGCGGTGTTGGCCGTCGAATGGCGCTAGCTGCGCAGCATTTGTGCACCGCCGCCGTCAGTGTCAGCCAGTTTGCCGTGCCATACGGAGCTCCATCGCAGTCTTTAACACTGGTAGCATGCCGCGACAGCGTGGACGTGAACCGTATGTGCAGTTGACGGACTTTGAGCGAGGGCGTATAGTGGGCATGCGGGAGGCCGGGTGGACGTACCGCCGAATTGCTCAACACGTGGGGCGTGAGGTCTCCACAGTACATCGATGTTGTCGCCAGTGGTCGGCGGAAGGTGCACGTGCCCGTCGACCTGGGACCGGACCGCAGCGACGCACGGATGCACGCCAAGACCGTAGGATCCTACGCAGTGCCGTAGGGGACCGCACCGCCACTTCCCAGCAAATTAGGGACACTGTTGCTCCTGGGGTATCGGCGAGGACCATTCGCAACCGTCTTCATGAAGCTGGGCTACGGTCCCGCACACCGTTAGGCCGTCTTCCGCTCACGCCCCAACATCGTGCAGCCCGCCTCCAGTGGTGTCGCGACAGGCGTGAATGGAGGGACGAATGGAGACGTGTCGTCTTCAGCGATGAGAGTCGCTTCTGCCTTGGTGCCAATGATGGTCGTATGCGTGTTTGGCGCCGTGCAGGTGAGCGCCACAATCAGGACTGCATACGACCGAGGCACACAGGGCCAACACCCGGCATCATGGTGTGGGGAGCGATCTCTTACACTGCCCGTACACCACTGGTGATCGTCGAGGGGACACTGAATAGTGCACGGTACATCCAAACCGTCATCGAACCCATCGTTCTACCATTCCTAGACCGGCAAGGGAACTTGCTGTTCCAACAGGACAATGCACGTCCGCATGTATCCCGTGCCACCCAACGTGCTCTAGAAGGTGTAAGTCAACTACACTGGCCAGCAAGATCTCCGGATCTGTCCCCCATTGAGCATGTTTGGGACTGGATGAAGCGTCGTCTCACGCGGTCTGCACGTCCAGCACGAACGCTGGTCCAACTGAGGCGCCAGGTGGAAATGGCATGGCAAGCCGTTCCACAGGACTACATCCAGCATCTCTACGATCGTCTCCATGGGAGAATAGCAGCCTGCATTGCTGCGAAAGGTGGATATACACTGTACTAGTGCCGACATTGTGCATGCTCTGTTGCCTGTGTCTATGTGCCTGTGGTTCTGTCAGTGTGATCATGTGATGTATCTGACCCCAGGAATGTGTCAATAAAGTTTCCCCTTCCTGGGACAATGAATTCACGGTGTTCTTATTTCAATTTCCAGGAGTGTAGAAGAATGAAAAAACGAACCGTGCAAGGCGCTTGAGACCGCATGGCTACCGCGCGCGGCGCGCAAATAAAGAATCGTACATGTCAAATCGGATGAACGTGCCAGGAGTTCCTGATCATTGTCCTAACCACAACGCTTTATCAGTATTATGTTTCAGAACTTATGCAGAATATGATGGCAGACATCTCTGTTGGTTTTTCGCATCCATTTCGCCTTCGTCACACAAATTCTTCATCGGATCAATGATTTCCCCATCCCTGTCATTCTCAATGAACGCCTAGGTACACTCAGGACATCAGACTCCAGCAGTATCATTATTTACCGATTAGACATTTATTCCTCTTACCTTCTCTAACTTATTCCTTCTCATAGTTACTTCACATTCCTTTGCTCAACTTCTCCACTCCATTGACCAAATTCTTCCTTCTTCCCATACAAAACACTGTATCTTCCCAAAACCTGTAGCTCCGTCGTTGTAATCTATCGATATTCCACACATCACACCAGCGCAGAAACAATCTGCCATTCCCCTCCTTATCTACCCTTGGTCCGCAGTTCGTGGTGCAAAACCACGTTCTCGATTTCCGCGCACGGGGTCCCGGTTCAAAAATGGTTCAAATGGCTCTGAGCACTATGGGACTTAACTGCTGAGGTCATCAGTCCCCTAGAACTTAGTGATTTCCCTAAATCACTCCAGGCAAATGCCGGGATGGTTCCTCTGAAAGGGGACGGCCGACTTCCTTCCCTAATCCGATGAGACCAAGACCACGCTGTCTGGTCTCCTTCCCCAAACCAACCAACCAACCCTAGAACTTAGAACTACTTAAACCTAACTAACCTAAGGACATCACACACATCCATGCCCGAGGCAGGATTCGAACCTGCGACCGTAGCGGTCGCGCTGTTCCGGACTGTAGCGCCTAGAACCGCTTGGCCACTCCGGCCGCCCCTGGGTCCCGGGTTCGATTCCCGGCGGGGTCAGGGATTTTTCCCCTGCCCCGAGATGACTGGGTGTTGTTGTGTCGTCTTCATCACCATCATTCATTCCAATTACGGTTGGAGGAAGGCAATGGCAAACCACCTCCGCTAGGGACCTTGCATAGTCAATGGTTCGGGTCTCCCGCATCGTCCCCTACGCTCCTCGGAGTATGGGATCTCATCATCACCATCTATCCTTGGCATGTGCAGCTCCTTCGCGTGCATTGTTGTGATCGTTTTCAAGAAATACAACAATGTCCGTATGTAAAGCTCATCAGTTCACATCAGCATTTTAAGGGAAAGGGGGGGGGGGGGGGCGTTCACGAAATTGACCGAGAACGTCAATTTTCAGTTTGTTACCTTTTAGTACAACTTATGGACAATAAGTTCCCAAAGTTTCAATGATGAAATCGCATCCGAAGTGCCTGAAAAACAATAAAATGTGTGACATTACCTTCCTGCCACATCCAGTTTTTCAAGCAACACTTCATTACTAGCTCGGCGAACAACGATTCCGTGAATTACATACACAAGGAGATGCTTCCAAACTGTATCCTGGATTTTGTTAAGCCTACTTACAGCTTTCTGGCCCATCCCGAACTTCTAAAAAAGTGTGTTTGTGCCAAAACTCAGAATACAAATGAGTCTCTAAATTCACTCGTATGGAAACGATGAACCTTAAACCATATTTTCGTCCACCACAGTTGTTAGAAGTGTAACTTATGATGCACTTTTTGTATTTAATGACGGAAATGTAAAGAGAATGGACGTTTTAGAGAGAATGGGCTCTAAGATAGGAAATTTCATTCAAGACGTCTTGAGAAAAATGGATTTACAGCGCCACAGCGCCTCTCCGCAGCTGAAAAGTCAGTAAGACCTGGTAAATTAACCATAAGAGAAGCCTTGAAGGGAAAGAGGAGCCTGAGTACAAATCTGAGGCCTTCTAAAGAGGTGACATAAAAAAACAGCTATAAATTGCTTTTCCTGAAAATTATGCTTTTTTTTAAGTTTATGTACCTTTTTGTCTAAATTTACGATGGCTAGGATTATATAATTTTGTATACTTATTTCTATAAATCCAATAGACATTGTCTCAACAGTAAATTATGAAATTCTGAGTGTGAGCTGAGATATGGGGCAATATTATGATTACAGAATTATAATTAAACTTTACTAAAATTCTCCCATCTGATGTACTCAGAAAGTCTCTTGGGGGGAGCATAAAGTACGAAAAGAGATTAAACAGAGAACGTTTTGTAGAAATCTCTAGAAAAGATTCTGAGAAAAAGATACATATATTATTATTTGAAAATTTTTAAATTCCATATAAAACTTAATATATATAATCCAAGAAACTTAACATTAAATGTGTTAGTTTCAAGTAAAACATGGTCCAAAATTTCATTGCCATATCTTCAAAATTGTGGATTTGGTGAATCTTTAAATTGTATGTTTTTCATGAACGTCGTCCCTTCTGATTTGGATTTC
The DNA here is from genome assembly GCF_023898315.1 of Schistocerca nitens. Lineage (NCBI taxonomy): Eukaryota > Metazoa > Arthropoda > Insecta > Orthoptera > Acrididae > Schistocerca > Schistocerca nitens. The sequence goes on from NC_064615.1 coordinate 611,985,977, forward strand.
CTCTTTAATCCGTCTAATCCAATCGGAATGAGTTCCGGTGTTACCTTTAAGTGCTTGAGAACCCACCTGGGCTGCCGCGGCAGTGGCGACGAGAACAAAAGCCGGCAGCAGCAGCATGGCTACGCAGTGCGCGGGGCGGGCGGCGCGCCGCCACATATACCCAGCCGGTCACGCGACGCAACACGCTCGCCCACTACTTATCTTAATCCCGGCTTCCACGGCGCGAGAACGCTTTCATTCTTCAGCAGTCTCACTGATCATCTTGAGCCTCCTCCATTTAGATACCAGAGATTACAGTTGGTACTGTGCAAGACTTTATTATGTCTAGAGGATTAACTTTCAATCGACAGCAAAACTACTGAATTTCTCCTCAAATAGCGATGTAGTAAAATTGTCAGCTTTTACAAGGGCAACACAACTGTTGTAATGGACAGAACAACATACATAGAAAAAAACTTTAGACTTCTTCCAAACCAGCAACATAACTGAAATACATAATAAAGATCCAACAGCCAGAATACAAAAGGAGATTAAACACATTTCAAACAACATTAACTTTATACTCACCATCCAAGAAGCAAGAAACATTGTAACAATGAGCCCACAAGCACCTTGCCTTAGGTCACAACCTACGATACACAAAAATGGGACCCCCATCAGGCCCATAGTGAACTGTAGGAACAGCCCAACATTCAAGCTCAGTAAAATACTCTTCAGAATTCTCAAACAAGCATACACACTCAATAATGAGAGAACACTTAAAAACACAACAGAATTCACACAATATGTCGAAAACATACAAGTACCTGATGGAGCCACACTTGCCTCATTTGACATACAAAACCTTTATTCCTCTGTGCCAATAGATCCCACACTACAAATAATCAATGCCAACCTACATAAACACAAAAAAATCCCTGCAACTCACATTAAAGAACTAATGGACATGCTTGAATTCACACTTTCACACAACTATTTTAAATTTAACAATAAAATCTACATGCAAACAGATGGTCTGGCAATGGGCTCAAATCTTTCCGGATTGCTAGCAGAAATATTTATAAGTAACCTAGAAGACAAAATCCTGAATTCCAATCATCACCTCCTCAAAAATATCATCTACTACTACAGATATGTAGATGATACCATAATTTTAATCAAAGACACTAAAGATGACATCAGTGAGTTGAATCAGTTTTTCAACAACATCGGAAGCCTACCACAACACATACCACAATCCACAACTCCTCTTGCCACCCCGCAGCACACAAAATGGCAGTATTCCGGTACATGATTAATAGAGCTATCCAACTACCACTCTCAGAAGATAAATGTGATCAAGAAATTGAAATAATAAAACAAACAGCTGTTGAAAATGGCTATAACAGCTCCATAGTAGACACCCTAAAACACTCAATAATGACAAAGCAATCACAACATAAAAAACAAAAAGAAAATAACATCTTCCATACAATCCCCTTTCTGGGTAACATTTCATACCAGACTGCCAATGTCTTCAAACGGAAAGGCATAAGCATATCCTTTACAACAGACAAGATTGGACAGAAGTTACCCCACAACATCGGCACACGAAACCCACTTCATCACACAGGTGTGTACAAAATTGAATGTTTGGACTGTGACTGCTTCTACATAGGCCAAACAGGCAGATCATATGAGATTAGGTTCAAGGAACACATGGCAGCACTACCAAACAAAAAAACAAAAAATACCACACATCAGTAATAGCTACCCACCTGCATGAAACAAAACACCACGTTAACAACACAAGTATTAGCATCCTACACATCCAACCAAAAGGCAGAAAACTAGACATCCTTGAAATTCTCAGCAATGTTTTCAGCAACTGCCTATACTCTTAAAAATACACACACACACACACACACACACACACACACACACACACGTGCGCACATTCTAATATTTACCATAGATATTGACAGCCACCAAGAGTACAAGAGATTGACCTCATTCACAGATAATTCATCACACCAACAGCTTGTACCCCTTGTCAGCTTAAAACTGTATGTACATCAGCCGGCCGAAGTGGCCGTGCGGTTAAAGGCGCTGCGGTCTGGAACCGCAAGACCGCTACGGTCGCAGGTTCGAATCCTGCCTCGGGCATGGATGTTTGTGATGTCCTTAGGTTAGTTAGGTTTAACTAGTTCTAAGTTCTAGGGGACTAATGACCTCAGCAGTTGAGTCCCATAGTGCTCAGAGCCATTTGAACCATTTGTATGTACATCAACTACTGGCACAAATGTATATCTATCTGCATATTTTATAGCATTAACCAATATATTACCCCAACCTTTAGGCAGCTAATATATGCAACATGTAATCTTAAGACTCCTTGCCATGTAAATGTTTGCTCTCATATAATCACTCTTCCCTCTCTCTCTCTCTCCCTTCCTCTCTCTCTCTCTCTCTCTCTCTCTCTCTCTCTCTCTCTCTCTTTCTTCAAAGAGTGTCATCTATGTATGATTTTACTGCTGTAGCCAATATGATCATTGTAATTCAAGTCTGTAACATTTCACCTAATTGTTATTATCAAGTATGAAGTTTAAGCCATCTTAACATTTCACCTGATTGTATAAACGAGTACGAATGTTTAGCTGTTTTAACTTTTCAAAATTGGATTTATATACCACCTGAAGTACACACATATATATTCGACACCTCAAAACAAACACCTCCAAATGCTCTAAACAATTATTCTGTAATAATGTTGTTACGATGTATATTCTTTGCACTTTGCGATTATGTCTTCTCTTCTGCTATACGAACCTTGCACCCAGCTGATTCCAGACGCCATATTTGTTTACAAATGTGGCAGTATGCATGTGATGTGTTACGACAGCAAAAGGAACCTGTTACCACTGGAGGTACTCTAGTTTACTTATTAAAGTTTACCATTAGATATCAGTTTAATTTTTTGTCAAAAGTAATCCAAAACCATATTCTGAAATAGTGTCTTGTTTCTCCACTAGGCAGTGCCACAAGTTCTTCCAAATCGTAACACAACACACACACATATGTAGTACTAACTAATGTAAATCAACCCAATGATGGAGGTTTAAACCTTCGAAACGCGTCGTGGAAAAAAATGAAAAATAAAATGGTGACTGATAACAGTAAACTTGTTTCATTTAATGTCAATAACAGTCACGGTAAAGCCTAACCTAAAAATGTTCTCATTTAAAGTTGATCCAGAGAGTTTTAAGAATGACGAGATCACGAAAACATTTCCCAGACTATAATAATTGTGACAGGGTGTTTACCTTCGGACTTTTCACGCCGTACACGTCAGAGGCCATGTGTCCGATGGGGCATAAAACGTGGTTCATTTGAAAAGGCCACCTGTTGCCGCTCAGTGGACGTCAAGTAGCGGTACTGACGTGCAAACTCCAGCCTTCTTTGCCATGAATAACAGTCAGCATGAGTCCATGAACAGGCGCCTGCTGCGGAACCCAACACGCACCATTGAGGAGACACTGTTCGTAGCCCCTTGGTAGACCTGGGCGGGCAGTTGCTCAACAGCTGTACGTCTATTCGCCACTACACATCTCCGCAACCGTCGTTCACCTCTGTCATCTAATGCCTCTAGTACACCACTGTTTCCTCGTTGCCGGTTTTGGGTAGTGCCATTTTCTAATGTACGGTAATGGAAATAAGCGTTTGGCGTCATTGGTCGGGAGGCCGCATTGGTGCAGGTCTAATTACATTCGACGCCACATTGGGCGACCTGCGCGCCGGATGGGGATGAAATGATGATGAAGACTACACAACACCCAGTCCCTGAGCGGAGAAAATCCCCGAGCCAGACGGGCATCGAACCTCCAGTACTAAATTGGTGATCCCTTGATGCCTCAGAAGATTTCCTACTAACCGATCCCTTCCTCTAGCCAAGTTGTGCCACAAACTCCTCTTCTCCCCAATTCTATTCAGTACCCCCTAATTAGTTATGTGATCTACCCATTTAATCTTCAGCATTCTTCTGTAGCACCACATTTCGAAAGCTTCTATTCTCTTCTTGTTCAAACTATTTATCGTCCATGTTTCACTTCCAGACATGGCTACACTCCATACAAATACTTTCAGAAACGACTTCCTGACACTTAAATCTATACTCGATGTTAACAAATTTCTCTTCTTCAGAAACACTTTCCTTCCCATTGCCAGTCTACATTTTATATCCTCTCTACTTCGACCATCATCAGTTATTTTGCTCCCCAAATAGCAAAACTCCTTTTTAATTTAAGTGTCTCATTTCCTAATCTAATTCCCTCAGCATCACCCGACTTAATTCGACTACATTCCATTATCCTCGTTTTGCTTTTGTTGATGTTAATCTTATATCCTCCTTTCAAGACACTGTCCATTCCGTTCATCTGCTCTTCCAAGTTCTTTGCTGTCTCTGACAGAATTACAATGTCATCGGTGAACCTCAAAGTTTGTATTTCTTCTCCATGGATTTTAATACCCGCTCCGAATTTTTCTTTTGTTTCCTTTACAGCTTGCTCAATATACAGACTGAATAACATCGGGGTTAGGCTACAACCCTGTCTCACTCCCTTCCCAACCACTGCTTCCGTTTCATGTCCCTCGACTCTTATAACTGCCATCTGGTTTCTAAAGCGCCATAGTCATAGAATAAAATGAAAAAAAAATGCCAACTTCTATTAAGAGAGGACAATTTTTACAACTATGTAATATGAATTGGGTATACCCTGCAGACCTCACTATAAGAAACAGGCATATGCCGTACATCCGTTAAGCATATTGAGGGCCACAAAATAATGGCAAAAAACACTGACCCAATTGAGAAATGTACATATATGGCGTACAGTAATCAGGGACCAGAAATAGAAGGAAATGAGGCTGGACGCTGCTTCAAAAAAAGGAAAGTTACTCACCAGTTGTCTGTGAGACATTCCCACACCTATCACAACTGTAGACCAGGTGCCGGCCGCGGTGGCCGAGCGGTTCTAGGCGCTTCAGTCCGCAACCGCGCGACTGCAGACGGTCCCAGGTTCGAATCCTGCTTCGGGCATGGATGTGTGTGATGTCCTTAGGTTAGTTAGGTTTTAGTAGTTCTTAGTTCTAGGGGGCTGATGACCTCAGATGTTAAGACCCATAGTGCTCAGAGCCATCTGAGCCATTTGTAGACCAGGTTCTGGATTCCACTTAGTTTAAACGCACGTCAAGGTCGACGCATTCTGCGAGTAGTGGTGGCCGACCGATCATTCGAGGACATAATCCGGGCACCCCTTAAAGCTGCTGTGTCATCAGAGGCCGTTGGGAACCGTCTGCTTGCAGCAGGAGGATTGAGATCAGCTGTGCCTTCGATCAGGCTACCACTGACACCACGACACCGTCAAACATGGCCGGTCTGGTGTCGAGAAAGAGTTGACTGGAGAGCGAAATGGCGCTCTGTTGTTTTCAGCGATGAGAGTAGCTTCTGTCTGTATGCGAGTGATGGACGTACACGTGTGTGACATAGACCTGGTGAGATGCGTATTCGAGAGTGCATTCGCGCACGACACATGCATCATCGTGAGGTGGGATCATCAGTTACAACTCGCGGTCACTTCTGGTGTTCCTGCAGGGTAAAGAACCAGTCCCCGCTACATGCACCGGCAGTTATTTCCGTGCTTCTGTCTTTTCTTAGACAGGAAGATGAGGTGCTCTTCAGCAAGATAATGCGCTTCCACATACGGCTGCGGCGACGCAACGTGCTCGTCGTGGTGTACAATTGAGCACTTTAGGAACATGATGAAGTGGGAATTTCTCGTTCTCCAGGATCTGCAAAAACCACTGCTGTATTACAAAAGAAAGAAGATAAAAGACGCTAAATTATCAAGAATCTCTCGCAGAATGTCATTCGGCACCTTCATGATCTTTCGCATGCGTGAATACGTGCATATGTTCCCGCCAGATGGCGGTATACTGTGTATTGATGTGATTGTTTCATTTGGTCCGAATTTATCGTACACTCCTACAATGGTGAACTACCCGTTACCTCACTTGTCAATGAAATCAACCTGTGCTTGAGGGTATCTGATTTTTTCCGACAGTATATATACTCGGACACGAAGGATGGTGTTACACAGAGCATGTTCACCTATATTTCCGAAGAGTGCTGAGCGTGCAGTGTAGGATCCTGATAGTGATATTCAATCATATCAATTTCTTTAGATAGAAAAATTTAATATAACAGCAGAAATATATCATAGTCTTGATTTTCAATGTAAGAGGATCGCTCACCGTGAATATACAATCTTGTTAAATTGACTTTAGATAAAATAGTTGACTACAATAAATGAAGGAAAGACATTGTTTCTGATAAGTAGCTGACTGAGTGCGTAGCTGCCATTGGCATCCTAACGCAATAATAATAATAATAATGAAAACTATCGCATAAAGAACAGAACAAATGGAAAATGAAACAGAACAGAGCAACATAACAAAAATATGCGCTACAAGCACCAAAACACAACAGATTTATTTTCCATTCACAGGAGATTTCACTATGGACTCCTTGAGAATATAGACTATGTAACGGCCATTTATAGACTGTTAAGAAAAAGAATCTAGTCAGTACGAGAAACAGTATAAATGGTTTCAACCGATGTCTGTCAATTCCTTTACCCAGAACACTTTCTTAAATTCGTGCTACTGTGTAACATAAATCATAATTGTTGTTGTAGGTGAACAACGTAATAAGCAACAAACACTTTTCAGTTTGTCTGTCTTGATTTTGTAACTACATATTGTCTATACTGTAATTTAAAAGATTATGTCCCTCTAGAATTAAAAAGCTGTGTTATTACTGGCATTTTCTGGTCCTTAAGTGTTGAAAAAATCTTTACTTGAGATTCATGTTTTAAAATAACATTTATGTGTACATAAAATTCGTCAGAGATTTCTTTGGTACAGCATCAAACCGAGCTCTAACCCAATTAATATGTTCCAACTTTAAACATTGCAGTAATGAAGTAACGTTCTGTTGGCTTCTGATTTAATTGCGATTTGAATAACATTGTTTATTATTGTAAATTGGTTTCAGAATTGTTGCCCATTTCATAAGATTTTGATTGACGACTGGGCGCGATCTCTAATTGGCAAAGATGATAGACAGCGACTATTACGATTTTGGTACTGACGCGGACATATTTTCAGGATAGAGGTAGTTTATTGACTGTTACAGTAAAGGAATTTGGTACTCTTATTTGAAAGAGATAATTCATGCCATTAGAGGTTTTGCTTTTACTTCGTTAAATTTGGTTCCCTGCAGAGGAAGAACTTAGAGTTATGGTTGACGCTAAACGTCAATGTATTCGTATTATGACAAAAGAGGAAACACGTAATTTAAACAAGTTTAATGGACGCTAACGTTGTTATAGAGACAGACCGCTATCACGCACTTAGGTTTTACAGCAGCTTCATTGTCCCTCTAGATTGTAACACCGTGTCATAACACTATGGTTTCGGCTAGATGCAATAATTGTAATTTCTGTATTAAAACGAGTTAGTGTAACGCGTTGCACATGAAACTCACAGGATTATAGATCTGAAGATGATTGTACCTAGCCAAAAGGCATAATGATGTGGTACTGCGATCCACATGACTAACAGAGTAATTGAAAAATAATATTTTTATTATTTCAAGAAGTGGTAAAGTTAGCGGTGGAGATACAGATTAGACGTGCATCGTCGTCTGTGCAGGTGGAAATGATAAGACAGCAGTATATCGATTCTTTGGAGACACTGTTGCAAAATAATCTAGTTTGACACAGATATTTATTGCTGGATTATCCATTCATGACACAAAGACCCAGAGTCCAAGTAACACCTGCCATTGATGTTAAGCCGCGGTTACCTACCTCAGCTGCAGTAGCTGCTAACCGGACAGAGATAAAGGCCACGAGCGAGTACACGTGACTGGAGCTATATGTGGAGCGGCTTCAGCAGGGCGGCGCCGCAGTAGCGGCAAACCATCGACCATGGCGAGGCTGGTGGCTCTGCTCCTGGCGCTTGCTGCGTCTGCGGTGAGTCCTGTCCTCTGCCACACGTGCCTCGGTTACGGTTATGCGTCCAGCACGGTAGCAGTTTTGAAACGTTTCCAGTATGGGTGCAGTTAAGTTGTCACATTAAAGCCGTTATAACCACGCTCAACTGGCAACCAATTCAAACTTCATATTGACCAATGTTACACTTATGTATACAGTGTGTCTCAAACCTTTTGGGTCATATTCAGACAGGTGATAGTGGGTTCGCAACCGATTATATTGAGATAGGAATCCAGTGGTTGGAAACGCGTATTTATTGCGCTATGGACATACACAGCGTATACCGCATTACAACGTAGCTCACAGTAACTGTTCAAAGTGACAACCGCCACTCTCAGTGCATGCATGGCAATGGCGCATGAAATTCTGCCGCACTCTCTCAAATATCCCTTGTGTTTGCTGTACCAGGAGGCAGGCAGCATGGACCCTACCAAGCAGGTCTTCATCCGCTTCTACAGGGGTTTCATACCCTAACGTCTTGACTTAGCTCCCGAGGAAAATAATCCAATGGTGTGAGATCAAGCGACCGCGCTGGCCGTGGGACAGAACCTCCCCTTCCAATCCAACGATGAGGGTACATGTTGTTCAGGTGTTCGCTGATATCAACATCGAAGTGAGTTGGTGTACTGTTCTGTTGAAATTGCATCCTTTCCTGGAGAAGAACTGTGGCAGCACATCTAACGCTAACACTAGGTAACGTGGACCAGTGAAACGGAGAGGCAGCAAATAAGGTACAATCAGATGATCTCGGACAATGCTCACCCCTACGTTGTCAGAGAACGTTGCTGGTGGCCACCGATGTGGGTGGCGTGAAGGTTGTCCTTACTCCAGACATGGCTGTTGCAGCTGTTGAAAATACCATCACGGGTGAATGAGACCACATCCGAGAGCAATACAAACTGTACTAAGTTCGGCACTAGAGCAGTGTAGTGGATAATCCATTGCCAGAAGTGAACGCGGGGCTCAAAATCCGTTGGGCCCAATGCTTGCAAACGTTCTTTATCGTAAGGGCGTAATACATTTTCCACCAGTATTCTCCATACTGTATTCTTCGAAGTGTGCTTTTCAAGGGCATGTTGAAGGGTGCTTATTACTGTGTGACTGGACACACGATACAACCCCATCTCCTGAAAGCCTGGTATTCGGACATGCCTTTGGCGGGAACCTTGTCCCTCTCTTTGTGGCGTGAACGACCCCATCTCTCGCAAGCTGGTATCCACCGAGGTAAACTTCTGCCATTTACGAAGACGCCTGTTGGGAAAGCGTTCTCAGTACATTCGAGCTCCTATATCCTGCCACGCAGTAAAATTAAATGCATATCTGCCAAATCTTGTGACGAGAAACGTTCCATATTTGACTATGCGTCATGCCCTGTGCACTGTAACACACGTACACACCTCACTATGGACACATCGCAGGTTGTTTCATGTAATGAACAGCTGACACCAAGGATACTGGCATGCGTGTGGCACAGATTACTACGCCGGTGCGATGATGATGATGATGTTTGGTTTGTGCAACGCTCAACTGCGCGCTTATGAGCGCCCGTACGAATTCCCAATCTTTACTCAATTCAATATCGCCACTTTCATGAATGGTAATGATGATGATGATGAAATAATGACAACACAAACACCCAGTCCCAGGGTGGAGAAAATCCCCAACCCGGCCGGGAATCAAACCTGCGACCCCGTGATCCAGAGGCAGCAATGCTAGCCACTGGACTACGAGCTGTGGACAGCCGGTGCGATGCATAAGGTCGTCACATGACTCACGTGCTATGGGGTAAGCAATATGCATACGGCAGACACGAGGGATCTTTGCGAGAGTGCGGCAGAACTGCATTCGCCGTTACAATACAACCGTTGAGACAAGTGGTCGTCGGTTTGAACAGTTACCATGACCTACGCTGTAGTTATGCGATGTAGACTCTGTATGCAGATAGCAATAGGTGTGCGTCTCTGTCCACTGGTTCCCTATCTCAATATAATCAGTTGTGGACCCACTATCACCTGTTCCTGTTTCACGCAAAGGATTGAAACACACTGTAAATGAACTATAAATACTTAGCTTTGGTTGCGATTAACTCTGGAAGCATGCTTGTGCGCATAAAATTCGAAGGGTGGGTCGATACCTGAGCGACACAGAATTTCATCTGGTAGTTAACATGGCTTTCACTGTAGATAATTTTTTCACTTTGATTAAAATTTAACATTAAATTGTCGACCCTTTAAAACCATCTAGGTCGTAGGAAGGCAAGAGGAAACCGCCTACTACATAACCAAACCTTGTACATGGCAGTCGAGTTCAAATCGTACGTTCGAGTAATAAGTACTTTCCTATTAAATTAGAGATAAATAGGTGTAATGTGACTGAATATTTAATCTATAAAGGACGGTCTCTTGAGGGCTGCGACTGGTGATAAATACAACTAAAACAGTTCTCTGCGTCAGTCACTTATTTGTTTTGCCACCATGGGTTTCGATGGTTGACACCATCATTTTCAGGTGGAAAATTGTTTAGTTACATGTAAAATAATTCTCCACTTGAAGGTGAACCATCGAAACGTCTAGTTTCAGAATAAATGACTGACGCAAAAAACTTTTCTATGTAGGAGTAATGTAATATTTTCAGAGTTAACTGTCCATCAAATTAATTACCGGAATAACCAAGAGCACTAAACTATGGTTTCCGAATAGTGTTCTCCTATTGTGTTAACCAAAATTAAATTTTGTAAGAAACTGCATATATTATTGCACACAAGAATAAATTTTGACTGTTTTTTCCATTAGGTGGCGATGCAGATGCCCGAAGGAAGAGTGGCAGCCAACAGCAGCTATGTGCGAGAGGGTAAGCGTGGCAGCTAGATTACCGATACAGACAGCAATTTTGACACTACCTTTGTTTCTACCTAGTACCAGATTCTTTTTGGACCATCAGTCTTTTGATTAGTTTGATGCGGGTCCTACGAATTCCTCTCCTGTGTCAACTTCTTCATTTCAGAGTAGCTCTTGCAACCTACGTCCTCAATTATTTGCTGGATGTATTCCAATCTCTGTCTTCCTCTACAGTTCTTGCCCTCTACAGTTTCTCTAGTACATCTACATCTACATCTATACTCCGCGAGCCACCTTACGGTGTGTGGCGGAGGGTACTTATTGTACCACTATCTGATACCCCCTTCCCTGTTCCATTCACGAATTGTGCGTGGGAAGTCATTCCCTCATTTCTTAACAGATGTCCTATCATCATGTCCCTTCTTATCAATGATTTACACATATTCTATTCCTCTCCAGTTCCGCTCAGAACCCCCTCATTTCTTACCTTATCGGTCCACCAAATTTTCAACTTTCGTCTGTAGCACCACATCTCAAAAGCTTCTATTCTCTTCTGTTCTGGTCTTCCCACAGTTCATGTTTCACTACCGTACAATGCTGTACCCCAGACGTACATTCTCACAAAATTTCTTCCTTAAACTAAGGCCCATGTTTGATACTAGTAAATTTCTCTTGGCCAGGAATGCCCTTCTTGCCATTGCTAGTCTGCTTTTAACGTCCACCTTGCTCCGTCCGTCATTGGTTGTTTTACTGCCTAGGTAACAGAATTCCTTAACTTCATCAACTTCTTGACCATCAATCCTGGTGTTAAGTTCCTCGCTTTTCTTATTTCTGCTCCTTCTCATTACTTTCGTCTTTCTTCTATTTACTCACAGTTCATATCCCGTCCTCATTAGATTGTTCAGCAGATAATGTAATTCTTCACTTTCACTCAGGATAGCAATGTCATCAGCGAATCGTATCTACATCTACTACATCTACATTTATACTTCGCAAGCCACCCAACGGTGTGTGGCGGAGGGCACTTTACGTGCCACTGTCATTACCTCCCTTTCCTGTTCCTGTCGTGTATGATTCGCGGGAAGAACGACTGCCGGAAAGCCTCCGTGCGCGCTCGAATCTCTCTAATTTTACATTCGTGATCTCCTCGAGAGGTATAAGTAGGGGAAAGCAATATATTCGATACCTCATCCAGAAACGCACCCTCTCGAAACCTGGCGAACAAGCTGCACCGAGATGCAGAGCGTCTCTCTTGCAGAGTCTGCCACTTGAGTTTGCTAAACATCTCCGTAACGCTATCACGCTTAGCAAATAACCCTGTGACGAAACGCGCCGCTCTTCTATGGACTTTCTCTATCTCCTCTGTCAACCCCACCTGGTACGGATGCCGCAATGATGAGCAATACTCAGGTATAGGTCGTACAAGTGTTTTGTAAGCCACCTCCTTTGTTGATGGATTTCATTTTCTTAGCACTCTCCCAATGAATCTCAACCTGGCACCCGCCTTACCAATAATTAATTGTATATGATCATTCCACTTCAAATCGTTCCATACGCACACTCCTAGATATTTTACGGAAGTAACTGCTACCGGTGTTTGTTCCGCTATCATATAATCATACAATAAAGGATCCTTCTTTCTATGTATTCGCAATACATTACATTTGTCTATGTTAAGGGTCAGTTGCCACTCCCTGCACCAAGTGCCTATCCTCTGCAGATCTTCCTGCATTTCACTGCAATTTTCTAATGCTGCAACTTCTCTGTATACTACAACATCATCCACGAAAAGCCGCATGGAACCTCCGACACTATCTACTAGGTCATTTATATGTATTGTGAAAATCAATGGTCCCATAACACTCCCCTGTGGCACGCCAGAGGTTACTTTATCGTCTGTAGACGTCTCTCCATTGAGAACAACATGCTGTGTTCTGTTTGCTAAAAACTCTTCAATCCAGCCACACAGCTGGTCTGATATTCCGTAGGCTCTTACTTTGTTTATCAGGCGACAGTACGGAACTGTATCGAACGCCTTCCGGAAGTCAAGGAAAATGGCATCTACCTGGGAGCCTGTATCTAATATTTTCTGGGTCTCATGAACAAATAAAGCGAGTTGAGTCTCTCACGATCGCTGTTTCCGGAATCCATGTTGATTCCTACAGATATCCTTCCTACTGATATACTTTCTCCTTGAATTTTAATTCCACTCCTGGACATTTCTTTAATTTCTGTCATTGCTTCTTCGGTGCATAGATTGAACAGTAGGTGGAAAGACTACATCCCTGTCTTACACCCTTTTTAAACAGAGTACTTCCTTCTTGGTCGTCCACTGTTATTTTTCTCTTGTACGTAGTGTATATTACCCCTATTTTTCTCAGAATTTCGAACAGCTTGCACCATTTTACATTGTAAAAGGCTTTTTCCAGGTCGACAAATCCTATGAACGTGTCGATTTTTCTTACTTCCATTATCAACCTCATCGTCAGAATTGCCTCTCTCGTGCCTTTACATTCCCTAAAGCCAAACTGGTCGTCATCTAGCACATCCCCAATTTTCTTTTCCATTCTTCTGTATATTATTCTTGTCAGCAACTTGGATGCATGAGATGTTAAGCTGATTATGCGATAATTATCGCACTTGTAAGCCTTTGCAGTCTTCGGAATTGTGTGGATGATATTTTTACGAAAGTCAGATGGTATGTCGTCAGACTCATACTGAACAGTCATTTTGTTACCACTTCCTCCAGTGATTTTAGAAATTCTTAGGGAATTTTATCTACCCTTTCTGCCTTATTTGATCTTAAGTCCTCCACAGCTCTTTTAAATTCTAGTGCTGGACCCCCGTATATTTACTATTCGAACGGTATCTGAAGGGAGTGATCGCTCGACACGAAAATTAGTCTTCTTTACTTATTTTCATTCCCTTATGTCGTATGGTGTTATATTTTGGGGTAATTCTTCCCATTCTAAAAGGATTCGGGTAATAAGTGGTGTAAGTTCACGAACCTCTTGTCGACCCCTGTTCACGAGTCTGAGTATTTGACATTGGCCTCTAAATATATATATTTCGTACTGTCATTTCTTGTTAGCAATATTAGCTTATTTCCAAGAGTAAGCAGCTTTCACTCAGTTAATACTCGGCAGAAATCAAACCTGTATTTGGATCGGACTTCTTTAACCCTGGTGCAGAAAGGTGTGCAGTATACAGCTGCATCCATTTTCAATAAGCTGCCACTCGAATTCAAAAATCTTAGAAGTAATCCACGCGCTTTCAAATCGAAACTGAAGAGTTTCCTCATGGGTCAATCCTATTCTGTCGAGGAGTCCCTTGAGAGATTAAGCTGATTCTTGTTGTATTGCTGATTGTGTTTACTTAAACTTATGGACGGACTTTTTTCGGGTTCATAAACAATTATTTTTATCTATTATTACTTTTATGCTGTAATTTCATGTACTGACGCTTTCCATGACCTTGGAGATTTGCTCCTCAATTTTGTCCTACGGAACTTGACGTGTAAATAAAACAAAAACAATAAATCTCTTCTAAATCGATTCCTGTTTCCTCTGTCACTGCATACAAATCTTCCCCCTCATAGAGGCTTTAAATGTATTATTTCCATCTATCTGCTCTCTCCTCTGCATTGAGCAGTGGAATTCCCGTTGCACTCTTAATGTTACCTCCGTTGCTTTTAATGTCACCGAAGGTTGTTTGGACTTTCCTGTATGCTAAGTCCGTCCTTCCAACAATCATTTCTTTTTTGATTTCTTCATATTCTTCATGCAGCCATTTCGTGTTAGCTTCTCTGCACTTCCTATTTATTTCATTATTCAGCCACTTGTATTTCTGTATTCCTGAGATTCCCGGAATATTTTTGTACATCCATCTTTCATAAATAACCTGAAGTATTTCTTCTCTTACCCATTGTTTATTCGCAGTATCCTTCTTTGAATCTGTTTTCCTTCCCAACTTCTGTGATGGCCCTTTTTAGAGATGTCCATTCCTCTTCAGCTGTACTGCCTACTGAGCTATTGCTTATTGCTGTATCTATAGCCTTATAGAACTTCAAGAGCATCTCGTTATTACTTGGTATTTCTGTATCCCACTTCTTTGCGTACTGATTCTTCCTGACTAATAGCTTAAATTTCAGCCTACTCTTCATAACTACTATATTGTGATCTGAGTCTATATCTGCTCCTGGGTATGCCTTACAATCCAGTATCTGATTTCGATATCTCTGTCTGACCATGATGAAATCTAACTGAAATCTTCCTCTATCACCCGGCCTTTTGCAAATATCCCTCCTCCTCTTGTGATTCTTGAACAGAGTATTCGCTATTAATAGCTGAAACTTGTTACAGAACTCAATTAGCCTTTCTCCTCTGTCAATCGTTGTCTGAAGCCCGTATTCTCCTGTAACATTTTCTTCTACTCTTTCCCCGACAACCGCATTCCAGCCTCCCATGACTATTAGATTTTCGTCTCCATTTATGTACTGTATTACCCTTTCAATATCCTTATATACTTTCTCTATCTGTTCATCTTCAGCTTGCGACGTCGGCATATATATTGAACTATCGTTGTCGGTGTGCCATTGATTCTCATAAGAACAACCCTATCACTGAACTGTTCACAGTAACACACCCTCTGCCCTACCTTCCTATTCATAACGAATCCTACACCTGTTATACCATTTTCTGCTGCTGTTGATATTACCCGATACTCATCTGACCAGAAATCCTTGTCTTCCTTCCACTTCACTTCACTGACCCCTACTATAACTAGATTGAGCCTTTGCATTTCCCTTTTCAGATTTTCTAGTTTCCCTACCACGTTCAAGCTTCTAACATTCCACGCCCCGACTCGTAGAACGTTATCCTTTCGTTGATTATTCAATCTTTTTGTCATAGTCACCTCCCCCTTGGCGGTCCCCTCCCGGAGATCCGAAGGGGGGACTATTCCGGAATCTTTTGCCAATGGAGAGATCATCATGACACTTCTTCAATTACAGGCCACATGTCCTGTGGATACACGTTACGTGTCTTTAATGCAGTGGTTCCCATTGCCTTCTGCATCCTCACGCCATTGCTCACTGCTGATTCTTCCATCTTTTGGAGGAGTTTCCCACCCCTAGGACAAGAGAGTGCCCTGAACTTCAGTCCGCTCCTCCGCCCTCTCTGACAAGGCCGTTGGCAGAACGAGGGTGGCTTCTTATACCGGAAGTCTTCTGTCGCCAATGCTGATTATTAATCAAAATTTAAGTAATGGCAGGATTCTAACCCAGGACCGAGAACGTTTTGATACCCATGAAAGTCGCTACCCCTAGATTACTGGTGCTTTCCAAGTAAGTAAAGGAATAGTCCAACTAACTTGCAACCTAAAGAGACTATAATTCCATCTTCCGCGCTCAACGCTTAATTTCGTGCAAGAATATGACTTATTTCTCGACGCCTGAGAAACCAATACGAGGTGTTTTCAAAACGTGACAGGTGTCATCGCACTCTGAAACGATTGCGCAACAAAAGTAGCGCGTTGTCAGAAGAGAATAAATTTCAAAATTTAAACATGGCTGCAGCAGCAACTTTTGAAAATCTTCACGGTAAATGATAACAGCCAAGAACAATATGGCTTGAGGTTTGCAGATGACTTGGCCCTTCTAACAACAGATATAGTAGACATGGCTAAAGTAAAGATTTAAGGAATGAAAATCAGTACAAACAAAACGAAATAATGGTGCAAGGAGGAAATAAAAGGGTAAAGGTAATATTAAATGGAGAAGTATTAGGATATGTGCACAACTTTAAACATCTCGGAAGCAGGATAGAAACCCACTGAAAGAGTAGCACAGAAATTAAAACACAATGTCGAAGGCGAAAGAGGAATTCTATAAGAAAAGGAAAAATTTTCTGCTGCATGATGGACAAAGATTTTAGAAACAGACTAACAAAATTCTTTGTATGGAATGTCCTCCTGTATGGTGCTGAAACGTGGGCACTGAGATAGAAAGATAGAGCAAGGCTGGAGGCTTTTGAGGTGTGGACATAGCTGAGGTTGGAAAGGATAAGATGGATGAAAAGGTACTGAGAAGAATGGGAGAGCAAAGGCAGTTACTGGATGCAATGAAAAGACGGAAACGAAAATGTATTGAGCATATACTAAGAAGGAAGGACTACTTTCGGAGCAAAAACAGTATTTTCATTAAGGCAGAAGGCAGTTTACAGGTAAACAGAGATTTCATTTCAATTAATTTTTGTTTTTGTTAAGCCGTTACGCGGCGTACAATAACGTGAGTCACCAGTGGGAAGCAAGAAGGTGCTTAAAACATCAATGTAGGCCTGTGCTGTGACAGTTCCCCGTAAAAAATCAAAGGGTGCAAGTCTCCTCCATGAAAAACACGACCACGCCATAACACAACCGCCTCCGAATTTTACTTTTGTCACTACACACGTTGGCAGATGACGGTCACCGGGCATTCGCCATACCCACACCGTGCCATGGGATCGACATTGTGTACCGTGATTCGTCACTCCACACCACATTTTTCCACGTTCCTTACACCAAGCGAGGCGTCGTTTGGCATTTACCTGCGTGATGTGTGGCTTATGAGCAGCCGCTCGACCATGAAATCGAAGTTTTCTCGCCTCCCGCCTAACTGTCATAGTACTTGCAGTGGATCCTGATGCAGTCTGGAATTCCTCAGTGATGATCTGGATAGATGACTGCCTATTATGCATTACGGCCCTCTTCAACTGTTGGCGGTCAGACAGCAGACGAGGTAGGCCTGTATGCATTTGTGCTGTACGTGTCCCTTCACGTCTCCACTTCACTATCACATCGGAAACAGTGGACCTAGGGATGTTTAGGAGTGTGGAAATCTCGCCCACAGACGTATGACACAAGTGATACCCAATCACCTAACCACGTTTGAAGTCCGTGAGTTCCGCAGAGCGCTCCATTCTGCTCTCTCACGACCTCTAATGACTACTGAGGTCGCTGATATGGAGTACCTGGCAGTAGGTGGCAGCACAATGCACGTAATATGAAAAACGTATGTTCTTGGGGGCCTCTGGATACTTTTGATCACATAGTGTGCCTCGAAGAAAACGATTTATACATGATCAGCATGGATTCAGAAAATACCATTTTTGTGAAACGCAACGGTTCATTGGCAAGAAGTAATGAGTGCTATGAACAGAGGATCTCAAGGTGATTCCACATTTCTAGATGGTCAGAAGACCTGACGCAGTTTCTCATCAAACTGTGTGCCTGTGGGGTATCAGCACAACTGTGCGTCTGGATTCGCGATATCCTATGAGAAAGGTCACAGTTATTAGTAACTGAGGGGAAGACATCTAGTGAAACTGTAGATGAATGGCAACTGACACCGAATAATAAAAAGTGCGACGTCCTCCATCTGAATATAAAAAATTCTTTTCAGTTTCAGATGTACGATAAATTACGTAAATTCAACGGCTGTCCATTTAGTTAAATGTCTTACGAATAACTTAAGTTGGAAGCATCTCATAGAAAATGTTGCAGGGAATGCGAACAAATGACTACGATGTACTGGCAGAAAACTTAGAAGATCTGTTGATGAGACTGCCCATACCACGATGCTCCGTTCTCTTCTAGAGTTTCGTTACGCGGTCCTCACGAGACAGGACTGACGTAGGACATCGGGAATTTCAAAAAGGGCAGCTCGTTTTGTATTGTTACGAAGCTGTGGAGAGCATGTCACGAATACGATAAGCGAGTTGGGATGCCAATCATTAAAACAAAGCCGTTTCTCGTTGCAGCGAGATATTTTCACAAAATTTCGATCACAGACTTTCTCCTCTGAATGCCAAAATATTTTTTTGACTTCCACCTACATAGGGAGAAAATACCAAAGTGAAAAAAGAAGAGAAATCAGAAGTTGGACGGAAACTTTTAGGTGTTCATTTGTCCCTCGTGATATTCTAGAGTGAATTGGTCGAGAAATTGTCTGGATGTAGTTCTATGCACCCTCTACCAAACAATGATAGGTGAATTGTGAAGTGTCGCTGTACATGTAGACCTGAGCTACTGCTGCGTGAGTCAACTTAACGATGCCGGCACTACAGCAATCGCCAATCTCACTTTCTTCACATGAAATGTATTCGCAGTTGCAAATTGGAACAACCATCAGCTGTATAAGGGAATGATGGCAATGAAAATCTGTGCCAGACCAGGACTCGAACCCGGATAACACCAGCGGTAGCCTTTGCCGATTTGGCTACCCGTGCACGATTCACGGCGAGACCAAACCGTCCACATGTCGTCGTATCACTACCTGTATTCGTACACACGCTATGTAATTCTCGTACAGGGGAGGAAATTTTAATTGAAGAAGTGAATTTCCTCATGTTGAGAAATGGTAAGGAGTGACCTGTTTAACTTCGAAGAAAGCTTTGTAAAACGAAGATCGCAAAAAAATTTCTTTATTTTCAATGACCGGTTTCGACAGACTTTGCTGTCATTTCCAGGTATGTAACATAGTGCACATCGATGGGAAGTGTCTCATGTCATGAGTTACGACGTAATATTTGACAAAGATCTTTGTTGTATTACAAGAAACAGAAAAAGGAACTGGACATGTACATACCTTCAAAATCTTTGTCATCAAACGTGTTCATTGTAAGTTGGAACTTCACGCGAAGTCTCATGTTAGTGGATAAAACGTAGTAACTTATAGAAAGGTTTCTCAGAAATAAAACATTTCCAATCAGAAAGCGCTTGTGTACATGGCCATGCCCGTGTCCGTACCATTCAAAGATGATTATTACGTCATGAACATCACGACATGCAATAAAATGCGCAGTAATCGAACGTGTCAAGCTAACGTAAGCAGATGTGCTACAGTGTATTTTACTATATACTGTGATTTTTATGATGTAAGAATCATTTGTGAGCGCTACATATAAAGACAGGGCCATGTACACTGTAAATGTTTTATTACTGACAAACCTTTGTATAAGTTACTACATTTTATCCACTAACATGAAACTTAGCGTGAAGTTCCAACTCACAATGAACACGTTTTGTGTCAAAGATTTTCAAGGTATGTACATGTCCAGTTCCCTTTCTGATTCTTCTAATACAACAAAAATCTTTGTCAAATATTAGGTCGTAACTCATGATATTATCCACTAACGTGACAATTTCTCGTGAGGTTCCAACTGACAATGAATACGTTTTGTCACAAAGATTCTGAAATTATGTAAATGTACAGATTCCTTTTCTGTTTTTTTTTTTGTAATGTCAAACAAAAGACTTTTTTTCAAATGTTACGACTCACCTCATGATATAAGATACATTCCACCGATGTACACTATATTACAAACCTGAAAATGACAGCAAAGTATGTTGAAACCAGTTGTCGAAAATAGAGAAATATTTATGCTATCTTCGCTATAGAAAGTGCTTTGAATTGAAAGTCACTGCCTGGTATCGGCGGATAAATTCAATATTGTAGTGCATGTTCTATTAAGAAGAACGATGCAATGTTCCTTTGGACTTGCATGTATGTCCAAAGGAACAGGCATATCGGCGACTACAGCCGCTGTGAAGTACATGAAATGTATTCGCAGTTGTACGAGCAACTGGGTTCGAGTCCCGCTCCGGCACAAATTTTCAGTGTCGTCGCCTTTATACGGGTGATGGCTGCTCTTATTCGCAACTGCGAATATATTTCACGTATTTCACAGCGGCTGTTGTCGCCGATATGTCTGTTCCTTTGGACATGCATGCGTGTCCGAAGAAACATTGCATCGCAATTCGGAACAACACAGATGCACTAATGTCGAACTCACTTTCTTTCTTTGACATACACTGGAAGAAAATGTTTACAAGTTGTGACCACGTTGCAGGCGTGCGGCCGGTGATCGGCGCTGCTCCGTACCGCGGCCAGTTCCCGCACACGGTGGGCATCGTGGCCGACGGAACCACCACCTGCAGCGGCGCCCTGCTCTCCAGCAGATGGGTACTCACCGCCGCCGTCTGCTGCTACGGGTGAGGCTCTGCACCGCAGCCCGCACACGCGGCCGTCGCTCAGCTTCCACAACTGGGGCCAGTACATGCCGGTCAACTGGGAAACACTTCTTAGCATTTTTGCTGTTATTGCACTTGCTACAATAGTCGTCAGACCGAAGACTACTTTTATGTAGACTTGCACGACAGTTTTTTTCAGTAGGTCTGGCTTGGTTCAAATGGCTCTGAGCACTATGGGACTTAACATCTATGGTCATCAGTCCCCCAGAACTTAGAACTACTTAAGCCTAACTAACCTAAGGACATCACACAACACCCAGTCATTACGAGGCAGAGAAAATCCCTGACCCCGCCGGGAATCGAACCCGGGAACCCGGGCGCGGGAAGTGAGAACGCTACCGCACGACCACGAGCTGCGGAATCAGCAGGTCTCTTCATCTCAGCCTAACAAAACAGTGTCTGACAAAAAAATGAAGCACGCTAAGGGTAGGAGGAAACGAGATGAATCTTCATTGGTTGAGAGGGTATGCGATGTTATTTCAGTGATTACAAAATCGAGTCAAACTTGAGAGAACTTTGGAGCATGAACCCACTCATCAGGATGATGTTGCTCCCCAACATGCCTGGATGCTTGCACTGATTCGGTTGGGAAGGCTGTCATACAACAGGTGTATCCTCTCTCGAGGCATGCTGTAACTGTAATTGTTGTAACTGCTCCTCGAAGTCCTGGACTCGGCCACTGTGATCGAATTGACGTTGGAGCTGGTCCCACACATGTGCTATCGGGAACGGGACCGAGGATCTTGCTGGCCTTGGGAGTACTTCACCATCACGGAGCTAGTTTACAGACACACGTGTCATGTGTAGACGAGCATTATTCTTTTGAAAAATGGAGCAGCGGTATTGTCGCTTGCGGGGTGGCCGAGCGATTCTAGGCGCTCCTGTCTGGAACCGCGCTACCGCTACGGTCGCAGGTTCGAATCCTGCCTCGGGCATGGATGTGTGTGATGTCCTTAGGTTAGTTAGGTTTAATTAGTTCTGAGTTCTAGGGGACTGATGACCTCAGACGTTAAGTCCCATGGTGCTCAGAGCCATTTGAACCATTTTTTTGTACGTGGAATGTTATTGTGCCGTATGAGTTCCCTCAAGCACTATCAACCACGACCTCAAGTCATACCCCAGACTCTTCACTCCAGGCACTCTGCCACAGGCAGCACCGCTGAGCCTCTCCAGCACACTGGAAGAATGGGACCTCTCCCCAGATCGCCGCCATACTCGCTAAAGATGGTCATCTGGGGTAGCGTAGAGCCCCAGTTCACCACTGGACACAATGCGACGTCATTTATCAGCAGTCCGTGCATCCCAGTCAAGGCACCACTCCAGACACAGCCGTTTGTGTTGTGGTGTTAACGGCAGCTTAAGCAAGGGCAGCAATTCCCTAGTACGGCTGCTACTATTCTCCGATCAATGCTGCAGGATGACACAGCATGTTCTTGGATGTCAATCGCAGATGTGAAGGTATTACAGTGTTTTTTGTGCAAAATATGGCGACCTTCACTTGTGGCGATCAGACGTGATCGACCGGACCACGGCAAAGAGTGTACTGGTCCTCATGTTCCCATGCAGTCCAACATCGGGCGACTGGTTACGCCCCAATGCTCCACAGATCTGGATCCTATCGATTTGTCAGCCAACCAAACGGAGGCCGACAACGACGCCCCTTTCAAACTCCACTAGGCGCGTATAACGCTGTCTCACATTTGTGGCCTACGTATCGAGTAGGACCGTCACTTCAGCAAAGGTTGCTTATTGCTGTGGAACATGATCTGCTGGCAACAGTAGCCAGTAGAGAGAGTGGAAGAGGAATCAAGCGTTGACTGCTGGCCTCCACCAGAGAGCGTCGGCTCTAAGCCAAAAGCTCTCTCTGGCACTAGTTTCCAGTTAACGATGGCCTGATTCCGTTTCTAGAAGTATTTTCTGGCTTTGTTCCGACATACCAGCTGTAGGAGTATGAAACCGGTATTTCCCTATAGATAGTGCAAGCCGTCAGTGTAGGACCCGTGAAACCGCTTCTGCAGCGCCATCTGCTTCCTTTAACCGCTGACGACAAATATCAATACACAGTAACCCAAGTTCCATACATAGGTATCTGTTTCAAACCCGTAAACATGTCGACTTTTGTGCCTATGAACTACGATTTGCGGACAGCATTGGTTTTCTGTTACCATTTGAAGAAAACTGTTCCAGAATCGCATCGAATGCTTGTCGAAGCTTTCGGCGAACATGCTCTTGGGAAAACAGTGTTTCGAGTGGTTAAAAAAAATCAAAAGTGGTGATTTTGAAGTGAGAAATGACGAGCGCGGGAAACCACCGAAAAAGTTTGAAGACAACGAATTGCAGGCCTTATTGGATGAAGATGATACTCAAAGTCAACAGGAACTCTCGAAACAATTGAATGTGACGTAAAAGCCGTTTCTCATCGGTTGAAAGGTACAGAAAGTGTGACAATGGATTCCACATGAACTGAATGGTAGACAGCAACCAAACTGAAAGACCACTTGTGAAATGCCGCTCGTAAGATACAAAAGGGAGTCGTTTCTCCATCCAATAGTGACAGGTGATGAAAAATGAATATATTTTGAGAATCCTAAGCGTCGTAAATCAAGGGTGCATACAGGCAAACCGTTGACATCCACTGCAAGACGAAATCGCTTCGGAAAGAAGACAAATCCTCTGTGTTTGGTGGGTTCAAAAGGGTGTCATCTATTATGAGCTGCTAAAACCTGGCGAAACCCTTAACACTGATAGCTAACAACAGCACATGATCGATTTAAATCGGGCATTACGTGAAAAAAAGACCGGTATATGGATAAAGGCAACACAAAGCCATGTTTCTCCATGATAACGCCCCATGATACACAGCAAAACGGGTCAGGGAAACGATTGAGACGTTCGGTTGGGAAACACTAGGGTATGCGGCTTATTCTCCAGGCTTGGCTCCGTTGGATTATCATCTGTTTGCATCACTTGGACACGCTTTAGCTGAACAACGCTTCAATTCTTATGAGAATGTACGAAAATGGCTCCCTGAGTTGTTCGCTTCAAGAGAACGTGTTTTTTTTTTTTTTTTCATGGTATTCATAGCCTCACGGAGGGGAGAGAGAAATGTAGAAATATCAATGGAAATTATTTTGAATAAAATATCGTTTATCAGTTTCAAACAACACGTATAATTATTGCAACCAAATTGCAGTTTCATACTTATACACCTGGTACATGTTAACGTCATTTCATGGGCTGCCAATATTGGCTAATGCCATTACAGACCGGCCTGCGAACGCCATATGGATACCGTGCCTTGAATGTAGGAGGAGGAGGTTAGTTTTTAGTGTCCCATTGATAACGAGGATATTAGAGGCGGAGCACAGGCTCGGAGTAGGGAGGCACGGAGAAGGAAATCGGCCGTTCCTTTTCAAAGGAACCATACCGGCATTTGCCTTAAGCAGTTTAGGGAAATCACGGAAAGCCTAAATCTAGATGGTCGGACGTGGCTTTGACCCATAGTCCTCCCGAATGGGAGTCCAGTGTGCTAAACATAGCGCTACCTCACTCTGTGCCTTGAATGTATCTGATTTTGTTACGTATTGACCAACCCCCATTTATTATTCCCTACAGAGATGCCCACACTCTCGTCAACCTGATCAGATTTTTACTGCTTATCTACCAACTGTCTTTGCATGCCACTTTCATTGTGTTCTAATTTTAGTGGCTAGCAGCGTAGCTTTCTGTCTCGGAGCCATCAGGGAAATGACTAAATACTGGCACTGTAGGTGACGATCGTTTCCGTCAACAGCCGGCTGCTGGTGGCCGAGCGGTTCTGGCGCTACAGTCTGGAACCGCGCAACCGCTACGGTCGCAGGTTCGAATCCTGCCTCGGGCATGGATATGTGTGTTGTCCTTAGGTTAGTTAGGTTTAAGTAGTTCTAAGTTCTAGGGGACTTATGACCTCAGCAGTAGAGTCCCATAGTGCTCAGAGCCATTTTTTTTCCGTCAACTGTCTTGATAAGAAATAGTGCGTGGGCCCCATAATGCACATCAATTTATGAGAGACGGCAGTGTGTGGCGGAGTCCAGCCCATCCTTAAAGCCGTGAAAACGGCTACTACACGCTACCTGGAAACTATTTATAGTGTACGACGCCGCAAATCGATTGTGCATTTTGTACTTTGCTGGTTGATGATCAGATCAGTAGAAAACAGTTTATTAGCATTATCGAAAAAAGGATTTATTAGAATTATATTAATACCTTCAGCTGTAAACAGGCGTTGTTATACACCATCGGGGACATGTTGAAATTGTGTGTCTCGACCAGGACTCGAACCCGGGATCTCCTACTTACATGGCAGACGCTCTATCCATCTGAGCCACCGAGGGCACAGACTACAGGGATTACAGGCACTGGCCGGCCGAAGTGGCCGTGCGGTTAAAGGCGCTGCAGTCTGGAACCGCAAGACCGCTACGGTCGCAGGTTCGAATCCTGCCTCGGGCATGGATGTTTGTGATGTCCTTAGGTTAGTTAGGTTTAACTAGTTCTAAGTTCTAGGGGACTAATGACCTCAGCAGTTGAGTCCCATAGTGCTCAGAGCCATTTGAACCATTTGATTACAGGCACTATCTCGCACACGCCTCCCGCGAGACCCACATTCTCACCTTATATGTCCACACACTACGTTCGTAGTGTCCCACCGCAACACAATCATTACTCGTGGAAGACATTTTTATCAACTCCCGTAAGAGTTTGGGGAATATGTGTGTATCCGCACAGAAGATGAAGGTTATGGTCGGTATTGCCAGAAATATATACTTGTAGTATAAGTAAATATGATATATTAAAGCTGTTTCAAGCATCCTGCAGACAAAGTACAGTGAATAATATTTTTCCCTTAAGATACTACCTCCACCCCACCCCAAATTCTTTAATAGTAAAACGCCTGCTTGATTTACAAATGAGTTAATGTCTGAAATATTTGACAATAAGCTTTTTAAACCTTAATGGTTGAAGATGAAAAAACCTAATTATCTTAATTTTATTAGTTTCAGATAATTTACTGGATGAGTGTAGTCTCGATAGTTTGCGTTCCGTTTTAACAAAAGCTAGTTTTTCATACATATCAGTGTTTGTGAAGTCATATTCGTGAATTGTGTATCGTACAATGGAACAATTTTGGAGCTACATTCAGTGCTGTATGTGGATACTATCTGCAAAATGTGTTGCGAACAGAATTAATATTACACAAGTAATAAACTAAAACGTCGTGCCTGATGCTGAAATTTTACTGTATGAATAGCGAAAATGTAATAAGCGATAATTTCTTTCTTTCATTATTTTTTGGGGTGTCAGCGAGAAATGTTACAAACTGGTTTGAAATTATGCGTTAAGTTTTGTGGAAATCACAAATATTGAATGATTATATTCTGGGTAAACTACGCGCTGTGAGTCTCAAGACATATACAAAGTTACTAACTTTAAGGCTTGACTTAGTGTGTTAAACTTTTTACGTAAGGTTCAAAATGGTTCAAATGGCTCTGAGCACTATGGGACTCAACTGCTGTGGTCATCAGTCCCCTAGAACTTAGAACTACTTAAACCTAACTAACCTAAGCACATCACACACATCCATGCCCGAGGCAGGATTCGAACCTGCGACCGCAGCAGTCACGCGATTTCGGACTGAAGCGCCTAGAACCGCACGGCCACCACGGCCGGCTTTTACGTAAGATTACACATTTCAATGAGCAGGTTACGAGAACATTCGAAGATTTCAAATTTGGTCAGTAATTATATGAAGTACTGAAAACCTAATTTTGTTGTCCCTGGAAGCTGTTAGATAGGCAACATCACAGCTGGGACTGGACGACCGTTTTAACCGTTTAGTAATATAGATTATTCGAATACTAATGCTTTTTGTTGCGGAAGATTCGTGTGTCCCTTTTCAAATAGGCATTGTGGGTCATTAGAGATGTCTTGTTTTTCTTTTTTCCCGGTGACCTGGGAAGGGAACAAAGAGAATCCAAACTGGGAATGTTTTGGAAGGTATTACCAGTTATGATATTTGCTTAATATACAAAGGAGGTTTCCGAAAACTTTGGTCAGAATCAAGGGATTGGAACTATTGTGACACACAGTACCAAGAGGGACCTTCCAAGTGCACCACATGTTAGCGGGAAAGTAATATACATCTGTCACCCAACGAATTTCCCAGAGTTATAAGATGACCTGCATTTATGGTTCCACGACTGCAGTTGTAAAGGGACTACAATGTGCAACATACTAACTGCATCTTTGCTACAGTTCTCTACGTATCTTTAAGTGACAGTGCGTGTTGCAGGTACACATACTGGGATGTGTGGATCGGCGTGCAAGACATGGACACACTGGAGGACGAGCGGGTCACCATCACTAGCAATATATGCACCATACACCCAGGCTTCGACGCCAGCACCGTCAACAACTGGCCAAAATACAACATGGCCATCGTGGATCTCGATTGCTACGTCACAGGCGCCTCCAGTAAGTCCCACAGCATACTTGACGATGATTCCTGATGCACATGTCTAACATGTTCAGCTACTCTCGTTACCCTGTGGTTGGTAGCGCAGTTCTCCAGTCATCTCGTTTAGCAGCTGTCCTCATTTCAGCGTAACTGCTGCCTTCTGCATCACTAGCAGTTTGCCTTATACTGTATAGAGCTGACAACTAACATAACGTTCTTTCGTACTTACCAAGAGATTGTTGAATAATTGCTTTCCAGTAGACCGTTTACTTCCTATAAAGTGGTCGCAACCGTTATGTTGCCTTAAAAAGTAGAAGGCTCCGTGTTAAACGCGTGGCCAGACGAGAAATTCCATCAAAATTACGGCATGACAGCTTAATAGCGGGAGCAATGAGGACTTACCGAATTTTACTTTTAACCATGTTGAAATAGTGATCTTTTTGTTGTTAATTTGACTTTGTTAAAGCCGGCAAATAGTTGATCCCTTCGCAGTATCTATTTCCACTCCATTTTCGAAACGTAGAGCATACCAGGAAGAAGGCATTTTTTATTTGGGTTTGTTTGAGTAGCCGATGTTATGAAGATAAAATAATATGTCTAACGCTTCAAAAGTTGAATAGTAGCTCATGAGGCAGTCGCCTCCATGAAGAATAACCCAAATCTTAGTTGATGGATAGTGAAATATACTCATCAGCAAAAAACAAACTATGGATGGTGCACAGTATATAATCCGATCATTAGCTGTTCTTCAGAAATTTCAAACGTCTCATATACAAGGCGCTTCAAAATTAATAGCGGAAGCTGGTACATCCGAAAAAATATGATAATAACATAGAAGAAAGAAAAGTTCACTAAGCATAGGTCTGCAAACGACCCGTTTGCTAGAAAATTGCGAATGTATGGTTACGAATGGCCACTGATTTCAGTATGGTGTACACTGAAGTGACAAAAGTCATGGAATACCTCTCAATATGGCGTAGAGCATTCTTTTTTCCTGCGTATTGCTGCAGCTCGACGTGGCATGGTTTCAGCAAGTCGTCGTAAGTCCCCTGCAAGAAGTCCTCTCTACAGCTGTCAATAATCGCGAAAGTGTTGCCAGATCAGTATTTTGTGCACCAACTGACCTCTCGATTGTGTCCCATAAATGTTCGGTGGGATTCATGTCGGGCAATCTGAGTGACCAAACCACTCGCTCGAACGGTTCCGAATATTCTTCAAACCAATCGTGAACAATTGTGGTCTGGTGACGTGGCGAATTTTCATGGGGACATGAAGTCCATGAATCGCTGCAATGGTCTCCAAGTAACCGAACATAACCGTTTCCAGTCCATGATTGGTTCAGTTGGACCAGAGGACCGTGGCCATTCCATGTAATCACAGCCAACACCATTATGGGACAAGCACCAGCTTGCAAAGTGCCTTGTTGACAACTTGGGTCTAAGGCTCCGTTGGGTCTGCGCCACACTCGTATCCTATCACCAGCTACTACCAACTGAAATCGGGACTCATGTGAACAGTCCACTGTTTTCCAGTAGTCTAGGGTCTAACCGACATGGTCACGAGCCCAGGAGAGGCGCTGCAGGTGTTGTCGTGCTGTTAATAAAGGGAGTGGCGTCGGTCGTCTGCTGCCATAGCCCATTAACGCCAGATTTCGCCGCACATCCCACATTGATTTCTGCGGTTATTTCAAGCAGTGTTGCTTGTCTGTTATCAGTGACAACTCTACACAAACGTTGCTGCTCTCGGTCGTTAAGTGAAGCCCGTCGGCCATTGCGTTGTCCGTGGTGAGAGGTAATGCCTGAACGGGCGCTAAAGACTACACTGTTGAGCGCCCATAACACCATATCCATCCAATGCCTGAAATTTGGTGTTCTCGGCATACTGGGCATTTCGGAATACTGAATTCCCTAACGATTTCTGAAACGGAATGTCCCATGCGCCAACTCCAACTAACATTCCGCGTTAAAAGTCTGTTAATTCCTGTCAGTAAGCTCTTACCATAAATCAGCTGAGTACAAATGACAGCTCCAGCAATACTTTCCTTGCCAACGGTCGCAGTGGTAACACCGGTTCCCGTCAGATCGCTTGGCTAGCACAGAAATGGGTGACCGTCCGGGTCTGACCGAAGCTACTGAGAAGTGGGGGTGTACTCAGCCCTTATGAGGCCAATTGAGGAGCTACTTGACTGAGGAGTAGCGGCTTCCGTCCCATAAACTGACAATGGCTGGGAGAGCGATTTGCTGACCACATTCCCCTCCACATCTGCTTTTGGTGACGCCTAAGATCTGAGGATGACACGGCAGTCGGTCGGTACCGTTGGGCCTACAAGGCGTGTTCGGACGTAGTTTAGTTTATATACTTTCCTTGCCGTGTCACGCAACCCTAATAGGCGGCACTCAACCCTTCGGTGATCATATACCCTAATGAAAAAATTGATTTCTACAGTCTTCTTACTGCGTTCAACAGAATAACGAGGAAATACATGACTGATAATTCTCATTTAATGAGACGTAGGGTAATGTTTATGAGTCAATAATCAATAATGAGACAGCTATTTCTTGCTCTCATGTAACAATATTTTTCTTCTGTTCCAGATTACATTAGACCTGCCATACTACCAACGTTTGCAGACGCTGGCAATTACTACGCCAATCAAGTTGGCTATTTCACCGGATGGGGGGCGGCCGGTAAGTGTGATATATCCTCTCAATTACCGCGATAGTTATCACTAACACTCCCAACAGCACTGGAGCAGGCTGTAGAGCAGTATATCACTACGTTTCTCGATGTACTGGAAGTGTCTAGTACAGAGCTCTTCCATGAGATGATGGTTCAAAAGGTTGAAATGGCTCTAAGCACTATGGGACTTAACATCTGAGGTCATCAGTCCCCTAGACTTAGAACTACTTAAACCTAACTAACTTAAGGACATCACACACATCCATGCCAGAGGCATAGCAGCAGCGCGGTTTTGGACTGAAGCGCCTAGAACCGCTCGGCCACGCCGGCCGGCTCATGAGATGATATTGATGTGAAAGAAATGTCTTATAGTCCAGCAGGGAATGCTTTTGAATAATTTCCTGCACATATCTTATCAGGGATTGCACCTACCTCCTAAGACATTTTTTCGTACAGAAAGTGTCCGAAGCACGAGAGTGAGCAGAGCATTGGAGAATGCTTAGTTAAATGAATTTTCATTTCACCCCTCATCATCGTGTATTTTTGTTAAGACAAGGTATTGTATTGTATGTTAACCGGGGACCTAGAAACGACGGAGAGGCTCCGTACCCGCCGCAGCCGCAGTGGTCCACAACCCCACGACGACTACCGCAGTCCACTTCATCCCTCCGCCGCCCCACACCGAACCCAGGGTTATTGTGCGGTTCGGCCCTCGGTGGACCCCCCAGGGAACGTCTCACACCGGACGAGTGTAACCCCTATGTTTGCGTGGTAGAGTAATGGTTGTGTGCGCGTACGTGGAGAATTTGTTTGCGCAGCAATCGCCGACATAGTGTCGACACAAATTCGTCGGGCGGATTCGTGCCGGGGACCAGGCGCTCCTTCCCGCCCGGAAAGCCGTGCGTTAGACCGCACGGCCAATCAGGCGGGCTAAGACAAGGTAATTGATAAAAATATAATATTTTACGAGTAAAACATGAGGAACCGTGGAATCAAATCAACAAGACATAGGATGTAAACGTCTCCTTCTTCGTCTTCATTATCATCTTTCAACTGCTTGGCGGTTCTCCTTTTGGATTTATTAAAACTAATTTAGAGAGGACAGCTTCAGCTGCACTAGTATTGGAGGGCCACGCCGGAGGTCTGACACCGCGCTTCCAGACATCTTCCAGACAGCAGATGTTGCCGTTCCTGCCGTGCTGCTGCCCTGCGGCGGGCAGTTTCCGCCAACGTGCAGTGATTGGAACTCGTGCACTGACTGACCAGACCGCGCGTTATGTGTCACCAAATACAATAATTTCATATATCTGAAGGTGGGATTTTAAAATTCCGAAACCGGTAGTGAACTGAATAAATATTAGCGCAAATGAAGGGAATCTCTGTAAATTAATTATCATGCCTCTCAGTTGTGGATGTCCTACGTACCAAATCTTGTGATTTATTAGAAGCTAACTTCATATCTGCGTAATTAGATCTCCACATCATATACAGACTGATTTCAGAATGTTAGTCGCGTTGTTCCTCGTGCTATCTTCCCTCCCAAATGTTCCTCTAGGATGTTTAGAAAGAGCTTGTTGTGTTACGTGCCCAACCCAGTGGTGTCTTCTTCGTTCTGTTGACATCTATACAACTTTTCTTCGTCGATTCTTTGCACGTCTTCCTGGTTGGTGGTTTTGAGTGCCCATTTTATCTTTTAACAGACGTCTCCAACACTGCACCTTAAATGATTCAAGAGATTTTATTTCAGTTTCGCCTATTGCCCATGTTTAACAAGCATAAAGTGCTACGTTCTAAATGCAGCTTTCAACCACCTTATTCCTCAGTTCAGTATTTCTGTCGTTTGAACAAAGCCATTTTTTAAAAAAATTCATGGACTGTGCGTTTGCTGCTCTAAGTCTTTGCTTCCTTCGTCTTCAGTTATCTTACTTCCTAAATATTTCTATGGTCTTGTTTTTGTGTCCCCTTCAATTTTGAAACATCCCCTTAGAAAAATTAATGAATTACTGTGCTGGTAAACCCCTTACGTTATTTGATTTTCAAACAGCTGAGCAAAACTGAACGTACTCAGACATTTCTCTCATTACTTATTATGATCTTCACTAAACTGACACACAATATTTTTAGCGCAACGCAATCTGACTTTCAATAATCCCTACAAAAGAATGGCCGTGACTAACAGTAACCTATACCTTTCATGAATCACTTACAAAAATCTTCGTTACTCGAACTACTGCAATACAGCGAGCGCCAATACTGCCAGATAAATAAAGGGTTCTAACTACTAAAGGCACTAACTACTGATAGGCATAGTTAGCAAATGAAAGATTTTGATGGAGAACAAATAATGTATTTACCTTAATAGTGTTCAAAAGTCATTTATATATTTGTTCATGACATCGAGTCTTTCAAATTTACTCTTTCTGCTGGACACACGTCCAGATCATCCGCTCTCAAAACTCCGCCATCTCTCTCCCCACATCCACCACTGCTGGCGGCTCACCTCCAACTGCGCAACGCTACGCGCTGTTCACATTCAACTGCCCAACACTACAATAGCGAATATTCCAACAATGCCAACCAGCCACAGACTGCACACAGCACAGTCAGTGATTTTCATACAGAGCGTTACGTGGCGTTACCAAAATAAAACCTAAACAGCCTACTTACAATTTTTATTTTTACATCTTGTAATCGTGGGCTTTGCTAGGAACCCAAAATTCAATAGCACTGTTTTCTGAAAGAAGCTGCTGGAATGGATCCAACTTACTATGTGGTATACATGTCCTAATATTAACTATGAAGAAGGTTTGGTTGTTCATCATGACAACGGTGCTCGTTGGATTCCAAACATGTTTATCGACATGTCGATATCCACAATACCTTCAGACATACGCTTACGGTTCGCAGCTACCAATTTTTTGCATTTATGCATAGCATTAGTCTGATCCAAACAGCAACAATTTCTTGATGTCATTATTCGGCAAGAGATCATCTACCGCATACAGTACGAATTCATCAAGGCTTCGACACGCATTGGTATGGACAGATCTACTGGTATTGATGCCTGGAGGATGTGATCAAACTAAAAATAGCTTTCCTGTTATTCTCACTATCCGTGCCATTTATTCGAATCCAAAGGTCTTTCATCAGTGGCGGCAATGTGCAGAAAATTCTAATCGATCTCGACATCCGACATGATTTTCAGTTCTGAAAAACACTGTGTACGTAAAAACGTCTAAACTCCTCTGTCATTCGCGTTCTACGTTAAGCTATAGATGTACCCATAACGAGACGCTTGTAGCTGATTGATTACAGGCACAAAGAGTTCATTTCATTTCCTGCACCTTATGCCTAGTGATACACTGTGGTGATCAGACTTACGAATTAATTGCCTTTTGTCTAGCATTTTGTTTTACTGTTAATAATTATGACATACTTTTCACTCGTTTCTAACAATTTACCCCTGTGATGTTTATTTTACATAGTAACGCCCACTGTACACCTTATTGCAAACTTTGGAACTAACGATGTGCCAAGCCTTGTATGCATATTATCGACAAGATCGATTTGTCACTGCCAGTCTACTTTCATCCGTGATAGATTTCAATTCGGAATGTTTAGTACTACGATGACCCCTAAACTGTTCATTGGGACATAAAAAATTGATTGTTTTTAAAAATGTTTATTGCACGATTTCAGTCATCACCGTCAGTCTTCATATAGTCAGAGGAAACAACAGCTAACTTCCAAGGACAATAGGAAAACCACATTAAAACAAAAAGGGTCAACAGAACTTTCGAAGTATTGTAAATATTGTATTGTACATGTCTAGTAAATTGGATAACACAGAATTATGGTCTGTAAACGTTTTTCCTTTTGTTGAAGGATTTTTACTTCATTGCTGGATAGTGAAATATACTCATCAGCAAAAAACAAACTATGGATGGTTTACAGTGCTTATTCATCTCGCGATTTTAGGCTCCCTCTGAATTTATCCCACTCGGTCCAGCCTGATGCCTGGTTCTTTATAAGACCAATTTTCTAAAAGAAGAAGCACTGGCACAAGTTGAAACTTTTTTCTAAGTTGAGTAATTAATTATGTTGAGCACCCACTGTTTGTGTTTTTATTGATAAAAATGTTTTCTTCGTGCTTCTGCATAGACGAAGCCACTCAATAAACACATTTTTAGATAATCTTGAAGTAATTTTTCTCAGATGTGCAGCATAATTTAAAGCAATCAAAGTCTATTTCTTCATTATTCTGAGTGTCATTCTTGAGTTTCTCCCGGCGTATTTGATAATCAAAACATCCACAGGTGTACTACCGGTCTGCAGTGTCCAACGGGCACAATATTTCGGCGATCATACATGTCGCCATCATCAGGTGAACTGACGGACTGAGCTCCTGTGAACGTGCCAGTACGGAGATCCGTACGCTATGGCTGCTCAGGGGGAACTGGGTTCAGTCGCGGCGGCGGCCGATTTAAATACCCTCCGCACGCGGTTCACTCCCTCCGCTGTCCGCGCCACGCGCCACGGTCGCGCGTTGGAACAGATTGCGACGGAGTCTGAGATGACGTCGGTGTGATGGCTCTGTCCGCCGTGGTCGTCA
Source organism: Schistocerca nitens (assembly GCF_023898315.1). Classification (NCBI taxonomy): domain Eukaryota; kingdom Metazoa; phylum Arthropoda; class Insecta; order Orthoptera; family Acrididae; genus Schistocerca; species Schistocerca nitens. The sequence continues at coordinate 612,020,759 of NC_064615.1, forward strand.
ACTATACGTTTGCTGGATTTACTCTCGATTAACCCAATCGCTGGTTCCCAAGCCTTGCTAAGATTATAGCCACAGTCACGGTTTATGAGGTCGTCATTGGTGCGAATTTCGATGGCCTCTCTAACAACGCTGTCCCAGTAACTCGACGTCTGTACCAGAATCCTCGTGCGTTCATACTCCATAGCGTGATTTTCCGACAAACAATGTTCAGCAACCGCCGACTTGCTCTGATACATCAGTCGAGTGTCTCTCTGGTGTTCACGGCATCGATCCTCGACGATACGCATCGTCTGACCAATATACGACTTGCCACACTGCCACGGAATCTGGTACACGCCGGCCTTCCTCAAACCGAGGTCATCTTTGGCGCTCCCCACCAGTGCACGAGTTTTATTCGGAGGACAAAACACAGTTCCTAGCCGGTGTTTCTTCAAAATGCGGGTGATTTTCCCCGAGAGTGCGCCTGTATATGGAATAATCGCAGTGCCTACCACCTCTCTCGTGATTTCATCCATCTCCACAGGTTGTGCTGTAGTGGTTGGACGGAGAGCACGTTGAATCTTTCACTCTGAGTACCCATTTTTTCGAAATACGGTTCTCAGATGTTCCAATTCCTGGGGTAGACTCTCTGCGTCAGAGATAGTGCGCGCCCTATGTACTAGAGTTTTAAGTACCCCATTCCTCTCTGAAGGGTGGTGGCAGCTGTCTGCGTGCAAATACAGATCAGTGTGCGTTGTCTTCCGATACACCCCATGACCTAGGGTGACGTCAGCTCTTCTCTTGACCAAGACGTCAAGGAAAGGTAATTTACCCTCCGTTTCAGTCTCCATAGTGAATTTGATGTTGGGGTGTATGGAGTTTAGATGTGTAAGGAAGTCAAGGAGTTTATCCATACCATGTGGCCAGATGACGAACGTGTCGTCCACGTAACGAAAAAAGCAAGTAGGTTTCCATTCGGATGACGACAGGGCTTCTTCCTCGATGTTATCCATGTACAAATTCGCTACCACCGGTGAGAGTGGGCTACCCATGGCGACTCCCTCCGTTTGTTCGTAGTATTCTCCATTAAAAAGAAAATACGCGGAAGTCAAGACATACCTAAAAAGTTCAGTGGTCTTCTCGTCAAACTTCTGACTAATCAATTCTAGTGACTCTCGCAGGGGTACCCACGTAAACAAGGAAACGACGTCAAAACTCACCATGATATCTGACTCATCCAACCTGTAGCTATCAAGGCGTTTAACAAAATCCACGGAATTACGGATGTATTGAGCACATTTACCCACATAAGGACTTAATATTCCCGTCAGGTATTTGGCCAACAAATATGTAGGTGCCCTGATGTTGCTGACAATGGGGCGCAATGGTACCCCCTCTTTGTGAACTTTCGGGAGTCCATACAGTCTAGGCGGTACCGGGATAACAATTTCTTAGCGTCACCCTCCGGTAAATCTGCGTCCTTGAGAAGCGACCTCGTCTTGTTCTCCACCCTCTTTGTAGGGTCAACGCTGATCTTCCGATAGGAATCGTCATTTAGCAGGCTCTGCATCTTATCAGTGTAGTTCTTATGGGAGACAACAACTGTAGCATTGCCTTTGTCAGCCGGTAAGACAATTTCAGAGCGCCCCCTCAGATCACGTATGGCCGCCCTCTCTTTACTGGTGATATTTGACTTCATCGGCTTCGATTTCGTCAACGCACGACAAGTTTCACGACGTATTTCCTCAGCTGATCCAGGCGGAAGTCGAGCTGCAACCTGTTCAACAGCACTAACAATTTCTGCGACCGGAGTGAACTTGGGGTTGGGAGCGAAGTTGAGACCTTTCTGCAAAACCGAGACCGCATAAAACTCGTACACTGGTGGGGAGCGCCAAAGATGACTTCGGTTTGAGGAAGGCTGGCGTGTACCAGATTCCGTGGCAGTGTGGCAAGTCGTATATTGGTCAGACGATGGGTACCGTCGAGGATCGATGCCGTGAACACCAGAGGCACACTCGACTGATGTATCAGAGCAAGTCGGCGGTCGCTGAACATTGTTTGTCGGAAAATCACGCTATGGAGTATGAACGTACGAGGATTCTGGTACAGACGTCGAGTTACTGGGACAGCGTTGTTAGAGAGGCCATCGAAATTCGCACCAATGACATCCTCATAAACCGTGACTGTGGCTGTAATCGTAGCAAGGCTTGGGAACCAGCGATTGGGTTAATCAAGAGTAAATCCAGCAAACGTATAGTTAACGACCACGGCGGGCAGAGCCGTCACACCGACGTCATCTCAGACTCCGTCGCAATCTGTTCCACCGCGCGACCGTGGCGCGGGGCGCGGACGGCGGAGGGAGTGAACCGCGTGCGGAGGGTATTTAAATCGGCCGCCGCCGCGACTGAACCCAGCTCCCCCTGAGCAGCCATAGCGTACGGATCTCCGTACTGGCACATTCACAGGAGCTCAGTCCGTCAGTTCACCTGATGATGGCGACATGTATGATCGCCGAAATATTGTGCCCGTTGGACACTGCAGACTGGCAGTACACCCGTGGATATTTTGATCGTTATTCTGAGTGTTTTCCGTATTTATTAACACAAAACAACACGTCCTTCCTGGTATTTCATACATCTGAACATCATGTGACCACTGGTATAGAACTTTTAAGTGTTACAGGGTTTAGGTTAGTATCTCACTTTTGTAGATCAGAAATGGAGAAAGGAAGAGTTGCCACATTCATCAGGAACTGTCATAAATTTAAGAACATAGACATTCATAAATTTTGCCTAGAACAGCATATGAAAGCATCTGCAACAGAAGTAGAATTCCACAAAAAATCCTTCATAATATTAAGTGTATATCGAGCACCTGCAGGTAGCTTTAATCTGTTTGTAAACCACCTTGAAGCTGTACTGGCCCATTTAACAACCAAAAACAAAGAAATAGTGGTTGCTGGTGATTTCAATGTAGATATCCTTAAAGACACTCCCAATAAGAACTTATCTGAGTTAGGAACACTATCATTCATCTTATTTCCCACTGTAAAGTTCCCCACTAGGGTAGCCAATTGCTCACAAACAGCCATTGATATCTTTATCTAGAAGTCCAATGAACAGAATTATATTACAAAACCAATAGTCAATGGCCTCTCAGACCATGACATGCAGTTCCTTCTGTTAAATGGTAATACTGAACAGGATATAAAATCTGTTAAATCTGAGCTAAAGAGGGTAATCATTAAGCAAAAACTGATTATTTTAGGACACTCCTCAGAGACATTCACTGGACTGATGTTTACAGTGCTCATGGCATGAATGAAAAATATAACAGTTTTGCTAATAAATTGCTTAACTTATTCGAACACTATTTTCCCCCAAAACTTACCAAGGTTAGAGCAAAGTCTACAAAGAAGCCATGGATAACTCAAGGAATAGGGGTATCTTGTAAAACAAAAAGAAAACTGTATCTGTCAATCCGAAACAGTTCTGATGTTGTTGCTATAGCACATTACAAGAAATACTGCAAAATATTAAAGACTGTAATACGGACATCAAAGCAAATATATTACAAGGAAAAGATAGTCATATCAGATAACAAAATAAAGACTATATGGGATACAGTGAAGGAGGAGACCGGTAGAACCAGACATGAAGAGGGACAAATAACATTAAGAGTGAATGATACACTGGTGACAGACGTGTATAGTGTCGCAGAACTTTTTAACAATCATTTTATAACTATTACTGACAAGATGGGGTTGTCAGGTTCTGTAGATGCTGCTTTGGAATACCTCAGACCAGACATTTCAAATAACTTTCATAATATGAATTTGACCCTCACTACCCCAGCAGAAATAATATCCATCATAAAATCATAAATTCAAAAACGTCTAGTGAGTGTGATGAAATATCAGCAAAGTTAATTAAAGAATGTGATTCTGAGTTAAGTAACATATTAAGCTATCTGTGTAGCCAGTCATTGATCAGTGGAATATTTCCTGGATGGTTGAAATATGCTGAAGTTAAGCCATTGTTTAAGAAGGGAGATAAAGAAATAGCATCAAATTTCTGTCCAATTTCACTTTTGCCAGCATTCTCAAAAATTTTAGAAACAGTAATGTACAATCGGCTTTATAACCATCTTATCTCAAAGAACATACTGTCAAAGTCACAGTTCGGATTTCTAAAGGGTTCTGATATTGAGAAGGCTATCTACACTTATGGTGAAAATGTTCTTAATTCATTAGACAAAAAATTGCAGCAACTGGTACATTTTGTGATCTGTCAAAGGCATTTGACTGTGTAAATCACAATATTCTTTTAAGTAAATGAGAATATTATAGTGTAATAGGAAATGCTGCAAAATGGTCCAAATCTTGTATCTCTGGCAGGAAACAAAGGGTGTTATAAGGAAAGAGACATGTATCAAGCTATCAGGCATCATCCAACTGGGAACTAATTACATGTGGGGTCCCACAAGGTTCCATTTTAGGGCCCTTACTTTTTCTTGTGAATATCAATGACCTTTCATCAGTAACATTACCAGAAGCCAAGTTCGTTTTGTTTGCCGATGGTACAAACATTGCAATAAATAGCAAATCAAGTGTAGTCTTAGAAAGGTCAACTAATAAAATATTTGTAGGCATTAATCACTGGTTCCTTCTTTGTCACTAAACTTTGAAAAAATACACTACATACAGTTCAGAACTTGCAAGGGGTGTCCCACGAGTATATGCCTAACATACGATGACAAGCAGATAGAAGAAGTGGACAGTGTTAAATTCTAGGGACTACAGCTTGATAATAAATTCAACTGGGAGGAACACACCACAGAACTGCTGAAGCGTCTTAACAAATCTCTATTTGCAGTGCGAATTGTGTCAGATGTAGGGGATATAAAAATGAAAAGCTGGCATACTATGCTTATTTTCATTTCATAACGTCATATGGGATTATATTTTGGGGCAATTCATCAAGCCAAGCTAAAGTTTTCCGGTCACAAAAACGTGCCGTAAGAGTTATATGTGGTGTGAACTCAAGAACATCTTGCAGAAACCTGTTTAGGGAACTAGGGATACTAACTACTGCTTCCCAATATTTATTTATTCCTTAATGAAATTTGTCATTAAAAATATATCACTTATTCAAACCAACAGTTCAATTCATGGAATCAATACCAGAAATAACAATAATATTCACAAGGATTTAAAGTCACTTAGTCTTGGTCAAAAAGGTGTGCATTATTCAGGAACACAAATTTTCAATAAGTTGCCAGTAGCCATAAAAAGCTTAACAACCAATGAAATTCACTTTAAGAGAAGCCTAAAGAATTTATTCGTGGCCAACTCCTTCTACTCTATTGATGAATTTCTCAGTAGAACCAACTGATTTGTATATATAACTACAATACAACTTCTGCACAATTTCAGTGCAGTAATGTGTTCATTGTAAGTAAGTATTTAGTAGTTGTATTACACGTTTATTACCTTATAAGTAAATAAAAAAAAATTTATTTTAAATTCAATGCATTAGTATTTGTAAAATGATTCATACAGCGTTCATTAAAAAATGATGACCATGCCACGTGGAACCTGTGGAATGGTACATTAGCTTATTTGTTTGAGTTGTCAAAAAACAATACATGACAAATATTTACATGTCCTACATCCTGGAGGACCTCCTCACTACGGATCAATTGGAATGAAAGTAAATCTAATCTAAAATCTAATCTGATACTGGGAGCGTGTCAGCAATACGAATTCTGCGGCCGTTCTTTCGCAAGAAATTGTTCTCTGAGCCTTGGGCTTGCGTTACACTGGTAAGGATCGTTAGACAAAATTTTATAAAGAAGGGGACCGACAGCTTTTATAAACTATCTCACGAACGTGTCTAAGTACACTGTTAAAGTTTTACTAAGCGTATTTTATAAAGATCTGTTCGTATGTAATACGGTTGTTATTCGCAACATGACACTGTCATTTATGCTTTATAAAATAATTCCAGAGTGTACTGTAATTCTGATTACACACCAGTTGAAAATTTTTGCTGCATCGTGATTGGTGAGAATGATTTAAAACTCTTAGTGCATCGTGGAATATCTTTTTGTTCGCAGGAGGGGGATTTTCTCGGCAGTTGCTGTACTCGGAGATGACAAGCATTGGAAATTGTGGAGCTGTTAGCTTCTTCATATGCGGGACAACCGCAACTGGAGAGGTGATCGGGAACGTGAGTATCAGAACTCTGTTCCTGTCTGATATGCCTCAGAAATATGAAGTACGTACTTACAGAGCGCACAAGTGAACCTTCTTGATGGAAAGTGACGAATTAGAGCATGAGCGTTGACAGTCATCCTTTTTTTTTACCATGGAATCTTTAGATCTCTGATACGTACCTTGAAGAAACGATAAACATGTTGTTGAAACAACTGGGACACCGACTGCTGTATGCTCCAAAGACTAATGTACATACGAGCACCTTCTGCTATAAATTCAGTGTTAAATCTTCCAGTCTTCCAACAAAACAGCACATTTTCAGAAATAGCCTACGTGTCTCGAGGAAATTGAGCTACACTGCAGTTCATTTCAAGGATGTTCGATGAAATTCAGATAGAGTATTTGAGAACACAAGTCCATGGGTCGGGAGGAGGAGTGAGTAACTTAAGTCGAAAAAGAAATGATCATCAGTTTTTGTATCAAGGAGGCAGTATTCCTGAAATGACGAAGTGTTTAGATTTCTCGTATGATTTTTAGTTGAAAGTGTTTCGTGAACTGACGAAGGCACCTCGGGGAATAACTGCAAAATTCCACGTTCCGTTGATGGCCGAGACCAACGCCGACTACGATACGTCAACGGGAAGATACATGCTATAGAGTAACAACACACCAGCCAAATAAACTAGGACCAGAATGAGATTTTCACTCTGCAGCGGAGTGTGCGCTGATATGAAACTTCCTGGCAGATTAAAACTGTGTGCTGGACCGAGACTCGAACTCGGGACCTTTGCCTTTCGCGGCGAGATACTGGCATAAGTAAAGTTGCGAGGACGGGGCGTGAGTCGTGCTTGGGTGGCTCAGTTGGTAGAGCACTTGCCCGCGAAAGGCAAAGGTCCCGAGTTCGAGTCTCGGTCCGGCACACAGATTTAATCTGCCAGGAAGTTTCATATCAGCGCACACTCCGCTGCAGAGTGAAAATCTCATTCTGGAAACATCCCCCAGGCTGTGGCTAAGCCATGTCTTCGTAATATCCTTTCTTCCATAAGTGCTAGTTATAAAAGGTTCGCAGGAGAGCTTCTGTGAAGTTTGGAAGGTAGGAGACGAGATACTGGCGGAAGTAAAGCTGTGAGGATAGGGCGTGAGTCGTGCTTGGGTAGCTCAGTTGGTAGAGCACTTGCCCGCGAAAGGCAAAGGTCCCAAGTTCGAGTCTCGGTCCGGCAAACAGTTTTAATCTGACAGGAAGTTTCAAACTAGGGACCAGCCAAACTCATGGCTGTCACAGCTAATCAGCCAACCATACTACGAAACCTGCTAATGATTTCTGAACACTAATCTGATGATGATGCATCAACGAAATGTATTTCCGAAACGATATAATAGGTAAACTGTTCACTTATTTCTGTGGCAATGGTAAAAATGTATGTATGTATGTATGTAGACTAATAGCATGAATGTAAAAAATAATTCTTTTATAATCATCAAGCAATCCCTTCTTTAGTCTGTTTGTGTGATAATTTCCTTTCTACACAATTCAATTCAATATCTCTTTATTAGAATGTATCAGCGTCTTCCTGTAGCAGCTGTAAATGCTACGCACTAGAGATATACCTCCAAAGATGACTTCAATTTTTATTTGATGATAAAAGATTCCTCTTCTTCAAAAACTCTTTTTCTTGCTATTACGACTCTGCACTTTATATCATCATTACTTCGGTCGTCTTCAGTTATTTGGTAGCCCAAATAGCAAAACCAATCTACCAGTTTTAGTAGCTCATTTCGTATCCTGTTACCCTCAATATCCATTCCATTTTTTTGTTTTACTTTTGATGATACTGTCATCTTATAACATCTTTTGAAGACAACCGAATCCGTTTGTCTTTCAAGTCCTTTGCCTTGTGTGACAGAGTTAGGCTGCAATATCATCAGCAAACGTTAAATATTTTTCTTCTCCGTTAACTGTAATATTCTTTCCATATTTCTCCTTGGTTTTCGTTACTGCTGTTGCTAAGTAGGTCTCTATATTTCAGTTTTTCACGGTGACGCTAGTGCACCGTGACGTATTATGGATGTCGTTCTTTCTGTAAATGTTGCTTGTTAATGAAATCAGAAAACTACGTTCGCATTGCTACATTTTTGTTTGTTCCCGTGGTTCTCCCATAAGAAATCATTTGATTATTTTTATGTGTTAAGGATGGAATCCTCTCCTGCTTTTTCCCAGGGCGATTACGGAGGCCCGCTGGTGCAGCAGAGTGACAGTGGATACACGCTCATCGGCATCGCCGGCTTCTCGGTGCCCACCAGCTCGTGGACCGTCTTGACGCTGGTCTCGCCCTACCTCACATGGATAGAGGTGGTTACTTCCATCATCGTATCCTGAACGACTGCTGGCTGCCTGAATGCCTCCGAGACGTTGGACGACAGACAGTGTGGCAGCGAAAACGGAGAAGAGTGTCTGCCCAGCTTGTATCCGCACAGACATATACGCGTGTGTACATCTTCGTGCAATGATATTCGTTGTGAGACACAGCCAGCCGTTTCATGCAGCGATCAGGACATTCGCGCGGAGCATCTCAATTTCGATTTAGTCCATTTGTTAATTGGTGATGTGGAAAACTGAAAGAAAGGCAAAGAAAAAGCGTTTGTAGTAATGTCCCTTCTTTATGTATCATTTAGCTTTTTAAGCCTTCTTGCAGGGACATTTCGGTTGACCTAACTTCAGAGATTGTGCTGATAGTGACATCTGGAAGAATTTTCTGAGGGGACATTCTATTGAATCTGAAGTGTTGTACTGTACGTAATTTATCCTCTTGATTACAAGCTTCCAGAGCCCTGCCAGTCAACCATTGGCTCTCTAATACAATGAGCATATTCCAAGAGAAGACCGCCGCTATCATAGTTGAAGGAAGTGGTTATTACTGAAGAATTCCCCTTCAACTTCATGTAACGAATCACTTCTTGTCCACAACTTAGTGCACCTCTGAAACATCGCTTCCAGTGTTTTCGTGTGTAATTTCATAAGTTTATATACAAACAAATAAATAATATAAATATGTTTGTTAATTTGCAGAAATTTAATAATAATCCTGAAGATTTCCATTTTCCCGCCTAAGAGACTCTACAAAAACAGTGGCTGAGTGGTTTTACGGAACACATCGCTTGCAAATATGAAGGTATTTGTAGATGATAAGACGCGACTGTTAGTTGAATAACTATGTCACCGGCGTTCGTCATGGATTTGGCGTTTCCTTACCGGCGAAACTACTGTCAAAAGGAGGAGAGAACACCTTGCTGGAGGAAGCCGCAAAGAAGAACAGGCAGCGTAAAAAAGTTATAGTCGTATCACCGTTAACAAATCATGTCAATAGTTACATCAAACTAGCACTATATCTAGTAAGCTGTATCAGAATTGTTGTATTCAGTTTTGGATGAGGCGAGTCAGTTTTGCACAGCAATAGGTTAAACATAGTTTTTATTCACCGTTCATCTTCAGTATTTCCATAAAACATCAATAATCGAGCATTAATCATTAGTGTATTAACGACAAAAAAGGAAACCGTCAAAATTCAATCACATAAGTGGCTTTATATTGCTGTAAGTATTGTAGTTCGCATTAAAAACCATGTATTGTCCTGTGTTTCTTGAAGTTTCCCGGCGTATCGAATATTCCATCAATTTTCAGGAATGCATCCGGGGTATTACTAAGTCGCATACGGATACTTCGGCGTACAGCCTCTCAGCCATTCTCAAGGTGAGTTGCTTGCAATAGTTTTAACGCCGTGGAGCAAACGCGCATACGTCGAGGATAATACTGTTGTACTCCCAAGAAACGGTGGAATACATGTATTATCCTGTTTATTGATTTATTTGTTAACTTTGTCTCTTCAAGAGTAAGTGCCCGAGTTCAAATTTTCAGTGATGTATGGACTATTAACCGCACTCACGAACTCAGGATACCGTACCGTCCCTTAGATTCTCAACGTAGAGCATATGGAACGACAAAATGATAGGCCATATCGCGTGTTACAGTTATGAAGCGAGACGACTACAGGACGGGAAGAGGGAAGGAAAGAGAGATGGTGTGTCCGTGTGCGGTGATCTCTGTAGGGAGCAGTTACTAAATAAAGCGGCACTGACTTGTTTTGATGGCAAACTGTCAACTGGTCGGTGCAGAAGTTGTGTATAATAAAGTAGCGATGCTGCTATGTTATTACCGACTTAGTTTGCATATAAGACGGAGGATATGATTTATTAGAGAAGAAACACGATTAAAAACTCTGTCTGCACATAAACAGATACAGAAAGAACCGCGTGAACAAATGTTGCGGAAACAACGTACACAATTTCCAAGGAATACGGAAAATCAAAGCAAAAATTGCAGGTGCATCACTCTAACCATACAATGACACATAAATATTCACGTTTTAGATACACCACACACGGATTATGTTAGAACACCATACATGATGATACACACAGAACTGAGAAAAATAAAGGAAATCCGTAGATATTATAAAATGGTTAAATACGAGTATGTGTGTATGTTCCACATCTACTACTAAACCACTGTACCGTTTTCCACCGTACTTGGTACATATCCCTTACTGTCAGGAAATAATCGCTTGGAGTAAGAACCACCTACTTATCACAGTTCAGGAGTATGACGTCATAAACAATAAGCTGCGTGGCAAACTGCCGCATCATGCGTGACGTTTAAATGTATTACTCCGTGCTACTACTTGTGTTAGCAATAAATTTCGCTGCCGGTACCTACAGATGTAGCTAAATGCACATACAAAATTATATCACGGTACCACACGAAATTCAGGAGATGTGACGTCATAAACAATGAGATGCTTGAAAAAGTGCTGCATCAAGTGTGAATTTTTAACACATTTATTCTTTGCTACTAAGAGCCCCGACACCTGGCAGCGTTTTTGACCACTTACAACTGCGAAGCGGAAAAGGTTCAAAAAATGGCTCTGAGCATTATGGGAGTTAACTCCTGAGGTCATCAGTCCCCTAGAACTTAGAACTCCTTAAACCTAACTAACCTAATAACATCACACACATCCATGCCCGAGGCAGGATTCGAACCTGCGACCGTAGCGGTCGCGCGGTTCCGGACTGTAGCGCCTAGAAACTCTCAGCCACTCTGGCCGGCGAAGCGGAAAAGGGCTATAGGAGAAAACAATAGCTGCCCATAGAGCTATGAAGAGGCGTTGCCATAGGGACGCTCAGAAATGCGCGTTGTGGACACATGAAGCAGCTGCGTCGAGCGTACAGAACATGTACACATTTGCAAGTACAGCATCCTGTACATTGTGCATATTTCTTGCTCGACTGTTTCATAATTTCAAAGGTGCTTTAACGAATACATGGGCATGAAATTTTACACTAAAAACACAGCTTTTTTTGTTTTCGTATGTAATAGAAAATTAGCGAAATGAATACCCTGGCAATGCCGGGTTTGGCAGCTAGTAAACTCATAAAATGGGCTGAGTGAGACAAAATAAACAGACAAATCTTATGTTCTAAATATTGTAACTATACTGAAACGCCGTTGAATTCGTCTCTTTTGACCTGAGATACTCGCAACAGAAGTTACTATATGTAGTTGTACCTGAAAAAATGACCTTAATACGGAAGTTATTGTATTTAATATGCAGGGTGAGTCGCGTAAGACGTAACAACCCCTTTACTCCGGGGGCGATTGCACGTATCGGCATCCGGTTTTCGGCGAATCATAGCGGACTATGGGGCACACACGTTGGTACATGCACAATAATCACAACGTTTATATTGACCGAGATAATGAGATACGTACATGTTTTTTAAATGGGACGCTATACTTTTTTACCATCATTCGAACGCTCTGGAAAAAACGCGTATAGTGATGTAACGCATGTTGCTATTGTGATTCAAACTTTGCTTAAAAGAGGGCGGATGAGGATTTACCTACGTAGCGTAGGCCGTGCATGCTGCATAGAGCACGGCAACTCGGCCTGCGGGTCGCGCGAGGCGTGTTTACAGTCTGCAGCCGCTTCCGACCGCCTCGAACTCCAATCGCACAATATTTCCCAGCGTCTTTTAAGCAAAGTTTGAATCACAATAGCAACATGCGTTACATCACTATACGCGTCTTTTACAGAGCGTTCGAATGATAGTAAAAAAAAGTATAGCGTGCCATTTAAAAAACATGTACTTGCTTCATTATCTCGGTCAATATAAACGTTGTGATTATTGTGCATGTACCAAAGTATGTGCCCCATAGTCGGCTATGATTCGCCGAACACCGCTTGTCGATACGTGCAATCGACCCCGGAATAATGGGGGTGTTACGTCTCACGCGATTCACCCTGTAGATACGAGAAGAGACTATACGTCTTTTAGTGAATACCTGATCACGAATCATATGTGTGAAAACAGAATTACGGTATCTTAAACAATACCGAAAACTGTGGAGATGAAAAGCAGATAAAACACAGGACAAGGATACATCGAAGAACCATAGGTATTACAGCATTAAATTATCGTAGTTGGGAAAGATTCAGAGCCCCAAGCAGTAATAGAAGCGAAGCTCAAATCGTTATAGGTACCGAAAGCTGCCTAATGCCTGAGATAAGTTCAGCCAAAAATTTTGCGGAAGGCGAACGGCGTTCAGAAAGGATAGTTTAAATATAGTTGGTGGTGGCATGTTTATTGCCGTTAGAAACAGTATATCTGAAAGGTTCAAAGAAAACTTGAGTATCATCTCATATAGTTATAGCATCTCTCATATAGCTGTAGTTCCATATCTACATGAACATAGCGGTTTACACTCCCCAAGCCACCCTGCGGTACATGGCAGAGGGTACCTTGGACTATGCGCACCGAGTTTCTTCCGTTTTCCACTTAAAAATGGAGTGAGAGAAAACGACCGTCTATATGTCACAAGTACGAGACCCAACTTATCTCTGTGGTCCTTGCGTGAAATATGCGTTGGTGGAAGTACAAACGTTCTGAAGTCAGCCTCAAATGCTGATTCACCAAAATTTCTCAATAATGCCTAACGAAAATAACGTCGTCTTTTCTCTACGAATATCCCCATTTGAGTTCAGGAAGCCGGCCGGAGTGGCCGTGCGGTTCTAGGCGCTACAGTCTGGAGCCGAGCGACCGCTACGGTCGCAGGTTCGAATCCTGCCTCGGGCATGGATGTGTGTGATGTCCTTAGGTTAGTTAGGTTTAATTAGTTCTAAGTTCTAGGCGACTAATAACCTCAGAAGTTAAGTCGCATAGTGCTCAGAGCCATTTGAACCATTTTTTTGAGTTCAGGAAGAAGCTTCGTAATACTTGCGTGCTGATGGAACCTTCCGGTAACAAATCTAGCAGTACGCCTCTAAACTGCTTCGATATCTTCCTTCAATCCGACCTGGTGGGGATTCCACACACACCAGCAATACTCAAGAATGGATCACACTTGTGTTCTATAGGCTCTCTCCTTTATAGGTGAGTTACACTTTCCGAAGATCCTCCCAATTAAGTCGACCATTCACATTCCCTACTACCGCCTCTGCCTGCTCGTCCCAATTTATATGGCTTTGCAACTTTGTACCTAGATATTTAATCCACGCGACTATCAAGCAGCACACGACTAATGCTGTATTCGAACATAACGGAATTGTTTGTCCTTCTCATCTGCAGTAACTTACATTTTCCTACATTTAGAGAAAACTGCCATTCACCACCACAACAAGAAATTTTGTGTAAGTCATCTTGTATCCTACAGTCACTCAATGACGATACTTACTCGTACACCACAGCATCATCAGCAGCAAACAGCCGCAGATTGCTGCTCTCCCTGTCCGTCAGATCATGTATGTGAACAGGGAGTAAAATCTGTCCTATTACACTTCCATGGGGCACTCCTGACGATAACCTAGTCTCTGGTGAACACTCGCCGTGGAGAACAACGTACTAAGTTCTATTACTTAAGAAGTCTTCTAACCACTCACATACCTAGGAACCTATTCAGTGTGCGCTTAACTTAGTTAACAGTCTGCTGTGGGACACCGTATAAAATGCTTTCCGGAAATCTAGGAATATTGAATCTACCTGTTGTCCTTCATCCATAGTTCGCAGGATGTCGTGTGAGAAGAGGGTAAGCTGAGTTTCTAAATCCGTGCTGATTTGTGGACAGAAATTTTTCTGTGTCAAGGAAATTTATTATACTTCAAATCAGGGTATGTTCAAGAAATCTGAAAGAAATAAAAGTTAAGGATAATGATCTGTAATTTTGGGGGTCCGTTCTTTTACACTTCTTATATGTGGGAGCCACCTGCACTTTTTTCGAGTTTCTTAGAATTTTAAGCTGGAAGAGAGATACGCGATAATTGCAAGCTAAACAAAGGGCCAATCCCGCAGTGTACTCTCTATAAAACCAATTCTAGTATTCCATCCTGACCTGGCAACTTATTTTTTTTTTTTCAAGTCTTTCAGTTGGAATCTGCGCGACAATCAAACGCCGTTATGTTTGTACACTCCTCCTGCGTGAATGATTTCTTAAAAGCGAAATTTAAAACTTCATCTTCCTTTTGTTAGCTTCTGTTGCCAGACTGGTCAACGAGTGACTGAATAGAATCGTTCAACTTATCGCCACAATTTTCTCGGATTCTCTGCTAGATCCTCCGCTAAGGCATGACGATGGAAGTAGTTGCATGCTTTACAGACGCACGAATTTCTACTACCTTTATTAACTAGTTCGTGGTGACTTCTTCCTGCCCTCAAGATGTTGGCGAAAATAAATGCTAGAAGTAGGTGGTAAGAATGAACATTTCCCGAAATTGTTCTGATTGCTTTCGCTGAAAAGTACTTTAAGCAATTATTTCAGGAGTCCACTCGAGATATAAATGTTTGCTATAATATACTTGACCTCTTAGTAACAAATAATCCCGAGGAAATAGAGAGCATCATTACGGATACGGAGATTAGTGACCACAATGTCGCTGTAGCGAGACTGAATACCGTATAAACTACCAAAAATACACACAAGTTATATGTATCTAAAAAAGCTTAACGCCTTCCTAGGAGACAATATCCACTTCTTCCAAACTGACAATGTAAGCATAGACCAATTGTGGCTGAAATTCACCGACATAATAATGACAGCAATTGAGAGATTTATGCCTAGTAAATTTATAAGTGGTGGAACTGATGCTCCATGGTACACAAAAAAAGTCAGAATGGGAAATGGTACGCCAAAATATAAAACCATGCGTCATAAGCAAATGAAAATAAGCAAAGTAGACTACTTTTCGGGTCGAACTATCACTTACTTCACATACCGTTCGAATGTTAAAAATGGCAGCATTAAGTCTTTGGACATAACAGTGAACGCGGGATTCCCACAACAGTTTATTATGTATCTGAGCACCTACATATTTGAACTCTTCAGTTTCACTAATCATATACCCATCCTGTGAAATTAAAATGTTTGATTTTGTTGAATTGTGTGTCAGAAACTGTAAAAACAGAGTCTTACTATGATTTAGCGTAAGCTTATTTTCTACAAGCCGCGAACTTACGTCTTGAACTGCAGTATTTGAAACAGTGCCAACGTTGCACACATCACCCATTACTACGAAGCTAGTGTCATCAGCAAACAGAAATATTTTAGAATCACCTGTAATACTAGAAGGCATATTATTGATGTAAATAAGGAACAGGAGTGGCCCCAACATTGATCCTTGGGCTCCCCCCATTTCACTATGCCCCATTCAGACCACACATCATAGCCTTTCTCAACACGGTGGAGAATGATCTTTTGTTGTCTGTTATTAAAGCAAGAGGTGAACCAATTGTGAGCTACTCACCGTATTCCATAATGGTCTAACTCCTGGAGCAATATTTTGTCATCAACACAATTAAACGCCTTAGTTACATAAAAAAGTGCCTAGCGTTCGAAACATTTTGTTTAGTCCGTCCAGTACCTCACAGAGAAAATAGAATATAATACTTATCAGTAACAAAAACATTTTTGCTGCGAACTGACTTCATATCGTAGGCCTTGTGCGGCTGACCTGACACTTCTTTCATGACTGACCACGTGGTTTTAATTTTATGCTGTGAAGTAGCTACTCTATTTGCGTACCACATGCTCTTTGCCTCCCTAATAACATTTCTAGCACCTTAAAATACTTTTTGTAATGGGCTACTGTAGCTCGATTGTGACTACTTCTAGCATTTTGATATAATTCCCACTTTGTTCTACACGATATCCTTATCCCACTAGTCGGCCACCCTGACTCCATTTTACTGCTAGTACCCTGTTCAGAACGTTCTAAGGGAAAGCAGATTGCAAAGAGCATGAGTAATGTGTGAAGGAAAGAATTATATTTGTCATTTATGACATTGGCGCTATAAATATCCTGACACTCGTGTTCCTTAACGAGGTTTAGAAACCTCTCTAGTGCCGTCAGATTAGCTTCTTTATATAGTTTGTAAGCGGATATAACATTTGTTTGCGTACCTTCTAGTATTAAAATTTGTGCTTCAGGGCCTGAAAGGCCATTCACCCTTTTACTAACAGAATGCCCATCAAGTAATGAAGAATGAATACAAATATTGTCTATGGCTGTGCTATTCTTCCCCTTCACCCTGGTTGGAAAAAACACAATCTGCATCGGATCATACGAGTCTAGAAACTCTACCAATATACTTTTTCTTGCACAATCATATACAGAATTAATATTGAAATTACCACATATGATTAATTTTTGGTACTTCCTATAAAGTGAACAAAGAACCCTCTCTAGTTTGAGCAGAAATGCTCTGAAGTCAGAGTTAGGGGACCTATAAACAACAAGAATGAGAAGTTTAGTTTCACTTAATTCAACCCTCCTGCACTACATTCAAATACCTGTTCAGTGCAGTGACGTGATGCGTCTACAGACTCCAATGGAATACTGTTTTTTACATACATGGCCATTCCCCCATTCCACAAAGAATTCCTTGAGAAAAAGCCAGCTAATCTGTATCCTGGTAAAGGAAGCCTCTGAATTGTCCAATTATTTAAGTGGTGTTCCGATATTCCAATAATGTCTGAATCAACATCTATAAGCAGTTCACTAACTTTATCTCTTTTATTTTAATGAAATAACTAATTCCTTCACTACTTGGAGTAGTAGGGTAAGGGCAGCATGAGTCCATTTTTGATATCAAATTGATATGCAAATTTATTAAACTGATCACTTAATTACGTCCCTCATCTCCTACCCCCTCCCCCCAAATGACATAATGTGTTTTCCTCAGCTGGCACGTGGGCCCCTGGCCCCTCCTTCTCCCTTTCCCACCTACCCCACTGGTGGGAATTCCGAATTACAGTGAGAATTTTGAAGTGTGGAGGGAATTTCGAATTATGTCTTTGTCCAACGGTTGTGCTGACATACCACCCCAACCCAAACCTCTCCTGGGAATTGCCAGTAAATTAAAAATAGTGGTGCCATTTCTGGTTCAAAATGGTTCAAATGGCTCTGAGCACTATAGAACTTAACAGCTGAGGTCATCAGTCCCCTAGAACTTAGAACTACTTAAACCTAACTAACCTAAGGACATCACACACATCCATGCCCGAGGCAGGATTCGAACCTGCGACCGTAGCAGCAGCGTGGTTCCGGACTGAAGCGCCTAGAACCGCTCGATCACACCGGCCGGTTGCCATTTCCGGGACTCTACCCCTGGTCCTTCTGGACAGAAGACCTAAGTGCATTCTCCACCACATGGATACTGTCCAGATGCAGGATAGGGAGGTTAGGTTAGTGTATTTTAATTATTTTGGCTGGGAAACTGAAATAGAGAACGGTCCTAATTACGTGATAAATCATAAAGATTGGTTCTATATGCGTAGTGCTGCACAAGGAGATCCTAAAATCGCTATACAGCTCAAAAATTGACAATGCCATAGAACTTGTTATTATCCTGATGGGAAGAAATTTCACAATGTGACTTGAAAGCTTTGGCAGACGTACTCAAACTGTACCCTTCACCTACATTCTTGCAGGAGAAAGGTTGGGTGTAAGGTACTATCTTCCTTTTTTCGAGGGAAATATATTCAACTGACACGATGCTGGTGTTGGACAGAGAGGAGTTTAATAAGCGTATTAACTGTAAGCATACTGCTGAGGACTGTATCTATTGCTGTTTGGTGTCAGAGATCGCTACAAATGTCTGCTTGACAGTCGCCCTGCAGCCCAAGTAATCGAAGCCAATACACGCTGTCGCAACTGAAGGGCAATGCATCACTTTTCTAATTAAATATCGAAATTGTCCTTAAAAATATAGCACTCATAATGAATAGTTTATAATGCATCACATGTATTGGGGAAGGACTCGCAGTCGAGCAGCCGACCCGAGCGGAACGCTGCTCTCTGCACCTGGCGTAGCTGCCCGCTGATAGCTCCTCGGAGTGGTCTCAAATAAGCTGCTACTGGCGTAGCTGCCAGTGACGCTCTACTGAGCGGCACGAACCCGCGCAAGCCGCTTAACGCTTTCGGGCGCTAAGTGGCAAGAGTTTCGGCTCAACTCCCTGCAACTTCGGTTGCAAACCTCCCCAGCGGGACTCTCCCGTTCTTTGGTAGGGTAATCTCAGTGTCAGGGGCCCGTTCACGTCGGATAACCCCGCGCACTGTAGGCCGCTCTCTTCATCCCGCGCTCTCTTGCGCCGCGCATTGCACTCCGCGCAGATAGGACGTAGGGATACCCCTCTTCTGTAGGAACACGATACACAGCGCTTTCGCTAAAAAGCAAATTTTGTCTTCTCGTGAAAAGAGCAAATTGTCGTGCATCCATCCCTCCCTATCCAATAAAAACTCCTGTAACAGCAAAGATGTCCGATCTTTCCTGTTCTTCCCCACCACTTACCCGCAGCAAAGCTGCAGCACAAGAGGCGGAAATGCCGGCTACTCCCGCCGCCATTTCCGTCCCACTGTCCACCTTCCAAGAGCAGGTAGCCTTGAAGGACAGACAGATCGCGGAACAGCAGGAGCTGATCGCAGAGCTGATGGGCAGTGTAAACACACAAACAGAAACACCCACACCACACACACAGGCACCTGCTGAACAACAGAAGGATATGCCCCCTACTCCACCTCTGGCGGCCCAGGCACCGACGGAACCGGAGCCAGAGCCGACAGAGGACACAACAAATACAGATGAAGACGGGCCGTGGCAGCAGGTCGGCCCAAGGCGCAAACAGCAGCCAAATACGCAGACAAGTGAGCCCACAAACTCACGAGGCAACGGCCGAGCGCTGCTGCCAACACCATCTACACCGAGAACAGACAACAATAACGCAGGGACCAACACAAACAACCCTGCGACTGCAGCAACCACAAATATACAAGCAGCTACGCAGAACACTAACAACACCGCGACCGGCTTCCCACCGGTCATCATTCACAACTACGGAGACCTAAGTCTCCTAAACAAAGAATTTAACAACAAGCACAGCCCCACAACATACTACTCTAAGCTCACCGGGGAACACGCCGCACTGTACGTGGCGAACAAGGCAGACTACACGAATCTACTGGACTTTCTCAAAGAAAGGAAGGTAGAACACTTCACGTACAGGACAGTCTTGGAAAAGACACAGCAGTACGTGATAAAGGGGATAGACTCACGAACCCCAACCGAAACGGTACACAATGAACTCTCTGCTCTCGGGTGGGAGTGCATTCGGGTAAACCGAATGTCAGAGTTCGGCACAGCGAGACCGTCTCACAACTACATGGCGGAGTTGGCCGACACGGCCAAATCCCGCGACCTGCTGAAGATAAAGCTATTTCTTCACATGGTCGTCAATGTGGAGGTGTACAACACGCCGCGCACCCCCCAACAATGCCACAACTGCCAGCGCTATGCGCACGCGGGTATCAGATGCGGTCTCGCACCCCGCTGCCGCATTTGCGTTGGCGGTCACACAACCCAACGCTGCAAACTCCCCCATACAGCACCTCGCAAGTGCGCCAACTGTGGTGCTGGCCATCCGGCAAACTACAGAGGGTGCATTGCTTACAAAGCAGCTCTGAGGCGCAAATTCGCGAAACATGCGAAACCTACCGCCATAACAGTCCCAAAGCCGCCCCCGCGCCCAGTAAGAAGTGGAATATCCTTCGCTGGAGTGGTCGCTGGCAGCCCCAGCAGCGCGGGACGGTCAGAGGAGCCCCAGAGCTCAGAACACGCTCACCAAACACCCCCAGCAACAGACACACAACAGACAGGCACAACACCTGACACCACACCCGCACCGGGCACACCACACGAAACAAGCAACAACAACACACTACCCCCTGAGATCGCGAACTGCAGCCCACCACAGGCTACAGAAAACGCACCTACACAGGGACAACCCCAGCGCCAGAGGAGGAGGAGAAGGAGAAACAGCCGTAGCACGAGGAACACGACCGCACCACAACAAGTAAACAGGCAACAGAACACCAACACCCACGAACACATCCCGGACACCAACTCAACAACCCACATAACACACCCACTCACCACAGAAAGCACACAGGCGCCAACAACTGCCACACGAACAACCGACTCGCAGGCCAGCCCTCACCAAACGCTAACACTGGAACAAGCGGCCGCTAACACGACCAATAACTCGCAGGCCGACATGACCAACATCACTACAACATTCCAGAGAAAAAAACCCAACATTATTCCCCGGACGCACGACCACCGAAATAGTCACGAAGATTATGGGGTGTGTCTCACAACTCTTCATGCAGTTCATGTCGGGTACGCTCAACTGGACTAGCGCCAAAGCCACTATCACACCGCTTTTTACACTACTACATGGATAATACACCACACCAGCCCCGAAACGCAGACTTAAACACTATCACACAGATCCTGTTTTGGAATGCCAACGGGATCGCAAGCAAAAAAGCCGAGATGGCCGCGTTCATGGAGCGAAAGGGTATCCGAATCGCTCTTGTGAACGAAACACTGCTTACGCCTCGCAAACAACTAAACTTCCCAGGTTATTGCGTCTATCGTACCGACCGAGCGGATGGCAGGAGGGGAGGCGGCACGGCAATCATCATACACAGAGACATCGACCACACGAACATCGAGCTCCCAGCACTTTAAAGACTAGAGGCTACGGCCGTCAGGGTCAAGTTCAACGGAGCCAACACCACACTGGTATCGCTATACAATCCTCCTAAAAACATAGTAACACGCGATATCAGCACAGTACTCAACATAGCACCGCGGGTAATAGCCGCTGGAGACCTCAACGCAAAACACCCCGATTGGAACTCACGAATACGAACCTCCAACGGCAAGAAACTGTACGAACACGCACTAGGCCGAAACTACATTATACTTGGACCGGACGTTCCCACGTTCGTGCCCACACAGGCCCGACATAGGCCAGACGTGTTAGACATAGCCCTCATAAAGGGCATCACATGCACACTCAACCTAACGGTTGAAAACGATCTGGACTCAGACCACATGCCTGTAATACTGCACATGGAAGAGACACTGCAGGACATCGTACCACGCAGGAGGCTTAACTACAAGCGTGCGAATTGGACACTGTTCAAGGAAACGCTTGATAGTCGCATTCCTAACACCCACGAAATTAATAACACACAGCAAATCGATGAGGCTGTGGAGGCTCTCACAACTGCCGTCCAAGACGCAATGACTGACGCCATTCCATTTACAACACCAAGACAACACTCGACGGCCCTGCCCCAGGAAATCCTGGGCCTTATCTCAATGAGGAACCGCCTCAGGAGATACTGGCAGCGTACCAGGCGCCCGTTCTATAAACTGCACGTCAACAGACTCCAGGACATAATACGAAATAAAATTCAAACATTCAGAAACGAACAATGGGGACAGAAACTCGCAGGGCTGGATACCACACGTCCTGGCGTGTGGCAGCTGGCCAGACACTTCACCAGGGAGAAACATTACATTCCCACGTTACAAGGACCAGACGGCCCAGCCTACTCCGCGACGGAGAAGGCAGAGCTTATGGCCTAAACACTTGCAGCGTCTTTCATGCCGAATCTGGTTCCTTCAGACCCAGCATTCACACTTGAAACGGACCAGGAGGTTACACGACTTGTAGCCCAGCCCTCGCGCAACGAAATAAGACGTACTAGCACAAATGAAGTTACATGGGCTATCAAGCACACCACCGCTAGAAAAGCCCCTGGGCCTGATGGCATTCAAAACCGTGTCCTCCAGGAGTTCACGGATAAAGCCGTAGAATACCTCGCACACATAACGAATGCCATCCTGACACACCAACACTTCCCTGACTTTTGGAAGGCGGCCAAGGTCCTGATGTTCAGGAAGCCAGGGAAAGACCACTCCCTCCCACAAAATTACCGACCCATCAGTCTGCTGTGCTCGCTCAGCAAGATTGTTGAGAAGGTAATACTAAAACGTATCACTAGGCATTGCATCGCCAACGACACCCTAAGACCGGAGCAATTCGGCTTTAGGAATCACCATTCGTCAACACAACAACTCCTCCGCGTAGTCGAACATATAACACACGGCTACAACATGAACAAAGCCACAGGGGCCGTGTTCCTAGACATCGAAAAGGCTTTCGATCGTCTCTGGCACAACGGACTCATACGCAAACTAAGCGAAGCTGGTTTCCCGGACGGACTCGTACGTCTCATACACTCATATCTCACGAACAGATGTTTCAACACTAACGTGCAGGATAAACAATCAACACAACACGGTATCCAAGCTGGAGTACCCCAAGGAAGCATCCTAGGGCCCATCTTGTTTAACCTGTACATTAATGACTTCCCAGCGACACGAAACACGACGCTAGCCGTCTACGCGGATGACACAGCCATCCTCGCGCAAGACTGGAAACCGTCGAACATCAACTCACGAATACAGACAGCACTCAGAACAGCTGAGCCTTGGCTGGAGCGATGGCGTATTAAAGTAAACGTCGACAAGTGCGAAGCAGTTCTGTTCACACGCAGACCGAAACTACTGCGCAAACACCAACACTGTAGACCGATAACACTACATACACGCCCAATACGTTTCCGAGAGAAAGTCAGATACCTTGGTGTCTGGCTGGACCGGAAACTTACATGGGGGGACCACATTGAATACGTTGCCAACCGAGCGCACGCGAGGCTCAAACACCTCTACCCAATGCTCAACAGGGAAAGCACACTGAATAGGAGGGTGTCGAGGTCCTTATACACGACACTGATTAGACCTCTGATGACGTACGCAGCTCCCGTCTGGGGATATGCAGCTCCCACATGACTGCGCCGCCTGCAGATCATACAGAACAAGGTGCTACGAATCATTAGCAATGCTCCACGCTACACACGCACCGTGGATCTTCACCGTGAATACCGCCTTGATACCCTCAAGGAAGTATTCAAGAAACACGCCACACGACTATACAGGAACTCGAGACACTCGAACAATCCGTTCATCCTCACTCTGGGAAACTACGATCACAACCACAGGTGGAAACACAAGCGGCCAAAGACACTGCTTGCTAGGGCATAACCACCTATGGTAAACTAACATACGCAAACAGCGACAAACGTCGGTAAGCCCCTGCATATCAGCAACACTGACTGGCAACTACCAGCTGCTATTAGAGCCGACCAACAGGCCACAGCAGGGACACCGACGAGCTCGCCCACAGACGCACGAACAATCTCCCAACACTCCCTCACACTGTGCCTCCGGTATATGACCATCGGACACGAGACCGATAACAAAACTAACTGTTGCAGGTTGCAGGACGCTGAACGAGGACTCTGTACCAGCACCAGCCGCCGAGCAGCACAAACGCACGACATCAAGGTATCGACATGCATGATACCCACTACTAACAAAGCCTATCCTTGTACAACCTATCGCAGGCAGCAAGACAACCGCTACTGCTCTTGCCGCCCGACCTAACTTTCGCAGAGGTTTTTTTCCCTTGGCTCTTGCCTTGGCACTTTTTTTCCTCTGCCCTTCAAACCGCTACCCTTCGTCAGACTTCGACCAATCTATCTCCAGATGAGCGCGTATTAATGGTTAATCCTAACCAGACGTACGCAAACATCGCAGTACCCACATCCTGCGACACCTCACTTTAGTGAATACTAACCCTTATGCAGAGATGGCAGTAGACCTTTTGTGTTGGCCATCATGCCGGTGTGGGCGTGGAGGGGCTCCACCTCTATTTAAAAAAAAAAAAAAAATGGGGAAAACCTCATCCCAAAAACTGCAAAGGGGACAGTTATCGAACATGCATCCTTTTCAGTGTACAATCACAAACCGCTGAGATTAGAGGCCCCCTGACCACCCCTCACCCCTCCATCTTCCTCCGTTTCTCCCTTCCTCCACCTATCGTGGGGACACATGCCTTTTAAAGCGGCCAAAGAATACCGCATGCCACGGATCTGTCTGTGGCCTACCACCTCGCTGCCCCTTCATAAGGTGACAGTCTAGCATCTGCCCTTTACCAACACAAAAGGATGTAAAGTCAACTAAACAATATGAGATAAATTATGGCTGCCCACCCCACATGCCGTGCCCCGGCCAGGGCATATCTGCCTAGGGCAACCGTACATGAAACACTGCACTGTAACAATTGTATTTAATGTCGATGCACCTCCTATAATCGAGCATCTATTAAGAAGGAGTAGACAGTTGCGACGATAATAAATGTCCTATTTCCACGAAAGTGAGTGCAATCCATTTTGTTTTAGTTATACAAGCAAAATCTGTATACCTTTTATGTTCGACTGGCAGGACACAATTTTCATCTCATTATTTTGCGGCATCCAATGAAGTGCGCCACCACAAAATACAGATGTCCAAAATTCAGAGGTCAGGCCATACACCCCTGTGTAAAATTTGCGAAAAGAAGCTTCCACTATTTTGCTGTGAAAACTACCAATCACCGCAGAATATGCTCACTGTATCAAAACAATCATCGGAGTAAAGAAAACTCGAAAATTTAAACTCCAAAGAAAAAACATCTATCTTAAGCAATTTCTTTCAGCCTGGTGGACAAATTACATAACATGAGAGCGTGTTTCACGTTCAAATCTATGTCCCTAAATAAACTGTCACACATGTATGTATTTCAAACATTTCAGACACTTGAAATAACATTAGAGAATACAATCTTTCATGCCATTTGCTCACATGTTGGAAAAAAAACATAATCAACAAGCTATAATTCAAGGGGACGTTGCTGTCTTGTACACTATGGCAGGTTCCGTTTTACCAACGTGAAGCTATATCATATCTGTATTTATGAAACAAACCATGAAGACTGTCTTATAATAGAACGTCCTATAAGATTTTACCACATCTTTCTCTCATACGTTACATTGAAATCAAATAAAGTATGATTGTTTATGAAACTTCCTCCACTGCAGAGTGAAAATCCATTCTGATTGTTCACATTAACATTTTTTTTATCCATAACTCCTCTCTACTGACCTGCGTGTAAAATTTCTACGATACAAAGGACAATCAATCACAATAGCAGCAGATTCTTATGTTCTATTTTTGTAAGCAGTTTGATCATCAAAGCCTGTTTCACTCAATCTGCTCACACGTCGGGAAAAAATGCTATCATTTCTAGGTTCCACAATGAGCTATAATTGAAGTGATATCTACTTCATAATTAGAGATTATGAAGTATGAAAAAACATAGAACTTGAGGTAACACCTATTTTAACACAGACACAATCGTGACAATATTAATAGAAACAGTCATGATTCCACGAGAATGGATACAGCCAATTTCTATTAGTCTTTTGGGCAAAATAAGTGTACTTTTGAGAGAACTATCTGCAGGCAAACTTTAACCAGTTGTACTCTGTCCTGAATATACTGCATTGCGGACCATCCTCCAGACACCGCTTGGGATATAATGTGTGGCTCATCCCCTCCGGGAATGTTAGAATACCATTGTTGTGGAGAAACAGCGATTGCTATAAATTAACTCAGTATTAAGAAAACAGTCTTAATCATGATTTTTTTATTTAGTGCCGACCGGTTTCAGCCCATCGCAGGGGTCATCTTTAGGGCGAACATATGATCGACTGCTGGTGACGTCAGGTCTACCGAGGTGTGGCAGGAGACTGTAACAGGGGGAAGACTGGGTCAGATTTTTTGGAGCCATCCATGACATTCGCATAGACATAGACATACAAAAAATAGAGCAAATGCACTGCTTCTGTGAATATTTGGCTGTGAATGAGCGGTTGAATTCTATGCAACGTCTGACTAACGTGCTGTTCTGTACCATACATAAGAATAACACTCACAAAAGACTGTGTTCCTCCACCCAACGGACATCCAGCAGACAAAACAGCGGAATTGGGATGATAATGTGACATCATGGTAGATCTTTAAGAGTACAGAAGGAGGTGAGACAGGCGCAGCTGGATGCCCTGTTTTGACGTTATTACTGGAGAGTCTAGACGATATTGTTACGAAATATCGGTAATATAACTTGCATCGAATATGTTATCCTCTTTAGCAGGATGAATTTAAAAGTGCTCACATCACCTACAGAATCGCTTTTCGAAGCGTTTTTCGCTATTTGCGGGGCTGTAACACTGTCGAGAACAACATATAAGCTGATGAAATCGAGACTTCGTGACTCATAATATGCATGCATAGTCTCTATATACACATGTGTAGAGCTGTCAGTTGCGGGTACTTCCCATTCGAATGCATAACTTGCAAACTGTTCATCTATAAATTACGTTTCTAGGGGGTGAAATCTCTGCAGGTAGAGGGAGGGGAAACTCCCATTCCAGGATGCTTCCCACCGGCAGATAAATGGCACCAGGCCCATCTTAAGGAATCAGGCCATCATGGGTCTTTCACCAATACAAAAGGATGTAAAGTCAACTAAACATTAGATAAATTAGGGCCACCCCACCTCACAAACCGGGACTAGGTCGAGCGCACGCACACACACACACACACACACACACACACACACACACACACACACACACACACACACACACACACACACACACACACTGGATCGTCACCACATCGCCCCCACAAATGCCCGCCATTCTGAGTGTGAAAACACTGCACTGTAACAGTTGTATTTAATGTCAATGGACCTCCTATAATCGAGCATCTATTCAAAATGGAAACAATCTTGACAATAATAAATGCCTTCTTTCCATGAAAATGGATGTAGTCCATTTTCTTTTAGTTATATGACCAAAATTGGTATAGTTCTTAAGTTCAACTGCAGGGTACAATTTGCATATCATTATTTCGCGACATCCAACGAAGTGCACCACCACCAAATACAGATGACCAAAATTCAGAGGTCGGGTTATATGCCTTCTCTACATGTCCACCCTGCAAAAAAAAAATGGGGGAAAAAAAAAGCTTCCATTATTTTGCTGCGAAGACTACCAATCACCGCAGAAGGTCCTCACTACATTAAAATCGTCATCGGAGTAAAGAAATGCTAGAATTTAAACTCCGGAGAAAAACAACATCTATCTTAAGCAATTTTTTTTAGCTTGATGGGCAAATTACACGACATGAGAGCATCTCTCGCATTCAAATCAGTGCCTGTAAATAAACACGTGAAAGATTATTATAGAATACAATCCTTCATGCCATTTATTCACTTGTCGGAAAAAACACAATCACTTTACGTTCGACAACAATCAAGCTGTAATTCAAGAGGACATTTCTATTTTTTACGCTGTGGCAGGATCCGTTTTATCAATCCGACGCTATATCAAACCTGCATTTACGAAACAATTAGCGAGAGCCCTTCTTGTTATAGAACCTCCTACAAACATTTTACCGCGTCTCTCTCTCTCTCTCTCTCTCTCTCTCTCTCTCTCTCCCGTTACAACGAAATCAAATACTGTCTGCATGTTTACATTTGACATTTTTGGTCCATAACTTCCCTCTACTGATCTGAGTGTGAAATTCTGTCATACAACAGACAATCAATCGCTATAGCAGCAGATTCTTGTATTCTAGTTTTGTAAGCACTTTCATCGTCACAGCCTGTTTCACGCAATCTACTCACATATTGGGAAAAAACGCTCTCATTTCTAGGTTCCACAACGAGCTATAATTGAAGTGGTGTCTACTTTTAATTAGAGGTTAAGAAGTATGAAATAACACAGGGCTTGCAGTAATACCTATTTTAAACATGCAGCTACACATTACTATACTTTTCATGATCTTATCCAAAATGTATGCATGTAGATAATCGGGAATGGGAACTCTTAGAATTTGTTAGTCTGGCGTATTGGACACACAAATATCCTTTATTATTTTCAAAAAATACATGTATTTGCCAAGACAGTTTCTCACATTGGTGGTTAAGTGATGTCGTCTGACTAATATCACATTGGACAGAAGAATATTGCATCTGCCGTAAAGTTGCTGTGGGACTGGGTCCGTCAGTTACAAACGCTTCACATTCAGCAATAGACGATTCCTTCAAAATTCGCTCTTTGTTAATCTATAATGTTAATTGAGACAGTAGTTTCGCTTTAGATTTTTCCAGTCTACGAGAAGAGTAACCATGAGTCCGTCACGTATTTGTATCCCAGACCTCGGCCATTTGTCTGTTGTTGTTCAGGTAAGGATGCTAATGGACTGACAAATTTTCACTATAACATAATGAAATCTGCGGGCATTAATATAAATCCCGATTTAAATAACAAAAATAATAACTTAAATGAGTAACAATTATTAAGTTTTCTGTCTTGATCAAAATTTATGTTTCGTTTAACTAAAAACCGTATGTGGTGCATTTGGGTAACTCCGTACTCAAATCACAAAAGTTAAAAAAAATTGTTCCAGAAATAGTTACACAATATCTTGTCCACTTCCTTACAGTAACTCTGTAGGAGTCCAGATAATCAATAATAGCATATTTCCGTTACTTCTTATTTTAGAAGCTGATAAAATATATCGTTACAGGTAAAAGTTAATACATCGTTCCTCATTCAACTGCAACTTCCTTTTCATTTCTGGTAAGCGTGAGAGATGTGATGTCCAGTACCAGCCAGGTTATGTTGCAACTTACAATCAGTGAGGGAAGACCGCAAAAAATTTCTTGCATGAAACAGACACGCAACACTTGACTTGTAAGGAAGGGGGGTACCATACTGAAAGAAAAGTACAGGAGATGATTTCAGTGTCTTCTGCCAGACATTTGTGATTTTATTTGAAAATACCACCTGCCAGAATGAATGCAGCGGAATGTGCAGTTGTGAAACTTTCTATCAGATTCAACCTTTGTGCCGAAACAAAAGAAACTGGCAGAATGTAAGCTGTGGGTAGTCCCTGGATGGATTTTCGTTAAGAGTGTTGTCCGTCAAAGTGAGGATTCCGGGTCTGAGCCACGTCAGGCATAAAATTTTAATATGTCAGTAGTTTTAACCTCTGCTTCATCCTTTTAGATATAGTCTCTAGATCATTCCCACTTACAAAAAATTTGCCTTGTAATTATTCCTTAATTAGATAATATTAATACCGTGTTGTCGCCAGCTGGAAGTGGTCGTATAACACCGGAATCCGTGTCTCTAGTGCAAAAAGCAGACGCCCTCCGCTTCATTATCATATCTTCCTCAAATTAGTAGTCTGTTCCTTTTTGCAACCAAAAGCAATAAGAAAAAGTCCTGGACGTAAAATACGTCTTGAAACTCGTGGATTGTAATTGTGAACTTTTTGAAAACAGCAGAAGTAGTTGTTAATCGATTATAGTCTTTCTGTTAATGTCTGGTTCCGTTAACACGTACGTTAATTTTCATTTACGCTCGTCATGCCTGTTCACTCAATCACACGCTAGTGCTGCCTTTTAGACGTCAAGTGAAGAACACGCCTGCCTCAAAATTCCTCACAGTCCCTTAAAACTGCATTTCTCCTACACAATCAGCCAGCGATGACGTTGGGAGTCACAACCACAATAACACTTTTCTCCGTAAATATTTTCTAATATTCTTCACAATTCTCCTGCACTATTTGACTATGAATATTTTCTAGGGTTTAGGGAATCTGGAGTCTATTAGGAGTATCTTTTACTGATGTCACATCAAAATAGTAACACTAAAATTCTGATCACCGATTTCGAAGCTATGTATGTTATTTCTTGGCAACACATATGAAATTCTCTCATAGTCGTTGCCGTTGAATCATTATTCCTCTAATACGTCACTGAAACCTTTCGTGACCAGACACCTCTCCAGAACCACGTTTTACAGCTGTGAATTTCATTAAAGTGAGGGATATTGTTTTATATTTCATGCTCATAATAACCCGCTCCTAAAAATGTTTGTATTTCCTGTAGGATATCAGTATGAGATGAGAGTCTTCTACTGAAAGTTCAGGATGTGCGTCCGCCTTGTGAAAGTTGACTGTAGATATCTTCTGCCACTAAATAATAATTTTCGTAACATATCCACAATGCTTCGAATCTCCACAGTACTTCTCTTCAAAAACCATCTTCAGTCACTGATAGTCAAAGTATGATTATTATTTTTTTTTTTTACGGAGAACATCTGCTAACTGGCTTGGACACAAGAACATTCCCAACATTTTTACATTTCATTTTACTTCAGTTTTAATCAAAGGAATATCACGAAATTGTCTTCCAACTTTGTAGGAGCTCTCTGGCTCCGGTCGGAGTGCAATATCGCCCAGCTGCCTCTGACGCAGATACGCCCGTAGCAGTCTGGAACACCTTGTCATTCATGATGGATATGAAACAGATAAAGCACTTACACCAAATCAATACAACAATTCCAGTAACATTAACAATGTAATTACACAAACATTTATCAAAACTCAGCTGGCATTGTTCAGTGTCAATTTTATACATTATGTCTCATGAATGTTCCATTTGTAAACAAATGCTCTACTGGCCTCTAAAATACTAATACATATAAAGAAACAGCAAAGTGTCGTTAGTCCACGTTTTAGTACACATTAAGAATCAATAAGAGCTAGGATGGATTTTATAATAATTCAAGCTACTTCGAGGTTAACATTCGAACAGACCTAATTTCCAAGAGCTTCTTTTTGTTCTTTAGCTTGAAGTGTTAAATACAAGTTTATGTTTTTAATGTCAACTGTCTCTCAGATCATAAAACTTGGAATTTCTTAGGATTAATCACGGTTATGTGAATCATTTCTTTTGTAGCCCTAAATGCAAGTTAATTAATGAGTTAACTCAAAATCGACAGAGGCAGTAGTTTATCTCAGCATGAGGAGGACGAATGGCGTCGTCAAACGAAAAAGTATTCTTGATTGTATAACGCTATCGGAGAACACAGTCACCCTCGATGTTTCGAGCGTGTATGCGTTTTTAAGCTTAATTTACGGCCTAGTAGAGGTGTAAAACTTCTGTTTGTCATTGGGGAGTTAATAAACTGTAGGATTTATTTCGATGTGATGTTTTTACACCTGGTTGCATACGTGTACTTATCTTCATATGTATTGTGCAATATACATTAGCATCGTGACCTAGTTATTATTATCACCTTCTGAGCAAAAACTAATATCCTACGAACATGCATGTCACCAAAAACAAACTGGCGAATTCACGTGCCACAAACAGTGTCAAAATAATCGTATATAATCCGTGGTCAAAGGATAATTCTTATACGGAGCGCAGACTGTTTTATCTGGGGAGATAATACTGATTAACGATTCCTGTCACGTTCCGTGCCTCGAGAATCCTGCTTCCTTTGGAGAGATACAGGGCTCTTCTTAGACAGGAGCTAACATTCCACTCACGTGGCGCTAGCAGCTGTGTACCTTGCTCGTCTAGACGGTGGTCGCTGAAGCCCCTTGGCATGTGTCCTTCATACGATCAAAACATGCAACCGCATGATTTATAGTACAGTGCTGCTTACTGTTAGCTTATCACTGAACTCTGTCTGCTTATCCACATCTGAAGTCTCCCGTAACATTCACAAATAACTGCAAGCCAGAACACATACCATAATCAAAAGTTAACAAACAAGGAAATAAGGGAAGTTCTGATAAAAGTAACAATTTCTGCAGTAATTATATCTTAGTTGATTGGTATAAAATTTTTTATGCGTTTTATTCTTACAAAAACGTATTTAAATGTATGATTGCTGTAGTTACCTACATATGACTGCAGCTGGAGGTGGAGCGGTGGGATACTATTCCGCTGGTTATGAAAGAAAAACTCAGTGTTGAATTTATGCCTTTCGATGTGGTTTAGGGTTGTTGTTGTTGTTGTTGTGGTCTTCAGTCCTGAGACTGGTTTGATGCAGCTCTCCATGTCACTCCATCCCGTGCAAGCCTCTTCATCTCCCAGTACCTACTGCAACCTACATCCTTCTGAATCTGCTTGGTATATTCATCTCTTGGTCTCCCTCTACGATTTTTACCCTCCATGCTGGCCTCCAATACTAAATTGGTGATCCCTTGATGCCTCAGAACATGTCCTACCAACCGATCCCTTCTGCTAATGAAGTTGTGCCACAAACTTCTCTTCTCCCCAATCCTATTCAACACCTCCTCATCAGTTATGTGATCTACCCATTTAATCTTCAGCGTTCTTCTGTAGCACCACATTTCGAAAGCTTCTATTCTCTTCTTGTCTAAACTATTTATCGTCCATGTTTCACTTCCATACATGGCTACACTCCATACAAATACTTTCAGAAACGACTTCCTAACACTTAAATCAATACTCGATGTTAACAAATTTTTCTTCTTCAGAAACGCTTTCCTTGCCATTGCCAGTCTACATTTTATATCCTCTCTACTTCGACCATCATCAGTTATTTTGCTCCCCAAATAGCAAAACTCCTTTACTACTTTAAGTGTCTCCTCTCCTAATCTAATTCCCTCAGCATCACCCGACTTAATTCGATTACATTCCATTACCCTCGTTTTGCTGTTGTTGATGTTCATCTTATATCCTCCTTTCAAGACACTACCCATTCCGTTCAACTGCTCTTCCAAGTCCTTTCCTGTCTCTGACAGAATTACAATGTCATCGGCGAACCTCAACGTTTTTATTTCTTCTCCATGGATTTTAATACCTAATCCGAATTTTTCTTTTGTTTCC
Organism: Schistocerca nitens; assembly: GCF_023898315.1. Lineage (NCBI taxonomy): Eukaryota > Metazoa > Arthropoda > Insecta > Orthoptera > Acrididae > Schistocerca > Schistocerca nitens. The sequence goes on from NC_064615.1 coordinate 612,054,082, forward strand.
TTTACTGCATGCTCAATATACAGATTGAATAACATCGGGGACAGGCTACAACCCTGTCTCACTCCCTTTCCAACCACTGCTTCCCTTTCATGCCCCTCAACTCTTATAACTGCCATTTGATTTCTATACAAATTGTAAATAGCCTTTCGCTCCCTATATTTTACTCCTGCCACCTTCAGAATTTGAAAGAGAGTATTCCAGTCAACATTGTCAAAAGCTTTCTCTATGTCTACAAATGCTAGAAACGTAGGTTTGCCTTTCCTTAATCTAGCTTCTAAGATAAGCCGTAGGGTCAGTATTGCCTCACGTGTTCCAATATTTCTACGGAATCCAAACTGATCTTCCCCAAGGTCGGCTTCTACTAGTTTTTCCATTTGTCTGTAAGGAATTCACGTTAGTATTTTGCAGTCGTGACTTATTAAACTGATAGTTCGGTAATTTTCACATCTGTCAACACCTGCTTTCTTTGGGATTGGGATTATTATATTCTTCTTGAAGTCTGAGGGTATTTCGCCTGTCTCATACATTTTGCTCACCAGTTGGTATAGTTTTGTCAGGACTGGCTCTCCCAAGGCCGTCAGTAGTTCTAATGGAATGTTATCTACTCCCGGGGCCTTGTTTCGACTCAGGTCTTTCAGTGCTCTGTCGAACTCTTCACGCAGTATCATATCTCCCATTTCATCTTCATCTACTTCCTCTTCCATTTCCATAATATTGTCCTCTATATACTCCTTCCACCTCTACAACCTTACATTTATCCTCTAGCTATCCCTGCTTAGCCATTTTGCACTTCCTGTCGATCTCATTTTTGAGACGTTTGTATTCCTTTTTGCCTGCTTCATTTACTGCATTTTTATATTTTCTCCTTTCATCGATTAAATTCAATATGTCTTCTGTTACCCAAGGATTTCTACTAGCCCTCGTCTTTTTACGTACTTGATCCTCTGCTGCCTTCACTACTTCGTCCCTCAAAGCTTCCCATTCTTCTTCTACTGTATTTCTTTCCCCCAGTCATGTCAATTGTTCCCTTATGCTCTCACTGAAACTCTCTACAACCTCTGGTTCTTTCAGTTTATCCGGGTCCCATCTCCTTAAATTCTCAACTTTTTGCAGTTTCTTCAGTTTTAATCTACAGTTCATAACCAATAGATTGTGGTCAGAGTCCACATCTGCCCCTGGAAATGTCTTACAATTTAAAGCCTGGTTCCTAAATCTCTGTCTTACCATTATATAATCTATCTGATACCTTTTAGTATCTCCAGGGTTCTTCCATGTATACAACCTTCTTTTATGATTCTTGAACCAAGTGTTAGCTATGATTAAGTTATGCTCTGTGCAAAATTCTACAAGGCGGCTTCCTCTTTCATTTCTTCCCCCCAATCCATATTCACCTACTATGTTTCCTTCTCTCCCTTTTCCTACTGACAAATTCCAGTCACCCATGACTATTAAATTTTCGTCTCCCTTCACTACCTGAATAATTTCTTTTATCTCGTCATACATTTCATCAATTTCTTCATCATCTGCAGAGCTAGTTGGCATATAAACTTGTACTACTGTAGTAGTCGTGGGCTTCGTGTCTATGTTGGCCACAATAATGCGTTCACTATGCTGTTTGTAGTAGCTTACCCGCATTCCTATTTTTTTATTCATTATTAAACCTACTCCTGCATTACCCCTATTTGACTTTGTATTTATAATCCTGTATTCGCCTGACCAAAAGTCTTGTTCCTCCTGCCACCGAACTTCACTAATTCCCACTATATCTAACTTTAACCTATCCATTTCCCTTTTTAAATTTTCTAACCTACCTGCCCGATTAAGGGATCTGACATTCCATGCTCCGATCCGTAACATGCCAGTTTTCTTTCTCCTGATAACTACGTCCTCTTGAGTAGTCCCCGCCCGGAGATCCGAATGGGGGACTATTTTAACTCCGGAATATTTTACCCAAGAGGACGCCATCATCATTAACCATACAGTAAAGCTGCATGCCCTCGGGAAAAATTACGGCTGTAGTTTCCCCTTGCTTTCAACCGTTCGCAGTACCAGCACAGCAAGGCCGTTTTGGTTAGTGTTACAAGGCCAGATCAGTCAATCATCCAGACTGTGGCCCCTGCAACTACTGAAAAGGCTGCTGCCCCTCTTCAGGAACCACGCGTTTGTCTGGCCTCTCAACAGATACCCCTCCGTTGTGGTTGCACCTACGGTACGGCTATCTGTGTCGCTGAGGAACGCAAGCCTCCCCACCAACGGCAAGGTCCATGGTTCGTGGGGGGGGGGGGGGGGGGGTGGTTTAGGGTACATTTAGAATGGTTCAAATGGCTCTGAGCACTATGGGACTCAACTGCTGAGGTCATTAGTCCCCTAGAACTTAGAACTAGTTAAACCTAACTAACCTAAGGACAGCACACACATCCATGCCCGAGGCAGGATTCGAACCTGCGACCGTAGTGGTCTCGCGGTTCCAGACTGCAGCGCCAGAACCGCGCGGCCACTTCGGCCGGCCAGGGTACATTTAGATAAAGTTTTCGTGGTGCAGAGTCAACGTATACTATGATAAATGTTGGATAGTGCACATTTACGAAAACTGGTACCGCAGACAAATGTATAGTTAATTTCTTAGTTTGCAACGGACGCTGAAGCGAGCATAGGGCATTTCTCATTTGTCCATAACAAACCATCACAAAGGTTCTTGAACGTATATTGATGCGTTGTCTTACAGTAATAAGCTGAGGTTATCGTGAACGCCTACTTAAAAATTCTCAGTGGTGATTCTGTAAATATTTCGAAAACATAATGGTTAAGAATCATCAATGAAGATACTTTTACAATAATGCGAACCGAGCCGGCTGAAATATTTTCTTGATTTGCGGGACACTCGGGATAGGAATCGCAAAATAATGCTTGTTAACAACAATTGTTTGTTGCGAAGGCAAAACATTGAAAACAAGGAACTTTAGGAGTTAGCTACCGTCAATAAGTAGACACGGATAAAGTAAACAGCCCACAACTGATTACATCCGATTACTTATTTCCTCTTCGTTAAGCACATACTTGATTTCCGACAGTAGTATAATAGGAATGTGGTTGCCCTTAATTTGGTCTCAACCCATTTTACTGTATGTCTGCTCAATATTATCTAGCGTTATTATACTGCGAAATTTTCTAGAACCCATTTTCCTCAGTATTTTTATGTCATTCCAGTGCCTGTAAAAGCAATGGTGGTCTGTTGGTGCTACATTTCCTTCCTTCGGATGGCAGCATTTATAAACTGTAAAAGGATCACTTTAAAAAATTACATAACAAATATTTGTTTTCGAAATTATGTAATAGATCTTTGTACATTGAAGATATGAGTAAAAGACTGTTGCCTTCTGAATAAAATTAAAGGACGTAATCATCGAACTAGGTTGTATCAAGTGAGCAGTAGCTCAGGAGGGTTGTTGTGGGAGAGTGTTTTGGAAAGGATGTGGAATGGAAAACTTGAGGAGAAAGACATAAACCTAGCACCTGGAAAGGGAGGAAGGAAAGTGGCTAGAAACTGAACCCTGATACAGAAAGTTATACTCTGTTAGAGGTGGAAGGATGCTTCTGCGTGAATTTCGTGGTCTCGTATTTGGCGTTCTTCTCAGTATGATATGGTCTGCGCAGACTTTGCGAAAGCATTACCGGTAACGAGAATTATACCGTACGCACCATTTCTGAACGTCTTGGTTAGATACATTAAGTAAATGCAACAGTGAGAGTAGCAATAAATGACAGATGTATCGCTTAGTAAGTAACAGGACGGACCGTCCAAACCGACGGATTGGCGACCAACGCCGCTGCCAAAGGCGCAGGCACAGAGGGTTGGTTGGTTGGTTGTTTGAGGTTTAAGGGACCAAACAGCGAGGTCATCAGTCCCTTGTTTCAAATATACTCCATTCTGCTAACGGGACATCTCAGAAAAGTCAGAACAATAAAACGGAAAAAGGGAAAAACGTAAAAGGGCAGTCACATTGTCATTGGTAAAAACAAATGAGGGAAGTCGGCAAGAGAACGAACCCAACACTATGCTGAAGCAGCATAGGCAAGACCACCTGTGACTTAGAAGGTACGACTGCTATAATGCAGAAAATACGTATGGGAATAGGAAGACTAACCAAGCCTTAAAAAGAAAAAGGGTTAAAAAGAGTAAAAGGGGAAGAAAAGAGGATTCCGGTCAGGGAGGTGAATCGGGAATCTCTGAACACTGCCTACAGTGGGAGACACCCAAACACTCACCGCCCTGCCCCAACACCAGAGAGATTAAAAACCTTAAAACTGAGAATAAAAACCACTCTCCCGGAGGAAACCGAGAACCAGAGAGACCATCCGGGAATCGTCAGCCAACATCAAAGGTAAAGTGTGGGGGAGTCGGTACTTAGTACGCAGAGCCAAAAGAAGGGGGCATTCAACCAAAATGTGGGCCACTGACTGAAAGGCTCCACAACCACATAGCGGGGGTGGCTCACCACGCAAAAGAAAACCATGGGTCAGCCTGGTATGACCAATGCGGAGACGACACAGTGTGGTCGAGTCCTTTCGGGAGAGGCGAAAGGAAGAACGCCATGGGCCTGGTGTCACCTTAATTGCACGAAGTTTATTAGACAGTGGAGTAGCCTCCCAAGAAATGGCCCATGATTGTGCGAAGTGGGATTTGATGTGAAGCCGTAAATCCGCTGCAGGAGGGGTTACAGGAAACGGTACCATTTCCCGGGATACCCACATGGCCAGGGACCCATAGGAAGTCAATGGAACAAGCATCACGGTGAATATCAGCGAGATGGTCATGGATGGCAGAGACCAAGGGATGGCGCGAAAAACACCGATCAATAGCAAGAAGGCCACTCATCGAGTCCGTACATAACAAAACGCGGTTGTGTTGGGATTGTTTAATAAAGGTAAGGGCCCGGGAAATTGCCATCAATTCCGCAGTAAACACCCCACATGTAGGTGGCAGCAGATGATTTTCCGTTCCAACAGAGGACGTGAAGGCATACCCAACATGATCAACAGATTTAGAGCCATCAGTATAAAAAACAACAGCATCCCGAAACTCCCATAAAATTTTGCGGAAAAAGGAACGAAACACCACCGGGGGGATGGAATCTTTCGGACCGCGGCGGAGATCCATCCGAATTCGAGGCCGAGGAACTAACCAAGGAGGGGTGGAGGGGAGGGAGCGAGGAAGACAGGACAAAGAAGGAAGCTGAAAATCACGGTAAAGAGACGCAAGGCGCAGCCCAACCGGTAAACCCGCCCGAGGGCGGGAGTCGGGTGGGCGACGTCCATGGTCTGGGAACAGGATAGAATAGGAAGGATGAGAGGGAGAAGAACGGATAGTGAGGGCATAAGACACCAGAAGCTGGGACCGCCGAACAGAAAGGGGTGGGATCCCAGCTTCAACCAGGAGACTATCAACAGGGCTAGTAGGGAAGGCACCGGTGGCCAAACGGATACCACGATGGTGGACTGGATCCAGCACGTGCAGTGTGGAAGGAGCAGCTGAACCATAAACTTGACAACCATAGTCCAAACGAGACAGAACTAGAGCACGATAAAGACGGAGGAGGAGGGAACGGTCCGCACCCCAAGAGGAGTGGGCAAGGAAGCGAAGGACATTGAGTTTACGGAAACATCCTACCTTCAGGAGTCTGATATGGGGCAACCAAGTGAGCTTGTTGTCGAAAAGAAGACCCAGGAAACGAAACTGTGAAACCACAGGCAATCGTTGTGCAGCGAGATAGAGCTCTGGATCAGGGTGGACCGTAGTACGGCGACAGAAGTGGACCACCCGCGATTTTAAAGGAGAGAATCGAAACCCGTGTGAGAGGGTCCATGCAGAGGCACGCCGTATAGCCACCTGGAGCTGCCGTTCTGCAGATGCCATCGAGGAGGAACTAACCCAAATGCAGAAATCATCCACATACAGGGCAGGGGCGACCAAGGGACCGACAGAGGCCACAAGTCCATTGATAGCAATGAGGAAAAGAAGGACGCTCAAGACAGAACCCTGTGGGATGCCCGTCTCCTGGGTCCGTGGAGAACTAAAAGCAGTACCAACTCGAACTCTGAATCACCGATGGATCAGGAACTGACGGATAAAATTCGGGAGTGGGCCCCGAAGACCCCACTGATGAAGGGTTAGTAAGATGTGATAGCGCCAGGCCGTGTCATAGGCCTTGCGAAGGTCAAAAAACACTGCAACCAAATGGCGGCGCTGGGAAAAAGCCTGCCGAACTGCGGATTCCAAGCGAAGTAAATGATCGATTGGAGATCGTCCCTCTCGAAAGCCACACTGGTAAGGGGACAATAGATCCCGAGATTCGAGGACCCAAGTGAGCCGACGGGCTACCATCCGTTCAAGTAACTTACAAACAACATTGGTCAAACTAATTGGCCGATAGCTGTCAACAGATAGGGGGTTCTTACCAGGCTTAAGGACAGGAACCACAATGCTATCCCTCCACTGAGAAGGGAAGTCACCCTGGAGCCAGATACGGTTAAACACCCGAAGAAGATGTTGCCGTTGTGGAGCACTGAGATGTTGAAGCAGGTGGTTATGAATGGAATCTGGGCCAGGGGCCGTATCATGAGAAGAAGATAGAGCAGAAAGAAATTCCCATTCAGTAAAAGGTGCGTTATAAGATTCTGACTCACAAGTGGTGAAACATAAGGTGAGAGCTTCAGCCTGCTGTTTGTGATGAAGGAAAGCAGCGGGATAGGAGGCTGACGCCGATGCCACTGCAAAATGGGTAGCAAGATGTTCGGCGATAACTAATGGGTCCGTACAAATGCCATCTGGGGGGTGAAGGCCTGGTAGGGTGGACTGCCGATGGCAACCTTGGAGAGAACGAAGTGTAGCCCATACCCGCGACAGAGGGACAGTGGAACCAAGGGAAGAAACGAATCGTTCCCAACATATCCGCTTGCTCTGTTTGATTAAATAACGGGCTTTAGCGCGAAGGCGTTTAAAAGTAGTAAGGCTGGCTACGGATGGGTGCCTCTTGAAGTGTTGCAAAGCTCGACGGCGATCACGGATGGCAATGGCAATGGCCGGACTCCACCACGGGACTTGCCGGTGACGAAATAGTCCAGATGAGCGCGGGACAGCAAGGTTAGCAGCGCGAACAATCGCGTCAGACACGTCACGTAGGACGTCATCAATACAACCCGACAAAGAGGGAGAAAACTCGACCTGTGCAGTGTATAGAGGCCAATCGGCGCGGTGGAAAGACCAACGAGGTAACCTGTCCATCGGGGAGCGGGAAGGGAGAGAGAGAATCAACGGGAAATGGTCACTATCACAAAGGTCGTCGTGTGGCGACCAGTGTAATGAAGGGAGGAGAGAGGGAGAAGAAAGAGAAAGATCAATGGCAGAAAAGGTACCATGACCAGCACTGAAATGAGTAGGGGAGCCATCATTAAGAAGGCACAGGTCGTGGTCTGCAATAAATTGGTCTATAAGAAGACCTCGTCTAGATGGAAAGGCACTGCCCCACAAAGGATGATGAGCATTAAAATCCCCAAGGAGGAGGAAGGGAGGAGGAAGTTGCTGAAGAAGGGTGGTTAAGGCAGCAGGTGTAAGAGCCCTGTCAGGAGGGAGATAAAGATTGCAAACCGTGACTGCAGAGTCTAAGTGGACCCTAACAGCAACCGCTTCCAATGTAGTTTGGAGAGGAATCCACGTGCAAGCAATGTCGGTACGGACCAACGTACAAACGCCACCAGAAGCCCGCAAGGGTCCGACCCGATTGCGACAGAAAACACGGAACCCACGGAGGGTCGGTGAGTGAGCATCAGTAAAATGTGATTCCTGGAGAACCACACAAGCTGCAGAGTAGGACGAAAGAAGGGATTTCAATTCCGGAAGGTGTCGATAGTAGCCATTACAATTCCATTGGAGAACCACAGAACGATGGTTTAAATGAGGGCTGAACACGCTAAATCCAGTCATACTGCCGGGTCCCCACCCGTCACAGACAAGGAGGGGGCGACATCCATAAACGACAGGTCAGAATCCAGTTGTGAAGTCGGGGAAGGGACCTCCGGTGACACCAGAGGCTCTTTGTCCCGGGACTTATGTTTCTTCTTCTTTTCAGGCTGAGATCGAGGAGGGCTGTGTGGCATAAAGGAGCCAGCTGCAGCAAGATCAGGAACAGAAAGAGACCGGGCGACCTGGGGGCCGACAGACCGCGGCTCTCGCGGTCGCCGCGCGGCAGCAGACCTTTGACCTGGAAGGTGCCGGGAAGGGGCATCCCGGGAGAGGCGCCCTTGACCGGCAGACGCCGAAGGAGTGGGACACTTCTCCGGCTGGGGAGGGGGAGCAGCACCCAGAGGAGAAGGTGTGGGAGCCGCAGGGGAGGGGGGGAGGAGTGGGGTCCGGGATGGGGGTAAGGAAGGGGGGGGAAGGGGGGAAGATGTAACCAAGGCGTAACTTGATGTCATAGACACAGGGTGCAGTCGTGCATATTTCTTACGGGCTTCTGTGTAGCTTAAACGATCGAGGGACTTATACTCTTGGATCTTTTTTTCTTTCTTATAAACTGGGCAATCTGGTGAACGTGGAGAATGACTACCACGACAATTTACACATACAGGAGGGGGAACACAGGGACTCCCCTCATGGAGTGGACGTCCACAGTCACCACAGAGGGTCCTGGGAACAGCGAGAAGACATGTGGCCAAAACGCAAGCACTTAAAACACCGCATAGGAGGTGGGATGTACGGCTTCACATCACAGCGATAGACCATAATCTTAACTTTCTCAGGAAGGGTATCCCCTTCAAAGGCCAGGATAAAAGCACCAGTATCAATACGGTTATCTTTAGGACCCTTCTGAACACGCCGAACAAAGTGAACACCCCGCCGTGCGAGATTGTCCCGAAGTTCCTCATCAGTTTGAAGGATGAGGTCCCTGTGGAAAATCACACCTTGGACCATATTTAGAGACTGGTGAGGGGTAATAGACACAGGAATTGTGCCAAGATGGGTACAGGCACGAAGGGCCGCAGATTGGGCAGCTGAAGTAGTTTTAATCAGCAACGAACCCGATCGCATCTTGCTCAGGGAGTCCACTTCGCCAAACTTGTCTTCAATGTGTTCCACAAAGAATAAAGGCTTGACACTGGTGAAAGTATCTCCATCAGTCCTGGTGCAAACTAGATAACGGGGGAAAGGTTTTGCCCCTAGACGACGGGCCTGACCCTCTTCCCAGGGGGTAGCCATGGAAGGGAAGGCCGAAGGGGCAAGAGAAGCAGCACTTGAGGAATCAGTACCACGCAGAGAGACGGCCGCAGAACGGCCAGAGTTTTGGACCCTTATGCGTTTCATCTGCATAGCGTCCGCCCTGATACCACCCACTCCGATCAGGGGCTCTCCTCACGGGCGCCACCCAGCCACAGCAAGGGCCGTCTGGCACGGCGGCCATTGCCGGGAGTTCCGATGCTCCAGGATGACGAGCAACCACTCCAAGGCATGCATGAGGAGGTCACAGCTCAGGTATCAGAAGTGTGATCCCTGTGTGTTCAGGGGGCTCAACCAAAAGGGTACATAGCGACCCCACCACACGGGCTGGCTACCGTGCTGGCTATGCACCCTAGCATCAGACCACGACGTGAAAGAAAAGGTGGAATGTACTAGGAGGGCGCACGTCGGAGACACTAGGTAAGGTGCTCTTCCCCAAATGGCTCACACTACGGAAGAGAAATTTTGGAATGGAGGTCAAACCCCAGAGGGGGACCAAGGAATGCCAAAAAGAGGAGATAAGGACGCAACAAAGCCAGAGAGTAAAACCAACAGAACCAGGAGGATAGCGGGGCCAACATAAGCAAGGACACCAATAGTGGGAGAGGAGAGGGCGAGGGGAAAGGAGCATGGAGGGGAAAGGAGGGGAAGGAAAAGGAAATGCAGCCCGGGAGAGAAAGAAGGCTGCAATGGCTCGGGGCCCCGTGCTCGCCACGCACGTATCCACAAAAGAGATGTGGACCCCCTGGGGGGAGGCACAGAGGGGGCGCAGAACCTGACCTGGATAAATATAAAAAAAGAAAAACTCTTGAAGAACAAACAAGAAGAGGTATGTCTATTTTCCTACCTCTCATCTTCCTATGGCAGGGTAGAGTAGCAAATCGAAAGATGAAATGCTTAACTCCGTTTTCAAATTTAACTTTCAATGGGAGACCCAGGAGAATCACACCAATTTAGTTCTTGTACCACTGAAAAAATAAGTGAAACATGTGTTAGTATCAGTGGTGTTAAGAAACGAGCTGGATCCTTAAAATTGAACAAAGTTCCAGGGTGCTAAGGAATCCCTATCAGATTCTATACTGAATTTGCGACTGAGGTAGCTCTTCGAACAAAAACGCGTGCCCGGTACTTGGAAGAAAGCACAGGTGACATCCGTTTGAAAGAAGGGCAGTATAAATGATCCACGAAACTACTGCCCAATATCCTTGACATTGATTTATTATAGAATCGGAGTGGCCGAGCGGTTCTAGGCGCTACAGTCTGAAACCGCGCGACCGATACGGTCGCAGGTTCGAATCCTGCCTCGGGCATGGATGTGTGTGATGTCCTTACGTTAGTTAGGTTTTAGTAGTTCTAAGTTCTAGGGGACTGATGACCTCCGAAGTTAAGTCCCATAGTGCTCAGAGCCATTTGAACCATTTTTTGTAGGCTGTCTCATTCTTAGACTATATCCTCCCAGAATATTGCCGCTTTACCAAGGCCTAACCCTCTGCGATCATTCCACATTATAGCTTAAAAATCAGAACACACAACTATTTCTACTCTCTAAGAAAAGAAAAGAACACACACCGTGAAGTAATTGTCCGAATGGGACGGAAATTGGTAGATGTCATTTATACGTAAAGACGAAGAAATTATTTCAATTTGACAAAAAAATGGATGAGTTATTCAAGAGATAGAGGTTCACAAACTGAGCAAGACAATAACAAGTTGCTGCGCCTCTGGTCCTTGTGCAAACAGCTATTCGGTTTTGCATTGACTGACAGAGCTGTAGGACGTTCTGAGGGGTATCGTCCAATAGACGCGTTAAATCGTCAAAATCTCTATCAGGTTGCAGAGCCGTGGCCATAATGCTCCAAATGTTCTCGATTGAGGAGAGGTGCCGTGACCTTGCTGGTCACGGTAGATTTGGCAAGGAGTAAGACAAGCAGTAGAAACTGGCGCGAGCATTATGTTGCTGAAATGTAAGCCTAGGAAGACTTGTCGTGAACGGCAACAATACTGGGCGTAGAAAATCATCGACGTACCGCTGTACTGTAAGGGTGCCGCCGATGACGACCAAAGAGGTCCAGCTATGAAGAGAAGTGACATCTGGGTCCATGACTCCTGGCTGTCAGGCCGTACGGCGGGCGACAGTCAGGTTGGTATCCCAATGCCATACGGCGCGTTTCCAGACACGTCTTCAGCCTGGAATCTTATTGGCGAGTAGAACTGTCTTCAGTGATAAGTCCTGCTTCGAACTGAGCCCCGATGACCATCCAAGACGGCGAGAGTTTCTACTGCTTGTCTTAGTGTTTGCTAAACCTTATCTTGACCAGCGAGGTCGCTGGATCTCTCCACAACTGAAAACGTTTGGAGTACTATCGGCAGGGCCCTCCAACCAGCTCGAGACTTTGACTATCTAACACCCTGTTGGGCAGAATTCATCAGGAGGACATACAACAGTTCTGTCGATCAACGCCAAGCCTAATAACTGCTTACATGCGGGCCAGAGGTGGACCAACGCATTATTGGCTTGCTCAATTTGTGAAGCTGTTTCTCTTGACGAAATTCCACAATTTTTCTGAAACTGTAATCATTTGTTTGTCTGTATATGTGCACCACATCCACCGATTTCGGTATCGTTCGGTTAATTCCTTCGTGGTACGTCGTTTTGTTTTGTCGTTCCCCAAGGTAGTGCTACATGCCAGCTGCTGTTCCTTATCTGTATAAACGATTTAGAAGACAATTCGAGCAGCCGTCTTAGGTTGTTTGGAAATTATGCTGTCGTTTATCGTCTAGTCATGTCATCAGAAGATCAAAACAAATTGCAAAACGATTTAGAAAAGATATCTGTATGGTGCGAAAATTGGCAGCTAACCGTAAATAAAGAAAAGTGTGAGGTCATCCACATTAATGCTAAAAGGAATCCATTAAACTTCGGTTACACGATAAATCAGTCTAATCGAAAGGCTGTAAATTCAAGAAAATACCTAGGAATTAAAATTACGAACAACTTAAATTGGAAAGAACACACAGAAAATGTTGTGGAGAAGGCAAACCAAAGACTGCATTTTATTAGCAGAACACTTAGAAGATGTAACAGATCTGCTAAACAGACTGCCTACACTACGCTTGTCCGTCCTCTTTTGGAGTACTACTGCGCGGTCTGGGATCCTTATCAGATGGGATTAACGCAGAAAGTTCAACGAAGAGGAGCACATTTTGTACTATCGCGGAATAGGGGAGGGAGTGTCACTGACATGGTACAGGATTTGGGGGGGATATAATGAAAACAAAGGCGTTTTTCGTTGCGGCGGAATCTTGTCACGAAATATCAATAACCAGCTTTCTACCCCGAATGCGAAAATATTTTGTTGGTGCCGACCTACGTAGTGAGAAACGATCATCATAATAGTTGTAAAATAAGGGAAATCAGAGCTTGCACGGAAAGATAGAAGTGCTCGTTTTTTTCCGCACGCCATTCGAGATTGGAATAATAGTTATTGTGAGGTGGTTCGATGAACCCTCTGCCAGACACTTAAGCGAGATTTGCAGAGTATCCATGTAGATGTAGATGCAGATGTTGTGACTCATCGATATTATATTGATAGGATTCTATGTTCTCTACCTCTACATCTACATCTACATCCATACTCCGCAAACCACTTGACGGTGTGTGGTGGAGGGTACTTTGGGTACCTCTATCGGTTCTCCCTTCTATTCCAGTCTCGTATTGTTCGTGCAAAGAAGGATTGTCGGTATGCCTCTGTGTGGGCTCTAATCTCTCTGATTTTATCCTCATGGTCTCTTCGCGAGATATACGTAGGAGGGAGCAATATACTGCTTGACTCCTCGGTGAAGGTATGTTCTCGAAACTTCAACAAAAGTTCGTACCGAGCTACTGAGCGTCTCTCCTGCAGAGTCTTCCACTGGAGTTTATCTATAATCGTCGTAAAGCTATCGCGATTACTAAATGATCCTGTAACGAAGCGCGCTGCTCTCCGTTCGATCTTCTCTATCTCTTCTATCAACCCTATCTGGTACGGATCCCACACTGGTGAGCAATATTCAAGCAGTGGGCGAACAAGTGTACTGTAACCTACTTCCTTTGTTTTCGGATTGCATTTCCTTAGGATTCTTCCAATGAATCTCAGTCTGGCATCTGCTTTACCGACGATCAACTTTATATGATCATTCCATTTTCAAACACTCCTAATGCCTACGCCAGATAATTTATGGAATTAACTGCTTCCAGTTCCTGACCTGCTATATTGCAGCTAAATGATATGGGATCTTTCTTTATATGTATTCGCAGCACATTTCACTTGTCTACATTGAGATTCAATTGCCATTCGCTGCACCATGCGACACATCCCTGCGGCACACCTGAAATCACTGATTTCGGAAGACTTCTCTCCATTGAGAATGACATACTGCGTTCTGTTATCTAGGAACTCTTCAATCCAATCAAACAATTGGTCTGATAGTCCATATGCTCTTACTTTGTTCACTAAACGACTGTGGCGAACTGTATCGAACGTCTTGTGGAAGTCAAGAAACACGGCATCTACCTGGGAACCCGTGTCTATGGCCCTCTGAGTCTCGTGGACGAATAGCGCGAGCTGGGTTTTACACGATCGTCTTTTTCGAAACCCATGCTGATTCCTACAGAGCAGATTTCTAGTCTCCAGAAAAGTCATTATACTCGACCATTATACGTGTTCCGAAATTCTACAACTGATCGACGTTAGAGATATAGGTCCATAGTTCTGCACATCTGTTCGACGTCCCTTCTTGAAAACCTGTGCCCTTTTCCAATCCTTTGGAACGCTACGCTCTTCTAGAGACCTACGGTACACCGCTGCAAGAAGGGGGGCAAGTTCCTTCGCCTACTCTGTGTAAAATCGAACTGGTATCCCATTAGGTCCAGCGGCCTTTCCTCTTTTGAGCGATTTTAATTGTTTCTCTATCCCTCTGTCGTCTATTTCGATATCCACCATTTTGTCATCTGTGCGCCAATCTAGAGAAGGAACTACAGTGCAGTCTTCCTCTCTGTGAAACAGCTTTGGAAAAAGACATTTAGTATTTCGGTCTTTAGTCTGTCATCCTCTGTTTCAGTACCATTTTGGTCACAGAGTGTCTGGACATTTTGTTTTGATCCACCTACCGCTTTGTCATAAGGCCAAAATTTCTTAGGATTTTCTGCCAAGTCAGTACAAAGAACTTTACTTTCGAATTCATTGAAAGCCTCTCACATAGCCCTCCTCACACTACATTTCGCTTCGCGTAATTTTTGTTTGTCTGCAAGGCTTTGGCTATGTTTATGTTTGCTGTGAAGTTCCCTTTGCTTCCGCAACAGTTTTCTAACTCGGTTGTAGTACGGCGGTGACTTTTCCATCTCTTACGATCTTGCTTGGCACATACTCATGTAATGCATATTGTACGATGGTTTTGAACTTTGTCTACTGATCCTCAACACTATCTGCATTTGAGACAAAACTTTTGTATTGAGTCGTCAGGTACTCTGAAATCTGCTTTTTGTCCCTTTTGCTAAACAGAAAAATCTTCCTACTGTTTTGGTTGGCAGGAGAGCCAACACCGTGTTACTAGAAGGAGGCCGAAAGGCACGCGTTTTAGCTCACGCAGGCTGGCGTGAGGTCTGGAACAGGACAGGAAATTAGAATTTAGAAAAACGGACGTAACTGGTGGAATACTTAACTTTAATCAATTAATGGTGAACGTCGGTCTGACGGTACATGATTCACAAGATCAATAGTAATTGATAATGGCGCCTTGCTAGGTCGTAGCAAATGACGTAGCTGAAGGCTATGTTAAACTATCGTCTCGGCAAATGAGAGCGTAATTTGTCAGTGAACCATCGCTAGTAAAGTCGGTTGTACAACTGGGGCGAGTGCTAGGAAGTCTCTCTAGACCTGCCGTGTGGCGGCGCTCGGTCTGCAATCACTGATAGTGGCGACAAGCGGGTCCGACGTATACTAACGGACCGCGGCCGATTTAAAGGCTACCACCTACCAAGTGTGGTGTCTGGTGGTGACACCACACCTACCTTTTTTAATATTTCTATTTACGGCTGAAATCATCGATGCAGTAACCACTTTATGATCGCCGATTCCCTGTTCTGCGTTAACTGTTTCAAATAGTTCGGGTCTGTTTGTCACCAGAAGGTCTAATGTTATCGCCACGAGTCGGTTCTCTGTTTAACTGCTCAAAGTAGTTTTCAGATAAAGCACTTAAAAAAATTTCACTGGATTCTTTGTCCCTGCCACCCGTTATGAACGTTTGAGTCTCCCAGTCTATACCCGGCAAATTAAAATCTCCACCCAGAACTATAACTTGGTCGGTAAATCTATTCGAAATATTTTCCAAATTTTCCTTCAGGTGCTCTGCCACAACAGCTGCTGAAAAAAAATGGCTCTGAGCACTATGGGACTTAACATCTATGGTCATCAGTCCCCTAGAACTTAGAACTGCTGAAACCTAACTAACCTAAGGACATCACACAACACCCAGCCATCACGAGACAGAGAAAATCCCTGACCCCGCCGGGAATCGAACCCGGGAACCCGGGCGTGGGAAGCGAGAACGCTACCGCACGACCACGAGATGCGGGCACAGCTGCTGAGCCCGGGGGCCTAGAGACACATCCAATTACCATGTTTGAGCCTGCTTTAACCGTGACCTTCACCCAAATTATTTCACATTTCGGATCTCCGTCAATTTCCTTCGATAGTATTGCACTTTTTATCGCTATAAACACGCCTCCCCCTTCACTGTCCCGCCTGTCTCTGCAGTATACATTCCAATATGAGGTTAGAATTTCATTATTGTTTACATCTGGTTTCAGTAAACTTTCTGTCCCTAATGCTATGTGGGCATTATGACCGTTTATTAATGAGAGCAGTTTTGGACCTTTCTATAGACGCTCCTGCAGTTTACTATTACCACATTGATATTGTTATTCCCTGTTGCGTTTTGCCTACTACTACCTTGTCTCGTCTCAGGAGGCGTCTTGTCGGGCCTAGGGAGGGAATTCTCTAACCTAAAAAACCCACATGTGCACTCCACAAGTACTCCGCTACCCTTGTAGCCGCTTCCTGCGTATAGTGCACGCCCGACCTATTCAGGGGGACCCTACATTTCTCCACCCGATAGCGAAGGGCGAGAAATTTGCACCCCAGATCTCCGCAGAATCGTCTGAGCCTCTGGTTTAAGCCTTCCACTCGGCTCCAAACCAGAGGACCGCGATCGGTTCTGGGAACGATACTACAAATAGTTAGCTCTGATTCCACCCCGCGAGGGAGGCATTCCGCCTCCACCAATTCCGCCAACCGCCTGTACGAACTGAGGATGACCTCTGAACCCAGACGGCAGGAGTCATTGGTGCCGACATGAGCAACAATTTGCAGTCGGGTGCACCCACTGCTCTCTATCGCAGCCGGCAGGGCCTCCTCCACTTCTCGGATGAGACCCCCTGGCAAGCAGACAGAGTGAACACTGGCCTTCTTCCCTGACCTTTTCGCTATTTCCCTAAGGGGCTCCATCACCCGCCTAACGTTGGAGCTCCCAATCATTAATAAACCCTTCCCCCCATGTGCCTGTTCGGACCTTGCTGAAGGAGCGGCCACATGTACACTCAGAAGCAGAGCGGGTGATGCCACACGGCCAGCCTCCACATCGACCATCCACCTCGAACGCCGTGAACGCCGCTGAACCCGCCACTCGCCTTGGGGAGTGGGTGGCCCAACCGCGCCCGGTACCCGTGAAGACGACTCGACAGCAGGTACCGTGGGTGAAGCATGTAACACCTGGGGTGTACCATGTGACGCACCAGACTTCCCACTGCCGCTACACTCCGTGGCAGCAGCCTGAAGACGGCTGACATCGGCCATCAACACGTTCAGCTGTTCACGAACAGTGGCCAGCTCCTCCTGCGTCTGTACACAGCAGTCACACATTCTATCCATCCTAAGAAATCAATTTACTCTAGAGAGTTAATCAATTTTCAACTAGACTGCTAATTCACTAAAGGCGGCTGATAGCTGACTAAACTGTGGGTTACTAGACACTTCTTGTTGAAAACAATGAAAATAAGCACTACCTGTCTCTGGACTGTAATCAAAACAAACACTAGCACTACTGGCACTACAACTGACTAAAGGGACACACACTGAGTGTATTCAAAACAAACACGAAATCTATGGAACACTATTACTTGTACTCGAAAATTAAAGCTAGATGGAAGCAAAAACACACGGAAGATGAAGTGACAAGTAAGAAAAATACAGTTAATACTTAAATTAACATAGCTCGCTGCACAGCAGATGTGAAGCAGATGACGGTTACGACGACGTCTTGTGATGTGCATAGTTTGAATTTCTTCACATACAAACAAGTTACCAGTCTTTGCACTGCTTTGAAATCGTATCAAGATATATCAAGACATCTCTGCAGATTTTTCAGGTAGTACTTCACTATAGATATCTCAAACATCTGTTAAAAGTCTGCGGATACGTGTAATATAGTCCGCCAGGCAATTAATATAAAACGTGAGCAAAATACATATCTATGGCAGACTGAAGTTACTTTTACACCTGTCAATAACACTCCTATCGAAGATAACATCCTGTATACAAAGAAACGCTCAATGCAGCCACAAATTTCTCTTCATTTCCGATATGGCCATACTTTCATTATTAAGCGTTTATGCGGTAATGAGACAAATGCTTTCGCAAGTCAAGAAATACTGTATCCACCTAACGGCTTTCATTTTATTATGTGAGGCAGTAGAATAAACCTTCATAATAGTAAACACTGCAGAAGAAAAGAAGACTCGAATGATGTAACGAAGTTTCAGAAAATGGGTTAAGAAATGTTTATCCTAGCCTTGAATAGCTTTGACTATATTTATGTCAATGTCCGTGACTGCAGCCTCTTGTACGAGCAGTTTCAGCGAATTAAAAGGTATAAACGACTACTTAAGGTCGAGTATGGGTGAAAACAGATTTGTCAGATTTAGCTATGTTGTCGGTAGGATACAACATTGCTTCTAAACTTGACGTCATTCCCGGAACCAACGTAAAGAAATGCAATGCAAATGTTTCACTTCTAATTAATAATTTATACGCTATTACTAACTTATGAGGAGCAAATGAAATTTGCTCTTCAAATGGCTCTGAGCACTATGGGACTCCACATCTTAGGTCGTAAGTCCCCTAGAACTTAGAACTACTTAAACCTAACTAACCTAAGGACATCACACACACCCATGCCCGAGGCAGGATTCGAACCTGCGACCGTAGCAGTCCCGCGGTTCCGTACTGCAGCGCCAGAACCGCTAGACCACCTCGGCCGGCAAATTTGCTCGTTATTTTAAGTCATTCTAAAACCAATATCAATCATCTGTAATGAACAATAAGATGTAGACTTAGTTTTACTTTCAGTTATTTTAAAAAAGTTTATTCAATTTGTAATTTATTTACTAGAATCATTTAATTTGTTGTGTGCAACATTTTCCATCCAGATACTTTATTTAACTAAAGAATGCTTCATTTTTATTAAATCTCCTCATAAAATTAGAAAATATGCTGAATCTGCCTAGAAAAACTTGGTGCAAGGTAGTTCTATTGGGAGGGGGAGGAGGCTGGTGACGGACGGACGGGGTCACCTCGGTATGGCTCTGACTAGGACTTAGTAAGAAGTCACGCTCATTGCTGCTGACTTATCGTCACACACACACATGCACTGCATCTGACGCCATCAGCCACAGTTTATATCACAATTGTCTGTCAACTAAGTCACAGCGATAAGTCGATAATCCTTTCATCTGCTTTCCATGTATTATTTTTAGCTCAGACAGTGACTACTGCGAGTTACCTTGAGCAACTTCTCTGTTGACATAAGGTGTGTTTCTGATGTGTCTTTCAGCTAGTGATGCAACCACGAATTAAGGGTCAGACTCTAGAAGTTTATAATCGTAAGATGTAATGTTATTTTGAAGAAGAATCTAAAATACCGCTTGTCTACGCTACTTTAACACGCAGTGCACGAACTCACGAGGCAGGGAGGTAAACCAGATCCTGTTCAAACTACGCGCACCGAGCGAGGTGGGGAAGTAGTATACATTTCTGAACCGGCTCTCAGGAGGATGGCAGCTCCAGCCCCGTCCGACGATCATAATTTAGGATTTCCATGATCTCCGTAAACCCATTACGGGAAATGCCGGGAAACTTCCTCTGAAAAGGACAGGGCTAATTTCCTTTCGTATCTATCCCGTATCCGAGCTCGCTGTCCGACCCTAATGACCTCGTCGTCGACGGTACGTTAACCCCTCACCTTTCTTTCTTCTGATCACTCACGGATTTACGACCTTTTTTCTGGTATTCTGGTATACTAGCCATTCCGTGTATGGTTTTCAGGCGGTTTTCTGTCCTCATTTACGGGTACAGAAACAGAGAGGTGTGCGAATAGTTAAAACACAACACCACACAGAAACAGAGTGTACAGGTTTCGTAAACTACTTGCCTGCCTTAACTAACAGCAACGACGGCAGCTAAAATACATAACTGACAATTGTTGAAAACAAATAAGACGCGGACTCCATGATCATGGGACAGCGGTAGGACGAAGAAGTTTGACATATCAATGTTGATTACATCAGCGATAGTCAACCATCCACTAGTGGGCGTTCTAGCTTTCGGATGGGCGGTAGGCGGCAAGAATAAAAAAAAATTTCCTGAAGTTTTAAAAAAAATTTCCTGAAGTTTTCATAAAACTTTCACATGAAGTGTTTGGTAAGCAATTATTATTAAGTGTTGTAACTTGCTGTAGATCTCCATACAAATTTTATAAAGTAAAGTTACTTCCCTACTTTATAAATCTCTGTTACTGTGGGACTGGTGGGTGGTTGGAGAATTTTACTACTAACAGACAGCCAAATGTGAGCGGTAAGGTTGACTACCCCTGGGTTATGTCACACAGGAATATTTGAGGCATTGTCTGAAGTTCGATTCGTTAAGAGACGCACTTAGGGGCATGGATCCGTCAAATAACAACGTTTTCCATTACATATTCTGCATGCATCCACTTTAAATCAAATACACCAGCTATTTCGTATAATATTTCTGACCGCCTTCCTACACTAATGTTCAATAAGGAAAAAACTGAATTTCAATGGCTCCCACTTTGATTTTCAGAAAAGAACTCGCCAAAGAAGCCCTGTCACTTTTATTCGAAATGTTCAAAACATTAAAGACGACACAGGGCTCTTTATGATGAAATATTAAGTAAGTTTGAGCAGAAAAGATCGCTGAACAATATTAAAAAAGAACTCATTCTCTCTCAGTCATTGATATCTTTAAAAACCGTAACTCATTTCGAGCCTTTGAGGGCCGTCTTTAAGTGTATAACATCCTCATGTCACCGCTATTTGTTCATAACAGCTCGCACGTGTCCTACTATACTAATGCACTTTAGTTTGAACGTGAATTGACCGTGATTAAAGTAAAGATTTGTACAGAAGTTACTCACTAGTTTGTTACTATCTGTGGCGTCTATAAGTACAGGTAACTTACGTTGTGTAACAAATTCTCTACATCATATCGATTCGCTTACACTTGTTAACTTTCGAATACCTGGTTATGAAGAATAAGAAAAAAAAAAAAAAAAGGAAACATTTCGAAGAATAGCTGCGTGCAAGGATATTGCATTGTTTCCTATTCTGAGACAAGGTTATAGTTAAGATGATAGCTTTCTATAGATTTCAGAGGGACGCTTAGATTTAGGTTTTCTAAAATTACTGAAGAAACTGTGGTTGTTAAAATGAGTTTCTTCATTCATAATGTTCTAAGAAATTTTCTCTTGGTCCCTAAAGATTTAAAACCTATATCTATTTTTAGTTTTTGGCGTAAAGTCGACCCATCATTCAGCAGTATCTCAAGTCCACAACCAACTGATATAGACTTGTCTTGAGGTCGTTGATTTATGCAGAGTCTACGCTTCGTATCATGTTTGAGAAGATACTGACAATTGAAAAAACAAACAATTTTGTGTGATCTTCACTGGTTATTATTCAGAGCCAAAAATATCCAGACACATTAGTCTAATTGAGTGTGGCAGTAGTCGATGTTGCCACCACACTACTTATCAGAATCGAAGATGCATTGTGTCACCTGAAGCCGTCGCTCCCATTTGCCGTAATTCGCTGAAAAACTATTGGCTTGTGACGTCATTCTTATGGCCTCAATTAATCCATATGTCAAAATTAATATACATATATATTCAAAGTCTTTGCATCAAACGTCTAGAGGCTATAGTTCACGTTATGAGGAAAATCTTTTGTTAGATACGAAGTGTCCGCCGACGCTTCTCGAAGGTGCTAGGAGTCTTTTCCGGCCTGGAGACGACAAGATTTCACCTAACCAGCAGAGTCTACAAATCATGTGTTCCGCATCTGCATACCACCTATCCCAGTAAATTAACAGGGCGACTTTAACCTAGAAAACTTAAAAATGAGTCTAGAGGCTATAGTTCACGGAGGAAGACATTTCAGAAACGAATCATTAGCTCGTCCTACCCCTTTCACATAGGGCAGATGACTGCATTATAGGCGACACATAATGCATTCATACGCTGCAGAAGCCTACGCCCTGTAGCCTCTCGGGCCATAACAAATAATAAAAGGACGGCTTGTGTAGTAGAGGAGTTTCAGTGTTGCCTACGGCATGATCGCGTGATGCAAAGACATCGAAACACCCTTATATCGAAGATTGCATTTGATTAATAGATTTCTAATCTGGACACTGATTATGACAGGGTCAAGTGTTTTACAAGTATTTTGTAAGTCAATGTAGCATGTCCATATCGATGTTTTAAATAATCATGTCAGTTTGATAGCGTCATGTGTAATTTTTGTATCTGAACCGATTGTGAGCGAACAGTGATGTTGTAAAGATGTATCGCAGAAGTTAGGTTATTATTTTTGGTGCGCGCGGAAGCGCAGTAGCAGACAATGTTAAGCTGTGTTAGAGTGAGACCGCAATAACAATGTTACGTTTCAAATGTAAAGTCTCAATTTATCAATGCGTTTAATGAACACGATTATATCAAGATTGTAACGGAAATTGATTTTAGAAGGAGGAAGTGTAATGGAATGTCAAACGTAAATATAATGACGTAACTTTTTTTCCACTATTGCTGCGCCATCGGACTAACTTGGTTATTCTACTGAGAGTTGCTATATTTGAGAGATAGGAAAGTGTATTCTTGGGATGTTAAGACGTGCATTAACTTTAAAATCATCCATAGCACTTCTTCACAGTATACAAAAAATATTTGTGTTGTCATTTACGCGCATATTTAATTTTTTCCAACATTTCTCTTGCAATATTTAATTGATCATGGAAGCAAGTGTGTTAAGAAAATACTTCAGGGCCAACTTTGTCATTCATCTACATCTACATCCATACTCCGCAAGCCACCCGACGGTGTGTGGCGGAGGGTACCCTGAGTACCTCTACCGGTTCTCCCTTCTATTCCAGTCTCGTATTGTTCATAGAAAGAAGGATTGTCGGTATGCTTCTGTGTGGGCTCTAATCTCTCTGATTTTATCCTCATGGTCTCTTCGCGAGATATACGTAGGAGGGAGCAATACACTGCTTGACTCCTCGGTGAAAGTACGTTCTCGAAACTTTAACAAAAGCTCGTACCGAGCTACTGAGTGTCTCTCCTGCAGAGTCTTCCACTGGAGTTTATCTAACATCTCCGTAACGCTTTCGCGATTACTAAATGATCCTGTAACGAAGCGCGCTGCTCTCCGTTCGATCTTCTCTCTCTCTTCTATCAACCCCATCTGGTACGGATCCCACACTGGAGAGCAGTATTCAAGCAGTGGGCGAACAAGCGTACTGTAACTTACTTCCTTTGTTTTCGGATTGCATTTCCTTAGGATTCTTCCAATGAATCTCAGTCTGGCATCTGCTTTACCGACGATCAACTTTATATGATCATTCCATTTTAAATCACTCCTAATGCCTACGCCAGATAATTTATGGAATTAACTGCTTCCAGTTGCTGACCTGCTATATTGTAGCTAAATGATAAGGGATCTATCTTTCTATGTATTCGCAGCACATTACACTTGTCTACATTGAGATTCAATTGCCATTCCCTGTACCATGCGTCAATTCGCTGCAGATCCTCCTGAATTTCAGTACAATTTTCCATTATTGCAACCTCTAGATACACCACAGCATCATCTGCAAAAAGCCTCAGTGAACTTACGATGTCATCCACCAGGTCATTTATGTATATTGTGAATAGCAACGGTCCTATGACACTCCCCTGCGGCACACCTGAAATCACTCTTACTTCGGAAGACTTCTCTCCATTGAGAATGACATGCTGCGTTCTGTTATCTAGGAACTCCTCAATCCAATCACACAATTGGTCTGATAGTCCATATGCTCTTACTTTGTTCATTAAACGACTGTGGCGAACTGTATCGAACGCCTTGCGGAATTCAAGAAACACGGCATCTACCTGGGAACCCATGTCTATAACACTCTGAGTCTCGTGGACGAATAGCGCGAGCTCGGTTTCACACGACCGTCTTTTTCGAAACCCATGCTGATTCCTACAGAGTAGATTTCTAGTCTCCAGAAAAGTCATTATACTCGACCATTATACGTGTTCCAAAATTCTACAACTGATCGACGTTAGAGATATAGGTCCATAGTTCTGCACATCTGTTCGACGTCCCTTCTTGAAAACGCGGATGACCTGTGCCCTTTTCCAATCCTTTGCAACGCTACGCTCTTCTAGAGACCTACGGTACACCGCTGCAAGAAGGGGGGCAAGTTCCTTCGCCTACTCTGTGTAAAATCGAACTGGTATCCCATTAGGTCCAGCGGCCTTTCCTCTTTTGAGCGATTTTAATTGTTTCTCTATCCCTCTGTCGTCTATTTCGATATCTATCATTTTGTCATCTGTGCGCCAATCTAGAGAAGAAACTACAGTGCTGTCTTCCTCTCTGTGAAACAGCTTTGGAAAAAGACATTTAGTATTTCGGCCTTTAGTCTGTCATCCTCTGTTTCAGTACCATTTTGGTCACAGAGTGTCTGGACATTTTGTTTTGCGCTTTGACATAAGGCCAAAATTTCTTACGATTTTCTGCCAAGTCAGTACAAAGAACTTTACTTTCGAATTCATTGAACGCCTCTCGCATAGCCCTCCTCACACTACATTTCGCTTCGCGTAATTTTTGTTTGTCTGCAAGGCTTTGGCTATGTTTATGTTTGGTGTGAAGTTCCCTTTGCTTCCGCAGCAATTTTCTAACTCGGTTGTTGTACCACGGTGGCTCTTTTCTATCTCTTACGATCTTGCTTGGCACATACTCATGTAACGCATATTGTACGATGGTTTAGAACTTTGTCCACTAATCCTCAACACTATCTGTACTTGACACAAAACTTTTGTGTTGAGCCGTCAGGTACTCTAATCTGCTTTTTGTCACTTTTGCTAAACAGAAAAATCTTCCTACCGTTTTTAATATTTCTATTTACGGCTGACATCATCAATGCCGTAACCGCTTTATGATTGCTGATTCCCTGTTCTGCGTTAACTGTTTCAAATAGTTTGGGTCTGTCACCAGAAGGTGTAATATGTTATCGCCACGAGTCGGAGCTCCGTTTAACTGTTCAAAGTAGTTTCCAGATAAAGCACTTAAAAAATCTCACTGGATTCTTTGTCCCTGCCACCCGTTATGAACGTTTGAGTCTCCCAGTCTATATCTGGCAAATTAAAATCTCCACCCAGAACTATAACATGGTGCGGAAATCTATTCGAAATATTTTCCAAATTATCCTTCAGGTGCTCAGCCACAACACCTGCTGAGCCTGCTTTAACCGTGACCACCCAAATTATTTCACATTTCGGATCTCTGTCAATTTCCTTCGATACTATTGCACTTCTTATCACTATAAACACGCCTCCCCCTTCACTGTCCAGCCTGTCTCTGCGGTATACATTCCAATCTGAGTTTAGGATTTCATTAATGTTTACGTCTGGTTTCAGCCAACTTTCTATCCCTAGTACTATATGGGCGTTGTGACTTTATTAATGAGAGCAGTTCTGTGACCTTTCTATAGACGCTCCTGCAGTTTACTATTAGCACATTAATATTGTTATTCGCTGTTGCATTTTGCCTACTCCTACCTTGCCGCGTCTCAGGAGGCGTCTTGTTGGGCCTAGGGAGGGAATTCTCTAACCTAAAAAAACCCCATGTGTACTCCACATGTACTCCGCTACCCTTGTAGCCGCTTCCGGCGTGTTGTGCACGCCTGACCTATTCAGGGGGACCCTACATTTCTCCACCCGATAGCGGAGGTCGAGAAATTTGCACCCCAGATCTCCGCAGAATCGTCTGAGCCTCTGGGGTAAGCCTTCCACTCGGCTCCAAACCAGAGGACCGCGATCAGTTCTGGGAACGATACTACAAATAGTTAGCTCTGATTCCACCCCGCGAGGGAGGCATTCCGCCTCCACCAATTCCGCCAACCGCCTGTACGAACTGAGGATGACCTCTGAACCCAGACGGCAGGAGTCATTGGTGCCGACATGAGCAACAATTTGCAGTCGGGTGCATCCAGTGCTCTCTATCGCCGCCGGTAGGGCCTCCTCCACATCTCGGATGAGACCCCCCAGCAAGCAGACAGAGTGAACAATGGCCTTCTTCCCCGACCTTTCCGCTATTTCCCTAAGGGGCTCTATCACACGCCTAATGTTGGAGCTCCCAATAACTAATAAACCCCTCCCCCCGTGTGCCTGCTCGGACCTTGCTGAAGGAGCAGCTACATGTCCACTCACAGGCAGAGCGGGCGACGCCACACGGCCAGCCTCCACATTGACCCTCCGCCTCGTGCGCCGCGAACGCCGCTGAACCCGGCACTCCCCTTGGGGAGAGGGTGGCCCAACCGCGCCCGGTACCCGCGAAGATGTCTCGACAGCAGGGACAGTGGGTGAAGCATGTAACACCTGACACCTGGGGTGTACCTTGCGACGCACCAGACTCCCCACTGCCGCTACACTCCGTGGCAGCAGCCTGAAGACGGCTGACTGCGGCCATCAACACGCTCAGAGACAGTTTTTGGGATCAGTTTTCAAAAATAATTATCGTAAGCCTTATGTCAAACTTAATTATTCGGGCAGTTTATACTGTTCCGAAATTCTTGCAGTGAGACTGCTAACTTTCGCAGTATGAAAGACTTCCGTTCACATTATAACAATTGCTGCTTTGCCTTCACATTATGACAGTTCATTTATTATTACAGCTCAGAGCTTACAATAAGAAACAGTGCGTTAGTCATACTTTTTTTATTTAAAGAGAACTTTCAAGTTAGTCAGGATTGCTTAAGGTACCGTCTTTTTGTTGAAACGAGTTACCTGTACTAAAGTAGTTTGACCTTGTATGTCGACTAATGGGCCGTACAAACGTTCCCCAATCGCGCTGTCATCGATTGAGGAAACTTTAAGCGTCCTGCATTCGATTTGGGTAATAACACTTTTGTATGTGATGGGCGTGAAACGACTTTCAGTGAAATAATATTAAATAATTTCTCTGAAAAATACTTAGAAAAAATAGATCTGAAGCGCACTCGATTGCGTCACGTTGCACTTTGCCGGTCTGGGCTCACAGTGCGCATTTAAAGGTGCCTAGATCAATGGTGTCCCACCAAATGGGAAGTTACTGTCATTCAATTTCTTCACGCTGACAGGTTACACCTGATTTCATGCAGCGTAATGAACCGTGTAAATTTTACTTTTCATTATCTTTTCTTAAAGAATTTACTTTATTTACTAGCGATTCACCAACAACATTAACACATTTAATCACACTAGGTGAGCGTGGAAGTAGTTGCCAGGAATTAACTGATGGAAAATGAAAGTACCTTTAACAAATGTGAATTTTATTCCTAAAAGCCTTTTCAAAAACAGATTTAAAATTACAATCAGAAAGCACCCTCTAAATATCAAGTTACAATTATTCAGAGGCAGAATAACAAAATTTTATTTTACAGTAGGAGCTTTTGGAATGAGAATCTTCCGCTCCCTTTCAACTCGGCCGTAGTCACGACCGCTCACAACGACCTCTGAAAAACTACACTGGTGCAAATCTGCAACACACCAGATTACTTTAAACTAAAAATTTTAACAACTCACAGAAACACATTAACTATGCACCGCGTAAGAGGGATGGAAATGGTACAAACACTCCCACTAAGAAATTATTTGCCACCAAAACTGCAATTTGTTTTGAAAAGGTCTCTTACGGTGGAAGGGTGGAAACTTTATAAAAATGACTAAATAAAACCCATGAAATTCAGACTTACATAAAATGTACAACATGCTCTACATTACACATATACCGCCTCGCAAGATGATAGGCAAGATAAAAACATATTTCAGGAATTCGGCTTTACCTTAATTCTATAAATTCGTTAACACCGAATCCGACAAACATGATCGAGGCAGCTATTAACGTACGGCAGATTGACCCCCGGGGGGGGGGGGGGGGTTACTAAACAACCCGAACCGCAGATTGCACTAAACCTTCCCAATTCCACAAGGGAAAACCACCTAATTCATAAATAACCACCTTCTCGCGTATGGGCAAACGGAGAAGAATGGTGGGACCACCCAAAAACAAAGCGGCTGGTGACCTCACCAAGAAATCAAGCAGAATTTAACAAGTAAATGAAAGAACATATCTCCAACCACTTAACTTCTATTAAACTGCGATTTCTGGCGAAGACCTGGCGCAGCACTCCCAATGCTCTCCCGAACCATCCGCTGCCAGCCGCTTCCACGGACGCAGGAAGGCGCGCCGATCTCCCGTCTCACGGCGTCACAGCTCACCCCGGCCAGCTCGATGTCGTGGGTTCGCTCCCGTTGCTCTCGTGTGAACCGCGAAGCCACTACCCCCTTCTATACGGCGCTGCCCACTGGGCTCACGGGGGGACCTCACATGCGCCGATGCTCAAGGCCGACAAGTCATCTCGTGTCTCAGTGCGCGACCGACCAACCGATTGATCCAACAACCAATGACCGGTGCCCGAGCAACTTGAGCAGACTGGCGGCCTAACGCGCAGACTCAAATGCAGGAACTCAGACCCGACCGGGCGACCACTAGCTGAGTTCTGTTACTGGTGGAGTGGCAAGACTCTCATTTTCTGGCTTTAAAGTTGATCCAAAGGACAGACACTAACTGCCGCACAAATGCAAACGAGAGACAGACCAGCAACTGTTGATGATAGAGTGACCTAGCCTCACTCCGACCTTAACGTACGGCAGACCGACCGACAGACGGACGGACAGACACTGACTGCCCGACACTGAGCCGGATGACCAACTGACTAGAGTCTGACTGACAGACTGACCAAGTGCGGAGCTCATAGCACCCCTTAAATGCACGTGAACAGGCAGCTTTTCCCCTTTCCCACCAGAGGGAGACACTAAAGCTGCGATTTCCACAGCGACTCCACCGTCAACAACGGAGGGCGACTGCTTTACACTACGCGCTGCGCCGCGCTTTTCAAAACAGCAATTTTTACTACGGCTCTGTCATACATGTCAGAAAAGTGTGGCAATGCTGCACGACGTACAGACGTTCATGATGCAGGTAGTCAGGGAAGAAAGCAAGCGTCAACCGGTGGTCTTGTTCAGTGAGTGGATCAGGCGATT
Source organism: Schistocerca nitens (assembly GCF_023898315.1). Lineage (NCBI taxonomy): Eukaryota > Metazoa > Arthropoda > Insecta > Orthoptera > Acrididae > Schistocerca > Schistocerca nitens. The sequence continues at coordinate 612,083,090 of NC_064615.1, forward strand.
CGAGAAAATCGTCTACGAATGGCGATTCTTAATAAGAGAAGAGGTATGTTGTCATCAGGCATTGTCCTTCATGACAATGCTCGGCTGCACACTGCAGCTGCAACAAAGGCGCTCCTGCAGCGTCCCTTCGCTTTTCATTTCTTTGCTCACATGAATCAGTGTGTATGAGGAAAGCAATTTTGCACAGACAACAAGCTGAAGACCATCTTAGAGAAATGGCGGAAAGCATAGGCTGCCTTCTATGATGAGTCTATTGGAAAGTTGGAACAACACTACGACAAATGTCCAAGTCCGAACGGCGACTATGCAGAGAAGTATCTGGAAGATGTCGCTAAATGTTGAAAATAAAACAGTTTTTATTTTCACTGTAGTTTCCATTTCGCGACTGATCTGACCTTGAAAAAAAAATAGCCCTCTTATTTAGACGGACAGGAACATGTAGAGGAACTGTTACTCAACTTTAGAAGAATAGCTGACGAAACACTGGATAAGTTAATAGCTTATAGAACATTGCATGATGGGAGAGACCCTCGTTTGTATAAAGTCTCTGCATGGGACTTTCTAAAGAAACAGCTACTAATCCACAATGCGTATAAAAAAAAGCATGGAACTGTAGATAGAGAGATGGTAAATGAAACCCTTTTGGCTGACGGAAGAACAATGCATGAATTCTTCAAGGACAACCGTAGCAGAACGTTATCTAAGCACATCCAATAAAACTTAAATTCTAGTCACATGTAAAGACTGTCAGCAACATCAAACTTAATGTCCAGAAATGTATGACACAGAAATTGAAAGTGAGAGTAACAGAGCAAAACTAGAAATCCAAAAATACGTTTACAACAATTGCTTTACGAAAGAAGATCCACTTTCATTCTGGAACCACGGTAAAGAGATTTAGTGTCAGTAGTATTTAGAAATCGCTGAAGTTAAGAAAGGTGACAGGGACCGATAGAATCTATATAAAATTCTATACAAAATGTGCCACTTAGCATTTCAAAAAGAAAAAATGAAAACTGTGCCCAGTAATTGGAAGTAAGAATAGGACTTAAACTCTCTACGTGAAGGGTACTAGAAGAGATCCAAACCTATGAACCACTTTCATTGAGATACATCTGTTGCAGAATCTTAGAACAAATTCTAAGCTCCTGTATGATGTGGTGCAGGGGGTGGACAAAACTATGGAGACAAAGAAAACACAAGGTATTACCGTGCCTAATACGGTGTAGGAACTGCTGGCATTCAAAGCAGCTTCCATTCGTTTTGTAATGAATACGTGCAGGGCCTGCGTGGTTTACAAAGGAATCTTAAACCAAGGAATCTTAAACCATTATTCCTTCAAAATAGTGGCAAGTTCAGCTAAGGATGACGGAAGTAGATAGCGATCTTCTCCCCAAAGTAGATGGCAAACGGTCAGTAATATTAAGATCTGGTGAGACGTGACAATTCACCCGGGACGATGCGAGCTGTGTGAACAGGAGCCCTGCCGGCTTGTAACACGCCATCACTATTAGGCAAGAAACATTGTTCCGTGGGATGGACCAACGCTATGGAGTATATCAGCCAAAATGGTCACATTATCCTAGGCAGAGTAACCATAAGGCCAAACAATGTAACGATATGGCTGCCCATATCCTTGCCATGTTTCACTTTTCGGACGAGAACCCGGCCGGAAGTTGGGAACAGTGTGAAATAAGACTCATCCGACCAAATGATTTTCTTCCGTTACTCCACAATCCAGGTTTTACGGCCTCGAAACAAGTTCTCCCGTTACTAGGATTAGCATTACTGAAGACTCGGTTTGGATGTCCAGCTCGAGGTGCCTTTCGTCATCCTCTTATTTTTTTATCACAGTCCCCTTCAGTGACCTGTCACGATCACTTAACACACACGTTCGTCCGCGTTGTGACTTAGCGGATGATGTTTTTTCACTGTCCTATATGCAGTATAAATCTTTGATACGGTGATTCTTGAAACATCAAACGCATCGGCTACCTTGGTTAACACAAGCACGCACCGTTCAGGCACCAACAATCTGACCACGACGGGCGCTTGCAACGTATTGAGGACACTGTCAGATATAACAGCAGGCTTGGCTGACATCTGGATTTATGTTCAAGCATGAATTTCTCGGGGTATTTCCATATTTTTATCCAACATCTGTGTCTTGAATAGAATAAGCTCTTCTATGTCGTCAATCCATATGGATTCTGGAAATATCGGTCACGTGAAATCAAACCCGCGCTTTTTTCACTTGGCATCCTCAAAGCCATTGATCAGGACAATCAGGCAGATGCAGTGTTTCTTGCCTTTTGAAAAGCGTTTGACTCAGTGTCACACCATCGCTTATTAATGAAATTACGATCATATGGGCTGCCAAACGAAATCTGTGAATAGATGAGGATTTTTTGACAGCTAGGATATAACATTTTATCTTGGACGAGAGTCACTGACAAATTTGGAAGTAACTTCATACGTGTTCCTCAGAAGGGTGTTGGACATTTGCCGAACATTTTGTACATAAATTTTGTTAACCCTTGTTGATCCCGAAGGAGACCTACATGTGCACCTTGACGGATAGAAAAATTATGTAACGTAAATGTTCTCTCTGCTGATCCCTGGTGGATAAACGATTGTCAAATGGTGAATGGAAAAGCTAAAACCTGTTCTTTCCAGCAAATAACTATTCATTCAATGACTTGTGAGTCCCGACACCCATCAACACGAATAAAGAAATTGTAAATTAAAAAAAGCTCTGTTAATACGGCCTCTTTAACGTATTGTTGGATTTCTTAGTTATTGGCTACATTACAGTCCAAGGACTAACTAATGCACCTGTCACATTAACCCTAAAGAAATTCAGTCAGGAGTTTAATACATGCAGGCAGAAATCTGCGGTGAAGTAATGTTCGCAACTCACAGTGTTATAAGTTTTAACAAACCAAGTTCATTTAAAAAATAAAGTAACACCCATCACAATTAATACTCTTTTACTACTGCAGCTATAACCGTCTGAGCGAGGGCTTAAATAAACGACCGAAAATTCACGAAAAATATTTAATGTCCTTTAGGACAAAGCTAGAGTTAAAGTTCAGTAACCGCGAAGCAAATAAATTCCAGATCACCCTCAAAATTAACTACAGAAAAACCGAGCGAGGTGGCGCAGTGGTTAGACATTGGACTCGCATTCGGGAGGACGACGGTTCAATCCCGCGTCCGGCCATCCTGATTTAGGTTTTCCGTGATTTCCCTAAATCACTCCAGGCAAATGCCGGGATGGTTCCTCTGAAAGGGCACGGCCGACTTCGTTCCCCATCCTTCCCTACTCCGATGAGACCGATGACCACGCTGTCTGGTCTCATTACCAACCAACCAACTACAGAAAACTTTTTAAAGCTTAGACTAGATTGCCTAATGCAACATATTCAAAGTCCACAGGTAGAAATAATATTACAGTATTCGCTATCGACACACGCAAATATCACAAGTCCACAACACAACAGTTTTACCTGATGCAAAATATCCCCGCAAGCTGAAAATATTTCAGAGTGTTCACTACCGACACATATGTAAATCGTTAAGTCCGTGACCAAATACACACATCAAATAAAGCTTTGCATCACCCCGGTTCCGAGAACTCCTGAAGATAGACGTTGACTGTGGATATTGCATCACAGACACAGTCCCTTTGACTGTTCAGTGATGTCACTAAACCCGCCCAAAGTTGTAAACCACCATGCATGAGAAGCGCCTATTAGACGGAGGGGGTTCGAAAGCCGATAAGTTCCAGTCATTCCACCAGGAAGGAGGTACACGGCTCATGTTGCCTGTAGTTCAACCATGCCTGGACGGTCATTACCGCTGTTCGATCGCGTCCTAATTGTTACTTTGAGCCAGGAAGGTCTCTCAACCTAACTGTATTTACTTAGTGGTGCTGCTGCTACTTTCAATATTCCATATCTTACTTACGTAAAAATTCATGTTTTCTGCATTGAATGTACATTTCAGCCCGTAATTTAAAGCAGGTGATATTTACAACAAAATCTACTTTAGCAGTTCAACAGTGCTTACTGAGACCTGTCCGTAGACACTACGTTTGTAAGAATCGCTTAAGGTGCTATAGGGACATTAAATTTTGAAAGTCATTGTATACATATCATATTTAACATTAAATAACTTAGGCCGGCCGCGGTGGTCTAGCGGTTCTGGCGCTGCAGTCCGGAACCGCGGGACTGCTGCGGTCGCAGGTTCGAATCCTGCCTCGGGCATGGGTGTGTGTGATGTCCTTAGGTTAGTTAGGTTTAAGTAGTTCTAAGTTCTAGGGGACTTATGACCTAAGATGTTGAGTCCCATAGTGCTCAGAGCCATTTGAACCATTTTTTTAAATTACTTAAAAAGTACATTTCATAGCGAGGATGCACTTCACACACGCATTCATCTCAGTTTTGTCTTCGTAACCATGTTACTGTCATCCCTGTCGTTAGTTGCGCTTAGTTTTTGTTAAACTTAGTCTGATTTGCTATTTTATTCTGTTCAACTAATTCAGTTTTGGCAGATGCCCCTCCAAGTTTCACACCAACAGCCGGATTTTTCCGACCACGCGGACCTGAGCCTCCACCTAGCTGACCTGCCGTATAAATTTCCCAAAACCCAGGAATATAGAGCACCCTGTAAAATATTATATGAGTCATAATTGGAATGTATCATGTCATGCAAATAACTGTGTCTAGTGAAGATTGGGGATATGAATTGGAATGATAACACTCAGTTGTAAGAAAAACGGGTTCATTGGTAGTAAACTGCAAAAATCCACTTGAGATTGCTTACAAAATAATAGTGCGATCCATCCTAGAATACTTTTCAGGTGTGTCGGGTCCATAAGAATTAGGTCTAACATGTGCTATTCAACGTTTTCAAAGAAGAGTAATTCGAATGGTCACAGGTTGATAACTGTCTGATCATTATGCTTTTAGTATTGTATATGTGGCGTAGCGATCACGAGAATAATAGGTTAGGTCACATACACAGGCATTTTGACAGTCATTTTCACCTTATTCTCAAGATTCTAAAGCGAGATACACAACTGTGGCAGCGAAATGCGGCGACAGTTTACCTCGAATAGAAGTTCTCTAAATTTAACTAAATGGAATTTGTGAAAACATCTTCACATTCATCCAAAGATTCCTATTTCAATTCCCCTGAGCATCTCTGATACACTTTTGAACGTGGTACATCGACCTTCCAGCAGTTTGTCTTGGAATTCATTCGATGTTTGCTGTCATCAGCAGTTCAAATCATTAAAATGGCTCGGAGCACTATGGAACTTAACATCTGAGGTCATCAGTCCCCTAGAAATTAGAACTACTTCATCCTAACTAACCTAAGGACACCACGCACACCCATGTCCGAGGAAGGATTCGAACCTGCGACCGTAGCAATCGCGCGGTTCCAGACTGAAGCGCCTAGAACCGCTCGGCCACACTGGCCGGCCGTCAGCAGTTGACAAGGACTCCAGACTCTGAAGCGGTACTACAGGATGAGTCACACTAATACCGTGTATGCGATTTTCTGTACGGATGGAGCACATATCCACAGAACCCTTTTAACATAAGTAAGTTTTCCATTTTCCTTCCCTACTACTTATTCCCAGTTTGCCCCTTTTCATGTCACTTCTTACTTTACCTGGTATTTTAGATTTGATGAGTTTTCGAAGTTTGTTTCTGATGCTGTAATCGGAGATTATTAATTCCTTTTTAGGGTTTCGCACCTCAATTGGGAAAAAGACTGAAATCTTATAGGATCACTTTGTTGCCCGTCTATCTGACTGTCTGTCTGTCCGACTGTTCAAAACCCTTTTTTACGGAATGTAATTTATGTCACATGTTAAGGTCTACGGTCCCCTGGCAATGTAAAAAAGTAAAGCTTCTAAGTCAATTCAATGAAAGATACGGCCAGTTACGGCACATATTTTGACGTTCAAAAATTCATTCGTCAAAACCTGCAGGGTACTTCCGTTTGCCTAGAATCATGAAATCTGCAAAGAAGCAAGGTTTCACACTACAACGAAAAGAAAAATATTGAAAATCGTTAATTTGTTATTATAACACACGAAAAAACATTTTGTTGTAATTTGTTATCAGGCTGTCTGTGTGTCCGTCCGTCTCTTAGGACACCTTTTTCTCAAGGACAGATAGGTGTATCAGGTTGAAATTTGTCACGTACTAAAATATGTGGTCTCTTTGAGGTATAAAGAACGTCAATATTTAAGCCAATCCAAAAAAGGTACGTCCATTTATGTCACATATTTTGATACTCGCAAACACAGTCATTAAAACCTGTAGGACACTTCCTCTTGACGCACCATCATGAAATTTGGCAAGACGAAATATCTCACAGTACAACTAAAGGAAAAAATCATAAAACTATTAATCAGTTATTATATCAAGCGAAAAAATATTTCTTTTGTCATTATGCGACTTTGGACTTGAAAATAAAACAGTCTCGAAGATCTTGCAATCCATGGGACCGATATCTTGGCAGTGTCAATGTCGTTAACATGCTAAAATCGTCGAGATCCTCAGTTCCCTGAATAAATTAACTGTCTGTATTCACTGAACCCTCAGAGAGAGATCCTACTCGCACCTGGCCAATTATTTGTACCTGCATTACATTGCATTTGTCCTCATTTAAAGACAGCTGCCATTCATTGCAACGAGTGAAAATTATGTCCAAATCTTTCTCCATTTCCTTAGGATCGATTCCTGACGTACGATTTTTCGAACTCAATGATGTCTTAGACAATTTTGGGACTGTTGAGTGCGAGTATTATGTTTGAGAGTTGTACTTATTCTCTACATTTTGTTATTTCACTAGTTGAAAAGATGAAGAAGAACAAGATATTTGAGATTAGAACACCTGGAGCGTAATTGAACGACTTAACAAAATGGAGATGAACTGTAGTGCTACAGGCTGGAGTATCAGCCGACTGACAGAGGAAGAACAACAATGCTGCTGTAATTTGTTACTTGGAAAAAAACAGCAAAGACATTTATTAAGTGGGATTGCAGAGGGGAATTAGTACAAAGTTTTGTAAGGTTACAATGACCTGTAGTTCGCTGGGGTAGTTACGTTATCGTCAAATTATTTGCGTCTAACTCATAACTTATTTTCTCTTATTTCTATAGTTCAACATGCTACAGGCAAATATAGTCTTTGATCCAGTGTGCAATTCTGATAATCCATCCAGAGTACATCAAGAAACTGTACGTAAGATAAAAAAAAGGGAATGAAGTTTAAATACGCAAAATAGAGTCCATTTGCGTATAAGAAGTATTTCCCACTATTATGTCTCGCAAGATTTTTAAAAATGTTTTGAGTTCCTATTACGATCCGAAAGGTACGCGACTTTGGATGAAGTTCTCTCACGCACGCAAACAAAGATAACAAGATGCCTTGATGCGACTTCTGTATCAAGGCACTGCTTTTGTTGCTCACTTGGCGTGGCGACAAATTTAATTCCTCGATATCCGAAACCCAGTAAATAAACCGATGATACGAACGTCGATAGATTTATGGGAATGCCGGAGATACCGCCACCTTCTGCTACTTAAATGTGTACGTAGCAGTAAATGACGGCATTGAAGAGATTTAAGTTGGCTTTACAAAAAGACATTACCAGCTCTGCGTGTTGAAAACAATATGTTGGTGCAACACACCGAGTATAAATCAACATGTTGAGATTAAAAATCTGTCAATAGATTTGATAAGAGGAAATGTTTGGTGCCTCAGAGTCCATAGAGCGGGAGCCGAGATTAGTTGTGCAACTCCAAGTGGCAACAAATGTGATTCGTGGTAGGCAGCGCCATGTATTTGCAGTTTCCACAAATGCATTGAACTCTCATCGTTTATTTGCAAGGAATTGCAGTTTCTGAAAAAAAAGTCACCAGGAAACCAACAAAAAGCTGCTGCAGAGACAATAGTTTCTATTAACAATTACTGCCGTTAAAGTGATCGTTGTTGGTTGTCATAGGTAACAATTAATTGGCGTCAAATGATAATAGTTTGTGCAACTTACCAGCATAGTAAGTATAGCATGTGTGCAGTTTGCGGCCTTTCAAAAAAAAATAAATGTGATGGTGGTGATGTTGGGTGGCCCTCAACTACGCACCCTCAGACTCAGAGTTGAAATATTAAAAGTTTTCGCTGGTTTCGTTGTCTAGGGGCTGGGATACGTAGTTGCCGCATTACAAGCCATATACTGCTGAGCCTACAGTATACGATAAAAATACACTCATGAATCGAATGGTCGAAGGTTTCTATCACTTGGCAATTGCGAATTATGAAAGTAACATATAAATTTATAAATGAAAGATTGTAATTAAATAAAATCTGCACGTACTATCTTAACGACTTTAAATGATGAGTATGAAAGCAGAAGAACTTTTGAGAATGAGGTATATTTCTGCAAAACAGTTATTGGTGTCTATGGTCCAGCAATTAAATAACACCGAGCGAGGTGGCGCAGTGTTAGCACACTGGATTCGCATTCGGGAGGACGACGGTTCAATCCCGCGTCCGGCCATCCTGATTTAGGTTTTCCGTGATTTCCCTAAATCGCTCCAGGCAAATGCTGGGATGGTTCCTTTCAAAGGGCACGGCCGACTTCCTTCCCTAATCCGATGAGACCGATGACCTTGTTGTTTGGTCTCTTCCCCCAAAACAACCACAACCAACCAACCAACAACCAACCAATTAAATAACAGTTGAATAACAGAGAAACAATAGATTCCTACAGTATGTAATTAGTTATGAACAACAACTCAGCTCGCGAGTTATTCACTTCTAAACGCACACTATGTCTTCATTGCAGAAACCAGGGAAATCTCACAAGTGCACAAGTCGGCACTCCAAAGTATTTCTATCTACCGCTACCACGCGCAAACGGCTCCACTCTCTCCAAGTCTCTGCAGCGACCGTCGCGTCCAGCAGCTCCCCTGTCCTGTGCGTTACTCTTCCGAACTCCTGCATTGCTCGGAACTACCTCGTGTCCTCCAGAAACGATGCTCCTCCCCAACCTCCATACATCTCTCCTAGTAACGAGCGCTGTGATTGGCTAGAGCGCTCCCTCCATTTCTCCAAGCCAACGTTCACTCACAACATATTGAAACACATACGAAATACTGGATATACATGTAAATAACTTGAAATTAAATAAATATTCCTACGACTGGACCATAAACACGCTCTAACACACATTAGATACATAAACAAATTAAATAAAAATATATCAAAGGAATAGAACAAAAGGTAGGCCAGTAGCCTAATGTCTTTGTGCTTTCTAGAATACAGTAAATAATTAACCGATTTCGTCATGAATAGTGTGGTGTCACAGCCAGACACCACACGTGCTAGGTGGTAGCTTAAATCGGCCGCGGTCCTGTAGTACATGTCGGACCCGCGTGTCGCCACTGTGTGATCGCAAACCTAGCGCCACCACAAGGCAGGTCTCGAGAGACTGACTCGAACTCAGCCCAGTTGTACGGACGACAGAGCTAGCGACTAGACGTACGAAGCCTTTCTCTCTCATTAGCCGAGAGACAGAATAGCCTTCAGCTAAGTTAATGGCTACGAACTAGCAAGGCACCATTAGCCTTACAGTGATTGTAATTAAAGTCTCCTTTGTGCGATGTACCACAATGATTGATTAAAGATAAGTATTATACTAGCTACGTACTTTTCTTCATAGCATTAATTACGTATCCTGTTCCAGTACTTCACGCCCGTCTGCGTTAGTCTAGCGTGCCTTTTAAGCCACCTCTATCTACAAGGTGTTGGCCCAGCTGCCGACACATCACATGGCGACGAGTCTACAAAGGATCTTGTGTTTTACTTTGCCCTAATTTCTTTGTGTCATGGCTTCGCCACAATCTCCAGATGTACTGTCCGAATTTCATCGCTTGCAGAATCAGCAGATGCAGGCGTTATTGGATGCTCTTGGACAGCTCGTCCAGGGTCAACATGCGCTGCACACCGATGCGGCCGCCGCCGCTTCATCGCTACCGCAGCCACAACATGCTGTTGCACCTCAATTCAGACCCTTTGATGCAACCCACGAGTCCTGGCAAGAGTGGTCCCGTCAATTCGCCTTCCACCTCGCCGCCTACAGAATTCAAGGTAATGAGCGGCAGCCGTTTTTGCTTTCTTGTGTCGGTGTGTCCACCTACCGTGTGATAGTGAAGTTGTTTCCCCGGCGCGACGTAGCAACTCTGTCCTACGAAGAACTTTTGTCTGCTTTAGATGCCTATTTCAAGGAAACAGTCAATGTCGTTGCAAAAAGGTATACGTTCTTTCGTACAAAACGTACGGCTGGTCAGACTAATAGGGAGTGGGTTGTGACATTGCAAGGACTTACTCGGGAGTGTGCGTTTGAATGCGAATGTGGACTTCCTTATTCAGATACTATGGTGCGTGATGAAATAGCACAGAACGTTTCTGATGTTCGCATACGGGAACAGATTTTGAAACTAGTTAATCCCTCCCTTCAACAAGTGATAGACATATTGGATAGGCAAGACACACTTGACTTTGCGCAGGACTCATTTGCACCTTCGCCGGCAGTGTGTCACATTAACCGGCCTGCCGGGCCCGCTGCACGGGACGCTCAGCGGCCCTCGCGCCCGTCAGCGCAGCGGCAGCCTAGCTCGCAAACACGTGCGCCGCGTAAGCAAGCTAATGCAGTGAAATCATGCCCGCGGTGTGCAACTCGACATTCGCGTGAAAATTGCCCGTCACGCCAAACTATTTGCTTTTACTGTCATAAGAAAGGACATGTCCAAAGTGTTTGCCAGAAAAAGCTCAGATCACTCACACCAATTCCAGGCCCTTTGCTTCGCGCCGGAATCGAACCAAGGAATCTCAGGCTCGTGAACCTTCGCCCATGGATATTCATGTAGTTCATTCCACCCCGTCCGGTGACAGTGTTCATTCCACAGAAAGTGTGCGTTGCGGTCGACGGACGTCCCGTCACGTCGCACGTGATTCTGTCCCAGTGTCTGTTCCAGTTGCACAACACAGTCGCTTTTGTCGTCAGCAGGACAATAAACTTTTTGTCGACTTAGACTTTGCAGGCAAAGTGATACCATTCCAGCTCGATACCGGAGCTGCAGTTTCATTGCTCAATCACGACACATACAACCAACTGGGCAAACCTCCATTGCGTGCCGCAGATGTTCAGCTCAATAGTTACTCAGGCCAGAAAATACCAGTGTTAGGACAGTGCAGCCTTCTTGCAACATACAAGGGACAAACAAAACTTGTGTCATTTTACGTTCTTCGTTCTTCTACTGCAGTGAACTTGTTTGGTTTAGATTTATTTCAGTTGTTTAACTTGTCTATAGTAAATCAGGTCCTCTCAGTGATTCACACTGTGCCTTCCGCCAGTGTTTCTAGTCTATGTGAAGAATTTGCGGACATTTTTGCACCGGGCCTTGGTTGCGCTAAGAACTATGAAGCACATTTGGAACTGAAAGCAAACGCGCAACCGAAGTTTTTCAGAGCGCGCAATGTTCCCCACGCATTGCGTGATGAGGTCGCAAGAACATTAAACGATTTAGAATCTCAAGGTGTAATTGAACGTATGCAGGCTTCTCTCTGGGCCTCACCCTTAGTAATTTTGCCAAAACCTTCCGGAAAATTGAGACTTTGTGTGGACTTCAAGGCAACTGTGAATCCACAACTAGTAACTGCTACTTTTCCTTTGCCCCGCCCGGAAGATCTTTTTGACAAACTGTGCCCGGGAAAATATTTTTCAAAGTTGGACCTAGCAGATGCGTACTTGCAAATACCTGTGGACGAAGAATCCCAGCGCGTGTTGGTGGTAAACACGCATCTTGGCTTGTATCGCTTCAAAAGACTGCCTTTCGGATGTGCATCCGCCCCTGCATTGTTTCAGCAATATTTACAAAGTATTTGTGCGTCGGTCCCTACTGCTGCGAACTATCTGGACGATATTGTGATCTCCGGAAAGACAGAAGCCGAACATTTGCAAAATCTCCGAACATTATTTCAGGTCTTGCGACAAAATGGTCTTCGCTTGAGGAAGGACAAATGTGTGTTTTTTGCTCGAGATTTACCCTACCTGGGCCATGTCCTCAATGCCCAAGGAATAGATCCGAGTCCAGAGCACCTCCGTGCCATACAGGATTTGCCGTCACCGCAGAACTTGAAACAGCTGCAAAGTGTGTTGGGGAAAATTAATTACTACCATAAATATGTTCCCCATGCCTCTTCCATTTCAGCTCCGCTTCATCGCTTACGCCGTAAAGGTGTTCCGTTCGTCTGGACGACGGAATGCGAACGCGCCTTTCGCCAGTTGAAATCGGCGTTGCTTTCACATACTTGCCTTACGCCGTTCGATCCCCAGAAACCCCTTTTGTTGATGGTAGATGCATCGGATTTCGGGATCGGTGCTGCGCTTGCGCACAAAGATGGATCGCATGATCGCCCTATTGCCTTTGCGTCAAAATTGCTCTCATCTGCGCAAAGAAATTCTTCACAGATAGAGAAAGAGGCTTTAGCTCTCGTGTTTGGTGTTACCAAGTTTCACGATTTCTTGTATGGTCGTCACTTTACCATCATCACAGACCACAAACCTTTGACATCGCTTTTTCATCCGAACAAGCCGGTACCTCCGCGTACGGCGCAGAAATTCATTCGCTGGTCTCTTTTCCTCTCGCAGTACCGCTACAATATCTTGTATCGGTCCACTGCTAAGCACAGAAACGCTGATGCGTTGTCCCGTTTGCCTGTTGCTGAGGATAAAGCATTCAATTCTTCCGAACTTGCTTGCATGTTCATTGATGCGGAAACCGATGACGTGGACGAATCGTTTCCGATTGATTTTCGTCGTGTCGCTACAGCCATGGCTGCTGACCCTGTCCTTGCTCCCGTTTTGCGTTTTGTTGCTACGCAATGGCCCTTGTTCAAGTCATGGATCGAGGATCCGCTGGTTCGCCGATTTTTTGCTCACAAGGAGAGACTTTTTGTACGACGTGGTGTTTTGTTGTTGCGTTCGGATAATGATCAGTCCCGAGTCGTGGTCCCACGTTCGTTACAGTCCTCTGTCTTACGGCTTCTTCACCACGGACATTGGGGTATAGTGCGTACGAAACAACTTGCTCGTCAGCACTGTACTTGGTTCGGAATCGATGCTGCGATTACGAATATGTGCTCCTCTTGCGTGGCGTGTGCCGAACAACAATCCGCACCGCCGCGGAAATTCTTTGCATGGCCGAAAGCCACTTCCCCTTGGCAACGCTTGCACATCGATTTTGCTGGTCCATTCTGGAATGCTCGTTGGTTGGTGGTGGTCGATGCTTTCAGTAATTTTCCTTTTGTTGTCCGGATGTCTTCCACGACGTCTTCTGCCACAATCCAAGCCTTGTCTGCTATCTTTTGCATTGAAGGTCTTCCGCAGACTATTGTTTCCGACAATGGCCCACAATTCATGTCCGCAGAATTTCAGTCCTTCTGCAAGGCCAATGGTATTCAACATCTGACGTCCGCGCCGTTTTCGCCTCAGTCAACCGGTGCCGCAGAACGATTGGTCCGGACTTTCAAGTCACAGATGTTGAAATTGAAAGACTCGCATTCTCGGGAGGACGCATTATTGCTCTTTTTGTCCTCGTATCACTCTCAGCCCCGCGATGGTCGCTCGCCGGCTGAGTTGCTCCATGGTCGTTCTCATCGAACCTTGATGTCTTTGCTGCATCCGCCGCATCAGGTTCCTGTGCAGTGGCAGACTCCTGCATTTGCTCCTGGCGACGTTGTCTTCTATCGCACCTATCGCGGTTCACGGCGTTGGCTCGCAGGGCGCATTCTTCGCTGCCTCGGCCGCGCGATGTATTTGGTTTTGGGGGCCTCTGGTGAGGTGCGTCGGCATCTCAATTAGCTGCGCCTCTGTCGTCGCCCGGGTTCTGCCGCTCCCCGTCTGCTTTCAGCGACGGAGCCGTCAGGTCAGCACCCTGGGGACCCATTTCCTGGCTCGCCTCATCCCCAGGTGTTACCGACGCTGCCTTCCGTTTTGCCTCATGGCGTCGCGCCGCCGCCGCAGCCGCCGCAGCCGCCGCAGCCGCCTCCGGCGCCGCCCGCAGTGGACGCTTCGCTGCAGCCGCCACGCGCCTCTCTGGGTCACGCGCCGCCGATCGCTTCCCGTGACCAGCTGTCCTCCGCCATGGAACTCTTGCCCGCTCCGGACCAGATGTCGTCATCGCGCGTCGGATTCTCCGACCACATGGAGGTCGACCCTTCGGCCCCTCCTGTCTCTTTACGGGCGCATACACCGCATGTTGACGTGCACCCTGGACTAGGTTTTCAGGCGTTTCCTAGCTCCCCTCGGACCGAATGGCCGGGTGCGGGTGGCACAGCCTCGCCTGTTGTTAGGCTCCCCACCTCATCGCATACGTCAACATGGGGTCCTCCCCACGGCGGGCGGAAGCCTTATCTCACGACCGTTCGCCGATTTGCGGGGGAGGAATGTGGTGTCACAGCCAGACACCACACGTGCTAGGTGGTAGCTTAAATCGGCCGCGGTCCTGTAGTACATGTCGGACCCGCGTGTCGCCACTGTGTGATCGCAAACCTAGCGCCACCACAAGGCAGGTCTCGAGAGACTGACTCGAACTCAGCCCAGTTGTACGGACGACAGAGCTAGCGACTAGACGTACGAAGCCTTTCTCTCTCATTAGCCGAGAGACAGAATAGCCTTCAGCTAAGTTAATGGCTACGAACAAGCAAGGCGCCATTAGCCTTACAGTGATTGTAATTAAAGTCTCCTTTGTGCGATGTACCACAATGATTGATTAAAGATAAGTATTATACCAGCTACGTACTTTTCTTCATAGCATTAATTACATATCCTGTTCCAGTACTTCACGCCCGTCTGCGTTAGTCTAGCGTGCCTTTTAAGCCACCTCTATCTGCAAGGTGTTGGCCCAGCTGCCGACACATCAAATAGTATACAGGGTGTTACAAAAAGGTACGGCCAAACTTTCAGGAAACATTCCTCACACACAAATAAAGAATAGATGTTATGTGGACATGTGTCCGGAAACGCTTACTTTCCATGTTAGAACTCATTTTATTACTTCTCTTCAAATCACATTAATCATGGAATGGAAACACACAGCAACAGAACATACCAGCGTGACTTCAAAGACTCTGTTACAGGAAATGTTCAACATGTCCTCCGTTAGTGAGGATACATGCATCCACCCTCCGTCGCATGTAATCCCTGATGCGCTGATGCAGCCCTGGAGAATGGCGTATTGTATCACAGCCGTACACAATACGAGCACGAAGAGTCTCTACATTTGGTACCGGGGTTGCGTAGACAAGAGCTTTCAAATGCCCCCATAAATGAAAGTCAAGAGGGTTGAGGTCAGGAGAGCGTCGAGGCCATGGAATTGGTCCGCCTCTGCCAATCCATCGGTCACCGAATCTGTTGTTGAGAAGCGTACGAACACTTCGACTGAAATGTGCAGGAGCTCCATCGTGCATGAACCACATGTTGTGTCGTACTTGTAAAGGCACATGTTCTAGCAGCACAGGTAGAGTATCCCGTATGAAATCATGATAACGTGCTCCATTGAGCGTAGGTGGAAGAACATGGGGCCCAATCAAGAGATCACCAACAATGCCTGCCCAAACGCTCACAGAAAATCTGTGTTGATGACGTGATTGCACTATTGCGTGCGGATTCTCTTCAGCCCACACATGTTGATTGTGAAAATTTACAATTTGATCACGTTGGAATGAAGCCTCATCCGTAAAGAGAACATTTGCACTGAAATGAGGATTTACACATTGTTGGATGAAGCATTCGTAGAAGTGTACCCGTGGAGGCCAATCAGCTGCTGATAGTGCCTGCACACGCTGTACATGGTACGGAAACAACTGGTTCTCCCGTAGCACTCTCCATACAGTGACGTCAACGTTACCTTGTACAGCAGCAACTTCTCTGACGCTGACATTAGGGTTATCGTCCACTGCACGAAGAATTTCCTCGTCCATTGCAGGTGTCCTCGTCGTTCTAGGTCTTCCCCAGTCGCGAGTCATAGGCTGGAATGTTCCGTGCTCCGTAAGACGCCGATCAATTGCTTCGAACGTCTTCTTGTCGGGACACCTTCGTTCTGGAAATCTGTCTCGATACAAACGTACCGCGCCACGGCTATTGCCCCGTGCAAATCCATACATCAAATGGGCATTTGCCAACTCCGCATTTATAAACATTGCACTGACTGCAAAACCACGTTCGTGATGAACACTAACCTGTTATGCTACGTACTGATGTGCTTGATGCTAGTACTGTAGAGCAATGAGTCGTATGTCAACACAAGCACTGAAGTCAACATTACCTTCTTTCAATTGGGCCAACTGGCGGTGAATCGAGGAAGTACAGTACATACCGACGAAACCAAAATGAGCTCTAACATGGAAATTAAGCGTTTCCGGACACATGTCCACATAACATCTCTTCTTTATTTGTGCGTGAGGAATGTTTCCTGAAAGTTTGGCCGTACTTTTTTGTAACACCCTGTGTATCGGTTATATACAAAGACATAAATGAATATATTTATAAGCATGCTGCTACCGTTTTTTCGTGTAACTGTGGAGTACTTATGACCTGATGTGATCGCTAGTAATCGGCCACTTTGACCTCCAATAACCCATGTACTATTTACGTTACATGTCTGAAATTCATACCAATTTAGGTTTACACTAATAGCTTTCTAAAGGCACGTAGATCGACGTAATCGGACGAACCGCTTAGATTTTGAAAATTCGTTGCTGGGTGTTACTTATTTAATTTATCGTCAGATACCATACTTTAAACTAATAAATATACTAAAAATCTGATTACACCATCAGAATCGTCATGCAAATAATGGTAATGTACATGTTTCTTTTGGAGGTATCATGATTCATCTGGCTTCTATACGAACTGTGAAATGTCTGTCATTAAGGTTTCACAAAGTGCGCCATCTTTGGAACGCCCAGCATGTCTCCTTCATCGGCACAGCGTCACAATGGAATTCCCAGCCACACGGCTGGACCATGCGTTGGGGCTTCCCCCACCAGCCGGCTAACTTTCGGCACCACGTGTTTGCTGCCGGGCCCCGGCTGGCCGAGCGACCTGTGCGGCCACGCCAACTCCGACTTAGAATATTTTCAGGGCGTCACCATTCGCCTGTTACCTCACAAGTTCCCCAATGGAGAAAAACGACAAAATCAACACGAAAATGAAATATCTGCTTCTACGTAACAAACAAGGACCGGAAATGTTTGAGTAAAGGAAGTCACCACTACTCTTGTTGTTCTTGTTGTGGTCTTCAGTCCTGAGACTGGTTTGATGCAGCTCTCCATGCTACTCTATCCTGTGCAAGCTTCTTCATCTCCCAGTACCTACTGCTACCTACATCCTTCTGAATCTGCTTAGTGTATTGATCTCTTGGTCTCCCTCTACGATTTTTACCCTCCACGCTGCCCTCCAATGCTAAATTTGTGATCCCTTGATGCCTCAAAACATGTCCTACCAACCGATCCCTTCTTCTAGTCAAGTTGTGCCACAAACTTCTCTTCTCCCCAATCCTATTCAATACCTCCTCATTAGTTACGTGATCTACCCACCTTATCTTCAGCATTCTTCTGTAGCACCACATTTCGAAAGCTTCTATTCTCTTCTTGTCCAAACTGGTTATCGTCCATGTTTCACATCCATACGTGGCTACACTCCATACAAATACTTTCAGAAACGACTTCCTGACACTTAAATCTATACTCGACGTTAACAAATTTCTCTTCTTCAGAAACGATTTCCTTGCCATTGCCAGTCTACATTTTATATCCTCTCTACTTCGACCATCATCAGTTATTTTGCTCCCTAAATAGCAAAACTCCTTTACTACTTTAAGTGTCTCATTTTCTAATCTAATCCCCTCAGCATCACCCGATTTAATTTGACTACATTCCATTATCCTCGTTTTGCTTTTGTTGATGTTCATCTTGTACCCTCCTTTCAAGACACTGTCCATTCCGTTCAACTGCTCTTCCAAGTCCTTTGCTGTCTCTGACAGAATTACAATGTCATCGGCGAACCTCAAAGTTTTTACTTCTTCTCCATGAATTTTAATACCTACTCCGAATTTTTCTTTTGTTTCCTTTACTGCTTGCTCAATATACAGATTGAATAACATCGGGGAGAGGCTACAACCCTGTCTCACTCCTTTCCCAACCACTGCTTCCCTTTCATGCCCCTCAACTCTTGTAACTGCCATCTGGTTTCTGTACAAATTGTAAATACCGTTTCGCTCCTTGTATTTTACCCCTGCCACCTTCAGAATTTGAAAGAGAGTATTCCAGTTAACGTTGTCAAAAGCTTTCTCTAAGTCTACAAATGCTAGAAACGTAGGTTTGCCTTTTCTTAATCTTTCTTCTAAGATAAGTCGTAAGGTTAGTATTGCCTCACGTGTTTCAACATTTCTACGGAATCCAAACTGATCTTCCCCGAGGTTCGCTTCTACCAGTTTTTCCATTCGTCTGTAAAGAATTCGCGTTAGTATTTTGCAACTGTGACTTATTAAACTGATAGTTCGGTAATTTTCACATCTGTCAACACCTGCTTTCTTTGGGATTGGAATTATTATATTATTCTTGAAGTCTGTGGGTATGTCGCCTGTCTCATACATCTTGCTCATCAGATGGTAGAGTTTTGTCATGACTGGCTCTCCCAAGGCCATCAGTAGTTCTAATGGAATGTTGTCTACTCCCGGGGCCTTGTTTCGACTCAGGTCTTTCAGTGCTCTGTCAAACTCTTCACGCACTATCTTATCTCCCATTTCATCTTCATTTACATCCTCTTCCATTTCCATAATATTGTCCTCAAGTACATCGCCCTTGTATAAACCCTCTATATACTCCTTCCACCTTTCTGCCTTCCCTTCTTTGCTTAGAACTGGGTTGCCATCTGAGCTCTTGATATTCATACAAGTGGTTCTCTTCTCTCCAAAGGTCTCTTTAATTTTCCTGTAGGCAGTATCTATCTTACCCCTAGTGAGATAAGCCTCTACATCCTTACATTTGTCCTCTAGCCATCCCTGCTTAGCCATTTTGCACTTCCTGTCGATCTCATTTTTGAGACGTTTGTGTTCCTTTTTGCCTGCTTCATTTACTGCATTTTTATATTTTCTCCTTTCATCAATTAAATTCAATATTTCTTCTGTTACCCAAGGATTTCTATTGGCCCTCGTCTTTTTACCTACCTGATCCTCTGCTGCCTTCACTACTTCATCCCTCAGAGCTACCCATTTTCTTCTACGGTATTTCTTTCCCCCATTCCTGTCAATTGTTCCCTTATGCTCTCCCTGAAACTCTCTACAACCTCTGGTTCTTTCAGTTTATCCAGGTCCCATCTCCTTAAATTCCCACCTTTTTGCAGTTTCTTCAGTTTCAATCTGCAGTTCATAACCAATAGATTGTGTTCAGAATCCACATCTGCCCCTGGAAATGTCTTACAATTTAAAACCTGGTTCCTAAATCTCTGTCTTACCATTATATAATCTATCTGATACCTTTTAGTATCTCCAGGATTCTTCCAGGTATACAACCTTCTTTTATGATTCTTGAACCAAGTGTTAGCTATGATTAAGTTATGCTCTGTGCAAAATTCTACAAGGCGGCTTCCTCTTTCATTTCTTCCCCCCAATCCATATTCACCTACTATGTTCCCTTCTCTCCCTTTACCTACTGACGAATTACAGTCACCCATGACTATTAAATTTTCGTCTCCCTTCACTACCTGAATAATTTCTTTTATCTCGTCATACATTTCATCAATTTCTTCATCATCTGCAGAGCTAGTTGGCGTATAAACTTGTACTACTGTAGTAGGCATGAGCTTTGTGTCTATCTTGGCCACAATAATGCATTCACTATGCTGTTTGTAGTAGCTAACCCGCACTCCTATTTGTTTATTCATTATTAAACCTACTCCTGCATTACCCCTATTTGATTTTGTATTTATAACCCTGTAATCACCTGACCGAAAGTCTTGTTCCTCCTCCCACCGAACTTCACTAATTCCCACTATATCTAACTTTAACCTATCCATTTCCCTTTTTAAATTTTCTAACCTACCTGCCCGATTAAGGGATCTGACATTCCACGCTCCGATCCGTAGAATGCCAGTTTTCTTTCTCCTGATAACGACATCCTCTTGAGTAGTCCCCTCCCGGAGATCCGAATGGGGGACTATTTTACCTCCGGAATATTTTACCCAAGACAACGCCATCATCATTTAATCATACAGTAAAGCTGCATGTCCTCGGGAAAAATTACGGCTGTAGTTTCCCCTTGCTTTCATCAGTGATTTTCCTTATTGGGTCTCATTTTGTAGTAGGAAACACCAAAGATTAAGAACAATAACTCAGGTAATATTTGCACAAAAATAGGACAAAGAAAGAAATGAAAATGTGTAACAGTCCTACCTTTTTCCACATCTCGATCTGTGTTTTGAAAAGTAGTTCATTAACGTTAAGTTCTGGAATACTTTCAGAAATTAGGAACAACAAATACATTGCATTGCTGCGACAGCTTGTACTCACTGCTTAATTGATAGTCATACAGCCTATCAAATACGTAACAAAATGGTTCAAATGGCTCTGAGCGCTGTGGGACTTAACTTCTGAGGTCATCAGTCCCCTAGAACTTAGAACTACTTAAACCTAACTAACCTAAGGACATCACACACATCCATGCCCGAGGCAGGATTCGAACCTGCAACCGTAGCGGTCTCGCAGTTCCAGACTGAAGCGCCTAGAACCGCTCGGCTACCAAATACATAACAACTGAGACCGTAATAGACCATCGGTAGCAGACATATGAAGCACTGCGGTAAAGAAGTAGTGCAGGAGCACAACTCTCCTTAGCTCATCGTATCAATGAAATGCGTCAAGTATCTTGATTGGACTAAAATTGTAGTCAAGGTCAGCAATGTTTGCCTACTAAGCCCTACAGTCAACTTCTCAGTGCTGATGCCTCAGCTACCTTAATTCTACTCTTAACTTACTGCATTGGAATGAACTTTTCCCCTAGTTGGAAATGTCCGCAGCTCATGGTCTCGCGGTCGTGTTCTCGCTTGCCGAGCACGGGGTTCCGGATCTGATACCGGCGGGGTTAGGGATTTTCACCTGCCTCGTGATGACTGGGTGTTTGTGTTGTCCTCCTCATTTCATCATCATTCATGAAACTGGCGAGAGTGGACTGAGCAAAGGCGGGGAATTTGTACGGGCGCTGATAACCGCGCAGTTGAGCGCCCCCACAAACCAAACATCATCATCATCATCATAGTTGTAAATGTGTCAGATATAACTGACGATTGAGTCAAATCTTGTGTTCAAATTAAGCATGAATTTCTTATTTGATCCTGATAATTTCGGTGCACTTTTTCACTCTCTCAGCAACTTGTGTTATATGTTTAATAACCATTTCAAAAATTTTGGGATTACTTTTACCTTGAGGCCCTGGTTGCTATATCTGATGCTGTTAATAGTAATCAACAGTTTAATTTTTATCCACTGATAATGTTTGATTTTACCCTTCGCTTGGTTTGGTCGCATGTCACACATTTTCTTCATACCGAGTACAACAGCAATGAATTCATTAAAAGAAGGTGGCATTTAACATTTTTGCACTGTCGATTTTATTTATTCACAACTAGTTTCAGCCTTTAGGGCATTCTCAAGTGATTTTGTGGTTCTGCGCAAGAAAAGAATATATTGTATTATCTCTACAACTAGAAATGTAGTGTGTGAATCGAACGTACTGGAAATAAATTTACCTGCAATAGAAAACTATTCCTTACGAACTGATATGATAGCATCTTAAATTTTCTTTTTTTATTCGTGTTGCTTCACAAAAGCTGTCTTGTTGGTTCGACAGTTTGATATGAACATAGGCATTCTATTAATTAAATTGTAAAGCTATGCATGGAATAAATGGAATAACAGTTTCAAATAATATGACTGGATCTTCCGAGTGTGTTTGAGGAAAGAAAAAAATAAAAACAAGTAAGAAATAAATCAGTATGGAAAATAAAATGAAATGAAATGATGAGGTAAAGTTAAATTTCAAATTTCATCCTTTGTGTAGATAGTTTCTGATTGGTGATTAGCGGAATGTGACAGAAGTTATCCAGGAGTGTTTTGTTCTGAAGATCTAAACTGACGGAAAAAATTGAAACGCTAAGAAGGAGTCATGCGACATAAATGAAAGTTGGTAGGTGTCTTTCCACATCTGAAAGATGGTGTCTATTCAAATTTAGGGCCAGTCGTATAAGAGCGGCACTAGTGGTGACACTAAGAGTGTGCCAATCATGTTTGTCAATTACACGCAGCAACGGTGGTGGGCGTTAGTTACCTTTGAAACTGGGTGTGGTGAGTTAATGTTCGTCAAGAATGCCTTTAAGGTGACAAAGGCACCTTTATCAATACCTCACTGAGTTTGAATGAGGTTCTGTAACAGTACATGTAAAACGGTTGGTCATGAAGCATACTAGTGCACATAGTGCACAGAATCTCGTTGGGCTATCATACGGCGTAAAGATGGAGTATAGTTTAATTCCTTTTTTGCGTATTGTGTGTCTAGTTTCCTTCTTTTCTGGTATTACGACAGATGGACTTTACACAAAGGCCAGAAACGCGAGCAGCGACTCTGAATGAAACGGCGGAAGCTTTAAAGGGGCAGATAACCGCGTTGTTACAAACTACAGAGCAACACGGGCAAGAGAATGAAACACTGTGTAGGAGAATAGTCGTTGGGGGCCAATGTGACAGCAGCTAACCTCATAGTGCGATTTTCGGGGAAAGCAACCGAAGATGTATCTATAATTATTAGTTATGTAAAGGCTGCCGCCAAATTTGGAAGATGGTTGGAAGAAATGTCCTTCGATATACCTAGATTAAGGTTAGTGGATGACGTGAAAACATACGTTATGTACCATTTGATGAACTGGCTAACAGTCTAATACAGCGCTATCGGAAGCTGAACAGGGTAAGGTTATTTAGGGAAAAACTTATTGGACTATCGCAGAAGTACGGCGAATCAATGGAATCCTTCTCTGACAGGATTAGGAAACTGGGCTCTCAAACGCAGAATGCGGAGGCCGATAAAGTGATTATGCGTGAGCGAGAGTATAGGGCTCTGGATGTGTTTCTACGAGGTATTTCTGTTGATACATCAAGGAGTGCCAGAATGGAGAACGCAGGCGACTTACCTGCTGCTATTAGAATTGCCGCGCAGTTGGAGGAGATCGATATTGATACACAAAGACTGAGCGATTCCGGTGTCTTTTCCTCTGAAATGTTTTATATGTGAGCGCAAGGGTCACATAAGGAAACAATGTCGTCAACACGAATGTTATGAATGTGGGTCAGAAAGCGTGTGATTGTCGAAAGAAAGCAGCGGAGGGGCAATTTCCTAAAAATCGGTAGTTAAACGGGAACGGGGGTGTCTCATCCGTCGGACGGCATTCCCAGTAGAACACGAGACTACAGAAACGTGTGTAGAGACGGAGTGTTGTTTGCTAGACAAAGTAAATGGCGCAGAACATAAATTTCTTGCGGAGACAGAAGTTCATGTGTAAGTAGTCAGTCTGGGTCTCTTGGCCAGAAAAAGACTGCAAGAAATCTATTCGCAGTTGCGAATATTGACAATCATCACCAGTATATTGGATTGATAACAGTGAAAAGTTGTGCCAGAACGGGGCTCGAATGTGGATTTCCAGCTTATCGCGAGCGGTCGCCTAAAATCTTACGCAGTCCTAGCACGAGTCACAACCAGACCCAAACTTCTGTATATCGTCAACCACGTGTCTACAACTTATAGGCCGGCCAGTGTGGCCGTGCGATTCTAGGCGCTTCAGTCTGGAACCGCGTGACCGCTACGGTCGCAGGTTCGAATCCTGCCTCGGGCATGGATGTATGTGATGTCCTTAGGTTAGTTAGGTTTAAGTAGTTTTAAGTTCTAGGGGACTGATGACCACAGATGTTAAGTCCCATAGTGCTCAGAGCCATTTTTTTACAACTTGTACTCGTACATTCATTATATATACTAGTATTCCATTACAGGGCAAACATTTTACTTGAAAGCACTTGCCCGATGTCGGCGGATAAATATGAAATTCAAGTGTCTGTGTTATTCCGAACATGCATGTCTGAAGGAACATGGCATCGTTATTCGAAATAACACAGGCACTGCAATATCGGAAAGAGACTGCGGTAGCCACGGTATAGGTTATCGGAGTGAGTGATACTGACGTGAAATCAATGGGGACAGAGCTGTTCAGTTTAACGTGGAAGTAAGTGTTTTCGAGAGAATGTAGAGGTACTTCTACATGTTGGTGACAGGTGTTGTGCGATTCTGGGACTCGACTTTCTTGCTAAACGTCACCTAAAAATTGACCTTTTGCAGCGTGTAATTGAAGCTGATGGGAAATTGTTTCCGCCAGCGGCACTAGCTAAAAGTGTTACACTGTCGCAAGATTTACCGATCGTGAAGTTGGTATCCAATAAATTGCTGACACAGGCCTAAAGAGCAATTCACGTGATACGATACCGTAGGTACAGGGAAATTGATCTGGATGAGCACAGATTCAGACCTACCTAAGGATTTATTATATGTTGTAAAGCCATTGGAAACTAACGAAGAAGTGGAACAGCCACACTGTTTTGTACGCAGAAGTATAGCATGCGTCAGTGAAGTGGATGAGGATTTTATGTTTCCGGTCGGTCGTGATAATTTTGGCAAGGACGAAGTGAGTCTGCCAAAGGGATTACTTAATTGGTAATTTCGCTTTTTTGGAGGCAGATGACCTGCACTGATCAGTCACAAGCAAACCGTCAATGAATCTGCATTGTGCGAGGAAATGAAATATCTACAGGGAAATGCTAAAGAAATAATGGAACCTTTGTTGCTGCAGTTCATGGATTTGTTTAATCCGAGGCGTCCGTTACCAGCAACGCCACTCACGCAACACAGAATACCAAAAGGGAGTAATGCTCCATTGTACCAGAACGCATATCGAGTTCCGAAGTGTATGTAGCAGATAATAGAAAAATTTATCGACCAGCAGCTAGCTGCCGACATTATTGAGTATGGTGAAAGTCCATGGCGGGCACCCGTAATTTTTATCTCAAAAAAGTCACCAGATAGCACTGTTGTTGTTGTTGTGGTCTTCAGTCCTGAGACTGGTTTGATGCAGGTCTCCATGCCACTCTATCCTGTGCAAGCTTCTTCACCTCCCAGTACCTACTACAACCTACATCCTTCTGAATCTGTTTAGTGTATTCATCTCTTGGTCTCCCTCTACGATTTTTTCCTTCCACGCTGCCCTCCAATACTAAATTGGTGATCCCTTGATGCCTCAGAACATGTCCTACCAACCGATTCCTTCTTCTAGTCAAGTTGTGCCACAAACTTCTCTTCTCCCCAATCCTATTCAATACCTCCTCATTAGTTATATGATCTACCCATCTTATCTTCAGCATTCTTCTGTAGCACCACATTTCGAAAGCTTCTATTCTCTTCTTGTCCAAACTAGTTATCGTCCATGTTTCACTTCCATACATGGCTACGCTCCATACAAATACTTTCAGAAACGACTTCTGACACTTAAATCTATACTCGATGTTAACAAATTTCTCTTCTTCAGAAACGCCTTCCTTGCCATTGCCAGTCTACATTTGTTATCCTCTCTACTTCGACCATCATCAGTTATTTTGCTCCCCAAATAGCAAAACTCCTTTACTACTTTAAGTGTCACATTTGCTAATCTAATTTCCTCAGCATCACCCGACTTCATTCGACTACATTCCATTATCCTCGTTTTACTTTTGTTGATTTTCATCTTATACCCTCCTTTCATGACCCTGTCCATTCCGTTCAACTGCTCTCCCAAGTCCTATGCTGTCTCTGATAGAATTACAATGTAATCGGCGAACCTCAAAGTTTTTGTTTATTCTCCATGGATTTTAATACCTACTCCGAATTTTTCTTTTGTTTCCTTCACTGCTTGCTCAATATACAGATTGAATAATATCGGGGATAGGCTACAACCCTGTCTCACTCCCTTCCCAACCACTGCTTCCCTTTCATGCCCCTCGACTCTTATAACTGCCATCTGGTTTCTGTACAAATTGTAAATAGCCTTTCGCTCCCTGTATTTTACCCCTGCCACCTTCAGAATTTGAAAGAGAGTATTCCAGTCAACATTGTCAAAAGCTTTCTCAAGTCTACAAATTCTAGAAACGTAGGTTTGCCTTTCCTTAAACTAGCTTCTAAGATAAGTCGTAGGGTCAGTATTTCATCACGTATTCCAATATTTCTACGGAATCCAAACTTATCTTCCCCGAGGTCAGCTTCTACCCGTTTTTCCATTCGTCTGTAAAGAATTCGCATTAGTATTTTGCATCCATGACTTATTAAACTGATTGTTCGGTAATTTTCGCATCTGTCAACACCAGATGGTAGAGTTTTTTGTCAGGACTGGCTCTCCCAAGGCTGTCAGTAGTTCTAATGGAATGTTGTCTACTCCCAGGGCCTTGTTTCGACTCAGGTCTTTCAGTGCTCTGTCAAACTATTTACGCAGTATCGTATCTCCCATTTCATCTTCATCTACATCCTCTTCCATTTCCATAATATTGTCCTCAATTACATTGCCCTTGTATAGACCCTCTATATACTCCTTCCACCTTTCTGCTTTCCCTTCTTTGCTTAGAACTGGGTTTCCATCTGGGGTCTTGATATTCATACAAATGGTTCTCTTTTCTCCAAAGGTCTCTTTAATTTCCCTGTAGGCAGTATCTATCTTACCCCTAGTGAGATAAGCCTCTACATCCTTATATTTGTCCTCTAGCCATCGCTGCTTAGTCATTTTGCACTTCCTGTCGATCTCATTTTTGAGACGTTTTTATTCCTTTTTGCCTGCTTCATTTACTGAATTTATATATTTTCTCCTTCAGATAGCACTAAAAATACAGATTTCACTGTGACAACAGATTTCTCAAAGCTCGAACAATTTCCCATGCGTATTCGATACCAAACACAACAGATGCTCGCGATAACTTGGGTCATGTAACTATTTCTCCACAATGTATTTAAAAAGCGGATATAACCAAACAGAAGTAGCGCCAGAGGATGGAGTACAAACAGCATTTTCTGTCCCGTGGCAGGGGGTGGTGGTGTGGGGGGGGGGGGTAGGGGGAGAGGGGAGGGGGGCGCGCTCTCACCGCCGCAGCCCACCCGGTTCTCTCCTGACGGACGTAGTAGGAGTGGACCTCTATAACAGGAACGTATGGAAAACAGTGACAAGAAGAAAAGACAGGATGATAGGACATGTGTTAAGACATCAGGGAATTACCTCCATGGTGCAACAGGAAGATGCAGAGGGTAAAAACTGTAGGGGAAGACAGACATTTGAATGTATCCGACAGATAATTGAGGATGTAGGCTAGAAGCGCTTCTCTGAGATGAACAGGTTGTCTCAGGAGAGGAATTGCTTTCGGGCTGCATCAAACTAATCAGAAGACTGGAAGAAAAGGTCCTACAGATGTACTGTTAGCAGTCAGCTATGATACTGATGTACTCAATCAAGTTGATTTTAGTATGCGGCAGCAAACCCGAAAAGATTTGCAAGACTTATTACTCCGGGAAAGCTTACAAAGTCACAGCAGTCAACTTCGTAGACCGATATCATCTACCCAGTATCCATCAATGAACCTGCCACGCATAAGACCGAGCCTATGTGATCATTCCATTACGTATCCCTACAAATCTATAAGGCCATCTGTTTATAGGATCTGACTGACTTCAATCGAGATGTTGTCGTAGGGTGCTACGTCTTTTCTTTTCTGTTTTGCTTTGTTTTGTGAACTGCACAGTTTTACCTTGATGAACTTTTAAAGCGAGTTGCCAAACTTTGAACCACTTTCATATCTTATCAAGATCTGCGTGAGTATTTGTGCAGTTATTTTCAGACAGTGCATCTTTATATGAAAAGTCTAAGGCTGGTACTGATATTGCCTGGCAGGTCATTGATATACAACAAGAACAAACAGTAAACATTCCAATATACATCCCGGGGGCACGCTTGAGGTTACTTCTACATCTGTCGATGACTTCCCTCCGAGATAATATTTTGTGTCCTCCCAACCAAGAAATCCTCAGTCCAGTCACAAATTTCATTTTATATCCCATATGATCGTACTTTCATTACTTAGTTTTTGTAGTGGGTCAAATGATTTTCAGAGGGCAAAGAGTTTGGTTCTGTGGGAGCTCAGAATTTGTTTCACAATTCTACAATAGATGATTGTCGAAAATATTGGTGATAGTATCTTGGATCACTTCTACAGCCCTTCTCGCCGGCCGTTGTGACCTATGCTTTCCTCCAACTATTGGGCACAGTTATTTTGTTCCAGGAATGTGCGGTGTATAATATGGTTAAAAGAAGGGCTGCTTTAACGTGGCTATCCTCAAGGACATCTAGTATATTTGTTACCATTAAATACAGTATATTTCCATCGTGAGTGGGCTTCCGAACTATTGTTGTAGGTATTTTTCAGATAAAGCATTTAGAATTTTTTTATAGTATGTCTTGTCACGGCTATTGCGTATAAAACTGAAATTTTCTCCGTCAGTTGTTAGATGGTTACATTCTCCTCCAATGATGACAGTTTGGTGGGGGAACAAACGTATTAGCATACTGAGATTTTCTACCAATTTTTGGTTACATCTGGGAGTTAGAGTGGTGTTAGACAGAAGGGACCTCATATACGTTTTCCCCATCCCTGATACTAAGTTCTGCGCTTACGATCTCGTATGCGGTTTAATTTTCGATCGTGGAGGATTTGAGTTTCTTGTCTACCGCAACAAACGCGTCGCCTCGATTTCCCATTCTCGTATTCTTTTGATGTACATTTAGATTGCCACAAAAAAATTTCGTTGCTGTCAACTTTGTGTTTTAACCAGTTTGTCGTACTCAGTATTATGTGAGCTCTTCTGCGTTTTAGGAATGCTTCCAAGTTTTCGGGTTTGGTGTAAATACTTCGGCAGCTGATCACGTGTAGAGAACAGTTTGTGGGAGGGGGCTTTTTTTGGCTTTTACGTTAATATTTCAGGAACTCCTGCGCCTATCATTATCTGGACTACATGGAGTTTCGCCTAGTCTAAAAAGAAGAAAAAAGAAGCTTTCGTGCATCCCACACATGGCCACTTATTTGGTTAGCAGTGTCTGACGTGTTTTGCACAGCAGTCAAGTTTAGAGGGACCTTACAGGTTTTAACCCTGTGGTGCAAATAGAGTAAGTCGCATCATAGCTAGTT
The DNA here is from genome assembly GCF_023898315.1 of Schistocerca nitens. NCBI lineage: Eukaryota > Metazoa > Arthropoda > Insecta > Orthoptera > Acrididae > Schistocerca > Schistocerca nitens. The sequence goes on from NC_064615.1 coordinate 612,112,519, forward strand.
GCTGGTTCAAGCCTTCTACTCGACGCAGAATCAAAGGGTCACGATCATTTCTCATAACAGTGTCGCAGATTGTGAACCTCGATGAAATGCAGTGAGCCACGCTCATCTCCTCAACCTCCTCTGCCAGTTGCTGGAAAGATCCAAATTTGACCTCGGAGTTGGGGCAACAAGAATTGTTTGTTCCAATGTGCTCCATGTTCACCCTGTTCACTCTGCTCTGGCAGCCTTTTCAACAGGTTTAATGGGCCTGCATTGAGTGCAAGAGGTGATCCTTGCCATCCCTTGCTGTCAAAGAATGACACCACCAATAATGTGGCCTGACACTCACAGAAAATTAAAAGCACGCACCGGACGCAGCGTGCAGCAATGATAAAGAAAATATTCTGTGTAAAATTGTTTTCCACGATATAAGATGTCAAAACATTGAAATACATAAGTTGAAAGTCTCAGCTCATACACATGACTAGCAGACAGTCAAACTCCTCCATATACACTGCAGGCCCAAGGAAACTTGTGTGGGCATTCGTAGTCAGATACAGAGATATGTAAAAAGGTAGAATACGGCGCTGCGGTCGGCAGCAAGTGTCTGTCGCAGTTGTTAGATCGGTTACTGCTGCTACAATGGCAGGTTATCAAGATTTAAGTGAGTTTGAACATGATGTTATAATCGGGGATATCCCGTATGACCTATTTACGAGTGTACCGTGAATATCAGGAATCCGGTAAAACATCAAATCTCCGAAATCGCTGCGGCCGGAAAAAGTTCCTTCAAGAACGGCACCAACGACGACTGAAGAGAGTCGTTCAGCGTGACAGAAATGCAACCCCTGCGCAAATTTCTGCAGATTTCAATGCTGGGCCGTCAACAAGTGTCACCGGGCGAACCATTCAACGAAACATCATCGATATGGACTTCCGGAGCCGAAGGCCCACTCGTGTATCTTTGATGACTGCACGACACAAAGCTTTACGCCTTGCTTGGGCGTGTCAACACCGACATTGGACTGTTGACAACTAGAAGCATGTTGCCTCGTCGGACGAGTCTCCTTTCACATTGTATCGAGCGAATGGACGTATACGGGTATGGAGACAACCTCATGAATCCATGGACCCTGCATGTCAGCAGGTGGAGGCTCTGTAACGGTGTGGGGTGTGTGCAGTTGGAGTGACACGGGACCTCTGGTACGTCTACATATGACTCTGACGGGTGACACGTACGTAAGCATCCTGTCTGATCACCTGCAACCATTCACATCCATTATGCATTCTGACGGAGTTGGGCAATTCCAGCAGGACAATGGGACACCCCACACGTCCATAATTGCTACAGAGTGGCTCCAGGAACACTGATCTAAGCACTTCCGCTGGCCACCAAATTGTGCAGACATGAACATTATTGAGTATATTTGGGATGTCTTGCAACGTGCAGTTCAGAAGAGATCTTCACCCCATTATGCTCTTGCAGACTTATGGACAGCCCTGCAGGATGCATGGTGTCAGTTCTCTCCAGCACTATTTCCGATAATAGTCGAGTCCATGCCACGTCGTTTGCGGCACTTCTGCGTGCTCGCGGGGGCCCTACACAATATTAGGCAGGTGTACCAGTTTCTTTGGCTCTTCAGTGTATGATTTATGCAGTAGAGATTATAAATTCTTCATGTGTAACATATTACTGCGTGGTTTTGGGCTCTTTGCTTTCCGAGTAGCGTTCGTTAGAGATGTTAAGACTTGCTTCATTGCCGGCCGAAGTGGCCCATCGGTTCTAGGCGCTACAGTCTGGAACCACGCGACCTCAGCAGTTAAGTCCCATAGTGCTCAGAGCCATTTGAACCATTTGAACTTGCTTCATTCGTTAGACATGTTAAGGCTTGCTTAAATGTGTGAATCTTTGAGATGACCTATGCAATTAAATCCACTAACAAAAGTAATCGACTGTGTCTGTGCAAATTTCTTGTGACCGCAAGACCCGAAATTACTGTTTAGTTTCTGTTATCAGATAGTCTGGAGATAGAAATCATAGTTGAATTTAAGTGTATTACTGAAATCATGGCTCTCTTCAGTAATAAACTAAACAGTGTGAAGAAATACAAGAACAAAGACACCCAATTACCGTTATTCTATTTTATAATTGGCTGATTGTCATTTGTATGGGATTGATGTAGTGTCGGATACTATATCCTTACTCTGTCATGCGTACTGTGCGTTACTTAGAATAATATTCGTTCCAGTATTGTAGGTTATCTATGTGTAGGGAATTTCAGGGTGAAAATGTGTTTCTTTTACAATTATCTTTTGTGAGTTAAGACAAAATACAGATAATTAAAATGCCGACTTGCCTTGTGTTAACTGCTCTTTGTTTGAACATTTTTCCAAGCAATGAGATGAATGTACTCGTAATTTATGAATTGTGCTACAGAGTCAAAAATCTACAATTTTACGTACTCGTTTTGGGAAGCCTGGCAATTTGTTAGACGTTTGTCAGTTCCTCGAGGAGATTTTTAATTGTGTTGGCGTAGATGAGGCTACAGACTGAATGTTTATAAATACAGAATGCCCTGCGATGTGTAAAGTGCAACTTGTGGCTTATAATCTAATCTAGAAACCAATTCGTGAGACTTTCTGTTTTCATGTTATAAGAACAAATATGGAACACGATGTATTTCACTCCGCACCACTTGCTGAAACATCGAGATTTACTTTTATTCTGATAGTTGTTTCATTTGTAAGCAACTCACTAATCTGATGACTGAGTTCGAAAATCCTTTAATTTAGGCGACGAACTACACTCTCATCAGCGCCTCTTGGTGGTAGAGGACCTAGGTTTCGTCTCCGGTGATGTGCAAGAAATGGCCACAGAAGCTAGTCATACGCATCGGTCCCAGGCTGTTTCAAAGGGGTCGGGTGCTTTGTGAAATTAGAGAACATCATATACAGTACGGTGTGCTGAAACACGACATTGTTACTGTCATTCACTGTCTCTCGGCAGTTTTTTTACCACTCTGCCTTCTGAGTCACACGATACACACGACACGAACGAGGAGCATCGAACACCGGTGTCACGCCATGTGCAAACTCGTGAATCCATTCGTATATTTATTGATGAGACAAATATGCCCCATTATACTGAACCTTGAACATGCGGTGAAATTCAGTAGGTTGACAAATCGTGTAATGTGGAGACCAATCCATGGGAAAAGTTTCAAAAGAAAGATCGAACAGCAAGAAAGAAGACGTGCGTCTCTGCTGACAGCAGCTTAGATGAACTGTTTTCTAGTTGAAGTGTAGTAATTTCTAAATTTGTGCAGTTCACAAGGAAAAAAAAAAGATGTGTCAGTATCAAATGACTTGATTCATGCATTGTGATTTCTGAGGGAATTAATTACATTGCTTCAAATGTATATACATTTCTGGACGGAATCTGAAAATAAACACGTAGATACGCTTTGTCAGCTGATGGTAAATTGATTAACTGCATTCTATTGCCATAGTCTGATACACAAAATACCCTGTAGCATTCAGATTAATACTAGTTAGCACAGTTATTAATACGTAAGTAAATGCATATGTTGTGTGCTGGGATACTAAAACTATGTACATTGCATTGTTGGTAGCTCGTTGCTCCCAGTGAAATATGTTTCAGCCATCAGTAGACTGCACAAAGCGTTGATTAGCTAAAGGTTGACACCATAGATGTAAATACTTGATCCCATATTTTACCGTTCAGAAGTAATAGAAAAATTTACTCGTGGTATGTCACACAGTTTGTCAGTAATATTTTTTTGTCACGTGTGTGCTTAAATGTCTCCAATCAGTTAAGGATAGTGTCTTGCACAGCACCAAATACATTTTCATTAACACATCTTGGAAAAAGTGTCAAATAGCTTCAGCTACACAATAAAGGTCTAAAACTAACTTCTCAATGACATATCACTGCATTTGGGACTTTCAGCATTATTAACCCAGTCAACAACCGCAATAAAAATGAATTATCACTGTTATCCCGAGTTTTACACTGCCTTATATTCTGATGTAAGTTCTTCCATTACACGTTTTCCTGAGTTTTGATGTCTGGCTGAGTCAGGAATCGACGGATTCTCAGAACAGTTTCCCAGATATAATATCAGCGCACGCCACAAGTTCCGTGTGCAGTTGTTCCAGTGTTCACAGGCCTGTGTAGCCGCAGCTCACTGAACGTCCACACAGATCACTGATCAAGGGAGGATTTCCAGCTGCGTGTGCCGGTTGATCCAGTCGAGGTAGGCGGCCACCATGGTGAAGCCGGAGGTGGCACCCTCGCAGGTGGTGGTGCCCTGTATGAAGCTGGCGACGCCCACCAGCGTATAGTTCCCAGTGGACTCGGCGCGCTGCATCGGACTCCCGAAGTCACCCTGCGGCATGAAGTCATTTTCAGTACACGTACACGTACACGTTTCGAAGAATATAGAAAGCTACGGAACAGAGTGAAACAATGCATTCGCATTGCTTAAATCAGGCACGCTCGCTCCCTTGTATGCAACGATCTGACGCCCACAACTCTATGGAAGAATCTCCGTAGCTTGGGGGTCGGAAAGGCAAAATCGGAAACTGCTTTTCATGTCTCAGCTAACGAATTAAATGAATTCTTCTCTGCACCTCTGAATACCCACACGGCTGATAATTACCGTCCACAAGAGTCCCCCAACTGTATAACTAACAATGATACCTTCCATCTAAAACACGTAACAATAAATACGGCAAGAAAAGCAATAATGAGAATCTCTTCTGATGCGATAGGTAATGACAGTATCAGTATAACCATGATTAAGAATGTTGCCGATATCTTAGTACCTGTCTTAACTGACATATTTAATTTTTCTCTCGTGAACGGAATATACCCCACTGCATGGAAAAGAAGCATAATTCGACCCATCCCTAAGATCGAAAACCCGCAACTGCCTAGTGATTACCGACCACTTAGCATACTACCTGCTGTTTCCAAAGCACTTGAATATATTGTTCATGATCAAATCACTGAACACCTGCATGAATTCAGCCTATATGACAAATTTCAATCCGGTTTCCGTAAACATCACAGCACAAACACTGCTCTAATTAAAGTAACTGATGACCTGAAATATGCCATCGACAGCCGAAAGGCAACAATATTGACGCTACTAGATTTCAGCAAAGCTTTTGACACTGTTAACTTTGACATATTGCTCAGAAAAATGCAGCAGCTTAATTTCTCAGATAGTGCTATGAGATGGTTTGAAAGCTACTTAAAAGACAGACAGCAATGTGCGTAAATGAAAAATCTTCCTGGAAACATGTCTCCTCGGGAGTGCCACAAGGATCAGTGTTAGGACCACTTTTGTTTTCTTTACATGTCTACGATATTTCGTCGGTTCTGTCCTCCTGTAAATATCATTTCTGTGCCGACGACCTCCAGCTCTACCTGAGCGTAAGACCTGAAGATGTAAACACTGCAGTCGCTCAGATGAATGATGATCTGTCTTCAGTAGTGACATGGGCGAAAACCTGGGGCTTAAACTAAATGCAAAAAAGACACAAGTAATATTAATAGCCCATCAGAAATTAATAAGTTCAGAATTCCGCGAATGACTGCCTCCTATCCTGCTCGACGGTATTCCAAAACCATATCAGAAAACAGTTAAGAACTTAGGTGTAATTTTGGATGAGCAGTGTCCCGGAAGACGTCCGTTGTCTCTATGCTCTCAAAGTTCCGGAACGTATTTCCACAGGACTTGAAACGCTAGCTCGTGCAAGCACTCGTTCTACCGAACCTACACTATTGTGATGTAATTCATCAAGGCATGATTAGTAAAAACAAAAGACGGTTAGAACTAACCATGAATGCCTGTATGCGTTACATCTGCAACATTCGCCGATATGATCATGTTAGTGCTTCATACTCCCAGCTAGGGTGGCTGCGGCCGAACAAATTGCGTGACTTCCACACTCTATATCTACTTCACCGGCTCCTCGTCGCGCAAGCACCCCAGTACCTTGCTTCAGAGATTAAATACGTTTCATGCCATCATAATTGAAACTCGAGCTCACTCTTCTTTGGTATCCTAACTGTGCCCACTCACAAAACAAAAAAACTTTTGCAAACTCCTTTTCAGTTGCCGCTGTCCGCCTCTGGAACAAACTACCCCTTACTTTGCGCAAAATTCAATCACCTGCTGCTTCTAAGAAGAAGCTGAAGCATTTCCTACTACCATCCTCATAACGTTTTCCACAAAGTTAATGTACAAGGCCAATCCTCTCCTCTGTCAAACAGCAAAGCTAGTGTCTCCTGTCTTGCTCCTTTCTCTTCTTCCTCTTCATCTATCATTATTAGAAACGCAATCTTCTTTTCCTTTATATTTCCTTAACTATGTTTCACCATGTCTCTATACTTCTCCTCCCTTCACCATCAGTCTCCCTCATACTCCCTGCTGATAGCACTCCTATCTACAATCTGTCTCTTTCATAATGTCTAATTATAACAGTACTTACCATCTACGAATATAAACTCTATATGTATGTATTTTTTCCAAGTGTGCCTCTGTAATTGTTTATTTCACTTTTTGTACTAGATGTAGTTTAATGTGCCTACGAAAACATATGAAAGTAAAATAAGTAGAATGCCTGGTTAGATGTAAGAGAGGGCCTGATGGCCCTAAACTTGCCAGGTTAAATAAATCAATACATAAATAAATAAAAATAAATAACTAATATTGGCGGACGAGGCAGAAAAACTAGAGCATGGTAAAGAACGACCATATATTTTTTCTTGGAATCACGCGTTTCAAACCACTATAATGATCGCCAGCAAGACGCTCTGTGCGCACCATAATCTGATCAAGAGGATGAGGATGCTCCTATGTAATGCGGAACTGACAACTAGATGTCAAGAGAAGCCGACATGCTAGTATAAAAGGAGACAGGAAGTATTGTTCTGTCATTTGAGAAGCAGTAACAGTGTGTCTGTGAGGGGACTTGAGGACTTCGAACGTGGACTGGTACTCCATGCCATCTCGGTAACAGATAAACCAGGGACGTTTCATCTCTTCGGCAGCTGCCGAAGTCGACTCTTGGTGGTGTGGTTGTAAAGAGGAAACGCGAGGGAACAACATCAAGAGCACGCAGACCCCATGTGCTGCCGGACAGGGAGTATAGAGCACTGCGAAAAGTGGTTCACATCTACATCTACATGGTTACTCTGCAATTCACACTTAAATGCCTGACAGAGGGTTCGTCGAACCATTTTCATACTACTTCTCTAGCATTCCACTTTCGAAAGGCACGTGGGAGAAAGAAACACCTAAATTTTTCCGTTGGAGCTCTGATTTCTTTTATTTTATTATGATGATCATTTCTCACTACGTAGGTGGGTGTCAACAAAATATTTTCGCATTCGGAAGAGGAAGTTGGTGACTGAAATTTCGTAAATAGATCTCGCGGCAAAGAAAACCGCCTTTGTTTCTGTGATTGCCGCCCCAACTCGTGTATAATATCAGTGACACTCTCACCCCTATTGCGCGATAATACGAAACGAGCTGTCCTTCTTAGCACTTTTTCGATGTCCTCCGTCTATCCTACCTGGTAAGGATCCCATACCGCGCAGCAGTATTCCAGCAGAGGACGGACAAGTGTAATGTAGACTGTTTCTTTAGTGGGTTTGTCGTATCTTCTAAATATGTTCTGCAAACAAAGCACAGTCTTTGTTTCACCTTCCCCACAATATTTCCTATGTGGTTTTTTCAATTTAAGTTGCTCGTAATTGTAATTCCTAGGTATATAGTCGAATTGACAGCCCTTTGAATTGTGCGATTTATCGTATACTCAAAATTTATCGGATTTCTTTTAGTATCCATGTTGATGAGCTCACACTTTTCTTTGTTTAGTGTCAATTGCCACTTCTCGCACCATACAGAAATTCTCATTTTGTAATTCCAATTGATCGTCTGATGATTTTATTAGACGGTAAATTACAGCGTCATCTGCAAACAATCTAAGGGGACTGCTCAGATTATCACCTAGATCATTTATGTAAATCAGGAACAGCAGAGGGCCTATGACACCACCTTGCGGAACGCCAGATATCAATTCTGTACCACTCAATGATTTACCGTCTATCACTACGAACTGTGACCTCTCTGAGAGGAAAACACAAATCCAGTCACAGAGCTGAGACGGTATTCCATATGCACGCAATTTGATTAACAGTCGCTTGTGAGGAACGGTATCAAAAGCCTTCTGGAAATCTAAGAATGTGGAATCGATCTGAGATCCCTTGTCGACAGCACTCATTATTTCATGGGAATAAAGAGCTAGCTGCGTTGCACAAGAACGATATTTTCTGGATTCATGTTGGTTATGTATCAATAAGTCATTTTCTTCAAGGTAATTCATAATTTTCGAGTACAGTTTATGTTACAGAATCCTACTGCAAATTGAGGTCAGTGATATGGGTCTGTAATTCAGTGGGTTGCTCCTAGTTCCTTTCTTGAATATTAGTGTGACCTGTGCTACTTTCCACTCTTTAGGAACAGACTTTTCGTCAAGTGAGTGGTTGTACATGATTGCTACGAAAGGCGCTATTGCGTCTGCATACTCTGAGAGGAACCTGACTGGTATACCATCTGGACCGGAAGACTTGCCTTTCTTAAGTTATTTGAGTTGTTTCGCAACACCTAAGATATCTACTTTTATGTCACTCATGCTAACAGCTGTTCTGGTTTCGAATTCTGGAATATTTACTTCGTCTTCTTTCGTGAAGTAAGTACGGAAAACTGTATTTAGTAACTCCGCTTTAGTGACACCATCATCGGCGATGTTTCCATCGCTATCGCGCAGTGGCGGTATTGACTGTTTTTTGCCACTGGTATACTTTACATACGACCAGAATCTCTTTCGGTTTTCTACCATATTTTGAGACAATGTTTCATTGTGGAAAGCTCTTGAAATCAACGGAAGAAATCACTCGTGAGTTCCAGAGTGCTACCAGTGGTTGGGTAACACAATGATTGTGCGTAGGGATTTAAGAAGAACGGGTGACATTGGTCGAGCAGCTCCTCATGAGCCACAGATTTCTGTAGGCAATGCTAAGCGACGCTTGAGATAGTGTAGAGAGGGAGGCCACTGGACATTGGATGACTGGAAACGAGTGATTTGGAATGATGTATCATTCTGCACCCTCCGGAAATCGGCGGAAGGATTTAGGTTTATCGAATGCCTGGAGAACATTATTTATCTTCGCGTCTAGTGCCAACAGCGAAGTACTCGTATGGAGCAAGTAATGGGGCTGGAGTGTGGTCTCCGCACTGCGCTTAAGAAAACGCTAAATGCAAAATTATATGAATACATTTTACAGCAGTGTGTACTTCGTACGGTACAGGTACAGTTCCAAACGATCGTCGTATCACCGTAACAATGCATCCTGTCATAAAGCAATACCTGTGAGGCAATTGTTTCTGAACAATAACTTTCCTGAAGTGGACTGACCTGCGCCAGGTCCTGACCTGAAACCAATGCAACATCTTTGGGGTGAGTCAGAACATCGATTTCCCTCCAGATACCAGACCCTCCAACACCCTGACAACAAAACGTTCTCTGATTTAGCCTCTTGAGAAAGAATGGGCTGCCATTCCTTCACAGATATTCAGTGTCCCCATTAAACTTCAAGCCGTCTTATGGCTAAAGATGGACACTTTCCTTATAAATGTCCACAAACAGGAGTTTGATCAGATAGTATATGTAGCCCGAGAAGCCCGTCTTCCTGGTTAATCTTCAGCACATTCTAGGACTAACCGAGGTGGGCCTAACATTGTCTTGGGAGGAATTAATACTGTAACTCGTTTTGCTGGTGCTTAAATGTGACTTCTTTCCAATATTTATGAACAGTGCGGCAGCGCCTGCTCAAAATAATACAAAGCTGCAAAACAGTCAGTTGTTCTAACGTACGTACATTTGTGTATTACATGCATCTAAACCTGTAAGCTATATATCTCAATTCAGATACATACTTTTATCACACAATTCAGATACACACTTTTATGCTGTAACTTTGTGGACTGTTACAACACGCTGCTTTCCAAATAATGCCTTTTTTCATAATTATCACTAATTTATCATATATAGCTTTCGTTGTTGATTTCTGCAACACGACGTACGGCAGTAGCATTTTTTCGAAGAGTGTCCATCATGTACATTTTCATCATCTAATTTGACAACGGCCTTGGACGCTGAAAGCTGGTTTACAAAACTATTGCAACTGCAGACGGAGTTTGCAGACTGCAGCGAAATTTTTCTCTTTGAGCCATGACATGTAATGATATTCTAGTCACACCTCCATCAATTACCGCGAGATCACGGGTATTGCCTCCCTCCATATGCTTTCTATGTTCCTCCTGAATTCAGCTCGATACGAAGCTCGAATTTTAGTTAACATCTACTATAAATATTTCGTACGCCGAATGATCGTGGGAGAACTGCAGCCTCCCGATATTCTACGGGTGAACCTGAAACATTCATTTGCCAGACATGTGTCATTTTGTTAAATCCATATCCTGTTTGTTTATTACGCCGATTATTTTTTTACTTGACTTATTTTCATTATAACTCATTTGACGTAGTTTATAACTCATTTACCGGCCGGTGTGGCCAAGCGGTTCTAGGCGCTTCAGTCTGGAACCGCGCGACCGCTACGGTCTCATGTTCGAATCCTGTCTCGGGCATGGATGTTTGTGACGTCCTTAGGTTAGTTAGGTTTAAGCAGTTCTAAGTTCTAGGGAACTGATGACCTCAACAGTTAAGTCCCATAGTGCTCAGAGCCATTTGAACCATTTGAACCTAAACTCATTTGACGTAGTCCAAAGCTATTGTTTGAGCATTTGATAAAATAATTTAAAAAAGCTGAACCACTACCACATACCACGAGTTGTTTTTATTTCTATCAACGATTGCATAGAACGACTGTTGTGGATTGGTAAGACAGCCAATCCACTAGGAGGAAGCCGAAAGGCACGCGTTTAATCTCACGCAGGCTGGCGTGAGGTCTGGAACAGGACACGGAAGTGAGAATAGCCAAAAACGTACGTAGCTGCTGGAATACTTAACTTTAATCCATAATTGGTGAACATCGCTCTTGACGGTACATGTTTTACAGCATCAATAGTGACTGGTAATGGCGCCTTGATTGGACATGGCACGATAGTAAGGATCGAACTAGAGCCAAAACGGAGCAAAAATCGACAAGACAGCGTTATAAAATGTGGACATGGCACGATAGTAAGGATCGAACTAGAGCCAAAACGGAGCAGTATCGAGTGTTTCATTTACGCTACGACACTAACTGACACCGCCGGCCGGTGTGGCCGTGCCGTTTTAGGCGCTTCAGTCTGGAACCGCGTGACCGCTACGGTCGCAGGTTCGAATCCTGCCTCGGGTATGGATGTGTGTGATGTCCTTAGGTTAGTTAGGTTTAAGTAGTTCTAAGTTCTAGGGGACTGATGCCCACAGATGTTAAGTCCCATAGTGCTCAGAGCCATTTGAACCATTTATGAGTAACTGACACCAGTTGTATCTAGCCTGATAACCATGTTTCGCAGCGCAGACATAGAGAGATGTGCAAGGAGAGAGCAGTGAGGTTCTATAATGTACAGAAGGGGGTGTGGAACCATAACGGCTCCAGTGCCGTGGTCAGTTGCGGTAGATGTCTCTGCTGTGGAGCCCGATCCAGGTGGTCCCAGGGATTCGGGATTGATTTTAAATCTGGGGAGTTTGTAACCAGGGGAGTGCGGTAAACTCATCCTGATGCTCTTAGAACTATGCTAATACACTGCAGGCTGTGTAACACGCTGCGTTGTCCTGCTGGTAAATGCCATCGCACCGAGGAAAAATAAAATGCATATAAGTGTGGACATGGCCCCCAAGGATAGATGTACACTTGTGCCGATCCATTGCGCCTTCCAGAATGACGAGATCAGCCAGGGAATTCCACGAAAACATACTCGGTGTTTGCTTTCATGCGTTTCACGCCGTACACGACGAAGGCCATCTGTCCAGTGGGTCAAATAGCGCGATTCGTCTGAAAAGGTCATCAGTCACCCTCAGTGGACGCCCAGTTGCGGTTTTGGGGTGGAAATTCCAACGTTCATTGCCGACGAATGAACCAGGCGCCTGCTGCGGAGGTCCACAAGCAGTAACGTTGCCGCGCGGGGTAGCCGCGCGGTCTACGGCGTTTGGTCACGGTCCGCGCGGTCTATGGGCGTCTGGTCACGGTCCGCGCAGCTCCCCTCCCCCTTCCCCCTCCCCCCCCCTCCCGTCACAGGTTCGAGTCCTCCCTCGGGCATGGGTGCGTGTGTCGTCCTTAGCGTAAGTTAGTGTAAGTTAGCTTAAATAGTGTGTAAGCTTAGGGACCAATGACCTCAGCAGTTTGTTCCCATAAGACCTTACCACAAGTTTCTAATTTTGCAGTACCGTTTGCTGAACGGTCGTTGAGGAAACACTGTTAGTAGCCACTTGGTTCATTTGGTCGGTCGGTTGCTCAAGAGCTCCACGTCTATTTCCCCATACAAATCTCAGCGCATTGGATAGTGCCTTTTTCTTACGCACAATATACTTTAATCACGGTGGTACCTGAAAAGTTTACAAACTTGGCCGTTTTAGTAAAGCCTCCTTTCTTGGCCTGAAAGCCAACAATCCTGCCCTTTTGCAGATATATCGATCCGTTTCCGCATTATAACGACTGCACTGCACTCTTTCCGCGACTGCCCCCCCCCCCCCCCCCCCCCCCCCACCATCACCAAACTCGCCACCCGACATGCTTTATATACCTGCCGTCTGTGAGTGTTTATTGCTCGTTGACGTCGAACATAGACGATGATTGCATGAATGTCACTTACCTGTTCAAAATGGTTCACATGGCTCTAAGCACTATGGGACTTAACATCTGAGGTCATCAGTCCACTAGACTTAGAACTACTTAAACCTAACTAACCTAAGGACAACACACACATCAATGCCCGAAGCAGGATTCGAACCAGCTACCGTAACAGCAGAGCGGATCCGGACTGAAGCGCCTAGAACCGCTCTGCCGCAGCTGCCGGCTCACTTAACTGTGTACCAGACAAGTGAAACACCCACAGGAATGTAATAACTACAGTTCCAAATAACACTGGTACTGATAGGTATGAATACAACCGAACCGTCACGTTAATAACTCATCGTTACAAAATAGTGACGCGGATTACTTACAGTAGGATGGGAAAACTAGTAGAAGCCGAACTCGGAGATCAGTTTGGCTTCCAGAGAAATTTAGAAACACGCGATACAATACCAATCCTACGACTTATCCTAGTAGACAGGTTGAATAAAGACAAACCTACGTTTGTAGCATATGTTGAGTTAGAGAAAGCTTTCGATACTATAGACTGGAATACACTCTTCGAAATTTTGATGGCAACTGGGATTGAATGATTATTTACAACTGTTACAAAAACCAAACTGCAATTATAAGAGTGGAAGGACATGATAAGCAAGCAGTAATTGAGAAGGGAGTAAGACAAGGTTGTAGTCTATCACTGATGTTACTTAATCTGTAGATTGAGCAGCCGGCCAGGGTGGCCGAGCGGTTCTAGGCGCTACAGTCTGGAACCGCGCTACCGCTACGGTCGCAGATTCGAATCCTGCATCGGGCATGGATGTGTGTGATGTCCTTAGGTTCGTTAGGTTTAAGTAGTTCTAAGTTCTAGGGGACTGATGACCTCAGAAGGTAAGTCGCATAGTGCTCAGATCCATCTCAACCATTTGTAGATTGAGCAAGCAGTAAAGGTAACCAAGGAGAAATTTGGAAAAGGAAATAATGCTCGAGGAGAAGATTTGCCTACGACACTGCAATTCTGTCAGAGACATTAAAGAATTTAGGAGAATAGTTGAACTGAAGAGGCAGTGTCTTGAAAAGAAATTATAAGATGAAGAAATTATAAGATGAATATCAACAAAACTAAAACAAGCATAATGAACTTTAATCAAATTAAGTCAGGAAAAGTAGCAAAGCAGTACATGTGTTATGCTATTTGATCAGTAAATTAATCAATGATGGTCACGCAGAGAGGATGTAAAATGCAAAGTGGAAATAACAAGAAAAAGTTTCTGAAAAAAAGAAATTTGTTGAAATCCAATGTAAATTTATGTGATAGGAACTCTTATCTGAAGTAGTTGTCTGAAGTTTAGCGTTGTACAGAAATGAGATAGGGCGGTAAGTACTGAAGAGAATAGAAGTTGAAGGTTAGACGGGTACATCACACAGCTAATGTTGAGGTACTAAGTCGAATTGGGGAAAAGAGACATTTATGACAGAACTTGACTACAAGAAGGGACCGGTTGATAGCATACGTTCTGAGGCAGCAAGGAACTTTCGGTTTGGTATTGGAGTAAAGTGTGAAGAGTAAAAATATAGAGGGAGACCAAGACTTGTATAGAGTAAGGAGCTTCAAAAGTTCTGTAGGTTACGGTAGTTATGCAGAGATGAAGAGCCTTACACAGAACAGTCTAGCATGAAGGGCTGAATCAAACCGTTCTTTGGACGGAAGACCACAACAAACAACGACTATCAAATGGTTCAAATGGCTCTGAGCACTATGGGACTCAACTGCTGAGGTCATTAGTCCCCTAGAACTTAGAACTAGTTAAACCTAACTAACCTAAGGACATCACAAACACCCATGCCCGAGGCAGGATTCGAACCTGCGACCGTAGCGGTCTTGCGGTTCCAGACTGCAGCGCCTTTAACCGCACGGCCACTTCGGCCGGCCAACGACTATCGCTATAGCCTAAAATAGTTACTGTAATATGAATTTGAAATTTCTCTGTAACTGTCCCTTAAAAATAAGTCTGTGCCCATAGAAAACTGTGAAGAGTCTGGTTACATGCTAGAGAGATCCTAAACGCTTTGTGTCAGCCAATATATATAAGATGATGATGATGATGATAAGGTTTTAAGGGCGCACGGTATACACAAGAGAATAAATAAATATGCAAGGTGGTTTTCGTTGCGTACTGAAACGCCACCTGCAGAAAGTACAAATAGTTTTCAGACGAAAATTCCTCTTCCGCTTTCTCATTTTTCAAGTAATTAATATCGAACTTTTACGTTTATACAAAGGTCTTTAGAAACAGCTGTGATCAGAAAAGCATCACATGCAGATGTCTGGAAAGGCAGCCATGTGGGACACTTCCAGATTCGTACTGACAACGAGCACTGTGTGCAGTGTATACAAGGAGAAACATACCACATTTGTCGAAAACACTAGTCTGCGAACTCGGCTGGACGAACCTGCAGGAAATATGGTGTTTGCAGAGTAACGACCTTCTTTTGCCGGGTTCACTGTTAATACTTTTCATCCATTTGAGACCAACTTGTTTCATGTAGATGAAACATCTCTATGAAAGAATTAACATGTCATCATTTTAGATATGAATTTTTTAGTTTTATTTTTTAAATATGTTCGCCTTTGACTGTAATGTTTACTGTAATATCCATAATTGCTATTTCGTCCTTAAGTCATTTTCAAGCGGTTAAAGTGCTATCAATAAGAAACACTTAAGTTAGAATGTCTAACTTTAGTGTTTATTATTGATTACTGTTGGACTACTTGAAAATGACTTAAGGATGAAATTGCATCTGAGAAATTATAATAAATAGCGCAGCTGTTTTCGAATATGCTGTCATTTAAGAAGGACCATGAGACTTTAATCCCAGAACAAATCCAGATGCTTAATTAGTTATATGTTCTTGCATGTTTTCGTTTTCGAACTACAGAAAGTAGCGATAGCCGTATAAACATTTGTTTTTGGAAAAATGGTACGTACATCACATTTTTATTTCCTTCAGCGTTATCTATAAATCATCTGATTTACCATACTCACCGAAAAGTCATCCAGTATAAATAACATATATCTGCCATACGAATATGATTTTTACAAAGAACATGACTGAATTGTACTATTGTACAGGGTGCTGCAGCTGCCCCTGCCGTTAGATTTATGACCTTCGAAAGCCACGTGCGATCGTTTTGTAGGAAATTTAATGTAGTTAAATTATGTGCTGGGATACGTTTTCACCGAATGCCTCCGTTTTCCAGTTATTCAAGAAAAACTTACAAAAGTGACCTTCAAACGCGTTTTTCCTGGATATCTCGAAACCGTGGCCTCCAGTGAAAGTGTATCCCAGAACATAATTCAATAACATTAAATTTCCTGCAAAATGGCCAGTTTATATGTAGGACCAATACCTTGTGCATAGTGAGCGAGAGAATATGAAATATCGCAAGTGGTTTTTGAAGAAAAACGTACAGAAGTGACCTTGAAACGTATTTTTCTTGAGTGATTTCAAAGCAACGGCCTCCAGCGAAAACATATCCCCGTACAAAATTTCAATACATAAATTTCCTACAAAAAGTTGCTATTCATTTTTTCTGTAGGATAATAGTTTGCACGTAGCTGGCGAGGCAATATGAAAATCTTGGACGTAGGCGTCGTGGGTTAATTAAAACCCATGGGTGGGGGCAGCTCAATCTCCCTGTTTTTAGTGAATTTCTGTTTCACCAGTTACCAGTTTTGGGACCAGCCTGTAAACATGTGAGGTTGTCACTTGGTATTTGGGGGTTTTTCTTCAGATGGCGTAGACTAGTGATTCATCTGTACTTACCGTGCAGAGGGCCTCGTTGTAGCGCCCAATGCCGCAGTAGGACCAGGCGGGGCTGCATATGGCTACTGGCTGGAAGTAAGCGTACCACATGGTCTGCGCCGCTGCACCGCCTGTCAAACAGCGCCAGAGGAAACTTAGGCAACACTACACAAGGAAAGCCTGGTCAAGCAACTCTACATACGTCGCAACTGAGGTAGCTTACAGTCAAACGAGCCAATACAGATTTACGAAGCTACCTTGATACATAACACTGGTTTACTTTAGTCACTGAAATCCTGTCACCGTTTGAGGATTCCTTCAAACTGAGAATCTGCAGAACCTACCACTAGAAAATAAGCTGAATGTTTAAAGGCCGATGACATTACTTTTCATTGCAGAGCCATTGAAGCTAATTCCATGTTGAAAATCAGCGTACTATTACACTAGAAAGTGAAAAACTCGCCAATAAAAGCATGTGGCGCATGAAAAAGAAGTCAGCTAAGACACTGTACCAGTTCTCACTCTACTAATGAGCGAGGTGGCGCAGTGGTCGGCACACTGATCCTGAATTCAGGGAGACAACGATTCAACCCGAGTCAGAACATTCAGATTTAACTTTTCCGTGATTTTCCTAAAACGCTCCATGTAAATACTGGAATCGGTCTTTTGAAAGGCCACGGTCCATTTTCTTCCCCATGCTTAAAGCAGTCCAAGGTTTGGCCCCATCTCTAGTTAGTTTCATGTTCAACGGATCATTTTCCACGATATATCGTAATGATGTGGAACGAGTCATTTTACATTCACAGCGCAAAGTAATTTGTAAATATGGCTACATGCTGACCATTTCAAAGCTCTTTTTTATTTTTTTTTAGTATACCGATGTAGGTCAGTAATTTCTACCCATCACCTTTTACACGTCACTGTAATAGAAATTTTCCTGCGGAATAGAAAGTGTTGTCAAGGAGAAACCTTTTCAATTTGTTTTCAGGTTTCACTTTGCTGTCTGTCAGACGTTTATATACATAGGTAAGTTATCAGAATTTTAGTTGCAGCATTGTGCAGCCCTTTTTGTGCTAAAGACAATCGTAATTTTGAGTCATCATTGTTATTTTCCCTTCTGGTATTGTAATTATGCATATCATTGTTCTCTTTGAGCTGCAGTGGATTATGTATAAGAATCTTCATGAGAGAATAAATGTACTATGAAGCAGTAATAAGAATGCCCAACTCCTTAAAGAGATGTCTACAAAATGAGCATCAAATACAATTCTTACAGTACGCTTTTGAGCTATGTAGACTGTTTCTTTAAAGATAAGTTACGCCAGAGCGTACTCCATATAATGTTATTGAATGAAAATATGCAAAATATGTCAACTTACTGATTTGTCTCTTCCCAAGATTTGCAATGATTGTAATTGAAACTTTGGCTGAACTAATTTATTTTGGGAGTTCCAAAACGTGCTTTTTCCAGTTTAAATTCTCATAAATATGGACACTTAAAAATGTTGAAGTTCCTCGTCATGTGTTACACATGTCATTGAGATATACCCCTTAGAAGTGCAGGATTTAAAATATTGCGTCTTTTTAAAATTGAGAGTAAGGTGATTCACAGAAAAGCAGTCAATGACAATTTTAAGAACTTTTTTACCTTCTTCTGTTTACTGTATTTATGCTTGCACTGATTAAAATACTAGTATCATCTCCCCCCCCCCCCCAAGAAAAAACTTAATACTGCTTGTTGTGTATTAGACAGAAGATCGTTTAGATACACGAGAAACAATAGTGGACCTAAGACTGAGCCTTGGCAACCTCATACGTGATCTGGTGACCTACTTGTAAACGGACGATAATCCCTAATCCCTGCCCTTTCTTCTTTCCTTTTCGCGTAAACTAGCATTTTAGATTTAAAGATTGCCGGGCGTGTAAATGAATATACTAAACTGAAGTTCATAAGTGCACTGTCATTTAAGATTAAAATCGCGTGTTAACATTTGAGAATCCCCATGTCAGCATCCAATACAAACAAAGAGCTCACTGGTTTTTCTTGAAGCATATTCTGTAAGTAAAAAGTTAGACACGTTCGGAAACATTTGCACCTATCAAGAAACTTAACCTTCCACACTGTCTCACGGCACTACTCCATGAGAAACTGCGGACAGTTTCAGAATCTAATTCTGCACATGAAAATCCTGTACGCCGCAACCCCTCCTCCCCTTGTTGGCCAGATACTGATGTTGAAAATTCCTTTCGCGATCAGAATTCGATCCTGCTACCTGTGGGTCGAGGGCCACGGCAAAGCTGTTCGATAGTGATCTAGGGCACGGTGGCAGGATTTTTCTGGGGCGCTAATTAGGACAGCGACTGACATTAAGTGAGAAAATGACTCAAATGGCTCTGAGCACTATGGGACTCAACTGCTGTGGTTATCAGTCCCCTAGAACTTAGAACTACTTAAACCTAACTAACCTAAGGACATCACACACATCCATGCCCGAGGCAGGATTCGAACCTGCGACCGTAGCAGTCGCACCATTAAGTGAGAAAACTGAGCAGAAGTTTTGCACTTGCTGCCAGAGCTGACTACGAAACTTCGGTGATACCCACCTGTTGCCTGGGCTCCCCAGGCGGTGACCATAACGTCGACGCCTTCAAAAGTGCTGTCCACGTCTGAGTACCGCGGCAGCGCGGCAGGCGTCACGTATTCTGCAACAGAGGTGGTTAAGGGGGCGTGCAGAAGAAATCTGAATATTTGAACATTGATTATAAATAGCTGTCTGAAGTTCATGGATCTGATTTCTCCACCTCTCTGTTTAAGAAAGTGGCAGTATGCCGTTGATATAATTTACTGAGCCGCATTCAGCCGTATTCTGTCATAGTCCCACTACTGCTCTCGCTCAGTTAATGATATACCATTTTATTGGAATAAGGAAATGGAATAAGACTTTTGATCAGATGGTGCAAATATCGTTGTCAATCGAAGAAAATAAACTAGACAAAATAAACATAGAAAGAAAGTCCTTTACTAATTTATGAAGGTTAGTAATTTATTTTGCACAAAAGGCCTTGCTGAAAACTTTGAAAAAATACACAGTTTATTCACTTTTGCAATATAAAATGTACCATATTTCCAGTTAGCAACAAGAAATTATAACATTCTAGAATTTTCTAACTTCTTGCGTCAATATATTCAGTAAAGCTTCAGCTGAGTAAATGATATAACAGACCTGCTACAACGTTTACTTTCAGCTTGAATTGGCATGAAACGAATTTTCAAGTTTAGGTTCATAGACATCAATAAGTTTATATTTTACTCAACTTTGCAATATTTTTAAATATTACTTCACTTAGGCAAAGTGCATTCATTAGATAAAATATAATAGTGAGAATTGTGAGGCGGTTTCACGTTATGTGATGATTTGATAGCAAAAGAAACATTCACAAATACTGTAATAGAAGCAAGGTAATCTGCTCTTCCCTCTAGTGAGGCTGACACAGGAAAGAGTGAAATAAAACTCTTTCGCTATTTTCGTACAGAAATAAGTGTGACAGGAAGCAAAAGTTTTATCCAGTGTGTATTGAAGTTCTTTCTCCTTGTATTTCTTACATATCATAGAGCGACTCTTGAATAAGAAGTTAATTACAGACCTGCAAATGGACAGAATGAAGACAAGGATATACTCATTAACTGTATGTACAACTTTTGTTTAACTGACATATTACACATCAAAATGTTCATCGTGAATATGATCTGTTGTCCATATAGCTAAATTAACTACTTGCTGAAAATGAAGAGGAGCCAACGGCCTTGCAGCAGTGGTCACACCGATTCCCGTCAGATCACCGAAGCTAAGCGCTGTCGGGCTGGACTAACACTTGGATGGGTGACCGTCTAGCCTGCCGAGCGCTGTTGGCAAGCGGGGTGCACGCAGCCCTTGTGAGGCAAACTGAGGAGCTACTTGACTGAGAAATAGCGGCTCCGGTCTCGTAAACTGACATAAGAACGGGAGAGCGGTGTGCTGACCACATGCCCCTCCATATCCGCATCCAGTGACGCCTGTGGGCTGAGGATGACACGGCGGCCGGTCGGTACCGTTGGGCCTTCATGGCCTGTTCCGTGGGAGTTTAGTTTAGTTTAGTTGGCAATGAAGGGGCATACTCCTTATAAACTTGTCGAAACTTGCGTTAAAGAGTTGGAAACAAAGAATTCTACGACGACACTGTAGTGTGTTTGTCAATTTTATTCGAAACTGCTTCAAAATGTTCTACAACAAAAATTATCCCACAAATCAAATTGAGACTTGACTGGTGTTATATTGTGCAGCATGTACCGACGTAACAAGAACAAAGTATCATTTATGTTAAAGCCTTCTCAATATGAGGCGGACAAATATTCTCCTCGCCCTCTTAAAATTCCTGAAAAATGAGATACCATTGTTTTAGATGATGGTCTTTGACAATAACAAAACGCTAAAGGAAATGCATGTAACACTTGGTGACAGATGGACAGGCGAATTGGCCACGGCCACTATCCACCGACGACAAAAGTAAGCAGAAGAGACGAACTCTTGGCAGTCATTATGAAAACTGACACACCACATCAAGTTTAAAAATAACATACGGGTGAACAAAAGTCTGTGGTGATATTTCAGTAATTATAATTGAAAATGCTAGAAAGTAGCAATGTTTAAATTTAATCGTATTACTGCATAACTTTTCAAGTCGATTTTCTTATTGTGCTTTTATCATACATTCTATGTAAGCATTGAATATAAACCACATAGAGATGCTATTTAAGGACTCAGTCCATCTGGTAATTTTGATACCAGAGATCAGTTTAAAATATCATTTCATATACCAGCCTTTTAATGCGATTTAATACGTTTTCACGTGAGTAGGCAGCACCGATTAGACGTATAAAGAATGAAATAAGGCTTTACATTCGTCTAGCGCCGTAATAAAACAAATAATGGGACACCAACCAGCTTAGATTTCAGCTTCTTTTGGGTAACCGGCAAGCTAAGTTGAACTCTGATCTTCCCTTCCCACTTTCACTAGGTAGCTAAATGTTTTCAGATGCGAGAAGCAGAAGGACACGCGGAAAGCTGTGAGTGATAGAACCACCAAAAGTAACATAGAACGTTTATTACAGAGTCCATGTAACACAGAAACAGTCGCCGTTTTATATACAGTGGTGTTCATAAGCAGCTACTTGTATTTGTCTCTAAATAACGTGTAATTGAAATACTGTGTGAAACAACAATGATAGATGCGATACATACGGTTGAAGAAGACTCTTCCGGGCACACTCAGGAGTCCGATGTTGTGCCTCAACGTGGTGGCGTCATAGCCGGGGTGCTCCAACCCTGAGTTGGTCACGATGACCACTGAGTAGTCGTCCGTCGTTACCAGGTCAATTACTCCCAGGTATATGGTCCACTCCATGTACCTGCGGCAATTACAGTGTGTGTTAGCCGGAGACAGGGCTCACTGCTGATCATCACCAATGTGGTAATATGAATCAAAACAATACAGCATGAACCAGTGTGTGTGTGTGTGTTCCTGATCGACCAGGAAAAATAACAGAGTTGTTCACGAATACGTGGAAAAGTGTTAGCACCGGTGCACTGCTTCTACTGCACTCGGCATTTGTAACCTGCAGTTTGCGCAAGTTCTTTGGAGAGAGCTAATAATTTTCACGCTATCGTGATGTTAATCAAAGTTGCAGGTGATACCAGAAGGTGTAATGTAAGTAACAGGGAGCAAATGGTGGTAATATAGAAGATTCTTTATAAAGATAATGTCTGATACTTTTCTTGAAAATGGTTAGCGAATCACGCTTGCTGTTTCAGGTGGAAAAGTTTAATGTTTGTCACCACATTTTTTATTTATTTTTTCCGTTTATTCCTGTAGGACATATTAAGTTCCGTTCAGCTCTGTATTTAGTCTGGTTTTGAAAAAAATGCATAAGGCTATATGTTGTGTTATTGATGATGTCACTATAGAAAGACACGCCAGTGGATTCGATTATACTTGTGGCGATAGGAACAAAATCGTTTATCATTCTTGTTTCAGCTGAAACACGTATGTTGTGCGGCAGCGATGCTGAGACATTGTAGAATCTCTGACCAGAGCAGTTGCGCTTGACTCGCAGTAGCGAGCAGTCAGTCTGTCTGTAGCAGTCAGTCAGTCTGCAGTAGTCAGTCCTCAGTAGTGCTTGGAGTCGGTTGCAAGCAGTAGCGGAGAGCAGTCGGCGGGCGCCGGCATCGCAATGGTCGAGATTCAGGACGAGGTATAATTTATTTAAATAAATAATCATGCAGCTTTGCGCTCATCAGATAATGTAACGAACACTCATTGTAATTTAACTTTCAAAATCGCCCCCAATAATAATTTTGATTTAAAAGCAATTTTAGACACAATCATTCAAATTTCCTTCCATTTCCTTTTAACAAAGATTTTTAAAAGGTACTTCCAATGCTTTTCATGCAAGCACCAGAGAACAATAAGAGCAGAATTTTGACATGCAGTTTTACTAAGGTAAGAAATTTATTCTCGTTTCGCACAGGGCAAACACCGACTTTTCGGTTGAATTGAGTTTAGGTTATCATTACAGTTTCATTATCATGGGATTAGCGTTCATTATTTAATGGGAACTTGTACTTGAGTCAGATAGCGAGCTTTCATTTAATTGTCTTTGCCATTAATATTCTTGTGGGGAGTTTATACTTAACTATGGCACCATTTCTAATAAATATAGTCTTTTTAAAATTGTTGTGGGGAGGTTACACTTGGTTCTATTCCGATTAACATTTGAGTATTGACTTCTAAATCTTGTGGGGAGGTTACACTTAGCTGTGGCTCCCATTTCTATTAAGTATTGTCATTCTAAATTTTGTGGGGAGGTTACACTTGGCGACACCCAGTCCAGGATCGTATTTCGTGAGAATCTTTTGAAAAACAATCAGATATCTGCTCTTATTTGCTTAGATATAATTAGAATTGGCGCAACGCTTTTACTAATTTGTGACTTTCTTTCCTTAGATCATCGGCAATTCGTTGCTCTGTTGTGTTTGTGTGTTGTTTTTGCATTGTGCTTATTTGTTTTTGTGAATAATTTTGACTATTGTGAAAATGCCGCGAAAGACTGTGAATAGTGTATCGCGAGGTATTTTGAATGAAATTTCCGACTTAAACATGACCGATAGCAATTGTGACGCGCAGAGTAGTGATGACAATGCTGTGTTCACTAACAGTCAGTGCGTTCCAACCGCTAATGACGACTTTTACCTTAATGATGAACAAACGAACTCAATTGTCTCCTCTATTAATTTGACGACAATTGATGACGCGGGGAGCTCTATTGTAATGAGCGCTGCCCAACTTAACACACCCAGTTTGGAAAATTTAAATAACGTACAGACAAATTTCTCAAATGAAAAAGAACAGGATACACAAAGTACGCCGGATTTATTTAATTCCGAAATAATGTCTGACAGTACACATCCGACTGACAAACCTTTTAGTAAATCTCAAAATAACCAAATGGTTACAGAAAGCGAAACAATTCCAGATCTACCATTAAACAGCACAGATAATAGGATAGGTAATGTTACTGAGGATCCAGTCATGGCATTATTGCGACAAGTTCTTGAAAAACAAGACAAACAGAGTGAAGAGTCCAAACAACAGAATGTAAATCTCAAACAACTTAATGAACAGGTCAGACAACAGAGTGAAGATAACAAACAATTTAAAGACAGTTTCAGACAACAGAGTGAAGATTTCAAACAACTTAGTGAACAAAACAGACAGTTGAATGAAAAATTAGACAACAATTCCAGACAGTTAAATGAAAAATTAGACAACAATTCGAGACAGCTTAGTGAACAAATTAAAGCCGTTGCCGCGCAGTGTCATGACACTAAGGAACAGTTACGCGAGGAAATTGAGGCTTGTTCAAAAAAAAGTAGCGAAGAAATTAGGTCTGTTGCTCATGAATTAAGAGAAATGCAAACAGCCACAACAGAAACACTTAGAGCGGAAATCAGTACAGTCGCGAAACAATGCTCCGAAAAAGCTACGCAATTACGCGACGAGTTTAAAGTAATGACGGTAGAACTTTCGCGCACAATGGATGAAAAGATTGATGCGAAGTTCGAACAACAGAACACACAAATTAACGAACGTCTTAGTCTTCACATAGAAAACAGTGATACGCGTTTCCGCAAATTTATTGAGGATCAAAATAAAGTCAAACGTCAAGTTATGGAAACAATCACTGCTCAGAGACAGGAAGACAAACGTAAAATGTTTGCGAAAGCAAAAACATACGTAGACAACAATATTGCCACAGTTTCGGACAAAATTAATACCATCGAACAGTCAAACACAGAATTACGTGACGAAATTTCTGATCTGAAATCGAAAACAGACACATACATAACAGATTTTCAAACAGTGACCGATAGACTCGAACAATTAGAACTAACACAGGATTCCGATGTCGTGAAAGCTGATGTTAAAAAACTGAACGAAACTACACGTAAATTGCAAAACCAGATTAATGCCAATGACACTAAAACCGATGATCAGGTAAAAATACTGACTGAAAAATGTGATGAATTGGCCAGTCGTATTGACGTCATCGAAACTACTAATGACAATAAATCAGACGATACTTCACCGGTTGCATTTAATCAAACACCGGAATTTCAAAATTTACAGCAGACAATTAATGAGATCGATTCGTCTAATAACACATTGCGTCGAAAACTGTCAAGTTTACGGCAGGAGGTAGCAGAGATAAAAAATATTTCGGTTAATAACTCATCACAGCAGACACCACTTTGCGAAAATTTGTCAGAGTCACGCAGCGCGTATAATGTGAGCAACTTACAGAGACTACAAGACTTAAAATCCGGAAAGCCACGCGACTTAAAATCAGAAAAGCCACGCAACTTGAAATCCGAAATGACACAGACAAACAGATTCTCACACAAACCTGAATGTTTTCTTAAATTCAGTGACGAGAACGTACATCACGAGCAATTTTTATTTGTAAGAAAATCTAAGGAACATAATAATGACAGAGCACAGATACACGTTTTGCACCGTATACGACAATTTATTTTTGTATTTTCACCGCTATTACCTGTAACGCAGAAATTAGCTTTGAACTGGATACGACAATTTGCTTTTGCATTTTCAACAGCATTGCGTGTAATACAGAAAATAGAATTAGCATGGATACTACAATTTTCTTTTGAATTTTTACCACCATTGCCTGGAACGCAAAAACTAAAATTTATTCGCAGTGCGTAATAGACCTCAGGGGATTCATTACGCTTTAATGAATATGTGCCGTAGCGAGCATAGGGCCCCGAGCTGTAGTAGTGCTGTTTCATCTTTAGTTTTCTGCACTGCTGCCTTCTCTTCTACTATCCTTTATATCTATTAAAACAGCTCTTTAACTTTTGCTCTACCTAGAATTAAGAATATGTACTGAACACCGGATATGACAATTTTACCGAATGTGACAATTTTCATTAGGCACTCCAGAACTACCACCGTAATTTTAATAACAGATAAAATCGTAATCATCAGTATGTGTAAAATTAACAGCAAACGCATTTTTTTGGTAACAATAGACGTTTTTCACCGTAACAGCATGAAAGTCAGCCGCTTAGCATACCTAACCAACAATGGAATCCACAAGGTCAACCTGGCTTTAATGTTTCGCCGCATGCACGTATAGTCCCTGATACAACAAATGGTAACGCACGGCAGCAAAGGAATAACTACGTACAGAGAAGACAGTTTTTCAATTCCAATCGCAATGCACCGTATAGGAACGACTATTACAATAGACGTAAAAATAATGACGATAGCTTTCAGCGTACATCTAACAACAGTCGGTCATACCAACAGCAAGATTATCAACAAGAACCTATTCTCATGAATGAACCCGACAGTAGGTATCATCCAGAGCGTAATACGTCTGGAAGAAGTAATAGAACTGTTCAAATTGTAGAAATGCCACAACATCCTCGTGATGATAATAATAACACGTCAGATAGAATCTGACTAGATACTGTACAGGACGCATCTTCCAATAACACAAGCACTAGTTTTGACACGCAAAATGTTGTTCACGAGAATGTAATTACGTTTGACGACATCAGAGACACTCTTTTGCAGGAAAAACCAGTTGTTCAGAAAACTATTTCACATCCTGTCATCGAAATTAAAATTGGTTCATCGAAATTTTCAGCGGTAATAGATTCCGGATCACCTATGTCAGTCATTAATGAGGAAACTTTCAACGAGTGCAACAAAGAGAATATTTATCCTACATTTCCTTTAGGCAAAACGAAAGTGAAAGGAGCAGTATCGAGTAAAGGAGTGGATGTAAAATTACAGACGCATTTATCATTTTGTATTGGAGGTCATATTTTTCACTCAAATTTTTGGATTGTTCCTTTATTGACAACAGACGTAATTTTAGGTACTAATTTTCTCGTACAACACGACGCAGTGGTTGATTTCCAAAATTCTTATTTAATGTTAAAAGATGAAAATGTGCAATTAGCTTTAGAATTTCAACATTCTTTATCTGCAGAAGAACAAACAATTAACTGCACAGAGGTCATTTCCGCAACACGTAACATAAACTGTAATTCCGCATTGTTCACCGACACGTACGTACATAACTATAACACTCCAGACGAAACTGACTACGACGTAATGCAAATGATTTCTGATAAAGTTAAACAAAGCAGTGCAAATACAGACGATGAACGAACGCAATTACATAAAATTCTTTTACAACAAGCTCCAGTTTTCGACAACATTCCTGGTACTATGTCCGGCTTTATGTACGAATTTCAAGTCAAACAGCACGACACATTTAAAGCAAAGCATTATCCCATTCCATATATCCACAGAGAACAAGTTAAAAAAGAATTGCAGGATATGCTCGATCAAGGAATTATTGAACCAGCAGTTAGCCCGTACATAAACCCGCTGCATATTGTTAAGAAAAAAGATGGCTCACTTCGCCTCGTACTTGATTCACGTCACATTAATGACATTATTATTAATGAAACAGATCGACCACAGACATTAGAAGAACTACTACAGAAATTTCACGGTACAGCTATTTATTCTACACTAGATTTGAAATCGGGATTTTGGCAAATACAACTTCATCCGAATTGCAGAAAGTATACAGCTTTTCTCTGTTTTGGTGACTGTTATCAATTTTGTAAATTACCGTTCGGCCTAACTATTTCTTCTGCTGCTTTTATTCGCGGTTTGAACACAATACTTCCGACAGAACTTAAAGACAGAATTACGACGTACGTAGACGACATTCTTATTGCAGAAGCTAACTGGTCTGAACATAATCTGATTTTAGAACGACTATTGCAAACTTTCCATGCACAAGGACTTACAGTTAACCTCAGTAAATCGCATTTTGGCAAAACTTCTATAAAATTTCTTGGACACGTAATTTCAGCAGAAGGCATTGCGCCTGATCCAGAAAAACTTCAAGCTCTACGTGACATTACTGTTCCTACAACAAAGAAACAATTACGCAGTTTTTTGGGCTTAATTAACTTTTTTCGTAAATTTATTCATCACTCTGCTTTAGACACGCCTAGATTATGCCAATTAACAGGTAAAAACACTATTTGGTCATGGGATAAGCAAGCACACTCTGAATTCGTGAACCTGAAACATGCTTTGTTGAATGCTCCACTTTTATCGCACCCAGACCTTACTAGAAATTTTTCTATTGCCACCGACAGTTCTAACACAGCTTTAGGCGTACATATTTTCCAGGAAATTGAAGAAGATGGCTCTACAGTAATTAAAAACATCGCATTTGCAAGCCGCATTTTGTCACCTGCTGAGCGAAATTATTCCGTCACAGAATTGGAAACGTTATGTGTTGTATGGGCTTTCACAAGATTTCGGCACTTTCTTTATGGCAGACACACGACCGTTTACACAGATCACAGAGCTATTCAATTCTTACTTTCGGCTAAATTCACTCACGACAGGTTAAGTAGATGGAAACTTTATTTGCAGGAATTTAATTTTACGATTGTTCACATTCCCGGCACACAAAATGTTATAGCAGACGCACTTTCTCGTTCTCTCAGCAACAATCAGCAAGACGTAGCAACCAACTTCTGCAAAGCAAATTTCAGCGTCATGTACATTCAACAAGTTGCGTTTGAAAATTTTATTTCATCATCATTACAGGACATAGCAAAAGAGCAAAGTAAAGACAATGTGTGGAAAGAAATTAAACACTTTTGGCACGATAAGAATAATGTTACGATTAGGAACCACTACACTGTACGCAATGACATTCTGTTTCGCCGTTCTCATCCAGACAGCAACAATTGGTTATTATGCATTCCTGACGAACTGGTTAACAAATTAATCTGGTACACTCATTTAAGCTACGCACATTATGGAGCAAGAAAATGTTTTCTTATACTGAGACAGAACTGTTATTTTGCCAGCATGGAAAAACGTATACGACGAGTTTTAGCGTCATGCAAAATTTGCCAGAAAGCTAAGTCTGACACCACTTCACACATTCCTCCATTATATCCCATTGTACCTGTTAAATTAAGACATATGGCCGCAGTAGACATTTTTGGTCCAATTCCGAGAACTAATAGAGGTTTTTGCTACATCTTTGTCGCTGTTGAACTCACTTCAAAATTTGTTACCTTCACTCCGTTACGCAAAGCTACTGCTAAAACTGTTTCGAAAGCATTTGTAAAGCATTTTTTATTTCATGTAGGGCATGTGATGAAAGTAATTTCTGACAATGGATCACAATTTCGTTCTGCCATATGGATACGCATGTTACGAGCTAGAAACATTTCTCCGATCTATATATCCAAGTACCACGCCTCTTCGAACCCTTGTGAACGACTAATGAAAGAAATTGGCAAACTGTGTAGAATATACTGCCACAAAAGACATGTTAATTGGGACACACACATACACTCATTCCAAGATGTAATTAATTCCATTCCAAATGAATCCACTATGCTACCTCCGTCTGTTATACTGAAAAACGTTGAACCACCAAACAAAATCAAAGAATTAGTAACATTTCCTACATCTCGTCGATTACGACACCACGAAATAATTGACATTGCGCTGAACAACATCAAACGTGCCGCAGAGCGCCGGAGAAGACAGCAAAAACAGGTTTGTAGACACCGAGACTTTCACGTTGGACAGAAGATATTAGTACGTACACACTATTTATCCAGCAAATTAAAAGGTAAGTGCAGTAAATTTGAACTTCTATACGCAGGTCCATATCGGATTCGCAGCATTCCTCACCCCAATGTTGTACACGTCGAAACTCTGAGAACTAGAAAATCGAAAGGCAACCATCATGTGTCAAACATTAAACCCTTTATCGAATGAAACCACTTTACGATGTAACATGCTATGAGGCCGTCTACACATTTTATGACCACTTATGCAATTATATTCACATGACTAATTACTGATGATTATCGTATTTTTTCTTGGCAAGTGCCCGGCAAGGTAAGGTTAGCAGGTCGCTCTTCTTGTCGTTACACACTAGACCGTGCATTTTTTCAGATGAACTTACGCATTTTATGAATAATTATGCAATTCTCTATAATGACGCATTAATTTTATCAAATTCTCTCTCCATTGAAGTCCTTAATTATCGCATCTATTAACTACACTACATATAAGCTGAACACAACGAATGTCACATTTTGTCTTTCTTATGTATGTACGATTGTTTTCATGTTTTGTTTGTATGCACTGTGAACTAGTTAAGGTATAACACACACCATTTGACTTTGACATTTTGCCTTGTGATATCTCAACATCGTGACTGTTTTACATTTTCCTCTTTTGCTGCTGCATTACGATATTCTCTGTACACTTTTTGCCTTTAAACACTGTCTATGCTTTTGACATATTACGTTTTCTGTCATGTTATGCTGTATGCTTAATTGAGTCACCATTAACCAGTCACTATTTAATGGGTATATGATTTAAATGCAAGACATTAATCTTTGTTCATCAATTTCAGAAATAAATGATGCGTACAGGAAATGAATTAAACAGAAGTGGGAATTTCACCTATGGAATAAACGAAAGAAGATGCAATAAGCTAATGAGGACGAGTAAATGGATCAGAATTAACAAGCATTAACCAGAATATATTATACACATCGCAGAATAGCAGTCTTAACTAATTTTTTCTTTCAGAATACAAAGCGATTGATGCAAGCTGTCAGACAGAACTACACATTTTAGTTTTAAGTGATGAAATATGCTAGGGATTAGGAATAGTTGTGTGATGAATAATGAAATGATTTTTGCAGATGATAATGAATGCTGATAATGAACAATGATGAAGAATATGGTACTATGAATAATGAAGTTTTTGTTTACAGGTGATGATAATGATGGAGTTATGATGATATGAATAATGAAGTTTTTCTTTACAGATGAGGATAATGTTGAAGTTATGTATTTATGCTATGTAGTTATTTAAGTATTTGTTGCAGTTTACTTTGACAGCAGGTGTTATATTGCGTAGTAGGATGACTGAAGGTTTTGGAAAGGACAGCTATGGAACACATTTTTTATACACATTTCACTACCTGTTAATTCGAAGTTCACTACTTTTCAGCATAGTCTGCGTTTCTTCTTTCAGTTCAATAATCCATTTTGTATTTTTCTTTCAGGAAAAGCTTTTTATGATAGTTACTAAACTTGTTACTTATTATACCTGTTCTAGTACTTGCATTTTTCTTACCCACTTGTGTCTATCATTTATAAATGTGATAACCTTGCTACAGCTGACTCATGACGAATGACGTTACACAATCTTTTCATTTATAGGAACAACCTAGAAGCAATTTTTTCTCTTATTTCTTCTTGCTTTCCCTTATAATTACCCAAAGCAATGCATTGCTAGCAAAAAAAACAAAATGTATTAACAGTCCCAGATAATGTCACTAGTTTATGATAATTCTGAATAACACTGATCAGCTCTGAATAGTATGTTACTTGAATAATGACTTCTTAATGATACCAAAACATAATTGCCACTATCTATTGTAATGAGAGTACTTATTATGCCCATGCTTATTAATGCTACTAATGTTTTGTACTATTCAATACTTGCTGGCCACTGAGTGCCCATAATTAATGTAACTTATAATGCCCATGCTTATTAATGCTATGACTGTAATTAACTGATTTTTCTAATAATGATTTCTTAATGATATGAAAAATACTGAATGATGAATAATGTTTTATACTATTCAATACTTGCTGGCCACTGAGTGCCCATAATTAATGTAATTACTTATTATGCCCATGATTATTAAGGCTATGACTGTAATTAACTGATTTTTAATAATGATTTCTTAATGATATGAAGAATACTGAATGATGAATAATGTTTTATACTATTCAATACTTGCTGGCCACTGAGTGCCAATAATTAATGTAACTTAACGTTTTGTTAGTGTTTTCAATGATGACTTCCCATATTAATACTGAATGATGATAAATATTTTGTACTAATCGAAAGTTGCTAGGCCACTGAATGTTAATAGTTACTTGTAAATATGTCATTTGAATGAGGAAAAATGTTTTGTAATACTCAATACTTGATGGCGATTGATTACCATTCTTGTCTTTAAATTAATTAATGAACATTTTTCTGTAATACTACATTCATGGTACAGAAATGTTCAATGACTAGAGTATGGATACCGCAAACTACTTATGTAATCACTAATCAAGACTTGTGTGTTAGTTAATGTCCTTCACCTTCTGACCTAACTACCTGAAATTATTGTAACATCCATTTGTCTTGTCCATCCTCATTATCATGGAGCACTATATTTGGTTTTTGCACTAATTCTACGTTGGTGTGCCGCCTCTTAAAAGCGTGGTGTTGACACGACATGCTGTCCACCACTGTAGGCGAAGAAACTACTTATGTAATCACTAATCAAGACTTTGTTATGGAGCACTGTGTGCCGCCTCTTAAGAGCGTGGTGTTGACACGACATGCTGTCCACCACCGTAACCGATGAAGACGTTATTCTGGTCCCACTGTTTGGTGTACCTGGTATACTGCCAAATGATAGTATGGAATACTACTACGACGTTTCACTGTCTTGATAAGCTGATAAATACTTCTGGGAACGGAACTGCAGATTGTATCACTTAGTTGTGATTCTGTGGAAAGATATGGACTTTCAGTGCAGCTATGTGCAAACTAAAGTGCTACAACCATGATGCAATCCTTCCTTTCCTATCCTAATAGTGAAAATCATTTTTTTACTAACACCATTTATGTTCATGGCCTATACATTTTTTTCTCGATTTGTTGAACTCTAGTGCGAGTACACTTGTGTCACTTGTCGACATGATTTTTGCCATTTGTTGTCAAAATACTAAAGACATTTTCGATTTGTTTTGAAGTGCAGTATGTGTGCACTCTTGTCATCTATATACTTTTTGTGATTTGATGATTTTTTTCTACTCTTGCGTTTATTTGTTATAAAAATGTTCAAAAGTTTTCAGTGCATGTGCACTTATGTGAATATGTTTTCAACTGAACTACAGTGCCTGTGCACTCTTCTCAATTTTCGATATGATTTGTGTTCATTCTGTATACCTTTTATGATTTATGCCATTTGTTACTCTTGTATATACATTTCGTCTTTTACTGATATGTTCTCCACTGCAGTGCATGTGCACTCATGACACTTGTCAACATGATTTTTTTTTTTTGCCTGTTATGAAACTGCTAAAGAATTTTTTAGTGTGTGTACACTTTGTTATCTGTCAAATAATTTGTATATACATCTTTCCTGATTTGTTTTGTACTTATATTTTGTCTTGTCTGTAATGTTTTGTAATCGGTGCATGCGCACAACATTTAATTCATGTGATACATCTAAATATTTTGTTAATTAAAGGAAAAATTTGTTACGATGGCAAGTCCAAATGACTCACCATCGCTGCCAAATTTTTGCCCCCCCAGTGGAGGGTTATGAAACACGTATGTTGTGCGGCAGCGATGCTGAGACATTGTAGAATCTCTGACCAGAGCAGTTGCGCTTGACTCGCAGTAGCGAGCAGTCAGTCTGTCTGTAGCAGTCAGTCAGTCTGCAGTAGTCAGTCCTCAGTAGTGCTTGGAGTCGGTTGCAAGCAGTAGCGGAGAGCAGTCGGCGGGCGCCGGCATCGCAATGGTCGAGATTCAGGACGAGGTATAATTTATTTAAATAAATAATCATGCAGCTTTGCGCTCATCAGATAATGTAACGAACACTCATTGTAATTTAACTTTCAAAATCGCCCCCAATAATAATTTTGATTTAAAAGCAATTTTAGACACAATCATTCAAATTTCCTTCCATTTCCTTTTAACAAAGATTTTTAAAAGGTACTTCCAATGCTTTTCATGCAAGCACCAGAGAACAATAAGAGCAGAATTTTGACATGCAGTTTTACTAAGGTAAGAAATTTATTCTCGTTTCGCACAGGGCAAACACCGACTTTTCGGTTGAATTGAGTTTAGGTTATCATTACAGTTTCATTATCATGGGATTAGCGTTCATTATTTAATGGGAACTTGTACTTGAGTCAGATAGCGAGCTTTCATTTAATTGTCTTTGCCATTAATATTCTTGTGGGGAGTTTATACTTAACTATGGCACCATTTCTAATAAATATAGTCTTTTTAAAATTGTTGTGGGGAGGTTACACTTGGTTCTATTCCGATTAACATTTGAGTATTGACTTCTAAATCTTGTGGGGAGGTTACACTTAGCTGTGGCTCCCATTTCTATTAAGTATTGTCATTCTAAATTTTGTGGGGAGGTTACACAGCTTAACTCTGGGAAAACAACCTTAAAATAGGAATGAAAAACAGGAACACAGTTTCGAGAATCATGACACCAGCTATTCTCACTGAGACAGGGTGCCCACACAAGAGAGAAAACAGTTGGTTTGTAGCTTTGTGCAAGCTGAATTTAATAGCTTGTTGCAGGACGCAGTGATCGAAAGAATGAAACAGTAGTTGGCGTGGAATGAATAGGGAAGGCCCCAAATAAGTAAGCAGACGTGGTGAACTCCAGTAAATGTACAATATTGGGTTGTATAAGGTTTCATCAAATCTGAGATCAATCCATTCAATAGCTTTCCTCTAATTAATTGAAAATCGTAACATAAAATTATCTCAGTATGTTGAGATAAAAGAGAATAGCTCAGAAACTTAAATCTAAAGAGTATGGAAGGTACTAATACTAAAGTTACTTTTGTGTGAAATATATTAAGTTATGCTTAATTGTGTTAAGAATTCACTGAAACTATGAGATTATGTACAATATTAAGGAATCTATGGTACTCTGAAATGGGTAAATGATGTAATCAATAAGAGAGAGTATTCTACCTAGAGGGTAGTTATACATAGGAACTCACGATGTTTTTTTAGTCGGTACTTCACCGTAGCGACTGATTTTGGAATCACTTACAGGAAGGCACTCTAGAGACCGTCATAAGCAGTTTCCCCCATTTTCTACACACGTAAGTTGTTATTAGACATCGGTACGTTTTGCGTAGAATTTGTAAATATTTAACGTTCTAGACATTTAAGTGGTGTATAACATATCAAAGCCATTTTGAATATATTGCTAATTCTTCAGGTACAGAATTTTATGGTGACTAAAATGCTATACGTTTCAGAACATTTATGGCATTGGACGGTTAAGCTATACTTCGTCGGTTTTGCGCCATCTTTTACCTCGGAACAGAAGAAGATCCCTACCCTGAAAGACATGATATTTGCAAATTTGACCAGTCTTGAAAATGGCAATTTGTATTTGTTGCCAGTAGCATCTGTTTCAAAAAATGTTTTGACTTGTAGCTGGTTTTTCATAATATTTGTGCATAATTTATTTTCTCTTACCGATTATTAGTGTGCGGTAGAGTATTAAGGTAGACGATCAAATAAAATATTTACGAGTTTTTCTCGACTGCAAACTATTAAAATATCTGTCGAATATTTTTTTATTCGTAACATTTTCCTTGAAACATTTTCAAGTATGGAAAAAACTTTAATCTTTCGAAGTAATTTTTGTAACTTAAGAAAAAGACTTACAGCATATAAAAAGTGATTGTCATCACTTAAAAAAAGGCAATAACCAAATACAGGGTGTTCATAAATTCCCGTTACAAACTTCTAGGACTTATAGAGGGGTCTCATTAGACACTGAATTGGAACCCATGTCCGGAAACATACCGTTTCCGTGCTATAGCCATTTGAAAATATGATACTAAGGAGACCACATTTGTAAGTAATTCACTACGCCTGACCTAGTATATAGCTTGTTTTACAATTCCACTCATTAGTAACAAAAGAAACAAAAAGGAAACTTAGTGAGTTTTCACAAACACTGTTGTGCATAGTTAAACTTCCATTTCGGGCGTACGGCGTCTCCTTGGAGCACCGCCGGCCAGAGTGGCCGTGCGGTTCTAGGCGCTACAGTCTAGAGCCGAGCGAACGCTACGGCCGCAGGTTCGAATCCTGCCTCGGGCATGGATGTGTGTGATGTCCTTAGGTTAGTTAGGTTTAAGTAGTTCTAAGTTCTACGGGACTGATGACCTCAGAAGTTAAGTCCCATAGTGCTCAGAGCCATTTGAACCATTTTTTGAACCTTGGAGCACCAAAGTCACGTCTGCTGACGGTGAAGGTACCCATTTCTCGAAGCCGTTGCATAATTGTGGCGAAAAGGGTATGCGACGGAGTCGAGCGTTGGCGTTGTGGCAACGAGCAGCTCTTCCATTACAGTGAGCTTCTCCATTCAGAAGGATCATGTCGGTGTATTTCGGAAACGTGTACTCAGTCACGTTGCTCTAACAATCACGGACACGTGAATGAGGCTCGAACCAGGTCAGAGAGGGAGGGCAGACGTCAAATTACATCAGCCGATCCGACGTGAGCACCTCCACCATGACTGCCATGTTGCATACCTACCTACCAAACAAGTTCTTAAACATCTCTAGCACGAAATGGTACGTTTCCGGACATGGTTTCCTATTTAAAATAGTATCTACTCAGTCTCGTCTACAAGTGCTAGATGTTTGTAACGAGGATTTCCGAACACCCTGTGTATTAAACTTCTATTACAGGGCTGTATAGCAAGGAAGAACACTCTTCCCCTGATATGTAACAAAGACTGCGGATATAGGCAGAATAGATCAAAGAAATTTGATCTGTGACCTCTTCAAAAAACGGAGTCTTCTTTGTTTTTGCAGTCGATGCTGTGGATTTTTACTGTACACATACAGGGTGAACATCAATAAAACCGAGAAACTGCAGGGACGGACTCCTGACTCGAAATAGAGGATAAAAGGTCCTATGAACACGTGTCCAGAAATGCAGCGTTGCCATGGTAGATAGCGCTGACGAATGAAGGTCCCTCTGACCACATACCGTGTGTTTCTCATATCCTGCAGTCTGTGCGATTGACGCAGCGTACTGTAAGCAGCAAAATGGTCTGGTATTCATGTGGGGATCAAGCGATTGGTGTGTCTGTACGGCCAAGCACATGGAAACGGTCGAGAGGCGGCACGGCTATACCAAACCAAGAAAAAAAGCATCCTCATAGACACCAACCACATCACAAAACATTTCAAGCTCTTTTTGGGCGCTTGTGAGATCATGGGTCGTTTCAAACAGGAGAACGTGGACGGCGGCGGCGGACTGTGCGTACACCAGATTTGGAAGACTGGGTTCTACAAACTTCCTGGCAGATTAAAAATGTGTGCCGGACCGAGACTCGAACTCGGCACCTTTGCATTTCGCGGGGAAGTGCTTCGAGTCTCGGTCCGGCACACAGTGTTAATCTGCCAGGAAGTTTCATATCAGCGCACACTCCACTGCAGAGTGAAAATCTCATTCTGGAAACTGGGTTCTACAGTTTATTGACACGAATCCTAGTACAAGCTCCAGCTGTTGTCAACATGGTGTAAGCCCAAGTACGAATATGTTTATGCAACATGACAACCGCTACCATCCGTATCAGCTGAAGTCCCATGGAGACCACTTTATCATCTCTTGTGACGTGGGTACAATGCAGGGAAGATTTGTCGCTGCACGCACACTGTCCGCTTCCGGACACATGTTCATAGGACCTTTTTTCCTCCACTTCCAGGAATCAGTCCCTGCAGTTTGTCGGTTTTATTAATGTTCACCTTGTATACGGTCCGCATCTATCTAAATGAAAATGATACTGAGCTACTGAGTTGTAGAGTGTGGTGCCCGATATCTTAGTCCTCCTTGCACGATATTTCGGTGACGCGTCTCTTCACTTTCATGAAGTGCTGCCTGACTGAACTTCGTATGGAGCGTTAATTTGTAACCTCTGACTTCCCGCTCCGTCCGCGCCATCTGACGTTCCCAGTGACCATGTCTCGCATGCCAGTTCCCTTCAATTGAGCGCTGGTCTTGCCAGACATATTAATAGTGAAACTTCCTGGCAGATTAAAACTGTGTGCCGGACCGAGACACGAACTTGGGACCTTTGCCTTTCGCGGGCAAGTGCTCTACCAACTTAGCTACTCGAGCACGACTCACGCCCCTTCATCACAACTTTACTTCTGCCATTACCTCGTCTCCTACCTTCCAAACGTTACAGAAAGCAAAGGTACCGAGTTCGAGTCTCGGTCCGGCACACAGTTTTAATCTGCCAGGAAGTTTCATATCAGCGCACACTCCGCTGCAGAGTGAAAATCTCATTCTGGAAATTAAAAGTGGGTTGAATATCCCATCTCCGATAGAGAGTTTTAGGACGTTTGCTGTGGTTGTAAGCCAACTGCCGCAACTGGGATGCTTCACTACTACATCGCTGCTGTTTATCTAAAAGAACCGAGGCCGGATCACGAAGACCCCACTCCACTGCGTAGAAAATGAAAAAAGAAAATTGGTGTGTACGTTCGATTCCGAAGGGATAACAGCTACTTTTGTCAAACTTCCTCATCTAGACAAATATGCCTGCCATTTCTGCATAAGGTGCTTAATGCCACCTAAGAAGCGAACCCACGCCATTTAACAAGAACTTTAGTCATCCTGTTGGGAAAAGACGCTGTTCCTGTTCGACTCACAACCAGTGAGTTAGCGTATAATATATTCGTGGAGTAAATTTGTCTGTTCTTCAAACCAATAATATTGGCCTCTTGGAGACTCATAACATGTGCACAGTTCCATCTGGGGATTAACTTCATATCTAGAAGAGGATAGAAAATAAAACTATTTCTATCGAGTTAATTTTTTTCTTTTTAGTGCAGACGCTGACAAGAAATACTTTAATAAAACATTTTAGGATCCCGTTGCGACAGAAGTGATTAGAGACGCCTTTGTACTC
Organism: Schistocerca nitens; assembly: GCF_023898315.1. Taxonomy (NCBI): domain Eukaryota; kingdom Metazoa; phylum Arthropoda; class Insecta; order Orthoptera; family Acrididae; genus Schistocerca; species Schistocerca nitens. The sequence goes on from NC_064615.1 coordinate 612,151,672, forward strand.
GTGGTTTCATATACAGAAACAAGAATGAATGTCATCTAACAATGCGTTTTACCTCTGAAAACTGGTAAATACGTGAATAAATAAACCACCAGATAAAACATTAGTGGCCCCCTGGAGAGATCACGCTGATATCGTGTAACACCACCATTAGCCTTTAAAATGGTCCTCTTACGGAGAGAAACAGAGTTCGTAACTTTTCAGCTGGCATTACATATCCAACTGAATTCACTCATAGATTAATAGGTCATGTAGAGCTACCAAATTGCTAGATGCTAACTGCTACGCTTCATCCACTGTTAAAATCAATCTTAGACAGTTTCAAAATGTCTCAAATGGCTCTGAGCACTATGCGACTTAACTTCTGAGGTCATCAGTCGCCTAGAACTTAGAACTAATTAAACCTAACTAACCTAAGGACATCACACACATCCATGCCCGAGGCAGGATTCGAACCTGCGACCGTAGCGGTCACGCGGTTCCAAACTGAAGCGCCTTTAACCGCACGGCCACACCGGCCGGCTAGACAGTTTCTATGGAATCAAGATTGAATTATTTAATGAACCAGTCGATCTGTGAGAGGGTGCGTATGTATTCGACAGACCAGGTGCATATGTTCTAAGGTCCGTGATCGTGTTTTTCTCGCACTTACAGGCGGTAGACTGAAATATGGAAAAGGTGCGAGAAATGTGTGCCTCAACAAAAATGCAGATGGTAGCCAAACTCGCAGGTGCGCTGTTGTAATGGCCACGAGCAGCACCTGTGCATTCTTCTCCTTACGCTGCAAGTGCCAGTCTTGCTCAGAAACGTGTTCTATGTTGTTGTGAATGTCTTATGTCAGAGCTCAGTGTATTCGCACGTCCGTAAATTGTTGGTGCTCCTGTGCTGCGTACTTGCGTAAGTAAGGTAGCCGAAATGTCTGGTATATCGAAGATTCACAACGCATACAGGAAATGCGGAAAAACATCATCCGATAAGCCACAAAACGCACGAATGTGTGTGGTGAGTGAGCGTAACGGATGATTATTGAACAGGACTGCGTGAAAAAATAAAGAGGACGTAAGGCTGCGAAAGGCACTGAAGAGTTGAATGTCGCACTCGCGAATCTTGTCAGCACCAAAACAACAGATAGGGAGGTCCGTAAATTAAGAATTGCTGGGTAGGCGGTAATTCCAAAACCACTCTTCAATGATTCAAACGCCCGTAATAGAAAAACGTGGTGCCGAAGCCACAAAACCTGAACTGTGGATCTATGGAAGAATGTCGTTTGGTCGGACGAGCCCTGTTTCACACTGTTTCCAACTTCTCGCCGATTTTTCGTCCCAAGAGTGAAATATGGTGGGGATTCAGTGTTGATTTGGGCATTCCGTGAGCCCCATGGCTTCCGAAATGTCAAACTCCCGCCAAGGACTGTGTGTCTATTTTGTACGATCGGTTCCATCCCATGGTACAATAATTGTTCCCGAATGGTGATACTGTGTTCTATGACGACAGGTCCCCTTTAGTCTTTATAGAAGGATGCGTGATCGTTATCCATCTCCATCATCGTTATCGGAACTTGCCGCTAGTTCGCAAGAAATAATGTTATAATATTCCGTTTAAAACTGTACAGGGCCACTACGTATCCATTCTGAGACGAATAGAATCTGTTTTGGATGCCAACGTACTGAATTACGCTTGGTAATGTGTTGTTTTTCGTGTTCCCATATTTTTCTCCACCCCGTGTATTTCCATGAATGTTCCTTTCAAGTTCGGCTAAAACCGATACATCTCCCGCCCATAACAGGCTGCAGCGTTTGCGCCTGGATGGCACACGCTGTACTTTTGCTACTGACGGTATAGTTTGTTTCATTTATCTCGGCCTCTACAAATAATTTTTTCCCATAAACAAATATACAGGGTGATCAAAAAGTCAGTATAAATTTGAAAACTGAATAAGTCACGGAATAATGTAGATAGAGAGGTACAAATTGACACACATGCTTGGAATGACATGGGGTTTTATTAGAACCAAAAAAATACAAACGTTCAAAAAATGTCCGACAGATGGCACTTCATCTGATAAGAATAGCAATAATTAGCATAACAAAGTAAGACGAAGCAAAGATGATGTTCTTTACAAGAAATGCTCAATATGTCCACCATAATTCCTTAATAATAGCTGTAGTGAGGAATAATGTTGCGAACAGCACTGTAAAGAATGTCCAGAGTTATGGTGAGGCATTGGCGTCGGATGTTGTCTTTCAGCATCCCTAGAGATGTCGGTCGATAACGATACACTTGCGACTTAGGGTAACCCCAAAGCCAATAATCGCACAGACTGAGGTCTGGGGACCTGAGAGGCCAAGCATGACGAAAGTGGCGGCTGAGCACACGATCATCACCAAACGACGCGCGCAAGAGATCTTTCACGCGTCTAGCAATACTTTTTTTTTGTTCTAATAAAACCCCATGTCATTCCAAGCATGTGTGTCAATTTTTACCTCTCTATCTACATTGTTCCGTGGTTTATTAAGTTTTCCAATTTATACTGACTTTTTGATCACCTGGTATGTTTAGCTGCAAGGAGGGCATTAGCCAGAAAGACAGCCTTTCATGCAACTTTGTTCGTTAAGAAGAAATGGTCAGCAGTACGTCTTTTTTAAGTAGCACTCTTCTCAAGGCCTATTCCGAAACATATCAAAATGTAGCTTATGAGCAAAACTTACGCTCTTAAACAAAAGATAAGAAAACAATGCACCACGTAGGAAGAATCCGAATGGAATGGAAATCTTTAGATGTGACGCACATATAGAGAAAAATAAATGATTACAGTTTCAAAACAGCTGGATGACTTATTGAAGAGAAAGAGCTTCACCAATTGCGCGAGTCAGTAGTGTTAACCGCGTGGAGTGGTCGCGCCGTTAGAGGTGCCATGTCACTGACTGCGAGGCCCCTCCCGTCGGAGGTTCGAGTCCTCCATAGGGCATGGGTGTGTGTGTGTGTTCTTCTTAGCATAGTTACTTTAAGTTAGTTTAAGTAGCGTGTAAATCCAGGGACCGATGACCCCAGCAGTTTGGTCCCTTAGAAATTCACACACATTTGAACATTTGAGTAAAATGTTGTTCCACCTCTGGCCATTATGTAAGCACTTATTCGGCTTGAAATTGATTCATAGAATTGTTGGATGTCCTCCTGAGGGATATCATGCCACATTCTGTCCAAGTGGCGCGTTAGATCGTCAAAATTCCGAGGTGGTTGGAGGGTCCTGCACACGCTCCAAACGTTCTCAGTTGGTGAGAAATCTGGCGATCTTGCTGACGAAGGTAGAGTTTGGCAATCGCGAAGACGAGCAGTAGAAAATTTAGCCATGTGCAAGCGGGCATTATCTTGTTGAAATATAAACCATGGATGGTTTGCCACGGAGATCATCAAAATGGAGCGGAGAATATCCTCAGCGTACTGTTGTGCTGTATGGGCGCCGTTGGTGACAACCAAATTGGTTCTGCTATGAAATGAAAGGGGGCCCCAGACCGTCACTCCTCGTTGTAGCGCCGTACTGCGGGTGACTGGTTGATATCCCACCGCTGTCGGGGGCGTCTCCAGATACGTCTTCACTGGTCACTGGGGCACAGTCTGAAGTGGGACTCATCACTGAAGACAGTTCTACTCCAGTCAATGAGGTTTCAGTCCCCGATGACCAGCGATGACCTGTCTGGAGACGACGCGGACAGTGGTGAGATACCGACTTGAGTGTCACTCGCCGTACGGCCTGACAATCAGGAGTGATGGTCTGAGGTGCCATTTCATTTCGTAACACGTAACAGGAACCCTTTGGTTGTCATTTGCGGAATCTTTCAGGCACAGCGACTCGGCGGCGACAGTATACACCCCACTTTGTTGCCCTTCATGGCAAGCCATCCTGGGCTTTTATTTCAGCATGGTAATGCCCTCCCACGCACAGAAAGAGTTTCTACTGCTTGTCTTCGTGCTTATCAAACCCTACCTCGGCAAGCAAGGTCGTCAGAGCTCTCCCCAGTTGAGAAAGTTTGGGCATATTATGTTCAGGGCGCTCCAACCAGGCCGGGATTTTGACAATCTAACGCGTCAATTGGACGGAATTTGGCACGATATCCCTCAGGAGGACATCCAACAACTGTGTCTATCAATGCCAAGGCGAATAACTGCCTGCCTAAGGGCCAGAGATGGGACAACACGTTGCTGACTTGCTCAATTGGTTAAGGTTTTTCTCTTGAATAATCATCCAGTTTTTCTGAAACTGTAATAGTTAGTCAGTTCATCTATGTCTCATCTACCAATTTCCGTGCCATTTGGTAATTTCTTCGTGGAGCCTCAGTCCTTTTTTTTTTTTTTTTCGTTCAGCGCACTCACGAGTAGATGCACTGGCCGGCGGTGAGCAGCCAGCCGTCGGTGATGAGCGCGGCGCCGCACGCCGTCGTGCCGGCCACGTTGACGTAGGCGGCGAACGGGAACTGGCCGCGCGCCGCCGCCCCGCCGCCCACGAGACGACCCGTCCTCGCGGCCGCGCCGTCTGCAACAAGTGAAGCTGAGTGGACAGAAGCAGCTACAGAACGGCAAAACTGATTCAAGGCTTTCAACCTCCAGGCGTCTTTGATCCGTGTTGCCGTACAGTTACTATTGTCGCGTCACGATGTCCACTGTCAGATGGGTAAAGGGGACGCGAAGAGGAAAAATTACTAGTGCGTTTGCGCATCCCGAATAACGAAATTCTAAGGGCAAAATTCAGCCATCTCATTCTTATATGGTTAGTAGGCCAATTTTGACAATTCATGTAGTGTAAGTTGCTGTGACTTCTCCTGGCACGTTGATAGTAGAGATGATAACGATATATCGATATACCAGAAATGCCTAATAACTCTAACGTGCATATACTCTTACTAATAATTTCGTACATGTAACCACTCTTTTTAATATATCCTTTCAATTCTTGATGTTGCTGCAGTATATGTTTAGGTCTTCCATTTTAAGACAGGTTTGATGCAGCTCTCCACTTCAGCCTACATCCATTTCAACCTGTTTACCGTTGTCGAGCCTTGATTTTCCTCTGGAAATCGTATCCCCACACTTCTTTCTAACCACAAATCAACAATTCTTCTTTGCGCCAGGGTGTCTTATCAAATAACTTATACATTTGGTCAAGTTGTGCAAACTATTTTCTATTTGATATTCTAATTTTTGCTGGGGATCACAGTCATCAAGAAGTTTGTAAATGACAACATTTCACCATTTGACTGTATCTATGTTTATTTCGTCCACTACAGTGATTTGAACTTTGCAGCCACTTTCAAAAATGGTTCAAATGGCTCTGAGCACTATGGGACTTAACATCTGAGGTCATCAGTCCCCTAGAACTTAGAACTACTTAAATCTAACTAACCTAAGGACACGACACACACCCTTGCCCGAGGCAGGATTCGAACCTGCGACCGTAGCAGCAGCGCGGTTGCGAACTGAAGCGCCTAGAACCGCTCGGCCACTCCGGCCGGCGGAGCCATTTTCGACTGCTATACATCATCCCTCAGTACATCTCAAACGTGTCACTCCAAAATCTACATACATCGGTCTGTACAGTTATTGTCATGTGATCAATACGTACAAATAACTTATAAAATGGGTGTCCTTCGTCCTTGTTGTGGGGGTACTACAGCCGTCACCGCATCCTGCAACCCTGTTGTCAGATTCCTCGACCTCGCCATGTTTCCTCATTCTGTTTGATTCCTCTTTCTCCATCGCTTCTTGGATACCACTTAGCCGCACCCTTCGTTGTCTCCCTTTTCTTCTCCGTCCAGAAGGTTGCCATGAAAGTGCTCTCTTGGACCATCTGCCTTCATCAATTTTTTGACGAGCCCAAACCATTCTAGATGCCTTTTTTCTATTTTATTCGTAATACTATAATGAGTTTGCATCCTTTCTCTTATTCTCTCATTTTTTACCTGGTTCTCAAACGGTCCATTTCTAAAGCTCTAAGTCTATTTTTATTTCTTTCTTTGAGTTCCCAGCACTCACTTTCATAACCTGTTATTGGTTCCGCGATGGGTTTTATACATGAATTTTAACCTTTAAACACATTTTTGATGTCCAAAGTACAGGGTTTCGTTTGTGGATAGCTACCCTTCTCTGCTTGACCTATTGTTGTATATCTCTGTCATATCTTCCTTCACGTGATAGGATACTACCCAGGTACATTTCTGTCACATCTTCCGTCACTTGATAGGATACTGCCCAAGTACTTTAATAACGCGTCTGTCAATGTCCATCTTACATCCCTCTTCTCGGCTACATAGATATTCTGCCTTCTCAAAATTAATTTGCAAACTCCACTTTTTATACTCTTCCAACAATTTCCTAAGCATGTAAGACATATCCTCTTCGTCATTTTCTGCATAGAAAACTGCGTACATACACTGATTCCCTGCTTCAATTTCCATGCCTTCGCCTTCTCCATATGAGTCTTAAAGGGTGTGGGAGACAGAGAGCATCCTTGCATCAGACTTTTAGTTATTCTGAAGGCCTCTCTAGAAATTTCTTTCCCTACTTTAACGACACATTCTCCTGTCTTATAGAGATTTATGATACCTCTTACATAGCTTTTTGGCTGTTCCCTTGACCACAACACCTCAAACAACAGCTTTCTCAATATCTATGAAAACCAAATGACTCATTAGATTCCCTTACAAATGTGTATAAAATCGTAATTATGTCAGTATTCTTATTAAAATGCATCAGCTGATAGAGAGAAATCAATTGATTGTGGTAGGCATAAAGATTTTCGACTAATAAATACATCCAAATTAAAGAGAAGACTTGGCTATGGACGCCAACTCAAGAAATTTTTCTCTAGTTCTATGACATCTTCCACAGCCTTCGTGATCTCAGTATAACTTCTCTGACGATCGAAGTGAGTGCCACTGTCTGTTGAGAAGGAATGTAGTGGACTCTTTGTATGATATTCCTCTTTCCATTTGGTAACCAGCGAAGGTAATATACATGATGCTTCTGGTGAATTCGAAGAGGGATTAGACACACAATGCCTCAAGAAAGTCACGGTCTGGTGTTGAGACGAAGAAAGTTCCGTGTCATTAATTGAAAAATCGCAATCGCGGCGTGGAATAAAGATACATTCAGACCTCTGGGCACCGCACCCATTCCCCGTGCACGTTTGCTTGATTCACATGCAGGAAGAGGCGAGCTGTATGCCTATTTCTCAACACGTGCCAATGCGTGATTCCATTCACAGTATTAGACAGAAGCACTGTTTTCAAGACGTTCGCTTTGGCAGCAGCACAGTGAGCGCAGGCGAAGAAGGCAGATTAAGAGTTCCACATCCTATCGACAACACAGACAAAGACGGAATCGTAGAAATAAGTGCAAGTGCTGTATTAATAACTACCTTTTGCACAGTAATGCATGTGTGAGTGTGGGGGAAGAGATAATGATGCCAAGTAGTATACTGTTTGAAAACTTTATTCGTATTTCAGCGAGTGATTTCTAAGTTATGCTTCATCTTATTGAGTCATTGATAGAGGAAGAAAATACGAAATACAGAGGTTCAATACTAATGGAGACAAAGTTAAGTATGACTTATTTCTAGGCTCCAGTGGAATCAAATCCCATTACAGTCGCTGTCATGATCACCACTACCACCACCATCATCATTCATCATCATCATGTCGGGCTCGATGGACTAGCGGCAAAGCGCATGCCTGAAAACCGAGAGGTATCGGGGTCGAAACCCGGCCAGAAGAATGAAATTTTCAGTCTTCTTTTAGCTTTCATCTCTCAGTGATGTGAGGATACGCCAGGAACAACATGTGGTTCGGATTCCACGTTACATTGCAGGTCCCATTTCTATGTTGGGTGACTGGGGTGTGCTAGGGACACGTAAGTCGGCAAAGTGGCGTCCATCAGAAAGACTTGCACCCTACCATTAAGAAACATGCAGTCATCATCATCATCATCATCATCGTCATCATCTATCACCATCAAATAAGTTTGTCAGATTCCGGTGAAGTTACTGGAAAGTTTCATTCAGGTGAGCTGATGACCACTTAAGGTTTCTTCCTCCAGAAAAATGAACAATTGTACTGAAATGCAGGAGGATCTGCAGCGAATTGACGCATGGTGCAGGGAATGGCAATTGAATCTCAATGTAGACAAGTGTAATGTGCTGCGTATACATAGAAAGATAGATCCCTTATCATTTAGCTACAAAATAGCAGGTCAGCAACTGGAAGCAGTTAATTCCATAAATTATCTGGGGGTACGCATTAGGAGTGATTTAAAATGGAATGATCAATTAAAGTTGATCGTCGGTAAAGCAGATGCCAGACTGAGATTCATTGGAAGAATCCTAAGGAAATGCAATCCGAAAACAAAGGAAGCAGGTTACAGTACGCTTGTTCGCCCACTGCTTGAGTACTGCTCAGCAGTGTGGGATCCGTACCAGATAGGGTTGATAGAAGAGATAGAGAAGATCCAACGGAGAGCAGCGCGCTTCGTTACAGGATCATTCAGTAATCGCGAAAGCGTTACGGAGATGATAGATAAACTCCAGTGGAAGACTCTGCGGGAGAGACGCTCAGTAGCTCGGTACGGGCTTTTGTTAAAGTTTCGAGAACATACCTTCACCGAAGAGTCAAGCAGTATATTGCTCTCTCCTACGTATATCTCGCGAAGAGACCATGAGGATAAAATCAGAGAGATTAGAGCCCACACAGAAGCATACCGACAATCCTTCTTTCCACGAACGATACGAGACTGGAATAGGAGGGAAAACCGATAGAGGTACTCAGGGTACCCTCCGCCACACACCGTCAGGTGGCTTGCGGAGTATGGATGTAGATGTAGATGTAGAACAACCAGAACGAAGGTAAGTGCTTAGCGTAGGAAACATCTCAGCTTTGGCACATCAAGAGCCACAGACAGACTCTTCTTTGACTTTTATTCGTTGCGTACCAGTCGGATGTTCTTTGAATTAACCACACAAAAATAAGGAAGTCCACAACAGCTCTCTTCAAATTCTATGTGTTACTTCTTAAACTAGTCGTGCTTTGTCCTAAAGCAAAGGAAAATTCGAATTCATATGAAAAACTGAACATTTGAAGACTGAAGCATCCCCAACTCTCTTGTGGTTCCCTTTTTAGGTACTCCACGTCGACGTCTGCTCGTAGATACGTATCGTCGGTAGGTTTTCCGGCTTTACTTCCCGACGTGACAGCGACGACTCTCCGATGAGGTGCGGGCCTTGTGTTTTGCTATTACTGCGAGTCTTGTAAATATCGCTTTTATTTAGTAATTTGCCCGGCTAAGACTCTCCCCTTTTATGATTAAGACAGCCTGTGACACCTTTGGGAGGGAGTGGGGATGTCAAAGAGTCACAAAAGTTCATATTAAGCAGTCCGTAAAACACGTAAACGTTGACTTCAGGTACGTTTTAGTTAATCCCTACGCTTTCCGCTAGATGGTGCTGATTTACTACTGAATAGCTTTGGTTCCGTAAAACCTTCACTGATTAGTACTAGGTAAATGAAGTAAGTAAAACACTCTTGTATTTCACTTTCACTCTATATTCAAGGATTAAGATAGTGATGGATGATGGTCTATTTAAAAGGTTCCTAGCCTGGAGGAATCTAAATAGTCCGCAAATACCGATATGCACGCGCTCTACGTCCAGATTCGCAACTAACGGCACACGACACTTTCAAAAGTCCACACGTTAATATCTGAATATCGGTACCTCTGAATTCACTCGTATCAGCAGATAATTTGAGTTTCTGTCGCCTATATGTCCTTAAAGTTCCAATCTAGCACTAAAGTCCTAAAATCCCCTTAATACTCCGTTGTTACGAACAGTCAGAGATCGTACACCACATCACTTTTAATCTCTGTAATATTCTAACAGTTTATCGTGAATCTTAACACGATAAAGTCCAATCTAATTATTTCCTCGCTGACTGACACGGGTTCCCCGCCCTTTAACGAAACAATCAAGGAAAAAAGGCGGCAATAATGACGATCAGGCCTTTTTATAGGTTTTTCATCACAAGGGTTTAACGTCACTGCCTTCTCCATGACGGAGCTTTCGTGGCTTTGCTGTACTTAGACGGTAAACTACTTGCTGATATACTATAATTTTGATCTGCAATTACCGAACTCTGATTCTACACTATTTTCCCCTCTAAAAATTCTATTCTTAATTTTGAATTATTGTTTCTATAGCTTTTATCACTGTAAACTGAACCGAGGTGTTACAAGATCAGCAATAGTAAAACAAAGCATCAAATGAAAAGGACCGTGGTTAGGCACACCCTAGCCAGTTGCAGTACATGTACCTTAAACCACGTATTCATAATAATTTTCTCAGGAAACGGCAACCACTGAGCCATGATCTATTAACCTCGGCTAAAGAGTAATTGGTAGTGAAGGTAATGGAATTGTGTGTGGGGCTATAGCAAAGATGGTCAGCCATCATGAATTCAAAAAGAGAAGAACGCTCAGAAGCCTGACACAGTGTAGGGACAGCGAACAGCAGTTTGGGAGAGCCGTCGTAAGTCTGTCCTTCACTCCAAATATAGCCTCGCGCTAACTCCATTACACGAGTGCCTATTTTAGGAGTTGCGCTAGTAGGAACTATTTGTTACACGAGTTATCGGTGCATCTAATAGTTTTCACTGATATAGTTCCACCATGATACGATTAACTGATATTCCCTTGTTTTGGGTGTAGTGGCACCGTGATACCAAATGACTCACTGCTCAAGACTCGCTGCAGCACATGGTTGTTGTTGCTTTCAGGAAACCATTCAGCCGATTGGCTGTAATTACATACGGCAATTTACTCCGGTGGGAGTCACCTGCAACATGAACTGAATTGCTTCTGATTCCGTGACAGATGTTTCACCACTACTCTATCACAATAAGTAGCCTATAGAGGATATTAAAGTATGTTGTTGTCTCACAACACTGTCATTAAAAATTCATGTGAGGTAAGACCCCAATCAACACTTTTTACACAGTTTATCTTGTTCACTGTTTTATCGTTATTAAACTCTGATCTTCAGGCCGTAAAGAGGGACTGTAATGACTAATAACTCACATCGGTGTACTGAAAGAGTACTTAGTGACTGACAGCAAGGGCAGCTAAAAATGACTTGATATTGCTTTGGGCACTTACCTGCTGCTGAATCCCCCCATGCCAAGTCAGTGTAGTCGGATCTCGAATTCTCCACCAGTGGCCCCTAGAATAATTAGTATGTTTTAGAATGCAAAAAAAACTCTAAAAATGTTACGCAAGTGTAAAATGGAGTTAAACATTTCCTATGAGACAACATATAGAGAAACCGGTTTCAGTCTTGGACCATCTTCACGGATAAGGGTTAAAATGGTTTAAGCCATCATATTACATTTCTCATTACTTAAATAATACGTATAGTATGTATATCAATATACGACACACGACTTTCAGAAGGAAACATACGAAAACTAGAAGTACACATAGCAGCAGTGAAGAGAAGATGAGGACTATCTTTCTCAGTATTGCTCTGTGTGTATTTACTATTCGTATTTTCTCTTATAAGAGTCCTTTGTCGTATATTGATATTTACGACATGCTTTACAAATTATTTAAGTAATTAAAATGTTATGGGGTGGCTTAAACCATTTTAACCCTTATCCGTGAAGATGGTTCAAGACTGAAACCGGTTGACATTTGGGTTTAAGATAAAAACAGCTGATGGTCTAACATGCATTTTATATACATTACTTTACGACTGTTGATAGTCACCTTCCAAAAATATCTCTTACGTGGGACAACCTGCCAACCACAATACTCTACTTCAACCAGCACACATGTTACGTCATAAAGTTGCCCGATGAGTGGACTAGTAAACTCTATGTTTCTTTCGATGTCAACTGGCATTCTTGTCAAAGTTGTATATTCGTTTTGCACTAAATGGTATGTATTTTGTTTTAAATGTCTTTGTTGCTCAACCATGTTTTAACATAGGTCCTCTTTTAAGACACTTGTATAAACTTACAAGGTTGTAAAAAAATTTTCTGTGACCAATTTGTCTCCAGGCCATCTGAAGATGGGCAGAGCCTGAAATGTGCAATGATTAATAAGTGTCTCTAGAAACAACCTGTGACTAATATTTTGCGACAAAACAGCTATTTGATAGCGATTGTCATCAATTCCTTATGGAATCAAAGTTGGTTTGTAAATTTTGTTATTATTATAATTGTAATTCAATCAACGTACTGTAAAAGTAACGTTTAAAATCAAATCATGAATTCACCAAAGGCTCCTGTGTTAAGTGTATTTACTAATGCAAGTCCAGCTTCTCTCAAGTAACCATCTTTGAGTCACGGATGATCATTAAAAAGCTAAAGCTCGGCCTATGGCGCTGTCAGACCGTTTACTACCGACGGCTGGCAAGTCTTTCTCCGTCAGTGGCACCATTCAGATGCCCTGTGTGGTCAGCGCACCACTCCCTCCCTATCCGTAGTCACCTTTCCAGACCTCGGAGCCGCAGCTTCTCACTCTAGCAGCTCCTCAGTTGGTCTCACAAAACTTAGTGCATCCCGTGCAGACCTCTCCTCTCACCTAGCCAAAATCGCTGATAGTCCCGATACATACTACATTATGTTAAAGAAAGGTACCCTCGCCTAAGTTACATAATTATTATCAGTTGCAGCATCTGTCACTTATACATGCATTAGTTATCTCACATATTTTTCTGACTGTCAATAAGTGCACCGATCGACAGTTCATTGTAGTGTTCAATATGATTTTGCGAAATGTATATGGATGGAGGTACTATGTCGTTTGCCTCTTATTGGAATGGACGCACCCTGATGAAAACCACTGTCGTGGCCGCATGTTACCGATCAACACAGACAGCTGACAGTAGAAATACGTGCTAACCGACCTGATCGGCCACCACTGAGGCGAGCAGGACACACAGTAGCTGCTTCATCGCGAATCAACTGCTCGGCGCTCCATCGTGTGTGGTATTTATCAGCATACGTGCTAAGAGGCGCCTCGTGCTGCTGAACGTGACACGGTATCCTTATCACTTACAGATTTTTGACGGCACTGTTAACAGTGTGCACATATAGATAGGCTTGCCTTTTGTGGAATGTCTCGAGATTAAATAGGATCAAACCCTTATCCGCTGTGTTGCACATGGACACTGACCGTACTAGATGAGGTGAGGATATGTTCAGACACTCGACGAATACAAGACCAGAGCGCCGTTCGACTGTGTTCGACCTTTCTGAATTCGTTTCAGGTAACTATTGGAGTGATTTCGGTTCACAGCACAAGAACATCTGTTACATAAAAAAGTTGTATTTTTCTTGGTCATAAAAAATGGCACGTAAATGTTATTGAATAATACAGTCTGTTCTTTCCCCTTAATCGGATTTTCCACGTGACTAAATCTATGTGATCTCAGCTGTGGAAAAAGTAAGTCCACGTAGACAGCTGAGGAAACAATTTCCGTAATTTGTCGAGCTCAGGCGCATGCATCGAACACGGGCACGCTTTGGGAATCTCTTCCATGCTATCCCAGCCCTCTATCGTTCACGTAAAACGCTGAATGCTGTAAGGGCGGATTTCGGCGATCAATGTGTTGTCCAACTGTGTCACGTATGCCTCGACATTCTTCACATGGCACCGTAGTTTCTTTAAGTTCTTTTGTCATGCTTATACAGTCACAATCAAATTTTTTTCTTTCGAAGACCGTGGCTGAAGTCGCAACTGTGGACAGACCTTCTTCATTTTCAGCATTGCAGTGTGAGACAAGTGCAACTATTAGGTGTGAGTAGCGTCAGTAGCTTTATAAAAGTGGTTCAAATGGAAGTGTCAAGTACAGAGCTCTTCCATGAGATGATGGTTCAAATGGCTCTAAGCACAATGGGACGTAACATCTGAGGTCATCAGTCCCCTAGAACTTAGAACTACTTAAACCTAGCTAACCTAAGGACATCACACACTTCCATGACCGAGGCAGCATTCGAACCTGCGACCGTAGCAGTCGCGCAGTTCCAGACTGAAGCGCCAAGAACTGCTCGGTCACAGCGGCTGGCTGCTTTACAACGGGAAGGAGTTCTTTTCTAACCAAGCTTTACTTATCTGAAGTAACTAGGGACTGCATTGTCGGTACATCGCTTTGTATTTCTGGCTTGCCATCCTGACTTAAGTTTCAGGAAACCAGAAGCCACATTCGGGGCGCAAGCTGTGGGATTCAATAAAGTTACAGTATCGAAGTTTTTTGACTTATTGACTGGAGTTATTGACGAAAAAAAATATAACTCCCGAGAAAGAATTTACAACCGTGATGAGACGAGTATAATTGACGTACCGAAGCAGCACTCAAAAATTATTGCAAGTAAAGAGCAGCTTCAATTTGGAGTGCTCACATCGACAGAATGTGGGAATACAGTAACAGCTGAAATTTGTTGTTGTTCAGCAGACGGAAGATTCATGTTTCCGATTTTGATGTATCCCAGGAAAAAGGAACAACAATGAAGCGAATCTGGTTTGCCAGCAGGTTGGGTCGAAGCATTTGAATCTGGACGGATATGGTTCAAATGGCTCTGAGCACTATGGGACTCAACTTCTGAGATCATCAGTCCCCTAGAACTTAGAACTACTTAAACCTAACTAACCTAAGGACATCACACACATCCACGCCCGAGGCAGGATTCGAATCTGCGACCGTAGCAGTCCCGCGGTTCCGGACTGTAGCGCCTAGAACCGCACGGCCACGGCGGCCGGCTTGGACGGATACAAGCAAAATATACTTAAGCTAGTTCCACAAAGTCACCAACTTCTACTATACAAAGATATAAAATCTTGTTCTGGTGCTCCTTGGTGGGTATGTCTCTCGTATGAAAAACCTGAAGGTGACGCAACTACCTCGGAACTGTTTTACTGTGCTTTCCGCTACATTGCTCGCATAAACTTCGACCACTGGATACAGCATTTACGAAAAGCTTGAAGGTTTATGACATCGTCAGTGTGGGGGCGATCTTTAGTGTTACGAACAATGAATTAATCTTCAACTGCCAAGATCGTTAAAATCATTTATTCATGAACATTACCGGTTTCGGCAAATCTGTTACCGTCTTCGGATCTGCAAAAGATGGGTCAGAAAACGCTAGCAGACAGCAACTAACATAACAGCACAGATAATTATATCCAAAATTTGTAGTACATGGAATAACAATATGTTTATCTCAGTCCTCGGGACCGATGACCATGCAACTTGGTCTCTCCCTCCTCCTACCCCCACCCCCTTTTAAACCAGCCAAATATCTCCTCCTTCAGTATAGTAACTGGTGCTATATAATTCATGTTCGTGTTGGTATCGTGAGCTATACCAGAAGTCGGCATGTCAGTTTTAAAATAATGTTATTGCGCCGATTACAACTGCTCGCATACATCACAATTTGGTAGCTGACAGATCCTAGCGTAAACTTTCTTAGTGATACAAAGTACATCAGATGGTGCAGTGGTAATACGAATCGTATAAAAAGCATGTTTGCTAAGAAAAATGTGAAATATTAGGTGTAGCTTCCGGGGTAAATAGATACTCTGTATATTTTCCAGGTGATTCGATTACACATAGGCGTCAGGTTGTTGAGTTGTGGACAAGCTCGTGTAAACACCGCAGTTGATAGCAAAAGAAGAAACATCAAATAGCTCCGCTGTTGATGTACACACTCTGAATGTATTCTTGATGAACTATCATATCTGTGCCTGTAAATATCGAACTATTCCTGCATGTGTTAAAATCAACGTACCTATGATACCATTAGATGTACGCAGAGAGCTTTTAAATGCTTATAAGTTGCCATATTGTTTGTGACTTTGTATAAAGAAAAATTTGGTAAAGAATTTTTATAAAATGTTTTTAAAAATTTTCTAAAATGAAAGAGATAGGTTTATATATAAATTTTGCTCTATGATGTGGCACATGACTTTACAGACAGTTTTTTGAATACTGTGGAATACTGACTTGGCTTCGGAGCAATAACTTGTGTGTCCATAGCTGTTACTTTAAAACTGACATACCGACTTATAATATAGCTCACGATACCGATAAGGAGAAACATTGTACAGCACTATATATTGTATTGAAGTTGAAGATCGCGTAGTGATGCAAACATAGATATGTTGATATTCCATGTATTGCAAGTGTTGGATATTATTATGTGTGGTGTTATATTAGTTGCTGCATCCTAATATTTTCGGTCCCATCTTTTCCATATCCGGAGATGGCAACAGATAACTGTCGAAACCGGTGATCTACATGAATAAATGATTTTAGCGATCTTGGTAGCTGAAAATTTATTCACTGTTCATGAATCGCTTGAGCTTGTGTTATGAAGACGAAGTGAGAAGGTGTTTAAGGTTGAACCCAAGAAAAGCCGTCACTTTGTGGCAAATCTCACCGATGTTTGGGCAAGTTTTTTGTACGTTGCGAACCTGAGAACTGAAATGAAACAAACAAACAAAAAAAACTGGTATTTGGCCAACGAATTTCAACATCTTCTCAGTCGATGTATTCCTACCAGCTGCGACGACTTGTATTCCGATTGAGGCAGCAAGCACTACAACCATAATCATTCTTTGAATCGTTCAGCAAATCCTCCTACTGACTCCTCAAATCTACCTCCTGAACTCGTGCAAACTAATTGCAGTGCTATATATAAACCAGTGAACTGGAACGCGGATCTCGTGTACTTTGATGCCTGATACTGCATAAGCGCCCATTAATATCTCCACATGGTCTAGCTTCTCTGCTTTTAGTCCGAAAAATGTTACACCGGTACCCAGAGTTACACAAGGGCAGAGACAAGTGACAAGTAGAAGAGGTAAAACGGCTATTCTCACATCACCTCCCTGCAATAATGAGACCCAAGAAACAGTCAAAAAATCCCTGGAAGCTAAAGAAGCTAAAGAGAATAGAGCAAAGAGCAGACTGCTAGCTCTAGTAGAGAAGAAGAAAATGAAAGGAAAAGGCAAAGGTCTTAAATAAGAAGATGAAGACAAAAGGAAAAGAAATTAACTCTATTTGCACGTCATAACTAGAAGCAATGGGCTCATAATTTGTGTGCTTCCATAGACATTGAGGACTGTGAAGCCCAGCTTATCTGTGAGAATGTGTCATCGCAGACATTAAAATAAGTTCGTCTGTTCCGCCCCATGTAAGGAGCGGAAACGACTTAGACAATTTCTTAGTTTGTCGATATAACGAACGAAATATATTATTTCATGTTATCTTCATTTGCAAACTGTATTACAAAACTGTTTGGATTAACGGTTCTTAATTTTTCTAAAAATATTTTCCTCGTTGAACCTCAAAAATTTGGTCCAGACATAATGTGGGCCGTTTTGCCCCAGTCTCCCCTACTGTTGCAAAAGTTGGTCTCACTACCATGTTCCGCACAAAAGGAGACAACAAATCTCTTCCCTGGCGTTATCAACGATACTTACCTTTCACAAGCTGAAAATTGTGTGTACAAGCAGAGAGTGCGATGTTCGTTACTAATCCGTGGGAGAAACTGTATTGTTTCGTTATCTGTATCGCAGATGATCATTGATTTGACAAGGAGAATACTGGTAATAGGTGTGCTAATATAACGCGTAAATTGTGCTTCAAGATTGCGTACGAGATTTCAGTATATGACTGAGGAGAGCATAAATGAGTTACCATAATACTGAATTCCCCTCCTATGAACCATGGACCTTGCCGTTGGTGGGGAGGCTTCCGTGCCTCAACGATACAGAGGGGTAACGGAGGGGTATCTGTTGAGAGGCCAGACAAACGTGTGGTTCCTGAAGAGTGGCAGCAGCCTTTTCAGTAGTTGCAGGGGCAACCGTCTGGATGATTGACTGATCTGGCCCTGTAACACTAACCAAAACGGCCTTGCTGTTTTGGTACTGCGAACGGCTGAAAGCAAGGGGAAGCTAGAGCCGTAATTTTTCCCGAGGGCATGCAGACCAGTCTCAGGACTGAAGACCACAACAACAAAAATACTGAATTCATACTCTGTATCAATCTCAAAATAATCAGACAGTAGATACACAGTACATGCGCCTTAGATGAACGGGACACTTAAGGTACCTTCACACTGAAAACCAGCTCCAACAAACTCGGTTCACAACTGTTTTCAACTCGAAGTTTGACCTAGTTTTCAACTGTTGTCAACAGTTGTTTGAAGTCGTGAGTCTGAACAACTATTTGAGAGAAGTTTTGTCTCGAGTTTTTAGTTTATGGTCAGTGAGCAACAACACGACAGAGTTTTGTGACTTTTGCATGCGCATTTGCCGTGTCGTCTGCTGTGTTTCTTTCTTCGTCTGCTGCGTTTCTTTCGACAATGGCAACTCACGAGTCGTCAACAGATCGAACAATTCACGTTTCGTTAGAAACTGAAATGAGAAAACCTCTGTAGCATCCTTCTGATTCTTCATATAAAGACAGATATAAAGGGAAAGATTTTTTGAAAGAAGTTTCGGATAAAATTGGTGTACCGCTTATTGAGTGTGAAAGCAAATGGATAAATATGAAAACACAATACAATCGTGAGCATTGTAAAATGGTCAAAACTAAAAGTGGGTCTGGCACAACTGAGATCTACGTCCCAGAATGGATATTTTACGAGCATATGAAGTATTTGGAGGGCGTGAACAATCCAGGGAGAAAAATATTTACAATCGTAAGTAAAATGTCATTTACTAGCGTAACTGAAGCCGTAAGACTTTTGGTCGGAAATTTTGTAATTACAACTGTATTTTCACCGGAAAGTTATTTATTTATCTTGTCATATCATTTTGTCAACATCTCATACAAAGTAGTTCGCAAATTAATGGCTTACATTGTTAATAACTAAAGCTATAAGAGTTTTGTTCGGAAGTTTTTAATTACATTTGTCTTTTCACTCGATATTCATTTATTCATATTTCTCTTTCCATTTCGCTTTACCAACATCCGATACAAAGTAGAGTGCGGATTCATCCCTTATATTCTTTGCTGTTCTTCTTGCGTTGCCTCCCTTTCTCTGAAGATATTTATTTTGTGGAGACATCCTTCAGCGGCCATCTGAAACCTTGCCTGATTCTGGATCTTCCACATCAAAACTGCCAGGTGGTGAGTAAACTGTGGCACTTTCTTTATTTCTTCTAAGAAAACTGTGCAAAGACACAGTTGCAGAAGTTTCTAACGTTGCTTTTTTAGGACTTAAGTGCATCGTTGTAAGACACCGAAAAGCTGCTTACAATATTCCAAAAAAATTCTCCACAGTTTTTCTAGCGCGAGATATTTGGTAATTAAACATTCTTACCTTGCTGCCTTTCTCTTGCCATCCTGCTTATGGTTTCTTCATGTACTCTGAAAGAGCAAAAGCATCATCTCCCACCATAACAAATGGCAAATCTTCGCTGTCACGCCATTTCCATTGCTTTTCTGTAACAAAAAATAAAAACGCCGAACGTGTGTTTACAAGAGTTTGAAACTGTTGTCAACATTTTTCAGCAGTTACCAAAAATTGTAAGTTAGCAAAACTCACAACAGTTGCAAGTTGGTCAAACTTCCAACACTTGCATACTTTTGATGTTTGGAGTTGGTTCTCGGTGTGAAGGTACCTTTATAGCATCGCTTTGTTGTCCGTCTGTTTGTCGGGAACGGATAGACGTATCAAGATGAAATTTGTGTAACATGTTAAGGCGTACGGTACCTTGGCAATCTATAAAACTGACGTTTCTAAGTCAATGTAATCTAGATACTGCTATTCATGACACGTATTTGGACACTCGCAAACTCATCGAGCAAAACCTATAGGGTCATTACCGTTGGCCTAGACTTATGAAATTTGTCAAAAAGAACGGTTTCACAGTACAACAAAAGGAAATACATATGAAAACTGTAAATTTGTAGTTACATCACAGGTTTTTTTTTTTTTTTAATTTCTTATCTGACTCTGTTCCTCCGTCTGTTAAGAACCCTTTTCTCAGGAACTGGTAGACATAACAAGTTGAAATTTATGTCACATACTAAGGCCTACAGTCCTTTGGCGGTGTAAAAATCTAAGTTTCCATGTCAGTCAAAAGATACGGCCATATATGTCACATTGTTTTATACTCGCAAACTCAATCATCAAAACCTGTAGTATACTTCCCGTTGGCCTAGAATCATGGAGTGTATCCAGAAGGAATGTTTCACAGCACAGCCAAAGGAAAAAATTTCGGAAATTGTTTACTTATATTTACATCAGACGAAATGAACGTTTTTCCCATTTGTTAGACTGTATGTCTGTCAGACCGTCTGTTAAGACACTATTTCCTTAGAACCATGTAGAAGTAACAAGTTGAAATTACACTGAACCGCCGAGGAAACTAGTGTAGACATGCGTATTCAGAGATATGTAAACAGGCAGAATATGGCGTTGCAGTCGACAACGCCTATATAAGACAAGTGTCTGGCGCTGTTGCTAGATTGGTTACTGCTGCTACAATGGCAGATTTTCAAGATTTAAGAGAGTTTGAACGTGGTGTTGTAGACGGCGCACGAGCGATGGGACACAGCATCTCCGACGTAGCAATGAAGTGGGAATTTTCCCATACTGTCATTTCACGAGTGTACCGTGATAATCAGGAATCTGGTAAAACATCAAATCTCCGAAAATCTTTGCTGCCGGAAAATGATCCTGCAAGAACGGGACCAAAGACGATTGAAGAGAATCTGTCAACGTGACAGCAGTGCAACCCTTCCGCAAATTGATGCAGATTTCGATGCTGGGCCATCAACGAGTGTCAGCGTGCGAACCATTCAATGAAACGTCATCGAAATGGGCTTTCGGAGCCGAAGGCCCACTCGTGTACCATTGATGACTGCACGACACAAAGCTTTATGCCTCGCCTGGGCCCGTCAGCACCGACAGTGAACTGTTGATAATTGGAAACATATTGCCTGGTCGGACGACTCTCGTTTCAAAGTGTATCGAGCGGATAGACGTCTACGCATATGGAGATAACCTCATGAATCCAGAGACCCTGCATACCAGCATGGGATAGTTCAACCTGTTGGAGGCTCTATAATGGTGTGGGGCGTGTGCCGTTGGACTGACATGGGACCCCTGATACATCTAGATACGACTCTGACATGTAACACGTACGTAAGCATCGTGCCTGATCGCCAGCATCGATTCATGTCCATTGTGCATTCCGACGGACTCAAAGCGGCTCCAGGAACACTCTTCTGAGTTTAAACACTTCCGCTGACCACCAAACTGTCGAGACATGAACATTATTGAGCATATCTGGGATGCCTTGCTACGTGCTGTTCAGAAGAGATCTTCACGCCCTCGTACTCTACGGATTTATGGTATCAGTTCCCTCCAACATGTAACGTACCCTCTCTGTTATGTTATTGTTGTTTTGTGTTATTGTAGTTGTAGAGATATGAAATTATTGTAGCGGTTTGCTTAATAAGCCGTACTTCGGAACTTTTTGACTTTAAATGGAGCCTGAAACTTACATAATAAATACTTCGCGTGAAGTGCGATTTGCGGCATAAACAAAAATTACTTGCGGAGATGCAATCCACTGAATATCAACAGAAAAGCTTTAGAACAATGCGCACGACTTACTAGACACATTAAGAGGGTACGTACATTCGCGTGCGAGTGGTTGCGATCTGATGAGAAAGATCTATCTTAATTTTTTTTCGTAAAATAATTACGTCATAACACACTCTGAGATTCGAACGTACAATCAGGATAGAGGCACGTACGTTCTGTCATTGCTCGTGGCCTGGGTAAAAGAATTGCAATTATTTAAATTTAAGAATATTTCTTTTTCTATCGGACTCCTATTTTTATACGAAAAGGAAGATTGCAGGTTCTGAATGTCTCGGCAAAAACACATCGAAATTAATCTTAGCGGCCACCAAAGGAAAGTAGTGAGCACAATCACGTACCTCTATTGTTGAGCAGCGCCGTCGTGAAGATCGTCGCCTCCATCTAAAATTCGCCTTCTCGAATTAACAGAATAATTTGTACTCCATTGGTATGGGATTTAGGCTTGATCTTGACATAAATTATAAAACGCATTTTTCATCATTTAACACACACATAGATATGAAATTATACATTACGTCTTTACGCCAGCACATCAGAACAAAAAGTAGTTAATACTAGAAGTAACAAAAGAATCTCGAAATTAGTCCTTCGTCTATCAAGGCTAGAACAGTTTTTCAGAGTATTCCTCTGGTATGACAGTCGAACAAATTTTCTTCTTGTATCTTTGAGATTAAATTGGCTCTGAGCACTATGGGACTCAACTGCTAAGGTCATTAGTCCCCTAGAACTTAGAACTAGTTAAACCTAACTAACCTAAGGACATCACAAACATCCATGCCTGAGGCAGGATTCGAACCTGCGACCGTAGCGGTCTTGCGGTTCCAGACTGCAGCGCCTTTAACCGCACGGCCACTTCGGCCGGCTGAGATTAAATTACAACATTTTTTAGTTCCTTTTCATCGCCCCCTTGGGCGAATTGTTCGAAGAAATGTCAATTTTCCGGGCAATGAGCCCAAACACTTAACACTTAACACTTGACTGTTATACACACGTAATGGGACTGCACCGTCAGTGTCTTTCTTCCCATATCTTCATTCTACAAACATGGTTTCGATGCCAGTTCTGACACATGGCAATGAGGGTAAAACATATACATTAGGATACACAGAACACACACATAAACTACATACTATACACACAAAAACTTAAACATTGTCTTTACATATTATTTCACATAAAATCATCACATCTGGATAATTATACACAGAATTGTTACATACTCCTTTTACCTTCTTTCTCTTCTTTTCTTTCTTTTTTATGTCGTATAGTATACACAAAATTATTTTATTATCTCTTTGTACATTGCATTATACAAGGGTATTACATTGTTTTATAGATAATATATCGCCGTATAAACAGCCTTCTCGTTCGCATGTTGACAATAAAATTCATTTTTCATAAGTCTTTGTCTCTTGAGTAAAAAAAAATTACAGGAAAGTCGCATATTTATTGGAGTGTACGGATCTCGGGTGTAGGGCTAGCAGAGGTGTCTGGGGCAGCAAGAGGCGTTAGTTCTTGCTTAGAGTTGCTTGTGCTTTCCACGGCTTCCCCCTTCTACGCCAAGATCTGCTAAGTGACATCCTTTTCGTATTTTACTATTGTCTCGTCATGGGTAATATAAACATGTAACAAATAAAAATTAACATGGATTAGTACTTAATACTAATATATGTATATACATAAACATAGGCGTTGTTCAAAGGTAACGTGGGACGTGAATCACGAGCTGTGGTAGTCAGACTTTATTTAGTGTCAGGAAACTGTTTTTCTACATGTCTTGGCACTTTGTTGGGTGTCCATTTAAACGTAGATATTATTTTGCATTTAAATTGTCCTGCTATGTTACGCCGTTACCCAATAATGCGTCAGATGCGCATAACTGCAGACGCAACAATCAGTATGATGGCGGGCTGCGCGCCGTTTGGAGCTCAGCAGTTGAGTGGGGTGGGCCCATGGGTGGGGTGGGCCCACCGCCGTAAAGCGATGCCGCGCGTCCCGGTCCATACTTTTCAGTGTCTCGTGCAGTGTTCGTAGAGTTTGCGAAAAACCAACCGCACTTGTTTCAACTTGCCGTACACCTTGGCTGTGGGAAGGGACCACTGGGTGCCTTCTAAGTTCACTGCACAAAAGGTAAGTACTGCACTTCACTATTTGGCTTGCAACGGCACACTGTCCTATATAGTGCACAAACACTCGTACCGTAGCAGGCTTCCTCGATTCGCTATATCTCTTTTACCTCGAAGAAAAAGGTTTGTGATATGAAACGTACTTTCATTTGTGTATTTGCGTATAGCTCACAGGTCACTGTCACTGAACTCATTGTCACTGGGTAAATATACACTGTCCTGTTCATTATCCAGTTCGTTCAGAAACAAAACTGTAGCTCATGATACCACTAGCTTGTCTTTTATGATAAATGCCCACGTTCGTTATTTGTTCCTGTGTTTCTATACGAAACTAAGTCGGCGTACATTTTGCTCACAACGTTTTATTACATAAATTGGTAGGTGATTGTGTTCTCAGAGAGTACGTGCCTCTAGTACTACATTTCGCGGTCGCCACACTGTCTGACATCTCATAGAGCGTAGGAGAACACGCTTGAGAACAACAGCACTTTCTAACTCTATGTCGTACTACTGATGCACTTATGTATTGGAGGCAAAATTGTTCATTTTCTACCCGCGAGTTACTATGTAGGGGGAGAGGGGGATTTTTTCATCCTTTCGTCACCCAAGTTTGTAACAACGCATGGTACACACATCATAGACAAACAAATAATAAAAAAATAAGAAAATACATACATAAATAAATCACTATACTTAAATTGCTAGGTAGTACAAACAACAGATTAATGATGAAGCTTGGCTGCCTCTAAAGTCTGTGCTTGCGTATATGGTGTTTCTTTGTGTTCATGTTTGTGTTACTTTTTCCTTCCATCAAATATCTTCTGCTCAGATTGGACAAAATATTATAAACAAAGCAAAAAAAATTAGTGTACTGCATCCCTCTGAAGTCAGCATACATCCTTAGTGTTTTCATACTGAAAAAATAGATAATTAAAATCCTCTGGCGTTACTTAGTGTCACGTAGTGTATTTCTCAGTGATCTTGGTAATGTTTTATTACGTCAATCGTCAGTCATAGTGACATTAATGTAACGTAGTGGCTTTTCTCCGCCGATTGAAGTCTCGCAGTATCTCGCCGAGCGCCACCTGTAAATAATTGTGTTTGTTTCGGCGTTACCACATTTTTTCGGCTAGTTGGTTTCCTGTAACTTACCTTTCACATATTCGTTTATTTTGTTATAAGAGACAGTGTTATGTTTGCCTCAGTTAACATTCACAAATCGTATCTCAACATCGTACTTGCATTCAAACATGTATATAAAGTTGGAAAAAAAAATTATCTGTATGACAGTAAGATCACACAAGTTTTTATTCATGAATCCTATCTTTAGGTGCACTTTCCTTGGATTAGGTTACTGTGCGTATGATATATAGTACGCTAAACTTTCATTAGCAGCTAGAAATCATTTTTATAATTGCAGCATACAAAAAAAATTAACATCATTTTTATGCGATACATTTATAGATAAAACCTTGTGGTGTGTATGCGTCAAAAACACACAATACTTTCTCAGCAACCTAGTGTACTTGCGTCACATATTTATCCTTTGTACCTTAGGGAGTCCAATATTTTTCTGTAACTTACCCAGTACCTTATTGCTTTGATATACAAATGAAAACCAAAATACCACTGTGACCAAACAAAAACATTCCGTCAAAACTTACAAGTACACTTCGTGTTAAACATCGCTAGTCACCAACTGACGTGTATGTCCTAGCTTACCTGTGTCTTGCGTCCACGTTCACTGGCAAATGTAAACAATAATAGTGAAATGTTCTTATTCATTCAGCTGCATAAGATGTACTTTCTTTATCCTAATCGTGTTGGTTCTCTTGTTTACGTGTGCATTAACAGGTATGGCGTGTGATAATTATAGTAGAATTTTCTTAAGTCTCTGTGTTCATACAGTCCTTTGATCTTGCCATTGTGAGGGTATGCAAGTAAATAACATCCGTCGTGCGGAATATGTACAATTACGTACGGACCAGTATATTTTATTTGCCCCTTAGCGTTTTTCTTAGCAGACAAGGAAGATTTCACATGAGTTTTGACTCCAAATCTGGTAACACCATGTAGCTGTTTATCATAATGCTTCTTTCGGCGTTGGGCTTGTGTGATAGAGATTAATACTTGCCTTATTTTTTCATTTAGATCTACAGGTTGTCAAAGAACAGACGGGATAGGGTTTACCCATTCATTATTCTCTTTCTTATTGCATATCAGATCAGACGGTGTAACTGCAGTATCGTATATTGGGAGATTGTTTACCACGTGTTCAAAAACGTTTAAATATTCAATCCACTTAGATTGCTTGTTGGCTACATATGTCCTCATAAACCTATTCAATTAACGGAAAATTCCTTCAGTTGGGTTGGATTGCGGGCTATACCTGGATATCAATATTTGTTTAAACTGTTGTTATTTCAGAAATTGTTTCCAAGCATGGCATGTAAAATTGGTTGCGTTATCTGACAAGATCGCCTGTGGTTTCCCAACAGACGGGAAGTAGTCGTTTAGCAAACGTCTGACAATAGGCTTAGCTGCAGTTGTTTTCGTGGCATACAATTTCACATACTTTGAAAATACATCATATACTCCAATAACATATTTTACACCTCCCCTGGCAGAGGGTAAAGGACACATAGCATCTATGCATACTAGCTCTAGCGGGTTTTTTGGTAAAATAGGGTGCAACTCTGTCTCGCAGTTCAGATTGACAGGCTTAACCTACTGACAAATAATTCAAGTTTTCAATATTTGTTGTGTGCGTCGAAGCATATTGGGAAAATAACAGTACATATTTAATTTCTTACAGCACTTGCGGGCGCCGTAGTGTCTCTAAGCGTAGTGAGTATGCCAAAATAAACTTTTCTCATATGCTTCGGGTACACAAACGCACCATATATCGCTATCTATGTTTCTCCTATCGAATAATACATCCTTATGTAACCTGTAATGCTGTTTTATAGATAAAGGGGGTTTAACTGGGATCTGACTTTCCTCCAGCGGTCATCTTCTTCCTGTAATTTGGCCATATTATTGCACATATCCAAAAAATATTTCCTAAATTTGGTGTCCTTGATGAGCATAACCTTAAATTCTGCGTTCTCTTCTACCAATTCTTCGAACTCAGGTAAACCTTATGGTAATCTTGACAGTGCGTCGGTGATTACGTTATCTTTGTCATTCACATATATAATTTCAAAATCATAAGACTGCAAAAATAACGTCCACCGCGCAAGGCGATTGTGTAGCAACCTACAAGTGAACAAAAAGCTTAATGCCTGATTGTCACTGTAGACTCGTATATGCTTGCCAAATAGATAATAGGTGAACTTCTTAAAGGCCCACACAATAGAAAGGGCTTCTAATTCTGTTGTGGAATGCCTGCGCTCGCATTCTGATAGAGTACGGCTAGCGAAACTAATTATCTTAACATTGTCGGAGCTAGCGCCTTCGTCCAGTTGAAATAGACAGGCTTCTAGTCTCGAAAATGAAGCATCCACCGCTATACAAAAATCTTTGCTCATGTCAGGGTGTTCTAGGATATTAGAATTAACCAAAGCGTGTTTTATTTTATCAAAATAGATCTGGCATTGAGGCGTCCAGATCCACTGTTTTTCCTTCTTTAACCCTAGCATTACCAACGTATTTTTTGTTACATGTAATACCAACGGGGGGGCCTCAAAGGCCCATAAAGAATACCACAATTTATTTTATCATAAATCAAGTTTATTTACTTCTGATACCTCTAATAACAATTCAAAATGCTTAGACATTGTTTTTGTATACTGGATAATAAAAGATGTTATTATAATAGGAATAAAATGAACAAATCACGAGATTCAGTTTATATATTTTTTGGAATAATGTTTCAAAATAGTGTTTTCTTATAAAAACGACTTTTTTAATTCGATACACTACATGAAGCAAACAAAATTTACTGTCTCATTCTGCAACGCATTTTTCACACAACACTGTCTTCCCGCAGTGTTTCCCACAGACGTGTTTGTGGCACTGAGAGCAGGTAACAGTTGACTTTCCCAGCTCGTTGTACTTGATCTTTCTAGATGCAGCTTCTTGGCAGCATAGGTGGCACCGTCCACGTGTTCCTGGTTCTGCTGTTG
The DNA here is from genome assembly GCF_023898315.1 of Schistocerca nitens. NCBI lineage: Eukaryota > Metazoa > Arthropoda > Insecta > Orthoptera > Acrididae > Schistocerca > Schistocerca nitens. Next base: position 612,179,587 of record NC_064615.1, read on the forward strand.
AGGATGATGGTTCTACAGAGCAGCTGAGCTTCCGTTGTGTGATGCTTTCCATTGCCATTATTACTGGCTTCTGAAGTCCATACAAATTTTGTGCCCGTTTATCTACTTGAGATCTTATTAGTTCGAGACCTAAGTTAGTGATAAAAACTCTTCCGCGGTTTAGCAAATTCTTTTTCCAATTCGGAAAGTTGAGGAGGAAGAGTGAATATGCATTTATTGCTGCTATGTCAATGAGTGTGTAGAAGAGGGACAAAGACCATCTTCTTGTTCCTCTCTTTGTGCTGTAGTGTCTTGCCATCTGGTCTATGGTGTCCACGCCTCCCTTTGTAGAATTATAAAAAAGATTTATGTTAGTCTTTTTTGAGTCTTCATTCAACACCCCTTCTGAGTGATAAGTTGAAAGCATCAACAGCAGTCGTTTTGGCTTCTCGCGGACTAGCGTTGATGCAAGAGTAACTGGTGGCCTCTGTGTCTGAGGGTCAGTATAAGCAAAGATGGAAGAGTGTAAACTGCGGCCAGTTGTAGTCTTCAGCTCTTCAGGTATGTGTCGTCTGTTAGACTGTAGGGTGCCAACAAGTGTGAGGTGAAAATCATTCCATAGAGTCTCAGCAAGCTCCACTGAAGTATAGTACCGATCTGTGGTAACATTACGGCCTGATTTTTCAATAGGTTTTATTAGTCTCTTTACAATTTCCATCGGTCCATTTGAATGCTGTGTATTTCCTAACTTGCCTGTATAGATGTCCATGCTGATCACATATCTAGTCTCAGAATCAGACAGCATTCGAATTAGAATGCCGTATTTTCCAGGTTTTTCTTTTAGAAACACCTTGAATGGACAGCGACCACGGAACAAAGACAACATCTCATCCACTGTTGTATGTAGACCAGGAATGAAATACAATGGAAGTGAAGAATTGAAGCTTTCAAAAATTTCCCTCATTGGAGCAAACTTGTCAGTCTGGCGACGAATTTCTCTTGTGTTCTTATCATGAAACCTCAATATTTTAGTCAATTCGAAAAATCGGGTCCGACTCATTGATCCATAGTACACTTGTCGGCCCTGAAGCAAAGACCATAAATCTTGGACAGGTATCTTATTGTCATGATTTGAACCCATGATTAGCAAAAGTCCTATATAACAAAATAACTCATCTTCATCTGTGTGCTGAATACCTAGTCGAGAAGCCTCTTCATTTGAGTGTAGTTTTATTAGATTCATAATTTGAGGTGTAAAAAAGAGCTCTATAGCCTCTTTCGGAGACGCAATTCTTCCTTGTTGTCCTAGCCCCATTCTTTCTCGCACTATATTTTGTACAGAACGCCGATATTGTCGAGATGGCTTCGTAATATACTCTCGTCCACTTTTTGCAATGAATTTATCACATTCCGTATCATTATCATCTGGTGGATTGGCTTCAACCTCATCTTCATTCTCAGACGATGAATCAGTTCTAATTTCTTCCACATCATCATCCACTTCACTTTCCTCTAAATCTGATTCGTTCAAAACTTCTTCTAGCACTCTTTCAATGGAACTATCACGTAAACGATGTCTACTCATGTTGCTGGTTCAACAGCAGCAGAAACACTGAAAATAACAATGGTCCGCTTCATAATAATATGTCTGAAGGCAACAATGCCAAAATTCGTTTCATGGTAAGAATTTGAAACGAGAGACTCAACCTCGTAAATCTTTCCTTGCTATTACCAACGGGTGGGCTTCTAAGGCCCACAGAGAATTAAATCAAGTAAATGAATTTTAATTACATTTTTATTCCGAAATTCTGTAATGACTCAATAGTACATTCAATAACGAACAATTACCTTTGCTTTCAAGTTCATATATCAAAGGGTGTGGATACAACATAGAAAAACTGAGTCAGTGGGCCTACGAGGCCCCCCCGTTGGTAATGCTAGGGTTAATAGACCCCGTAATGCGGGGCTATTGAGCAACTGGTTCGGTACGAACCGGCGAAAGAAAGAGCACAAACCAACAAATGCCTTTAGCTGTCGTTTTGTGCGTGGCGCGGGAAAGTTTTTTATGGCTAACAGTTTTTCTGGGTCGGGTATTATCCCTGCAGGTGAAATTATGTGACCGAGAAATTTTATATTTTTTCTCGCAAATTTTGATTTCTTAAGGTTAGCTGTGACTCCAGCCGCTGAAAACCTCTGTAGCATTCTTTCCAAAAGCTCTATATGTTCATCCCACGTAGGTGTTGCTATTAATATGTCATCTATATAAACTGTGAGTTTGTCAAGGAGGTCAGGTCCTAAAACAGTGTCAAGCGCAGTTATGAAAACGCCGGCACTCACGTTCAGTTCGAACGGCAGGACACAATACTGGTAGGACCTTCCCGCAAATATGAATGCTGTATATTTCCTACTATCAGGTGACAGTGCGATTTGCCAGTACGAACTACGAAGATCATCACTAGTTAAATACTGCACCCCATGAAAACGCTGCAGCTGTTCTTCCAGGTTTTCAGGTCGAGTGGTTACTGGAACTATAATCTTATTTAATCTCCCTGGCAGTAGCGGACTGCAATAAGGCGATAATGAAGTCTCTTTATTTCTTGAGCCACTGCCTCTCTTTGTGACCAAGGTATAGAATAAGTGTTCTTACAGAATATGTCGTGGGGCCGGACATCCATGCTATACTGATACGTCCTAATGATTCCGGGCCTTTTATCAACCACACGTCCGCCCCCGGTAGCTGAGTGGTCAGCGTGACAGACTGTCAATCCTGAAGGCCCGGGTTCGATTCCTGGCTGGGTCGGAGATTTTCTCCGCCCAGGTAATGGGTGTTGTGTTGTCCTAATCATCATCATTTCATCCCCATTGACGCGCAGGTCGCCGAAGTGGCGTCAACTCAAAAGACCTGCACCAGGCGTACGGTCTACCCGACGGGAGGCCCTAGCCACACGACATTTCATTTCATCAACCACACGAGCATAGCGTAACAATACACTTCTAAGATCACCCTTCTGTTGTTGTGAGATTTCCGAGCATTCAGATATTTTCTGTTCAATCTCATGCTGCTCTACCTGCTGACACCACAGTTCACGTGAGTCGCTAGATCGTGAAGTATTGACCTTTAGGATTTGGATGTGTATAGTTCGACAAGATCTGTCGTTCCTAATCTTGACTTTTATTAAATCCACACAACAATTCTTTCCGTTAATATACAAATGACACTTTCCAGATTCCAAGTCAATTTTAGCACACTCTTCCCCTAAGGGAACCTCCCCATCGCACCCCCCTCAGATTTAGTTATAAATTGACACAGTGGATAGGCCTTGAAAAACTGAAAGATCAATCGAGAAAACAGGAAGAAGTTGTGTGTAACTATGAAAAAATAAGCAAATTATACAAACTGAGTAGTCCAAGTGTAAGATATGCAACATCAAGGACTGTGCAAGCTGAGGAGCGCCGTGGTCCCGTGGTTAGAGTGAGTAACTCCGGAACGAGAGGTCCTTGGTTCGAGTCCTCCCTCGAGTAAAAATTTTACTTACTTTATTTTCGCAAAGTTACGATGTGACCGTTCATTCATTGACGTCTCTGTTCACTGTAATAAGTTTAGTGTCTGTGTTTTGCGACCGCACCGCGAAACCGTGCGATTAGTAGACGAAAGGACGTGCCTCCCCAATAGGAACCGAAAACATTTGATCGCAAATTCATAGGTCAACCGATTCCTCCACATGAAAACACGTCTGAAATATTCTATACGACACTGGTGACGGCATGTGCTTCACATTACAGGAATATGTTGTCGACCCACCTAACTTGCAACTTGGCGAATGGGTAAAAAGTTTCTTCTACCTTGCCCGATTTAGGTTTTCTTGTGGATGTGATAATCACTCCCAAAAAAGTGATGAAGACATAAGAGTTTGTCACATAAACTGCAACAAATGAATGCAAGTTTCACAGTCGCACAGTTTTCCCTGTGCTCTGTCAAAACATACGTTTTTAACGTTTTCGAGTTTTTCCGTGTGTAGACCGTCAAATCCTGCATGTGTCCAAGCAAATCTGAACATGTCCTGGAATTTTGGAGAGCGAAGTTGATCATGTCTGAGTGCATGAACTTTGATAATTGTCTGAAAATAAAAAAAACTTTCCACTCGAGGGAGGATTGAACCAGGGACCTTCCGTTCCGTAGCTGCTCGCGGTAACCACGGGACCACGGTGCTCATCAGTGTACACGTCCCTTGATGTGGCTTATCTTGGACACGGACTACTCAGTTTGTATATTTTGCTTATTTTTTTCATACTTCCATACAACTTCTTCCTGTTTTCTCGATTGATCTGTGTTCAGTTTTTCATGGCCTATCCCTGTGCCAACTTATAACTAAATCTGAGGGGGGTGCGATGGGGAGGTTCCCTTGTAAGAAATCCATGCCGAAAATGCACCGTTCTGTTAACCCTCCTACTACTAGAAAAATTGACTGAAAAACAATGTCTTCAATCTGCACTTCGACCATGGTTTGCATTTTAATTAGCTTGGATTTACCGCCTATGGCTCCTAATATCCTACAATTTTGTACTGGATAGGTCGGTAAAGTTGTGTGAATGTTAATCTCTGTAAATAGTGCCTTGGACATCACACTAATTTTCGCATCAGTATCCAAAAGGATATGCGTAGGTACTTTTCCTACTACGGCCTGTAAACTAGCTTGTACTATACCATCACCTTCACATGACTGTGGTTCTTCCTCCTTGGTCAAAAAATTATGCTTGTCCGGTCATCTTGGTACCTGAGCAATTTACTATCATGACAGTATGGATCGCCCCCGCGACTATCTATGGCCAACATTGGGGAGCATAATGAGGCCATGTTTAGTTTAACGCTCCGCGGTTCACATCTGTTTGCGTTTCGTTTGCGACTTCAATTATGTTTACCCCTGACGTGTTGTTCCTTAGCTGGGTATTCCTGTCGTGGTTTTGCCCTGAGTTTAGCGGCATATTGTCTCCTAGTGTTTGAGATTGATAGGCTTGGCTGTTAACTGGATATTGCCACTGCGTACTTTGATTATCTTCCGTGTGGTTGCGGCTAAGTTCAGGTTGGAAATTATTGTAACTGTTTCCCCACTGATTCCTATTGCCATTTCTGTTCCAGTTACGTTTTCGGCCTTCGGAATAACCAGAAAAATTCCTATCACAGTTATTTCTTTTTCTATTGTACTGTGGATGGTAGGTCTGGTTGTAGCTGTTGCCGAATTTCCTCCCGAACTCGGGTCTGGCGTCTGTGCTGTCGGGGCGCGATCGACAAAAGCCGGTCGCGACTCAGCCGCGCACGCTACATTGTTACGCCGTAATGCGGCTACCGCTGTCACGAAAATTGTTTTGGTGGGCTTGATTTTGTCTGGCATCCTCATTGATTAAATCGATAGAATCTAATACAGATAGGAAATATTCGAGATTGCTCTCTGGTACTTGTACTAATTTTTCTCGGATACTGAACGGTAATTTTGCCTTCAGGATGCGCAGTACGTCTGTGTGTGTGACGGGCTCGTCCCAGGACCGCGTTTTATTTAAGTATTTTTCAAAATACTTCAGGAGTGTGGATTGTATTGGTCCGGGTTGAACAAAGCTTTCCTTTATCTCTCTTGTATACCTTGTGACCAATACTTAGATAAAAATGCTCCTTCAAATTGTTTTAAAGTTTGACAGTTTTCTGACATTTCCATTGCCCATAGGGCACCATCGCCTTGTATATATTCAGTTACATACAGTATTTTTTGCTTTTCAGACCAGGTCTTAGGCAACACATTCTTAAATGGTGTTCGCAGCTCGTGGTCGTGCGGTAGCGTTCTCGCTTCCCACGCCCGGGTTCCCGGGTTCGATTCCCGGCGGGGTCAGGGATTTTCGCTGTTGTGTGATGTCCTTAGGTTAGTTAGGTTTAAGTAGTTCTAAGTTCTAGGTGACTGATGACCATAGATGTTAAGTCCCATAGTGCTCAGAGCCATTTGAACCATCTTAAATGACTTTATAAAAATTACTGGGTGGACGGATTTTTTTTTTTTTCTGGGATAAACACTTGGAACTGCCTGTGTTTTATAAGGCTTTCCTCTAACAGAACATCCGACAAAGTTGGATCGGTTGTCTGGTGTCTCTCTCGTTCGTCGCGGTAATGTTGGTTACCGTAACGACCTTGGTTTGGTGAAAACACTGGTACATCGGGACAAAGATAACTGTTGGCTGCATCGTCACTCTTGCCTATGCGTCTGTCATCAAATTCCTCTTCTCGATGTTGTTCTCTCTCGTTCTGTGTATGGTGTTTACTCTTTAGTTGCTCGTCTACATGTTTTTTCCAGTCAGGTAAGTCCTGTGTCAGAGTCTTTAGTAACTGAGCGCGGTCAGTTTGTAGTTTAGTTACGGACGTTTTCTGGGTAGTGTACACCTGTTCTACAGTACGAGTTATTGTTTTTTTCAGTTCTGTCTCTAAAGTATGGTTGATATGTTTGTCTTTTTCCTCTAAAAATTCGTCAAACTGCTGTTTTTGTTGCTTCGTCATGTCATCAACTTGGTCTACAGCCTCCTGCATTTTGACACTAAGCTCGGTCTGCTGTAAACTCATAGCTTCAAAATTTTCGGTTAAGATACGGATCTGTTCTGGCATATCCTTAACTGTGGACTTTAAGTTGTCAATGTCTTGGTTCATGTAATTAAATCTTCGCGTACTACCTCTATCACTTGATCCGCTACCTCTCATTTTAACTGGGTCAGTTGAGTCGTCAGGTTGTTTTGCATGTCGGTCAGGTTCTTCACGTCGTTTTCTATTTGGTCCATTTGTGTTGTAATATTTTCTACACGCGTATTTACAGTACCTATTTGTGCTGTAACATTATCTATCCGCGTGGTGACATTTTCTGTGGGAGCGTGCATTTGTGCTGTAACATTTTCTGTGTGAGCGTGCATTTCCGCTGTAACGTGAGCGTGCATTTGTGCTGCAACATTTTCTACACGTGTGTTAACAGTACCTAGCTGAGCTGTGACGTGAGCTGCAAACTGTGACATTAAATTCGTCTGCATCTCTCTAAACATGCGCATGAGGTCTGGTTCTACTGGGTCTTGTTTATTGTCAGTATTCGTGTCTGTTTCTGTAGTCGACATATTGTCGCCCGTCGCTTGCGACTGAGCACTGCCGGTCGCTGCGACTGTGTTTCCAGTACGTTCTGTCTCAAGGTTATGTAAAGGTTGGACTATCGGGTTCCTCATCTGACGAACTATCCATGGTTTTGGTTTGAGATCTGTGTTTCACCATGCCGATTCGCAACACAGAACAGCGTGCAGCCGAACTTCACTATCACTACAGCTCGTACTACACGTAAATAAAACACAGATGGCTTTGCGCTCGTCCGTGAAAATTCACGTAGTAAAATATGTCTCTGGCAAAACAGAAGACTGATAAATGAATCTTTTCTTTTTCGCGCGCAATTGATAAATTTTGTCCGCCATCTTGTGATGCATATACATATAATAGCAAATAAACTATTGCAATTTTTACGTAAAAAATGGAAAATAATTTGGAAAAAGGAACTGATGCGTTCTACGCAGTGGGTGTCGAAAAAATGAAAAAAAAAACAATCCCACATTTACTTTCAACTAAAGCGTAGTAGTGCTGCTGCCCTTACCTTACGTGTTTTTTCGGACGGTTTTGTAGTCAGAAGAATTGACATTAAATGGTCCAACACTTCTCTCTCAAACATTGGTAATTTCTATGGGCTTTTTCTGTTTTGGTACGCAGCTCGCATAGAGAAACAATGAGTTGTAGTATCAATAATGGATGGCAAAAATGGCTTAAATATTACAACTAAAATTTCTTCTGATTTTTACTGAAATAATCGTCATGGCACTCGGTCGCCATTGTAACGTACCCTCTCTGTTATGTTATTGTTGTTTTGTGTTATTGTAGTTGTATAGATATGAAATTATTGTAGCGGTTTGCTTAGTAAGCCGTACTTCGGAATTTTTTGACATTAAATGGAGCCTGAAACTTACGTAATAAATACTTCGCGTGAAGTGCGATTTGCGGCATAAACGAAAATTGCTGCGGAGATGCAATCCACTGAACATTAACAGAAAAGCTTTAGAACAATGCGCACGACTTACTAGACACATTCAGAGGGTACGTACATTCGCGTGCGAATGATTGCGATCTGATGAGAAAGATCTATCTTAATTTTTTTTCGTAAAATAATTACGTCATAACACACTCTGAGATTCGAACGTACAATCAGGATAGAGGCACGTACGTTCTGTCATTGCTCGTGGCCTGGGTAAAAGAATTGCAATTATTTAAATTTAAGAATATTTCTTTTTCTATCGGACTCCTATTTTTATACGAAAAGGAAGATTGCAGGTTCTGAATGTCTCGGCAAAAACACATCGAAATTAATCTTAGCGGCCACCAAAGGAAAGTAGTGAGCACAATCACGTACCTCTATTGTTGAGCAGCGCCGTCGTGAAGATCGTCGCCTCCATCTAAAATTCGCCTTCTCGAATTAACAGAATAATTTGTACTCCATTGGTATGGGATTTAGGCTTGATCTTGACAGAAATTATAAAACACATTTTTCATCATTTAACACACACATAGACATGAAATTATACAGTACGTCTTTACGCCAGCACATCAGAACAAAAAGTAGTTAATACTAGAAGTAACAAAAGAATCTCGAAATTAGTCCCTTGTCTATCAAGGCTAGAACAGTTTTTCAGAGTATTCCTCTGGTATGACAGTCGGACAAATTTTTTTCTTGTATCTTTGAGATTAAATTACAACATTTTTTAGTTCGTTTTCAAGCACTACTTCAGACATTAGTCGAGTTCATGCCCCGTCGCGTTGCAGCACTTTTACGTGCTTGTGGGGTCCCTACGCGATGTTAGGCAGGTGTATCAGTTTCTTTGGCTCTTCATTGTATGTGACATACTGACGTTTTATAGTTCTCTGGTGGTGTAGAAAAGTTTAGCTCTGAACTCAATGTAATGAAAGGATACGGCCATTTGTGTCATACATTTTGATACTCGCAAACTGACTCATCAAACCGTATAGGGTACTTCCCCTTGACCGAGAACCGTGCAGTTTGGGGAGAAATACTTTTACTCTATAAGTAAAAGAAAAGAATTAGAAAATTGTGAATTTGTAATTACATCACACAAAAAAAATATTTCTTTTTTCATTTGTTATCCGACTTCAAACCCGAAATTAAAACGTTCTCGAAAGTCTTGGAATCCCTAGGATCCATATCTCGCCTGTATCATTGTCTATAACAACCAAAAATTGTCTAGATCCTCGATTCCTGGAATGGATGAACTGTTTACATACGTAATTAGGTTTGTACGGAACTCTCAGTACGCGAGTCGTATTCGCACCTGGCTATTTTTCTTGGATGACAATGCGCGACAGCATCCACCAGTTGTTAACCGCACTGTTGGAGGAATGAAACTCGCCTACCACAAAAGCTCCTTACTAACCACAGGAGGACGTTGCAGAGCACGCAGTGCCGTCCGTGGTGTTCACACACCGTATTAAGTACCACGTCCAGCCTTTTGTAATGTCGAGGAGACCACCATAAATCGTGCTGACTACAGTGTAATTCTTGTCTTAGAATAAAAACATCATTTCTATTCGTCTAGTTGCGTATTTCTTTCAGTTAACTTCCGTAGTATACTGTAGCAGTTCTTTCTATGTATTCCTCATCGAGTTACGTTGCTTGCCAGTGACATCATGCGGAACTTAATTTCGTTCTTAGGTTTTGCACGCCAGTGTATTATCGCAGAAGTAATTTAGAAGTAGCTCCACTACTCCCGTTTCATATATTGTTCTGGAGAGACTTCCCTTGGTTGTAAGGGAAATGTTGGAACCGGTGATCTATTCCCAAATATTATCAATTCAGAAGCCCTTTGCTTCACTCACATCTAATTATGATCTGGCTGAACAGAATCGAGTCTCCGAGTAGAGTGGACCAAATCCCAGGTAGCGCTCTCTACATCCCGGGATATATATGTAGGGTGTATCTGTAATGAATGAAGAAAATGAGAGGGCTGGTAGAGTGAGTCACAACAAGCATATTTCACATGTCCGTATCTCTCTCAGCGTACGATGCTAGGCGTCGTTGAACAGTGTCACGCGCTGCCGAGAGGGTATGCACAAACATATCATCCGAGTTGGCATGGTAACAGGCCCACAAGGCAACGATTTCAATATATTTCTGACGTCAAGATAAAAGAGACGTCTGGTCGACGTTTTATGACAATTATTTGCGAACACTATAGTCGACCAAGTAGCAAACATTCCAGGCGGGACAACGCAACAGGTTATCCGCCTCTTACTGAGACGTGAACGCGTTGCTTCTGGCTGTGTAAATGCCTGTTCGATAGGTGCTGTGTAGAGGACAGCACCTGTGCACACTGCGGAGTCTGGTTCACCCTGCGTCAGTTCGTCATCTAATGGGAACACTCAATTCTTTGGAGGAAAAGGCAGACATGTACTGTACTTACGGGGGGCGGTGGATGGAAATGCTCACACTGCCCAAAGTTTGTACGTTTGGTGGTTCCCGAATCTTCGAGTGCCAGATCCATGCACATTCACTGCCACCCACAACAGGCCCCTGCGACGGACGGGTTCACTTGAGGTGCGACCAAATTCGCTTATGTAAATCCTATGGAACCCATCTGGGTAGCTATCGAGCGCCATCATGGAGTACGCAAATCAGCGGCCCGTCATTTACGCTAATCACATGACCTGTGCGTAGACATCTAACGCCACTTATCTCCACAAACCTACCAAAAGTCTGTGAGATCCCTGATACGCAGGGTCGGTAATGTATTTCGTTCCAAAGACGGACAAGCGAGCTATGAAGCAGGTGGTCATAGTGTTTTGGATCGTCGGCGTGAGCGCTCGCGCGCGTGTGTGTGTGTGTATGTTTGTGTGTGTGTGTGTGTGTATATATGTGCGTGTATATACGGGGTGTATCTGAAATGAATGTAGAATATGATAGGGCTGGCAGAGTGGGTCTTACTTCACATAACAACCATGTCCACTCACTTAGCATACGGCGCTAAGCGTTGTCGAACAGCGTCGCTCGCCGCCAGGAGGGTAGGCACACAACGTGCCATCCGAGCCGTCATGATAGCACGTCTGCAGGACAACGTTTTCAATGTATTTATGGCATCAAGGTAAATGTGAAATCGCGGTGAAGTTTATAACCTTTATTTGAGAACAGTTACAAAAGGTGCACGAAATTACTTTCTACTGATTGAATGCACTGCGTGCAACGACGCTGGGGTGACTTTCGCACCCTTTCAAACACTCCTGGGAAAATGTAAATTGCATCGGAGGCTGCCATAATGCGCGCTATTAGCTCTTCATCAGTCTCAATGGGTGGCCCCAAAAGAAAAAATCCTTGGGCGTCAAGTCGGGGGAACTTGCAGGCCATTCCAACGGCGCACCGCGCCTATGCATTTCTCGCCAAAGGTTTCATCCATTCGCACTGCATGTGCGAAGTGCGCAGGTGCACCGTCGCGCTGGTACCACATTCGCAGTCGCACGCTGAGTGGAACATGTTCCAAGAACGCCGGCCGAAGTGGCCGTGCGGTTAAAGGCGCTGCAGTCTGGAACCGCAAGGCCGCTACGGTCGCAGGTTCGAATCCTGCCTCGGGCATGGATGTTTGTGATGTCCTTAGGTTAGTTAGGTTTAACTAGTTCTAAGTTCTAGGGGACTAATAACCTCAGCAGTTGAGTCCCATAGTGCTCAGAGCCATTTGAACCATTTTGTTCCAAGAACTGTGGCAGATCATGCAGTGTAAGATTTCACTGCTGGTACTGACATCACTGAAAACTTCTGGGCTAATAGGTCGTGGTCGATATATAAAACTTTCTCCTAACTCTTCCTCTCCGACTGCGGGAGACATCTTCAGTTTGCCACTTCGCCTCTGCAGATGTCTCCCGCAGTCGGAGCGGAAACGTTAGGAGCAAGTTTTATACATCGACCACGGCCTATGAACTCAGAAGCTTTAAGTGATGTCTGGCACAGTTTCTCCTAAAAAGATTAAGTATCTGTTTGCGTTCAGTCACTGGAAGAACGTGCATGGACCGATCAGCTTACCGCCAACCGAGCCGGCCCAAATGTTGACAGCGAAGCGATCTTGGTGACCACGAACATAGCCAGAGTGATTGTTGATTATGTCTGTTGAATATCCCCTTTCGTGTAAAGGATGCCTCATCCATAAAAGCCGGCCGCTGTGGCCGAGCGGTTCTAGGCGCCTCACTCTGGAACCGCGCGACCGCTACGGTCGCAGGTTCGAATCCTGCCTCGGGCATGGATGTGTATGATGCCCTTAGGTTCGTTAGGTTTAAGTAGTTCTAAGTGCTTGGGGACTGATAACCTCAGATGTTAAATCCCATAGTGCCCAGAGCCATTTGAACATTTTGTGGTGTCACCGCTAGACACCACACTTACTAGGTGGTAACTTAAATCGGCCGCGGTCCTGTAGTACATGTCGGACCCGCGTGTCGCCACTGTGGGATCGCAAACCTAGCGCCACCACAAGGCAGGTCTCGAGAGACTGAGGAGACCTCAGCCCCAGTTGTACGGACAACATAGCTAGCGATTGGACGTGCTAAGCCTTGCTCTCATTTGCCGAGAGATGGACAGTAGAATAGCCCTCTGCTAAGTTAACTGGCGACCACCTAGCAAGGCGCCATTTGTATCAGTGCCTATAGCTTACTAATATTCAAGAGAGATGTATTCCAAGGACTAATTAAAAGTTAAGTAACAAGCATCTACGTACTTTTCTTCTTATTCATTTATAAGTTCTCATGTTCCAGACTTCACGCCCGTCTGCGTTAGCCTTGCGTGCCATATCGGCTACAGCATTGTGTCTAGGCTGTATGGTCTAGACACAACATTATTGGCGACGAGAAATAGAGTTTGTATTAATTCGTTTGTGTCATGGCTTCGCCACATTCTCCGGATGTACTGTCCGAATTTTATCGCTTGCAGAATCAGCAGACGCAGGCGTTATTGGATGCACTTGGACAGCTCGTCCAGGGTCAACGTGCGCTGCAACCCGATGCGGCAGCCGCCGCTTCTTCGCTACCGCTGCCACAGAACGCTGTTGCACCTCCCTTTCGGCCATACGTGGCGGCCGAAGAGACCTGGCACGAGTGGTCTCGCCAGTTCAACTTTCATCTAGCAGCCCACAGAATTCAAGGTAAAGAGCGGCAGCCGTTTTTGCTTTCTTGTGTCGGTGTGTCTACCTACCGTGTGATAGTGAAATTGTTTCCCCGACGCGACGTAGCAACTCTGTCCTACGAAGAAATTTTGTCTGCTTTAGATGCCTATTTCAAAGAAACAGTTAATGTAGTTGCAAAACGGTATACGTTCTTTCGTACAAAACGTACGGCCGGTCAGACTAATAGGGAGTGGGTTGCAACTTTGCAAGGACTTACTAGGGAGTGTGCCTTTGAATGTGACTGTGGCCTCCCTTATTCAGATACTATGGTGCGTGATGCAATAGCACAGAACGTTTCTGATGTTCGCATACGGGAACAGATTTTGAAACTCGTAAATCCCTCCCTTCAACAAGTGATAGACATATTGGATAGGCAAGACACACTTGACTTTGCTCAGGCATCGTTTGAAACTTCGCCAGCAGTGTGTCACATTAACGGGCCCGCCGGGCCCGCTGCACGGGACGCTAGGCGGCCCTCGCGCCCGTCGCAGCAGCGGCAGCCTACCTTGCAAACACGTGCGCCGCGTAAGCAAGCACATGCAGTGAAATCATGCCCGCGGTGTGCAACTAGACATTCGCGTGAAAATTGCCCGTCACGCCAAGCTATTTGCTTTTACTGTCACAAGAAGGGACATGTTCAAAGTGTTTGCCAGAAAAAGCTTAGATCAGACAATCACACAAATTCCAGGCCTTTTGCTTCGCGCCGGAATCGAACCCAGGACAATCGGGCTCGCGGACCTTCGCCCATGGACATTCATGTAGTTCATTCCCACCCGTCCAGTGACACTTTAGCTAACAGTGACTGTGTTCGTCCCACCAAAAGTGTGCGTCGACGTCGCCGGAATTCCCGTAAAGTCGCAAGTGCTTCTGTACCTGTATCAGTTCAATTTGCACGTGACAGTCGCTCTTGTCGTCAGCAGGACAATAAACTTTTTGTGGACTTAGACTTTGAAGGCAAAGTGATACCATTCCAGCTCGATACCGGAGCTGCAGTTTCATTGCTCAATCACGACACGTACAAACAACTGGGCAAACCGCCATTGCGTGCCGCAAATGTTAAGTTACATAGTTACTCAGGACAGCACATACTTGTGTTAGGACAGTGCAGCCTTATTGCAACATACAAGGGACAAACAAAACTTGTGTCATTTTACGTTCTTCGTTCTTCTACTGCAGTGAACTTGTTTGGTTTAGATTTATTTCAATTGTTTAATATGTCTATAGTAAATCAGGTCCTATCAGTGAATCAGACTGTGCCTTCCGCCAGTGTTTCTCGTCTTTGTGAAGAATTTGCAGACATTTTTGCACCGGGCCTTGGTTGCGCTAAGAACTATGCAGCACATTTGGAACTGAAAGACAACGACCAACCGAAATTTTTCAGAGCACGCAATGTTCCCCACGCATTGCGTGATGAGGTCGCCAGAACATTAGCCGATTTAGAATCTCAAGGTGTAATTGAACGTGTGCAGGCTTCTCTCTGGGCCTCACCCTTAGTAATTTTGCCAAAACCTTCCGGTAAACTGAGACTTTGTGTGGACTTCAAGGCAACTGTGAATCCACAACTTGTGACTGCTACTTTTCCTTTGCCCCGCCCGGAAGATCTTTTTGACAAACTGTGCCCGGAAAAAAAAAATTTTCAAAATTGGACCTAGCAGATGCGTACTTGCAAATACCTGTGGACGCAGAATCCCAGCGCGTCTTGGTGGTAAACACGCATCTTGGCTTGTATCGCTTCAAAAGACTGCCATTCGGGTGTGCATCCGCCCCTGCTTTGTTTCAGCGATATTTACAAACTGTTTGTGCGTCGGTCCCTACTGCTGCGAACTATCTGGACGATATTGTGATCTCCGGAAAGACAGAAGCCGAACATTTGCAAAATCTCCGAACATTATTTCAGGTCTTGCGTCGGAATGGTCTTCGCTTGAGGAAGGACAAATGTGTGTTTTTTGCTCGGGACTTACCCTACCTGGGGCATGTCATAAATGCCCAAGGTATACATCCGAGTCCAGAGCACCTCCGTGCCATACAGGAGTTGCCTTCGCCACGGGATGTTAAACAACTACAGAGTGTGCTGGGTAAAATTAATTATTATGCAAAGTTTGTGCGCAATGCTTCTTCCATTTCAGCTCCACTTCATCGCTTACGCCGTAAAGGTGTTCCGTTCGTCTGGACGACGGAATGCGAACGCGCCTTTCGCCAGTTGAAATCGGCGTTACTTTCAAATACGTGCCTTACGCCATTCGATCCCCAGAAACCCCTTTTGTTAATGGTTGATGCATCGGATTTCGGGATCGGTGCTGTGCTTGCGCACAAGGATGGCTCGCATGATCGCCCTATTGCCTTTGCGTCCAAATTGCTCTCATCTGCGCAAAGAAATTATTCCCAGATAGAGAAAGAAGCTTTAGCTCTCGTGTTTGGTGTTACAAGGTTTCATGATTTCTTGTATGGTCGTCACTTTACAATCATCACGGACCACAAACCTTTGACATCGCTTTTTCATCCGAACAAGCCTGTACCTCCACGTACAGCGCAGAAATTCATTCGCTGGTCTCTTTTTCTCTCGCAGTACCGCTACGATATCTTGTATCGGTCCACTGCTAAGCACGGAAACGCTGATGCGTTGTCCCGTTTGCCTGTTGCTGAGGATAAAGCATTCAATTCTTCCGAACTTGCTTGCATGTTCATTGATTCGGAAACCGATGACGTGGTCGAATCGTTTCCGATTGATTTTCGTCGTGTAGCTACAGCCACAGCTGCTGACCCTGTCCTTGCTACTGTTTTGCGTTTTGTTGCTACGCAATGGCCCTTGTCCAAGTCACGGATCGAGGATCCTTTGGTTCGTCGTTTTTTTGCTCACAAGGAGAGACTTTTTGTCCGACGTGGTGTTTTGTTGTTGCGTTCCGATAATGATCAGTCCAGAGTCGTGGTCCCACGTTCGTTACAGTCCTCTGTCTTAAAGCTTCTTCACCAAGGACATTGGGGTATAGTGCGTACGAAGCAACTTGCTCGTCAGCACTGTACTTGGTTCGGAATCGATGCGGCGATTACGAATATGTGCTCTTCTTGCGTGGCGTGTGCCGAACACCAATCCGCACCGCCGCGGAAATTCTTTGCATGGCCGACAGCCACTTCCCCTTGGCAACGCTTGCACATCGATTTTGCTGGTCCATTCTGGAATGCTCGATGGTTGGTTGTGGTCGATGCTTTCAGTAATTTTCCTTTTGTTGTCCGGATGTCTTCCACGACGTATTCTGCCACAATCCAAGCCTTGTCTGCTATCTTTTGCATTGAAGGTCTTCCGCAGACTATTGTTTCCGACAATGGCCCACAATTCATGTCCGCAGAATTTCAGTCCTTCTGCGAGGCCAATGGTATTCAACATCTGACATCCGCGCCGTTTTCGCCTCAGTCAAACGGTGCCGCTGAACGATTGGTCCGGACTTTCAAGTCACAGATGTTGAAATTGAAAGAGTCGCATTCTCGGGAGGACGCTTTGTTGCTCTTTTTGTCTTCGTATCGCTCTCAGCCCCGCGATGGTCGCTCGCCGGCTGAATTGCTCCATGGTCGTTCTCATCGCACCTTGATGTCTTTGCTGCATCCGCCACATCAGGTTCCTGTGCAGCGGCAGACTCCTGCTTTTGCTCCTGGCGACGTTGTCTATTATCGCACCTATCGCGGTTCACGGCGTTGGCTCGCAGGGCGCATTCTTCGCTGCCTCGGCCGCGCGATGTATTTGGTTTTGGGGGCCTCTGGTGAGATGCGACGGCATCTCAATCAGCTGCGCCTCTGTCGTCGCCTGGGTTCTGCCGCTCCCCGTCTGCTTTCAGCGACGGAGCCGTCCGGTCAGCGCCTTGGGGACCCATCTACTGGCTCGTCTCATCCCCAGGTGTTACGACGCTGCCTTCCCTTTTGCCTCATGGCGTCGCGCCGCCGCCGCAGCCGCCGCCGGCGCCGCCCGCAGTGGACGCTTCGCTGTAACCGCCCGGCGCCTCCCAGGGTCATGCGCCGCCGCTCGCTTCCCGTGACCAGCCGTCCTCCGCCATGGACCTCTTGCCCGCTCCGGACCAGATGTCGTCATCGCGCGTCGGATTCCCCGACGCAATGGAGGTCGACCCTTCGGCCCCTCCTGTCTCATTACGTGCGCATACACCGCATGTTGACGTGCACCCTGGACTAGGTTTTCAGGCGTTTCCTAGCTCCCCTCGGACCGAATGGCCGGGTGCGGGTGGCACAGCCTCGCCTGTTGTTATGCTCCCCACCTCATCGCATACGTCAACATGCGGTCCTCCCCACGGCGGGCGGAAGCCTTATCTCACGACCGTTCGCCGATTTGCGGGGGAGGAATGTGGTGTCACCGCTAGACACCACACTTACTAGGTGGTAACTTAAATCGGCCGCGGTCCTGTAGTACATGTCGGACCCGCGTGTCGCCACTGTGGGATCGCAAACCTAGCGCCACCACAAGGCAGGTCTCGAGAGACTGAGGAGACCTCAGCCCCAGTTGTACGGACAACATAGCTAGCGATTGGACGTGCTAAGCCTTGCTCTCATTTGCCGAGAGATGGACAGTAGAATAGCCCTCTGCTAAGTTAACTGGCGACCACCTAGCAAGGCGCCATTTGTATCAGTGCCTATAGCTTACTAATATTCAAGAGAGATGTATTCCAAGGACTAATTAAAAGTTAAGTAACAAGCATCTACGTACTTTTCTTCTTATTCATTTATAAGTTCTCATGTTCCAGACTTCACGCCCGTCTGCGTTAGCCTTGCGTGCCATATCGGCTACAGCATTGTGTCTAGGCTGTATGGTCTAGACACAACACATTTCATCCCTAAAAAGTACACCGTTCGGAACCTTTGCAAAAACCACCGGCAGAATTCAATTCGGTGTGGAAAATCGTCTGGGTTAAGGGTGTGAACCTTCTGAAGGCAGTAGGGGTGCTAATCATCGTCATGCCACAAACACAAATTGTGGAATGTGTTATATGCTTTTCCCATGCAACACGTCGCCACTTGTTGAGGGTGTGTTTTCTAACAGGCCTGGTGTACGCACTGTGCATTGACAACCGCATCCGTCAGGCCTTCGTACAAGTAACACAAAATGAACACACCGGGTTCCGATGTAGGCCTTAACTCATGTGCCATTGCGAGAACGTGAGTTCATTATAATGTTCCTCAAACCACGGTAACACGGTTCTGTCTGCGAGATACGGACAATCATACTGCTGAAACATGACATCGATGTCAGTGAAGACACCAAGCATGAAGGGATTCGGGTGGTTTGCAGCTGTCAGCGTATCTTCGATTACTATCCCACGCCCCATGCAAGGGCAGGAGAATGTCTCCCATAGCATGATACTGTTCCCACCAGCCTCCATCCGTGGCGCGTTGCACGTTTGGAGACGCAGTCCACCTCTTCAGCTCTACGGCGGCGTTTTTTAGTCATAGACCTAGTTTAGCAAAAATGTGATTCACCGGAAGAGCCAACACGTTTCCACAGATGGACGGTCGAACCCCCACGGTCCAGTGCCTACTGCAGCTGTAACTGAGGATGTCGTTGGGTAAACATGTGAACACTTCAGGGCTGGCCTGCTGCGGAGCTCCATGTTCAACAATGTACACTCAACGGCGTTCTCCTAAACACTTGTACGTGCACCAGCATTGTGCTCTTTCTGCTGAGATGCCACATATCACCATCCATCTCGCTTTACAGAACAGACAAGTCTCCGAACCCAATGTTCTTTGAAGAGGCATGGACGTCCAACCATTTAGCGCCTAATGGTAGTTTCTCTGTCCATCTATCTCTTTCCACAGACGCACGCGACAGTAGCACGTGAACATTCGACCAGCTTCGCATTTTCGAGATACTCGTTCACAGGCGATGCGTAATGATAATCTGCCGTTTGTCAAAGTCACTCCCCATTTGCAGCCCATATCTTCGCTAGGGTAATCCTCGTCCGCGTCTGATCCGCTTACATACTTTTGTTACCGAGTCACGTGCCCGCAACGCCACCAGGCGGCACCCAGCGCCGCGGTAGGCAGTGGTCATAATGTTTTGGCTAATCAGTGTGTACTCTGAACGTCTTGAGGTCGACGGTGAAGTAAACTGTGTGGCAGAAAAAAGAAATGCTGCGTCTTGCTCTTCTTCCTGCATCACTTGCTCGTTGGTTTTCTCTGTCTGAACTGCTATCATAAGATGGTCTGGTTTTTTCCCTTTATTTTAGTTATACTAGTAATGTCTGATTGAAAGGTACTATCTTTCAGATGAATATTATCCTTACTCCTTGTCCTAGCTTTAATTTTTAAATGTTTTTGCGCCTCCTTTTAATGGTGAGATTGAGTAGAGTTGAACGTTGCTAAAATGGTGATGCCATTGATCGGCTGCCATTGTTGCAGCCATGAATGCACACCAAATGGTCAATGAAATAAACTCTATTTGTTGTACAATCATGTTACAATGTCCGATACCTTTTGGAGAACCATTAAAATGCAAAACAAATACTGGGTTCGAACTATTGATATTTCTTCTCACGCTCACGCATCATCTCGCTAGCAAAGAGCTAACAATCACTGATTACGTATATTTTGGTATCAACTCCTGCCATTAAGGTAATTCAGCTTTCTCTTTTTGCTAGTAACCAAATACAATCAATCCTTAATACTAAGTTCACCAGAAAATAATTAATAAGGTAAGGAAATAATTTACGAAGAATTGAAAAAAGAGAGGGAACTGTCCTTCAGAAACTACAACACGTCACTGTTTAAGGTACAGAGAACTGTATTATATCAACCCGCCAGGTTAGCCGAGAGCGCTAATGCGATGCTTCCTGGATTCGGGTAGGCGCGCTGGCCCCAGATCGAATCCACCCGGCGGCTTAACGACAGAGGCCGGTGTGCCGGCCAGCCCGGATGTGGTTTTTAGGCGGTTTTGCACATGCCACTAGTTGAATACCGAACTGGTCTCCACGTCCCGCCTCAGTTACATGGCTCGCAAACACCTGGACACATCGCACTATTCCATGGATTACATTAGACACAGACAGTTGGGGTACAGTAATTCCGTCCCGGGGGGTACGGGGCGGCAGCAGGAAGGGCATCCGGCCACCCCTTCAGTTAACCTTGCCAAATCCGATTAACCATGCTGACTCTGCGTCATTGCGGGAAAAAGGCAAAGAGAAAGAAAGAAAGAAATGTATTATATCACTTATCTTTTATGTGCGTGCAACCTTTAACTTTAGATCCTCGTCTATTACAAAAAAAAATTTAACTCCAAACAATATTTAATGGTTTTTGGGCCACAAGATGGCTGTTCTCGTGACATATAACACACAATGGCGAAGTCATACCACATTGTCCTACACAGGGCACCTAATTTTGATTTAGGTAAGTATGAATTCTAAACACTATTATTGAGTAGATGCTCTCTCAGATCATAATTTGTTCAAATTGTTTAAACATTTTATTCTTACATTAGTGTTATTGTGAAAATAGGAAAGATTACTAAAATGGCAAGAGAAGAAAATCATGACATGGAGGTTAACACTGACAAAGCGAATTCACTAAGACAGAAATTGAAAATTCACGCACTCCAGAAAACGACCTAGGATTACGCTCTGAAACTGAGACAAATACTTAAGCTGATGTTTATTCATGTGAAGGTGATTTTCACTTAGACATTCTTCAGTAATGCAATTGTTCAACCTGATGAGGTTAGATGTGAATCGAATGTGCGAATAAGTAATCAGGCAGTTGATCCAATTACACCCTCATTATGAAGTCCAACCAATGGAAGAAAGTATAAAAGGCCTTAAAAGTGAACAAAAAAGAACTTTAACAACATATCGGCGCAGTTAAAAAAACAATCCAATTATTTTAAAAACTGACTGCTAATTTTAACAAATTATCACTGCAGTGTAATGCGAAAGTTTCACAACTAAAAACGGCTTATCATGGCCTTCGAAGCCACACGTTCTTTGCCTAATGAACAAAAACAAGGAAAATATTTGAAAAGCTAGAAAACAAAGTAGATACTTTCGCGGAAGGGCAAGGGACTAAAATACAGAAACAGTTTGATGATCATTGAAAGCCCACTGTTAATAACTTTTCGCAATAGCTTTCCCACCTCGACATAGAATTTAATAGCAAACTAGATTCAGAATTAGAGCATGCGGTAAATGAATTGGTCAGTGTCCATGTCTGAAAGGGAATATTCCGGTGAATCAGTAAACTCAAAATTAGCACAGATCAAATACATCTCCAGTAAAGATTTGCCAGAATGGCGTGACCAAGTTAGAATGCAAATCACAACTGTGCAACATGCACTGCCTGCTATTAGGGGAATAATTCAGGGCACCCACCATCTGCCACTAAAACGTATGATAGTTGCTGGGTCTCACGCTACACCAAGCAGCTAAATGAATTCCGGTGATTTTTCGCCAAACTATCTACCGCGCTATGTAGGAGTTACATCTTCACTATCTTCTGTCCTACTTGAAGAAAGTTTACTTAAGCACAGAGGCCCCAAGCCTTTTTGCCGAATAAATGTACCCCACATCCAATTGTGTTCATACAGGCATTCAAAGGTGTGCTGCCTCATCGTGGACTGAACAACGAAAGATACCGTTCTGGTACCGTCAGTCCTACAATAAGTGATGGACACTGTCAACTGGTGCAAGTTCTTTTAAGTTTTGGGAAAATAGTGAGAAACTGCGAAAACAAAGTGTTTCAATCTCCACCAAAACTAGGAGGAAAACTAAAACTAAAAAACCAAGAAAATAGTCCCTCATGTTTTCTGTTTTACCTTTGCTATTTAATTTTTGACGAAGAAGGGATGAAATAAGTCACTGAAAATCTACCATTGTAGATAGATGGCCAAGAAGAACAGACACGTTCTGAGGTACCCAAATGGTGTTGCCCTTTTGGCCTGAAGAAAAACTACCGATTGAAACGAACTGACTTCTAGCCACAGAATTACAGCTATATTTCAACGAGTAATCGACAGTATTAGTTTCTTCGATGTTAAGCGTTTTCTTTAACCATCAACCTTCCAATTTACAATACCTACATTATAAGAATAATGTTTACGTTCTTGGCTCCTTTGTTATAAGTCAAGATCTCTTCCTTCCTCCTCTTCCCCCCACTCCCTCTCCATCCACTCCCTACTTTTCTTCGTCCATTTCAAATCTTAGATTCGGAATCCTCCTCCTCAACTTTTCCATCTCAAACTGTTTCCAAAATACCACCTCTCACCTACTCGTCACTTTCTGTAACTCAGCCCACGAAAGCGAACTGCTCTTTTTTTTTTTTTTTAATATGTGTATATACTATTGTCAATTTTCTGCATTTTAAAAGACAACACTACTTTAGCTTAAAGTCTTCAATTTATGTCTGTCCGTTTCATTAATTTTTAAAAAACATGTGCATGTTCTATATTTTCAATTTTTTAAGAAATCTATCCATACATTCTTCCATAAGGTGTTTAAATCTGTCTTTGCAGCTATTAAGAAAAGCATATTTATATCGCGCAAGCGTTTTGTTTTATTGATTTGAAACATCGTCAGTGGTCTCGAAAGAAAAAAATTACTATTTTGCTTTGCTTTCTAGGTCTAAAACAGTTCGTTACAAAAGATACTGACATGTGAGTTTTGGTTACATCACGTTTTCCTGATTTCCGCTTACATGTGGAAGTGTAGTCTGCTTGCACATTTCCCAGGTATCCCCGTGCTAGACTCTGATGTCCTTGTCTTGCTTTCAAATTGTTTTCGAGCAAAGTACATTTTTTGACCTGTAGTACAACGTGATACAGCTCCACTAGTGTGTGTGTACGTTCACTAACTAATTTTGTGACTGTGGTTTGGCATATGTGTATTATGTGGTTTTATTCGTGTTTATGTGTATTTATTTACTATGTAAGAGTGATGAAGGAGTGAAGGAGTAGTGTGGGAGTTGAAGACCTAACTCATGAGCACGTAGAGGGAGGGAACATACACAAGCAAAAGTAAAAAGGTAGTGAATGCAAAGTAGGGGAGGAGAGAGTGGGGAAATTTTCTTATGCGTTCAGTGGTTTTGTATTGTATCTGATTTACAACATTTATCTGATCATTAATCAGGTTTTTACTGTGAATTAGAGTTTTGTGTTTATAATTATTTTCTTGAAGGTGAGAAGATTCTATTTTTCTGATTTTTATGATGCTCAAATCTTTTCCTGTCGCACTTAGCTTATAATATTCACTTTTAAGCTGGTCTGCAAACGCTGAGTAACTTATTACTGTAATACCATGCCCCAATGTGTTCCTTATACCTTGTATCCAAAGTCCTGCCAGTCATCGTTATATACCTCTATCTTGTAAACGTTCTCGGATGAAGAGTGGCAATGTACCACCACCATGATAAGCGAAGCAGTAAGACCCTGGATAAGACTATTATTTCTCTCATAGCATGTATATTATCTTCACATACGCTCTCAAAGAATATCTGTAAAGCCATTTTACTATCGACGATTCAGAAACTTCCAAATGACTTGTTAAACACGTTGCAGCAACAACAAGTTGTTATAACTCTGGATAGACCTCTCTGAGCATTCCAACATGAACTTTTTTTTCTTTATTATGATTTCATTCCCCTGCCCCACATGTTACATATAAGGCTTTAAAAAAGGGGGACAGAAAACACAGTAAGGGGAGATAATGGAGGTAAAAATGCACTGACATGGAGACGTTCATGGGCGGACAATTAAAAAAGTCGACATAAAGTTAAAAAACACAGTTGTCGATTCTTAGAACACAAAAAAGACACTGAAGTCACACGCACAGGTTAAAAGTCGGCCACAGTATTAAAAACACTCCAGAACAACACACTTTAAACCCACTTGGAGCACACACGATGAAGAATAAAACTACCAGAGGGGACCTGCCTAGGGAGAGGCTGGAGAGGATGGAAAAGGAGGGGAGAGCAAGGTGCAGCAGGGAAGGGGGCGGGAAGATAAGAGTAGGGGCGTCACCAAAATGAATTTTTTTTCCCTTTATTGTGATTTCATGCCTCAGCTGAGACGGGCTGGCAGCGGCCTACATACGCCGCTCTACGGCCAAAAGACACAACACAAATACACGGAAGGCATAGAAAACATAAAAAACGTGATAAACACAAGATGAATGGCTCTGAGCACTATGGGACTTAACATCGGAGGTCGCAGTCCACGAGAACTTAGAACTACTTAAACCTAACTAACCTAAGGACATCACACACATCCATACCCGAGGCAGGATTCGAACCTGCGACCGTAGCGGTCGCGCGTTTTCAGACTAAAGCGCCTAGAACTGCTTGGCCACCCCGGCCGGCAAACACAAGATGAACACTGCCCAAGAAATCAGAAGTCGTTCGATGGAAGACACTGTAATGGAGGGTGGCACCAGCTGAAAACAGATGAAGACGTGGAGACACGAACGTAGTAGAAAACACTGACGAAGACACTGTAGACAAACGGAGAGACAGTGACGCACGGGAAACACAGGCGACGGCGGGGCCTACCTCCCCCAAACTGAACTTCAATGAATGTATGTGTAGGCCCAATGCCACAGATTTTGTAACTGCAATTATTGAGGAGTCTCAGATGCCTATACCTTGCCTGAAATTTGGTTAACCTGTACGGCTCTCGACTTTGAAAGATATCACTGAAAGCTACTAACGCTTATGAGGAAATGGAATACAAATTACAGTCTCAAACAACGTGATCAGTTACAGGCACTTGACAGGTGGAACGCTCTAGTGGCAGTATCGAACAGTCTGTGAATCAGTTGCCTCGACTATCAGCTGTAGGGGCGAACCGACAACAGATGTCACTAGGCATGGGTATGTACACAGCGATGCCTGCTCCTTAATAATTATTGGAACACCGTTTTAACATGTTCTTTCTGCTTCTCGCTGTTCAGCTATGAATGAAAATGTATTACAAGGGAGTCTCTGGTTGTATAACACAGCCACCATATTGTCATTAATTGTGTTTTTTATCTCATGTGAACAGAAACCAGGCTGCCGCTGTATATATATATATATATATATATATATATATATATATATATATATATATATATTTTGTGCCTGTCTACTTATTGTACTTATTGTGTGCCTTCATCCGCATAGTCAACGCAGTATTTTTATATTTTAAATTCTACGACTTTCCGCCATTTTACAATTGTTTACAATGTCACCGTTTTATCGCCGCTTTTTTCTTGTTTGTTTATATTCTCATTATGTTTTTTAACTTTTCTGTAGGCTGTAGAGCAGCATATTATGCTGCTGCCAGCCCGCCCCCCCCCCTCGTGGGGGGAATCGAAAGGCAACAAAGGAAAAAAAATGTATATAAAAGCACTGTCATAAGAACAGGGAACCAGTCAGTGATACATTATTTTACTATTGGAATATTTCTTTCATCGATTAAAGTTTTAGCAGCCATTCGGGGTTGAAATCTCTAGTCAGGTTGGTTGGTTTGTGAGGGTTGAAGGGACCAAACTACAGTCTCTAGTGAGTCATGGAGTAACTGGCCTAGTATAGGTCATTTCCCATGTTTGCCCTGCTTCAGCAAATTTCCGGTTAGAACTCTTCACCGTTGCTACCTTCGTTGTTCAAATGGTTCAAATGACTCTGATCACTATGGGACTAAACTTCTGAAGTCATCAGTTCCCTATAACTTGGAGCTACTTAAACCTAACTAACCTAAGGACACCACACACATCCATGCCCGAGGCAGGTTTCGAACCTGCGACCGTAGCGGTCGCGCGGTTCCAGACTGAAGCGCCTAGAACCGCTCGGCCACACGGGCCGGCACCCCCACCGTCAAATCTAGTGCTGTCTTCAGTGGCGTTTGTGCGTTTGCCACTATCGTTACTAATGTCACATCTTCAAATATTTGTAGTGACTCGCTGTCTGATTTTCATCATAATCAAAAATGTGACTTCCTGCTACTATGACAATAGCCATTTGTAAGTAGCATACTAATGCCTATAATCTTTAACTTATCAAGCTCATCACTATCTTCTGCGGCAGCTATTAAGACGACTGCGTATGGTGTAGCCCAATTATAAATTCCATCACTGCCACTTGTCCTGCAGCAGTCAACAACAACAACAACAGCATCACATACAGCAGTCACTGAAACACGAACATCATACACAGCAGTGCACCAGTATGATATACAGATTGTCATGATACAGTAAATTCTAAGCTTTGACCCACAGCTAGTTTTTCATCCTCAGTTTATTATACAGGATCGTCAGAAACAATCTGAAAATCTTGTAAGCATGTTGCAAGCAAGGCTATGCTGAGAAAGAATTGTTACGAAGAAAACTCGAAGCAGCGAATTTACCCAGAAAGAGGTGCGATAGGACATCGACAGAGGTAGGCTTGACACACACTTCCCGCAGCAGTGAACGTAGTAGTATGTATATCGTTGTCTTGCCTGGTTTGAGGAAACGAAACTAAGAACTTGTCTGGGGACGCCGTCCGTGGAGAACTGCTTGGATTTGCGCGCGCAACGACCCAATTGGCTAACTTCAGTGCTAATTAAATTGTAAATGAAGCAGCATATCGAATCTTTTTCTTAACAATTGAAGACCTCGGTACAAGAAGGGGTTAACTCATATTTTACAAATTTTTCAGGAGGCACAAAAACTAATTTCTAATTTAAAAATGTGGGCGTGGTATATCACGCTCTCATTGATACAGGTTGATTATTGGTTTTGAAAGTTATTGCGTAGGCAAAAAACAACACAATGAATAGATTGATTTTAAATAATCAGCAAATTAAAAAAATGTGCTTGTACCTTTTTTTGCACAGAAGTATGATAAAAATAACTATATAGCCTGTTTCAGTCTCCTTTAATGTCCGCCCTGGTAACTGAGTGGTCAGCGCGACGGAATGTCATGCCAAGGGGCCCGGGTTCGTTTGCCGGCTGGGTCGGAGATTTTCTCCCCTCAGGGACTGGGTGTTGTGTTGTCCTAATCATCATCATCTCATCCTCATCGACACGTAAGTCGCCGAAGTGGCGTCAACTCAAAGGACTTGCACCAGGTGAACGGTCTATCAGACGGAAGGCCCTAGCCACACGACATTTCATTTCAATCTACTTTAATGGAACGGCCAGTCAAAATGTGGTCCATACACACTCTATAAGACGTTTCTATTGGAAGCACCCATTTATAACTACTATTACAGAATATCTCTAGAAAATTATGTTAACAGTGTTTCATGCTTGGAATATCGTCATTCATACGTAGCCGGCCGAAGTGGCCGTGCGGTTAAAGGCGCTGCAGTCTGGAACCGCAAGACCGCTACGGTCGCGGGTTCGAATCCTGCCTCGGGCATGGATGTTTGTGATGTCCTTAGGTTAGTTAGGTTTAACTAGTTCTAAGTTCTAGGGGACTAATAACCTCAGCAGTTGAGTCCCATAGTGCTCAGAGCCATTTGAACCATTCATACGTAAATACAAGTGATATATAAGAAGCAGTATTAAAGCATATTCTCTCGAATTTTCAAGTTGAATTAGTCATTCTCAAGGAACAGGAATCATTACTATTGGAATACAGGCCTGAACCCGATATCAGAAATTCACAACACCACATGCCACTGCCGGCCACGGTGGCCGAGCGGTTCTAGGCTCTCCAGTACGGAGCCGCGCGACTGCTACGGTCGCAGGCTCGAATCCTGCCTCGGGCATGGATGTGTGTGATGTCCTTAGGTTAGTTAGGTTTCAGTAGTTCTAAGTTCTGGGGGACTGATGACCTCAGCTGTTAAGTCCCATAGTGCTCAGAGCCATTTGAACCACATGCCACTCTTGCAGACATACTGCGATACAAGTTTCATTGAATCCTTGAGTTTGCCATCCTCAATGGGAAGTCTACTGTTATATGCAGGCTCTGCAGTTTGTGTAACTTTGTGTCTAGGTTTCATCAAATAAAACTATTGATAACACATTCAACTCCGATGGTCACGACACTGCAAGACCTGTGATGTGCCTGAATAGCAAAAAATGCGTTACCTAGATACACTGAATTTTACATTCGTCATACTCTTAAAATTCTTGAGGAACATTGGTTTATGTGACTGACATATTTTCGAACATGATCTTTTTCGACATCGGTAGCCCTGAACTTCATTCAGTGATGTTTTTAACCAGGTTTTTATATTCTTTAGGTAAATAAATTCGTTCTGTTTTCCTAATTGTCTTCTCAATACGATCGAGATATGGGTTGCTTCCGGGAATCTTCCACCAAAGCGACATAAGGGATATGCTTCTAAAACTTATATCAGCTGGTACGTGTGTATGAGATATTTCCTTCTACCGAAGAAAGCCCATTTTTTCCCTTTACAAAGTTCTTTAGCGGAGAAAGTGGAGTTATCCCCTTCTTGCACCCAGAGCTTCAATTATTTCGCAGCAGAACCTGTCCTGCAACACGCTTCAGGCTTCTGACCACTCTGTATAATTTATTTTAAAACATTTAAGCATATGTGCCAATGCATAACAAAGATAGTAATTAGTGGCACCTGTTGATGACCTGCGTTTTCTACGCACAACTATAATTTTTATTTTTTTCTCCCTCAATGATACATTTTTCAGTTGTTACTTAAGGATTTAAGTAATTTGCAAATAGAAGAATGTATAGTATGAAAGACGGTTCTTATTCACTAAATTTTGTTAACAAAAGAGAGAGAGAGAGAAAAAGAGAGAGAGAGAGAGAGAGAGAGAGAGTTAGGGGCGGGGGAAGGTAGGACAAGGTCATTTTCTTGAGTGAAGCGGTGTACAACCAGTAGTCGATGGTGTCTGTGAATAGCAAAAGTCTATAGTGGTGGTTGCTCAGAAGAACAAACATGGCCAAGCGGAAATAAAGCAGCTGTGATGGAGAAATCTTTTCAATACCATGAAGAAGCGAAAACGTTCGTCCGCTACTAAAATGACACCTACTCCGAAAATGCGTTCTTCCAGTAACACAGATTTCACCGAATTTTAGAGCTTTCGACATTTCTTGAGCAATTTCAATTTTCAAAATAAACTGTTGTGATTTCAGAGTATTAATGATTATTTGAGACATTGTGATAAAAGCATATACAGGGAGAGCCAAAAGTCCATTAACATTTCAAAATTCATTACGTCACGGAGTAATAGAGGTAGAGAGGTAAAAATTGACACACGCTTTTATTGGAAAAAAAAATGGCACAAACACACCAACAGGTGACGCTTCACATGATGCAAAAGCACTAATTGGCATAAGTGTTTCTAGCAAAGGCGATGTTCTTTGTAACAAATGCTCAACATACCGGCAGGATTCATCAACAATGTTGTGAACAGCACTGTACAGCATGTAAGTAGGTATAGGAACAAATTTGCCGTCAGATGTTGTGTTTCAGCATCCTTAATGAGGCAGGACGATCGCGATAGACTAGGGAACCCCACAAGAAGTAATTACACGGAATGAGGTCTGGGGACCTGGCAGGCCAAGGATGGCGAACGTGGCGGCTCAGAACATGATCCTCACCAAACGATGTGCGCAAGTGATCTTCCACATGTAATACAGGGTGGAGCACCATCCTGCATAAAAGTCGCATCTTCCAGCAGGTGTTCATCAGCCAGGCTAGGTATCGTGCGATTCTGTAACATATCGGCTTATCTCGCCCCCATCACGCTGTCTATTCCCGTGCACAAGCATAATTCACTGAACATTTTTGTATATTTCTTTTGAATCTTTACCCAATCTGTCACATATGGGTAATAAAACAAAGGGCTCTGGATAGCCTGTATGACGTAAACCGAGGTTAACTGTATGGATCTGTAAACGGCAACCTCAGCTGGATTACATCTACATCTACATGATTACTCTGCAATTCACAATTAAGTGCCTGGTAGAGGATTCATCCAACCACCTTCTGTACTTCTGTACCGTTCCACTCTCGAATAGCACGCGGAAAAAACTAACATTTAATCTTGCGAGTTCTGATTTTTATTACTTTATTATTACGATCATTTCTTCCTCTGTGGATTGGAGCAAACAAAAGGTTTTCACACTCTAAGGTGAAAGTTGGTGATAGAAATCTCATTAGAAGATCCTGCCGCAACGGAAAACGCCTTTGTTTTAAGGACTGACACCTGAACTCGCGTATCATATTCATGGCACTCTCCCGTACTTCGTGGTAATACAAAACGAGCTGCCCTTCTTTAAAGTTTTTCCTTGTCCTCTGTCAATTCTATCTGATGCGGATCCCACATCTCACAGCAGTACTCCAGAAGAGGGCGGAAAAGCGTGTAAGCAGTCTCTCTAGCTTTTACATTTTGTAAGTGTTCTGCCAATAAATCACAGACTTTGGTTTGCTCTCCCCACAACATCACCTATGTGATCGCTCCAATTTAAATTATTCGTGATTGTAATCCCGAAGTATTAGCTGAGTTTAGAGCTTTTAGATTTGCGTTATTTACCGTGCGACTGAAATTTAGTGGACTCTTTTTAGTGCTCATGTGGAGGACCTCACCCTTTTAATGATTTAGAATCAACTGCCACTTTTTGAACCATACAGATATTGTGTATAAATCATTTTTAAATTAGTTTTGATCAGCTAATTCCAATCCCAAAGAAAGCAGGTGTTGACAGATGTGAAAATTACCGAACTATCAGTTTAATAAGTCACAGCTGCAAAATACTAACGCGAATTCTTTACAGACGAATGGAAAAACTGGTAGAAGCGGACCTCGGGGAAGATCAGTTTGGATTCCGTAGAAATGTTGGAACACGTGAGGCAATACTAACCTTACGACTTATCTTAGAAGAAAGATTAAGGAAAGGCAAACCTACGTTTCTAGCATTTGTAGACTTAGAGAAAGCTTTTGACAACGTTAACTGGAATACTCTCTTTCAAATTCTGAAGGTGGCAGGGGTAAAATACAGGGAGCGAAACCAGATGGCAGTTATAAGAGTCGAGGGGCATGAAAGGGAAGCAGTGGTTGGGAAGGGAGTGAGACAGGGTTGTAGCCTCTCCCCGATGTTATTCAATCTATATATTGAGCAAGCAGTAAAGGAAACAAAAGAAAAATTCGGAGTAGGTATTAAAATTCATGGAGAAGAAGTAAAAACTTTGAGGTTCGCCGATGACATTGTAATTCTGTCAGAGACAGCAAAGGACTTGGAAGAGCAGTTGAACGGAATGGACAGTGTCTTGAAAGGAGGATATAAGATGAACATCAACAAAAGCAAAACGAGGATAATGGAATGTAGTCAAATTAAATCGGGTGATGCTGAGGGGATTAGATTAGGAAATGAGACACTTAAAGTAGTAAAGGAGTTTTGCTATTTAGGGAGCAAAATAACTGATGATGGTCGAAGTAGAGAGGATATAAAATGTAGACTGGCAATGGCAAGGAAATCGTTTCTGAAGAAGAGAAATTTGTTAACATCGAGTATAGATTTAAGTGTCAGGAAGTCGTTTCTGAAAGTATTTGTATGGAGTGTAGCCATGTATGGAAGTGAAACATGGACGATAACCAGTTTGGACAAGAAGAGAATAGAAGCTTTCGAAATGTGGTGCTACAGAAGAATGCTGAAGATAAGGTGGGTAGATCACGTAACTAATCAGGAGGTATTGAATAGGATTGGGGAGAAGAGAAGTTTGTGGCTTAACTTGACTAGAAGAAGGGATCGGTTGGTAGGACATGTTTTAAGGCATCAAGGGATCACAAATTTAGCATTGAAGGGCTGCGTGGAGGGTAAAAATCGTAGAGGGAGACCAAGAGATGAATACACTAAGCAGATTCAGAAGGATGTAGGTTGCAGTAAGTACTGGGAGATGAAGAAGCTAGCACAGGATAGAGTAGCATGGAGAGCTGCATCAAACCAGTCTCAGAACTGAAGACCACAACAACAACAACAACAATGACTTGACATGACGGTAAATGACAGCAATATCTGTAATCAATATAAGAGGGCTGCTCAGATTGTCTCCTACATCGTTTATGTAGGTGAGAAACAACAGAGGACGTATGACACTTCCTTGGGGAACGTCTAATACATGTACCTGCTTAATTTGTATTGGAATGTGTGTGTTGTAATTGCTTCAGTTTACATGACTGCCTATAACGGTATGTGATTATGGAATTGAAACTGTGACATGGCTTATGATCTGTGTGATGCTTCTATGTCTGATTCTTATATTATTTGTTTTTATAGCACCGATGATAATACACTGCTAGCTGAAACCTAAACTTGCAGCAAAAAAAGACTGATGATATTACGACCGACGCTGAACTTCCTTCTGTTCTGGATAACACCACAGTCGTGGAGCATTTCCATGGAATCCAACGTAATTACGTACTTTGGAACGTAAAAAGTGGCATCAATGTTGTGGAGACACTATGCAATGGAATCTGGTATTGTCGCTGATAGCACACGTTGTAGACATACCTACCTTACCTCCGAGCAAATGGACTCGCCCGTCCCACGTCACCGGCCTGCGCGCAGTTGAGGGAAACACAATTACTTGACCGAGCGAGGTGGCGGAGTGGTTAGCACACTGGACTCGCATTCGGGAGAACGACGGTTCAATCCCGCGTCCGGCCATCCTGATTTAGGTTTTCCGTGATTTCCCTAAATCGCTCCAGGAAAATGCCGGGATGGTTCTTCTGAAAGGGCACTGCCGACTTCCTTCCCCGTCCTTCCCTAATCCAATGAGACCGATGGCCTCGATGTTTGGTCTCTTCTTCCAAACAACCCAACCCCCACAATTACTTGTGAGCGAGCGGTCTAACGTAACGGTGTGGCTATGTTTTCGAAACAGGAACAACGGAGTTCGATCAAGATTGACTGTGCCAGAGGTCGTGCAGCACGACAGTGTCATCAAGATCAAGAGGCATGCGGGGGATCGACATTGCCGTACAGAACAGTGCACATTGGGTAAAAGCCTTTAACGAAAGTCGGCAAACTGTGGCAGACATACATCTAGCAGGTCGTCCTAGCGGCTCTGAAGAAGTGCATGCTGTTACTGCATTAGTGGACAGTGATTCGTGAGCTCGCCCACCAAACCGGATTAGCGCATACGATTGTGCTTCGCATCCTGAAGGAACGCCTGGGCATGCGAAAAAATACATCACGTTGGGTTCCACATGACGCAAATGCAGAAATGGATGCGTTACGACGCTGCTCAGACGCACCTGGAGCTCTATGAACGCGAAGGAGAGGCTTTCTTACGCCGTATCGTCACACTGGATGAGACATGGGCCACATATTAGGAGCCAAAACTGAAGCGCCAATCCAACGAATGGCGTCATTATGGGTCGCCGCGAAGGTCGGAAGGGCGTCATAGCCCCAGTATGGTGAAAGTTACGGTGATTCTCTTGTACGACTGTGATGGTCTTATCCTTGCGCATTACGTTCCTCCACGGCAACCCGTCAATGCACAGTATTACTGTTCGTTTTTGGGGCATCACCTGCTACCAGCTTTGCGAAAGAAGCGGCGACACTTTCTGCGCAACCCACCCATCATTTTGCACGCGCAGGCGCATACAGCGCAGGCTGTGGCTGCTCTGTTCGGACGATGGGGCTGGGAAGTACTGTGCCATCCACCATACTCCACGGACTTATCAACAGAACAGGCTCTGCTAACGGTATACTACGCCTTCCACGTCGCTGGCAACGGGTTCTATTTAAGTTCCAAGCCTCACAGTTACGTTACAATCTTTCTTCAATTTCTCAGCCGTTTTAATGATTTAAATGTATGCCAGTAGACAAACAGCAGAAACTTTGTTAAACACCACACAGCGGCTGTTCCGCAAGTTATTCGCTAATTAACACCTCATGGAAGCATTTGGCACGAAATAGAGTGGAGCATATCGTAGACACTATTTGATGGTATTTAAAACACACGATCCATCCTGTTCCCGGCTATAAGATTCTATCGAACCCTTTATCTGGATTCCGAATGCTGTGGTATTCTATCCCCACACACGAGATACAAGTAAAGTTTTGGCGATAACAACATAACAACCGTTCGTAGAGTTTAAAAACTGATGGAGTAAGAGCTTCTAACGGTATTTCTAGAGCGCTCCATTGCAGTCTGCCATCATATTCCAATGCGGACCCTTTCTGCAAGCAGAAAAATGCCAATCTGCGCTTAGTGTTCTGCAGTTTGCATATTGGAGTAATAAGCCCCTAAGAAAGGTGAATGTGATATGTAAACGAACAAAAAGAAAACCGAAGAGTTGAGACGGCGAAGTCAAGAAATGATAACTGGAATATATGGCCTGAGCAGTCGGGTCGATGTGTGCCGTCCGTAAGCACTATAAACAAACAGGGCTACAGCCCGTATTGTAAATTCCCGCACAGTAAATCGACACCTGCAGCGTAAAGAGGACGCTTGTGTCTACTAAACTGCAACCTTAGGTGTCTTTTGTATGCCAGATGTCACCTCCAATCAAATATTACATCCAACTTACTAAACTTTGTAGAACTACCAATCAAACTATTTTACGCCGGAAGTTCCTTAGCATTCACGTGGTATAATGTATGATGCCGTACTACAGTTCTGTTGTGACAAGATCACTTGTGGAGCAACCAATAACACTGATTGCAACATAAGTATTGCACAGAAATTTACAACGCGTGACTACGGAAATGGATTCAGCTCTATCCCTGTCCTTCCCTTTCCTAAAGACTGGTGAACTTTTTTTTATAATTTTGGAGAATAGGAAATTACCTGCTTCGAAAGGTGGTACCGCCGGAATAAAATTATTTGTCTTACCTCATCCTGCAGCACCCCTACACACACACACACACACACACACACACACACACACACACACAGAGAGAGAGAGAGAGAGAGAGAGCAGAGTTTAAAAACCGATCGAAAACAGCAGAGCAAACCATTGTTAACTTGACGTTCTACAAGGGGGAAAAAACGTCTTTTCTCTAGGCGACTCGTGTGTGAAAGAGCGTCAAATCACAATGGACAGACTGCACCACTGGCGCTGATACGAGGGTTATCCGGGAAGTAAGGAACGATCGGTCGCGAAAAGCAAACCACAGTGAAAATTCGATAAAGTTTTGCGCAGGTGTGTTGGGCAGTGTGTCTAGTATTCCCGTCGATCGCTTTACGTCGTTCTTTATTGTTCTGAGCACACGGGGATCACATAAAGATACCTAGAACAATAGTGTCTCCCGCCAAGTACGAAGGCCTGGTGAGAAATATCGCCTGAAGCTATGCAGCCAACATTACATAACTGTCGTGCTTTTTCTTCTTCAAGACAATTCCCAGCCGCATTCTGCAGGGGCAATGTAGATGCTCCTGCATCGTTTTCAATTGGAAATGTTTGATTACCCACAATAAAAATGGCTCAAATGGCTCTGAGCACTATGGGACTTAACATCTGAGGTCATCAGTCCCCTAGAACTTAGAACTACTTAAACCTAACTAACCTAAGGACAACACACACATCCATGCCCGGGACAGGATTCGAACCTGCGACCGTAGCGGTCGCGCGGTTCCAGACTGAAGCGCCTAGAACCGCACGGCCACTCCGGCCGGCTTACCGACAATACAGCCCGTAATTGTCTCCCTCTGAGTTTCATCTCTGCTCACATGAACCGCTGGCTATGAAGACAACATTTTGGCACAGACAACCAGCTGTAGGCCAGCGTAGAGAATTGGTGGAAAGCACTGGCGGTTGCCTTCTATAACGAGGGTATTGGGAAGTTGGTACAGCGCTACGACAAACGTCTAAGTTCGATCGGCGACTATGGAGATGAGTAGCTGGAAGTTGTAGCTAACTGTTACAAATAAAACAGTTTTGATTTTAACTGTGGTTTCCATTTCGCGACCTATCGTTCCTTAATTTCCGAATAGCCCTCGTATGTAGTCAACAGACAAGGGGTACTATACTTTCAACTAGCTAGTTTCAAATAATTTTCAAATTCACCTTTGCATCTAGCAGCGAAATAGTGGAGATTTTCTATAGGAGAACTACAAATATCGAGACTGTAGCACAGTTACATTACGCAATCGCTCGCAAGTCAGTTATTTACCTGTATATAGCTGTAGTTGTTTGATGAGAATTCAAGACACTGGTGTACCACGTCTTGCAGCACCCTGCACATATGATAGTAAAATTTCTGCAGAGTTTAAAACCGATGGAATAACAGCTTTTTTAACTTAAACCTCTGCACTATTAACTATATTCTAGCTGCATAGGGCTATAGGAAGCTACTCTGACTCCAGCAGCACAGTCTGTCCGTCTCGATTTGGCGTTCTGCCACTCACAGATAGTGGTATTTACCATTCAGTTATTCCGTTACGTCATTATTCGGGGCCATTTTTCGAAATATGCTTTGAAGTCAGTAATTTATACACACTGCACGGGGGGTTCGCATACAGTTGCACCTCACGAAACGACACTATGTAAAGTGTCCAGACATGCGACTATGGGAAGCTTTTATGTATTGCTTTCCTGACGACAATGTACAGCTCCAGAATGCATCATGTGTTTGATCCCTGTTTAGGTATGTCCACAATTACTTGTATCTTTCTTTTCAGCTACTCTGCTATGGAATATAAACACATTATTTCGACAATTTTTGGTAATTCCCCACTGCTATGTGGGCCGCAGTGGCCGAGCGGTTCTAGGCGCTACAGTCTGGAACCGCGTGACGGCCACGGTCGCGGGTTCGAATCCTGCCTCGGGCATGGACGTGTGTGATGTCCTTAGGTTAGTTAGGTTTAAGTAGTTCTAAGTTCTAGGGGACTGATGACCTCAGCAGTTAAGTTCCACAGTGCTCAGAGCCATCTGAACCATTTGAAACCCACTGCTACCGCTGCAGTAATCAGATTATTTCGTCTTTACTTTTCCGTGCATTGCGATGTCGGTGTCATTGCCTCTGCAAACTGGCTATAAAAAACGTGTGTGGATTCCTAAGGGACTAAACTGCCGTGATCATCGGTCCCTAGACTTATACACTACTAACTTACGCTAAGGACAACACACACACCCATGCCCGGTGGAGGACTCGAACCTCCGGCGGGAGGGGCCGCGCAGTCCTTGCATGGCGCCTGAAACCGCGCTGCCATTCCGCGAGAGTAGCATTTGCAATCTACGTTCTCTTTAATTGTTGTATGTTTTCCAGTCTCTGTCTTCCTCTACAGTTTTTGCCCTATATAACTCCCTCTTGTACCATGGAAGTCATTCCCTTGATGTCTTAACAGATGTCCCATCATTCTGTCCCTTCTCCTTGTCAGTGTTTTCCACATATTCCTTTCCTCTTGAATTCTGCGCAGAACCTTAAATGGTTATTAATGGGTGAATGGTTAGCACGAAATTGATCTGGAAACAGTAACTGGGGGAAAGTAGCTAAAGTGGAACTCTGCAGTCTACTGTAAGTTTCGTGTGCCACAAAATTTCTGTGGGTCGCCACCTAATTGAATTAAAATTGGAAAAATTTAATATAACAACTGAATTAATCACTGAAATGGTAAACATAACTAACGTTTTAATAATAGTAAAAAAGATCCAAGTGAAAATATGGAATGATCATATGGGAACGGTTTAAGTACAAAAGTTAAATCAAATTATTCAGAGCAGGCAAGAGCTTAAGCCTGAATAATAATAATAATAATAATAATCGGACAAAAGTCTACAAATATGACTGCCTTTTGCGCTTCAGAAACGCCAGGTGGGATGTATTAAAAATAATCTTACAGAAGGGGACGGGTTTCTCTAAGAAAAAGTCACCACAGTTTTAACATAGTTTATTAAGACAAAACATTATATCAAAAACTCAGAAAGTTATTCTAAACTATGATCTGTCATTGCCTGTTATTTAATTAATTAACCCACTTATATTATTATTTTATTGAGTGATGAGGTACATTACGTTGATAACGTAATCTTAGGCGCACAAGGGAAAAATTCACACATAGAAGAATAGAGATAAAAAGAATTTTTCGCATCACAATAAGGCAAAGGCTCAGAGGTTCAACCCTATCGCTGTGACTCAGTTATTGTCAATAAGAATACTACGGAACAGTATTAAGCAAAGAAATTTTTCTGCATCACCTTTGCACATGAAACTAAGGTACACTGGCGTCAAACACCCGCAAATGCCGCGAATATTCATGAGCGAAGAAAAATACTAAGACTCGTGAAAACTCCAAGAACACAGATGTAAACCGTACAGACACAAACAGCAATAAAATACCACGGGTAGTTAAGAATAAAACTTATTCAAGATGGTACTGAAATCACACAGATGAAATCACCACCACGTGGTATGAAAAAAGCTGCACCATCCTAAAACTGAAGCTAAATGTAAAGTAGAAGAAATAAAAACACACACACGAGAAAAGTACACACATAAATGCCATTTAAAAGAGAAGTCAGACAATTGAATTTTAAACCTGTGCCGGAGTAGTGAACTTACGAGCTTCCAACACCACGTGTTCTGCTTACACAAAGCGAGGTCCGGAAAAACTTACTACATACAGAAAAATATACTCGTGACTACACTGTGACAAATCTAAGAATTCGACTATCTAACTTGAAAATGAACTATTGGGTCAAACGTGTACATAGTTGGAATAGCTACAAACCATCACACATTAACACACTCCCTGCAACGGACTTACCCCGAGAAGCCGGAAGAGACCAAAGCGGCCCTTTCTGCCACCAACTTCACTGTTGTCGAATGACTACCGAAAGGTTACAAATCTCTTTGCCTTGCCTGAGAAAGCTACGTTGGCTACACTGTTGCTACCGCAGCACACAGCCGGATGCTTTATTGCTACCATATATGAGACAAATTCAACATACACACTCACTCATTCATTCATACAGTTGATAAAGAGAAAAAGGACATTTGAGAGCGCAAAATGTCGGTAATGTACTGGAAAAACGGATGCTTTAATGTAACGGTGTACCACAGAAT
The DNA here is from genome assembly GCF_023898315.1 of Schistocerca nitens. Lineage (NCBI taxonomy): Eukaryota > Metazoa > Arthropoda > Insecta > Orthoptera > Acrididae > Schistocerca > Schistocerca nitens. Next base: position 612,218,767 of record NC_064615.1, read on the forward strand.
GGGGACCAGCGCGAAGTACAAAACTAAATTACAAATAATTGAGCGTGACAGCACTAAATACGACTTAACTAACATGAAACGAATCTAATGAAGACTTTCAACCTCCACATTCCTTACCTTACCAGTCTACCTAATTTTCAACATTCGTCTGTAGCACGACATCTCAAATGCTTCGATTCTCTTTTGTTCCGGTTTTTCCACAGCCCATGTTTCACTACCATACAATGCTGTACTCCTAACGTACATGCCCATGTTTGATACTAGTAAACTTCTCTTGGCTGGGAATACCCCTTTTACCAGTGCTAGTCTACTTTTCATGTCCTCCTTGCTCCGTCCGTCATTGGTTATTTTGGTGCCTAGGTAGTAGAATTCCTTAACTTCATGTACTTCGTGACCATCAATACTGATGATAAGTTTCTCGCTGTTCTCGTTTCTGCTGCTTCTCATTACTTTCGTCTTTCTTCGATTTGCTCTCAGTCCATATTCTGTACTTATTGGACTTTACATTCCATTCAGCAGATCATCTAATTCTTCTTCGCTTTCAGTGAGGATAGCAAGGTCATCAGTGAATCGTATATTGATATCCTTTCACCTTCAATTTTAATTCCACTCCTCAACATTTCTTTTATTTCCATCATTGCTTCTTCGAAGTACAGATTGAACAATAGGGGCGAAAGACTGCGTCCCTGTGACATAGCATTTTTAATCCGAGCACTTCGTTCTGGTCGTCCATTCTTATTATTCCCTCTTGGCTGTTGTAGATATTGTATATTACCCGCCTCTCCCTACAGCTTAGCCCTATTTTTCTCAGAGTTTCGAACATACTCCAACATTTATCATTGTCGAACGCTTTTTACAGATCGACAAATCCTATTAATGTTTCTTGATTTTTCTTTAGTCTTGTTCCATTATGAACCACTACTTCAGAATTGTCTCTCTGGTGTCTTTACCTTTCCTAAACTCAATCTGATCGTCATCTAACACATCCTCAGTTTCTGTTTCATTGTTCTGTATATTATTCTTGTAAGCAACTTCGATGCATGAGCTGTTAAGCTGACTGTGCGATAGTTGTCGCACTTGTCAGCTCCTGCAGTCTTCGGAATTGTGTGGATGATATTTTTTCGAAAGTCAGATGGTATGTCGCCAAACTTGTACATTCTACACATCAACGTGAATAGTCGTTTTGTTGCCACTTCCCCCCAATGATTTTAAATATTCTGATGGAGTGTTACCTATCCCTTGTGATGTTTTTGGTCTTCAGTCCTTCAAAGCTATATTAAATTCTGATTCTAATACTAGATCCCCTATCTTTTCTAAATTAAGTCCTGTTTTTTCTTCTGTCACATCAGACAAATCTTCCCCCTCATAGAGCTCTTCAGTGTACTCTTTCCACATATCCGCTTTCTCCTCTGCATTTAACAGTGGAATTCCCGTTGCACTCTTAATGTTACCACCCTTGCTTTTAACTTTCCCATATGCTGAGTCACTCCTTCCGACAATTATTTCTTTTCGATTTCATTACATTTTTCATGCAGCCATTTCGTCTTAGCTTCCCTGCACTTCCTATTTATTTCATTCATCAGCGACCTGTATTTCTGCACTCCTGTATTTCCCTGAACATTTTTTACTTCCTTCTTTCATCGATCAGCTGAAGTATTTCTTCTGTTATCCGTGGTTTCTTCTCAGTTACCTTCTTTGTACCAAAGTTTTTCTTTCCAACTTTGGTGATTACCCTTGTTAGAGATGTCCATTCTTTTCAACTGTATTGCCTACTGAGCTATTTTTATTGCTGTATCTACAGCTTTAGATAACTTCAAGCATATCTCATTATTTCTTAGTACTTCCGTATCCCAGTTCTCTTTGTATTGATTCTTCCTGACTAATCTCTTAAATTTCCGCCTACTCTTGATCACTACTACATTGTGATTTGAGTCTGTATCTGCTCCTTGATACTATCTGATTTCGGAATCTCTGTCTGACCGTGATGTAATCTAACAGAAATATTCCCGTATCACCCGACATTTTCCAAGTATACCTCCTCCTCTCGTGATTCTTGAACAGATTATTCGCTATTACTAGCTGAAATTTATTACAGAATGCAATTAGTCTTTATCCTTTCTCATTCCTTGTCCCAAGTCCATTTTCTCCTGTAACCGTTTCTTCTTCCCTCACAGTTGCATTCCAGTCTCCCAAGATTATTAGATTTTCATCTCCCTTTCCATATGTATGACCCTTTCAATATCCTCATATACTTTATCTCTTCGTCTTGCGCTTGCGACGTCGGCATATACAAGTGAACTGCAGTTGTCGGTGTTGGTTTGCTGCCGATTTTAGTAGGAACAGCCCTGTGACTGAGCTGTTCACAGTAACACACTCTCTCCCCTATCTCCCTGTTCATGACGAATCCTACTCCTGTTATACCCTTTTCTGCTGCTGTTGATATTACCATACAATCATCTGACTAGAAATCCTTGTCTGCTTTCCATTTCACTTCACTGACCCGTACTGTATCTAGCTTCCCTGCCACATTCAAACTTCTATCATTCCACTCCCCGACTCGCAGAACGTTATGCTTTCGTTGGTTATTCAATCTTTTTTCCCTGGTCACCTCCCGAGGTACGATTCCCTATTGGTTTGAAATGCGAAGATGATAAATCAACTTGTCTTTAATTGAACTGGCGTCTTAATTATCCATGATTGTCTAGATGAGCTTGGAAGTAGAGGATATTCAGACAGATTCCATGATCTGAAATTTAAAGGCAGCCGAATCCCAGATCCAAAAATTCTTAAAAGTTTCAACGTTCTTCGTCTGTTAAAGAGACGTGAGACACCTTCCAAATTATTTTCTCGAGCACAGTCTCGTTCCCTTCTGAACTGCCACCTTGGATATATCCATTACTATATTTTCCACTTATTATTTTACATGTTCCTACTTCAAATAAACTGGAATCCGCCTCATATCCTCAAAGGATCCTATAAGTATTTTGAGAGGTACGTGTGCACTAAACTGCTTGTACTCGTTTGCCGACGGTGGTTTATCGATAAACCGTTCTGTATTTTCTATACCGTTCCAATACCTATTTTACAGATGAAATGTATGTTTTTGAGTCTGATGTGATACCTGCATTCTTACTGCGGTCAGTTTCAGCACCATTCAGCTCGTATGTCATTTTCTGAAACAGGAATGGGAATAAGTTAGGTGTAAGATAAGGTTCTGCCTTGGGAGTCCCATCCTTTTTCGTGAATTCCCCCTCCAAGTATAGGAAACTACTGCTAGGAATGGTGAAAGAATGCTGGTGCTGGATCACAATGAGGGTCTCATCATTGTTCTCGAATGGTTCTGATGCAAAAGGTTTGTTTGAGAAGTATTCCTGATACGTGCTTCATTCATCATACTCGAATGGAGAAATTGTGTGAGTGGGGACACTGTTCTTATGTGGTTCAAGAACAGCGATTTAAGGAACTGATGGTTCTTTGGTGTTTTGGTTGTAAACTGAAGTGCAGCTGGTTGTGGAGGCTGCTTTTATACCGCATCCCCATCCTGCTTCAAATGTAGATGTATCAGGGTCTCTTAATGGCAAAAATTGACAAGATAGTCGCTCTTGTCCACACACCTCCACCCAATGTGGTCTGTCTGAACAGTCCCTGGGAGCTAAAATGTGTTGCTTGGCGTCTTCACAATTTTATAGCCTGGATCTGCTGTAGGGAATAACTAGTAATTAGTATGAATCAGTTTGTTGTTGAGAAATGAATTCGTCACAACATTGCACTCGACTCAAATTGTGCTAACAGTTGGATCCTACTGAATTTTTCTTTGGTAGGGTTGCTACCAAGTCTTTGAGCAAAAGTCACGTCTTGAGCGAAAATGAAAAGAGGTACTAAGGAGGCAGCCATGGGGCATTGCGTTAGCTGCCGCGAGCAGGTGGCCGCAAGTGTGGCGACATGTGGATCGCAATAACGGACAAGCCAGAGGATTGCGAATCAGGGATAGCCGAGCACAGCGGTAAACTGTCCCGCACTGCAGTAACCATGCAGCAAGCAGTGGAATGCCACCACACCAAGACGAGTCTCTTGTTATGGGCGACGTGACTAGATGGTGGGTGTTAATGAAACAAGTGGGCACCAGAAGCTTGTAAATAGGTCTGAATTTTGAGCCAGGGATCACTTCTTGTCGCCAGAAACCAGCAGCAGCACACGATCGAACACATCTGGAATGTCACTGAATGTGGCGTCAGAGGTTGTCGCCCCCTCCCCGGAATTTACGGGAACTAGGTGACCTGTGTGTGCAGATATGCTGCCAACTCCCTCCAGCGGCCTACCTGTTATCCGTGCCAAAGGTGGACATACTGGCTATTAGTGAGGTGGCCATGATGTTCTGGCGGGTCAGTGTAGGTGTCCGCAGAGGTACGTATTTAACTATTTGTAGCATTGAAAATTGTAAAATATATTGTTACCGGCCAAGTAGTAGCATAGTTTCTTTGTGAGACTGCAAATGGCTGAGAGAGTCAAAGTAATAAACACCATACTGGATTCTTCTTCTAACGTGCGGCATCCAATGAGTTCCAGGTCCTCCTATAACGTCGAAATTTAGATTCTATATTCATTAGATTTCTGCATCGTATCAAGTAGAGTATTCAGCAAGAACACTCCATGAAACCCTGCCATAGAGAACTTTTTGACTGATTTAAGCACTGTTTCGTTGGCAGTGTAGCTAATAGTGTTTTTAATGGACAATCGATGCCCTTTCCTGTGTGGGTTTAAATGTAGTCCTTTCCCAGTAGCCATAGTTCATATAAATCTATTATGCCTTTTAGCTGCGCCTAGAGGCTGCTGTGCGTTTTACGCATTTGTCGCTGTTCTGGCGATAGCTTCCATTCTGCCGGTTAGTGAAACAGCCGCCGAAAGCCTCGCCAATCCTGGAATTAGGAACGGAAAGATTTCACCTGACGTGCCTGGCAGTGGTAGAACTCCAGGCATTTTAATGAGTTTTCCTTTTGACGCTTGTCTGCTGCAGCCAATGATAACTAAATGCATTTTCTAAGTATCGTGATATGTCCTGCTTATTCTTATTCTTTAGCAGGCGACGAGCAGCGTTCATAACACGACTGAAGTTTAGTCCCATACCTAGTTTGAATTTTGCGCACGTTGCTTTATCCACTAAAAGTGCGCCAATACATGGACCAATACCGATATCCCTTCTTAATCATATTTCCTTTGCTCGATCGGCTAATATTCTACCTGCACATGTCGTCTTGAGAGACCCTTATTTGCTTTGTGTACGATATCGTGTAAAAGATTGATTCCCTTGCACTATGCCCTAGTCGCTTCTCACGCTTGGGCCCAGGTCTGTAGTACTTATATGTAGGGGTATGAAGTTCTATTGGTGATTTATCAGGAATACCACTACCTCTGCTGATATGCTCCCTATCATGCATGTTATTCTACTGTCTAAGGTTTGGGCACCTTGATATATAGCAAATCATTGTGATCCGTCTAACTGTTATGTGATGAATTGAATTCAAACCTTTTGACAAGTGCCGTGCCTTTTTCCCCGTTACCTTATGACGCACTCTACAAGGACGAGATCTGGTTCACTGCTTCGCTGTATTTTATCTGCGTAAAAACTACTGGAAATTTCACTACCGCTGCTATCTTTCAAGATGTAATTTCAAGGGTTTGACTGTTGCACCCTGGAAATTTTAAATATCTCCTTTGACCAGTTTCAGACGTTTGATTGCTCAATTGCTGTCTTGCGTTTTGAATTATGTACTAAGTCATCTATATTAAATTTCTGTTTGGATCGATGTACTATTTTAATATGACTGTAAACGGTATTTAGACACTCATTAACGTGTTCAGCAATTGGCCTGATTTTTATTGTCCTGTGATCAGAGCGGCTGTATATGTTGATGATTTGTGGGAGGATATTTACAAAAAATGCAAACGGTAAAATACATCCACATTTTTGTTCTTATCAACCGGTTTAAAAACCCCACAGCGCATGCTTTCATCTGAGAGACTGTCGAGTAATGATGTATTCCATACCATTCCTTTATCAGCTTGAGATATCTATTTTACAATTTGTTTATACAGGTGGAGCCCAAGAAAATTCCATGCACCTATCAATGACAATTAAAATACATTTGAAACTTTCATTCTCCCATGAATATTGCCTCATGTCTGCAAGATGCGCCTGCCTTAAGTCATCCTAACCTTGAATTATAACCTGACTACATGGAAATGTTTTGCATGTCGGTTTATGGAGTTCCTGAACAATTGGTTCCAAAATTATTTGATGATATGTCTTTCTCTAAATTCTGAAACCATAGAAATGATTTCATTCCCAACTGCAGATGATGTGACCAGCTGTAATCGTTCAACTACTTAATTGGCGTCATGGTAATGGGTGTATTAGCGTGACATGTCGTTGAGTTTCTTGTTCTGAAAGCCTGTAGCGCCACTGCCACGTACGTCTGATAACGCATGTTTAATAATGTTTTTGTATTTCTATCTGTTAATGTCTTTTCTCATACTCCATTGGCTTTTTATATATTCTTCAGTCATACGAATATGACCACAATTTTCACTATTTTTGGTTGTAATAGATATCTAATTTTGTAGTTTTTAACAAGACTGGATTCAGTAATTTGAAGGTTCTTTCAAATTCCGTCACCGATTTGTGTTCATTCTTGGTTAAACTTAGAGGTTGAGTAAGCAGCATATATGATTTTTCCTCGCTAACTCCACAAGTTCTATCCATCCGACAGTCGCTGTAATGCTTAATGAAATCATCAATACCATCTTCTTCCTCCTCTTCTTTAGTCTCTGAGTGTATTTCAAGAAATTCTGTGACAAGCCTAAATGTGTCTCTGGGTGATTGGCCTCTTTCCACATGTCCTAACTTCAGCAATCACACAACGTGTTGTTGTATACTACGCAGACTTCGGAACAGAATACAGTTTATATACACTCCCGTTTACTTCCTTTTCTATTACATTAAGGTGTGCAGTTAACTCGCTTGTCTTCTTTTCAATTACATCAATCCTAGCAGTTAACTTGTTGATTAATCTCAGAATGATTTGATGATGAGTATTTAATTCTTTGATACGTTTGTGAGTGCTTCATGTCTATTATTATTAGTTTAATACCATCGTTGAGCATCTGTATTTTCACATCAATGTACGGAGGAACGTGTTGCCTCCCCCTCTCAGAAAGGTTGTGGGTTGATGAGATCGTGAACTTATCGATAAAATAGAGTATAATGACGTAATTACCCTGTTATTTCACTAAATGTACACTTGCCATCATCTTTTAAAAACTTCTTGAAAGTTACGACAGCACGGATCATCATCCAATTGCTTGTTTCATCGATAACTAAGAAACAATACTCTGAATGATTCCAGCAGTTTCTGCATAAAGTTGTAAATTCATACAATGTAATGTCTGTTCCCATTTGTGCATGGTGAATGCGTTTTAAATTTATATTATCCTATTTGAAGGAAATAACAAGGTTTGCAATATCTCTTTCCGGTTGCTTTGTGATCCTTGAATACGTCTGGCTTACCCTCTTTAGTGGCCGGGACAGTAGTATCTGCGAATATGATCCTAATTTTCCGTCCTTCAGGTGACTGGACATCTCCCTTTATGTGAAAGTCTTATATGTGATACCATCAACACCGGAAAGTATTTCCACAAGTAGCTGGTGCTTGGGCTGGAAAAGTGTTCTTGAATATATATGTACATTCTCGAAGCGAAAAACATCAGGATGCACTTGCAGGGACATGAGAACATTTTTCTTCCTGCAATCAGATGGACCAACAATAATCGACCTGATACAGCTTGGCAGCAGTGATCCGTTGTTGTTATTCCACTTTTCGAAAGTATTCTCGGATCTGTCAGTTACAACTAAGTTCTTATGGAGAAGACGGTTCCTATACCTGCTCATGTTAAGTACTATTTTACTGCACTAGCATACAGGGTATTCTACAGGAAAAAAAGAACACAATGTCACACACATGCTTAATTTATCTCTACAAATAGTTGTGTATATGTATATACTCAAATCAGATAGCAATTCTACGCCTAAATCAAGTGTTTTAAGCCCATAAGTAGTTCCGTACAGTGACCTACAACAGGTATCGAAATACTGAGCTACATCTTCTTACATGGGATTTGAAGCTTGTCATGAAAGCTTCTGTAAATCAGTCCACAATGATTCGTATAAGCTACACGGGTAAGGCCACCAGCTCAGTCTCCAATCGAGTGTTTGCTGAATAGCATAACTGCTGTACATTATATTCTTGAAGTTCTGTTCCTGCATGTGAGCCGATTCTGATTCGTTAAAAGTTTTGATTTGTTGTGGGACGTCACCTGCAACATTATAAGTGTTGTTTGAATATTTTGAGCGAATATGCCTGCAGTCACTATTCGTTTATCATACAGCTTACATCACTCAGTAGCAATTAATATTACTTTCGTACCACAATAATGTGGGTTTTCAAAAATCAATGTCGGGTTCAGTTCATGATCAGGAAAACATTCTGACGCAAAGACGTTTACATCCACTTCAGTTTAGGGTAAGAGATGTATTGAAAGAGGATGTATACTCCTGCTGAGAAACAGAAAAATAAAACGAGTTAAACCATAGAAGAACAGTACGCTACACCCATTTATATACTGAAGAATGTTGATGCTCATTGTTTAGGTTGAGCCTGACATTTCATGATGGTGATGATACCTCTCTAATCGCACGCGGAATTGCAGGGTGATTTTTTCCACCATGTACAAACTCTAGTGGTTGATTGATGAGAGGTTACGGAAAAAAAGGTCTAAGTAACTTACATCCGGAAATACATGATTTCCATGCTAAAGACCATCTTTTCAGTCATACATTGTTACAGAGACTGCAGTCTAATACGCACTGCACCATGCAGCCACAGTTCCAGTAAGTCGTGAAAATGATTTCCATGAGCCTTAACATATACGTGAGCAGTAGGGAGATGGCGGTGTGAGTACTGTTTTGATATGAAGTTGATATGAAAATTAATTAAATTGGTCAATTAATTACCTCATCCCCCCCCCCCCACAAACACCCCACCTCCCTGGACGATGCCACGTGTTTTCCTCTAACTGCATGTGTGTCACCGCTCCCTCCCCTCCACTCCCTCCCCCATCTACCCTGTTGGTAGGAATTTTGAATTTTGGTGGGACTTTCGAATTTTGGCGGAAATTTCAAAAATCGTCGAAATTTCTCTGTCTCAGGGCTGTGATGACGTCCCACCGCTCCTCCCACCTGTAAATTGGCAGAAATTAAAAATGGTGGTGCCCTTTCCGGTACCTGAACCCTGGTCCTTCTGGACATAAAGCCCAAGTGCATCCCCCGAACACATGTTAACTATCCAGATGCAGAAAAAGAAGATTACATTAGTATACTTTATTTTGGTTGGGAAACTAGAGATCGGTCCTAATTACGTCATTAATAGTAAAGATTGGGCCTAATTACACAATGAGTTCCTCAAATAGCAATACAACTCAAAAATTGATGATGCTATACAATTGGTGTTATCTTGATGGAAAAATTTCACAACACTACTCGAAACTAGTGGTAGATGTACACAGACTCTACCCTTCACCTTGAAGCTGGCACTAAAAAGATTGAAGTGGAACGTAGTATCTTTACTTTTGTGTGGGAAATGTGTTCAACTGATGAGATACTGGTGTTCGACAGAGAGGAGTTTAATAAGTGTATTATCTGTAAGTATACAGCTCAAGGCTGTATCTATCGCTGTTTGATGTCAGACTTCGATAATGATGCCTGCTTGACAATCACTCTGCAGCCCAGATTATCGAAGCCATTACACGCTACCACAACTGATGGAAAATGCTTCACTGCTTTAATTACACATCTAAATTGGCGTAAAAAAAGCCAGCACTCATAATCAATGGGTCATAATGCGACACATTTATTGGGGAAGACTCATCGTCCCAAAAGATTACTGATGAGCTGCAGTTGAACGTGTGTTGTTCTTGATGTACACTGCCGAAATTAGAGGCCCTCTTACCTTCCCTCATTCCTCCCCCTCCCACCCTCCCTCCCTCCTTCCCTCCACCAATGGGGAGACACAGGCTTTTTCAAACGGTCAACTGCTACTGCATGGAGTGCATTTATCTGTGGCATACTGCCATTCCACTGCAGTCACTGATTATACCCACCCCTCATTGAGGCGACAGTCCCTAGCCAACATGAAAGGATGTAGTAAGCCAACTAAACAGTATGAGATAAATAATGGCTGCTCCACCGCACAGGCTGCGCCCTGGTTGGGGTACAGTTGCCCAGGGCGACTACACACACACACACACTGGTCCATCACCACACTGCCCCCGCAAATGCCCACTGTTCTGAATGTGAAAAACCGCACTTTAACAATTGTATTTGACGTTAATTCACCTCCTACAATCGAGTATCTATTAAAAAGGAAAACACAATCATGACGATAATAAATGTCACCTTTCCACAAAAATAGGCGCAGTGCATGTATGTTCAACTGCAGGATATAATTCGCATCTCATTATTTTGCGACATCCAGTAAAGTGCACCACCACCACCGATTACTGATGACCAAAATTCAGATGTACACCCTGTCTAAAATGGCAAAAAACAGCTTCCTCTATTTTCTTGCAAAACCTACTGATGGCCGCAGAATGTCCTCGCTATGTCGAAACATTCATCAGAGTAAAGAAAAAGCGAGAATTTAAACTCTGAAGAAAAAACATCTATGTTAATTTCTTGCAGCTTGATGGAGAGATTACATGACCTGAGAACATCTCTCGCTTTCAAATTAGTGTCTGTAAATAGAGTGTATGCATATGTGTATTACAGACATTTGAGACACATGAAATAACATTAGAGAATACAATCTTTCAAGCCATTTGCTCACATTTCGGAAAAACACAATCATTTTACATTCGACAGTGACTAGCTATAATTCAAGGGGACGCTGCTGTTTTGTACACTATGGCAAGGTCTGTTTTTTTCCAATGTGATGCTACATCACACCAGCGTATACAAAACAAATCGTGAGAGCCTGTCTTGTAATAGAAACTCCTATAAGTTTTTACTGTCTCTCTCTCTCTCTCTTCCGTTACATAGAAACCAAATACTGTCTGCATGCTTACATTTGACAGTTTTGCTCCATATCTCCCCTCTACTGACTGCATGTAAAATTTCTGCCATACAACAGGTTATCATTCGCAATAGCAGCAGATTCTTGCATTCTAGTTTTGTAAGCAATTTGATCAGCACAGCCTGTTTCACACAATCTACTTACATGTCGGGAATAAATTATTTTTAGGTTCCACAATGAACTATAGCTCACTTGGTGTCTACTTTAAAATTAGATGTTATGAAGTATGAAATAACACAGGGATTGCAGTAAAACCTATTTTTAAACATGCAATCTTGGCGATAGTAATAATAACTCACATGATTCCGCAAGAATAGATACAGCCTATTTCTATAAGCAGAGGTTGAAAATACTACTTCAGTTCTAAATTTCTTTATTTTCACACAACCGGTTTCGGACTGTTATAAGCCCATCTTCACGTATTGTAGCTGTGCTGTGGTCCCCGAGTGCTGTGTGTACCAATAGGATTGTTTCTATTTCTATTAATTTTATGAGCAAAATCAGTGTAGTTCAGAGAGAGCTATTTGCATTCAAACTTTAACCAGTTACACCACTCCTTGTAATAGAACCTCCTATAAGGTTTTACCATGTCTCTCTCTCTTCTGATACATAGAAAAACAAATAACGTCTGCATGGATACATATTACATAAACATATTTCACTATTTGGAGCAACTGGCCAGTGCTCAGAGTCACTTGCACAGATCTGTGAAAAGTTTTGTCGGCTGTACTGGAGGAAGACCACATCCAACAGTCTATTAATCGCAAGAGAGGGTTTGGGTATTGTTCCTTCATAAGCAATTTAATAAATTGTTTTTTCGGCTGTAATACTTCCAAGCAGTGTAGGACTACAGCTTTGTACAACACCATACAGTTTGTTTTTCTACGATGACATCAGATCTGTGTCAGGTGCTAAACAACATTAACACGTTTTAATCCATTGGCTCTCACAGAAAGTGGAACAATGAATGGTGTAAACTATGCAGCTCCCACGTTACATAGTTTGGTAGAAATAAAACCCAGATTTGCTATTTCTCATTAACTAAAATGTGGAACACATCGCAACATATGGAAACTGGAAGAGTTTGTGGCATTGTAGAGCGTTTCCAACGGTACCCAAAGGTGTGATGACCTGTAGAGTTAATCTCATCTTCCACAACAATGGGGTAATGGATATCTTGGTGCTCTGTTTTGAAGAGCATTGTTTCCTCATTTTGCATTTACGTACATGATCAGCATGCTGGTGATTACCATCGCTGGAAGGTGCTGTTCACAACACATGTGAAGTAATAGAAACAAAGGGAGGTACTGCTATCTTATTGGTGAAAAAGAAAAAAGCGTGTGGAGGACATCGCAGCATATGGAAATAGGACGAGTCTGCAGCATTGAGGAATGCTTTCAAACAACTGTCTGAAGGTGATGATCACTACATTTAATCCCATGTTCCACAATGACAAGTAGCAGATATCCAGTGTTCTGCCAAGGCTCCCTCCATCACAACCAAGTTGTTTCAGTCAATCATTATGTAATCAACAGCATACCATTTGACAGACAGGATGGGAAGAACACCATTGATATGGGACCATGTACTGTAATATGCACTGCAGTTGATAGTGCTATCAATTTTACCGTTGTTCCATGATTTCAATGCCAGCCAATGACATAGCAGATTTTTTCTCAGTTTCTGTATCATCGCTAAATCACTTCTCCATTACTTTGCAAGTACCATACACTAGATTGTGAATATAGATAGTTGACTGTGCAGTACTTCCATTCGGTCATATACATCAAAGTATACCAGTTGTTCCACAATTTTTAGCGCCAGCCAGTGACATGGCCGGATGCTTCTCAGTTTCTTCATCATCGCAAAATCATCCCTCAGCTACTTTGCAAGTACCATGTGCTAGATGGCGAATGCAGATAGATGACTGTGCAGTACATCCCTTTGGTCATAATCATCAAAGTATACCAGGTGTTCCATAATTTCAGTGTCAGCCAATGGCACAGCAGAATGCTTCCCAATTTGTTTATCATTGCTAAATCATCTCTCCTCTAATTTACATGTTTCATATAGTAGACTGCAAATGCAGATAGATGACTGTGCCGTGTGTACATCTGGCCATATACAACAAAGTATAGCGTGCTATACCGATGCAATTAGATTATCTTCATATTTCCAGCCCATCAAGCACAGTGCAGACATTACGATTACGACTGGCCATATTTCCCTGTGTGGATCCGCGTCACAGAGGGCTCTCGCATTTGTGGGACAAAGTTGGAGACTGACAGATCCCTCCAACATTGCCATTGACCAATCCTCTCTACAACACCAATCTTACCCCATGGCACCCATTCAAATGCACAAGATCTCCCAAGATGAGTGCTTGTCGAATATGGTAGAACCTCTTATCGGTGCATTGTAGACATGAGGGTGTTGCAGTGATATAACAAACAGTTAAGAAGAAATGTGTAGTTTACACATGATGTAGCTCCAGATGGATGGAGTTCGAAACATTTCACGTAAATCAGCCGTGCTATCAATTCTTAAGCATTATTCCACTGTCTGGAGTGATTACCAGGAGGGTACCGGCACGAAAGAAATGATCGTAGAGCATAAATTCACGCTCCAATGGTTACACGCCTCTGCACCTAAAAATCCTCTGTTGTTAAAGTCATATGGTTTCCAAAGTATTAGTCATGCTGAGTGCAATGCTCTTAATACTATAATGCGGAATTATTTGTCCAACATCAGGCATACAACCACCTGCAAGTTTCCTACCCCAATCACTACAGTGTCAAATTTGAAAATGATAAAACTACTTCCTTCTACAATATTCTGGTGTCCTAGGAAGGCATCATCAGTGTATATCCTCCGCTCCAGATGCTTATGAACTAGAACAAAGTCAGGAGACTGCTGTTCTGTTTCTTAGGAAATTAATGCATTTTATACGTTTCCTTAGGTCGGAAACATACATATCCTCAATAAAACATCCCACGTCAGTTGTGATTATCATTAGTAGTAGTAGTATCCGTTTTGATGGATGTGGCCATGTCTCACTAGGAAATAGAGCGAGGAAAACCGACATGAATATTTTCGATAGCTGATGCATTGAGGAACCACCCACGCCTTGCTGCACGAAAATGCACACGAAGAAGCAGCAACTTCTTATGACGGAGTAAGCACCATAATCAGTAGCCAAAGGAACAATCTTATTGCTGTTTATAGTAGCATCGCCACAGCTCTGGTAGCATTACACTTGCCCAAAACTTTCCTGGTCTGATTTTAGGTAATTTTGCCCATGTGTAGGATAATATAGCAATTTTGTCCTAACACCACATCTCTCAAGTACACCCCTCTTACGGTATTGAAGGTGATATATATGGCATCGGTCCACTCTCCTACAGAACACTCCAGGGAATAGTTTTAAGTCTGATAAACACACTGATTCTTCTCCTTAATGCTTAAGGAATAAGATTTCGTCTGAGAGCCAACAATAATTCGGTAATATCTACATTCGACTGCATATGTGAGAACACAGTTATGGATTGGGATACATGTGTTTCACCTGCTTTAATGTAACTCCTCTGTGTAATACTTATGTCGCCTCTGTTGAAGTATGGGTTACGAAAACCCACACAGGGAGAGGGGGAGGGTTAAATCTGAATACAGCTAGAGCATAATTTTGAAGCAATTCTCGGTTTTGAGTGTCCTGATACCCCCAACCCACCTCTGTTTCCCGCATTTCATGGTACTTTTTCTCTAATTTTATGTATTCTCAGTCAATTTACATAATTTTTCAAGTTTTTTGCGATTTTACATTTTTTGTCGTATTTCCCTCAATTTTACCTATTTCCCATCAATTTTTTATAATTATACCAGGTTTTCCTCACTTTTTACAGATTTTATGTCATTTTTCATATTTCTTATATTTTTCCGAATGTATATGGCCACATTGCTGGCATATGGCCAGGATTGATTTATACGAGGATTTTGCAAGTCCTATACACCAGCCTATTAAAAAATCCTTAGAATTCACCTCTTCCAAATGATCTACATGCATGCATTTTGGATACGAAGATCATGAAAAGAATAGTAACGCCTCATACCTAGATGAGACTCAACAAGTGGTGCAGACTGGAAACAAGTCAGTGTACTGGAATGACACATCAGAGAGCTTGTCTGCAGACTCGTCTAGCGATGCACTTGATGGGTACTGAAGGTCTAGCATAGTTCTACACTCTCTGAGTTCCGCTCTAATGTGTAGGGATCAGCAAGAGGGAGCTAACAAGTGTATAGAGTTGATTTCTGCTGCTGGTCTCATACTTTTTCCCTAAAGTATATGCTCTTATTGCTTATGAGATGAGCTTCACTATTTTTGTTTACGCCTTCCAACTCTGATACGTCCCCACAACCATGTCAGGACGTATACAAACTGTAGATTCCAGATATTTTTTTAGTCCTAGTAATAAGTCATCCGTTAGTTGGCAGTCTGTCGACTGCACTTAGCATCTTGGAACGTGATAGTTTCCCCTACCCGTACCTACAGAGTGCGCAACCTCGGCAACGAAATTTATAGGCGAACAGTTAGAAAGATCTGCATTCGAACCACAGCCGTCCTCTGCTGACAACTCTACACACATACATATAGAGAAAATGTATGCATATTGCCAATCTGGAAGTCTCTATTACATACAACCGCTTGTTATTTTCGATAGTGCTGCAGTCCCGCAAATAGCGAAAAACTCTTCGCAAAGCGATTCCATAGGGGCTGTAAGCACATTTAAATTCATTCTGCAAAGAGCATAACATCTTCGATGCAATTTATATTATCGGCATTTCGTAACAATATTGTCTAGATTCACCAGTAATAATAACAAACCAAAGCATCCTGTTGCGCCTATCACATCTCATTTTATACTCTAAATATCTGTGATGATGGCCTATAATCTTCCCAACTCTGCTATTTTGTCTGCTAGATGTCCATTGGATGGAGGGAGACAGTCCCTTGTGAGTATTATTCCTATGTACAGCACAGAACAGCACATTAGTCGGACATTATAGCACTGAACTCGAATGCACCCAGTGACTCACAACCAAATATTCTACAGATGAAGTGCATTTGCTCCATTTTCTTATTTTTTTTTCAATATGTGAGCAAATGGCATGGAAGATAGTATTCTCTAATGTTATTTCATATGTCTCAAATGTTTGTAATACACACGTGCATGACAGTTTATTTACAGGCACTGATTTGAACACGAGAGACGCTCTCAGGTCAAGTAATTTGTCCATCAAGCTAAAAGGAATTTCTTAACACAGATGTTTTCTCTTCAAAGTTTAAATCTCATTTTTTATTTTCTCCTATGACGGTGTTGACACAGCGAGGAAATTCTGTGGTGGTTGATAGTTTTCACAGCAAAATAATGGAAGTTCTTTTTTCCAGATTTTACGCAGGTTGGACATGTATAGCGGGTGTATATGCCGACCTCTGAATTTTGGTCGTCAGTAATCGGCGGCAGTGCACTTCGTTGAATGTCGCAAAATAATGAGATGCGGATTGTATCCTGCAGTTGAACGTAAAAACTATACCGATTTTGCTCATAAAACTAAAAGAAAATGGACTGTGCCTATTTTTGTGGAAAGAGGACATTTATCATCATCGCGATTGTGTTTTCCTTTTTAATAGATGCTAGATTATAGGAACCTTGGACCTTGCCGTTGGTGGGGAGGCTTGCGTGCCTCAGTGATACAGATGGCCGTACCGTAGGTGCAACCACAACGGAGGGGTATCTGTTGAGAGGACAGACAAACATGTGGTTCCTGAAGAGGGGCAGCAGCCTTTTCAGTAGTTGCAGGGGCAACAGTCTGGATGATTGACTGATCTGGCCTTGTAACATTAACCAAAACGGCCTTGCTGTGCTGGTACTGCGAACGGCTGAAAGCAAGGGGAAACTACAGCCGTAATTGTTCCCGAGGACATGCAGCTTTACTGTATGATTAAATGATGATGGCGTCCTCTTGGGTAAAATATTCCGGAGGTAAAATAGTCCCCCATTCGGATCTCCGGGCGGGGACTACTCAAGAGGACGTCGTTATCAGGAGAAAGAAAACTGGCGTTCTACGGATCGGAGCGTGGAATGTCAGATCCCTTAATCGGGCAGGTAGGTTAGAAAATTTAAAAAGGGAAATGGATAGGTTAAAGTTAGATATAGTGGGAATTAGTGAAGTTCGGTGGCAGGAGGAACAAGACTTTTGGTCAGGTGAATACAGGGTTATAAATACAAAATCAAATAGGGGTAATGCAGGAGTAGGTTTAATAATGAATAAAAAAATAGGAGTGCGGGTTAGCTACTACAAACAGCATAGTGAACGCATTATTGTGGCCAAGATAGACACAAAGCCCATGCCTACTACAGTAGTACAAGTTTATATGCCAACTAGCTCTGCAGATGATGAAGAAATAGATGAAATGTATGACGAGATAAAAGAAATTATTCAGGTAGTGAAGGGAGACGAAAATTTAATAGTCATGGGTGACTGGAATTCGTCGGTAGGAAAAGGGAGAGAAGGAAACATAGTAGGTGAATATGGATTGGGGGGAAGAAATGAAAGAGGAAGCCGCCTTGTAGAATTTTGCGCAGAGCATGACTTAATCATAGCTAACACTTGGTTCAAGAATCATAAAAGAAGGTTGTATACCTGGAAGAATCCTGGAGATACTAAAAGGTATCAGATAGATTATATAATGGTAAGGCAGAGATTTAGGAACCAGGTTTTAAATCGTAAGACATTTCCAGGGACAGATGTGGATTCTGACCACAATCTATTGCTTATGAACTGCAGATAGAAACTGAAGAAATTGCAAAAAGGTGGGAATTTAAGGAGATGGGACCTGGATAAACTGAAAGAACCAGAGGTTGTAGAGAGTTTCAGGGAGAGCATAAGGGAACAATTGACAGGAATGGGGGAAAGAAATACAGTAGAAGAAGAATGGGTAGCTCTGAGGGATGAAGTAGTGAAGGCAGCAGACGATCAAGTAGGTAAAAAGACGAGGGCTAATATAAATCCTTGGGTAACAGAAGAAATATTGAATTTAATTGATGAAAGGAGAAAATATAAAAATGCAGTAAATGAAGCAGGCAAAAAGGAATACAAACGTCTCAAAAATGAGATTGACAGGAAGTGCAAAATGGCTAAGCAGGCATGGCTAGAGGACAAATGTAAGGATGTAGAGGGTTATCTCACTAGGGGTAAGATAGATACTGCCTACAGGAAAATTAAAGAGACCTTTGGAGAGAAGAGAACCACTTGTATGAATATCAAGAGCTCAGATGGCAACCCAGTTCTAAGCAAAGAAGGGAAGGCAGAAAGGTGGAAGGAGTATACAGAGGGTTTATACAAGGGCGATATACTTGAGGACAATATTATGAAAAGGGAAGAGGATGTAGATGAAGACGAAATGGGAGATAAGATACTGCGTGAAGAGTTTGACAGAGCACTGAAAGACCTGAGTCGAAACAAGGCCCCGGGAGTAGACATCATTCCATTAGAACTACTGATGGCCTTGGGAGAGCCAGTCATGACAAAACTCTACCATCTGGTGAGCAAGATGTATGAGACAGGCGAAATACCCTCAGACTTCAAGAAGAATATAATAATTCCAATCCCAAAGAAAGCAGGTGTTGACAGATGTGAAAATTACTGAACTATCAGTTTTATAAGTCATGGCTGCAAAATACTAACGCGAATTCTTTACAGACGAATGGAAAAACTGGTAGAAGCGGACCTCGGGGAAGATCAGTTTGGATTGCGTAGAAATGTTGGAACACGTGAGGCAATACTAACCTTACAACTTACCTTAGAAGAAAGATTAAGAAAAGGCAAACCTACGTTTCTAGCATTTGTAGACTTAGAGAAAGCTTTTGACAATGTTAACTGGAAATTCTGAAGGTGGCAGGGGTAAAATACAGGGAGCGAAAGGCTATTTACAATTTGTACAGAAACCAGGTGGCAGTTATAAGAGTCGAGGGGCATGAAAGGGAAGCAGTGGTTGGGAAAGGAGTGAGACAGGGTTGTAGCCTCTCCCCGATGTTATTCAATCTGTATATTGAGCAAGCAGTAAAGGAAACAAAAGAAAAATTTGGAGTAGGTATTAAAATTCATGGAGAAGAAGTAAAAACTTTGAGGTTCGCCGATGACATTGTAATTCTGTCAGAGACAGCAAAGGCCTTGGAAGAGCAGTTGAACGGAATGGACAGTGTCTTGAAAGGAGGATATAAGATGAACATCAACAAAAGCAAAACGAGGATAATGGAATGTAGTCAAATTAAATCGGGTGATGCTGAGGGGATTAGATTAGGAAATGAGACACTTAAAGTAGTAAAGGAGTTTTGCTATTTAGGGAGTAAAATAACTGATGATGGTCGAAGTAGAGAGGATATAAAATGTAGACTGGCAATGGCAAGGAAATCGTTTCTGAAGAAGAGAAATTTGTTAACGTCGAGTATAGATTTAAGTGTCAGGAAGTCGTTTCTGAAAGTATTTGTATGGAGTGTAGCCATGTATGGAAGTGAAACATGGACGATACTAGTTTGGACAAGAAGAGAATAGAAGCTTTCGAAATGTGGTGCTACAGAAGAATGCTGAAGATAAGGTGGGTAGATCACGTAACTAATGAGGAGGTATTGAATAGGATTGGGGAGAAGAGAAGTTTGTGGCACAACTTGACTAGAAGAAGGGATCGGTTGGTAGGACATGTTTTGAGGCATCAAGGGATCACAAATTTAGCATTGTAGGGCAGCGTGGAGGGTAAAAATAGTAGAGGGAGACCAAGAGATGAATACACTAAGCAGATTCAGAAGGATGTAGGTTGCAGTAGGTACTGGGAGATGAAGAAGCTTGCACAGGATAGAGTAGCATGGAGAGCTGCATCAAACCAGTCTCAGGACTGAAGACCACAACAACAACAACAAATTATAGGAGGTGCATTGACATTAAATACAATTGTTACAGTGCAGTGTTTTCACACTCAGAATGGTGGGCACTTGCGGAGGCGGAGTGGTGACGGACCAGTGTCTGTGTGTGTGTGTGTGTGTGTGTGTGTGTAGTCGCCCCAGGCAGCTGTTCCCTAACGCGAGTGTGGTGTGTGGTGCTGGGCGGGCTTCATTTACCTCATATTCTTTAGTTAGCTTTACATCATTTTGTGTTGGCAGGGTTCGGTGCTACCAGTGACTGTGGTGAGACGGCGGTATGCCACTGACAGCACTTTTATTGCCAGCTTATAGGTGAAGGGTACACTTCGAGTACATCTGTATAACATCCACAATTTTTGAGCTGTTTTGCGATTTTAGGAACTCCTTGTGTAATTAGGCCCAATCTTTATGATGAATGAAATAATTAGAAGTGATTTCTGCTTCAGTTTCCCAACCAAAATAAAGTACATTAACCTAATCTTCCTCTCATGCACGTGGACAGTTTCCATGTGTTAGGGACGCACTTGGGCTTTCTGTCTAGAAGGACCAGAAAGGGCCCACCGTTTTTAATTTCCTTCCAATTTCCGGGAGAGGGGGTTGGGTGGGCGTGACCACAATTCTGGGACAAAGAAATTGCCACGATTTTTTAAATTATCACCAAAATACGAAATTCCAACTAAAATTCAAAATTCCCACCAGTAGGATAGGTGAGGGACAGGGAGGGGTGAGGGGCAGGATTGCATGTACAGGCAGAGGAAATAACATTATGTCATCTCGGGATGGTGGTGGGGTGACGTGGGTTGTAATTCATTGATCAGGGTATTTAATTTGCATATCAATTTGATATCAAAATTGCGCTCTTGCCGCCATCTCCCTACTACTTGTGTGTACACTGCGCAGTATGTTCTGTCTTACACATTCACACTGGCCAGGCTGCATCCAAACAGTGTCAAAGGCAGCATGAATACGCTGCTACAGTGTCTCCACAACTGGAATGGGCTCTGTATACCTGATATTTTTCAGATGTCCCCATAACCAGAAATGGCACAGGTTGAAGTCTGCTGAACAACCAAGCCATGCAGCTGGACCCTTCGTCTGATCCATCGACCAGGGAAGACACGATTGAGATATGTCCAGACATTAATGTCTAATTGGGCTAGAGCGCCATCATGTTGCAGCCACATAACTCTTCGTATCATCAATGGCACTTCTTCCAACATGTGAGGCAAAGTCGCCCACAAGAAACGCTGATAGTTCCGGCCTGTTAGGAGACGTGGAAGGAACACTGGTCCTAAAATATGGTCGCCAGTTGTCCTGTCCCACACATTCTGGCTGCACTGATGCTGATGTTTCGCTTTCACCAAACCATTGGGTCTCTGCATACCATCCCACAGATGATTGTTATGAAAGTTGAAGATATCACTTCATGTAAAGGTGGCCTCATCTGTTAATACGATGGATGACACCAACCCCAGAATCGTGGTTGGCTGGTGAAGAAATCAATGACAAAACTGCTCCCGATGTCTGTCACTAGTAAGCCCTGCATACGCTGTAAGTGGTAAGGGTAGTAACAATTGTCACAGAGGATGTTCCACATGGTCGTCTGACTTACCCTTTACTGGTGAGCCAACTGCCGGTTGTCGCCTTTCACACTGTTAATCACATTTGCCTCCAAGTGTGGAGTTCGAACATTTCAGGTACGTCCTTAATGATTTCCTGCTTCCTGAAACGACCCCATCTCAGACAAACGGCGAAACACTGTTGCTAACATTGAATGCTGTTGGTATTGTCTACTGATACAAACTTGCCGTCCACTGCCCGTTGCTATTTGCGTTTCCGTAAGTAAACACCATGTCGGCAAGCTCTCGATTCGAATACGGAACTATTGCGTACAACACTGTATCACATCTATTACAATATGAGTCAGCAAGAGAAATGAATCGGACACAACATTACTAATTACTATGGCAGGAGAGGGCGTTAGGGCATGAAATATGAGGAAAAGTATAACGCTCTAGAAGGAAACCATGCATACTGTAACCATGGCTGCATGGCACAGCGCATATTAGACCGCAGTCTCTGTAATAATGTATGATTGAATAACTGGTCACTAGAATGTAAACCATGAATTTCTGGACGTACTTCATTAGACCTTCTTGTTCTGTATCCCCTCATCGATCAATCCCTAGAGATTTTACAGGGTGGAAAAGTCACCCTGTATACAGGGTGGTCAGAAGGAGTCTGAAAAGCTTGTAAGGCTGTTGCAGGATAGGTTGTGCTGAGAAATTCTTCTTAAGAAAAAAACTTCTATATTTTACGTCGCTTATGAGTTAATTAACATTGAATTTAGCCAATCAGGCTGTTGCGCACAAATTCAAGCGGTCCGCCAGACAAGTTAGTGTCAGCTGTTCTCCTAGAGTAGATGATAGCGCACGACACTGCACAGTCCTTGGCTCGGGTTCGGACCTTACGACCGTCCCACATTCAATTTTTACGTCGCTCACCTGTTCTGTTTTAGGAAACCAAATGAAAATCAATTTTAGCGACACAATCTCTGGCGGGCAGCTTGAATACGCACGCGCAACACTTCGGTGTTAATCAACTCGGAAACGGCTCAATGTACCGCTTTTTTTCTTAACATACTGACCCCACGACTTATTTTAGAAGCTAGATTAAGGAAAGGCAAACGTACCTTCCTAGCATTTGTAGACTTAGAGAAAGCTTTTGACAATGTTGACTGGAATACTCTCTTTCAAATTCTGAAGGTGGCAGGGGTAAAATACAGGGAGCGAAAAGCTATTTACAATTTGTACAGAAACCAGATGGCAGTTATAAGAGTCGAGGGACATCAAAGGGAAGCAGTGGTTGGGAAGGGAGTGAGACAGGGTTGTAGCCTCTCCCCGATGTTATTCAATCTCTATATTGGGCAAGCACTGAAGGAAACAAAAGAAAAATTCGGAGTAGGTATTAAAATCCATGGAGAAGAAATAAAAACCTTGAGGTTTGCCGATGACATTGTAATTCTGTCAGAGACAGCAAAGGACTTGGAAGAGCAGTTGAACGGAATGGACAGTGTCTTGAAATGAGGGTATAAGATGAACATCAACAAAAGCAAAACGAGGATAATGCAATGTAGTCGAATTAAGCCGGGTGATGCTGAGGGTATTAGATTAGGAAATGAGACACTTAAAGTAGTAAAGGAGTTTTGCTATTTGGGGAGCAAAATAACTGATGATGGTCGAAGTAGAGAGGATATAAAATGTAGACTGGCAATGGCAAGGAAATCGTTTCTGAAGAAGAGAAATTTGTTAACATCGAGTATAGATTTAAGTGTCAGGAAGTCATTTCTGAAAGTATTGTATGCAGTGTAGCCATGTATGAAAGTGAAACATGGACGATAAATAGTTTGGACAAGAAGAGAATAGAAGCTTTCGAAATGTGGTGCTACAGAAGAATGCTGAAGATTAGATGGGTAGATCACATAACTAATGAGGAAGTATTGAATAGGATTGGAGAGAAGAGGAGTTTGTGGCACAACTTGACTAGAAGAAGGGATCGGTTGGTAGTGCATATTCTGAGACATCACGGGATCACCAATTTAGTATTGGAGGGCAGCGTGGAGGGTAAAAATCGTAGAGGGAGACCAAGAGATGAATACACTAAGCAGATTCAGAAGGATGTAGGTTGCAGTAGGTACTGGGAGATGAAGAAGCTTGCACAGGATAGAGTAGCATGGAGAGCTGCATCAAACCAGTCTCAGAACTGAAGACCACAACAACAACAACATTTATTTCTCAGCACAATCTACCCTGCAACACGCGTATAAGCTTTTCACACTGCTTCTGACCACCCTGTATATTAATTGCACAATGCAGTGTTGGTAGCTCCATGTAAAAAATTATTTGATCGATGTGTTGCATTTGTATGTGAGGGCGAACCAAACTTAACAGTCTGAGCTAGGATTCAAGATTGTGCTGAATGTATGGCATGGACATGTTACCACAAATGTATGTGAAACCTACTGCTAAATCATCTAAGTGACAGTGGTCACATGACTTACATCACTTTTTAGGCGGATTATGTTCTAACAGAAACACTATTGATGTACAAATATCATCTTCAAGATTCTTTATTCGCTGATTGAATTCCACCAGCTTTGAATCAATATACTTTTTTATTACCAGATTTGAGGGTTCGTTTACTGTTATTGTTATTATTAGTTGACAATTTTTTTGCTCTGATGTCGCCAAAATTTGTCCATCATGTGGAATATTCAAGATAGGAGGAAAGGGCAGCATCGGTCGTAAGCTTTTATTTTTTAAAACTTTAAAACTTTTAATATTTTAAATAAATGTTTATTGCATACCGATTTCAGCTATTATATAGCTACCTTTCGTGCATCTATATGCAAGTCATGATGATGACTCAAAGCAAATAAAATCGCTAATGTTTTAACTGTTCGTTATCTGTCATGTCAAATGGTACCATATGCGATTTTGTTTACAATGAGTCATCTTTACTTGGTTATAATTGCAATGAAGATAGCTACACAGTAGCTGAAATCGATTGCAATGAACAGGTTAAAAATTTACGAGCGACACTGCCGTTCCCCCTCTCTTGGATACCGTTGATATGGTCTGTATCACGCTGTTCCTGATGGAAGTAAAACGGGTGTGGAGTATTTCTTCAGATTGCTGTGAAATTTTCGTCGGTCTGCTACAAATAGTGCTGAAGGTAGAAGAGAAATTCCCGTCGAGTGGAAAATGGGGAGAGGAAAAATATGTTTAATGGCCTACCAGTTGCCTCACTCTATCTTCCTCAGCACCTTCAAAAATTTCCACAAAAATTTAGCATGAGAACATATTGGAGCTTTTTTAACATGCAATTCACCTCAGACTCTCACAAGCTAGCTTAACTTTAACTCATTCACACCCACTGGTCCGTCGCTGTAAACCGCTCATGCCGATCCGCTCCCAGTTGCCCTTTCTCACTCACTTACTCAGCCCAACTCATGGTCATTCGCTCTTTGTGTCTCTTGTGTCACAGCCACAGTTTCCAACGCTCTGTCTTACTACTGCTGTCTCCTTTCACTGCCACTGTCTCCCTCTTGCTCTCTCTTACTGATAATATCTCATTCCTCCGTTTCTACTGCTGCTGTCTGTTCCCGCTGTCACTATCTCTCTCTTCCTCGTTGTCATTGTCATACACTCTGTCTCTCATTATCAATGGCTCTTACGCAGTTCCACTTTCCGTTTCTCTTTATTTGCCCCCCCCCCCCCCCCCCCTGCTCCCGGTACTGTCTTCCACACTCACGTCATAGACTGTTCTGTCACTGTCAGCTATGTTCCACTGCTACTACTGTGTCCTGTGACCCTCCCTTCCACTGACACTGTGATTGTTTTCTTCGTTCTTTCTATAACAAAACCACTGTCTGCTATCTTCCACCATTTATTATAAAGAATGAGGCTGCTGGTACCCCACTTTTCAGGTAGAGTCACTTAAATAAACATGATAATATTCGCATTTTTTTTTTTTGGTACTCCGACAGGAACGTTTTTGCACTGGTTCCTTTTTTTCCCCTACTGCAGCAGGACATGTAACTCATATGAAACGAATTGTACTGGTC
Organism: Schistocerca nitens; assembly: GCF_023898315.1. NCBI lineage: Eukaryota > Metazoa > Arthropoda > Insecta > Orthoptera > Acrididae > Schistocerca > Schistocerca nitens. The sequence continues at coordinate 612,244,548 of NC_064615.1, forward strand.
CGTAAAATTTAGACAATTTATTATGTGAAATTGAAATAACACAAGACTAATTTTATACCTCAGACCAGATTTTACGTGCAAACAAATTTTCTATGTGCTTCAGTACTACAGCGTGAGGTTTCCAGATGGTAACGGAGACACTTCACAATATATTTCTCCGTGATACATCACTTTATAAACTACGTTTTCCCATCACACCGGATTTTATGTGCGTATTTTACGTGTACACGTAGGGTAACTTTGAACCTCTGTATATCGGAAAAGGATGAAGATATGAAGACAATTTCCAAGGTTTTTTGAGATCAGAATCTTAGGAGTACACTGTAAAAATCACTGCCATTTGCTGTGCATAGCCGCCTCGAAATTGGCGGCTGGGGTTGGTTGTTTCTCGAGAACGGATAAAGATTTCTGAAAACGGGAAGGTGGCTCTCCTAGATAAATGCCTAGAGAATATACTGTTAAAAATAGCTATTTTCTGCGGTTTTTTATTGTTTAGATTTCGCCTGATATCGGATGTTACGTGTAGATATAGTGTAACATTGAACCCCTGTATCTTGAAAACGGATGAAGATATCAAGAAAATTTTCAAGGATGTTCGAGATCGGGATCTTAGGAATATATTGTAACAATTTCAGCCATTTGCTATGCATAGCCGTCTTGGAATTTCCAGCTGGAATTTGGTCCGCTGGTGACGGTGGAAATATAGTAAAAGAACCATCTTTGTGAGTTTTCCTGAGGGCTCGCCCATGAACTAATGATGCCTTCATAACTACCATCATGGACCACATCAAATGCAAAAGAACCAACCGATTTGCTCCATTTGCCTAACGAGGAGGAAGTGTGAAATGTTAATACTTTGACCCTATACTGTAGGGTAGTGACACTTAAGAGGACCCTGCTGTTGGGTATACATATGATTCCTACCCCAAGGGTGATCCAAAACACTGACCCTACCTTATTATCACGAATAGAATCCAAGGTTTGTTCACGGGAAATAGCCTTTTTTATGCGCAACATTTTGAAGTATATAATTTAACAATCGGTATGAAGTGCTAATTCTACAATTAATAATTGATCAATTTGTCTAATCTGTATGGTATTCGGTGAAAGTGGGATAAGTGCTATTTTTATTCGAAGTGTCATACTTCATACTAGTTCACTTGCTATTTTTCAAACAGAAGCTTCAATAGTCGATATATTAAGCCACAGAGGTTCTGAGTATAAGCAATGTGATCTTTGGTTGTCAGTCGCACTGTCGTTGCCAGTATAACATTCGGTGAGTAGTATGTGAGAGGGTCGGGTGTTGGTTATGCTGCTGAGTGGTCCGGAAATAACTAGCAGAACACCAAGAGACAAAAGCAGAAATGTTGCTCTTTCACAAAATGATTTTGTGAAAACTGATCTGAAAAGTGTGAAGATATTCAGGTACTGTTGTCGCTGCACTGCTTGCTCAAGCATAATTAATCATGAGTCTGAGAAAGGTAAACTTTTAGCATAATTTTTCTTTATTGATTTATGTTAGTTACTTCGACTGTCGAGACGCGACTAAACAAAGTTATCTGCCCAAGTGGTTTGCATTCCGAGTTATAGATTCACCTCTCATTTACCATTCTATTAACTAATTTTATGGCAGAGCTACATTTTTATAAGATTTAATTTTTGTGAAGATGGTTGCAATTTTTAAGGAACCAGAGTTTCACACTACAGTTTTTGAATACTAGTCTCTTTGAATCACTCAGTAAGTCGAGGCTTTCAGACCGTTTCCTCACGAAAGTTTAATTTTACAACTGTGTGTTGCCGCATTGCACTTAGCGGAACACGGTTGCTCAAAATGTAACGCATGATGTGCTTAGCATAGCTACGTTTTCTTGCATTGCACTTGGCAAGGTTTTTCCTTTAAATGGTTTACTGTTTCGCCATATTTTGGTATTCATCACTTTCGAGCAGTAACAAGTTTCCGTTGCCGCAAGGTAAGTCATGAAAATTTGTTATTGTCAATTTAACATCAGTCAAGACGCAGTAAAATCGTTCACGGTCAGGCTTTGTGTGTCGATTTATTATCAGGTTCACTTTGGATAAAGTTCAATTCACATCTCTTCTGTTTATGCTAACAGTCTTACTCTTAAAGTGCAGTGTTACGTCTTCCCGTGTATATCATTTAGCGTTCGGAATTTTATTTAACCAGTATGCATACGTAAAAGCACAGGTCATTTTAATAAAAGCATTTTGGATATTTATGCTTTCAAATTTTGATTTTTAATTTTATATAGAATATTTATTCTGTTTGTTTCGTGTGTTGACTGTAATACAAGCGCTGTGACGTCACACACTGAAGCACTCTACAATGCACAGTACATAACTTCATAGGATAGCTTATTTAGTACACAGTCTTAAATTTTCTAATCAGTTTTGGTAAAAGTTATTTGCAGTACATTTATAACGTTTTAGACGGATTTGACGACTCTTTTTATCAAAAAGCGTTTATATAAACATTGTTTAGGTTTACCTTAAAACAAAGACACACACGAATGTTGAAGAACAGGGAAACAGTTTACATATGCAACAGCGACAAACAAAACAGTTACATAGTACATCTACATCTACATACATACTCCGCAATCCACCATACGGTGCGTGGCGGAGGGTACCTCGTACCACAACTAGCATCGCCGGCCGCTGGTGGCCGAGCGGTTCTGGCGCTACAGTCTGGAACCGCGCGACCGCTACGGTCGCAGGTTCGAATCCTGCCTCGGGCATGGATGTGTGTGTTGTCCTTAGTTTGGTTAGGTTTAAGTAGTTCTAAGTTCTAGGGGACTTATGACCTCAGCAGTTGAGTCCCATAGTGCTCAGAGCCATTTGAACCATTTTTTGAACAACTGGCATCTTCTCTCCCTGTTCCACTCCCAAACAGAACGAGGGAAAAATGACTGCCTATATGTCTCTGTACGAGCCCTAATCTCTCTTATCTTATCTTTGTGGTCTTTCCGCGAAATGTAAGTTGGTGGCAGTAAAATTGTACTGCAGTCAGCCTCAAATGCTGGTTCTCTAAATTTCCTCAGTAGCGATTTACGAAAAGAACGCCTCCTTTCCTCTAGAGACTCCCACCCGAGTTCCTGAAGCATTTCCGTAACACTCGCGTGGTGATCAAACCTACCAGTAACAAAGCTAGTAGCCCGCCTCTGAATTGCTTTTATGTCCTCCCTCAATCCGACCTGATGGGGATCCCAAACGCTCGAGCCGTACTCAAGAATAGGTCGTATTAGTGTTTTATAAGCTGTCTCCTTTACAGATGAACCACATCTTCCCAAAATTCTACCAATGAACCGAAGACGACTATCCGCCTTCCCCACAATTGCCATTACATGCTTGTCCCACTTCATATCGCTCTGCAATGTTACGCCCAAATATTTAATCGACGTGACTGTGTCAAGCGCTACACTACTAATGGAGTATTCAAACATTACAGGATTATTTTTCCTATTCATCTGCATTAATTTACATCTATCTATATTTAGAGTTAGCTGCCATTCATTACACCAATCACAAATGCCGTCCAAGTCATCTTGTATCCTCCTACAGTCACTCAACGACGCCACCTTCCCGTACACCACAGCATCATCAGCAAACAGCCGCACATTGCTATCCACCCTATCCAAAAGATCATTTATGTAGATAGAAAACAACAGCGGAACTACCACACTTCCCTGGGGCACTCCAGATGATACCTTCACCTCCGATGAACACTCACCATCGAGGACAACGTACTGGGTTCTATTACTTAAGAAGTCTTCGAGCCACTCACATACTTGGGAACCAATCCCATACGCTCGTACCTCAGTTAGGAGTCTACAGTGGGGCACCGAGTCATTCGCTTTCCGGAAGTCAAGGAATATGGCATCCGTCTGATACCCTTCATCCATGGTTCGCAAGATATCATGTGAAAAAAGGGCGAGTTGCGTTTCGCAGGAGCGATGCTTTCCAAAGTCGTGCTGATGTGTGGACAGTAACTTCTCTGTCTCAAGAAAATTCATTATATTCGAACTGAGAATATGTTCGAGAATCCTGCAACAAACCGATGTTAATGATATTGGTCTGTAATTTTAAGGATCCGTCCTTCTACCCTTCTTATATACAGGCGTCACCTGCGCCTTTTTCCAGTCGCTCGGGACTTTACGTTGGGCAAGAGATTCGCAATAAATGCTAGCTAAGTAAGGAGCCAATGCAGTAGAGTACTCTCTGTAAAACCGAAATCGAATCCCACCAGGACCTGGCGATTTATTTATTTTCAACCCATTCAGCTGCTTCACAACCCCAAGGATGTCTATCACTGTGTCCTCCATACGAGAATCCGTACGAGACTCAAATGGCGGTATGTTTGTCCGATCATCCTGCGTGAAAGATTTCTCAAATGCTAAATTTAAAATTTCAGCTTTTGTTTTGCTGTCTTCCGTTGCCACGCCAGACTGATCAGTACGTACGTCATTTACGAAACTAGCAGAGAAGCATTACAATCGAGATGCTTCTGCGTGCTTGCAAGATTATCTGTGTGTGACTGGTAATGACGAATAGCGTAAGGCCTTTTCTTGGCATAATTTGTGGCCTAAACACAAAACATGGCTGCCTTCTTAAGAGCCGTTATCTATATGTTTCGTACATGGAACTGAAATTATGGAACACAGAAAGAAGTTTCCACATGTACTGTGTGTGTAATTGACACATTCATACTCTTGTTAATTAACGAGCAATAAATCAATAAATAAAACACTTCATATAATGAATTATTTATTTGGGGTTCTGTATTGTTCACAATTTCTTCTCTCGAGGAATTTGGAAATAGCCGGTGATGAATGTGCTGCCTTTACGGAATGGTGATGCCGGCGGTACTTGAAATCCAGTCGAGGAAGTAGGTGACCCTGGTGAAGCCGGCCGGGTCTCCGCTCGAACAACCATTGCCCGAAATCCAGCTAAAGACGGCGATCTGCGTGTAGCTTCCCTGCGAGCCGACCACCAGCGCGCCGCCGCTGTCGCCCTGAAACGTGACCACAGTATAATCTCTGGCTGGTGGGAGCCCCAATCAGGTATTCCCCAACACAGTAAAGGGTCACTCACTCAAGATGTAGCGCTGAAGGTAAACACGTTCTAAAATAGTACCACCATAAGTTCTTGAAATCGCTTCCCTGGAATGCAGCTGCCATTGTGGCGGATATTCGGTAGCTGTTCAAAAGTACCCGTGCGTGTCCACCACGCACCTTTACGTCGGCGTGAAACTGTATGGAGACACTTACAGTCAGTTGTCTGAACGTATGTGGAGGAATGCTAGCCCAAAACTAGAGGACGTTGTGCTGTAGGACGCTGCAGTTTGAAGTAATGGAAGTCGACCAAAAATTGTTCCATTGTGTTCAGGTCGGGACTCTGTGCAGGCTAATCTATTTCAGGAATGTTATTGTCCACAATCCATTGCCCCACAGCTGCACCTTTATTATAAGGTGAATTGTCATGCTGAGACATTCATGATCTGCTAACTGTTCTTCTACTCTATGAAGTACACGATGCTACAAAATACACCGACGGAAAAATTTTGCAACACCAAGGCGTCATGTGACATACACGAAAACTGGTAGTCGTGTTTCTACATCTGAAAAATGAAGTCTACTCAAATTTCGAGCAATTCTCATAAGAGCGCCACTAGTAGCGTCACCGTGAGGATACAATCCAGGTTTGCTTTAATTACACGCTGTAATGGTCGTGAGAGTTAGTTGCATTAGAGGCTGAACGTGGTGAGTTGATTGTAGTCAGGAATGCCTTTAGGCGATAAAGCCACCAATATCATCACCTCACTGAATTTGAACACGGTCGTGTAACAGGGTTGCGATAAGCTGGATGTTCCTTCTTCGATACTGTAGAAAGTTTGGTAAGGATGTAGCCACTGTGTATGATTACTGCCAGCGGTGATCACGAGAATGTAGTCACGAGAAAACCGAACTTCGGGCCGGCCAGGGTGGCCGAGCGGTTCTAGGCGCTACGGTCGCAGGCTCGAATCCTGCCTCGGGCATGGATGTGTGTGATGTCCTTAGGTTAGTTAGGTTTAAGTAGTTCTAAGTTCTATGAGACTGATGAGCTCAGAAGTTAAGTCCCATAGTGCTCAAAGCCATTTGAACCATTTGAACCGGACCTCGGACGGCCACGTGGCACTACCGGGAGGGAAGACCATCGTCTTCGGCGTATGGCTCTGGCGGTTCGTACTTCACATACAGCAGCAAACTGAGCAGCAGTTGGCACCACAGTGACTCTACGAACTCTCACACATCAGTTACTTCAAGAACAGCCTCGAGTCAGACGCCTTGTAGCGTGCGTTCCACTGACCCCAAATCTCTGCCAGCTCCAGTTAGCAGCAGTCGAGGATAGTTATAGTGCAGTCGTGACTTTCTCACCGAAAGTAGTGCATCAAACTGGCATCAAGACTTTCAGTACGTATATTTCTATGTAGAGAACGTGTTAACTTGTCCCTGCATTGCTAAAGACTTTTATATGGATTTCTACAAGGACACTTTATACCAAACTTAAGTGTAATACAATATTACGCTGTGTGATGGTGTTCACTAGTTCCTTTGATTTCTGTCCCAGAATCCGCGCACTGTCCCGACTGGACATGGTTCTCGTGGTGGTCAGATTACTCGGCCACTTCAGTTACCGTGTGGAATCAATATCTGTTGCAGTGAAAATAGCGGTAGATACTTACGTTGCAGGTGCTCTGTCCGCTGGAACCGACGGCGCAGAGTGTGAAGTCTAAGATGGGACCGCCAAAGTATTCGCTGCACTGCGTGTTGGACATGACGTTCAGCGTTGTGTACTGCAACGTGTCTGAGCTGACACCGTCTGGAAACAAACAACACGGCCTCGTGTACCCCTCAATGCTTCCATGAGTGACAGCTTCACTAGATGTGCGGATTTTCAGTTACCAAGAATGTTCTTTATCATGTTATGTTACGGAATTACACAGATAACGTAGTGCAACAAGTAGGCCGAACATTAAACAAATTTTATGTATTTTGTATTATATGTTACTCTTCACATACATAACTTAGTTGTAAACTTCTATTAGGATAACTAGTGCCACAAATATTTGCTTTTATTGAGACATGTACAGGGTGACAATTATTGAACTATACGAAAAAGAAAAAAACGTAAATTAGTTAGAGACTAGTGCACGCACACATTTAATTCAACATGTTAACGTCACTACAAATATTCGGATATAGGTTCGATACGCTTTCCATCATTGGCGATGATATAGCGCAGACGAATAGCGAAATTCTGCATGATCCACTGAAGTGTCGGAATACCGACGCTGTCGATGACCTTCTGAATGGCTTTTTTCGTCTCAGCAATAGGTTTGGGGCAATTTCTGTATACCTTTTCTTTAATATAGCCCTACAAAAAGGAGTCGCATGTGCTCGGATCCGGAGAATATGACGGCCCATCGAGGCTCTTGCCTGTGGGCTCTGGGTACCACAGAGCCAGAAAGCGGTCCCCAAAGAGCTCCTCCAGGACATCAAACACTCTCGTGCTTCGATGGGGTCGAGCTCCGCCTTGCATGAACCACATCTTGTCCATATCAGGGTCACCGTAGATAATGGGGATGAAATCATCTTCTAAAACCTTCACGTACCGTTCGGTAGTCACCGTGCCATCAACGAGTATTGCACCCATTATATTCCGTGCATGGATATTACACACCACACAGCCACTCGTTGATGTGAAGAGACTTATCTTCCGTAAAATGCGGATTCTCAGCCCCCCAAATGCGTCAATTTTGCTCAATGACGAACCCATCCAAATGAAAGTGGGCTTCGGCGCCAAACCAAACCATACGGTGCATACTCTCTTCATGTCCCGCGGCCAACCGTGCAATTTGAACGTCGTAGCGCGAACCATTGAGAAATTTTATTTCATATAATTCAATAATTGTCACCCCAGATCACGTAAGAAACAGATTGACCGTCCTTACGGCGGAACAGGCAACCGTAAAAATAGTTTTCCCGTCGATCAACAGATGTCGCAGGCGACGCTACAATGATAACTGACCTGTCCATGTCGCGGAATTGGCAACGCTGTATCTTCGGTGACGTGAATGACGCTGATTTGTGTTCGGCTAGAGCGCTGCGCGCGAAATGCATTCGTCACACAGCTGACTGTAGCTCATGATCGGCCGTGGTTTTTCCCGAGTTTTCAATCGAAGAATGTAGATTAGCTCCTGTAATTCTACAAACCATGTTTATTTCTACTGTAGGGATATTTCTCGCAATCATATGCGAAATAAAATAAATGAAAAGTATCACACAAACATTTCTCACGAGGTCTGTAGGCTGAAGAGTGGCATACTAAGCTGCTGCCAGCCCGCCCCCTTTGGGGGGAATTGAAATTCAATAAAGAAGATATAATTTCTCGCGAGTTACTGTTTAAATGCAGACTGTATTGCAATCGCATAGGTTTTACACTCGCCTTCCATGCCGTCTATTTCCTCTTTGTCATACAGCTCTTCTGATACGGATTATGGTGGTAAAAAAGATCTCCACGTGCAGGATAACACTAGAAAGTTTTCAAAATCTTCTCAACCTCTTTGAAATATAATCAGTTAATTTACTGACAAATATTGCACTGAGCAGTGGGTTTCGCGTCCTGACATTACCGACATAATTATTTCTTTTGCATAGAGTACTTATAGGGATTAGGTAAGTTATAACGACAATATATTTTTCACAGTGAGACTGTAAATAAGTTTAAGAAACAGATTTTGCATCCTTTCTAAGTATTTCTGTAAGCGTTCTTAAGTATAATCACATTTTGCATATGATTACTGTTAGTTGTTAACGAATATATTTTCATGTACGCACTTAAAAACGATATCTTCGAAAAAATAAATATTGTGAAACTTTAAATATCGTGACTAAAATAAAAATTCTGTGATGGTGAACATCTTAACTTTGCGGTCAACACATCTACTGTTGTCACAAGCAGTACTGTTTTCCTCAGATTTGACACATTACTTCTTTCTAGTTAAACGAGAAATTTATTTGTGCAGCCTAACGGAGAATCTTTATTTGGTACTTAAATACAATAAGAAGAAACTACTTTCTTTTTTAATTTTCAATTTTGAGACAGTTCTACTACATTTTTAGTTCAGGATTTGTCCGTCTACTCCTTCCACAGTTGATATACTCGCAGGCCCTCAGCATGACGACTCGATCCACTACCAACGGTATGTCAGAAACAGCTGTACTTTACAGACGCCAAATGGTGGAGAGCTGCACGCGTTCGGACGATGTTGCCACATATTTCACAGAATGGAGTGCCATCTAGTGGTTGGTGCCACAAGTAAGGGTGTGACGCTGTTGCCGCCTGGTGGCCGTTCCCTGACAAGCGTTGCCTGCTAGATCAAGCGATTGGGTAATCTGTTTCTTACGTGATCTGGGATTGTCACCCTGTAACATTTAAGTGAGAATGGCGAGAAGAATCGTAAGTTCAAGGTATGAGGCTTCTTACTGAACTGGTTACCGTTAACATAGGAGTATGGGTTCGAATACCTGTCTCATATACAATATAAACATGTATCAAATAAAACTTCCTGGCAGATTAAAACTGATTTAATCTGCCAGGAAGTTTCATATCAGCGCACACTCCGCTGCAGAGTGGAAATCTCATTCTGGAAACATCCCCTAGGCTGTGACTAAGCCATGTTTCCGCAACATCCTTTCTTTCAGGAGTGCTAGTTCTGCAAGGTTCGCAGGAGAGCTTCTGTAAAGTTTGGAAGGTAGGAGACGAGGTACTGGCAGAAGTAAAGCTGTGAGGACGGGGCGTGAGTCGTGCTAGGGTAGCTCAGTTGGTAGAGCACTTGCCCGTGAAAGGCAAAGGTCCCGAGTTCGAGTCTCGGTCCGGCACACAGTTTTAATCTGCAAGGAAGTTTCATATCAGCGCACACTCCGCTGCAGAGTGGAAATCTCATTCTGGAAACATCCCCCTAGACTGTGGCTAAGCCATGTCTCCGCAATATCCTTTCTTTCAGGAGTGCTAGTTCTGCAAGGTTCGCAGGAGAGTTTTGTAAAGTTTGGAAGGTAGGAGACGAGGTACTGGCAGAAGTAAAGCTGTGAGGACGGGCCGTGAGTCGTTGCCGTCCGACGGGCCCGGGTTCGATTCGCGGCTGGGTCGGAAATTTTCTTCACTCACGGACTGGGTGTTGAGTTGTCTTTATTGTAGTCGGCTCTCAGCCGTGGCAGCGTGCGGACGGCCCCGCTCGCCGGCCAGTGCTCCGCTGCAGGCGTTGTTTACTTCCGCGTCGTAGCTTTAAGGCTTGTGTCCGTCCACCGTGAACAACATGTCGAGCGCTTACCGCCAATGGACTTAAGTTCAAATACTCTGATGGTCACGTCGGAGCTGTAACACTTGAACTCGCAGAGTACGGTCAACGCACGATTAGGGTGTTTGAACTACCTTTTGAAGTGCCGAAGGACGAAGTTGTCTCTGCTTTACAACCATACGGTAACGTCATCGGTTACGTAGTGGAAAAAGCCTTCACGACCTACCATGTCCTTAATGGTTTGCGTCAGGTCAAAATTGAACTGAAAAAACATATACAATCATACATGGCAATTGTCGGGGTGGGAGCCATTGTCATGTACGACGGCCAACCCCGAACATGTGCGGGTTGTGGACAAGAAGGCCACGTCAGCCTGATCCAGACGCCGGTCGGCAGGAAGCGTCCCCAGCGGTGATCACTCAGATCCCTGTCACATATGCCAAGGTTGCCAAGGAAGGTAGCACCTCCCCACAGGGTCTTCCTGCTCCGTTGACGTCGTCTGATCAGGTAGGTTCAACTGCTACTGAGATTCCTTCTGAGGTGCCACAGACGCCAGATCCTGACCTGCCGAATCTTCGCAGCACTGTGACTGAAAATGCTACTGAGATGGACGTTGATTCTGGAGTGGTACCTACTTCTGCTTTTCTTCAGACTGATATGGAGTCAGACGAAAACCACCCGCAATCAGACTCTGAACGACATGTTCGAAAACAAGGGTCGACACGAAATAGAAAGAAACGTAGCCGTACACCCCTGATGAATCCATTCTATGGATGGATACCAGGGATGCAGACCCGAAGATGGACGACAAACCGCTCTTTGATGACCAAAAGTCTGATGCGAACGACCCGCCACAGGCGACCACTGGCAACGAACACCCCTCCTTACTGGCGCCGTCACCCCCACGGGTCGACGTTGAAGAGAGCCTATCCGCTGAGCTGAAAGCTACGTCTCCTGTCCACGTGGATGATGTGCACAGCCGATGCCCCACCGCAGTATCAGTCTCCTGGGCAGACGACGTGGAGATCGAAGGGACTGGGGTGGATGGTGCCGATGATGGGGCGCCCCCATCGGTTGCGCCCGCGCCCGCAAACTCTCCACAATAGCAACCTCTTCAGCAGACCGGCAAGATCGACGACCTCTCGCTCCTGAAGAAGGAGCCCCACCTGTGCCTGTGGGACTCCAACACCAGCATTATCGTGTCGCAACGATTAACCTCGCGACCATTCGTGCGCCCCACAAACTAGCGCTGCTCCGCGATATGATTTATGATGCGGACATAGATATTGCGCTTTTTCAGGAAGTGCATGTCGCCGATTTTTCACCACCACATGGCTTCACGGCGCATCTTTCTCCCACTTCGGACACCGGTAGTGGTGTTGCCATTATCTTACGAGAAGGTCTTCCTGCCGAAGATGTCCTATACCTCCCCAACAGCAGAGGTATGGCCCTTACTCTCTTTGGTGTATGCATCGTCAACATTTATGCGCCGTCGGGCTCCAGGTACCGTCGTGAACGCAATGCCTTCTTCGTGAATGAAGTTACACCCCTTTTATGGGACCACACGATGATTGGGTCATGGGTGGAGACTTCAACTTCACCCAGTGACCTCAGGATCAATTGCCGCGTCACTCACCATGTGCAGCTCTGGAAACAGTCATCACGCGGCTACAATTTGTCGACACGTGGAGACATGTTCACGGTGATCTTATGGGCTTTACGTACTACACTGCGCACTTCTCTAGCCGACTGGATCGCATCTACATCTCGCGATCCCTAATTCAACACACTCGACAGGCTGAAATCTGGCATGTTGCTTTCTCAGATCATGAGACTTACTTCTGTGATGTTGTTCTCACAAGACAGGCAGTATGGCACGGACGTGGTTTATGGAAACTGAACACGGCACTTCTTAATTCACCTGACTGTCGACTTCTAATAGAAGACACTTGGATCACATGTAATAGACGCCGTCCCACGTATCCGTCTACCATATCCTGGTGGATCCAGTGTGCAAAACCTGCTCTTCGAAAAACTTTGATCCGGTATGGCAAAGATGTTGTAGCCTGGAGGAAGAGCACTATGGGCTTTTACTACAGGATCCTACGAGAATGCTCCACGATGCCAGACTCCCCTGAGCGCCATACAAGGATGAACCATGCTAAGGCACAAATCTCCAATCTCATGCGGAGGCATTTGGAAGGAGCGATAGTACGATCTCATACTGCTGATCGCATGCCTCATGAACATCCGTCGATGTACTATATCATCCAACAACGTCAAAATCGACGCCGAAAATTGATTCATGTCCTAACAGACCAAGAAAGGCGTCGCTACGTAACCCAATCTGCAATAGGGAATGTGCTTCACGCCCACTACCAGCAGCTCTACGCGGCAATTCCACATTCCCCAGAGTTGATCGAGAAAGCCTCACAGCTCAACTTCGGTGGTATCCCAGGAGATGCGGCGATTGACTTGATGTTAGAGGTGACTGATGATGAAGTCCGCGATGCGATCCGGGCAGGAACCATCAATCGCTCTCCAGGACCCGACGGTCTTCCCCTCGAATTTTATCGCACCTTCCGTGATTTGTTAGATTCCACCTTCACCTCCATCTGTAGGGAACTGATGTCTCCGGAAGTACCTGTGCCGGACGCTTTCATGGAAGGAATTATTATTCCTGTACATAAACCGCATGGTGGCAACAATATCAGTGATTATCGGCCCATCACCCTCCTTAAAACAGTGATATGAAAATCTTCACTCGCCTTTTGGCGGCACGACTTAAAAACGTTGCCCGATATGTGTTGTGTCGCCAGACCAAGCATCTTTGGGAGGGGATAATAATATCCGCACGGTTTTATGCCGCTACAGGGATATGATCGCCGTTACCCAGGCACAACGCCTCTCTGGGGCACTTGCGTCTTTGGACTTTAGTCAAGCTTTTGATAGGGTTGACCATTTGTTCCTTACGGACGTTCTCCACCATATGGGTTTCCCAGTCGCCGTTATCACGGTAGTGATGCACCTTCTGCGGGGTGCCTCATCCAGGATTATGTACAATGGCAGACTCACTCCTCCGATAAAAATAGGTCGATCCGTACGTCAAGGTTGCCCTCTATCAGCGATTTTGTACGCCTTTTCCTTGAAATCCTTGCTATGTGGACGAAGACAACGTTTGGTAGGGTTGTCCATAGATCGCTACCGATTCTGTTGAACGGCCTATGCTGACGATGTAGTCATCTGTTTATGTAATGCCGACGAGGTTCGAGCTGTTCTGACGTGGGTAGCGACTTATGGTGAGGCATCAGGTAGCTCTTTAAACGTACGAAGTCACAAGTTATGTTCATTGGCACGGGACTTCCCGTGGAGTGCGTTACACCTCTCACCACCGTTGATACCATTCGCTGTTTGGGAATAGATTTTTCATCTGATCTCCAGCGTTCAGCCACCATCAACTGCCGACGCCTCCTTTTAATGATCAGAGCAGGTCTTATGGACCATCGCCTTCGATCCCCAGATATTCTCCAACGAGCTCGATATGTAAATATATATATATCGCATCCCGAGTTCCCCATGTAGCACAAGTTCTACCTTTCCTGCTTACTGTGGCACGTCGCATGTTGGCAGCGATAGCATCTTTCGCCAGCTCTGGGCTGTTGTTCAAAGTTAACTATGCAACCCTTCCTCTTCCCCGTGAACGGGGTGGGATAGGTCTGTTTCACGTGCCGGATAGAGCTCGCGCCCTATTTGTCAGCCCCCAGATGACGGTATGGACACGTTGCCCAACGAGCCTCACTGGTCTCCTGTCGGCATATTCGCCGTTCTCACTGTCAGCCCCAGTGATGATCTCGGATGTTCCGGCCCAGTTCCATTATATACGATACTTCTTTCTTGAACTCAGTTATCTACACCTCACTTTACCAAGACAGCTTTTACGCAAGACAAAGGCAGTATACAATGTCCTCCAATTAGGTCGTCCACCTAACCCGATTGAACAAAAGTTCCCCCAGGTTGACTGGCGTCAAGTATGGCGCGAGGTGCTCGCCTGTTACCTTGACACGAATGTTCAATCTGTCTGGTACCTAACTGTCAATGGTAAGCGAATCAACTAATTTCGCCTTCATCGTATCCACCTCGCCCAATCACCTCTATGTTCCACGTGTGGAGTGCCAGACAATGATGAACATCCGTTTGTTTGCGGACCGGCGGCGGAGGTTTGGCACTTGGTTCGTCGTATTATGGCTTTTCTAACGCGGGACATTCCAGATCGGATTACTCCCCTTTCATTATTATTTCCGGAACGTGACTATTTTCCTCGGACAAAGACCAATGCTGTGAATTTGATTCGCGGACATGCCATTCACTACCTATTTGGACAAACTGTAGACTCTGTACTCGATTTTTGGACATACCTCAATGACCGTCATTATGTCGTTGTCCGTCACCAAAAATACAGACAATTTTTCTCGAACTTCCTTGGGAGTGCTTTCCATGACCTGCCTCGCAGCCAGAATGTGTTAAGCCAAGAGAGAAGAAGGTTTCCTGTTTGAACCAATGAACATTTCTGAACAATTGAACGGAACAATTTCGAGAAGACGTGACTCATTACCAGCGGGAAGCAGAAGGCCTCTGATCAATTACACAATAAAACTAAACAAAAAATAAAAACAATAAAAATATAATTCAGAAAAAGGAAGATTTTGTTTTGTTTGTAAGGATAGCCCTAACCTTGATTTCCCATATTTTCCCTGGTATATAATAGGAGTAGGTTTAGTCAGGAGCCAACACCTGAAGTGGACCAGATTTTTTTGTTATAGGATGAAAAGTGGCGGTGGCACTTAGGTTTCCTTTTTTTTGTAGTTCCATTTTATTAAGGGACTTTCTAAAAATTAAAGAAGGAAAAGAAGAAAAAAGAAAAAGTTGGTAGAGCACTTGCCCACGAAAGGTAAAGGTCCCGAGTTCGAGTCTCGGTCCGGCACACAGTTTTAATCTGCCAGGAAGTTTCATATCAGCGCACACTCCGCTGCAGAGTGGAAATCTCATTATTTATCAAATATTAAATCATGACTATTCTCCACTGCGCAACGCAATTAAGGCATTACTTTTTCGAAACCTCGTAAGTGTCTTCCATTGCAACTCAGAAGCTTAAGATTTGGCTTAAGGATCACTACAACTTTCTTCTGTGATGGTGCAAAAACGTGGCGCACTGAGACTTTACCCTAGAGCTGGACGAAGCCTCAAACGTCAAGGTGTAGACACAAGGAAAACAAACAAGGCCAGAGATTAGAAGTTCTTATGATGTACAGGGCGGATTAATGAGGCCACATTGGTACCTTATTTCACCATAATTCTGCCTAGCTCCACCGCGGACCTGTCAATATGTGTACATTATTATAAAACATAACTCTCATTCTCCTTCTGTATCTTCAACAACAATAAGGCATGGCTGTCTGTAACATGCTGTTGCCTCGTGAACAGTCAAAGATGCAGTGGCCTCAGTAGCCAGCTGCACATGGTAGTCGTTACTGATAAGACTTGCTGGCGGAAGTCGCTACTGATAAGAGCACAGCCAGCAAATGAGCGCAGCGCCGGAAGGGCGTCGCCGCACCGGAAACTCTTTTTAGCAGCGGATCGCGCTTAGTTAAAACTAAGCGCGATCCTGCGCGGCCCAGCGGCAGCGAGTGGAACTCGTTTCAAGGTCACCCGCCTTGCGCAACGTCACGCAGAGTTGCAACACAGCCATGCTCCCTCTTACCCACATTTCACCCCTTCTTTTGACGCTTCTGCGATGGAAAGCAGAACCGCGACGCCCAGCGTTGAAATCGCGGGGTTTTCTTATGGGTGGCCGAGAAAAACATCTGAGACACACCGCCGCTCACAATCAACACGAAAAGACCTGAGGGGGTGGCGTAAAGAGCGTCAATGAAAGCGCTCTTTTCCTTGGGGCGTTGATTACTACACATTTCGCGGTAGAAAACGACAGTTCACAGTGCGATGAGCGACAGAACATTGTTGTTGACAAACTTTGACACTACTCACACCCCTAAGGACATTGTGGATCTGTATCCTCGTTCAACGTGATCGGACCTCTTTGCAGCACAGTGCGACCGCCATTTCTGCTCTCGTGTAGGGAGCGTTCAAAACCATTCGACGAAATTTAAACGAGATTCTAAGCATCAAAAGGTGCTCGTTCTTTTTCAGTCCTCCTGTTTCACGCTGTCCTGTGGCGTAGTCAGGGGATGGGACGGGGCGGATGGGGGTGGGGACTCCAGCATTGACACATGCTTGAATAAAAAGTGTCCCTCTACGATTCACAGTTCGGCAGCATCCTCAGTGCCACTCCCACATCTATACAGAGAATTTTAAAAACTTGCCTTTACATAGATATCCTGCAGAGACCCCTTCAATTCCAGATTTCAGATGTCAGATGACCGCCTGGCGGTTAAAGAATTTTCGTATTTAGTTACTTTAGTGTAAGAACTCTCGTATTATGAAAGTACGTCGACTTAAAGCAATGGAACATTGAAGATCGGTCAAAATAGTGTTGTTTTTGGTTGGATTTTTTATTATTAAATGTCAGTTAATAACATATCGGTGATTAAAGCCTTCAGAAGCCTTAATGTAAAATACAAGGTTGCTCACAGAGGAACCTAAGCGTAGAGTAGGTGGTTGGGGCGCCACGTAATGAACCCGTGGGTAGTATGTTCGCGTCCCAAATCCCACTTTTTTGTTTAATTCACCTTCGTGTTTTCCAAAGGTTTGAGACATTCTTATTAAATTAGTAGGAAATATTTCTGTAGTATTTGATGTTGTGTATATATAAGTGTGCTCTCTCTCAGAAACAGATTCGTTCGATTTTGTGAAGTTTTATAAGCTGATGTCCTAACTGACTGGACATATAATTTTCCTTTTCTTGTTACAACGTGTTCGTCAATATTGAAGTTTTCATTTGCGTATCCTATGGACGAAACAGTACGACTAGCATGTGGACAGGGAGGGAATGTGCATAGGAATTTTACACGCGTCCATTTTCGAAAACAAACTATGTGGATTGTGAGCCAAATAAAGCCGACAACTGCAGCTGCAGTGCGCTGAGAGCGTACCGTGTGCTGAAGGCGCTGTGTCTCGAGACGTTCGATTTCCCATCCGCGTCTGCGTCAGCGTTAGCTGCCTTGTGACGCAGGCTTAAGGGCTGGACTTAAACCTGCGTGAGACATAGAGGTGAGACTCGCAGCCCCAACACAGCTTGTGGCTGTTGCTCCTGGAGAACGCCCCTGTAGACAGACTGGATAGGAGTGAGTGAGGCTTGACCATACAAGCACCCAATGATCAACTGACGAGAAAACGACATCGATGAACGGCCTAGATGGCAGAGTAGGCGGAAGAACCTGTTCTATGGCTTGCACCATAGTTCTAACAATACACACAGATTTCGTCACCTTTGACTCTCGGAATTACTGACTGTAATAAGGGAAATCTAGAAAAATGATCGGGCAAATCTATGATAGAATTCTGAGTTCAAAAACAAATAATGGTCTCCATAACAGCCTCTCCGGAGGTAAAATAGTCCTCCTTTCGGATCTCCGGGCGGGGATTACTACAGAGGACGTCGTTATGAACAGAAACAAAACTGGTGTTCTATGGATCGGAGCTTGGAATATCAGATCCCTTAATCGGGCAGGTAGGTAATAAAAATTAAATACGGAAATGGATAGATTAAATTTAGATATAGTGGGAATTAGTGACATTCGGTGGCAGGAGGACTAAGACTTCTGGTCAGGTGAATACAGGGTTATAAATACAAAATCAAATAGGGGTAATGCAGGAGTAGGTTTAATAATGAATAAAAAAGTAGGAGCGTGGGTAAGCTCCAACAAACATCGTAATGAACGAATTATTGTAGCAAAGATAGACACGAAGCCCACTCCTACCACAGTAATACAAGTTCTATGCCAACTAGCTCTGCAGATGACGAAGAGATTGAAGAAATGTATGATGAGATAAAAATTGGAAATTTGTAGTAAGTTCCCAATGGACCAAACTGCTGAGGTCATCGATCCCTAGGCTTACACACAACTTAAGATGAGATAAAAGAAATTATTCAGACAGAAAAGGGAGACGAAAATTTATTAGTAATGTGGAACTGGAATTCGATATTAGTAAAAGGATGGGAAGGAAAAGTAATATGTGAATATGGAATGGGGGTGAGGAATGTAAGAGGAAGCCGCCTGGTAGAATTTTGCACAGATCATAACTTAATCATAGCTAACACTCGGTTTGAAAATCATGAAAGGAGGCTGTATACGTGGAAGACACCTGGAGAAACTGGAAGGTTTTCGATAGATTATGTAATGGTAAGACATCGATTTAGGTACCAGGTTTTAAATTCAAAGACATTTCCAGGAGCAAACGTGGACTCTGACCACAATCTATTGCCTATGAACTGTAGATTAAAACTGAAGAAACTGCAAAAAAGGAGATAGGACTTGGATAAACTGAAAGAACCGGAGGTTGTAGAGAGTTTCAGAGAGAGCATTAGGGAACGAGTGACAAGAACGGGGGAAAGAAATACAGCAGAAGAAGAATGGGTAGCTTCGAGAGATGAAATAGTCAAGGCAGCAGAGGATGAAGTAGGTAAAAAGACGAGAGCTAATATAAATCCTTGGGTAACAGAAGAGATATTGAATTTAATTGATGTAAGGAGGAAATATAAAAAGGCAGTAAATGGAGCATGCAAAAAGGAATACACATGTCTCAAAAATGAGCAGGAAGAGCAAAATGGCTAAGCAGGGATGGTTAGAGGAGAAATTTAAGGATGAAGAGGCATATATCACTTGGGGTTATATAGATACTGCCTACAGGAAAATTAAAAAGACCTTTGGAGAAAAGAGAACCACTTGTATGAATATCAAGGAATATGGAATCCCAGTTCTAATCAAAGAAGGGAAAGCAGAAAGGTGGAAGGAGTATATAGAGGGTCTATACAACGGCGATTTCCAATATTATGGAAATGGAAGAGTATGTAGATGAAGATGAAATGGGAGATATGATACTGCGTGAAGATTTTGACAGATCACTGAAAGACCTGAGTCGAAACAATGCTCCGGGAGTAGACAACATTTCATTAGAACTACTGACAGCCTTGGGAGAGCCAGCCCTGACAAAATTCTACCATCTGGTGAGCAAGATATATGAAACAGGCAAAATACCCTCAGACTTCAAGAAGAATATAATAATTCCAATCCCAAAGAAAGCAGGTGTTGACAGATGTGAAAATTACCGAACTATCAGTTTAATAAGCCACGGCTGCAAAATACTAACACGAATTCTTTACAGACGAATGGAAAAACTGGTAGACGCCGACCTCGGGTATGATCAGTTTGGATTCTGTAGAAGTGTTGGAACACGTGAAGCAATACTGACCTCACGACTTATCTTAGATTACGGAAAGGCAAACCTACGTTTCTAGTATTTGTAGACTTAGGGAAAGCTTTTGACAATATTGACTGGAATTCTTTCAAGTTCTGAAGGTGGCAGAAGTCAAATACAGGTAGCGAATGGCCATTTACAATTTTTGCAGAAACTAGATGGCAGTTATAAGAGTCGAGGGGCACGAAAGGGGGCCAGTGGTTGAGAAGGGAGTGAGACAGGGTTGTAACCTATCCCAGATGTTATTGAATGTATATATTGAGCAAGCAGTAAAGAAAAGAAAAGAAAAATTCGGAGTAGGTATTAAAATCCATGGAGAAGAAATAAAAACTTTGAGGTTTGCCGATGATATTGTAATTATGTCAGAGTGAGCAAAGGACCTTGAAGAGCAGTTGAAAGGAATGGACAGTGTCTTGAAAGTAGGATATAAGATGAACATCAACAAAAGCAAAACGAGGATATTGGAATGTAGTCGAATTAAATCAGGTGACGTTGGGGGAATCAGATTAAAAAATGAGACACTTAAAGTAGTAGATGAGTTTTGTTATTTGGACAGCAAACTAACTGATGATGGTCGAACTAGAGAAGATATAAAATGTAGACTGGTAATGGCAAGGGAAGCGTTTCTAAATAAGAGAAATTTGTTAACATCGAGTATAGATTTAAGCGTCAGGAAGTCTTTTCTGAAAGTATTTGTATGGAGATTGGCCATGTATGGAAGTGAAACATGGACAACAAATAGTTTAGACAAGAATAGAATAGAAGCTTTCGAAATGTGGTGCTACAGAAGAATGCTGAAGATTAGATTGGTAGATTACGAAACTAATGAGGAGGTACTGAACAGAATTGGGGAGAGAATCAAATACGTAAAAAGACAAGCCCTAGTGAAATCCATGGATAACACAAGAGATATTGAATATAATTGATGAAGAAGAAAATATAAAAATTCAGCAAATGAAGAAGGCGAAAGGGAATACAAAACTCTAAAATATCAGATTGGCAGGAAGTGCAAAATGGCTAAGCAGGTATGGCTAGAGGACAAATGTAAGTATTTAGAAGCGTATTTCTTTACGGGAAAAATAGATACCGTCTACAGGAAAGTTAAAGAGGCCATTACAGATAAAAAGAAGCAGCTGTTCGAATATCAAGAGCTCAGATGGGAAACCAGTGCTAAGCATAAAAGGGAAAGCTGGAAGATTGGTGGGGTACATAGAAGGTCTGTACAAGGGAGATAAACTTGAAAGCAATGTTACAGAAATGGAAGTGGACGTAGTTGAAGATGAGATGTGAGATATGATACTGCGAGAACTTGACATAGCTCTGAAAGCCCTAAGTCGAAACAAGACCCCGGGAGTAGACGATATTCCGTCAGAACTTCTGATAGCCTTGGGACAGTCATCCATTAAAAAACTCTTCTATCTAGTGTTAAAGATGCATGAGACAGATGAAATACCCTCAGACTTCAAGCAGAATGTAATACTTTGAGAGAAAGCAATTACTAACAGGTGTGAGAATAACTGAACCATCAGTTTGATGCCATGGCTGCAAAATACTAACTTGAATTCTTTACACAATAATGGAAAAACTGGTGGAAGCTGGTCTCGGAAAAGATCAGTTTGGATCCCGGAGAAATGTAGGAACACGCGACGCAATACTGACCCTATGACTTACAAGAAAGGTTAAGGAAAGACGAACCTACGATTGTAGTATTTGTAGACTGAGACAAAGCTTTTGACGACATTGACTGGAATACTCTCTTTGAAATTCTGCAGGTAGCAGGGATAAAATACTGGGAGCGAAAGGCTATTTACAACAGAAAACAGAAGGCAGTAATAAGGGTCGAGGGGCATGAAAGGGTAGCAATGGTTGAGAAGGCAGCGAGGCAGATTTTTAACCTATCCCCGACGTTATTCAATCTGTATATTGAGCAAGCAGTAAAGAAAATAAAAGAAAAAAATTTGGAGTAGGAATTAATATCCAGGCAGATGAAATAAAGACCATCAGGTTTGCCAGTAACATTATAATTCTGTCAGAAACAGCATATTACTTGGATGAACAGTTGAACGGAGTGGACATTCTCTTGAAAGGAGGATATAAAATGAACATCAAGAAAAGCGAAACAAGGTTAATGAAATGTAGTCGAATTAAATCATGTGATGCTAAGGGAATTAGATTAATAGATGAGTTTTGCTATTTGAGCAGCAAAATAACTGAAGAATGCAGAAGTAAAGAGGATATTAAGTGTAGACTGGAAATGCCGAGAACAGGATTTCTGAAGAAGAGATATTTATTAACATCGAATACAGATTTAAATATCAGGAAGCCTTTTCTGAAAGTATTTGTCTGGAGTGTAGCGATGTGTGGAAACGAATCATGGACGATAAACAGTTCAGACAAAAAAAGAGTAGAAGCTTTCGAAATATGGCACTACAGAAGATTATTAGATATTACATGGGTAGATAACGTAACTAATGAGGAGGTCCTGAATGAGATTTTCACCCTGCAGTGGAGTATGCGCTCATATGAAACCTCCTGGCGGATTAAAACTGTGTGCCGGACCGAGACTCGAACTCGGGACCTTTGCCTTTCACGGGCAAGTGCTCTACCAACTGAGCTAGTTGGTAGAGCACTTGCTAGTTCTGCAAGGTTCGCAGAAGAGCTTCTGTAAAGATGGAACGTAGGAGACGAGGTACTGGCAGAAATAAGGCTGTGAGGACGGGGAGTGAGTCGTGCTTGGGTAGCTCAGTTCGTAGAAAATTTGCCCGCGAAAGGCAAAGGTCCCGAGTTCGAGTCTTGGTCCGGCACACAATTTTAATCTGCCAGGAAGTTTAAATGAGGAGATACTGAGACAAGAAATTTTTGGCACAACTTGACCAAAAGAAGGAATCGGTTGATAGGACACGTTCCGAGGCATCAAATGTTCAAATTTGTGTGAAATCTTATGGGACTTAACTGCTAAGGTCATCAGTCCATAAGCTTACACACTACTTAACCTAAATTATCCTAAGAACAAACACACACACCCATGCCCGAGGGAGGACTCGAACTTCCGCCGGGACCAGCCACACAGTGCATGACTGCAGCGCCCTAGACCGCTCAGCTAATCCCGCGCGGCTCTGAGACATCAAGGGATCACCAATTTAGTATTGGAGGGAAGCGTGGAGGATAAAAATCGTAGAGGGAGACCCAATGATGAATAGAGTAAGCAGATTCAGAAGGATGTAGGTTGCAGTAGTTGTTCGGAGGTGAAGATACTTGCACAGTATAGAGCAGCATGAGAGCTGCATCAAACCAGTGTTGCCACTGAAGACTAAAACAACAATAAGTCACATTTTCTGGAATTTTCTCGAAGCGTTTCGAAGTTAAACATTACATGTCAATTATGCCTAGTACCACCCCTACCTCTAGGAGTCAACTGTCACTGGAAGTGTCACCATTCGGAAATCCCGAAAACTATGGACTAGATACTAATATAGATCATTTTCGGTTTTTTTTAATGTCCTTCCCTCAACCACCTACTGCTCTGCCCTAGGGGTGTCTTACCCCACAGCAAATTCTCCTAAATGATAAATCTCATGTAGCAAATCTGATTCGAACTTTTTACAGACGATCCAGTGCTAAGCATATCTATTCATATTCGGACGGTAGTTGTCTCGTTGTACTAACTCATATGTACCAAGTCTCTGTGAAGCATTGCAGGCCTTCCAGAGCTATGGTCGAACAGGATACATGAGCAGTATGTGAAGTATCTCGTAGGACAAGACTGTCATCCACGAACCTCATAAATGACACCTTTATATTCTTAATTTTATCTTGCCTTGAGGTTCGTCGTTCCCTTATACCACAAAAAAATTATGCTGCAATGTTAATGAGCTGTAGCTCTCTTTTACAGAATATTTAACTTCAGTTAGCTTTATTCCGTTTCGACAGATATTATACTTAATCGTCTCTCCAGTATTGCATTTCGTTATCTACATAATTCTGAATATCTTATTCCAGCTTTCACATGTGATGATATTTTAAAGATGGGTAATCAAATGTAAATTTCGAATAGCTCGTGACTATCTATCACTACCTGACGGACATTCTTTTATATTCTTCTCTGGATGCATCCAGTCAGCAATTTATAAGTTTCCCAAGCCTTGTTGATCATGTGGTAGCTCTTAGCGTTATCTGCTTTTAATTTCTGCCGCAGTATGATTACATTGCTTTCTTGGAAGCCCGTCGGCGCGTTTCATATCTCATGCCCCACTGATTTTAGTGATCCGGAAGATACTTCCATAAAACTGTTGCGTTGAGGAGATTACTCAGTTTACATAAAGTTTACTCAGAACGTGCAAAATTTGACGTATTGTATGACATGAGACAACCTATACAATAAATGTAGACTCACATGTTGAAACGTATTACCTCTAACAACATTCAGTACCCTTACACCAACTTTCAGGATGAGACGGAATCAATAAAAAGTCCAAAATGTAGTCACCACCTACGTAGAACGCGTGTACTTACTGTCGGTATTGAGACCCCAGCCGCTGATCGTAGCGATCTGGCCTTCGAAGCTGTTGCTCGCCTGTGAGCGAGAAGGCAGGTTCACCAGCGCGATGTAATCTGTAAAAATAGAAACATATATTTTTATATTTCTCGTTATCTCCCTGGAATAATCAAGACGTAGGACTCTCTTGAAGAATGAAGTCACAGAAACAATGAAAATACTCTCTAAACTACGATTCTACTAATCAAGATACATTAACTGTGAACACATATGGACGCATTTAGTACGTAAATGAACGGACGTCTCTATAACGTAGTTGATTACGATGACTTAGAAAATATGAGCACTCGACCTTCAGTTTCTGATAAGCCAGGAGTTCTTATCGGTAAAATTAAGGCAGTGACGTGCGAACCATCGTGTGCGGTCCCTATCTGTTTGTAGAGAACTGCTTTTGCCGAAAATTTACCACGGCATTTACTCAGATATTACCAGTAAATCACAGAACATTATCAACAAAGACTAACGATGCCCGCAATGGACATTCGTGTCGGTATTTCTTGTTACAGATATTACTGGTAAAAAACAACATAAATATTTCGTTCGAATAAGTAGTTTCATGTTTAGAGAAATTTTGTATAAATGACTTGGCTCAGACAAATAATGCAAAAATCTACGCATGGAAAAGCATTCCAACAAGCAAGAAATTAAGCTAAAAATGGTCGTGGAGGAACTATTCAAATAGCGAAGCCGAAACTAATCTTACTGTTAAATTATATTGAAAATGAGCCAATTAAATAGGCTGAAATATACATTATGCTCTCTATAAGTGTAGGTAATAATTATCAGAAGATGATGAATGAGAAATCCACGATAATGGTGTAATATTCCACAATATTTATTATTATACAAATCGATATTCGGCTGTTACTCTACTGTCAGGTACATGCGTAAATACGTGTGGTTGTGAAATTATTGCAAGGTCAAATATTTGAAGTGTGGTGTATCTAAGTTTGTATTGAAATATGACAGTTGGTAATATGTGATTTAGGACTAAAACCAAAGCAATTTTTCAGTAAAATGCGATGTTTGACATTTAACTTAGGTTAAATATGTGACAAATGAAATGATAAACTACATGACAAATTATAACAATTGTTCTAGTTGCACAAAATATATATCTATAATTACTTTAGGCTTCAGAATACGTTTCGTTAAATACTGCCATCAGAGAGCAAGTAATGGTCCCCCTGCAACGTTTTGTCTCATCCCACTCCATTGATTGGAGATAAGCAGCAGTCGCACTAGGGAATTCTTGTCCCATGTGTAGGCAGCCATTAACACCACAACACAAACGGCTCAGTTTTGGAGCGGGTATCATGGACAGCTGATGAATGACGCCTCATTATGTTCAGCGTCGCATTGTGGTCATCCACTACCCAAGACAACCATTGTCGGTGAGTATGATTTTGACCTGGGCAGGGGACCCATTTTTCCAACATACTGAGGAGCAAAGTGGTTTTACTTCTGGCGCCATGATGTGGGGAGCAGGGAGCAATAGCCTATGATTTCAGGACACAGTTGGTAGTGATCGAGCGAACTCTGGCGGCAGAACGGTGCGCCACGGACATGTGTTACCGCTCATGCGACCTTATCGTGATACCATTTCTTACAACAGGACAGTGCTCGTTCATAGATAGCCCGTATCTCTATGAAATATCTCCGTGATTTTGAGGTACTCCCGCGACCACCAATATCCCCAGATCTTCCCCCGATAGAACAAGTATGGGACCAGCTCGGGCGTCCACTCCGACCCAGTGGATATCAAGGACGAGTTACACTATGTGATCGAAAGTATCCGGGCACCCCCAAAAACATACGTTTTTCATATTATGTGCATTTTGCTGCCACATACTGCCAGGTACTCCATATGAGCGACCTCAGTAGTCATTAGACATCGTGATAGAGTAGAATGGGGCACTCTGCGGAACACGGACTTCGAACGTGGTCAGGTGATTGGATGTCACTTGTGTCATACGTCTGAACACGAGATTTCCACACTCCTAAACATCCCTAGGTCCACTGTTCCTGATGTGATAGTGAAGTGGAAACGTCAAGAGACACGTACAGCACAAAAGCGAAGAGGCCGACCTCGTCTGCTGACTGACAGAGACCGCCGACAGTTGAAGAGGATCATAACGTGTAATAGGCAGACCATACACAGAAATTCCAAACTGCATTAGGATCCACTGGAAGTACTATGACAGTTAGGCGAGAGGCGAGAAAACTTGGATTTCATGGTCGAGCGGCTATTCATAAGCCACACATCACGCCGGTAAATGCCAAACGACGCCTCACTTGGTGTAAAGAGCGTAAACATTGGACGACTGAACAGTGAAAAAAACGTTGTGTAGAGTGACGAATCACGGTACACAATGTGGCGATCCTATGGCGGGGTGTGGGTATGGCGAATGCCCGGTGAACGTCATGTGCCAGTGTGTAGTGCCAACAGTAAAATTTGGAGGCGGTTGTATTAAAGTGTGGTCGTGTTTTTCATGGAGGGGTCTTGCACCCATTGTTGTTTTGCTTGTCACTATCACAACACAGGTCGAAATTGGTGTTTTAAGCACCTTCTTGCTTCCCACTGTTGAATAGCAATTCGCGGAAGGCGATTGCGTCTATCAACACGATCGAGCACCTGATCATAATGCACAGCCTGTGGCAGAGTGGTTACACGTCAATAACATCCCTGTAATGACCTTTGGGATGTTTGGGAACGCCGACTTCGTGCCAGGCCACACCGACCGACATCGATACCTCTCCTCGGTGCAGCACACCATGAGGAATGGGTTGCCATTCTCGAAGATACGTTCCTGCACCTGACTGAGTGCCTGCGAGAGTGGAAGCTGTCATCAAGGCTAAGCGTGGGCCAGCACCACACCAAATTCCAGCATTACCGATGAAGGGCGCCACGAACTTTTAAGTCATTTTCAGCCCGGTGTTCGGATACTTTTGATCACGTAGTGTACATCAGTTATGGGGCAGCTTACCCCAGGGGAGGATACAACGGCTTTCCTAACGAATGAGTGCGTGCAACCAGGCCAGGATGGGTTCAGCGTCACACTGTTACGTAGCCTCGTACTTTTTGACTATTTTGTAATCACCGAAATACCGTCACATACTCTCTCGATCCGTGAAGTTTCATGTCGTTTGCTGCTCTCCTTCTGGGTGCTTCACGTTTTTCGTCAGACAGTGTGATAAATAGTATAGAATATCACATCAGTGTAATGCGTTATTTCATTTATAATCGTCGTGTCCTGATACATGACAGAGGGAAGGCCGGGAGTTTAAGGTCAGTCTGCAATTTCCGAGCGAATGCAGTAAAACAAATTCCCAGTGAAGGCAGGTTGATGACTTGGATCAGCGCCAAACATTATCACAGGGCATCTACGAGAGACGCGGATTTTATAGCTCGCCAGGATACTTGCAGCCGGAGACTCATGGAATCCAGGAGTCTTATTAGCACTGTTTATTTGCGATCATACTAACTACTACACCGAAGACTAATTCTATAGATTAGAAAAAGCAAAGGAGGAATTTATTTGCACAACAGAAGGAGGGGTGATGCTAACGCAACTCGAGAACACTAGCAGCACGGCAAGTACAAACTTGAGAGCAGCACTCCAAGTGAGAGAAACAGACATGTCGGAGCTTATCGGGGTTGGGAACGAAGTTTTTCGCGACGGCACTTATATGCAAAACATTCTAGGTATTCTTGCTACATCCGACGTGTCTTGACGCGGCAAGAATACCGAGAATGTTATACTTATCGGGGTTGGCCACGAGCGGCACGGAGTCGGCGTCCCAGCGATTTCAATGAGAACTCTCTCTTAATACAAAAACATAGGTTTGTAAAGAATCGTGGAGGAGTATCATTTCTACCTTCCTATAGTCTACTTGCCAATCCACCGGCACTTAACAAGCTTTGGCCAATCTGGCGAGTCGTTCAGCACACACAGGACGCCTCTGGCCAACCACATTTAGATCCGTCCCCTACTCCTACACGATAGGTAGGAGGAGGAAGAGAGAGGGAGAGGTTTTTAAGGGCGCACGACGGCAAGGTCTTCAGCGCCCACTCAGATTGAGACAGGTGTCAAGAAAAGACTCAGAACAATAAGAGAACGTAAGACACAGGAAACAAGTTTGGAAAACTACGTTCCTACCCACACCGAAGCGTGGGACGAAACATGCCGCCAGCAGTATAACATGGACAACTCAGGAAGAAAGTGGTAGAGGGAGCTAAAGCAATATAGCAGATGTTAGTGGCTGGCTGACCGCAAGGATAAGGGGAGGAGCCAGCCATTGTGCAATACACTAAAACCTCCAGCCTAAAAGTTTAGGCCAGAGACCAGACACATCACAAAACTTTAAAACCCTAGACACACACGTCTCATCATTAGCTAAAACACAGGGCAGATCCCCATCAACTTGTGCTTCTGCCCTTGCATCATGGTATAAAAGGCAGTCTGTTAAAATGTGCCGGACAGAGATGTGCACGCCACAAGCATCACAAATCGGGGGATCCTCCCGCCGTAATAGAAAGCCATGTGTGAGAGGAGAGTGCCCAATCCGAAGACGCGTGAGGGTCAGTTCTTCCCGCCTGAGCACCCGGCAAGAGGTATGCCACGGCCGAGTTGTATACTTCACCAACCGCAGTTTATTGGCCGTCACCGCCAGCCATTCTTCCTCCCACAACTACATGCACTTCTTGTGGAGTGCAGAAATGACAGACTGCAAGGGAATAGGACACTGGACCACATCCTGCTCTTTGCAGGCCTCCTTGGCAGCCCGATCGGCCTGTTCATTGCCCCATATTCCTACATGACCAGGCACCCAGCAGAAGGACACCTCCTTACCCCGCCGTTGGAGCAAGTACAGCTGGTCATATATCAGCTGGACCATCTCCTCAGTTGGGTACAGATTCTGCATCGATTGTAAGGCACTAAGAGAATCGGAGCAGAGGAGAAATCGATTGCCCCGAACACGATTCATCCGCTCCAGTGCCTTTAGGATCGCGTGGAGCTCCGCTGCGAAAACGGTGTATTCATCAGGGAGGCGAATCCAGGTAACATGATCAGGGACACTAAAGAACAGCCAATGAAATTCTCCTGTTTGGAGCCATCAGTGTAAACGACGGTAAAACCGTGATGCGCATCTAAAACGTTAAAAAACTGAGATTGGAATGTAAAATCTGGTGTACTATCATTCTTAAAATTAGTCAAATCTAAAATAAGTCTGGGTGTCCGGAGGAGCCAAGGTGGAAATCTGCTCCAACCGCGACGGAAAACATGAAGACCAGCCATATCCATCGCAGAGAGGCAATCCTGTGCGCGAGTCCCATAGGGCCGCGACGCTCGTTGTCGGTTATGAAATAGCCGTGCCAGAGGAAGCTAGGCAACGGTATGGTATGCAGGTGTGTATTGTGTGGACAAAGTTTTATACGCCTGGCGCACGGTAAGTAGCCGCCGCCGCATATGAAGTGGTGGTTCACCAGCCTCTGCACAGAGGCTTGTTATGGGGCTAGTTCTGAATGCCCCAGTGGCCAACCGAAGCCCTACATGGTGCACAGCGTCCAACATCTTTAAGTAAGAAGGTCTCGCAGACCCATACACCGTGCACCCATAATCGAGCCGAGATCGCACAAATGCCCTGTAAAACTGGAGCGCCGGCCGGAGTGGCCGAGCGGGTCTAGGCGCTTCAGTCTGGAGCCGCGCGACCGCTACGGTAGCAGGTTCGAATCCTGCCCCGGGCATGGATGTATGTGATGTCCTTAGGTTAGTTAGGTTTAAATAGTTCTAAGTTCTAGGGGACTGATGACCTCAGAAGTTAAGTCCCATAGTGCTCAGAGCCATTTAAACCATTTTTAAAACTGGAGCAGACAAGTCCTGTCGGCTCCCCATGTACTGAGGCTAAGACATTTTAAAATACTTAAAACCGTAAGTGACCGTCGTTTCAGGTCTTTAATATGAGGTAACCATGTAAGCTTCGAGTCAAAAATGAGCCCCAGAAATCTCACTGTGTCTTTAAAAGCGAGGACAGTGTCCCTTATCCTCTACTCAGGAAAGGTTAAAATTGAACGAGAACGCTGAAAAAGAACACACACGGACTTCTCGGTGGAAAACTTAAAACCACTCTTCTGCGCCCAGTCATCCAAACGTCTAAGAGTAAGTTGCAACTGACGCGTTGTCGTTGCAAGGCTTGAAGAAGAGCAAAACAAAGAGAAATCATCCACAAACAAGGAACACTGGCCAGGACTTCTCACTATGGAGGTAATGCTATTAGTAGCGATGGCAAAGACACTCACACTTAAAATGCTACCCTGAGGGACACCGTTCTCCTGTTCAAAGCGGTCAGACAGGACGTCACCAATTCGGTATCTAAAATATTGTGGCGAGAGGAAAGACTGAATGAAATGAAGAAGACAACCACGAAAACCCCATTCATGAAGCTGCTTCAGGATGAGTCGCCTCCAAGAGGTATAGTAGGCCTTCTCGATGTCAAAAAATACTCCTAAACGGCAGATGGTGATGGCGTAGGAAAGCTTGTTGTATAGACGCCTTCAGGAGGGCAAGGTTATCGAAGGTGGAGCGAAACCTCCTGAACCCACACTGAAAGCGACTAAGGAGTTGCCAGGATTCTAACATCCAGACAAGGTGGCGGTTGACCATCCGCTCCAAGGTGTTTCCCATGCAACTAGTGAGGGCAACACTACGGTAGCTACTCGGTCTTTCCCAGATTTTACAAAAGGAATTAAAACTACCACACGCCACGAGTCAGGAAAGTGACCTGACGTCCAAATGGCATTAAAAAGTGCGAGGAGGATTTCTTTGTTGGGCATTGTGAGGTGCCATAGCATACTGTAATGGATCCTGTCGTGATCAGGGGATGTGTCACGAGCTGCAGACAATGCAGAATCCAGCTCCCACATAGAAAATGTGCAGTTGTAAGCTTCATAAGAGGTGGACTGGAAGTCCAGACTACACCCCTCAACAACAGATCTATGGCGCTGGAAACCCGGATCCTGACTGATTGTTGCAGTAATCATGGCAAACTACGCTGCCATAAGTCTGGGCAATGTCTCGCGGATCCGTGTGGAGAGTGCCATTAGCCATTACAGAAGCCATGGGGCACCTCCCCTCCTCTCCCAGAAATTCTCCTGATGGTCCCCCTCACAATGGAACTTTTGGCGGAACGATTAATGGTGTTCAGGAACTGTTGCCACGACCTCTTCTACAGTGGCGCCTTACGACAGCGTCTAGGTGGTGGATTGAGTTACCATCTAATTCTCTGAAGTGAAACTTCTCCCCTGAGACAGCTGCAATTTGTAATAGTGTTACTATTTATCTCCGGAAACCTAAATTTTACCACTTTTGCTTGTTCTCCACGTTGTGTTTCTGATTTCCTGTCTTAGAATGCCCTTGATGGCTACAAATAACATGTCAGATGGATCTCATAAGCGATCCTTATTTGTCATCGGAACAAGTCTAAAGCCATTATGTTTTTAAAATGTACGGCCACGAAATAAACGTGGGTGCTAACTGATATGTATACCGACTGGATTCTCAAATTCAGTTTACGAGAAAAGCATTAAGCGTTATTATTGTTGATAATTTTCCGTAACGCCGCAATATTAAATTAAAATCTATAAAGCATACAAATCTCCCTACGGACACCACAAATGTATTGCAACCGTGAGATCCACGTATCATACAAAGCTTGAAATTTCACTACCAAAAGAACTTACTTGCAATCGTAGGAAATCGAAGCACACGGGGATTTCTCCCGTCTTTTAGATGCATTACATATGTTGCGATTACGTACGTTGCGATCTGTATGGAAGTTAATGGCGCCAGTGACATTTAATGAAACGCTTGGGAAAGTTTTTACATTATTGGACGGTTCTACACTATTCTATTACACTTACCTACACTCTATAAATACACAACGACACACCTCCCACATTTCCGCAAGAGAAGGGCCAAATTGCGTCGAAGAACAACACCCTTTCCGACAATGGCTGCACCCACCCTCTGGGATGTCACAACCAAAAATGCCATACCATACTAATTTCACCGGGCGAATTTCTTGCAGTCCATGGGGACCTTGTTTTCCTACTGTTAGTCGCGGAAACACGACGCCAGTCCTATGTACATCCCCAACCCTCTCACTCCTAACACTAACCAATAACCCTGGGTTCGGTGTGGGGCAGCGGAGGAGTGAAGTGGACTGCGGCATTCGTCGTGGGGTTGTGGACCCCTGCGGCTGCGGCGGGGACGGAACCTCTCCGTCTTTTCTAGGTCCCCGTTTCACATACAATACAATACATACAACACTAACCAGTGTTACATTAGACACAACAAAATGTAAGAAATTTGACCTCGGCAGTCTCATGACATCTTCAGAAATTGCAAGAAAAAATGGTTCAAATGGCTCTGAGCACTATGGGACTTAACTTCTCAGGTCATCAGTCCCCTAGAACTTAGAACTA
Source organism: Schistocerca nitens (assembly GCF_023898315.1). Classification (NCBI taxonomy): domain Eukaryota; kingdom Metazoa; phylum Arthropoda; class Insecta; order Orthoptera; family Acrididae; genus Schistocerca; species Schistocerca nitens. The sequence continues at coordinate 612,277,374 of NC_064615.1, forward strand.
CTTAAACCTAACTAACCTAAGGACATCACACACATCCATGCCCGAGGCAGGATTCGAACCTACGACCGTAGCGGTAGCACGGTTCCAGACTGTAGCGCCTAGAACCGCTCGGCCACTCCGGCCGGCAAATTGCAAGACATTGAAATACCCACCGCTCAGCAAAATCATTCTACACCCTAAGAAAGATCGCTACAATACCACCAAAACAACTCTTATTTTAGTATTTTTAAGTATTTTATTAGACGACGCGGCAGTGCACCAAAAAGGATTTTAAATGGACGATGACGAATATGACGATTCAAAAAACACACAAGTTTCTGTCCCCAGTACATAAAAATGTGGAACACCATTCAAAACACTCGCTGCTGTTTAAAAGCTCATTCGAATGGTGACGTGAACAAATTCTGGACGACATCGAACAGTTTGTCGAAAATTTTTTGTTTGGAAAGACACTGCAAAATACGACAACAGATTTTTCTAAGAAAAAACGAAAACGTGTTGCTTATGGACTTCCGGTCTTCAGTTTTTAAGTACAAGAGTAAATGTCGGCAGGAGATCGAATTCTCTAAGAAAATTTGACGATATCTAAACTACAGCATTATTGAACTTTTCTGCGTACACCACTTAACACGGAATTCTGTTAACACTAAAAACAATTTCGGTCCCCTCAGTTTCATGGTATGAATTTTTCATCGTACTCTTCGTAGAAAATGTCTTGTCCTTTCTAAAATGCACATAACTAGTTAGATTTTGATTTACCGACACTCATTCAGCGCATAATATGTAATGTGTGAAAGCACATTTCAACAGAGAAACGCATTTTTTATTTGAATTTTAATTGTTTGTTTTATTCGTAAAACTTCAGTTTAGCAATTACTTTCCGTTTTCAGCACTTGGTCACAGCTCTATTTTTGCACCATTTAAAACATTAGCTCACTTGGAAAATTATTTCTGTACGTGCTATTGAGGGTGTAAGCTGTCAAGCTGTTTGGTTGTATATAACGTCTGACTACTCTACATATTTTTCAGCGTACATCACACGAACTGAACAGTTGCTTCTATTTGCCAGACCATAACAAAACATCGTGTCTGCCATTCCCTGTGTGTAGAAATTAGCTTACATTGTGATGGCAAGTGCGAAAATAAAACTTTTTTTTTCTTTTTTCTTAGTCATAAGTCTTCTGACTGGTTTGATGCTGCCCGCCTCGAATTCCTCTCCTGTCCCAAACTCTTCATCTCAGCGTAGCACCTGCAACCTGCGTTCTCAATTATTTGCTGGATGTTTCCAATCTCTGTCTTCCTCTACAGTTTTTGCCCTCTACAGCTCCCTCTAGTACCATGGAAGTCATTCCCAGATGTATTAACAGATGTCCTATCATCCTACCCCTTCTCCTTGCCAGTGTTTTCCACATATTCCTTTCCTCTCCGATTCTGCGCAGAATCTCTTCATTCCTCATTTCATCGGTCCAGCTAATTACCAACATTCGTCAGTAGCACCACATCTCAAATGCTTCGATTTTCTTCTGTTCCAGTTTTCCTACATCCCATGTTTCACTACCACACAATGCTGTGCTCCAAATGTACATTCTCACAAATTTCTTCCTAAAAGTAAGGCTAATGTTAGATACTAACAGACTTCTGTTGTCCAGGAATGCTCTTTTCGCTATTGTAAGTCTGCTTTGATGTGCTCCTTGCTCCGTCCGTCATGGGTTGTTTTGCTGCCAAGTTAGCAGAATTTCTACTCCGTGACCATCAGTCCTCATGTTTACTTTCTTGCAGTTCTTATTTTTGCTACTTTCTTAGATTTACTCGCAATCCATATTCTGTACTCATTAGACTGTGATTCCATTCAACAGACCATGTAATTCTTCTTCACTTTCACACAGGATTACAATGTCATCAGCGAATCGTATCATCATATCCTTTCACCTTAAATTTCAATTCCACTCCTGAAACTTTCATCTCTTTCCATCACTGCTTCTTCGTTGTATAGATTGAACAGTAGGGGAAAGACTAGATCCCTAGGATACACCCTTTTTAATTCGAGCACTTCGTTCTTGGTCGTCAATTCTTATCTTTCTTGGCTGTTATACAAGTTGTACATTACCCGTTTTTCTCTATAGCTTATCCGTATTTTTCTCATAATTTCGAACATCTTGCACCATTTGACATTGCCGAAAGCTTTTTACAGATCGACAAACCGTATGAACGTTTCTTGATTTTTCTTTAGTCTTGTTTTCATGATCAACCGCAAGGTCAGAACTGCCTCACTGATGCCTTTATCTTTCCTAAAGCCAAACTGATCGTCATCTAACACATCCTCAGGTTTTATCACCGACACGTAAGTCGTCCCACATGATAATATACAGAATGATGGAAAAGAAATATGAAGGTAAAACTGCAATGTAATAAAAATATTTGACAGTCTAATCACAACACAGCCCGGTTACAGCAGAACTAATGTATGCTCTGCACTTACCCAGAACCCTGAATACCGTTTACAGTAACAACACTAACAAATGTTTACTGCACGTTGTATCGACGGACAGTAAAAAAGGAGTGTGTCCTCATTTGCTCACTGCATTCTATACGTTATTCGTAGTAACAAACAGCTTACAATACAAGAGATGTGTTTCACACTAGCGAAGAAAAGCAAATGGTCATAGTTCTTAAGGTACGCATTTTGGAGCCTGTATTTAGTGGACTTTTTGGCTCGTTTTTCGTTCATATACCTCCTCTCATTTATACTATTTCCAATGACACACAATTAGCGCAAAGGCGTTATTTTGGCAATGTCATACAGTCCAGGGTGTAAAGTTACGTTCTGATGTGTTAATTTGCAAAGTTTCACTATTCAAACCCCCCCCCCCCCCACACACACACACACACAATACCTCCTCGTATGATGACGTTAGTCGGAGCACAAGCTCCGATATGTCAGAAAACCAACAATGGCTTTGTCAGTGATTCATAAAATTCCCAAGCTAGCGTTGAAAGATTTAAGCATTAGGGTTAGATCCTCGCTCCTCCCGAATCCCAGGCCATTGTCTCCATAGGAGGAACTTGGCCTTCCATTGCCTCCATATGGGAAACTTGCTCGCTGAATGATGTGTGCACTAATCAACATCCCTTGATTCCATTAGTGAACCAAAAGAACCGCCAATAGCCTCTTCAGAACAGTAACCGGAGATTTTATGACAGGAATGCGTTAAAGTTTCTCGAAGGTTCTACTTATTGTTGTTTTTGTGGTCCTCAGTTCAAAGATTACAATGAAGAACAGCTGCCAAGATGAGAAACATAGAAGCAGATATCCTGGGTGTAGAAAAGCAGCTTAAATCACTTAATAAAGGCAAGATCTCCGGTCCAGATTGTATACCAGCCAGGTTGCTTTCAGAGATTGCTGATAAAGTAGCTCCACATTAAGCAATTATATACAACCGCTCGCTCACAGAAAGATCCGTACCTGAAGACTGGAAAATTGCTCAGGTCACACCAATACACAATGAGGGAAGTAGGAATAATCCACTGATTTACAGGACCATATCTTTTAACGTCGATTTGCAGTAGGGTTTTGGAACATTTACTGTGTTCCAACATTATGAAGCATCACGAAGAAAATGATTTATCGACACATAGCACGGATTCAGAAAATATAGTTCTTGCGAAACACAACTAGCACTTCGTACTCATGAAGTAGATGAGTGCTATCGACAGGGGATGTCAAATTCATTCAAAATTTTTAGATTTCCAGAAGGCTTTCGACACCGTTCCTCACAAGCGTCTTCTAACCAAACTGTGTGCCTATGAAATATCGCCTCAGTTGTGCGACTGGATTCGTGATTTCCTGTCAGAAAGATCACAGTTCGTAGTAATATATGGAAAATCATCGAGTAAAGTAATATCCGGTTTTCATCAAGGAAGTGTTATAGGCCCTCTATTGGTTCAAATGGCTCTGAGCACTATGCGACTTAACTTCTGAGGTCATCAGTCGCCTAGAACTTAGAACTAATTAAACCTAACTAACCTAAGGACATCACACACATCCATGCCCGAGGCAGGATTCGAACCTGCGACCGTAGCGGTCGCTCGCTTCCAGACTGGAGCGCCTAGAAACGCACGGCCACTCCGGCCGGCAGGCCCTCTATTGTTCCTGATCTATGTTAACGGCACAGGAGACAATCTGAGCAGCTGTCTTGGATTGTTTGCAGATGATACTGTCATTTAACGTCTTGTAAAGTCATCAGATGATCAAAACGAATTGAAAAACTATTTAGATAAGATATCTGCATGGAGCGAAAAGTGGCAATTTATCCTGAACAAAGAAAAGTGTGAAGTTATTCACGTAAGTACTAAAAGACATCCGCTAAATTTCGATTACGCGATAAGCCACACAAATCTGAAGGCTGTGAATTCAATTAAATACTTAGGGATTACAATTATAAATAACCTAAATTGGAACGATCGCATAAATAATGTTGTGGGTAGAGAAAACCAAAGACTGCGATTCATTGGCAGAACACTTAGACGGTGCAACAGGTCTACTAAAGAGACTGCTTACACCATGCTTGTCCGCGCTCTATTCTGGAGTATGCTGTGCAGTGTGGGATCCGCATCAGGTGGGACTGACGGATGACATCGAAAAACTTCAAAGAAGGGCAGCTCGTTTTGTATTATCGCGAAATAGGGGAGGTAATGGCACAGACATGATTCGTGAATTTTACTGTCCATCTTTCACTTCCATACATTGATGCACTCCATACAAATACTTGCAGAAAAGACCTCCTCACACTTAAATCTGTACGCGATGTTAACAAATTTCTCCTCTTCAGAAACGCTTCCCTTGCCATCGCCAGTCTACGTTTTGTATCCTCTCTGCTTCGACCATCATCAATTATTTTGCTTCCCAAATAGCAAAACTCATCTACTATTTTAAATGTGTCTCATTTCTTAATCTAATTCCCTCTGCATCACCTGATATAATTCGACTACATTCCATTATCCTCGTTTTGCTTTTCTTGATCTTCATCTTGTATCCTACTTTCAAGACTGTCTGTTCCGTTCAACTGTCTTCCAGGTCCTTTGCTGTCTCTGACAGAATTACAGTGTCATCGCCAAATCTCAAGGTTCTTATTTCTTCTGCCTGGATTTTAATTCCCACTAGATTTTTTTTCTTTCCTTTACTGCTTGCTCAGTATACAGATTGAGCAAATCGGGGATAAGCTACAACCCTGACTAACTCCCTTCTCAACCACTGCTTCCCTTTCATGCCCCTCGACTCTTATAACTGCCATATGGTTCCTGCACAATCAGTAAATAGCCTTTCGCTCCCTGTATTTTACCCCAGCCACCTTCAGAATTTGGAAGAGAGTATACCAGTCAACATTGTCAAAAGCCTTCCATAACTCTACAAATTCTAGAAACGTAGGTTAGCCTTTCCTTAATATATCTTCTAAGATAAGTCGTAGGGTCAATATTGCCTCACGTGTTCCAGCATTTCTACTGAATCCAAACTGATTCTCCCTTCTACCAATTTTTCCATTGTTCTGTAAAGAATTCGTGTTAGTATTTAGCAACCGTGACTTATTAAACTAATAGTTCGGTAATTTCACACCTCCTTTCTTTGGAATTGAAATTATTATATTTTTCTTGAAGTCTGAGGGTATTTTACTTATCTCATACATCTTGTTCGCCGTATGGAAGAGTTTTCTCTTGCTCTCCCGAGGCTATCAGTAGTTCTAACGGAATGTTGTGTGCTCCCGTGGCTTTGTTTCGACTCAGGTCTTTCAGTGCTCTGTCAAATTCTTCACGGAGTATCATATCTCCCATCTCATCGTCACCTACGTCCTCTTCAATCTGTATAATATTGCCGTCACTTACGTCACCCTCGTGTAGACCTTCTACATACTCCTTCCACCTTTCTGCCTTCCCTTCTTTACGTAGGACTTGTTTTCCATCTGATCTCTAGATATTCATTCTCTTTTCGCCAAAGTTCTCTTTAATGTTCCTGTATGCCGTATCTATCTCATCCCAATGATATATGCTTCTACATCCTTAAATTTGTCCTCTAAGCATTGCTGCATAGCCATTTTGCACTTCATGTCGATCTCATTTTTGAGGAGTTTGTATTCCTTTTCGCCTTTTCATTTGCTGAATTTTTATATTTTCTCCTTTCGTCAATTAAATTCAGTATGTCTTCTGTTACCGAAGGTTTTCTACTAGCTCTCATCTTTTTACCTACTTCATCCTCTGCTGCCTTCACTACTTCATCTCTCATAGCTACCCATTCTTCTTACACTGTATTCCTCTCCCCTGTTCTTGTCGATCCTTCCCTCATGCTTCCTCTGAACCTCCTTACAACCTCTGCTTAAGTCAGTTTATTTTGTTCCGATCTTCTTGAATTCCTTCCTCTTTGCAGTTTCTTAATTTTTAACCAACAGTTGATAACCAATAAATTGTTGTCAGAGTGCACATTTGCCCCTAGGAATATCTTACAATTTAAAACCTGGTTTCTAAATTTTGGCTTACCATTATATAATCTATCTGAAACCTCCCGGTGTCTACAGGTCTCTTCCAAGTATACAGCCTTCTTCCATGATTCTTAAACCAAGTATTAGCTATGATTCAGTTAAGCTCTCCGCAAAATTCTACCAGCCGACTTCCTCTTTCATTTCTTACCCCCAGTCCACATTCACCTACTACTTTTGATTCTCTTCCTTTTCCTAATGTCGAATTCCAGTCCGCCACCACTATTCTATTTATACAGTGTATACAGTGCTAAATTTTTAGATAGTGTAGGGAACTATTTGTCTATATGATAATGTATCCACATATGTGTGAGACTTACTGCTGAGCGGGACGTTGGTACCCAGGAAGACGACGGCGATGTCGTTGTAGAGGTTGTTGGGGTTGTATTCAGGGTGCACCGTCGCCGACCTGGTGACGATGGTCACGCGGCTAGGCTCAACAGAGCTGCGACTGATGGCTCCTAGGCTCACCTCCCATGTGCTGTGCCTGTCACAGCAAAAGAATGTTTCAGCACAGGTTAGCGTGACGAAGTAGGTTGGCAACACTGCGCCGACGCGGACTCTTCGAGTATTTGCTGCACTAAATAATTATAAAAAGCGTTGTTATTAAGCTATTTTTAAACGTGTACAGGTGTTATGAATATAATATAAGTGTTGTTGAATTAGTGTAAGTGTTAGTGAAGTATAAAATAAGATTAAACTGGGTAAGAAGCGTATTTTTCTTCTCGCGCCTGTAGCACGAATCCTAGGCCTAATTTCACGCGCGCGAATCGTAAGTAAGCAGTGAATTAAACTTATAGATAAACGTTTCCAGTTGGTATAAATATAATATAAGTGTTGTTACATTACTGGAAGTGTCAGTGAAGTGTTAAAGAAGATTAAACGGGGTAAGAAGTTTATTTTCCTTCTCGCGCCTGTAGCACGGATTTTAGGCTTAATTTCACGCGCGCGTATCGTAAGTAAACAGTTATATGTAATCACCAGTTTTTTTATTCAGTACTCTTTCAATTTATTTATATCTGCCTGAATAGTTTCTAGGGTCCTTTGTTTACGTTTTAGTCACTACTTACATCAGCTTATACGATTTCTGTTTTTATCATGAGTGAGAAGTGTGTGACATGCCGTAGGATCGTTAGTTCCGGGGTATGGTGTGATGGGTGCTGTAGTTTCTTTCATTGGGGCGAATGTAGTGGCGTGGGAAATGGGGACATAAATGTGGCTCACCAGTGGTATTGTAGGATCTGCAGTAGAGATAGGAAAATACTGGAACAGGAAGGGAAAATTGCAGCTCTTCAAGCTGACCCAGACAAGGCAAGGGAGGATCTGGACAGGTTAAAGAGGGAGAAGGGGGAACAGAGGTGGGAAGTGGCAACAGGTAATAGGGGGAACAGGCAAAGGAGAGCATCAGACAGCTTTGTCATAAATCTTGAAAATAGATTTGACCTGTTGCCTCAGTCAGAATCGGATGAGCCTCATGTAGCTGAAGCTGTAGAAAGGGCACAACAAGCTTTCAAGGACTTGAAAAAGGTAGGGAAATTTGTAAAGAGAAAGAAAGTTCTGTTGTTAGGTAGTTCCCATGGTAAAGGTGTTGGCCAACTACTGCAGGAAAATCTAGGTCCAGAGTACCAGGTCACAAACTTTTTCAAGCCTAGTGCAGATCTGGGTCAGGTAACAGAGGATATAGGTGTTTTATGCAAGGATTTCACAAAGGATGATGCCGTGGTTATAGTGGGTGGTCCGGGAAATAGCATTGGCAGAGACTCTGAATATTCCATAGAGAGTGACCTGGTGAAGATAGCATCAGCAACGAGGCATACGAGTGTGGGATTTGTGTCTGTGTTGAGACGCCATGATCGGCCTCATTTGAATTCCGTAGGGAGGGTGAACTTGGAGTTGGAGTGGCTGCTTAGGACGGATATAGAGTCCCATATAGGTTTGATTCCTGCGGATGCTATCGATAGGTGGGACTACTCTAGGCATGGCCTTCACCTCAATAGGAAAGGGAAGGGAAAACTGCCCGGGTTGACTGCAGAAAACTTAAGGGGGGACACTGGCACAAGTGGTAAAATACCAGTGGTCACAGGTGTCAGAGGGATGCCTTTTTTAGGATAGGGAAGGGGGAAAGAAAACGAGTTTTAAGAGAGATTGGCAGACACACTCAGTTTGAGAAAACAGATGAACAGGAGTCAGATTTTATCATACAGCCTCCATTTAAACAGTGTTTAACAGAAAGTAATCAGAAACTGCCAGTTCATCTTCGCCAAAGCAGTTACAATCCCATTAGTTTGCAGTATCAGTTATCCTTATTACACCAGAACATTCCGGGACTTAGAAATAAAGTTGATGAACTACTCATTTGTATCGATGAAATGAATTCATCTAACCAAATTGACATAATCTGCCTCTCTGAACATCAAGTGACCACTGATATAGATATGTTAGACATTTCAGGATTTAAGCTAGCTTCCTACTTCTTCAGAGTAGATATGGATGGAGGAGGAGTTGCCACATTTATCAAAAACTGCCATAAATTCAAGAACATTGACATTAATAAATTCTGTTTAGAGCAGCATCTAGAAGCATGTGCAACAGAAGTAGAGTTCCATAACAGATCCTACATAATAATAACTATTTACCGAGCACCTGCAGGAAATTATAATCTATTCTTAGATCATCTAGAAGCTCTTTTGGGTTATTTAACAGGAAGAAACAAAGAAATTTTGGTTGCTGGTGACTTTAATACAGATTTTCTAATGCAATCTTCCAGTAAACATTTACTGCAGTTAGTAATGTTGTCTTTCAATCTAACTCACACTGTAAACTTTCCAACTAGGATCACTATATCCTCAAGGACAGCCATTGATAACATTTTTACAGACAAATCAAAGGAAGAAAATCATATCATAAAACCTGTTATAAATGGACTATCAGATCATGACATGCAGCTCCTCGTTTTAGATGTAAATTCTAAGCAGATTATCAAGACTGCTAAATCTGAGTACAGGAGAGTAGTCAATCAACCAAAAATTGAGTGTTTTAGAAAACTGTTCAAAGATATGAACTGGAAAGATGTTTATAGTGCTCATGACATGAATGAAAAATATAACACATTCATGAACAATGTCAGTACCATGTTTGAAAACTGTTTTCCTCTAAAAGTTACTCAAATTAAACAGAAGTCTATAATAAAACCATGGATTACACAAGGAATAAAGATTTCCTGCAAGACAAAAAGGAAAATGATCTGTCGACCAAGAATAGCTCCAATGCTGATGATTTAGCTAAATACAAGGAATACTGTAAAACATTAAAAAAAGTAATTCAGAAGTCTAAACAAATGCACTACGAGAAGAAGATAGCAATGTCAGGGAACAAAATGCCAGGGAACAAAATAAAAACAATATGGGATATAGTGAAATAGCAGACTGGTAGAACCAGAAAGGAACAGGAGCAAATAGCACTAAGGGTAGATGACACATTAGTAACTGATGGGCATAGTGTAGCAAATCTATTTAACAAGTACTTTATATCCGTTACTGATAGAATGGGACTTTCAGGATCAGTAAATAAAGCCCTTGAATATCTGAAACTAGCCTTCACAAATAGCTTCAAGTACATGAATATATTACTCACTTCACCAAAATAAATAACGTCCATAATAAAATCTTTAAAAACAAAGCATTCTAGTGGGTACGATGAAATATCAACAAAGTTAATTAAGGCATGTTCTTGTGAGTTTAGTACAATTCTAAGTTTCTTGTGTAACCAGTCAATTACAACTCGGACATTTCCTGACTGGCTAAAATATGCAGATGTTAAGCCTCTATTCAAGAAAGGGGATAAAGAGATACCATCAAACTACAGACCGATTTCACTTTTGCCAGAATTCTCAAAAATTTTAGAAAAAGTAATGTACAGGCAGCTTCTTAACCATCTGACCACAAATAACATATTATCAAGAACATAGTTTGGATTTCTGAAGGGTTCTGATATCGAGAAGGCTATTTACACCTACAGTGAAAATGTACTTAATTCATTAAATAACAAATTACAAGCAGCGGGTATTTTCTGTGATTTGTCAAAGGCATTTGATTGTGTGAACCACAACATCCTTTTAAGTAAATTAGAATTCTATGGTGTCACGGGCAGTGCTGCAAAATGGTTCAAGTCATACCTCAGTAACAGGAAACAAAGGGTGTCAGTGCAAGGGACTAGTGAATTAAGTCATCAGTCATCATCAGAATGGGAAGAAATTACATGTGGTGTCCCACAAGGATCCATCTTAGGGCCATCGCTTTTTCTTGTGTTACACTGCCAGAAGCAGAGTTCGTTTTGTTTGCAGATGACACAAGTATTGCAATATATAGTATGTCAAGTGTAGTTCTAGAAAGATCTGCTAATGATATTTTCATGGATATTAATAAATGGTTTCAAGCCAACTCACTGACATTAAACTTGAAAAAGACTCACTATATGTAATTCAGAACCTGTAAGAGGTTTCCACCCAGCATATGCATAAAATACGAAGAAGAGCAGATAGAAGAGGCTGACAGTCTTAAATTCCTGGGATTACAACTTGATAATAAATTCAGTTGGGAAGAGCACACCACATAACTGCAGAAACGCCTTAACAAAACTGTATTTGCAATTCGAGTGTTAGCAGACATAGGCGACATAAAAATGAAAAAGCTTGCATACTTTGCCTACTTTCATTCCATAATGTCATATGGTATATTTTGGGGTAACTCTTCAAGTCAAACAAAAGTTTTCGGAGTCCAAAAGCGTGTAATACGTATTATTTGTGGAGTAAATTCACGGACGTCCTGTAGAAACCTCTTCAAAGAACTGGGTATACTAACTACTGCCTCTCAGTATATTTACTCATTAATGAAATTTGTCCTAAATAATATATCTCTTTTTCCAACAAACAGCTCAGTTCATACATACAATACCAGGAACAAAAATGATCTGCACAAGGACTTAAAAGCACTTACTTTAGTTCAAAAAGGGGTCCACTACTCAGGAACACTCATCTTCAATAATTTGCCAGTAAACATAAAAAATTTAGTTACAAATAAAGATCAGTTTAAAAGGAGCCTGAAAGACTTACTAGTGGTCAACTCCTTGTACTCCATTGACGAATTTTTTAATAGAAACAAATGATGTATTGTATATATTCATACTATTAGTATTGTTATTTCAGCTTAAAAAAAAATGACATGTTCCACATCCACGAGGATCTCCTCAGCACGGATCTATGGAACGAAAACTAATCTAATCTAATCTAAGTAAGAATATACTGACTTAATAGCATTCAGGAGAATTTTCTTCCTTCTTCTTTTTTTCGACAGTGTTAATCTATACTATTATGGACGGTGCTGTACTCAAACTTTGGCAATTTTACGTCTGTTTTACTTTTGTCGCCAGATACTCTTCCTGACGCCCAAGTCATTTGTTACCTCAGGGAGGGAAGCCGTGTGCTCAACTTGTCTGTGGATCGCGTATTTTGTATCTGCACAGGACGTGAAAACTCCGCGAACCGTCGCTGTCAGCACAAATGTAAACTGTACTAGCTGACGGTAGCTCGACTACATATCCGGGGAGCTGAACCACGGAAGAGGGAAAGGAAACTCGACATTCGAGTCGATCTACCGGGGATGCAAAGAGTCTGAACAATGCGTAGGGACAAGTGTAGAGAAATACACAAAACGTGACCAGCGCGAGGAACTGAACAACGAAGCACGCGGGAACAGAGCAAGGTGCGAGGTGAGGGCCCGAGCCAAGGAAGTGTAAATCAGCTTAAGAATGCAGCTCCGGTCTATCACTGCCGACAGGTAAACTCCTGGGTCAGTGGTTCTGCCTATAGATGCTTTGAGCGCGCCTTCATTGGAAGCGTGGCGCACCATTCTGCAGTGAAACCCACGCCACATCTGCGTCCACATCGATGTCCACAGGCGGGAATGCTAATTCTGTCACCCCTGAAAAGTTAACGGAGCGGCGGGAGAAGGTGCAGGCTGGAGTAACGGATGGTCCGTCTGCATCAGTGGGGATGAGAACAAATCCACGGGCGAGCGGCAAAAGGAAGGCACTGGTTCCAGTTCCATGTAGTCCGAAGTGGGAGTCGCAGGATCAACACCGCACTGCCCTATTTTGTGGATGAAAGGATGGCAAAGGAAACGGCGAGGGCGGTATGCACGCTGCATCAATTTAGTCTACGGTTAGAAATATGCCAGATCGACACAGTCGCCCTGCTGATACGTAAACCCATTTATGCGAAGCAAGAGCTGTTGAGGGCTCTGGGAGGGGGCGGGCAGGGGTGGAGGGGAGGCTTCTCTCTAGGCACTTGGCCCGCCTTCAGAACAGAGTGTGAGAGCAGAGTTACTCCGCATTCTGTTTGAGCAGTATCTGCATCTGCTCGTGCTGCAGCTTTCGTTACTGTTCCTGGAGGTGCAAATGCTCCTACTAGCATCGCAAAAATGCCACCTCCGTGATGGCCACCAATTAAAACTACAAAAGAGAGAAAAGGAAAAGCGCCACATGCATAACAATATCCTACCTCGCCACTTTTGCATCTGCACAGGGGTGACAGCGCCGCAAAACCGCCACGCTCGGCACAAATGGTTGCAATCTACACTAGCTGACTAGAAAGCCCATGACCTGAATCCCCAAAAGAAGGAATGAAAATTCGACATGTGAGCTGATCTATCGGAGAAACAGAGTCTGAACACTGCGTAGAGACAAACGTGGACGAAAACACAAAACTCGCGCTGTAAATAGCACTGAACATCTAAGTAAACGGAAATAATGGAGGACAGGTCCTAGGTTGTTGAAATCACTGTAAGAACTGACGGACGTGAATTATCGCCACCCACAGGAAAACACATGGATCAGTGGATCTGTAAAACTGAGAACTTTGGATGATGTATGACGCTGAACTGCAATTTCATCGCACAGGCGGCAAGGATAGTAAACAAGAGACATTTCGATACCAGGACATAAACTATTTGTGAATTTCATTCCGTGTACTCAATTGGACCGTAAATACGCCTCGCACACAGAGGCGAGAACGTCATATACACATGTCAGCATTTGAGAAAGAGTGCGCTGATGGGCTCAAAGAAGACGGTTGGAGTAATCGACGCATTGTTCGACATTTGAACAGGAGCGATGCTATTATTCGATGACGGTAACAGGAATTGGTGGACCAAGGCTGAACTGCGTGCTAGGTGGGTAACCGTAATTAAGTCTGTAAGTTGTCTTGGTGTCCTGTGGTTAAGTACAGAAACTATAAATGCATAGTGCCATGTATTGTAATTATCATTGTGTCTCCCAGATTTTAGTTATGTTTGATTGTGTCGAAATCATTTAATTGCTAATTTCTCGTTTGAGCTTTGCTTGTAGAACTAAACTGGGGTGAAAACTAAGTTCTGTTTAACTGTTATTGATCTATTGCAAGAAATTTTATGTATATTTGTTAAGCAGAACTCATTCATGCACAACCCCCAGTCCTAATCCAACGCCACTGAAATGCTACGTATCCATATCTAAATATACTTTTGGCAAATAGAATAACAACACCGGGAAGGATAGCAAATAATGAAACTTGCGACTGGTTTTCGATTATGAAGTAGGGGACTGGACGTAGAGCTGGGGGCTGGTAGTCCAACCGGTCTGCTGCCAGCGCCGCTCTGGCGAGGCAGTTCTTGCCGAATGACTGTGGGAAACCTGTATCAAAACTGTTGTCTCGCTTGACAAGAGCTTCATCTGTCGTTATTTCCACCGCCTCTTTGATCACAGACTCTCAGATCCCTTTGGCACTGTACAGCACTATGACCTGTTCGAAGTTGTCATAAGGTGTGTCCGTCATTGTTTCTCTGTTCTGCAAATTTCATATAAAGGAACTCTTTTTGTACGCTGCACCCAGTGCCACATGATAATGCAGAGTGTTTGGTCTATCTACAACTAACACTGCAACGCCTAGTCGGTTGTAATGGACGGCTCCGTATTTTTAATTCTGCTATTATTCGGAAAAACACGGTTTATTTACCCCTCTAGATAGGCTTTTTTCTGGAGGTATCGAGCAGGAGTTATAGTCCGGTAGTTCGATAGATATGCTGTTTCTCTCAGATACTCGACCTGTACATCAGGATGGGTAGCACGAAGCTTTCATTTGGCAAAGTCCTACAGCTCCAGAATTACTCTGTGGTGTGATAATTTGGAAATAAACGTTATATACGTTACCCCAAGTTCCACCTCCTCCCAAAAAGCGAGATACATAGAAACAAATACGAAGTACGTAGACTAGACATCGCGTCTATGGCGATGTCGTCAGAGTCTGAACACAAGCTTTGATGAGGCAGTGACGTCATTGTCAAGGAACGATTTAGTTCCAGAATTCACGTGTAATGATTAAAGGATAAAGACCAGGCCCTTACTCCTGCCAAACTGCTGTCCACTGTCTCCGTATGAGGCACTTTCTCGTTCAGGGACGTGTGTAGCGCACAACATTCCTCGACTCTAGCAGTGGAGTAAAACTTCTACCAGAAGGTTGTTCAGAATAGTAATATTTTGATTTCAGTGGAGAGTTCTAGGAATGTGCTACAGTTTCTCGCACGTTGTTATGCGGTGTCGAAAACGATTTGTTGTTATAAGTGAACTAGCGACACATTCCGGCTTCATACGGTTAGTTACGACAGACGAGTTGTCGGGGTTAGCGGCAATGCCGCCACCGCGCATGACTATGAATAAAAATCAGAGAACAACTCAGACCATTTAAGCATTGCACGCCAGGGAAGTTCTCAGGAGGCCTGAATGTTGTCTGTTCCGTAGTTAATGGCGTTTGGAGTGATTTCTCAGGGTAACGAAGGGAGAACATCATGGTTTAATTAATTAAAATGTTTATACCCAAGGCTAATAGGATCTACCTGTGTGTGTGCGTGTGCGTGTGTGTGTGTGTGTGTGTGTGTGTGTGTGTGTGTGTGTGAGAGAGAGAGAGAGAGAGAGAGAGAGAGATCGTCAGAGACTTACATCTCTTTTTCTTTCTCTTAATGCGTGAATGCACATCCACACTAAGTATTCTGTGCCAATCTTTCCGCATGGTGGTACATCAAAGAAAGCAGAACGCATGTACTCAGTTTGAGTGGAGTGTGTTGCACTTTGCAGAGCTGTGCTTAGAGTTCTTCCATTCACCACTAGATGTCTATGACATTTGACATGCTTTTCACAGCAGTAGTGGTGTTTAATTCGTCATAGTTGAATGAAGTATTTAAAAATTATATACGCATTCCTTCCTCATAAGTCAGTCTATCTATCAGTGAAAACCAGATCAATATCCTCCCTACAGTAGATCCCGAGATTAGCACAAGTATACTGATAGAACAGCGACTAAGCACTTCAGTTTATATGTGGATAGATAGTTGGAAATCCTCTGTTGTGTCAGTGTTGCCTGCACCCACCCACTTTTACAAATCCCTCCAAATCATCGAACGCCATGCGCTCCACCTTGTCTTCTGTATCCACCTTCCTTCCCCCACACTGCTCCTGTTCGACCTCATTCTTTTCGTCCAACATCTCCACATACTTTACACTGTCTGCAGGCTTGATCCTTCCACCCCCTGGTTTTCTCCTTCCTCTCCACCCCCCGCCCATTGCCGCACCTCTATCGCTGTATCCCTCCCTCTCACCACCTCCGCACCCTCCATCTCCTTCATCAGGGCAATTTCCAACATCTCCCCCTCTCCCCCTCCCGGATGTTGAACTTCGCCGTACAATGTACCCTTCCTTCCAGCTGTAACCTGGCCTTGTTCCATTCCCTCCCCAGGGTCCCTCTTTCCCTCTCCCCTCCTTCTCCCAGAGCAGATTTTCCCCCTCCCCCTCCCTGCGTCCCTGCACCCCCTCCTCAACTTTGTCCCTCCCTCATCCTTCCCACCTTAGCCCTCTTCGACGCGCCCCTGTCGGGCTCCCCCCTCTACCCCCCTTCTTCCCTTCTCCCTCATCTCCATGCCCCTGGTAGATCCTGTGTTTTGTTCATCGTCATCGGTGTGATATGTCAGTGTTGTGTTTGGTGCTGTTCTATTGTGTGTCAAGAGCTGTGGTTTTACTTGTGTGCTCAACCTGTTTATCGTCCATGACTATTCCGTGTTACGACGTCTGTCACGTGCTGTTTTATTTCCTTTTATTACTTTTCTGCTTCTGCCATACTTTGTCTGGTACCTTTTAATCAAGTGCGTGTTTTTTGTGTGAATTACTTTTTTTAGATTTTTATCTCCGATTTACAGTCATCAATTTGAATGTTTTCTTTCCTTCTGTTCAACCTTTTTTGTTTTCTATATTATGCCATGTTTTCTTCTGCATATTGTTTTAAATGTCTTCCTGTCTATTTTTGTCTCTCGGCTGAAGAGCAGCACTTATGCAGCTGCCAGCCTGCCCCTGATAGGGAACGGAAGTAACAATAAAAGGAATAAAAAGGAAATGATAGAAGAGAGAGAGAAGATAGAATGCAGAAGAAAGATAAATGCTAGGTAGGCTAACACGGTAGATAGTGTTGCGCTGTGTCAGATGAGGGCAAATGCCGTTCCCTTAAGGCAGGAAGAGTGCAATTCATGGTACATTGAAGATGACTTCATACAGGATACCAGTCCATCTCCTGAAGTTGATCAGTAGGAAGCTTGTCGAAACGTTGCTTCAAGGCAGTATTGTTTTAAGGTAATAACACAGGAAGATTTCGTCAGAGCAATTCGACATCAAGTCTTATAATTGCAAATTAAGGTAGTCTTTTTTCGTATAAGCATGAGACCACCTTTTGGATCTTGGCGTTGGTACATTGGTTTTACTCACCCGGAGGCACAGTGCCCCGCTGTTAGGACGACAGAGGTGGAGATTAGCGACCCACCGCACAGGTAGGAGTAGTCCATGATGATGGACGCCTGGTGTGCGAACTGGCCGAGTGAGGCTGGGGAGCCACCTATAATGCGGCCAGCAGTTTCCTCAGCCTTTGGATGTCCAGCTGAAACAGGCGGAAACTGGTCATGGGTTGGCAGTTTACTTAAACACTTCAGGAGAGATTTGGGAATATGACAAGTTTTTGTCCTGGTTGTGTCTATATATTCAGATAAAACTGCCACAAGTCACATAAAATGTACACTGCCCAACTTAAAAAATGAAGTATCACGAAGAGGTGGTGGGATGACAATATAACTTCATACACCTACAATCAGCATGTATGTAAATGACAAGTGGAATGGCCATCAAAGTGAATTAGTGTTCTTCGTGTTTGGTGTTGTTGGTAGGGTATACAAGAATCGGGATCAGTATCAGATGTTGAATGATCACTGTGAAGAACACGGAGATGCTGTATACTCGCGTGAGACACCATTATGAAGAGCTGAAAGAGTTTGAAAGGGGCCTCATTGTTGGTTTCCATTGGGCCGGCTTGTCGAATTGTGTAATGTCTAAATTTGTGGGACATTCAGACATGACAGTGACTCGAAATTGGCCTGCAAAGGAAATGTAAGGGCAGGCATACTTGTCTTCAATGCCCTGGTCAACGACTTCTGACCATCACAAGCGAGGACTAACTTGTGAAGCGAGCTGATTGTAACCCCTTCATATCAGCGCCTGCCATCCGAGCACAGGTAACAACCCACTGCAACATTCTGTGTCATCCTACAACATATACATTTGCGTCTGGAGGGGTACCATGCCTAGGAACACCACTTCGTCTTAATGAGTTATCTTTCAGGCGACAGTAGCTTGCTGGCAACTTTCAACAACACAATGCTCATTCAAATATGTCATGTGGCACTGTGAACTGTCTGCTTGATGTTGACGTACTACCGTGGCCAGAAGGACCCCAGAATCTGCCCTTACTGAGCATTTGTGGGATCTGTGTAGATGTGCCAGTACACTAAGGACCCGTTGAAACAGTTGTAGATCAACTTGTCTCAGGAGAGGATACAATGGCTTTATGACACCCTTCCCAACAGACTCACTGGTTGCATCCAGGCGAGAGGCGGTGCAATGTCACACTGGTATGTGGGCCACACTGGCAAGTGCTGTATAAATTTGACTTGAAATTGTAATCGCTGCAATAACAGCACACTCCCTCTCACCCTATGAAGTGTGTGCTTCTGTCATTTTCTCAGGTAATGTAATTCACTGTTACCGACTTCGCTCATCAGATGAGAGCATCAGAGCAATGATTGTAACTTAGCATGTTGTGCCATTTACTGATCGACTATACGGGAAGTTGTTGTTAAATACTGTAGTTTGGGCAGATGTGATGTTGATCACCCACGAGGGGAGAAGCTAATACTAGTGAGTCTAATACTATGCGACTTATGGCTATTTCGTGTGAATATTAATTAAAACGGTCGCCGTGTGCCCTGTAGGCGACCCCTACTTTTTTTTTAAAATGATGTCCAGTTTCTGTATTAACCACTACTGTGACCCCCATATACAATACCTTTTGTACTGTCTGTAAAATACTGCTATTTGTGAATTATCGTATGAAATTTGCAGTAGATCCACAAATTCTGCAAACCACTGTGAAAAGCGTGGCAGAGGGTACTTAGCATCATTTCCTCCAGTGAAATTCACGTACAGAGCGTGGGAAGAATGATTACTTACATTCATCTGTCAGCACATTATTTGTCTAATCCTGTCTTCAGAATAATTGGTTCAAATGGCTCTGAGCACTATGGGACTTAACATCTGAGGTCATCAGTCCCCTAGAACTGAGAACTACTGAAACCTAACTAACCTAAGGACATCACACACATCCATGCCCGAGGCAGGATTCGAACCTGCGACCGCAGCAGTCGCGCGATTCCGGACTGAAGCGCCTAGAACCGCTCGGCCATCCCGGCCGGCTTTCAAAATAATTACAGGAGCAACAAATAGGGGGCTATAGTATATTCCTATACTCCTTACTTATCGTCTTCGACATATCGTCGAAGCAGGAAGCAGAAGACTAGTCAACAACAGAGTGCCAAATCCAGCCAGGTGAACCACAGAAACCAACTCGCCGGCTCAAAGAACGCCCCATGGCGTGGGACGGGAGAAATCAAAACCACTTTCCCAATACTCAAAACACTGTGAATGATGTTGAGGATTAGTTAAGACAACTTTGACAAAATGAGGTTCCCAAAGCAAGCAGATAACACTCACGGAAAGTCTAGAGGATATACCCAGACGCATGAGAAAATTACATTGCGTATGTGATGGTTCATAATACCAAAAATGCCTAAGGGTAAACAGGGGAGACAATCTGTAATAAACCACCTTAAAGCAACCGCTAGTCTTTCGCATTACAGTCAAAATTAGATAAAATGCCTCCATGCCGTAGCTCAATCTGGTTGTTCAGTATGAGTTGCGGATACAGTTCCATGGCACACACCATCTCCACCTCTTCTAATACATAAATAGTGAGACACTTTTCCTCTGTAAGTAATATTCTTAAATTTTT
The DNA here is from genome assembly GCF_023898315.1 of Schistocerca nitens. Classification (NCBI taxonomy): domain Eukaryota; kingdom Metazoa; phylum Arthropoda; class Insecta; order Orthoptera; family Acrididae; genus Schistocerca; species Schistocerca nitens. The sequence goes on from NC_064615.1 coordinate 612,297,363, forward strand.
AGTCGTGTGACCACGGAGTGATCATACTCTCGAAAGTCGGTTCTCAAGGCAGGCTTCGAACTTCGTTCTCTCTGAACCACACATGGACCCACGTCCACTCTGCCACGCGTAACGAGTAAGGCAATTGCCTGATATTTTTGACAAGGCATCTGCACTCTATATCTCACTTTCTCACCCAATTTACCGGGCGTAGAGAATGCAGGTCTTATACTTTTTTGCCGTGGCATGAGAACCGTGCTGGCCCCAGCTTATGCGTTGGTTTAAATCTTGACTGTTACTCTGCGTTTGGTTTCCAGCGATTATTGCTGTTATGCCGTGGTTCTTCCTCTTTCTACGTGTGGCAGCAGCAGTGTGTATCGATATTCGCGCCCTGTACTGTCTTTGGTTTGGTGCTTATAGTTTCCAGCTAGCCGGTGTGCGGCAGTCGGTCGGTTAGTGCGTTTGAGCCTGGAAATCTCCGCGCACCGCAGTGGGCCGGGCCCGCTGGCAGTCTCTACGCAGTGTCGGAGTGTGTGGGAGCTGTTCCAATTCTTACGAGGTTCGTGGCTCACCGACCCAGGACAACAAAATTGAGTGGTGTTTTAATTACCGAAGCCAGTCTGTTCACACTGTGCCGTTGGTTTTCATAGTTGGCTGTTGGGGGGTTTCCCGTGAGCAACAGCGAGTTTTCGAGCGGTAAAAGTTTGGCCACCATCCGGTGGAGTTTAACTGTATTTGAAGTCCAAGTGCTCCAGCGGAATTTTCTGCCTTGCGGCCGTTAGTATTCGGGTTACCTGCCCTGGCCGCTGATGTAAAATTCAGGCAGTGTCCTTTCCTCATCGTGTTGTCGCTGTCCAAATGGTTCAAATGGCTCTGAGCACTATGGGACTTAACTTCTGAGGTCATCAGTACCCTAGACTTAGAACTACTTAAACCTAACTAACCTAAGGACATCACACACATCCATGCCTGAGGCAGGATTCGAACCTGCGACCGTAGCGGTCACGTGGTTCCAGACTGTAGCGCCTAGAACCGCTCGGCCACCCTGGATGGCTGTCGCTGTCCAACACGTGTGTGTAGTTTTGACAGCTTATGCATACTTAGTTGTGGGCGGCTACGCCTTTTACGTTTTGGCGTTTTGGCTTTGGAGTTTTGTCGGTGGGTCCGTTGACTGTCTCTTGGTTGAGTCTTGCATTGTTTGGGCCTTCAGCCTCATTTAAAATATTTTTTTCTGGATAAAGCTTTGGGCGTTCTGCCTCTTGAAAATTTAGTGTAGTAGTGTTTTTTTTCCATTACGGGCCTTCAGCCGTCTTAAAACTTAAATTCCTTACTTGTTAAATCTCAGATTGTTTGGGTCTTCAGCCTAATTTAAAAAAAAAAGTTATTTAAGGATAAAGCTTTGGGCCTTCTGCCTTTGAAAATTTATTGTAGTTGTCTTTTTAAATCATGGACCTTCAGGCGTTTTAAAATTAAATGGCCTTACTTGTCAAGTCTTAGATTGTTTGGGCCTTTAGCCTCATTTGAAATAATATTTAAGGATAAAACCTTGCACTTTCTGCCCTTTGAAAATTTATTGTAGTTGTGTTTTAAATCATGGGCCTTCAGCTGTTTTAAACATTAAAGAGGTTGTGCCCTTAAGCCATAAGATTGTGTGACATATTCATTCGATAGTTAAGCTCGGAAATTTGCGCTGTAATGTTTGGGCAACTACATAAAGTTAAATGTGTTCGAGGTAACTGACAGCCGCTCATTTTTGGCCCTTTTCCACAGTTCCAACTACCTATTCTGTCCTGCGGATTTAACCAGGAGTTTCAACATGATTAATAACTTTTTTCCTAAATTTCATCTGTTTTTCCTGCGTATGATAGTCGATAACTGTTATGCTCTGACAAGCCAAATGTTACGTCCTCGCTACTAATGATAAAAGGGTGGAAGGTGGTCAAAGGATCTGACGTCGTGGGAATATGGATAGGCAAGCAAAAGATTAGTTGAGACAAGTGCACTTTGAATGAATACGAAGGCTACTCGGAAAGTATGGTCCGATCGTTCGCGAAATGGAAACCACTGTGAAATTAAAAAATGTTTCGTTTGAAACAGCTAGCTAGACCTTTCATTTACTTTTCCACATAGTCGCCGCTCAGGCTTAGACATTCGTTGTAGCGTTGTACCAACTTTCCAACACCCTCGTCCTAAAGGCAGCCGCTTGTGTTTTCCGCCAAATCTCTACGCTTGTCTGCAGCTCGTTGTCTGTGGCAAAATGTTGTCTTCATAGCCAGTGGTTCATGTGAGCAGAAATGAAACTCAGTGGGCTCCAATTACAGGCTGTATTATTGGTAATCAAACAATTCCCATCGAAAACGTTGCAGGAGCATCTTCATTGATCCTGTAGAATGCGGGCGAGAATTGTCATGAAGAAGGAAATGCATTACTGTAATGTTGTACGGGACAAATAGCTTCAAGCGAAATGTTCACCAGAACCTCACACTTGACGAGAAACGCTTTTTTCTAGGCATCTTTACGTGCTCAGTGTGCGCTCAAAGCTGAAAAGAGCGACGTGACGCGATATGTGCACAGTTTCATCGGATATTCACTGTCGTTTCCATTTCGCGATCGATCTGACCTTACTTTCGGAATGGCTCTCGCATATTATTCTCAACTTGTGCGGAAAAACTGCTACACTGTTGATAGCTTGTGGCAGACGCGCCTAGCTGTAAGCATCTAAGTAGCTGACCGTTTGCCGGCAGGGCTATGAGCTACTCGGTGTAACGTTCGGTAGCATCTCGCGTCACAGAAGTAAACTCGACTAGAAGAGTGCTCAGGTGCCCTCCACTTATAATACCCTCCTTGTGTTCTTCATTGGTCGCCGGCCTGGAGGTTCCTCATCGGTGGTGATGTGCTCGCGACGCCCGCAAGAACTTTCGAAGCACAGCCTCCGGGAGTTTCGATAAGCTACGATACTACAGTAATGCCGTCAGGTGTTGCAGATACGTCGATGGCATGTAACTATTGCGGAGGAGCACCAAGGACAACAGCTGTGAGATGGTCCATCTTCTTAACTGAGTCCACGAGAACACCCAGTTCACTATACAGCGTAGTGGAGAGGGTTGGTTACCGCATTTAGGGTTGAAGATTTCCCCTCACGATTCCCTTTTTGACATCTGGAGTAAACCCTCCGCCACAGATGTAGTTATTCATCGGAGTTTTAACCACCCGCTTCCATATAAGATTGGTGCTCTACGGTCTGTGCTGCACTCCTAATGTTCGCCTGTGACGTGAGGCCTTTGACTAGGAATTCTGTATCATTCTTTAACCTGTCCAGGTCAATGAAAACGACAGGAATTTTGTGAGCGGTATTAATAAGAGCATACTTCGCAAAATGTCAGGTTTGTTACTCGACAGCCGGCCGCTGTGGCCGAGCGGTTCTAGGCGCTTCAGTCAGGAACCTCGCTGCTGCTGCGGTCGCAGGTTCGAATCCTGCCTTGGGCATGGAAGTGTGTGATGTCCTTAGGTTAGTTAGGTTTAAGTAGTTCTAAGTCTAGGGGACTGATGGCCTCAGATGTTAAGTTCCATAGTGCTCAGAGCCATTTGAACCATTTTTTGTTACTCGACAGGGAGTGAGGACGAGAGGAAGGAGGGTTTTCATATTATGTGACGGAGGGAAGATGGATGGGAGAATAGGTTCGTACGTTATGAGAGGATTTCGTATTACAATAAAATTTCGGAAGGAATCGGTAAGCTTCTCAAGGCTAAAGTGTAAGAGCTGCTTTATTAGTCAAATGGTTCAAATGGCTCTGAGCACTATGGGACTTAACAGCTATGGTCATCAGTCCCCTAGAACTTAGAACTACTTAAACCTAACTAACCTAAGGACTTCACACAACACCCAGTATTAGTCCTTGGCAATCTTTATCGAAGAGTGAGGCAGAGAGAGCAGAAGTCGTGTCATAAATATCAGGTGACACAGGTTTATCGTATCCAATGTGACGATTGCCTTGTGCATTACGCATACTAACCGTCAGCTCGAAGTGAAGTTCAGAGAGCACGCAAATTTGAGAACTTCAAGGTCTGCGTTGAGCACCCTTTTCCGTTAGTATGGCCACTTTGTGCTCTTCGCGCCTAAAAATTTAAGAATTTTACATAGAGAGAAAAAGAGTAACACCCTAAATTGTTAGAAGAGGTGGAAATCATGCATGGCATGAAATTGTATCCGAAAATGATTTGAACAAATGGAATGAGGGAATTTTCTGTGTTCTCGACTCTACTGCGGGAGCATAGTGGTTCCTTTAACATGGTTCATTACAGCTGTCTCTCTCCCTTCTTTACCCTTAGGCATTTTTGGTTTTGTGAGCTTTTCCTTACAATGTATTCGGCTGTGCCACCAACGTATGCGCAATGTAATTTGCTCATCCGTCTGGTTTTATCCTCTACAATTTACATACGTGATATCTGCTTGCTTGTAACCCTTAATTTGTCATAACTGGTGTCAATAATTCCCAACATTCATAGCATGTTTTGAGTACAGGGGACGTGGTTTTTGGTTTCTCCAGTCCAAAGTCATGGTGGCGACTCAATGCGATGTATACTTTCATTCACCACATCGTGCCGCACCTGCACTGCGGCCGGTGGTTGATTCAGCACACCTGGGTCGCTCTGTATTGTCGATGGGCGTTCTGCTTCCTGTCTCGATGACATGAGGTCCAACATCTCACTTTCGCTCGTTCTTACGTGGCACAGGGTGTTTCCCGACGCCCAACTTTTTCATCAATTACCATCCGCCACTGACTATTCTATGCCATTAACTATGGAGGTCGCACCTTTTGTATTCTGCGTCAAGTTGTTCAAAAAATGGTTCAAATGGCTCTGAGCACTATGGGACTCAACTGCTGTGGTCATAAGTCCCCTAGAACTTAGAACTACTTAAACCTAACTAACCTAAGGACATCACACACATCCATGCCCGAGGCAGGATTCGAACCTGCGACCGTAGCAGTCGCACGTCAAGTTGTTAATCATGTTTTTATTTTCTTAAGAACACTTGTATTTTATCTAGTCTCGTAATTTAGCGCTTTTGGGTCTGGTATTACTTTGATGTAATGGGTTCAACCACTATCATTGTTAATGTCTTGTCGTTTAGATATACACCTGATGATGTAACTGTAAGCCACGAAACAGATAGCATCTTAATTGAATTAGTTCAGCTGTTGGCACAGCTGTTCGCGAAGTTCTTGCTATAAAAATATAATGGCTGACATTGCGAGTGCGTTTGGAAATCTGGCACGACTCGGAGTGCTTGCCTACCTTAGAGAACTACAGAGTCCAAAATATTTGTACCTAATTTCAAGGGCGCACTGTGGAGGGGGGCATAATATCCCTCCTCTAACATTACCTTTTATTTAATTTTTTTTATAGAAATAGCCGATACCAAGTACCTAGGAAGGGTGAACACTATCTCAACTGTTTAACTAAATGAATTTCATATGATTTTGCATACGATGTATTGTATTTCAGAATAAAATGTATAAAAATAAATTAATGTGTTGCAATCGATATGTGCTAACAGTTAAAATTAATCTTATTTTAGAAATATTTGAAATTACGAAATATCTGGTATACTGAAAATTCATATTATTTATTGCACAATCTAACGCTCAGCTCAGGGACTCACACCTAGTCAGTACGTGGCTGGCGACCACGGGGTCCCGAACTGAGTCCTGGCATTGCTTCCACTTACTTATGCCAGGCTCCTCACTTTTACCTTTCCTATTTGGCCACCCTCGGCCAACTCTTGTTCTTTTCCGATCCTGACGCTATTAGGTTTCGAGGGCTAGGGGTCTTCCATTTCCAACCTATACTTCTACTGAGCCGAATATCTCCCGGGATAAGGAGATTACCTTCTATCAATTGCCAACGGCCTTCTAGGAGGGCGGATGAGCGGCTAGAAGGAAGGGCACTCTCTTGCCCTTGGGGTGGGAAACTGCTCCTAAAGGCGGAGGAGCCACAAGGTGGCCAACGGAATAGAATGGAGAAGGCAACAGGAAACCACTCCATTAAAGACCCGGGCGGGTATCCCAAGTATCAACAGCTTATGATGGAAAGCTCTTTGGTTAAATTCTCCGGAGGTAAAATAGTCCCCCATTCGGATCTCCGGGCGGGGACAACTAAAGAGATACCAAAATCCAAAAGCATTAATGTAAGAAGGATAGCAACATGGAGCGTCAACTCACTTATTAAATGTGGTAAACTGGAAAACTTGAAAATGGAAATGAAACGAATGGATATCGATGTACTGGGAGTCTCAGAAATGAGATGGCCAAACGCCGGCGACTTTTGGTCAGGGGATTACACAATCATACGCACTGGAACAGCACAAGACAATCCCGGGATTGCAGGAGTGGGAATTATCCTCAGTAAAGAGATGGGGTTAAGAGTAAAAGGATTTGTTCAACATAGTGAGAGGATATTTTATGCCCGATTGGAAACTAAACCAAGAGACACAATCATAATCCAAGTATACATGCCAACTACGAGGCACGAGGATGATGAAATCGACATGATGTATGACCACCTTGAAGAAGTAATTGGCAGAATTAAAGGAGCTGAAAACCTTGTCATCATGGAAGATATGAATGCCGTTGTTGGGGAAGGTAAAGAAGAGGATGTGGCAGGGAATTTTGGATTAGGATTAAGAAATGAAAGAGGGGATAAACTTGTAGAATTCTGCCAAAGAAATAAACTTTGCATTACAAATACCTTCTTTAATCATCATCCAAGAAGAAGATATACTTGAAAAATGTCTGGTGACATTAACAGATATCAAATTGACTTCATATTAGTGAAGCAAAGATTTAAAAACCAAGTTAAGGACAGCAGATCATATCCAGGCTGTGATGTGGGAAGTGACCACATACTCGTTATGATGAAGACTGAACTAAAATTCAAGAACATTAAAAAAAGAAGTACATGTAAATGGGATTTGACAAACCTGAAAAACGAAAATACACTGAAGTACTATCAACTAGAAACAGACAAGAAAACAAATACACAGGGCTGCAATGACATCCAAAGCAGCTGGGAAAAAATAAAAACTGGTATTTTAGAAGCAGCAGAAGAAGTAATAGGAAAAGAAAGGACAGAGAAAAGGAAAGAATGGATCACTATTGACCTACTAAATATGATGGAAGAAAGAAGGAAATTAAAAAATTCTGTGAAGAAGGAAGACCAAGAGAAATACAAGAGTCTGAAAAACAGAATCAACAGAGAGGCAAAACAAGCAAGAGAAAAATACCTTGATGATCTCTGTATTTCAGTTGAGGACAACATGAGCAAGGGAAATATCGACAAGGCCTATAAATGTGTGAGACATTGCTTTGGAGACAGAAGAAACAAGTGTAGGGCTGTGATGGATGAAAATGGCAATATGTTGGATGACGATGACGAAGTTGCAAGAAGATGGAAACAATATATAGGAAAACTGTACAGCGGACCAGACCTGTCTGAAAACATCATGGAAGAAGAAACAGAAGTAGATGCACACAACATAGGTGAACCTATATTAAAGGAAGAGTTTGAACTAGCTCTGAAAAATTGAAAAACAACAAATCGCCTGGTATAGACAATATCCCAGCCGAACGTCTGAAATCTGGAGGAGAAAAACTGAATCAGGAGGTGTATAATCTTGTTTTCAACATGTACAAGCAGGGTAAAATTCCTACAGACTTTGAGAAAAACATTATGATCCCCATTCCAAAGAAGGCAAATGCTACAAGATGTGAAAATTATAGGACGCTCAGCCTAGTTACTCACGCCTCTAAAATATTAACCTCAATTATCCTAAAACGCATAGAACAAAAAGTCGAAGCTACACTCTCCGAAGACCAGTTTGGATTCCGGAAAGATAGAGGAACCAGAGAAGCAATATTTGCTCTAAAACTAATAATAGAGAAACGACTAGATAAGAACCTGAAAACATACATAGCTTTCGTAGATGTAGGGAAAGCCTTTGATAATGTTAAATGGGATAAGATGTTTGAGGTACTCAAAAAAGTAGGAATAGACCATAAAGATAGAAAAATGATATGGAACCTGTACAAAAACGAGACAGCAGTTATTCGTGGACGGACAAAACAAGAAGAGGTGCAGATACGGAAAGGTGTCCGACAAGGTTGCGCACTGTCCCCTGTTATCTTTAACGTATACATTGAAGAGGCGCTGAAAAAAGTAAGGGAAAATTCACAGACAGGTGTAGTAATTCATGGCCAACGAATAGATATGATAAGATATGCCGATGATATAGCTGTCCTGGCCGAAAGTGAAGAAGATCTTGTAGTCCTACTGAATAGAATGGATAAAGTTATGGGTGAAGAATATAATATGAGAATTAATAAAGCAAAAACAAAAGTAATGGCATGCGACAAAGAAGATCAAGTGAAAGTCAAAAGTTCATGTAGGCAATGAACTGCTTGAACAAGTTGATAAATTTACTTATCTGGGCAGTAATATTACCAAGGATGGAAGGAGCAAGGCAGAAGTGAGAAGTAGAATAGCTCAAGCAAAGGCTGCTTTTAACAAGAAGAAAAACATATTAACATCTAAGAGCATCAGCCTTGAAATCAGGAAAAGATTTTTGAAATCATATGTGTGGAGTGTGGCATGCTATGGGTGTGAAACATGGACTCTCGGGACAGAGGAAGACCAGAAGCTAAATTCTTTTGAAATGTGGCGCTATAGACGCATGCTCAAAATAAAATGGATCGACAAGGTCACAAACGAAGTGGTTCTGGAAAGAGCAGGTGAGAAGAGAAGCTTCTGGAGTTTCATTGTTAAAAGAAGAACACACACACATGAGTCCTGAGGCATACACACAGGAATGTGCTGCTGAGGCTCACAGGAGCAATTGGGACAATATTGTGGAGCCATTATTAGTCATAATATACTTCGTGTATCATAAGGATAAACCTGGTGTATACAAATAGAAACGCGATGATTAGTCAAAAACCGTAGCAAACAGACACTGGTGTTGTTACGCTGCGGGATGTAGGTCCTATTTATATTTGTATATATTATTACTGTGCTGCTGTAAATGAGACCTATACCTCAATCTGCTCGTGTGAGCTGGCTCGCTCTATCGTCTCGGCAGTGAGTAACCGGCTCGCTCGCAGCGACTTACAGGTTGGTAGAGCAGTCTGAAAATCATGTATGAGCCGGCTACGTTGAGAATTAATTCTTTAAGAAAAAAAAATCAATACGTTGCCCCGTTTCCGAGTTATTTTGCATTGAAGTTAGCACTTAAAAATTCAAGCAGCCAGCCGGAGACAGTGTCGTCAAACTTGTTCTTCGTTTGGTTTCCTCAAACCAAACAGACGTTGATTTCGCTCTGCTACCTTAAATTTATCACTTCCTAAAAGGCTACATTTTCCCTAGTAACGAGCTTTCGAACAAGTGGTAACTGACGACCTACAGAAGCCTGCGCATTACCCCATTTAAGACGTGCAAGTAATTGAATTTGCTCACGCAACGGACCCGACTGCCTAACGTTAATGCTAAATAACTCGGAAACGGCGCAATGTGTCTAAATATCTTCTTAACAGTTATTTCACAGAATAACCTGCCACGTCAATGGCCTTACGCAGTGGTAATACTGGTTCCCGTCAGATCTCCAAGTTAAGCGCTGTCGGGCTTGGCTAGCACTTGACTCGGCGACCTTTCGGGTATGCCGAGCACTGTTGGCAAGCGGGGTGCATTCGTCCGTTGTGAGTCCGATTAAGGAACTACTTGACTGAGCAGTAGCGGCTCCGGTCACGAAAACTGGAAACGGCCGGGAGAGCGGTGTGCTGACTACATGCCCCTCCATATACGCATCCAGTGACACCTATCGGCTGAGGATGACACGATGGTCGATCGTTACCTCCCATACAAGACTCTCACAAGTTTTGCAGACTGTTTTTGAGCATCCTGTGTTAATGGAGAAAGAAGTGCTGAGGGGAAGGTAGGGGAGGGAGGGAGGGTGCGGAAGAAGATAGCTTCACAACGAGTCTTAATTCTACAATCGATAATGTCAAGTTATGCGGATATGTATTGCTTCACGGTGGCTCTAATGCGTTTCGTGGCAAATTTATATTCTAGCAATGTTGTATTAATGAGAAATGAGATTCTAATTAGGCATATCTTCGCCGGCCGGTGTGGCCGAGCGGTTCTAGGCGCTTCAGTCTGGAACTGCGCGATCACTACGGTCGCGGGTTCGAATCCTGTCTCGGGCATGGATGTGTGTGATGTCGTTAGGTTAGTTAGGTTTAAGTAGTTCTAAGTTCTAGGGGACTGTTGACCTCAGATGTTAAGTCCCATAGTGCTCAGAGCCATAAACATATCTTCATATTTTGATGAATCCAAGAACGTGGAGTAGTTAAATGCAAAATGTGATATTTCTTACGATTGATGCACCCTTATGATGGATGCTGTTTTGGGACGTAATTTAAGCTGACAAATCTAACCACTTTATTTCAACATTAATCTTAGAAACACGGGAACTCAATGGAAATTACTTATTTTGCTTTTCACTAAAGCACAAATTTCTGTTACCACTTTTTGACCACTGATAAAACGAAGAAAGGCTCTTCAGCTAAAGTCTGTCAATAAGCTTCTGTGGATAGATTTCGCGATCTCCATTGCTGAAAAACATTCCTCCCATAAGTATTTAGATCGAAACATCGAGATAATCTTAGCTGCAGTCCTGTAAAGTTGTGAAAATTTATACTGAGGAAATAAAAGTCTGCGAAACTAATTTTGTCTTGGAACATATCATGTAACTCTTAGCACTGTAGGTCTATAATTTCTAACTAAAATTAAAGCAATAACAGCCCTCGGTCGCAAAAATTAAGCCTTTTGGCCTTGTTTCGGCACTACTATTAGTGCCCTCATCAGAAGTAAAACATTCAAACTGGCATGTCACATATATAATAAATATCAAGCTATAAAGCTTTAGACCCAAATAAAAAAAAAAAAAGAATACATGGACGGCAAGCCACTATGGGCTGCTCACACATGTCAAGCCACAGGTAGCAACAGACTGAGGCGCCCATTTTTCTGACTAAAGCTTTATCGCTTGATATTTATTTCATACGTGACATTCCAGTTTGAATGTTTTACTTCTGATGAAGACACTCATAGTAGCGCCGATTCCAGGTTAAAAGACATAATTTTTGCGACCGAGGACTGTTACTGCTTTAATTTTACTCCGTAAACGGTTGCTGACCACGCAGACAAGTTTCAAACTTTAAACACTCAATAATTTCTCATTAAATCTAATTTCTACCTTGTCAACATCAACTGAAAATCAATGAAACTACGCAACGCTTTGCAAACTGGAAAGCATCCTGGCAACTAGCGTTAATTGCAGATTCCTCCTGATAACAAAAAAAAAGTGTTTTCATGCTGAAAACAGTGGGGAAAATTAACCAGACATTTACTTCTCTACTCCCATAAGATGAATATTTTCTTCAGTCTTCAGTCACAACGCTTAATTGCACTTTCTTTAAATTTTGCACTTTCCAACTGTCCGTAATACTTTACACGTTGTAAACTGAATTTTCGTTGTGTTCAGACTTTGAATCACATTTAAGCATATCAAGAAACCATCGCATACCATGAACCTAGAGGCATACCGCACTAACCTATTGTAAACTGATGTTGATATGTCTAACCTTCGCTTTGAAGATCCTAACCCGGCTACTTCTCCACGCTACTTCTCATCGATTTAAAAAGACCTAATCTAAGCACTATGGCGTAAGAAAATATGACCACATCTAAGGTTACGCCGAGCCAATGCTTACAAAAATTGTTTGCCACGCTCATAGAGCAAACGTTTACAGTGAAATGTTTCACAAATTTATTCAGTGCACAAAAATTCTTAATCACCTAATCAATGCATATAATCTCTAACACCGATTGACACTGAGGATGCATATTCTTTGTGTGGACAGATTTCTCCAAACACTAACCATACGCATATTTGGAGCAGCGCCCTTGCCTTTCGACTGCGTTGTTGACAATCCAACGATTATCCACGTCCGTTCCCTCTGGATTCCACTTCCTTACTGCATTCTCGGCGCGCTAAATGTAAATGTCGTACGACTAGTTCCTACAGACGGGTATACCGTTCACTGGGTGCAAGTCTTTCGATTTGGCGTGATTCGGCGACCTGTGCGTCGATGGTGATGAAATGATGATGATTAGGACAACACAACACCCAGTCCCTGAGCGTAGAAAATCTCCGACCCAGCTGGAAATCGAACCCGTTGTTAATCGTTGTGCCGGCGCCACTCAGCTACCGGCGGCGGACGGTGCACTTAGCGTGACCCAGACATTCAGTGCAGACGGATATGGAACAATAACTTGTAACGCACCACTATACATACATATTACATATCGTTAGTGTTCTGGTTAACAGCAATCAAAGTTTTTCTTAATCATCCCTTCGCTACATAGCTTTTATTTAAGGAAACATCTACGGTCGCATTCTATGTAAACGCTAGTTGGGCTTTGATTGTCGATCTATTAATACGTTCCCTGAAAATGACTGTCGCCGCATTCTGCTCCTAGCAAAAAACGTGCGTGGTGCACCGGAAATAGCGAGAAACAAGTTGTTCACTTTTTTCACAACATTACAGCAAAAAATAGGCTGTTAAGTTTCGCGAGAAATTGCATTTACTGAAGTTATGGCGGTGGCGCGGTAGAATGGCAATTGGATATTCTGTAGAGCTTTGGTTCCGGTCTCTGTGAGGTCTCCTTTTTCTTTTCCTTTTTGTTTAGTTCGATTATTTACATCCTTTAAATAAAAAATGCGTCAAATATATGCTGATTATAACATATATAACCATCATTTTTAATGAAAAATGCGTCATAGCTCACTCTTGCTTCTAATTACATATCACACGCAAAATTCCAGTTTTTAATGCAAATATAATTTCTTAATCATCGACATTTTGTAAAGGATTGTTAACAAGGACTGCTTACATTAAGAAAACATTACAAGTTAAATTTTTGGGAGAAAAGTTTAAAATACTCTTCATCTGGACTGTCTCCATTTTTTATACCACAGATGTAGTCTCACATGAGCCAGAGTGATAAGAGTCGTAGAAACGTGGAAAACATTTTTCATGGCGTCGAGCACACCGTACAAACAGACGGGGACAATACCACAACAGGTCCCAGATTATATGATATATTTTCAGACATCGAGGAATTGATTGCTTATAACTCATACATATACTTTTTTAAGTTCTATGTCTATTGACATAATTTTTAAAATTCAGTAAAATATAAAATGTACTCCAGCATCATGTTGTAATACTGGCCACTCCTATATTTTGTAATACTTGTATTCAGCCGCTTTTGGTAAACATCCGACATTCTTTTTATCCAAGGTTGTCACTTCACGGATTATTTCACGGTTTCTTTATATTCGGGACTTCATCTGATGATGTAACTAATGTTATGGCACTGGGCGTGCTTTTGAAGTAAGGTAACCGTACAGCTACAGCTGCGCTTTTATTCGTCAAACAAATCCAATACAGACATGATTCACTGCCTGACACGACTAACAGTCATTCGTATATTAAGCGACATTGTAGAGAAAAACACAAAGGGCACCCGGGGATTTAAGTAGCGATTAAGTATCCTGGAGGGAACTCAAAAAATCTTTAGGAAGTACACTGAGACGAGATAAATGATGAGACAGCGATATGCACATTACAGACGGCGGTGCTATAGCGCGCAGAAGATACAAAAGGCAAGTGCATAGGCGGAGATGTCATTTGCACTCGGGTGATTCATGTAAAAAGGCTTCCGACGTGATTATAGCCGCACGACAGAATTAACAAACTTCGAACGCGAAATCTTAGTTGCAGCTAGACGCATCGGACATTCTATTCCGGAAATAGACAGGGAACTACATAATCCGAGGTTCAGAGTGTCAAAGTGTGACGAGAATACCAAACTTCAGGCATTGACTCTCACCATGGGCAGCGCAGTGGCTGCCGGCCTTCACTTAAGGACCGAGAGCAGTAGCGTTTGCATAGAGTCGTCAGTGCTAGCAGACAAGCAACAATGTGTGAAACAAGCGCAGAAATCAATGTGGGACGTACGACGACCGTGTATGTTAGGCCAGTGCGGCGAAATGTGGCGTTATTGGGTTATGGCAGCAGTCGACAGATTCGAGAGCCTTCTCCAACAGTGTGACATCGCCTGCAGCGCCTCTCCTGGGCTCGTGATCATATAGGTTAGATCTTATACGACTGGAAAACCGTGGCCTTGTCAGATGAATTGCGATTTCATTTCGTAAGAGGTGATGGTACCGTTCGGGTATGGTGCAGACTCGACGAAGCCATGGACCCAGGTTGTCAACAAGACACAGCGGAAATGTTGGTGGTTACATAGAGGTATAGGATGTGTTTACATGGAATGGACTGCGTCCTCTGATTCAACTGAATCGATCATTGGCTGGAAAAGATTATATTCGGCTACTTGGAGGCCACTTGCAGCCATTCATGGAGTTCATGTTCCCAAAGAACGATGGAATTTTCATGGATGACAGTGCGCCACGTTACTGCGCCATAGTTGTTCGCGACTGTGGTGAAAACATCCCGTTCAACTCGAGCGAATGATTTGGTCACCTAGAACACCTCGTATGAACTGCTATAGAGGCAGTATGGCTCAATATTTGTTACACTCGACTTCCAGCGACTTGTTAACTTCATGCCACACCGAGTTTCTGCACTGTGCTGGGCCAAAGGAGGCCCGACGCGATGTTAGGAGGTATCACATGACTTTTGTCACCTCGGTGTAAAGACATATTAAGAGAAACTCCAAAAGTACGTGCGAGTGCTGAAGTGAATACTGTGAGCGTAGTGGATATCACCGAGTATTCATCGACGTCCTAATTAATTCCTGTACAGAAGACGACCAGAAGCCGTCGATATGTAGTAACAACGTGGCATCTATGGCAGAACCACCAGAATGAATGACAGGTTGGAGAAATATGTGAGTGTCTCACCTAGAGCAGGCTGTGGGGGTGGGCTGGCGGATCCGTTAAGTCCCACTGGTTAATCCCAGAGGGGCTGCTGACGATGGCACTAGCTCACCCATGGTCCATTTTAATGGCTGACGCACGTTAATGCGGAATTCTTAGGGGTTGCTATGGGTTTCCTAGAACTCCGGTTCTAGAAATTTGGCAGTATGGCGATCCAGAAACGTTGGTCATAGATATATAATGACCGCGCTGATAGCAATTAGAATGTAGCTCGTAACTAAGGGAAGGGAAGGGAAAATCCGGTAGGGGCGACCCAAGCTCAAAGAATGTTCGGTCAGCCTGCCGGTGTGGCCGAGCGGTTCTAGGCGCTTTAGTCTGGAACCGCGCGACCGCTACGGTCGCAGGTTCGAATCCTGCCTCGGGCATGGATGTGTGTGATGTCCTTAGGTTAGTTAGGGTTAAGTAGTTCGAAGTTCTAGGGGACTGATGACCTCAGATGTTGAGTCCCATAGTGCTCAGAGCCATTCAAACCAATGTTCGGTCCGAAACGATCCTACACGAATCACCGGAGGAAAAAACGGGAAGTTCACCAGGAAATCAGTCTGCTTGCGGTACAATAGAAAACATCAGCAGTAGGAAAAAAAAAACGGGGCAGTTACTAATAAAGTGATTGAAGTGTTACTCCATGTTCAGCCTTCCGAGAAAACTGTTACAGCTTAACTGAACCCTGAACCACAGGAAACTAAATTAGTTCATCATAACAACTACATAGTGACAGCACAATGACGCAGTCTTATTCTGTCACCACTATAAACATAAATAAAATTACGTCCGGTTTTGAAATTATCGGCCCTTAAGGAATTTTTGCACGAATCCGCTACTGATATTGCCCTGTTACAACAAGTTCTAATTTCGGATTTACTAATTGCCGGTTTTGTCAGTTCCATACATGTGTCTCCCGAAACAAGAGTTGGAAGAGCCGTTTTGGTGGAACGACTGGAATCCGGAAGGGGAAGAGAACTAAATATTTATGATGTGACTATCATCAACTTGTACGCCCCATCAGCAAGTTCTTACCGAGCTGACAGGGCACGTTTCTTCAAAGATGACCTGATACACTTGTTAAGGAAAACTCCAAGACAGTTATTGCTTGGAGGTGATTTTAATTGTGTTTTAAATCGAAAAGATCAGTTACTTAATTTTAATTTCTCAAGTGAACTAAAACAACTAGTAACTGGTTTAGAATTAAAGAATGTATAGGAAATCAAATACCCCTTCATCGTTGAGTTCACTTATGTCACGGTAACATCACGTAGCAGGTTTGATAGATTATATACTTCGAAAAAATCTTGAAACTTCCGTGACAAAAGTAGAAACCATTCCTGCGTACTTTTCAGACCATTCAAGTGTCTTAGCTTGCATAAATCTAACAAGACAGCCGGTTCGCCGATTCAAGAATCAGTGGAATTTGAACACTTCCAGCCGGCCGGTGTGGCCGTGTTGTTCTAGGCGCTTCAGTCTGGAACCGCGTGAACGCTACGGTCGCAGGTTCGAATCCTGCTTCGGGCATGGATGTGTGTGATGTCCTTAGGCTAGTTAGGTTTAAGTAGTTCTAAGTTCTAGGGGACTGATGACCACAGATGTTACGTCCCATAGTGCTCAGAGCCATTTGAACCATTTTTTGAACACTTCCTCGTTAGTACATCATGATTTAGAAGACCTGATTAAAGAAACATGGGTAATATGCCTGCGTGCTCGTAGTAGATATGCCACTGCTATCGACTGGTGGGTTAAAATGGCAAAGCCAAAGTCGAGGAAGGTTCTTATTCAGTACAGTGCCCAGAGCGCAAGAGAAAAGAAATGCGCTGTAGAATGTTACTATTCCGTTTCGAGAGATTTATATGATCAAGTCTTAGCAGGTTCCTCACTTCGGATAGCAGACATCAAAAAAGTCAACACCAAGTTACTTAATATCAAAAGAAGTCAAGTGGAAGGGTTAAAAATTTCTTACGTGAAGTTGGACACGTTAGTAAAGTTATTTCAGATAACGGACCGCTATTCAGATCTGCTCTTCCGTCACGCATGCTTCGGAACCATAAAATCAAACCTGTTTTTATTTCATTGTACTCAACACATTGTAACCCGTCTGAACGGATTATGAAAGAAATCAATAAGCTTTGCAGACTTTATTGTCACAGAAAGCATCAGCAATGGGACAGATATTTACACTTATTTCAAAACGTGCTCAATGAAATGCTTCATGACTCCACTGCTTTACCGCCTATTCTTGTACTAAAGAATGAAGAACCTCCGAACAGAATCAGAGAGCTTGTACCTTTTCCGAATACACGTAAACTTCGACACAAAGACATAATTGATTTGGCTTTTAAAAATATAAAATCTGCTGCAGATAAAAGGAGAAAAATACACGGTAAAGCAAATGCAAAGAAATTATATATTGGTCAGAAAGTTCTCATTAAAGCTCATTCATTGTCACATAAGAAGAAACACTTGAGTCACAAATTCTTTCTAGTTTACAATGGGCCTTACAGAATCCGACGTATACCACAAGATAATTGCGTTGAAGCTGAAACTCTGCGTACTAGGAAGAGTAAAGGCTTACACCAAATTTCATATTTAAAACCGTTTATTGAAAGATAATCTGCAATGTTTGAAGTTAAATATCCAGTCAATAACCAAGAGAAATTATTTAAACAAAAATTACGAATGCATTGTTATAGTGAGCAGACGACACAGTGTTGTTATTTGTACATTCTTGCTTGTTAGTTGCATGATCACGTAACGACTATAAGGCTCACATACTTAGAACATATACCGGCACTGCTAATGAGATTTTCATGCAACATTTTGGTTTACTTGAAAAGACGTTCTTTATTTGAAGTACTTTCTGTGGGATTAGAGATGACTTAGCATTTGGTTTCTTTGACAGCTACACGATTATATCACGACGCTACTAATGTGTGACACAATTTACATTGTTGCTTTTGTGCTGTATCTGCTTTATATCTGCACAGTTTTTCTGAATTCTTCTGGAAAGTAAAACATGTTTTAGTAGTAACTTTGTGGTATAGCTACAATAAGACAGCCTTTTTTGTAGCACAACAATACGTTACAGTGTAGTACTTTCCTGATCACGGTACTGTACGTAATAACTACGATATCTATAAGCATAGAATTTCGCTTTTGTTTATTACGGGGTAAGTACATTGACTTCCACAGAACTTTGCTTATGGACGACGATAATTACGACACTTGGCACATTTTTTACCCTTAAGTAATGACAGAGATTATGTTACAACCAGACGCACAATTTAGCGCTACAGGACACGCATTTGAGTGATTACTCTTGTACTTAAAACATTTATTTTTAAAGATTTTTGAGTTACAAAGGAAGTTTTCCGTGATACATTTAATTCCATTGATGTAATCTGTAACACCTGAGGGTATAATTACATTAATCCTCAGGGGGGTACACACTTACTTTGTGTACCTTGTGTCTGGCAAGCACAAGGAGCCCTAGCTAATATGGTATTTGCTTATACAATTTTACACATATGTACCATATTTCTCTAACACATAAATTACACAGCTATCTGATCATTTAACTGAGAGAGACAAACATTTATTTTACTACATCAGTGACTGATGTTTATGTAATTACTCCGTTGGATAACTTCACACTTATGAAATTGTATTTTGTCTGTACTGTGTGAACTGTTCATATTTTTTCGGAACCATTGTGATACTATGAGAGCTTTGAATGATGTATTTGGTATGAGATCATGATTTTTAAAGTACGTTTGAGGTAGATGACACTATTTAAATGAGCAGAGAATTTTTTTAGGTTTTGAAATTATTGCAGAAAGCTACGAAGTTTTTGAGATTCGACTGAGGTGTTATGATGTTATTATTACGAGGACGATGTGTATTATGCTGTTGAGGAATGTTTATTATGATATGTATTTATTATGATGAAATATTGAAGAAGTGTCAACGAATATGTATATGTGTAATAAGGTAAGGAATAATGAGTAGTGGCTAGGAACTCTGATTTGTGAAAAAAGGATGTTGGAAACCAAGAATCGTACTTTAAGAGTTATGAAATGTGTGTAAATGCGTGAATGTATCACAATGCCGACGAAAATTTTTTGGACACTGTTATATTTATAGGATTTTGTTTCTACACATTTTTAACGCAAATTCTCGACCTGTGAAATTTTTATATGAGACTGTCACTGTAGTGCAAACTGCTGTCGTAAATATTTCGGTAAGAAAGCCAAGTGACTTAATGCGTTGTGAGTGGCCAGCTGTGCCAGCTGCCTGGAGAAACAGCCATTAGGTGGAGCAAAAAAGAGAGACCATTAACCCCGCTATTGACATTCCTTTGCAGAAAGCATCGCAAATACGACACGCTCATTACTTGGAAACATATGATTATATTGTGGAGCGTGTACTTTGTGCTACTTACTGAAATGCTTAGAAACTGATGGAAAATATTCTTACATCTGCACAGATGATTATGACAAGTGTCTTTCTATGAAATTTCTAGAGAATTTCTACTGTCTTATGAAATGTCACATGACTATCGAATGATATTTGTATGCTTTGCTTTTCATAGCTGCTTATTTCATTTGATATCTCGTTTCCAGCTGTGTTGCAGCATTGGTTTTATAAAATAAAATTAAATGCATTTGCTAATGTGAACACTATCTGTCAACAGATCTATTAAATAATAATTTTATGATCCACATTCTTCGTAAAAGGAGCACTTGGAAAGGAAAGAACAATAAGAAGGGATTAATAACAGTTACTGCATACATAATTTTCTTTTCAACTACTTGGTAATTTTTTTGGTAGAATAACTTCTTGTGGTGCACCACTTTAATGACATAGATATTAAGATGTGAATAGACATTTCCCTTATCTGCATTGTTGTCTTTAGTGTAATATTTTTTCTGCTTGAGCTTTGTCATGTTTAGATATAAGTTATAGCATTTGCTGCTGCTGTTTGCAAGGCATAGTGCTACTAAATTTCACTTTGTATTACTCTGTTAAGCCAGTTTTACTACTGATTTATTTTTCTTGTTGCTGCACATTGGCTCATATTAGTTGTAATATTGCAATTGCTTTGGTAATTTAGATATACTGCTCCTTGCTTTGCCAATTTGCATTTTTTTTGTCATTTATGTTTGTGTTAACTGTTTTGTACTGCTGCATTGCCTTGTCCCTTAGTATAGATATCTGAGCTCAGTAGATTTAAGTTAGCTTAAGAGGGGGTAGACTATATAAGAAACTGACTATGGAGAATAGGGAAAGAATGCATTGAGAAGTTATATGAAAAAGATTTGGGCCAAAATGAGTATTGTACGATGAGAAATAATTATTTTGAAAGAAATATGAAAATGTTATCTGTATTGTTATGCTCTTTAATGATGTATTTTGTACCTTTGTTATTGTATTCTTATGTTATAAAATTGTAATTGACACCAGTTCATCAAATTAAGTTACTTGTAAGTTACATTTTACTGCACACATTTCTGTTGGTCATAGTATATGGACAATATGTGAGAAGTAGAGACTGTTAGTGTTTGCACGTGTGTTGATAATTCAGCAAGGGACTGGTTAACAGCATTGCTGGTTCTAAGGATAATTCCAAAACCTTTGTGAGTGCACAAGTGGTGGTTTATGGACTTGCTATATAGTACAAGACTCTTCGATGGTGATTGTGCACCTGCACAGTCGCAACAGATGGCTGCTGGCTGTCTCTACAAGGACTGAAGTGGGTCTGCACCTTTGATGATCCACATATACCATTATTTCTACAAGGACTCCAGTGGGTCTGCACTTCTGGTGGCCCACCAATACCATACTCTCTACCAAGGCTATAGTGGGTCTGCTCTGTGATGACCTACCTGCCAATACTCTTCAAAACTTCGACTGACTCTGCTGTGGATTTGCTCTGTTATGGCCCACTACCTGTGTGCATGTCAAGAGTCAGCGCTGTCTTTCCGTTGGAAGGACAACACTACTTCTTCAAGACTGCATGGAAATCCACTACTTCCGTGTGCATTTTCTTTTACTACTCAGACTTTGAGAAAATCACTGCAATTTTACTGTGATGAATGATCAGGACTGGACTGTCTTTATGGACTGTGAGAAAGTTTTAGCTTTTGACCAACATTGTATCGATAAGGGTGTGCATTTGATTTCTTGTTATTGTAATCATGAAATTCTTTTTCAAATCTGTATTGGCCACTGCTCAAAGCAATTTGTAAATTTTTTTGTGGGGAGCATGGGGGCTATGTAAGTAGGCTGTTTAGGTTCTTATATTGGTAACGCCACCACCACGTAGCGCTCTGTATGAAAATCACTGGCTGTGCTGCGTGCAGTCTGTGGCTGGTTTGCAATGTTGTTGGTTATTGTAGTGTTGGGCAGTTGGCTGTTAACAGCGCGTAGCGTTGCGCAGTTGGAGGTGAGCCGCCAGCAGTGGTGGATGTGGGGAGAGAGATGGCGGAATTTTGAGAGAGGATGATCTGGACGTGCGTCCATCAGAGACAGTACATTTGTAAGACTGGATGTGATGAACTGCTATATATATATTATGACTTCTGAACACTATTAAGCTGGCAGTATTGGTGCTCGCTGTATTGCAGTAGTTCGAGTAACGAAGATTTTTGTGATGTAAGTGATTTGTGCAACGTATAGGTTAATGTTAGTCAGGGCCATTCTTTTGTAGGGATTTTTGAGAGTCAGATTGCGTTGCGCTAAAAATATTGTGTGTCAGTTTAGTGTTGATCAGAATAAGTAAAGAGAATAACGTCTGAGAACGTTCAGTTTTGCTCAGCTTTTTGAAAAGCAAATAACGTAAGATGTTTATCAGCACCGTAATTCATCAATTTTTCTAAGGGGACGTTCCAATTTTCACCAGTGACGAGCAGCTTGTACTTTGAATGATATTTCTAACACCGTACCTAAGTTTATTGAGCTTTCCACCTGGATTGTTAAGGTGCACCTCCCACCGCAAATCGTGTTAAATTATATGCACTCACATTTGAGGCAATTTCTTCCTCAACGATAACAGGATCTGCAGGATGGAGGTTTTCTGTGGTGCGGAAGTTAAGTGTGATAATTTTTTCAAACCGATGCTGGGATTTCCTTCAGTTTTCCTTCACTGTTTGATCTAATTTGATAACTAGTGTCATCTGCAAATAGTACCTTGGTTCCATCTGTAGTTTTTCGCACAACTCCTTTACACATAGTAAAAATGGCAGACATCAGAAGTGACACTTATGGACCTCCTACTTTTTTAACTCATTATTGTAAATCTAGAAATTCTGTGTTTCACTGTCTTTGTATTTTACTTCTGTGACCTGTCGGCACCCGTCGAGGTAAGACTGGGCCAACCCTTTTCGTTGGGCTCTATTCCATATTTATTTAACTTACGCAAGTGAAAGTCATGATAAATAAGCCCGAAGGCTTTACTAACATCGGAAGTACATATACTGGTCCATCAATCCTTGCTGCTTCAAATCTGTGCTAGAGAGTCGATGTCTCATGGTGACTGGCGAGTGGTGGCATGCCGCTCTGTCGGCGATGTACACTGAGGCGACAGAAGTCGTGGGATAGAGATACGCGCTTGTACAGATGGCGGCGGTATCGCGTACACAAGATATAAAAGGGCAGCATTGGTGGAGATGTTATTTGTACACAGGTGATTCATGTGAATAGGTTTCCGACGTGATTATACACGTACGACAGGAATTAACTGACTTCAACCGCAGAATGGTAGTTGGAGCCAGACGCATTAGGGAATTCGATATTCCGGGATCCACAGCCTCAAGAGAGTGCCGAGAGTACCAAATTTCAGACATTACCTCTCACCACGGACAATCCAGTGGCCGACGGCCATGAAGTAACGACAGAGAGCAGCGGTGTTTGTGTAGCGTTATCAAACCTAGCAGACAAGGAAAACAGTATGAAATAACCACAAAAATTAATGTAGCACGTAAGAGGAACGTATCATTTAGGGTAGAGCGGCGAAATTTGCGTTAATGGGCTATGGCAGCAGACGACCGGCGCGAGGGCCTTTGCTAACAGCACGACATCGCATGCAGCGTACCTCTTGGGCTCGTCACTATATTAGTTTGACCTTATACCATTGGGAAACCGTGGTGTGATCAGATGAGTTCCAATTTCAGTCGGTACGAGTTGATGGTAGGGTCTGAGTGTGTAGCAAACCCCTCAGAGCTATGGACCCAAGTTGTCAACAAGGCAATGTGCAAGCTGGTGATGGTGGCTCCATAATGGTGTGGGCTGTGTTTGCGTGGAATGGAACGGGTCTTCCGGTCCAACCGAACCGATCATTGACTGGAAAAGATTATGTTTGACTACTTGGAAACCATCTGCAGCCAAACAACGATGGAATATTTATGGATGACAATACGCCATGTCACCGGTCCACAATTATTTGTCGTTGGTTTGAAGAACATTCTGGGTAGTTCGAGCGAATGATTTGGCCACCCGGATCGACCGACGTGTCTCCCATCGAACATTCATGGGACATAATTAAGAGGTCAGTTCGTGCCCTAAACCCTGCACTGGCAACACATATGCAATTGTGGAAGGATACAGAGTCAGCATGGCTCAGTATTTCCGTAGGGGACTTGTCGAGTCCACGCCACATCGATTTGTTGCACTACACCAGCAAAAGGTGGTCCGACACGGTACTGCGAGGTATCCCACGACTTTCACTTCACCACCTCAGTGTGTGACCTGATATTTCCAATCGATGAGAGATGTTACAGCCTCCCTTCGCCTATGGATTTTACTCTTGCTTCATTTCAGCAGTTACTTGTGGCTATCGCACATGAGTAATGGATTGTGGGCAAGTGTGTCATAACTAAATGAACATTACTTCATTATGTTATAATGAAAAGAATGTGTCAGCTTTCCACCAAACTTCACCATCTACAAGAGATTTATACTGTTTTTGCTGCAGCTAGAAAGCGATGGAGAAGATACTGACCATAATTTCCACTCTGGAATTCCACATTATTCTTTGTGCTCAACGAAAGAAAATGTTCCTAGTAGCTATTTACTATGCGGGATCAAGAATCATGACTATAAATATAAGATTAGATTTAACTTATTAATGTATATAATCTGCAAAAGTTCACACGCACAAAAAATATGTCTTAGTATTATAACTAATATCCCTATCAGAAACAGCATTATTAACAATTCAGAGGTGACCTCTCCAGGTGAAATGGTCTATCGCAATAACTCCCAATCGCCAACAGTTTAACGCTCGCCGTACAAATAAAAAACAATCTCGCCACTTGCCACTCGGTTTTGATAACATTACAGAGGGCACACAGACAATTACTTCCGTGAAATCTAAGCGATCCAGAGCGGTGTACAGTCCTCATGAGTTCACTTCCGGCTTTTTTACATAAAACACATTCAAATCTACCCAGCTCTGACGTCATCTGACGCAAAATGCACATAGGCGTTCGACTGATTCGGACAGTTTGATATATCAGTGCGAATTGCGTCTTTCTACTGCCTCTCTGGCTTGTTTACATAGGGGTGGAGCGGACCGCCAAATGGAACACCTGGTGTTAACCACCCTAGACACAGGCAGCATTATTTAAATGGCTCCTTTCTCGGACACATTAGTTAATAGCTCTGCCATTTAACAATTTCCAATCTTCTTAATTTTTATGTAAATAGAGCAAAGTTTGTCCTAGTTACTGAAAAAGTTTTTGCTCGACAGCATTGCCGGCTAGAATTTTTAGCATGGAAACGGCAATAGAACATGACCTCTGAACTGCTCGTTTAATGTTGCTTGTAACCATTGTTATTTACAATACAGCTGTATTATTGCATGAATGTAATCGACTGCTGTACTTAGAACTTTCTATTGCAAATGCAAATGGTAACTAATCTACCCATCACCAACCTCTTTTTCGTTCCAAATTTGGTTTTTAGTAAATAACTAGAAAATTAATAGAGGTAGCTCATTGGTGTCACATATTTAATGTCTTTACATGAAACAGGCTACAAACCAATTTTCAGATTTCCAAGTCTAATATACAGGGTGAATTTTTCCACAAACTCTAGGGGTTGATCGATGTAAGGTTACGGAACAAAAAAAAGGTCTAACGAACTTATGACTGGAAATGCATGGTTTCCATGCTAGAGACCATTTATTCAAACATACTTTGTTACACAGACTGCGGTCTAATATGCACTGTGCCATGCAGCCACAGTTACAGTATGCACAGTTTCCTTCTAGAGGGCGGTACTGTTCTTCATTCGTCATGCCCTAGCGCCGTCTCTTGCTTAGTAATTAGCAATGTTCTACATCTACATATATACTCCGCTAGCCACCAAGCGGTGTGTCCCGTTCACTTCTCTTGCTGATTCACCTTGTGGATGTGATACAGCGTTACATACAATGGCTCCCTATTCTAATAGAGCGCTTGCCGACTTGGTGTTTACTTACGGAAAGGCAAATGGCAGCGGGCGGCGGGCAGCAAGATTGTATCAGGAGATCTATCCCCGCCGACAACAACGAAAGCATTCATGTTCACAGTAGTGTTTCACTGTTCATCTGAGATAGGGTCATTACAGGAAACAGGAAATAATGAATGACATACCCGAAAAGTTCGGACACCAGACTTCTAGGAAAATGGATTAACATTGTGGACGTGCGAGCGCCTTGTCAGAACCAGGCAGTTGGTCCACCAGTACAGGGCAATCCAGACGACCGTGTGGAACATTGTTCGTGATAGTTGTTACTACCCTTATCGCTTACAGCGTGTACGGAGTTTACTAGCGACAGAATTTCCACATGGGAAGCAGTTTCGTCACTGGTTTCTTCACCAGGCAACAACGATTCTTGGATTGGTGTCATCCATCGTAGTCACAGATGAGGCCTCCTTTACGCGGAGAGGTATCTTCAGCTTTCATAAGAGTCATCCGTGGGATACTATGCAGAACTTACATGGTATGGTGACATTGAATCCTCAGCATCAGTGCAGCCGGAATGTGTGGACCGGGATGACTGGCGATCGTGTTTTGGGACCAGACTTCCTTCCAAGTCTCCTAACAGGCCGGAACTATCGGTGTTCCTGGCGGGTGACTTTGCCTCTACTGCTGAAAGAAGTGCCATTGATGATTCGAAGGGATGTGGAACTGCTGCATGGTGGTGGTCCAACCCACTTCGCCGTTAACGCCTGGGCGCATCTCAGTCATGTCTTCCCTGGCCGATGGATAGAGCGAGGGGGTTCAGGCATGGCCTGCTCATTCACCATATCACAACCCGTGCGATTTCTGGTTAACGAGCCATCTCAAAAGTATCGTGTATGCAGAGCCCATATCAGATGTGGATACAATGGAGTAGCATATTCATGCTGCCTTTGACACTGTTCAGATGCAGCCTGGCCAATGAGAATGAGTCAGACAGAACATGCTACAGCACATAAACGCATGTGTTGAGGAACATGGAAACCATTTTCAGCAGACAAAAAATAGTTCAAATGGCTCTCAGCACTATGGGACTTAACTTCTGAGGTCTTCAGTCCCCTAGAACGTAGAACTATTTAAACCTAACTAACCTAAGGACATCACACACATCCATGCCCGAGGCAGGGGTCGAACCTGCGACCGTAACGGTCACGCAGGTCCATATTGTAGAGCCTAGAACCGCTCGGCCAGCACGGCCGGCTTTTCAGCACATTCTGTAACTGTGGCTGCATAGTAAAGTGCAAAAATGATGCTTTTTTGAGGATGACGGTACATACTATTTTCCTTCATTTATTGGTTTGGCGAGTACACATTTCCTAAGTGTGTGTAGAGCATATTCTTTTTTTTTAAAATTGAGCAGCATACCACACCGCTCTTTGGCCGCAGAGAAACACAAAAGATACAAATGAAGACAATTAGAGAAAAAAATATGGTGGACATATAAACGGAGACAAACACTTTTTAAAATACATGCAGCCGTTCACGGGCAGAGTGTCTAAGATAAAATTTGTTCAGACATTTGGACACATACAGAGACGAAAATTGTCACACGTGAACGTAGGTGCACAAAACAAATAACACTGAACCACTGAAGCACAAAACGACGGCACACACAGAAACACGAGGCGTTGATCTCCGGCGCGCGAATGTTCACTAACCATGTACGAGTCCGGGGACCTGCCAAGAGAGGAGGAGGGAGAGGGGAGAGCAGATGCCATGGGCAGGGGAGATGGGGAAGAGAGGAAGGGGGAGGGGAAGAGGGGTGGAGGAAGGGGACGGGTTAAAAGGAAAGAGAAGGGAGGAAGGGTGCCTATAGGAAAGGACACAGGAAGTAGGGGCGGGGAGGATCAAAGTTGATAGGAGGGGTAGATGGAGGGGAGGAGGACATCGTCAGGGAGGGGGAGCTGGCGGAAGCCACCTTGGGAGAGGGTAAGGAGGGTGGAGAGATGGAGACCGGGTGGGACGTGGGAATACAGGCGCGGCAGCGGGCGGGGGTGGGAGAGGATGGGCGAGACAAGCAGGTGAGGAGGATCGAGTTTGCGGGAGGTGTACACGATCTGTATCCTTTCAAGGAAAAGGAGGAGGTGGGGGAACGGAATGAGATCATACAGGATCCGCGTGGGGGAGGGGAGACGGATGCGATAGGCGAGGCGGAGAGCATGGTGTTCAAGGATTTGAAGGGATTTATAAAAGGTAGGGGGACGGAGATCCAAGCCGGATGGGTGTAACAAAGGATAGGGCGGATGAGGGATTTATAGGTGTGGAGGATGGTGGAGGGGTCCAGACCCCACGTACAGCTGGAAAGGAGCTTGAGGAGACGGAGTGTGCCTTGGCTTGGATTGTCCGGAGATGGGGGTCCAGGAGAGGCGACGGTCGAGGGTGACGCCAAGGTACTTGAGGGTGGGGGTGAGGGCGATAGGACGGCCATAGACAGTGAGATAGAAATCAAGGAGGCGGAAGGAAGGGGTGGTTTTGCCTACAATGATCGCCTGGGTTTTGGAGGGATTGAACTTGAGCAACCACTGGTGGCACCAAGCAGTGAACCGGTCAAGGTGGGATTGGAGAAGGTGTAGGGAGCGCTGCAGGGTGGGGGCAAGGGCAAGGAAGGCAGTGTCATCGGCAAATTGAAGAAGGTGGTTGGGGGGTGACGGCGGCGTCATGTCCGCCGTATACAAAAGGTATAGAAGGGGGGAGAGGATGGAGCCTTTGGGGCACACCGGCAGAGGGAAAAAAGGTGTAGGAATCCGTGTTATGGATGGTGACGTAGGAAGGACGGTGGGAGAGAAAGGAGCCGATCAGACGGACATAGTTAATGGGAAGGGCGAAGGTTTGGAGCTTGAAGAGGAGACCGGAATGCCATACGCGGTCATAAGCACGTTTGAGGTCCAGGGAGAGGAAGATCGCGGATCGACGGGAGTTAAGCTGTTCGGAAAGGAGATGAGTGAGGTGGAGGAGTAGGTCGTCAGAAGAGAAGGACGGCCGAAAGACACACTGGGTAACGGGAAGGAGGTGGTGCCGGCGGAGATGCTGGTGGATGTGGCGGGTGAGGATAGATTCCAGGACCTTGCTGAAGACCGAGGTAAGGCTGATGGGACAGTAGGAGGAGATGGCGGACGGCAGTTTGCCAGGTTTAAGGAACATCAGGATACGGGAGGTTTTCCACAGGTCGGGGTAGTAACCGGTGGACAGGACTACATTGTAGAGCCTGGCCAGGGTGGAGAGGAAAGAGACAGGAGCTTCATGAAGGTGACAGTAGGTGACACGATCGTGACCAGGAGCGGTGTTGCGTTTTGTGCGGAGTGTAGCAATGAGATCCTGTGTAGTGATAGGGGCATTCAGTTCTGTGTGTGCAATGTTGTCCAAGTACTGGAAACCAGGTGTGAGGGGTGGGACAGAGGTGTCAGTTCGATCGCGGAAATCCGGGAAGTGGGAGTAATCGAACTAGGAATCATCGGGGATGGAAAACACATCGGAGAGGTAGGAGGCAAAGTGATTGGCCTTACTAAGGGTGTCAGGGACATCATGGGGAAGAGGATAGTAGGGGGAGGGTTTATTTCCGGTAAGGCGACGGAAGGCTGGCCAGAACGTGGACGAGTTTATAGGTAGGGTAGCATTTAAACGGGTGCATGTCTGTCGCCAGTCCCGGCGTTTCTCAGCCGCGAGCAAATTACGAATGTGTCGCTGTAGTTGCCGGTGGCGTCGTAGTGTGTCCGGATCACTTGTGTGGAGAAAGGCATGGTATAGACGACGGGATTCACGGAGGATGAGGACAGCTTGTGGGGATAGGGTAGGACGATGGGGGTGGATGGCAACAGTAGGGACGTGGGCCTCGATGGCCTCAGACAAGGTCTTCTGGAGAAAGGAGGCAGCATGGGTTACATCGTCAGGGTGGTGGTAGGTGAAGGGGTGGCTATCGACCTGGGTGGAGAGGGTATCCCGGTAGGCATTCCAGTTGGCACAGGAATAGTTATGGACGTACTTTGGGGGAGGGTCAGTACGAGGGTCGGGGCGGGGGCGACGACCGTCTGAAATGGTGAGGAGGACAGGGAGATGGTCGCTACCAATAGGCTCCAGAACATCCACCGTTATGCGGCCAAGGAGGTTATGGGAGGAAAGGATAACATCGGGAGTGGAATTGGATTCGAGACGGGTGTGCTGGGGGATGGGGATGAGGTCGCCTTGAAGGGAGGAGAGGAACCGATGCCACCGCCGTAACTGGGCGGCGGAACGACTATGGATGTTGAGGTCGGCGGCGATCACGTAGGAGGAGAAGGCACAGTCAATTTTGGAGAGGAAGTCGAAGGGAATAGGGGCGTTAGGGCGGACATAGATGGTGGCGCAGATGACGGTACGGCCAGGGAAGAGACTAAGGATCAGGTGTTCGGTGGGGTCGGGAAGGAGAGGTTGGAGCCGAACGGGGATCTGGCGGTGGTGACCAATGGCAACTCCACCACGCGCAATCGGGAGTGGATTATCGGAGCGGTGAAGGAGGTAGGGCGAAGTGTGGACGGTGTGGTGGGGTTGGAGGAAGGTTTCATTGAGGAGGAAGGCATCCACGCGGTGGGTGGCAAGGGTGTGCAGGAAGAGGTTTTTGTTGTCGGGAAGGGAGCGGATGTTGTTGAAAAGAATACGGTGCTGTCGCACCATGACAGGGATTTAGACGAGGGTGTCAAGATGGGAGAAGGTGAAATGGGCCTGGTTGTTGGAGTAGGTGGCGTACGTTTTTAGGTGGAAAACGAAACGTGCGGCGAGGGATATCTGTTGGAGGGTGTGGGGGCGCTGAAAAGGATGAACATTCTGAAGGACGATGGTGAGGAATCTGATGATATTCTCAGCGGTAGGGGGTGGGCGAAGGGAATTGCCGGGAGGGGTGGGGGCGTCCAGAGGGCGGACAGGAATGGTGAGTTGAGGAGTGGTAGGAGGGGGTCGGGCCTTACATTTCTGGGAGTAAGTAGGATGAGGTAGGTTACAGGTATTACAGGAGGGGGGGGGACTGGAGATTTGGGCACTGCCATAAGAAGTGGGCTTGTCTACAGTGTGGGCAGGCGGGGGCCTCGCGGCACTCAGATGTCGTGTGTGCATTATCCTGCAAGCACCTCTGGCAGCGGAGGGTTTGGGGAGGGGAATGGGAAGGGTCAACTGGGTAGTGTTGGTGAAAAAGAAGGGCACCCTTCTTCAGGAGATGGTCTATGGAGGGGGCGTGTTCGGAAAAGACCTGCATAAGGCGTGTAGGGCTGGCTGAATTGTGGATGTGGTGAGCAGCATGCACCTCCAGATGGGGCTGCGCCTTGAGCTTCGCCAACACCTCCTCCTCCGTGATCGCCGGACTAAGCCGAGTGATCACGGCGCTGAGGGTCGGTGGGCGATGCGGGGATTGGGGTTGGCGGGAGGGAGGCGAGGAAGGAGCAGGGGTGAGGGAGGCATTAGGGCCATAGCGGGTGACAGGGATGCGGGAAAGGAGATCTGTGTGGAGGGTAGGGCTGGGGGAGGAGATGAGCACCGAATCACGGCGAGGAGGGAGATGGGGGCACCAGGAAAATTCTGGCGAAGGAAAAGGGTGAGGTTCCGGGCCTCAAGAAGGGAGGGATCAGGATGGGAGAGGAGGTAGCGGTAGGAGGAGGGGGTGGAGGAGGAGGAGGAGGGGGCAGGGACAGGTGGGGAGGCATCCATGGCATCATGGGCTGGGGAAGGGGGACGAGGCGGAGCCTTTTTGAGAGTAGAGGAGGCAGGGGTGCCACTGGGGCGCTTGGCGGCGGCGGAGGAGGTGTGGGGGACGGGAGCGACTGGAATGTGGCGGGAAGTGGCAGGTCCCAGTGCTGGAGTCGGCGCTGGAGATGGTGAGGGCGATGGTGAAGGCGACGGTGAAGACGATGATGATGAAGGTGGAGAGTTGAGCGTGGGCCACGGGGGCCGGGGGCCACAGAAACGGAAGGAGCAGAGGGAGGGAGTGGAGGGAAGGGATCAGAGGAGGCGCAGGATGGAGGAGCCGGGGATGGGGCGACAAATAGTGAGGGAGATGGGAGAGTGAGGAGTGGGGGGATGGACTGAGGGGGGAGTGATGCGGCACACCACGTGATAGTGGTGGCGGCGGCGAAGGGGGATGTGTATATGATGGCAGTGGTGGTGGCAGTAGTGGTGGTGGTGGGGGTCGACATTACCAGAAGGGGAAAAGCACAGGACAGGACAAAGAAGCAAACGAGGGACGGACAAGGCGACGAGAAACACAGAGTAAAAGAAACGGAGAAACTATGAAGGAGACTGGGGCCGAAGCCCGACTCTGCTGCTGCTGGCGGGGGAGGCGACCTGGCTGGCCGGTCGGCGGGGACGCTGCTGCTGCTGCTGCTGGACGCTGCTGGCTGCTGGACGCTGGCTGGGACCGCTGCTGCAGGCTGCTGGCTGGTGGCTGGGACCGCCACTGGCTGGACCGCTGCAGGGTGGCTGGCACCTGCAATATACCTAACACTTCAATTAGAACCGAAAGGCCAATCGAAGGGCGGTATCCTTCCGGATTACCGCCAGAGATGTGTAGAGCCAACCAAGTTCGAATTAATATTTGAAGTTAGTGCACATTCACAATGATTTTTGTCACCACTGGATTGCTTTTGCAGATTTATATTCGCACTCTATGACAGTCCACGATAACGTTTCTAACCATATAAATACAGGGTGTCCTCAAAAGTATGACCCAATTTTAACTTGTAATAATATTGAGACAAATGTCACAAGTTAACTGAAACAGCGCTAGATGTAATCGGCACGCTCTAGAGTTTAAGAGCACTGACCTGGAGCTTGAAGCCAGTCTCGCGCAAAGTAAATGTTTTTTGTCTTGTTTCGCAAAGCAAGGTTCACGAACCCTACTTTTGTGAGGAAGAAATCGTAACAGGACCATCATATCTTGCAATGCTACGGAACTGGTTATTCCCACAAGTTGACTCTGACAATTTCATCTATCAGCAAGATGGAGCACCAACGCACTGGGACAATAACGTGCGTAGTCTCCTCAATGCCAACGTGCCTCGACATTGGATAGGGCTTACAGGACCGAGTGACCAGGCTTTACACTCTTGGCCTCCTAGGTCCCCTGGCTGAACACCGTGTGATTTATTCTTGTGGGGATATGTTAAACAATGTGTTTACGTTCCTCCCCTGCCTCGTGACATTGACGAACTAAAAACCAGAATATCAGCTGCCGTAGCTTCAGTGACAGAAGACACCTTACGCTCAGTTTGGAATGAATTCGGCTATCGACTAGATGTCGACCGTGCTGCCAATGGAAGACATATTGAATATTTATGATGGATTTTTATAAACTTCTGTCTTTTATGAGTAATTTAGTATGCAATTTGTTGGTGTTAAGCCCATCTTCCCGATAAATAATTCTATTTAAAATTGAGTCATTCTTTTTGGGACACCCTGTAGTAATGTTTCTCATGAACGGATACTTACGGTAGAATGACGATACTGATATGTCCACTGATTTCATATGTAATTAATTACACGTACGAATAAACGGTATAATTACTCACTACTGATCTATTAATCGACGAAAACACTTGCAAACTCATATATCATAACATCTGCAAACCAGTTATCGTGCCACTCAGCTGCACGCAACCTTTCCTACCGAAACCCGAATAGCGACACCTAGTTCGTTTCCTGGCGCTTGATCGGTAGCGCTTAGGCATTGTTGAACAAACACAGCAAGACAGTATGCTGAATCTCCATCTACATGTATATCAACACTCTGCAAACCAATGTGAAGTTCATGGGAGAGGGTAAGTTTCATTGTACCATTTATTAGGGTTCTTTCCATTCCGTTCAAGTATGGAGTGAAGTGCGGAAAGAATGATTGTTCAAATGCCTCCTTGCGTGCTGTAATTAATCTAATCTTGTCCTCATGATCCCTATGTGAGCAATACAAAGGAGGTTGTAATCTTTTCTTAGTCATCATTCAAAAATGGTACCTGAAAATTTGTAATCAGGCATTCTAGGGAAAGTTTACGTTTGTCTTAAAGAGTCTACTTGTCCATTATCTTCAGCATTTCTGTGACACGCTCCCACGCGCCAGACAAACCTGTAACCATTCGTGCTGCCCTCCTCTGTACACGTTCGACATGCCCTGTTAGTCCTATTTGGTATGGGTGTGACTCACCTGCGCAGTATACTTGAATGGGTCGGACGAGTGATCTTTAAGCAATTATGTTTGTAGACTGATTGCTTTTCCTGAGTATTCTATCAATAAAACGAAGTCTACCACCTACTTTATCCACGACTTAGCCTACGTGATCGCTCCATTTCGCATCCCTACAAAGTGTTACAACCAGGTATGTGCACGAGTTGACTGATTCCAACGGTGACTCCTTGAAGTTTTTCTCGTTTTTTGAAGTCTGCAGCTCCTCATTTCAGAACGTTACAGCAAGTTGCGAATCTTTGCACAACTTTTAAATCTTATGAATATGCGATTGAATATCTATGCAGACTCTGTGGTATAGTACTTCATTACAGATAGCTGCATCATCTGCAAAAACTCTGACGTTACTATTAATATTGTGCGCAAGGTCATTATTATACAACATGAACATCAAGGAACCAAACACACTTCGCTGGGCCACGCGTGAAGTTACTTCTGCATCTCACGATGACTCTCCACTGAAGGTAATCTCCTGCGTCATCCCTACCAAAAATCCTCAAGTCAGCCACAAATTTTGCTTGATCCACCGTATTATCGTATTTTTGACAATAAACATAAATGCGCTACTGAGTCAACTTGTTTTCGGAAGTCAAGAAATACTGCATTTACCGGACTGCCTGATCCAAAGCTTTCATTGTGTGAAGTGAGAAAATGTTTGGATTTCACATGATCGATGTTTTCGGAATCCACGCTGCCCGTTGGCATGGAGGAGGTCATTCTGTTCAAGATACCTCATTATGTTTGAGCTCAGAACATATTCTAAGATTCTACAACATACGGATATGAAGGACACTGGGTGATAATTTAGTGGATCACTTCTACTACCCTTCTTGTAAACGGGAATCACATGTGCATTATTCGTGCTACTGGGCGCGCTTTTTTGTTTGATAAATCTGCGATAGATTATAGTGAGAAGAGGACCGAACTCAGCGTCAGTGTAGAATCTACTAGGGATTTGGAAACCATTCGTGCAATCACATTTATAGCATTACATAATGCTAGAACAAGTT
Source organism: Schistocerca nitens (assembly GCF_023898315.1). NCBI lineage: Eukaryota > Metazoa > Arthropoda > Insecta > Orthoptera > Acrididae > Schistocerca > Schistocerca nitens. The sequence goes on from NC_064615.1 coordinate 612,332,116, forward strand.
TAACCTTTAACCCTAAATAAAGACCTCTCAGACCCATAACTCATTTGAACGTTGAGTGTGGCAACACTGTAAAAAACCACCCTCTCTCTTTTTCAGTGTCATCGCTTAAATGTTTGCTGCATGTAAAGCAACATTCAGCAATCAGCTTAAGTTTGTCAGTGTAACGATAAAGTGTATTACTTAGAACTGAGTGCGGAATAGGTTACCTGTCAGACCGCACGTTTCGCATCACTTGTAATAATTAGGTAAGTGTTATAGTCCACATGATTGTAATTAATGCTTATTTTCATTTTAATTGATTTCTCAGAATTTTTGTTTCACAGCTTTTTATTTTATGTGTGAATTCATTAATTTTTAGCTATAGCATGGAGCTATTTTCTAAGATCTGATGCTGATTTCATTTTGTGGTACCTGGTCGTCCCCAAGAAACAGTGTGTGATATTAGTGAAGAAAATGCTCCACTGGAAGCAGAGCCAGTTGTGCCCCGTACCACAGATAATTATTCACAGCAAACACAGTCTTTCGTCACAAAGACAATCTCAAGTGAGTATGTTAAAAGTCCATTAGAGCAACAACAACGCCTCAAGACAATATTTTTAGAGGAGGAATACTTGGACTAAAAGCAAAAATCGAATTTTGGTGCAAGCGCCTACCAAATCTTGAATACAGGAGAATTATTTGATGACGACATGTTAGAGATATAGAAACTGACAGAATGGAAAAGAGCAAGACGTGTATCAAGTGTCCTGCGTCAGAAAGAATGGAAAGGGCGTATAAGCAGTGGCATATGTTCACTAAATGTGGTCAGCCAATTTAATAAAAGCATTTTGGATATTTATGCTTTCAAATTTTGATTTTTAATTTTACATAGAATATTTATTCTGTTTGTTTCGTGTGTTGACTAAGACAAGCACTGGACGTCACACACTGAAGCACTCTCACTGCACAGTATAGAATTTTATAGGATAGCTTATTTAGCTCACAGTCCTAAGTTTTCTAATCAATTCTGGTAAAAGTTATTTGCAATGCAGTTATACAGTTTCAGACGGATTTGACGACTCTTTATCAAAAAGCGTTTACATAAACATTGTTCAGGTTTACCTTAAAACAAAGACACACACGAAAGTTGAAGAAGAGGGAAAGAGTTTACATATACAACAACAACAAACAAAACAGTTACACAGTACGTACGTTATTTACGAAACTAGCAGGGAAGTATTACAACCGAGTTGCTTCTGCCTACTTCCAAGATTAGCTGTGTGTGATTGGTAATGACGAATAGCGTAAGGACTTTTTTTGGCATAATTTGCGACCTCAACACAACATGGCTGCCTTCTTAAGTGCTGTAATCCTTATATTTCGTATATGGAACTGAAATTATGGAACTCATAAAGAAGTTTCCAGATGAACTGTGTGTGTAATTGACGCATTCATACTCTGGTTAATTAACGATCAATAAATTAACAAATAAGACACTTCATATACTGAATTATTTATTTGGGGCTCTGTATTGTTCACAGTTTCTTCTCTCGAGGAATTTGGAAATAGCTGGTGACGAATGTGCTGCCTTTACGGAATGGCGATGCCGGCGGTACTTGAGATCCAGTCGAGGACGTAGGTGACCCTGGTGAAGCCGGAAGGGTCTCCGCTCGCACAGCCATTGCCCGAAGCCCAGCTGACGATCCCGATCTGCGTGTAGCTTCCCTGTGAGCCGACCACCAGCGCGCCGCCGCTGTCGCCCTGAAACGTGACCACAGTATAATCTCTGGCTGGTGGGAGCCCCAATCAGGATTTCCCCAACACAGTAAAGTGTCACTCAAGATGTAGCGCTGAAGTTAAACACATACATTCTAAAGTAATCCATAAGTTCTTGAAATGGTTTCCCTGGAATGCAGCTGCCATTGTGGCGGATATTCGCTATCGGTTGAAAAGTACCCGTGCGTGTCCGCCATGCGCCTTTACCTCGGCTTGAAACTGTGCAGGGACACTTTCAATCAGGTGTATGAACGGTGGTGGAGAAATGCTAGCCCGAAACTAGAGGAGGTTGTTCCGTAGGACACTGCAGTTTGAAGTAATGGAAGTCGACCAAAAAGTGTTCCATTGTGTTCATGTCGGGCTCTGTGCAGGCTAATCCATTTCAGGAATGTTATTGTCCACAATCTATTGCCTCACTTTTGCACCTCTATTGTAAGGTGCATTGTCATGCTGAGACATTCATCGTCTGCTAACTGTTCTTCTACTCTATGAAGTACACGATGCTATAATATACACTGACGAAAAAATACTGCAACTCGAAGGTGTCCTGCGACATACACGAAAACTGGTAGTCGTGTTTCTACATCTGAAAAATGAAGTCTACTCAAATTTCGAGCTATTCGCATAAGAGTGCCGCTAGTAGCGTCACTGTGAGCATGCAATTCGAGTTTGCTTTAATTACACGCTGTAAAGGTCGTGAGACTTAGTTACCTTTCAGACTGAATGTGAGTTGATTGCAGTCAGGGATGCCTTTAAGGCGATAAAGACGCCAATATCATCACCTCACTTAAATTGAACAGGGTCGTATAATAGGGCTGCGATAAGCTGAATGTTGATTCTGCGATACTGCAGAAAGACTTGGTAAGAATGTAGCCACTGAGCATGATTACTGCCAGCGGTGATCACGAGAATGTAGAGTCGCGAGAAGATCGGACTTGGGACGGCCACGTGGCACTACCGGGAGGGAAGACCATCGTGTCCGGCGTATGGCTCTGGCGCATCGTACTGCACATACAGCAGCAAACTGAGCAGCAGTGACACATTAATTACTTCAAGAACATTCGTCTGTCATTGCTTCTCTACTGACAAAACACAGAAGAGGATATTTAAGAATATTCCCTTCTTTGTGCAACAAAATGACGTGAGTACAGAATCTGGGAGAGCCCAAATTTTTATCATCGTCAGCAGACCATGATTGGTAAAATGAAAGTTGGCATTTACACTTACGCCTTTTTCGTTACTTGTTTCTGTACCAAAGTCCAATACCTGAAATTGATACATTTCTCTTTCTTTACCACGGCTAACAGTATGCATCCTCATCACAGAAATACCCTGTAGAGAACTTTCCCTATCGTTAACCTTAGATGAACTTATTTTCGCGGTTCGTTCACATTATGGAAGATCTGCAGTACGTTTAGCTTCACACACAGTGTAGCCCATAACGCAGGGTAAACTCCTACCGGGAGTAACATCAGCTCGGCATCGTGCGAACAAAAGTATATCAGATTCGGAAATGTTTTTTCATATCTTTGGACACCGAGGTTGCAGCATCAGCTTTTCATGAACGATGAATGTTGTGAAGTATTTCGAGGATCTTTACTAATTCGGTATTGTGAATCATTCGGTGGAGAGGAACGATCTTCATGATTTCAGACCATGAATATAGTACAGATACGCAGTGCACTGTCTCCACTACTGTTCATCACTTTTATGGGCGATGGAATAAAAAACAACCAGAAATGGCTCAAATGGCTCTGAGCACTATGGGACACAACATCTTAGGTCATAAGTCCGCTAGAACTTAGAACTACTTAAACCTAACTAACCTAAGGACATCACACACACCCATGCCCGAGGCAGGATTCGAACCTGCGACCGTAGCAGTCCCGCGGTACCAGAAATGTTTTATTGAAATTAGTGCAATTGGATTTGCAGATGATATCATGATCTGAGGCAAATGAGAGGAAGGAGTTCAGAACAGATTCAACGTGTGGAAATCAGCTCCTAGAATACCTTCATATCAGCGAGACCAAGGCAGAGGCGACGGCATTCAATATAGACGAGCATCACGCAATTGTGAGACTAGGACATCATCAGCTACAGTTCTACAGTTTGTGGACTGGCTTTCGCACCTCTATAGCATAATCTCCATGGATAATTCGATGGATGGAAGACTACGAACAAAGTTCAAAACGGTGCTGAGTTTTACCAACAATAAAAATTTTGGCATTGAAGCATGCGCCCTCACAAAGAGAGGCATCGAGGTTCCTGGCATCACAAATGAAACTCCTGAAATATACCAACCTGAAGACCAAGATGGACAAGAAATGAGTAGAAGAAAGCCAAGGTCGAGATATCCCTTTTAGACCGTATCAGCACATCCAGACTACGGTTGTACAGGATGTAATGAGAGTGGAGCCTGCACGAATAGCTGGAATAAATTCGGGCAGACAAGTGGAAGGGGAACATCCTGTAGGAAGAAGCAGAACTCATTGGTTGGCCACGATCAAGCATGACAGGTGTCAGAGGAAGGGCAGAGGATAATGCTCCCCGTGACAGGTTTTATAAGGACAGAAGCCGGCCGCGGTGGTCTAGCGGTCCTGGCGCTACAGTCCGGAACCGCGGGACTGCTACGGTCGCAGGTTCGAATCCTGCCTCGGGCATGGGTGTGCGTGATGTCCTTAGGTTAGTTAGGTTTAAGTAGTTCTATGTTCTAGGGGACTTATGACCTAAGATGTTGAGTCCCATAGTGCTCAGAGACATTTGAACCATTTTTTATAAGGACAGAAGGAAGTGGCTCATTAACAGCCCTCGATAAACTGGTATTGAGCTTTGATGATGACGATAATGATAATGATGATAATGGTGATGACGATGGCGATGTAGGAGAAAAAACTGAGAAATACTAAGAATTCACGATGATGGATAAGTGTCAACTGGCGAGACGCAGTTGAGCTTTTCCTAATGCGGGTGTCTCGTGTGTTTCCAAATCGACAATTAAAACCAGTGACCTCAAAGGTTCATCGAAAAAAAGCGACAGCAGTGTGGGCATGCTAGACACCTCAGCGTCACTTAATGATGGCAGGGCATGTTATCATACTAATATCGAGCTGTGCTGCAACGAGCTGACCGGTGATATCTAATGAGCTGCACAGCTTGCAACTTCACCAGAGTTAAACGAGGTTTAAAGGAACACTGGCACTATTACCGTATGGCGGCCACTGATGCCAATAGAAAAGTATCAGCATTCATTTTGGATACTCTGCAATCCCGACATCTAACAATTTTCTCAAATTTTTTCCAACTTTAGTGGCGTGCTATGGAAATTAAAATTACTACAGGGTACCCGTAAAAATAAGTGGAAGACAGCAAGAATGTTATCGAAACCCTGAAGAACAGCAAATGATAGGTTTGTACAAGAAGTGGCAACCGTCAATGAGCCTTGTTACTATGGTATCACAGCCAGCTGACACTACTCAAGGGGCAATCACGCTGTGTTCAAGGATTGGCACCAGAGATCGCGCTGTTGCCCGACTGCGACAGCGACGCAACCTTCACCGCCCAGTCACCGGACGCACGAGTGCCACGCACCCTGAGCTTAGGCGCGACCGGCGCCAAAGATCACCTTGGTAAGAGACTGCCCGACCGTAGCTCTCATGGTAGCTCTAGCCAGTTGCTGCTGAGTTGTAGTCCAGTTCTGGCATAGTTGTTACCCAGTTTTCGAATAGCTTGGGTTAGCAGCAGTCGAGGATAGTTACAGTACAGTCGTAACTTGCTCTACGAAAGTAGTGCATCAAACTGGCATCAAGACTTTCAGTACGTATGTTTCTATGTAGTCAACTATTAACGTGATAACTTGTCCCTGCTTTGCTAAAGACTTTTATATGGATTTCAACAAGGACACTTTGTACCAAAGTTAAGTGTAATACGATATTACGCTGAGTGATGGTGTTCACTAGTTCTTTTGATTTGTGTCCCAGAATCGACGCGCTGTCCCGACTGGACATGGTACTCCTGGTGGTCACACTACTCAGTCACTTCAGTTACCGTGTGGAATCAATATCTGTGCCGGCCGGAGTGGCCGTGCGGTTCTAGGCGCTACAGTCTGGAACCGAGTGACCGCTACGGTCGCAGGTTCGAATCCTGCCTCGGGCATGGATGTGTGTGATGTCCTTAGGTTAGTTAGGTTTAATTAGTTCTAAGTTCTAGGCGACTGATGACCTCAGAAGTTAAGTCGCATAGTGCTCAGAGCCATTTGAACCATTTCAATATCTGTTGCAGTGAAAATGACGGTAGGTACTTACGCCGCAGATGCTCTGTCCGCTGGAACCGACGGCGCAGAGTGTGAAGTCGTAGATGGGACCGCCGAAGTGTTGGCTGCACTGCGTGTTGGACATGACGTTCAGTGTCGTGTACTGCAGCGTGTCTGGGATGACACCGTCTGGAAACAAACAACACGGCCTCCTGTACACCTAAATGCTTCCATGAGAGACAGCTGCACTAGATGTGCTGATGTTCAGTTTCCATGAATGTTCTTTATCATGTTACGTTACGGAATTACACAGATAATGTGTAATGGAACTAGTAGGCCGAACATTAAACATATTCTATGTATTTTGTATTACGTGTTTCTCTTCACATACATAACTTCATTGTAAACTTTTATTAGGGTAGCAAGTGCCACATAATATGTGCTTTTATTGAGGCACGTACAGGGTGACAATTATTAAACTATATGAAAAAAAAAACATGAATCATTGACCTTCCCGTTGGTAGGGTGGCTTGCGTGCCTCAGTGATACAGTTAGCTGTACCGTAGGTGCAACTACAACGGAGGGTTATTCGTTGAGAGGCCATACAAACGTGTGGTTCCTGAAGAGGGGCAGCAACCTTTTCAGTAGTTGCACGGGCAACAGTCTGGATTTTTGACTGATCTGGCCTTGTAACACTAACCAAAACGGCCTTGCTGTACTGGTACTGCGAACGGCTGAAAGCAAGGAGAAAGTACAGCCGTAATTTTTCCCGAGGGCATGCAGCTTTACTGTGTGGTTAAATAATGATGGCGTCCTCTTAGGTAAAATATTTCGGAGTTAAAATAGTCTCCTATACGGATCTCCGGGCGGGGACTACTCGGGAGAACGTTGTTATCAGGAAAAAGAAACTGGCGTTCTACGGATCGGAGCGTGGAATGTCAGATCCCTTAATCGGGCAGGTAGGTTAGAAAATTAAAAAAGGGAAATGGATAGGTTAAAGTTAGATATAGTGGGAATTAGTGAAGATCGGTGGCAGGAGGAACAAGACTTCTGGTCAGGTGAATACAGGGTTATAAACAGAAAATGAAATAGGGGAAATGCAGGAGTATGTTTAATAATGAATAGGAAAATAGGAATGCGGGTAAGCTACTACTGACAGCACAGAGAACGCACTATTGTGGCCAAGATAGATACGAAGCCCACGCCTACCACAGTTGTACAAGTTTATACGCCACCTAGTTCCGCAAATGACGAAGAGATTGATGAAATGTATGATGAAATAAAGGAACTTATTCAGATAGTGAAGGGAGACGAAAATTTAATAGTCATGGGTGACTGGAACTAGATAGTAGGAAATGGGAGAGAAGGAAACGTAGTAGGTGAATATGGAATGGGATTAAGGAATGAAAAAGAAAGCCGCCTGGTAGAATTTTGCACAGAGCGTAACTTAATCATAGCTAACACTTGGTTCAAGAATCATAAAGAAGGTTGTATACATGGAAGAAGCCTGCATATGCTGGAAGGTCTCAGATAGATTATACAGGGTGAGTCACTTAACATTACCGCTGGATATATTTCGTAAACCACATCAAATACTGACGAATCGATTCCACAGACCGAACGTGAGGAGAGGGGCTAGTGTAATTGGTTAACACAAACCATAAAAAAATGCACGGAAGTATGTCTTTTAACACAAACCTACGTTTTTTTAAATGGAACCCCGTTAGTTTTGTTAGCACATCTGAACATATAAACAAATACGTAATCAGTGCCGTTTGTTGCATTGTAAAATGTTAATTACTTCCGGAGATATTGTTACCTAAAGTTGACGCTTGAGTACCACTCCTCCGCTGTTCGATCGTGTGTATCGGAGAGCACCGAATTACGTAGGGATCCAAAGGAAACGGTGATGGACCTTAGGCACAGAAGAGACTGGAACAGCACAATACGTTCACATGCTAACACCTTTTTATTGGACTTTTTCACTGCCGCACGTGTACATTACCATGAGGGGTGAGGTACACGTACACACGTGGTTTCCGTTTTCAATTAGGGAGTGGAATAGACTGTGTCCCGACACAATTGCATTCTCTGGCGTAATGAATGTCGCAGTACATCTGGTGTAATGTCGCCGCAGGCTGCCACAATACGTTGTTTCATATTCTCTGGGGTTGTAGGCACATCACGGTACACGTTCTCCTTTAACGTACCCCACAGAAAGAAGTCCAGAGCTGTAAGATCAGGAGAACGGGCTGGGCAATTTATGCGTCCTCCACGTCCTATGAAACGCCCATCGAACATCCTGTCAAGGGTCAGCCTAGTGTTAGTAGCGGAATGTGCAGGTGCACCATAATGCTGATACCACATACGTCGACGCGTTTCCAGTGGGACATTTTCGATCAACGTTGGCAGATCATTCTGTAGAAACGCGATGTATGTTGCATCTGTTTGGGCCCCTGCAATGAAGTGAGGACCAATGAGGTGGTCGCCAATGATTCCGCACCATACATTTACCGTCCACGGTCGCTGTCGCTCTACCCGTCTGAGCCAGCGAGGATTGTCCACGGACCAGTAATGCATGTTCCATAGATTCACTGCCCCGTGGTTTGTGAAACCCGCTTCATCGGTAAGCAGGTAGAACTGCAACGCATTCTCTGTTAATGCCCATTGACAGAATTGCACTCGATGATTAAAGTCATCACCATGTAATTGCTGATGTAGCGACACATGATACGGGTGAAAGCGGTGACGATGCAGTATGGCCGGCCGCGGTGGTCTCGCGGTTCTAGGCGCGCAGTCCGGAACCGTGCGACTGCTACGGTCGCAGGTTCGAATCCTGCCTCGGGCATGGATGTGTGTGATGTCCTTAGGTTAGTTAGGTTTAAGTAGTTCTAAGTTCTAGGGGACTGATGACCACAGCAGTTGAGTCCCATAGTGCTCAGAGCCATTTGAACCATTTGATGCAGTATGCGCATGACATTACTTTGACTCAGTCCACCGGCCCTCGCAATGTCCCGTGTACTCATGTGTCGTTTCATGGCAACAGCAGCTAACACACCAACTGCACCCGCTTCTCCTGTGACGGGCCTGTTACGGACCCGTTTGCTTGCTACGACCATACCTGTTGCATACAGTTGGCGGTAGATGTTTTGCAATGTGCGGCACGTTGGATGCTCTCTGTCCGGGTACCGTTCTGCATACACCCTGCAGGCTTCAGCTGCATGTCGTCGACACTCGCCATAGATGAGTATCATCTCCGCCTTTTCAGAGTTCGAATACACCATGGTCGCAGTTCCTACAACACTACACTATCACAGACGGTCTGGTAACACGGTGCACTACAGTTGGTCTGCGTGCGGAGACGAATGCAGAATAACAACAGCAGCAAGCGCTACATGCGAACACTGCGACAGCTAGACCAAACCACAACAGTGCACTACAGCCACACTCGTAAACACGGTCGTCATCGTAAACATGTCCCTGCAGATGCTGCTCGCCGACCGTGGCCCGTGTTTGTTACAACATGCAACTGAACGTCGGAGGTTTCAAGCGTCAACTTTAGGTTACAATATCTCCGGATGTAATTAACATTTTACAATGCAACAAACGGCACTGATTACGTATTTGTTTATATGTTCAGATGTGCTAACAAAACTAACGTGGTCCCATTTAAAAAAACGTAGGTTTGTGTTAAAAAAACATACTTCCGTGCATTTTTGTATGGTTTGTATTAAACAATTACACTAGCCCCTCTCCTCACGTTCGGTCTGTGGAATCGGTCAGTATTTGATGTGGTTTACGAAATATATCCAGCGGTAACGTTAGGTGACTCACCCTGTATAATGGTAAGACAGAGATTCAGGAACCAGATTAAAATTGTAAGACATTTCCAGGGGCAAATGTGGACTCTGACCACAATCTACTGGTTATGAACTGTAGATTAAAACTGAAGAAACTGCAAAACGGTGGTAATTTAAGGTTATGGGACCTGGATAAACTAAAAAAACCAGAGGTTGCAGAGAGCTTCAGGGAGAGCATAAGGGAACGATTGACAGGAGTGGGGGCAAGAAATACAGCAGAAGAAGAATGGGTAGCTTTGAGACATGAAATAGTGAAGGTAGCAGAGGACCAAGGTGGTAAAAATACGAGGGCTAATAGAAATCCTTGGGTAACAGATAATGAATTTAATTAATGAAAGGAAAAATATAAAAATGCAGTAAATGAAGCAGGCAAAAAGGAATACAAACGTCTCAAAAATGACATCGACAGGAAGTGCAAAATGGCTAAGCAGGGATGGCTAGTTGACAAATGTAAGGATGTAGAGGCGCATATCACTAGGGTAAGATAGATACTGCTACAGAAAAATTAGAGAGACCTTTGGAGAAAACCACTTGCATGAATATCAGGAGCTCAGGTGGAAGACCAGTTGTAAGCAAACAAGGGAAAGCAGAGAGGTGGAAGGAGTATGTAGAGGGTCTATACAACGGCGATGTTCTTGAGGACAATATTATAGAAATGGAAGAGAATGTGGATGAAGATGAAATAGGAGATATGATACTGCGTGAAGAGTTTGACAGAACACTGAAAGACCTAAATCGAAACAAGGCCCCGGGAGTAGACAACATTGCCGGCCGCGGTGGTCTCGCGGTTCTAGGGACTTAACACCTGAGGTCATCAGTCCCCTAGAACGTAGAATTACTTAAACCTAACTAACCTAAGGACATCACACACATCCATGCCCGAGGCAGGATTCGAACCTGCGACCGTAGCAGTCGCGTGGTTCCGGACTGAGCGCCTAGAACCGCTAGACCACCGCGGCCGGCTCCAATACCAAAGAAAGCATGTGTTGACAGATGTGAAAATTACCGAAATATCAGTTTAGTAAGCCACAACTGCAAAATACTAGCAGGAATTCTTTACAGACGACCGTAAAATTGGTAGAAGCCGACCTCGGGGTATATCAGTTTGGATTCCGTAGAAATGTTGGTAGACGTGAGGCAATACTGACCCTACGACTTATCTTAGAAAACAGATTGAGGAAAGGTAAACCTACGTTTTTAGCATTTGCAAACTTAGAGAAAGCTTTTGACAATGTTGGCTGGAATACTCTCTTTCAAATTCAGAAGGTGTCCGTGGTAAAATACATGGAGCGAAAGGCTATTAACAATTTGTACAGAAACCAGTTGGCAGTTATAAAAATCGAGGGGCATGAAACGAAAGCGGTGATTGGGAAGGGAGTGAGACAGGTTTGTAGTCTATCCTCGATGTTATTCAATCTGTATATTGAGCAAGAGGTAAAGGAAACAAGAGAAAAATTCGGACTAGGGATTAAAATCCAGGGAGAAGAAATAAAAACCTTGAGGTTCGCCGATAGCATGTAATTCTGTCAGACAGCAAGGGACTTAGAAGAGCAGTTGAACGGAATGGACAGTGTCTTGAAAGGAGGATATAATATGAATATCAACATAAACAAAACGCGGATAATGGAATGTAGTCGAATTGTGTCCACTGTTTTCAAAAGACATCCCCCCAAAAAAAAGACAATTTGGCGCTCTCCACAAAAATATTTAGGTGAATTTCAACTGGACTGCGTCGCAATATCTAAATGCGATGTTGAGGAAATAGAGAATGTAGAAGTGAGGAAATGTGGAAGTTTTAACCTATCACTTTCTGCCGCGCGGTGTAGCCGGGTGGTCTAAAGCTCCTTGCCAGTGTTTGCGCGCCTCCCCCCATTGGAGGTTCGAGTTCTCCCTCGGGCATGAGTGTGTGTGTTGTCCTTAGCGTAAGTTACTCTAAGTTAGATTAAGTAGTGTGTATGCCTAGGGATCGATGACCTTAGTTTGGTCCCAAAGGAACTTACCACAAATTTCCAGTTTATCACTTCCTGAATCGTGTAAGGTTAGACTTCTATCATTAAATAAGAAAACACTGCCTGAGAATTAAGTTATAAGAAACGACGCTGAAAACTCAGGCATAGCTAATTTTGAAAAGCTGCTACACCAAAGGAAAACAGGGATCTAGCATGATACCTGAAAAAATACGTACCTACAGGAAAGGAAATAACAGCGTTACAAAGGAGATGTAAACATGCTTGGTGGACTGAAGACACTGATAAGGCAGTCTGCCGAATAAAAGTAGCTAGTAAAACATTGTACATTGACATAACAAGAGATAAGCTCTCAGAATACGAAGAAGTGCTGAAGGAGACAGCAAAAATCCTCCGTAAAGCCCAAAGTTCAAGAGGGCAATGTTAATGTGGCAGTGAAGAATTAAGAAAACTGAAAGACGTTGACTGTGTAGTGATCTTGTGGATGTTGCAGTTCTTATTTGGGTGCTGGAAGAAAAACTGGAGATTAATTCCGCGTTATTCAAGACACTGCTTTATAGTTTTTTTACCCAAAAATGTTTCAGCACTTTTGTGCTATCTTCAGTGGATTATTGTTTATTTTCTTTTTGAAAAACTGTTGTTTCATATTAACCTCTCAGTTGGATTATTTGAACTTCTGGTACAAATGTATTTGGATTTGTAAAAGGAACGATTGTTAAGTGTCAATCGTTTTTCAGTAGTTTACATACAGCACATAGTTGAGACATACACACGTCAAAATAAGTTTTGCATCACCCCGGTTCCTAGAACTCCTGAAGACAGACGTTAACTGTGGATATTGTATCACAGACACAGTCCCTTTAACTGTTCAGAGACGTCTCTAAACCCGCCCAAAGATTTAAACAACCATGCATCAGCAGCACCTATTAGACGGAGGAGGTTCGACAGCCGATATGTTCCAGTCATTCCACCAGGATGGAGGTACACGTCTCGCGTTGTCTGTAGTTCAACCATGCCTAGACGGTCAATACCGTGGTCCGATCGCGTCCGCATTGTTGTTTTGTGCTAGGAAGGGGTCTCAACAAGCGAAGTGTCCAGGCGTCTCGGAGCGAACCAAAGCGATGTTGTTCGGACATGGAGGAGATACAGAGAGACAGGAACTGTTGATGACATGCCTCGCTCAGGTCGCCCTGCAGTGGATGACCGCTACCTACGGATCATGGCTCTGAGAAACCGTGACAGCAACGCCACTTAGTTGAATAATGCTTTTTGTGCAGGCACAGGACGTAATGTTAGGCTCAAACTTTGCGCAATAGGCTGCATGATGCACAGCTTCACTTCCGACGTCCATGGTGAGATCCATCTTTGTAACCAAGACACCATACAGCGCGGTACAGATGGGCTCAGCAACATGCCGAATGGACCGCTCAGGATAGGCATCACGTTCTCTTCATCGATGACTGTCGCAAATGCCTTCAGCCAGACAATCGTCGGAGACAACGCGGTCAGGCTGCATGCCTTAGACACACTGTCTAGCGAGTGCATGCAAGGTGGAATTTCGCTGCTGTTTTGGGGTGGCATTATGTGGGGTGGACGTACGCCGCTGGTGGCCATGGAAGGTGCCGTAACGGTTTGTACGTTACGTGAATGCCATCCTCAGATAGTGCAACCACATCGGCAGCATACTGGCAAGGCATTCGTCTTCATGGGCGATAATTGGCGCCCGCATCATGCACATCCTGTGAATAACTTCCTTCGCGATAACGACATCGCTCGAGTAGAGTGGCCAGCATGTTCTCCAGGTATGAAACCTATCGAACGTGCCAGGTATAGATTGAAAATGGCTTTTTATGGACGACGTGACCCACCAACCGCTCTAAGGGATCTACGTCGAATCGCCGTTGAGGAGTGGGACAATCTGGACCAACAGTGCCCTGATGAACATGTCGATAGTATGCCATAACGAATACAGGCACGCACCAACGCAAGTGGTCGTGCTACTGGGTATTGTAGGTGCTGGTGTGTACAGGAATCTGGACCACCACATCTGGAGGTCGCGCTGCACGGTGGTACAACATGCACTGTGTGGTTTTCATGAGAAATAACAAGGGCGGAAATATTGTTTATGTTGAGCTCTATTCCAATTTTCCGTACGGGTTCCGGAACTCTCGGAACCGAGGTGGTGCAAAACTTTTTTTGATGTGTGTATATCACAGAGTTGAGACTTTAGGAGTTGTTCATTTACCGTATGCCTAAAGATTTTGGTTTTATAGTAAATTTGGAAATAACACAAATATGTACATGTGTTTACATACCTCACACGAAGCTATTAATTGCGTATGGTGGTAGCTTTAAACCTACTATACAATCTACAACTTTCATCTGCAAACATGTGAGCACGCGCGTGCGAAACAGAGATCGAGCGAGTGAGACAGAGACAGACAGATAGAGAGAGATAGAGAAGGGGGAGAGAGAGAGAGATGGAGGAGGGGGGGAGAGAGATAGAGGAGGGGGAGAGGGAGAGATAGAGGAGGGGGGGGAGAGAGAGAGAGATAGAGGAGGGGGGGAGAGAGAGATAGAGGAGGGGGGAGAGGGAGAGATAGAGAAGGTGGGGAGAGGGACAGATGGAGGGGGGAGAGGGAGAGATAGAGGAGGGGGGGTGAGCTAGAGATAGAGGAGGGGGAGAGGGAGAGATAGAGGAGGGGGGTGGGAGTGATAGAGGAGGGGGAGAGGGAGAGATAGAGGAGGGGGAGAGGGAGAGATAGTGGAGGGGGGAGAGGGAGAGGAAGAGAGGGAGAGATAGAGGAAGAGAGGGAGAGATAGAGGGGGAGAGGGAGAGATAGAGAGAGAGAGAGAGAGAGAGAGAGAGAGAGAGAGATAGGTGGAAGTGAGAGAGTTATGAGTAGCTAGTAGAGTGAATGGTGTTGAGTATGGGGAAGAGAATTTATTTTTACAGGGTGAGCGTGTATATATGATATAATTTGCCTAAAAGATGAATCACACTTTCGTAGGAAAGAACTTTACAATGACATAAACACTACCCACCCACAAATACGAATCACCATTGAAACATAAACAAATCAAAAGCCTAATGTCTTCAACCTCTCCATACGCAAGAGAAACAATAAGGCTGAGGTCGAAATTTATATGATATCTATAAGCAGCAGCGCAAGCCTTCAAAACCAGTCCAATCACTCCATAACTTACAAAGTAGCCAGTTTCAAGTATTTATAACACAGACTGAACAGTACATCTATGAATAAACGTGACTATTCAGAAGAACTGAACGTGATAAAATGAACTGCACAGGAGAATCGGTACGATGCAAAGCCAGCAGACAAAATAAACAAGAAAATACAAAAACGGCGAACACGTAACACAATAGACAGAAACACACACACACACACACACACAGCAAAAGAGGGGGAGAGAGAGGGAGAGAGATGGTGTAGGGGGAGGGAGTGAAGGAGATAGGCGACATTATTCACATACTGTCAGAAGATAGTATGTAACAAAAGGCACTTAATGACTTACAGCAGCTGAGTAGGCAATATGCTAAAGATACCGAAAAAACAACACAATACAGAGGAGACTTGGAGGACATAATACCGACGCTGATAAATATAGTCGGTCTGGTATGTATCGATTAACATGCAATTCCAATAAATCTGCACATGTGGGTCAAACGTGCAGGATGTTTGGAACCAGATATACAGAACATGATTGCATTTGTAATTGTAATGATGTTTTGGTGCCTTTTGGTTATTGATTACACCTTCTCTCCCATCGCCCACGAGCGCAATGACCATTTGGCATCCGTGCGCGGCTTGTGCTGCAGTCACTACGTATGGAGCATGTACAACCACAAATCCAGGGTTTTATCCGATTGCCACCATGGTTACTGCAGAGGCCCAGAACAATTTTAGATTTAGTGCCGTACAGGACTGTTTGCACTCCTGCATATGTTTTTAACCACATTTTTTATGACATTGCAACTGGGCAACACAACTCTACAGCTGTCTTTGCGGATTCGTCGAAACAGGACTCCGTTGGTTGCCCTGTAGATCGAGTCCTCTAGGTCCGGCAGCCTCGGGACTTAACTGCCTTCGACGGGGAATTTCGTACGTTCTTGCGGGCACTGGAGCAGATGAGATGCTGCTTCAAGTGCAAAATTCCTTGTCTATTTAGTTTCTCTGAGCGACCGTCATTCTCTATAATGCCTGTACCCAGCAGTGAAAGTAGGACAGAATATACAAGACACCCTCCTTTAAGTACAATGGCTGTGCAGGGAGGTCGTTTGCTTGGCACCAAGGCACATGAATATTGCGGGGAACGAAAGCGCAGATGTAGCAGCGAAGGAGGCATGTCGTGATCCTCAGTTATTTCACTGTGCCGTCCCCTTGCACACTATCGCCTCGCTGTTGAGGTACAGAGTCATGCCGCGATGGGAGTAACTGGAAGTGACAGGTAATATGCTGCGCCTAGTAAAGCGCACTACGCGGCGGTGTTCGAGCCACGAAGACGGGGTGAGCTTCTCCTTGTTAGTCTTCGCGTAGGCCACAGTCCTCTCGCGCCTGGCTGCTTGCTCCAGCGCGACGACCCTCCAGTGTGTGTACAGATCACTGTACGCCACATTCTGTTAGACTGTGTTTTATCTTCGGGCCAGAGGGCGACGGAAGATTTGCCAGCAGTTCTGCACTCCGTTTTAAGTGACAATGAAACGAATGTGGTTAGAGTTCTATGGTTTTGTGTTCTGTCCACCTTGTGTCCCCAAATTTTAGGGAGATGTTCTTAATGTGTTAACAGCTTGGTACTTTATTGTGGCACTGTTCGTATTGAGAAGTTTTCATTTACGTTCGTGCACTAGAGACACACTTGTGTTCCTGGCCAGTGTAGGCAAGCAGACTGCAGAGTCTCGTAAACGTCTGCGATAACTGAGTATCTTCAATTATAGGAGTTTTCCGACTCAATAATACGTCTATAGTGTAGCCGTATCTATTTTCTGGACGTCACACTGCGTCTCCACGGCGCCGCCAGTGTTCTTCGACGCGGAAGATCGACACTTTTCTGATCACTTGGGTGATATTTGCTAATCGAAGAAATATAGGGAAGAGTAAATTCACATAAGTGCAGTGCCACTAATTCGTCTCTGAATTTTTCGTTGTCTCCTCCAGCTTAGGTGGTGGTTAGAGCTTACAAAAGGGTTACAACATCAACCTTTGCAGTGTTCTTAACGAACTTAAGAGGGGACGTGTTTTGACCGCTAGGTGTTGTGCCAGTCTTGGATAGGGTGTATAGTAAGATTTATGATTGTATATTTGTTAGGATTCCATGTTGTGTGTTTTGCACTTTCATTCTTCTTTTATAGTTAAATATTCATTAATAGAATTCTCTTTTCTCGTTTAACTAGGTTTTGTCCCTATTCTCACTCTGAATACATTAGATAAGGAATAGAAATAGAAGGAAGGATCAGAGCAAGGAATGTCAGAGCACTGAATCGGACAGGTATGTTAGATAATTTAAAAAGGAAAATGGATCGGTTGAAGTTAGATATACCGGGAATGAGTGAAGTACGGTGACAGGAGGCACAAGAAGTCTGGTGCGTTGAACACGGGGTTATAAATAAAAAAGTTCAAAATGGTTCAAAAAAACAATGGTTCAAATGGCTCTGAGCACTATGGGACTTAACATCTGTGGTCATCAGTCCCCTAGAACTTAGAACTATTTAAACCTAACTAACCTAAGGACATCACACACATCCATGCCCGAGGCAGGATTCGAACCTGCGACCGTATCAGTCACGCGGTTCCGGACTGAGCGCCTAGAACTGCTAGACCACCGCGGCCGGCAATAAAAAAGTGAAATAAGGGTAATGCAGGAGTGGGTTTCACAGTGAATAAGATAGTAGGACTTCGGGTAAGCTATTATGAGCAGCATAGTGGACGCACTATTGCATCCAAGATACAATGGTTCAAATGGCTCTGAGCGCTATGGGACTTAACTTCTGAGGTCATCAGTCCCCTAGAACTTACAACTACATAAACCTAACTAACCTAAGGACATCACACACATCCATGCTCGAGGCAGGATTCGAACCTGCGACTGTAGCGGTCGCGCGGTTCCAGACTGTAGGGCCTAGAAACGCTCGACCACACTGGCCGGTATCCAAGATAGACACGAAGTCCACACCCACCACTGTAGAACTTGTTTACATATCAACTAGCTCAGCAGAAGATGGAGAAATTGAAGAAGTGTATGACGACATAAAAGAAGTTATTCAGACGAAAATTTAATAGTGATGGGTTACTCGAATTCGTAAGCAGGAAGAGCAGGAAAAACATCAGTTGATTATGGACCGGGGGAAAGGAATGAAAGAGGAAGCCGTTTGGTAGAGTTTTGTACAGAGCATAATTTAATCGTCGCTAACACTTGGTTTAATAATCATGCAAGAAGGCTGTATACGTGGAAGAGACCTGTAGACAACAGAAGGCTTCAGACAGAGTATATAATGGTAAGACAGAGATTTAGGAACCAGGTTTTAAACTGTAGGACATTCCCACGGACAGATGTGCATTCTGACCACAATTTATTGGCTACGAACTGTAGATTAAAACTGAAGGTATTGGAAAAAGGTAGGAAACTAAGGAGATGGGACCTGTATAAGTTGAAATAACCAAAGGTTGCTGAGAGTTTCAGAGGGAGTATTAGGCGACGGATGACTAGATCGGGGGAAAGGAATACAGTAGAAGACGAATGGATAACTTTAAGAGATGAAATAGCAGCAGAGAATCAAATACGTAAAATAACAATCCCTAGTGAAATCCATGGATAACACAAGAGATATTGAATATAACTGATGAAGAGAAAAATATAAAAATTCAGCAAATGAAGAAGGCGCAAGGGAATACAAAGCACTAAAATATCAGATTGTCAGGAAGTGCAACATGGCTAAGCAGGAATGGCTAGAGGACAAATGTAAGTATTTAGAAGCGTATTTTAATACGGGAAAAATAGATACCGTCTACAGGAAAGATAAAGAGGCCATTACAGATAAAAAGAAGCAGCTGATTGAATATCAAGAGCTTAGATGGGAAACCAGTGCTAAGCATAAAAGGGAAAGCTGGAAGATTGGTGGGGTACATAGAACGTCTGTACAAGGGAGATAAACTTGAAGGCAATGTTACACAAATGGAAGTGGACGTAGTTGAAGATGAGATGGGAGATATGATACTGCGAGAACTTGACACAGCTCTGAAAGCCCTAAGTCGAAACAAGGCCCCGGGAGTAGACGATATTCCGTCAGAACTTCTGATAGCCTTGGGATAGTCATCCATTAAAAAACTCTTCCATCTAGTGTTAAAGACGCATGAGACAGATGAAATACCCTCAGACTTCAAGAAGAATGTAATAATTTGAGAGCAAGCAGCTACTGACAGGTGTGAAAATAACCGACCTATCAGTTTCATGTCATGGCTGCAAAATACTAACACAAATTCTTTACACAATAATGGAAAAACTTGTAGAAGCCGACATTGGGAAACATCAGTTTGGATCCCGGAGAATGTAGGAACACGCGAGGCAATACTGACCCCATGACTTACAAGAAAGATTAAGGAAAGACGTATCTACGATTATAGTATTTGTAGACTGAGACAAAGCTTTTGACAACACTGACTGTAATACTCTCTTTGAAATTCTGAAGGTAGCAGGGATAAAATATTGGGAGCGAAAGGCTATTTACAAAAGAAAACAGATGGCAGTAACAAGAGTCGAGGGGCATGAAAGGGTAGCAGTGGTTGAGAAGGGAGTGAGACAGTTTTTTAGCCTATCCCCGACGGTATTCAATCTGTATACTGAGCAAGCAGTAAAGGAAATAAAAGAAAAATTGGAGCAGTAATTAATATCCCGGCAGATGAAATACAAACCTTAAAGATTGCCAGTAATATTGTAATTCTATCAGAGACAGCAAATTACTTGACCAGTTGAACGGAGTGGACATTGTCTTGAAAGGAGAATATGAAATGTACATCAAGAAAAGCAAAACAAGGTTAATGAAATGTAGTCGAATAAAATCACGTGATGTTAAGGAAATTAGACTAGTAGATGAGTTTTGCTATTTGGGAAGCAAAATAACTGAGGAATGCGGAAGTAGAGAGGATACAAAATATAGACTGTAAATGCCAAGGACAGGATTTCTGAAGAAGAGAAGTTTATTAACATCGAGTATAGATTTAAACATCAGGAAGCCTTTTCTGAAAGTATTTGCCTTGAGTGTTGCCATGTGTGGAAGTGAATCATGAACGATAAGCAGTTTAGACAAAGAAAGAATAGAAGTTTTCTAAATGTGGCGCTACAGAAAATTATTGGATATTGGATGGGTAGATAACGTAACTAATGAGTAGGTACTGAATATAATTGGGGAGACAAGAAATTTTTGACACAACTTGACCAAAAGACGAGATCGGTTGAGAGTACAGGTTCTGAGACATCAAGGGATCACCAGTTTAGTAATGGCTCTGAGCACTATGGGACTTAACTACTGTGGTCATCAGTCCCCTAGAACTTAGAACTACTTAAACCTAACTAACCTAAGGACATCACACACATCCACGCCCGAGGCAGGATTCGAACCTGCGTCCGTCGCGGTCACGCGGTTCCAGACTGAAGCACCTAGAACCGCTCGGACACTCCGGCCGGCCCCAGTTTAGTATTGCAGAGAAGTGTGGAGGATAAAAATCGTAGAGGGAGACCAAATGATGAATAGAGTAAGCAGATTCAGAAGGATGTAAGTTGCAGTAATTACTCGGAGAAGAAGATTCTTGCAGAGTATAGAGCAGCATGGAGAGCTGCATCAAAGCAGTGTTGCCACTGAAGATTACAGCAACAATACGTCACATTTTCTGGAATTTTCTCGAAGCGTTTCGAAGTTAACCATTACATGTCAATTTTGCCTAGTGCCACCTCTACCTCTAGGAGTCAACTGTCACTGGAAGTGTCACCATTCGGAAATCCCGAAAACTATGGACTTGATACTATTATGGCTCTGCCCTAGGGGTGTCTTACCCCACAGCAAATTCTTCTAAATGATAAATCACATGTAGCAAATCTAGTTCGAACTTTTTGCAGACGATCCAGTGCTATGCATGTGTCTTCATATTCAGACGGTAGTTGTCCCGTTGTACTAACTCATATGTATCAAGTCTTTATAAAGCACTGCAGGCCTTCCAGAGCTATGCTCAAACAGGGCACATACGCAGTATGTAAAATATCTCGTAGGACAAGACTTTCATCCACGAACCTCATAAATGACACCTATATATTCTTAATTTGAACTTGCATTGTGGTTCGTATTTCCCTTATCCACAAAAAATTTATGCTGCATTGTTAATGAGCTGTAGCACTCTTTTACAAACTATTTAACTTCAGTTAGCTTTATTCGGTTTCGATAGATGTTATAATTAAGCGTCTCTCCTGTATTACATTTGGTTATCTACATAATTCTGAATATCTTATTCGATCTGACACATATGACGATTTTTTAAAGATAGATATTCAAATGTAAATTTCGAATAGCTCGTGACTTTCTATCACTACCTGGTGGATATTCTTTTCTATTCTTCTCTGAATGCATCGAGTCAGTAACTTATGAAATTGCCATGCCTTGTTGATCATGTGGTAGCTCTTAGCGTTATCTGCTTTTAATTTCTGCCGCAGTATGAGTACATTGCTTTCCTGGAAGCCTGACGGCGCGTTTCATATCTCATACGCCACTGATTTTAGTGATCCAGAAGATACTTCCATGAAACTTGTTGCATTGAGAACATTACTCAGTTTACATTAAATTTACTCAGAACTTGGAAAATTTGACGTATTGTATGACATGAGACAACCTATACAATAAATGCAGACACACATTTTCAAACGTATTACCGCTAACAACATTCGATTCCCTTACACCAACTTTCAGGATGGGACGGAATCAATAAAAAGTTTAAAAAGTAGTCACCATCTACGTAGAACGCGTGTACTTACTGTCGGTATTGAGGCCCCAGCCGCTGACCGTAGCGGTCTGGCCCTCGAAGCTGTTGCTCGCCTGTGAGCGAGAAGGCAGGTTCACCAGTCCGATGTAATCTGTAAAAATAGAAACATATATTTTTATATTTCTCGTTATATCCCTGAAACAATCAAGACGTAGGACTCTCTCGAAGAATGAAGCCACAGAAGCAATGAAAATACTCTCTTAACTACGATTCTAGTCATCAAGATACATATGGACGCATTTAGTACGTAAATGAAGGGACGTCTCTATAATATAGTTGATCGGGATAATTACGATGACTTCGAAAATATGAGCACTCGACCTACGGTTTCTGAGAAACCAAGTGTACTTGGCGGTAAAATTAAGACAGTTATGTGCGAACCACCGTGTGCGGTCCCTATCTGATTGTAGAGAACTGCTTTTGCCGAAAATTTACCATGGCATTTACTCAGATATCAGTGAATCACAGAATATTATCAACATAGACAAATGATGCCCCCAACAGACATAAGTTTTGGTATTCCTTGTGACAGATCTCACTGCTTAAAAAAGAACATGAATATTCTGCTCTAAAAAGTAGCTTCATGTTTAGAGATATTTTGTATAATTGACTTGGCTCAGTCAAATAATTCAGAAATCTATGCATAGAAAAGCATTCCAATAAGCAAGACATTATGCTAAAAATGGCCGTGGAAGAAGTTCTCAAGTGGGGAAATCGAAACTAATCGTACTGTTCAATTATATTGAAAACGAGCCATTAAAATCGACTGAAATATACATTATGATCTCTGTAACTGTAGGTAATAATTATCAGTATATGATGAATGAGAAATCCATGACATTGGTGCAATATTCCACAAGATTGTACTGAAATCGATTTTCGGCTGTTACTCTATCGCCAGGTTCATGCTAAACACGTGTGGTTGTGAAATTACTGCGCGGTCAAATATGTGAAGCTTGGTGTATCTAGTGAGTATCTAAGTTTGTTTTCAAAGATGACAGTTGGTAATATGTGCTTTAGCACTAAAAAAAGAGGAATTTTTCAGTAAAATGCGATGTAAAACTATTTAACTTAGGTAAAATATGTGACAAATGAAATGACAAACTACATAACAAATTATAACAATTGTTTTAAGAAAAAAAATTAGTTGCACAAAATATATTTTCCGTAATTGCTTTATACTTCATAATACGACCGACCGACGACCAACCAAAGTCGTCCCCACTCCAATCATGTGTGTTGGCAAATGTCGGTCGAGTCTTGGCGGTCCGCACCTCAGTGCTGCCGCGCCCCGACTGAACTTGTGCCGCGTGCCAACTCAAACACTGCCAGGTCCGAATTAACTCAAAACACACGACGACCGGGAAGCAATAGCAGTCCAGCAAAGATAATACAGCAGGGCCTATATCGATAAGCGCTGCTGCTGCCGCTCACGGGCAAGCAAGACAGCACCTCGGTGACACCAGTAATTGAAAATTGACATAATGAGGTGGCAGTACGGAAAAAACAAGATGTAAAATAAGAGACGGCGCGAACACCAGCCACGCACGCCTCAGTGCCTTTTCGAGGCGATCTGCTACAGTGGCGCCTTACGACAGCGTCTAGGTCGTGGATGAAGTTACCACTTAGTTCTCTGAAGTGAAACTTCTCCCCTGAAACAGTTGCAATTTGCCATAGTGTTACTATTTATCTCCGGAAACCTAAATGCTACCACTTTTGCTTGCTCTCCACTTTGTGTCTCTGATTTCCTATCTCAGAATGCCCTTGATGGCTCCAAACAGCCTTAAGCGTAACAGCGTACAAGTCATTATGTCGTCAATATATGACAAAATAGTCTACCAAGAACAAAGAACGGTCAGTTAATGCAATTTCTCAGAAACTATAAATGTTGTTCAAGCCAATGCATTATCAGACCATCAAAAATAAAAGGATTATACGTCAAACGTTGCATTTCACTGGTTATTCAGAACGACGGGAACAAAGATGCCAGAATTTTTCTTCAAAAAGTGCTTTTGGAATTTTTACACAGTAAAAACACAATAACCGCTGTCCTTAACAATCTTCACGTTTTAAACACTGGGAAATTATACACGAAAGCTATATGTCCTGCTGCTACTTACAAAAACGGAAATGGGAGTACGCTGAAGTTTCATCCAACTATGCACCCTGCCAGTTGTGTTAACGTTCGAGAAAGGGAGACGTGGATGTGTAAATCGTATGTGCTCCGGTACAGGCAAAAGATGAGCGCCGAAAAGCGCGAATCGAGAAGTGAGCGCCGATGTGACTGCCTGAGTGCTGTAAAAATTCAAAATAGCCTTTTCTTCTCTTTGCTGCTCACTTAGTAGCTATTTTCTCTAAGATGTCACGCTTTTAGTCATCTTGAAATATGTATCTGTTTGCAGTCAACCGAGCACCAATTACTTTTGTGATTGTCTTTCAGACATGAGCCACTTTTTGTTTATGAAATCGTTGTTTTGTCATCAGTCAGAGTTTGCATTATCCAGCAACAGTCTCACAATTATAAAATTTACCAGTATAGACTTGACACATCGCCATTAAAAGCACACGGCGTCGCTGGTAGTGTTGTGACTATGAAAAATTATTTGGAAGACTGCAAATACTATCAACTGCATTTCGCAATAGTGTGACTGTATTTGAAGAGTTCAGATACAATGATGCGAAAATCCTTAAACCAGAAAATCAGGTTAGTTAGCATAAACTGATACTGAGTTGGCGACGAAGTACGAAATAATTTCATACATTCTCTTAACTCGAAAAGTTAAATTTTTATGATATGCTGACAGAGTGTCTTCCTGCAATCATGAGACCCAAATTAATTGACTCTTAAAATAAAGATGGGGCTGCTTAAGGCAGTTGATGAAGAACGAAATTCGAAAACGTCTTGTTAAGACAGTTATCAGCTTGTAAAAACTTAATAAAATGCATGACACACAAATGTTGGATTTATTTATGTTTTACTCCAACGGCTTCGGACATAAATTACGTTCACAGTCGTCGAAAAATTAATCTGCAGTTTAAATATGTAATATTGACTACAGATTAATTTTTCGACGACCATGAACATGGTTTTTTCCCGGTTGAGCGCACAATTTCGAGTCAGAGACATGTATGAAGTGTAGACTGCGTTGCTTGTTGGTTCAAATAAGCTAGGTCGCAAGAATGCTCCTGTACCAGGAGCTTTTTGCGTGGAAAAACTGTTGAAATGGCGAAAAACAAATGGATATCGAATTTTCCGCATATAAAGTCTGATTATAAAGTTCATGAAAACGAACAGCATAGAGTTGAAAATTTCTGGAGTGATGCTAACCAAGGTTTATCGACTACGACTACAGATATGAAGCGGCAGATGTTTTCAATGCCAACGAAACTACGTCAATTTGCGCCTGCAAACCCAATAAAACTGTATCGCTTAGGGGTAAATCGTTTTCAGGGAGGCTAACCTCTAAGGAAAGATTTACGTCATTGGTAACATACATGTCAGATGGATCTCATAAACGATCCTTATTTGTCATCGGGACAAGTTTAAAGGGATTATGTTTTAAAAATATACGGCCACGAAATAAACGTGGGTGCTGACTGATATGTTTACCGACTGGATTCTCAAATTCGGTTTACGAGAAAAGCATTATGCGTAGATGTTCTTGATACTTTTCTGCAACCCCGCAATAATAAATTAAAATCTATAAAGCATACAAATTTCCCTACGAACACCACAAATGTATTGCAATCGTGAGATTAACGTATCATACAGACCTTGAGATTTCACTATCAAAAGAACTTACTTGCAATCGAAGCAAATAGAAGCACACAGGAATTTCTCCCCAGTCTCTTAGATGCATTACATAAGTTGAGATTACGGACGTTGCGATCTGTATGGAAGTTAGTGACGCCAGTGACAGTTAATGAAATGTTTGGGAAAGTTTTTACATTATTGGGTGGTTTTACACCATCACTATTACACTCACCTACACTCTATAAATACACGACACACCTCCCACATTTCCGCAAGAGAAGGGGGCAAAGTGCGCCGAAGAACAACACCCTTTCCGACAGCCAAAAATGCCATACGATACTTATTTTACCGGGCGAATTTGTTGCAGTCCATGAGGACCTTGTTTTCCTACTTTTAGTCGCGGAAATACGACGCTAGTCATGCATACATCCCCAGCCCTTTCACTCCTAATACTAACCAGCGTTACATTAGAAACGACAAAATGTAAGAAACTTGACCTCGGCAGTCTCATGACATCTTCAGAAATTTCAACACATTGAAATACCCACCGCTCAGCTAAATCATTCTACGCCCTAAGAAAGATCGCTACAATGCCATCAAAACAATTCTTATTTTAGTATTCTTTAAGTATTTTACAATACAACGCGGCAGTGCAACAAAATGGATTTTAAATGGACGACGACGAATATGACGATTGAATAAACACTGCAGTTTCTGTCCCTAGTACATAAAGATGCGGAACACCATTCAAAACACTCGCAGCTATTGAAATGCTCATTCGAGTGCTGACGTGAATAAAATGGTGGACGATATCGAGCAGTTTGTCGAAAATTATTTATATAGAAAGACATTTTAAATAACAACAACAGATTTGTTCGAAAAAAAAAACATATTGCTTACGGACTTCCGGTCTTCAGTTTTTGCGTACAAGGGTAAATGTCAGGAGGAGATCGAATTCTCTAACAAAATTTGACGAGATCGAAACTACAGCATTATTGGACTCTTCAGCGTACACCATTAACACGGAATTCTACTAACACTAAAAACAGTTTCGGTCCCCTCAGTTTCGTGGTATAAATTTTTCATCATACTCTTCTTAGAAAATGTCCTTGTCCTTTCTAAAATGCACATAACTAGCTACATTTATCATACGTTGCCTGGTACAAGTAAATAATTTTCCTTTACCGACACTCATTCAGCGCATAATGTGCATTGTGTGAACGCATATTTCAACCGAGAAATGCATTTTTGGTTTGAAGTTTAATTTTTTGTTTTATTCGTAAAAGTTCAGTTTATCAGTTACTTTCTGTTTTCAGCACTTGGTCACAGCTCTATTTTCGCACCATTTAAAACATTAGCTCACTGGGAAAATAATTTTTGTATGTACTATTGAGGGCGCAATCTTACATTGTGATGGCAAGTGCGAAAATAAAACTTTTTTTTTCTTTTTTCGTAGTCATCAGTCTTCTGTTTGGTAGCATGTAAGATCTGACTATTCTCAATTAGTTTCATCGTACATCACACGGACTGAACAGTTGCTTCTATTTGCCAGACCATAACAAAACATTGTGTCTGCCGTTCTCCGTGTGTAGTAATTAGCTTACATTGTGATGGAAAGTGCGAAAATAAACCTTTTTTTTCTTTTTTCTTAGTCATCAGTCTTTTAACTGGTTTGATGCTGCCCGCAACGAATTCCTCTCCGGTCCCAAACTCTTCATCTCAGTGTAGCACCTGCAACCTACGTTCTCAATTATTTGCTGCGTGTTTCCAACCTCTTGTCTTCCTCTACAGTTTTTGCCCTCTACAGCTTCCTCTAGTACCATGGGAGTCATTCCCAGATGTCTTAACAGATGTCCTATCATCCTACCCCTTCTCCTTGCCAGTATTTTCCACATATTCCTTTCCTTTCCTCTCCGATTCTGCGCAGAATCTCTTCATTCATCATTTCATCGGTCCACCTAATTACCAACATTCGTCGGTAGCATCACATCTCAAATGCTTCGATTTTCTTCTGTTCCAGTTTTCCTATAGCCCATGTTTTACTACCACACAATGCTGTGCTCCAAATGTACATTCTCACAAATTTCTTCCTAAAAGTAAGGCTAATGTTAGATACTAGCAGACTTCTGTTGGCCAGGAATGCTCTTTTCGCCATTGTAAGTCTGCTTTGATGTTCTCCTTGCTCCGTCCGTCATGGGCTGTTTTGCTGCCTACGTAGCAGAATTCCTTTACCTCATCTACTTCGTGACCATCAATCCTCATGTTTAGTTTCTTGCAGTTCTTATGTTTGCTACTTACTTCGATTTACTCACAATCCATATTCTGTACTCTTAGACTGTCATTCCATTCAGTAGATCATGTAATTCTTCTTCACTTTCATATAGGATTACAATGTCATCAGCGAATCGTATCATCATATCCTTTCACCTTGAATTTCAGTTCCACTCTTGAAACTATCTTTTTTTTCCATCACTGCTTCTTCGATGTATAGATTGAACAGTAGGGGCGAAAGACTAGATCCCTAGGATACACCCTTTTTAATCCGAGCACTTCGTTCTTGGTCCTCAATTCTTATTATTCTTTCTTGGCTGTTGTACAAGTTGTACATTACTCGTTTTTCTCTATAGCTTATCCCTATATTTTTCATAATTTCGAACATCTTGCACCATTTGATATTGTCGAAAGCTATATACAGATCGACAAATCCTATGAACGTTTCTTGATTTTTCTTTAGTCTTGCTTTCATGATCAACCGCAACGACAGAACTGCTTCTCTCATGTCTTTCCTAAAGCCAAACTGATCGTCATCTAACACATCCTCAGGTTTCATCACTGACACGTAAGTCGTCCCATATGATAATATACAGAACGATTGAAAAGAAAATTAAAGGTAAAACTGCAATGTAATAAAAATATTTGACGGTCTAATCACAACACAGCCTGGTTCCAGCAGAACTAATGTATGCTCTGCACTTACCCAGAACTGTGGATACCGTTTACAGTAACAACACTAACAAATGTTTACTGCACGCTGTATCCAGGACAGTAACAAAGGAGTGTGTCCTTATTTGCTCACTGCATTCCATACGTTATTCGTAGTAACAAAGAGCTTGTAGTGATGTGTTTCACACTAGCGAAGAAAAACAAACGTTCATAGCTCTTAAGGTACGCATTTTGGAGCCTGTATTTAGTGGAAGTTTTGTCTTGTTTTTGGCTCATATACCTCCTCTCATTTATACTATATTCCAATGACACACAATTAGCGCACAAGGCGTTATTTTGGCAATGTCATACAGTCCAGGGTGTAAAGTTACGTTCTGATGTATTAATTTGTAAAGATTCCCTATTCAAACCCCCCCAACCCCTAACCCCCCCACAATCCCTCCTCGTATGATCACGTTAGTCGGAACACAAGCTCCGATATGTCAGAAAACCTGCAATGGCTTTGTCAATGATTCATAACATTCGCAAGTTAGCGTTTAATGATTTAAGGATTAGGGTTAGATCCTCGCTCCTCTCGAATCCCAGACCATTGCCTCCATAGGAGGAACTTGCTCGTCCATTGCCTCCATATGGGAAACTTCCTCGCTGAAAGATGTCTGCACTAATCAACATTCCTTGATTCCATTAGTGAAGTAAAAGAACCGCCAATAGCTTCTTCAGATCAGTAACCGGAAATTTTTTGGCTGGAATGCGTTAAAGTTTTTCGAATGTTATATTTATTGTTGCTTTTCTGGTCCTCAGTCCAAAGATTACAATCAAGAACAGCTGCCAAGATGAGAAACATTGAAGTAGATATACTCGGTGTAGAAAAACAGCTTAAATCACTTAATAAAGGCAAGGCCTCCTGTCCAAATTATATACCAGTCAGGTTCCTTTCAGAGTATGCTGATGCAATAGCTCCATATTTAGGAATTATGTACAACCGCTGGCTCACGGAAAAATCCGTATCCAAAGACTGGAAAATTTCTTAAGTCACACCAATACGAAAAAAGGACCATATCACTAACGTCGATTCGCAGTAGGGTTTTAGAACATATACTATGTTCGAACGTCATGAAGTATCTCGAAGAAAACGATTTATTGACACAAAGCACGGATTCAGAAAATATCGCTCTTGTGAAACACAACCAGCTCTTCATACTCATGAAGTAATGAGTGCTACCGACAGGGGATGTCAAATTGATTCTATATTTTTAGATATCCATAAGGCTTCCGACACCGTTCCTCACAAGCGTCTTCTAACCAAACTGCGTGCCTATGGAATAATACCTCTTGTGCGACTGGATTCGTGGTTTCCTGTCAGGAAGGTCACAGTTCGTAGTAATAGACGGAAAGTCATCAAGTAAAAGAGAAGTAATATCAGGCTTTCATCACGGAAGTGTTATAGGAGCTCTATTGTTCCTGATCTATGTTAACGACATAGGAAACAATCAGAGTAGCTGTCTTATATTGTATACACATGTTGCTGTCATTTACCGTCTTGTGAAGTCATCAGATGAACAAAACGATTTAGATAAGATATTTTTATGGTGCGAAGAGTACTAAAAGAAATCAGCTAAATTTCGATTACGCGATAAGCCACACAAATCTGAAGGCTGTAAATTCAGTTAAATTCTTAGGGATTACAATTACAAATAACCTAAATTGGAACGATCACATAGATAATGTTGTGGGTAGAGCAAACCAAAGACTGCGATTCAATGGCAGAACACTTAGAAGGTGCAACAGGTCTACTAAAGAGACTGTTTACACCATGCTTGTTCGCCTTATTCTGGAGTATGCTGTACGGTGTGGGATCCGCATCAGGTGGGACTGACAGATGACATCGAAAAACCTCATAGAAGGGCAGCTCGTTTTGTATTATCGCGAAATAGGGAGGCACAGACATGATTCCTGAATTTGAGTGGCAGTCACTATTTTTATCGTCCATCTTTCACTTCCATACATGGATGCACTCCATACAAGTACTTGCACAAAAGACCTCTTCACACTTAAATCTGTACTCGATGTTTACAAATTTCTCTTCTTCAGAGACGCTTCACTTGCCATCGCCAGTCTACGTTTTGTATCCTCTCTATTTCGACCATCATCAATTATTTTGCCGCCCAAATAGCAAAACTCATCTACTATTTTAAATGTGTCTCATTTCTTAATCTAATTCCCTCAGCATCACCTGATTTAATTCGACTACTTTCCATTATCCTCGTCTTGCTTTTGTTGATCTTCATCTTGTATCCTACTTTCAAGACACTGTCCATTCCATTCAACTGCTCTTCCAGGTCCTTTGCTGTCTCTGAGAGAATTACAGGGTTGTCAGCAAATCTCAAAATTTTTATTTATTCTGCCTAGATTTTAATTCCCACTTTGTTTCCTTTACTGCTTGCTCAGTATGTAACGCCGGAAATGCATATCCTCCTATTTCCATCTATTGTACTATAAATTTTTTCCTTATTTTGTTACCTGAAGATTTGACATTTCTGCGTCTTTATATGCATTTATGTCGATGTATAATTGGTTTGTTTGGAAATATTATTTGTAATTTTACGCTGGGTCTTGCCTAGGGAAAACTATGCTATCGAATGACTGCATCGATAGGTCGGGTGGAGAACCAAAGTGTTTAGGATCTTGGGGAGTGTTATCTCTGGCGCGTGGAGCGCGGGCAGAGGGAAGCTGGAGTAGGGCGGTGGAGCAGATGTGTTGAATGATGCTCCCGCGAGTTTCGGGGTTTGGCAGCATGTAATTGCGCTCGACTTGCTATGATAGTTTCTGGCACAGTGTCGCGGACGGGAAACATTAGCTGGCACACATCAAGAGCCCGTTTCGCCTGGTTACCGTGTCAAGAAGAAGGTGCGCCAACATCCAGCTTGTGCAACAGCGACGGCCGACAATAAGTGATCGTCACCACCTCGTCGATTGACGATTTCAAACCTTCAATCAACCAACAAGGAAGACTGAAAGCACGCGAAGTTTTAGAACTGTATGGCAGGCCTCAGCTTTTCAAACTGTTCCATTTGCATCACTAAAATACAGCAACTTAGCATGAACCTTTGTTGCTCACTGTCCCAATTGCATTACCAAGCAGGGTCCCTTCCTATTCCGAAATGAACCCGAGTGTCATTGGAATTCAAGCGACAGCATTAAAGTAATATCATTCCATTTCACTGCTTTAATTTCAAGGTTCAGTTAAGGTATTCGTAGCTGGCTACAATAACCAAACAGAACTATATTTAGATTACACAAGCACAAATTAAGAGTGCGAATTTTGTTACCATGTTTTAGCTTACCTGTGACTGCAGCTCAGCTAGGTCCATACTAAATTTTACTATTGTTAATTGTTCAAAATCATTTCATTCAAGTTCACAGTTAAATCTCTTATTTCTAAATTGTGTAGATTCAGGTTGCCTTTGAGATGATTGTTGAGGTAGCCCAAGACTAACCTTATTTTATTTAATTTAGTAGTACTTCAGAAAAAAAGTTCTCTATTAATTTCAGACACTAAATTAACTTTCAATTTTTCGGTTTTATTAATTCTTTTGCTAAATTAAGTCGGAGTGTAGCGAAATTTATTACTTCTGACAAACATTAAGTTTTCACACAACACATGTCAACCTTTACTTGCCACGCTTTTAGTGCTAATTATGTGTGCCTTAACCTTTCTTTTTCAGTTATTATAGTAGTTGTCCATAGGACTGGCGACCGTATTTTTCCCCAAATGTCAAATATCTCATTAACGCCAGTTAATTGTTAATGTAACGACCGCACATTTACTTTCTTTATTAACTTTACCCTTTTTCAAAATTAATTTCCACCAATTTCATTCGCATTTTTCCTTTCATTTAGATGTAACCCTTCCTTCCTCTTTACCGACAGATTAACTTTGGTGACGATTGATTTTCCCAAATTTCCATTAGGTACACACAGTTTAATTTTTCACTGTCGTTAAGGTCGATAAGTGACGTGGGAGGTTACAAGTATACAGACTGAGTAACATCAGGGATAGGCTACAACCCTGTCTCACTCCCTTCTCAACCACTGCTTCCCTTTCATGCCCCTCAACTCTTATAACTGGCATATGGTTCCTGTACAAATAGTAAATAGCCTTTCACTCCCTATATTTTACCCCAGCCACCTTCAGAAATTGAAAAAGAGTATTCCAGGCAACATTGTCAAAAACCTTCCATAAGTCTACAAATGCTAGAAACGTAGGTTTACCTTTCCTTAATCTATCTTCTAAGATAAGTCGTAGGGTAAGTATTGCCTCACATGTTCCAGCATTTCTACAGAATCCAAACTGATTTTCCCTTCTACCAATTTGACCATTGTTCTGTAAAGAATTCGTGTTAGTATTTTGCAACCGTGACTTATTAAACTAATACTTCGGTAATTTCACACCCGTCAGCACCTCCTTTCTTTGGAATTGGAATTATTATATTTTTATTGATTTATGATGGTATTTTGCCTGTCTCATACATCTTTCTCACCATATGGAAGAGTTTTCTCTTGCTCTCCTGTGGCTATCAGTAGTTCTAACAGAATGTTGTCTGCTCCCATGGCTTTCTTTTGACTCAGGTTTTTCAGTGCTATATCAAATTCTTCACACAGTGTCATATCTCCCATCTTATCAATATCTACATCCTCTTCTATTTCTATATTATTGCCATCACTTACAGGGAGCCAGTACGATGCATCTCCTCCATGTTAAATTTAGCATATAGAAACAACATTTTTTCTAAATCCATTAAACATATTGCTCTGAAATTTGGACTACATGTTCAGTGACTATTTCTCTATAAAGTTGTAATGCCATGTTAAGAAATATTTATTGGTTTTTGTTTTACAATTTTTTAAGCAGATGCTTATTTTTTTCTGTAAAATTTTACACTTTCTCTTCTATAACTCTTGAATTATACAATATTTTTTTACAATTTGATATAAAAATGAAGGAAAGGAAGCAAACAATATTGTTATAAATTTCATTGATATACTGTTTGCAGTTTTTGATAAAATGTTCCTCAAAGATGAAAATTTTAAAGTTACAGGAAATGGCTTCCAAAGCTTTTTTAATACATTCCTGGCCCATAGGATGGATTATTAGTATCCTCGTCTTTTTCCAGTGTTAATTTCCTTTCACTGGTCTTTTCTTCCCTTTTGCTTCATGTTGTAGGCTTTGGTCTCTTCTTCCTGCACCTCTTAGCCTTTCTTCATCATTTAGGCCCATTGTGGAAATGGTGTTGTGTCCTGGTTGGAAATCTTAACGTTTCAGCACATCACATTTGACAATGTTTCCTTCATTGTATGTTGCCACTGCATCATACACTCCAAAAGGCGAGGTGGCGCAGTGGTTAGACACTGGACTCGCATTCGGGAGGACGACGGTTCAATCCCGCGTCCGGCCATCCTGATTTAGGTTTTCCGTTATTTCCCTAAATCACTCCAGGCAAATGCCGGGATGGTTCCTCTGAAAGAGCACGGCCGACTTCCTTCCCCATCCTTCCCTAATCCGATGAGACCGATGACCACGCTGTCTAGTCTCCTTCCCCAAAACCAACCAACTCCAAAAGGCAATGTTTTTATCTGAACAAACACTCTTTTGGGAGTCCAAATAAAAATTAAATTACTTACACTTTCATTTGGATTTGGTGTTTTCCCTTGCAAACACTTTTCCAATAAACTTGGCTGTGATAAATTGCTGAATATCGGCTTAAGTACATCAATTACAGCATTTGTCAAACTGTTTTTATTGGCATATTCCTTTCCTGATTGGTACTTACACCATGAGTCATCACCTGTGGGGCACAGTGCATGTTGTGGGTGCTCATTTGTTGATGCAGTATGAAAAAATAATGCCCATACTGTTCTCCTCATATGCTCAACGCTTCTTGTATTTTGCCTAATGGCACACTCATACTATCTCTTCAATCTACTGTATTAATTGCTTCATCTGTCAATCTTCCTCTTCCTCCAAGGGTCTTACTATCACTATGCTTTTGGAATCCTAATGTCTGCTTTAGTTAGCACAAGCGCACCCTCATGCGCTTCTGCACATGTCCAGTGCACTGCTGTTTTTTAATGTGAATTTCATTGCCATAATGTTTGAGTTCCTCTACAGCTTTATATCCCTTAGAATCACCATCTCCTAGATAGTTAAGTGTATCATACATTATACCACTCCTGTGATCTGGAAAAAATTGCTTTCACTCTCTCTACATCCATCGCACCACTTGTGCCGTGAAAATTTGCTTCACAACTTTCACTCTGTTCGGCCTTGGTATTGCCCTTACATCTACAATGTTTTGAGAGAACAGCAACATCAATTACTTTGCAACTGTCTCCACTGGTAGCTGTCACAACTCCATTTAGAAATTTATGACCTCTACGTTGCCATGATCGATCTAAAGCAACAGTTAAATCTCTGCAATTCCCATTATCTGTCACAGCTTCTTCAACTGCTTTCTTCATTGTTGCTTGAGAAATATCTTCAGTAGAAGATCCCATCAATTCATTATAAAATCCAAACTTGGTTGGTGATTTTGGCAAGTTCATAACTCCACATAACATTGTACCTGCAGCTCTGCCCTTGCCAATGCAACGCAAGCCATGCACTAGCTTAACATTTATATCATACACCTTCTTTCCACTGTGCAATTATTTTCAATTCCAGTCCTCTTTCTTTGCAAACTTGGCATAATAAGTTATGTTTCAAAAAAATTAGAGAGCAAGAAATTGTAAATTATTTCATTCACATCATTACTGTCACTTTCATAGTTTTCCAATTTTTCTTTGCAGTCACAAAGTTTCTTGCTGGAAGAAGTTATATCACATTCATTTGGAGTAGTCGGTGAAGCAGTCTGAGCAGCATCTCCCTTCGAAACAACAAAATATTTCTTCTTCCACTCATTTTCTTAAACACTCGATTGCTGAAACGAGGCATATTGATATCCACAAACCAAATACGTAAAACAGGTAAGAGCAAAATTCGTCAAATACACAAAATTGAACAGCTAAACAGCACGAAGCAAACTCCACAAGTCAACGCACACGGTATAGCGTTTATGTTTAGCGATATGAACAGTCACTTGTCACAGAGATAAAGCCATACAACGTTGGAAAACGAAACACTAATTCCGCAAAGATACCCTGCTTGCAGCCAGCGGGCGACGCCGTCAGAGGTGACACGCCAAGTCGCTACAACTGTTTACGCGGTGCGTCAACTGTGTAGCGATAAAAAACACACTTAGAATTCCCTTAGATGGGTGAAACTTGATTTGTTTTATTCAGAAAACTCCAAATCATTTTATAATGAAAAAACCAAGAAACGTCGATTTTGTCATTTTCATCGTTCCGGCTCCACTTACGTCTCTCTTGTGTAGACCTTCTACATACTCCTTCCACCTTTCTCCTTTCCCTTCTTTACTTAGGACTTGTTTTCCATCTGATCTCTAGATATTCATATAGATGGTTCTCTTTTCTCGAAAGGTCTCTTTAATTTCCCTGTATGCGGTATCTACCTTATCCCTATGCTCCTACATTCTTAAATTTGTCCTCTAAGCATTGCTGCATATCCATTTTGCACTTCATGTCGATCTCATTTTTTAGGCGTTTGTGTTTCTTTTCGCCTGTTCATTTACTGAATTTATATATTTTCTCCTTTCGTCAATTAAATTGAATATCTCTTCTGTTACCAAAGGTTTTCTACTAGCTCTCGTTTTTTTACCTACTTCATCCTCTGCTGTCTTCACTATTTAATCTCTCAGAGCTACCCATTCTGCTTTTACTGTATTCATTTCCCCTGTTCTTGTCGATCATTCCCTCATGCTTCCTCTGAACCTCCTTACAACCTCTGCTTCTTTCATTTTATCTAGGTCCGATCTCCTTGAATTCCTAACTTTTTGCAGTTTCTTCATTTTTAATCAACAGTTGATGAAATAAATTGTGGTCAGAATGCACATCTGTCCCTGGGAATGTCTTACAATTTAAAACCTGCTTCCTAAATCTCTGTCTAACGATTATATATTCTATCTGAAACCTTCCGTTGTCTACAGGTCACTTCCACGTATACAGCCTTCTTTCATGATTATCAAACCAATTGTTAGCTATGATTCAGTTATGCTCTGCGCAAAATTCTACCAGGTGGCTTCCTATTTCATTCCTTACCCCCAGTCCATATACACCTACTATTTTTCCTTGTCTTCCTATTCCTAATGTCGAATTCAAGTCCGCCACGACTATTCTATTTATGCAGTGTATACAGTGGTAAATTTTTAGATAGGGTTGGAAACTATTTGTCTATATGATAATGTATCCACATATGTGTTGGACTTACTGTTTAGCGGGACGTTGGTACCCAGGAAGAGGACGGCGACGTCGTTTTCGGAGTGCACCGTCGCCGACGTGGTGTAGATGGTCACGCGGCTAGGCTCAATAATGCTGAGACTGGTGAGTCCAAGCCTCACCTCCCACGTGCTGAACCTGTCGCAGCAAAATAAGGTTACAGCACAGGTTAGCGTGACGGAGTAAGAATATGCTGACTTAATAGTATTCATGAGAATTTTCTTCCTTCTTCCTCTTTTAGGCAGCGTTAATCTATACTATTATAGGCCCTGCTGTACTCAAACATTGGCAACTTTATGTCTGTTTTACTTTTGTGGCCAGATACTCTTCATGTCGCCGAAGTTGTTTGTTACCTCAGGGAGGGAAGCCGTGTGCTCAACTTGTCTGTGGATCGTGTATTTTGTATCTGCACAGGGCGTAAAAACGACGCGAACCGTAACTGTCGGCACAAATGTAAACTGTGCTAGCTGGCGGTGGCTCGACTACATATCCGGGGAGCTGAACCTCGGAAGAGGGAAACTGGACATTCGAGTCGATCTATCGGGGATGCAAAGAGTCTGAACAATACGTAGAGATAAGCGTAGAGAAAAACACAAAACGTGACCAGCCCGAGGAACTGAACAACCAAGCACCAGAAACAAAGCACGGTGCAAGGTGAACGCCCCAGCCAAGGAAGTGTAAATCAGCTTAAAAACGCAGCACCTGTCTATCGCTGCCGACAGGTAAACTCCTGGTCAGTGACTCTCCCTATAAAATGCTTTGAGCACGCCTTCAGTGGCAGCGTGATCCACTATTCTGCAGTGAAACCTATGCCGTCCACATCGATGTCCAGAGACGGGAACGCTAATTCTGTCACCCCTAAAAAGGCCACGGAGCAGCGGGGGAAGGTGCAGGTCGGAGAAACGGATGGTCCGTCTGCATCAGTGGAGATGAGAACAAGTTCACGGGCGAGCGGGAAAAGGAAGGTGCTGGTCCCAATTCCATGTAGTCCGAAGTGGGAGTCGCGGGATCAACACCACACTACCCTATTCTGTGGGTGAAAGGATGCACACTGTATCAATTTAGTCCACGGGTAGAAATATGCCATGACCAACACCGTCGCCCTGCCGACACGTAAACCCATTTATGCGAAGCAAGAGCTGTTGAGGGCTCTGTGGAGGGGGCGGGTAAAGATGGAGGGGAGGCTTCTCTCTAGGCACTTGGCCCGTCTTCAGAGCAGAGTGTGAGAGCAGAGCTACTCCACATTCTGTTTGAGCAGTTTCTGCATCTGCTCGTGTTGCAGCTTTTGTTGCTGTTCCTGGAGGCGCAACTGCTCCTACTAGCACTGCAAAAATGCCATCTCCGTGATGGCTACCAATTAAAACTACAAAAGAAAGAAAAGGAAAAGCGTCACACGCATAACAATATCCTACCTCGCCACTTTTCCACCAGCACAGAGGTGACACCTCCGCTAAACCGCCACACTCGGCACAAATAGTTGCAAACTTTACTAGCCGACTACTAATCCCGTGACCTTAACCCTCAGAAGAAGGAATGAAAATTCGATATGTGAGCTGAACAGAGTCTGAATACTGCGTATAGACAAGCGTGGAGGAAAACACAAAACGCGCGATGTAAATAGCACTGAACATACAAGTAAACGGAAATAAAGGAGGACACGTCCGAGGTAGTTTAAATCACTGTAAGAACTGACGGACGTGGCTTATCGCCACCGACAGGAAAACACATGGATCAGTGGATCTGTAAAATTGTGAACTTTGGATGATGTGTATCGCTGAAGCGCAATTTCATCTTACAGGCGGCAAGGGTAGTAAACATGAGACATTTCGATACCAGGACATAAAGTCTTTGTGAATTTCATTCCGTGTACTCAATTGGACCGTAAATACGACTCGCACACAGACACGAGAACATCATATCCACATGTCAGCATTTGAGAAAGGGCGCGTAGATGGGCTCAAAGAAGACGGTTGGAGTAATCGAAGCATTCATCAGGTTGCCATCCATGGGGTGGGTGCACGCAACGACTGTGGTTATATTGGGTTAGATAGAGCAGCAATCAGTCGTGGAATTAAGATGTTTTAATATGACATTTATAGTCACAACGCAGATCAGATTTCGACCTGTGTCAGGTCATTATCAATGCAGGCGGAATTGTAGCAGTTGTTCGTGCTCAAGTGAATGCTTACACAGTTCAACCATGTGTTCAACTGTGTAAGCATTCACTTGAGCACGAACAACTGCTACAATTCCGCACTGCATTGATAATGACCTGACATAGGTCGAAATCTGATCTGCGTTGTGACTATAAATGTCATATTAAGACAACTTAATTCCACGACTGATTGCTGCTCTATCTAACCCAATCGAAGCATTGTTCGACATTTGAGTAGGAGCGATGCTATTATTCGATGATGGTAACAG
The DNA here is from genome assembly GCF_023898315.1 of Schistocerca nitens. Classification (NCBI taxonomy): domain Eukaryota; kingdom Metazoa; phylum Arthropoda; class Insecta; order Orthoptera; family Acrididae; genus Schistocerca; species Schistocerca nitens. The sequence continues at coordinate 612,371,502 of NC_064615.1, forward strand.
GAATTGGTGAACCAAGGTTGAACTGCATGCTAGGTGGGTAACCTTAAGTCTGTAAGTTGTCTTAGTGTCCTGTGGTTAAGTACAGAAACTATAAAACTATGGTGCCGTATATTGTAATTATTATTGTGTCTCCCAGATTTATTTATGTTTGTTTGTGTCGAAATCATTTAATTGTTAATTTCTTGTTTGAGCTCTGCTTGTAGAACTAAATTGGGGTAAAAATTAAGTTCTGTTTAACTGTTCTTGACCTATTGCACGAAATTTTATGTATATTTGTTAAGTTGAACTCACGAATGCACAACCCCCAGTCCTAATCCAATGTCACTGAAATGCTATGTATCCATATATAAATAGTGGCAACTAGAATAGCAACACCGGGAAGGATAGCAAATAATGAAACTTCCGACAGGTTTTTTAGTATGAGATAGTAGGGGACAGGACGTAGAGCTATGGGCTGGTAGTGCAAGAAGCCTGCTGCCAGCGCCGCTCTGTCGAGGCAGTTCTTGCTGAATGACTGTGGGAAACCTGGATGAAAACTGTTGTCTCGCTTGACAAGAGCATTCTAGTTGTTGTGGTCTTCAGTCCTGAGACTGGTTTGATGCAGCTCTCCATGCTACTCTATCCTGTGAAAGCTTCTTCATCTCCCAGTACCTATTGCAACCTACATCCTTCTGAATCTGCTTAGTGTATTCATGTCTTGGTCTGCCTCTACAATTTTTACCCTCTACGCTGCCCTCCAATACTAAATTCGTGATTATCTGTCGTTATTTCCACCGCCTCTTTGATCACAGACTCTCAGATCCCTTTGGCACTGTAATGCACTATGACCTGTTCGAAGTTGTCATAATGTGTGTCCGTCATTGTTTCTCTGTTCTGCAAATTTCATTTAAAGGAACTCTTTTTGTACGTTGCACCCAGTGCTGCATGATAATGCAGAGTGTTTGGTCTATTTACAACTAACACTGCAACGCCTACTCGGTTTTAATGGACGGCACCGTATTTTAATTCTGCTATTATTCGGAAAAACACGGTTCATTTACCCCTCTAGATAGCCTTTTTTCCGGAGGTATCGAGCAGGAGTTATAGTTCGGTAGTTCAATAGATAGGCTGTTTCTCTCAGATACTCGACCTGTATATCAGGATGGGTAGCACGAAGCTTTAATTTGGCAAAGTCCTACAGCTCCAGAATTACTCTGTGGTGTGATAATTTGGAAATAAACGTTATATACGTTACCCCAAGTTCCACCCCCTCCCAAAAAGCGAGGTACATAGAAACAAATACGAAGTAGGTAGACTAGACATCTCGTCTATGGCGATGTCGTCAGAGTCTGAACACAAGCTTTGATGAGACAGTAAATGTGTAATGGCATTGTCAAAGAACGATTTAGTTCCAGAATTCACATGTAATGACTTAAGGATAAAGACCAGACCCTTACTCCTGCCAAATTGCTGTCCACTGTCTCCGTATGAGGTACTTTCTCGTTCAGGAATGTGTGTAGCGCACAACATTCCACGACTTCAGCAGTGGAGTAAAACATCTACCAGAAGCTTGTTCAGAATAGTAATGTGTTGATTTCAGTGGAGAGTTCTAGGAATGTGCTACAGTTCCTCGCACGTTCTTATACGGTGTCGAAAACGATTTGTTTTTGTAAGTGAACTAGCGACACATTCCGGCTTCATACGGTTATTTACGATGGACGAGTTGTTGGGGTTAGCTGTAATGCCGCCACCGCGCATGACAATGAATAAAAATCAGAGAACAACTTAGACCATTTAAGCTGTGCACGCCAGGGAAGTTCTCAGGAGGCCTGAATATTGTGTGTTCCGTAGTTAATGGCGTTTGGAGTGATTTCTCAGGGAAATGGAGAACATCATGGTTTGTTTGAAATGTTAATAACCAATGTAATAGGATCTACCTGAAAGAAAGAGAGAGAGAGATCGTCAGAGACTTACATCTCTTTTTCTTTCTCTTATTGCGTTAATGCACATCCACACCAAGCATTCTGCGCTAATCTCTCCGCATGGTTGTACATCAAAGAGAGGGGAACGCATGCATTCTGTTTGAGTGCAGTGCTTCGCACTTTGCAGAACCGTGCTTCCAAAGAGTTCTTCCATTTACCACTAGATGTCAATGACATTCAACATGCTTTTCACAGCAGCGGTGGTATTTAATTCGTCGTAGTTGAATGAAGTATTTAAAAATTATATACGCATTCCTTCCTCATAAGTCAATCTATCTATCAGTGAAAACCATATCAATATCCCCCTTCCCTACAGTAGATCCTGATAGAACAGTGACTAAGCACTTCATTTTGTATGTCGATAGATAGATGATAGAAGAGAGAGAGAAGATAGAACGCAGAAGACGGATAAATGATAAGTAGGCTAATACGGTAGATCGTGTTGCGCTGTGTCAGATGAGGGCAACTGCCGGTCCCTCAAGGCAGGAAGAGTGCAATTCATAGTATATTGAAGATGACTTCATACAGGATACCAGTCCCTGTCCTGAAGTTGATAAGTAGGAAGCTTGTCGAAACATTGCTTCAAGGCAGTATTGTTTTAAGATAATAACACAGGAATATATCGTCAGTGCAATTCGACTTCAAGTCTTACAATAGCAAATAAACGTAGTCTTTTTTCGAATAAGCATGAGACCACTTTCTGGATCTTGGCGTTGGTACATTGGTTTTACTCACCCGGAGGCGCAGTGCCCTGCTGTTAGGACGACAGAGGAGGAGATCAGCGACCCGCCACACATGGCGCCGTAGTCCACGATCAAGGACGCCTGGTGTGGGAACTGGCCGAGTGAGGCTGGGGCGCCATTTACAATGCGGCCAGCAGCCTTTTCAGCCTTTGGGTGTCCAGCTGAAACAGGCGGAAACTGGTCATGGGTTGGCAGTTTAGTTACACACTGAAGGAGGGGTTTGGGAATATGACAAGTTTTTGTTCTGGTTGTATCTATATATTCAGATAAAACTTGCACAAGTCACACAAAATGTACACTGCCCAACTTAAAAAATGAAATATCACGAAGAGGTGCTGGGATGACAATATAGCTTCATACACATAGAAACTATCGGCATGTATGTAAATAACAAGTGGAATGGCCACCAAAGTGAATTAGTGTTCTTCGTGTTTGGTATTGTTGGTAGGGTATACAAGAATCGGGATCAGCTTCAGATGCTGAGTGATCACTATGAAGAACACGGAGAAGTTGTATACTCGCGTGAGACACCGTTATGAACAGCTGAAAGAGTTTGAAAGGGGCCGCATTGTTGGTCTCCATTTGGCCGGCTGGTCGAATCGAGTAATGTCTAAATTTGTGGGGCATTGAGCTATGACAGTAACCCGAAATTGGCCTGCAAAGGAAATGTGAGGGTAGGCACACTTGTCTTCAGTCCTCTGGTCGACGACTTCTGACCATCTCAAGCGAGGACCAACTTGTGAACCGAGCTGATTGTAACGCCTTCATATCAGCGCCTGCCATCCGAGCACAGGTAATAGACCCCCTCGAACATTCTGTGTCATCCCAGAGGTTTGGTCAGTGACCAGCGATGACCACAACATAGTCATTTGCGTCTGGAGGGGAACCATGCCCAGGAACACCACTTCGTTCAAAATGGTTCAAATGGCTCTGAGCACTATGGGACTTAAATTCTGAGGTCATCAGTCCCCTAGAACTTAGAACTACTTAAACCTAACTAACCTAAGGACATCACACACATCCATGCCCGAGGCAGGATTCGAACCTGCGAGCGTAGTGGTCGCGCGGTTCCAGACTGTAGCGCCTAGAACCGCTCGGCCACTCCGGCCACACCAATTCGTCGTCATGGGTTATGTCTCAGGCGACAGTTGCTTGGTGCCAGCTTTCAACAAGACAATGCTCGTTTAAATATATTATGTATCACTGTGAACTGTCTGCCTGATGTTGACGTACTACCGTTGCCAGCAGGACCCCCGGATCTGCCCCTGACAGAACATTTGTGGGATTTGTGTGGATGTGCAGACCAGCTTGTCTCTCGGAGAGGATGCAATGGCTTTATGACAACCTTCCCAACAGACTCACTGCTTGCATCCAGGCGAGAGGGGGTGCAACGTCACACTGATACGCGGGCCATACTGCCAAGTTCTTTATAAATTTGACTTCAAATTGTAATCGCTCCAATAACATCACAAACCCGCTCTACCCATGAAGTTTGAGCTTCTTTTTTTCACGCAGTGTAATTCACTGTTACCGACTTTAGGATCAATGTTTTTCGTTGGTCCAGGACTTATGTGCGGTACATTTTTGTTTGATGTTTTCCCACCGTGCCTAATTGGTTGTAATTTCCAGTGATAAACTTTTTTTCCAATGAATAATTTATTCTCAGTCTCTAAAAGAGAAATAGAGACAGTTCGTTATTCATTATAAAATGTAGCAAAAGTAAAAGCTACTTATTCCTTTTTTATTGGTACCTGCAGAAGAATCTCTCTTCCTTTATTTTGTTCCCATTTTCCGTCTCTTATATTCTATGTAATGGATTTTCATCTTCATCGTCTTCTTCCTCATTTGGGGAAAAATAGGGATCCTCATGACTGTAATCGGGATCCCAATGTTTTACAACCCCGTCTTGCTTTTCTTCTTGTACTTCTCTCATTCTCAAATACTCTAACACGAATTCATTGACAATCTGACGCATACTGTCTTCTTCATCATTGGATGGTCCTGTCCATTATTCTGAAAATACGATAACGCTTAGCCCACTGGCACTCAAGGCTTACAAAAATAGTTTGCCACGTTGATAGAGCAAACGTATACAGTGAAATGTTGCGCATATTTTTTCAGTGCACGAAAATGCTAAAGCACCTAAGCAATGCATATAATCTCTAACACCCGTTGATACTGATGTTGCATATTCTTTGCGTAGACAGATTTCTTTAAACTCTAACCATACGCTTATTTGGAGCATTTCCCTTGCTTTCAACTGCATTGTTGTCACTCCAACGATTATCCACGTCCGTTCCCTCTGGATTCCACTTCCTTGCTGCAATCTTGAAGCTCTTTGTGCGACCCTAACATTCAGTGCCGCCGGATATGGAACAATAATTTGTAACTTATCACTACAGTATATATTACATATCATTAGTGTTCTAGTTAACAACCATCAATGTTTTTGTTAATCATGCTTTCACTATGTAGTTTTTATTTAAGAAAACGTCTACGGTCGCCGTGCATCTAAACGCCACTTGGACTCTGATTGTCGAGCTGTTAACACGTACTGTGGAAATGGCTGACGCCGCTTCCCACTCCCTAGCGAGAAACTAGTTGTTCTCCCCATTTTTCACAACATTACAGAAAAAAATCGGCAATTAAGTTTCTGGAGAACTTGTATTTACTGACATTAAGGGCTTGAGATAAGTGAGATGTTTGGCTTAATCGGTGACACGGGAGAACGGTAACTGGATATTGTGTACACCTTTGGTTCCAGTTTCGGTGGAGTCTCCTTTTCTTTTTCTTTCTTTTTTGTTTAGTTCGAATATCTACATCTTTTAAATATAAAATGCGTCAAATGTATACTACCTACAACATATCTAATCATCATTTTTATAAGTAATGCAAGTCTTCTTCTTTCTAATTACGTATCACACGCAAAATTCCAGTTTTCATTGCAAATGTAAGTTTTTAACCATCGACATTTTATAAAGAATTGTTAACAATTAAATTTTTGCGAAAAACGTAAATATAATCTTTATCTTGACTATCTTCATTGTTTTATATCACAAATGTGGTCTCACATGAGCCATTAGTTCTAGTACGCCTGGCAGCGTAAATGCATTGTTATTTCTCCCAACAAATCCCTTAATTAGGTTTCAGATCCATTCTATCTGGCTTAAACTGCAGTTGTACGACAGAAACTGTAAAAAATCTGCATTTGTACGGTGTGCTCGATGCCACGAAAAATATTTTCCCTGTTTCTGGTGGAAACTAGTACGATATATCATAAAAGACCAGGAGAAAATGTGGCACTTGGGTGGCTTTGAGGATTTTGTTGTTGCTCGCCTCGTTATCAACGTAGCAGATGTCCGTTCCAGCACTGAAATGTATACGACCGATCATAAATAATACCGTCTGCGGCTTCAATATTCAACGTTTCTGTGAAATCCCTGCGATTTGATTTTACGTCATAGCTCACTCAGAAAGACTGCTCGTAGTTTAGATTAGTCATTTTCATCACTCTTGTTTTTAATTACAATACTATGCCAGTTAAAAACGAGGTCATGTTATGTTTTCAGTCTAGTCCCCTTAGGAGCATAGTTACCGAGTTTTGCCGAATATTTGTTTTCATTCGGTTTAAAAGTTAAATAACATTCGAAGCTATATGGTTTCTCTGTCGTCTGGTTTTAGGTCTTAGCTGCAACTGTTCACATCACATTAGGTTAGTGGGACCAGCTGGCTAGCCAGTGCTGTAGAAGTTAAATGTACAGGCAAAACTGTTGTCCCGTATTATCGTTGAGTCGATGTGCGCATGATGTACAGCATAAAACGTACATATCCTTATTATCGTGTCTGACTGTACTACAGACAGCTTGGCTTCCCCTCCACATGAAATGAAATCTAATGAGGTGCCAGCAAACTCGGAAGAATACATATTGTAGTGTTTGCATCGGGTTCAATCAAGGTGAACGCATCATAGGCGTGAGCACAACAGACATTACTGTCGGTTACAAATGTCCTATTTATTGGCTTCGCGAAGGGAATCTTTCCAAGGCGGGAGACATTACTGGACGATAAATAACAACCAGCTAGTGCTAAAATTAGATAAAGTGCATGAGCGGCAAAGAGAGTGGGTCAGAACCACAACACGTCCCAGATTATATGATATATTTTCAGAAATAGAGGAATGGATACTCGTAACTCATACATAATCTTTTTTTAAGTTCCGTCTATTGATCAGCCTTTTAAATTAATTTATAGTGGCGTGCGCCATAATTTTTAAAATGCAGTAAAATTTAAAATATCCTCCAGCATCATGTTGCAATTATAAATATTGTCATTGCCATATTTTGTATTACTTGTATTCAGCCGCTTTTGGTAAACATCCGACGTTCTTTTTATCCAAGGTTGTCACTTCCCGGATTATTTCACGGTTTCTTTATATTCAGGACTTCACCTGATGATGTAACTAAAGTTACGAAACCTGTCGTGCATTTGAAGTAAGGCAACCATGCAACTGCAGATGTGCTTGTATTCGTCAAACAAATACAATACAGACATGATTCTCTATCCGACACAACTAACAGGCATTCGTACATTAAGTGACGTTATTAGAGAAAAACACAAATGGAACCTGGTGAATTAAGTAGCGATTAAAGTATCTGGGAGGGAACTTAGGTAATATTTAGGTAGTGCAAAAATTCAAATGGCTCCAAGCACTATGGGACTTAACATCTGAGGTCATCTGTCCCCTAGACTTAGAACTACTTAAACATAACTAACATAAGGACATCACACACATCCATGCCAGAGGCAGGATTCGAACCTGCGACCGTAGCAGCAGCGCCGTTTTGCATTGAAGCGCTTACAACCGCTCGGCCATTAGGAAGTGCACTGAGGTGATACAAGTCATGCGACAGCGATGTGCACATATATACAGATGGCGGTAGTACAGCGTGCAGAAGGCATTGGGGGAGATGTCATTTACACTCAAGTGATTCGTGTGAAAAGGCTTCCGACGTGATTGTGGCCGCATGACAGAAGTAACAAATTTCGATAGCGGAATGTTAGTTGCAGCTAGACGCATCGGACGTTCCATTCCTGAAATCGTCAGGGAAGTAAATATTCCGAGATCCACAGTGTTAAAGTGTGACGAGAATACCAAACTTCAGGCATTGGCTCTCACCATGGACAGCGCAGTGGCTGACGGCCTTCACTTAAGGACCGAGAACAATAGCGTTTGCACAGAGTGGTCAGTGCTAGCAGACAAGCAACAATGTGTGAAATAAGCGCAGAAATCAATGTAGGCCGTACGACGAACGTGTTTGTTAGTACAGTGCGGCGAAATGTGGCGTTAATGGGTTATGGCAGCAGTCGACCGAATCGAGTGCCTTCTCCAACAGTGTGACATCGCCTGCAGCGCCTCTCCTGGGCGGTTCGAGTATGGTACAGGCTCGACGAAACCATGGACCCAGGTTGTCAATAAGGCACAGTGGAAGCGATGGTGGTTCCACAGTTGTATAGGCTGTGTTTGCGTGGAGTGGACTGCGTCCTCTGCCGCAACTGAATCTATCATTGACTATAAATGGTTATATTCCCCTACTTGGAGACCACTTGCAGCCATACATATACTTCACGTTCCCAAAGAACCATGAAATTTTCATGGATGACAATGCCCTACGTCACCGGGCCGCAGTTGTTCACGACTGGTGTGAAGAACATTCTGGACAACTCGGGCGAATGATTTGGCCACTTAGCATAATAGAGAGGTCAGTACGTGGACAAAATCCTGCACTGTCAACTCTTTCGCAATTATGAACGGGTATGGAGGCAGTATAGCTCAATATTTATTCATTGGACTTACAACGACTTGTTGCTCCACTACGCTGGGCAACACGATATTAGGAGGTACCGAATGAGTCACTTCACTGTAGAGACACATTAAGAGAGTGTCCTAGTGTTGTACGTGCAAGTGCTGATTCATCGACACAATAATTATTTCTTGCTCAGAAGACGACCAGAAACCGTCGATATGTAGTAACAACGTGGCATCTATGGCAGAACCAGCAGAATGAACGATAGCTTTGAGAACAATGTGAGTCTCCCACCAAGAGCAAGCTGTGGGACTGGGCTGGCGGATCCGTTAAATCCCACTGGTTAATCTCAGAGGGGCTGCTGATGATGGCGCTAGCTCGCCCGTCATCCATTCTAATGGCTGACGCATGTGGATGCGGAATAGTTAGTGGCTGCTATGGGTTGCCTAGAACTCCGGTCCTAGAGAAGTGGCGGTGTCGCGGTTCACTACCGTAGGTCATAGACATATAATTCTGCGACAGGGCCAGCCAGAAGTACATAACTTCCTTAACCCTGAGCTGCCCTAGTGGTAAAGATCAAAAACTGCCAGTAAGTCATCTGTTGCGAGACTTGTGGAGATGTTCAACAAACGAAGGACTAGTCTGTAAGAGTTTTGGGTGTTTTTCTTTCTTATATGACATTCAATTTAAGCAGTTATTGAACGTACTTGAACTGCATTACATATCGTGAGGCGAATACTTAGTTCCAGTTGTATACAACTTCCCGTTGCTTTGTGGAAATACGACCCGCAGAGCATTCCAAGTGGGAGACACCCCTTCTCAATCCTATGTGATATTGGTCCGATACACTTGAGTGATATGTGACATAGCAGAATCGGTTGCATTACGAGTGTTCTGTAAGTAATATACTTCGAAGGCTAACTGCAGTTTCCCTCTATTCTATCAATGAACTGAAGTCTAACATGTTTTACTTACAACTGAGCCTATACGACGATTTTTTTTAACAACTCGCAAACTGTTACGCCCATATATTTGTATGAGTTTATTGGTTCCGATCATGAGTCATTGATATTGCACAGGATCTGGTAAAAAGTCCTCCCGTATTTCAAATGTTGATACAAACAAAGATAGAAAGATACGGAGTTTTATTTGTGACAGCAAATACTATGCCATTTTAAGTTAGTACGTGTCTTCTTCCATTGCTGACACATTAAGGAAGCCTTAAGGAGCTGTCCATTTTCGTGTCATTTCCGGTGTAATGCCAGCCACTTCCTGGGTGATTGCCTCCTTCCGTGCTTGCAGAGTTGTGGGTATATGTTTGTGCACTTCAGCCTCCAAGTGTCCACATAGGAAAAAAAGAATCAGAAGGTAATAAATCAGGTGACGTAGGGGGCAGGCGATTTCTCCTCAAGAAGAGAGAAGGCGCCTGCTGAAAATGGCATGTACGCTACTGATCGATACCTCGTCCACATCAGTAACCCCATGACAACTCACACAGTGGCCTCTGCAAAAACAGGAGGTCTTTTTGCCGGACCCTATATTTATACTACCTGTTCCCATTTTGTAAAATTCCCAATTTCAACGTTCTGAACATTTAAGGTTCCGATTTTAGCACAGCTTTGAAGTCTTATTAATATCTGACATGATTTTGTGTGGAATTTTACACACTGTACTTCATTAAGGGTAAGTATATCATCTACATAAATCTGAGATAACTATTAAATTTGACTGCCAGGTAATTAATATAACAATATTAACAGTAATGGTTTCCACGCACTTCCCTGCGGCATGCTTGGAGTTCTACGTCTATAGATGACTGTCCTGTTAAGGTAACATGATGTGCCCTCCATACTAACAAATTCTCAAAAAATGTTCAAATGTGTGTGAAATCTTATGGGACTTAAATGCTTAGATCATCAGTCCCTAAGCTTACACACTACTTAACCTAAATTACCCTAAGGACAAACACACACACCCATGCTCCAGGGAGGACTCGAACATCCGCCGTGACCAGCCGCACAGTCCATGACTGCCGCGCCTTAGACCAAAAAATTCTCAAACAAGATACGAGTTTCACTTTATATCCTATACAATCGCAATTTCGTTATTAACTTTTTGTGTAGTAATGAGAAAGAAGCATTTCTGAAGTCAAGAAACACTGCATTTGCCTCCATACATGGCTATCGGTATGTTATGTAAGAAGGGCGCATTCCGAGTTGACGAAGACGCCACCTGTATTAATCGGTAACTAAAAGAAACATTTAACCTAACAGGCAAATAAGCACAGAGTTTTCACTTGATGGTGGACAAGAGATCAATCGTCTCGGAGGGATCTTACGATGTAGTTCCTGAAGGAGATGAATTTTTTTCCGTTCTCAATGACCGAACGCGCTTACCACGTCATACCGCAGCGTCAAGTACGTAATAAAACAATAGTACGACTTATCCATTCCCCACACTTCTTATATTATCATGTTGTTAGCGTTGTCCAGAGTTTGTTTTTTGTCAGTTTCTTCTTACATATGTCGCAGAAAATCCTTGCTCCACATTGTGTTCACTGTTGTACTTTCGTTTCTATGAAGGTCCTGTCATCGTAGCATATGTCTCTTGTTGTGAGGATAGAGCCCCCAGCTTTTACTTATAGTACTACAGGCACCAGGATACTACACATGTTTTCCGCTCAGAGGACTTGGCGGAAATAACAACTGATCGATAATGTAGGGAGGTAGGTAGCACCATGTGAAGATTCTACAGTTATTTCACGGGTACTTTGTATAAGACCTTGGACATGAGTAACTCGTATGCAAAGAACGTTTGCTAGAATGACCAGGCAGAAAAGACTTAAAGGAGATTTTATGTACTGAACTAGTGTATGTGCAGATAATTTTAAAATTTATGTTAGTTTCAACAAATGTGATTTAGAACACCGTATCATTTCAGAACAGAAAGATGTACAACAGCTAAATAGTGATAAGCACAATATGGCGTTAAGCAATGACACACAATTTGCGACGTATGACTCTGCTGCTACGAGAAATATGTATTCTATGATACGCGGATTTAAAGGTCGCCAATAAGTAGGCAACCAGTTATAAAATGTCACGGACTCGAGGATTAAGTAAGAGTGAAGTAAATACTGCTATGAAACATATTTTTTCTCTGGTACTCGTACATTATAGAAATACTTACGCACAAGTGGCTTTGTCTTCACCATAGGTGTAAGATTGCGGTGTAGCGTCGCATACTGGGGCAGCGCCTGTCAACAAAGGAATTTTATACATTTTTGTTGATATCGTGTTCAGCAAAACCATATGTCGAAAATACCTCATCTTCTATATCTGTATCTATACTAACAATGATGCTGTAAAACCGTTATGGCTGTCTCTCTATTTTAAAGACGAATGTTATTGGGGTTTTCACAGGTAACTTGACCGTAGACTGCGACAACATACAGGCCATGTTCTGTCAAATCGGGTCAACAAAAAATATCGTAATTTAATATCTGTAACTATACTAATAATGATGCTGTAAAACCGTTGTGGCTGTCTCTCTATTTTAAAGACGAATTTTAGTGGGGTTTTCACAGGTAACTTGAGCGTGGACTGCGGCTACATACAGGTTATGTTCTGTCAAATGGGATCAAGAAAAAATATCGTAATTTAATATCTGTAACTATACTAATAATGATGCTGTAAAACCGTTGTGGCTGTCTCTCTATTTTAAAGACGAATTTTGGTGGGGTTTTCACAGATAACTTGAGCGTGGACTGCGGCTACATACAGGTTATGTTCTGTCAAATGGGATCAAGAAAAAATATCGTAATTTAATATCTGTAACTATACTAATAATGATGCTGTAAAACCGTTGTGGCTGTCTCTCTATTTTAAAGACGAATTTTAGTGGGGTTTTCAAGGTAACTTGAGCGTAGACTGCGACAACATACAGGTTATGTTCTGTCAAATCGGATCAAGAAAAAATATCGTAATTTAAGGTTCTGTAAACGCGAAAGGGTGTTTGTCTGTTACTTTTTCAGGACTTAAGCGCTGAATCGATTTTGATGATATTTGGTATAGAGATAGCTTGAACGCTACGGAAGAACGCAGGACACTATAAAAAAAGTGTGTAATTTAAGAAATTTTTTGATTTGAAGAATATTAAGCGAATTAGGAGAAAATATTTGCTCTTTGAAAAAGTTGTTTATTCTTTGACTTATGAACTTCATCGTACTTGAGAAAATGCTTTTATTGGTTGATATGTTTTACGAAATACGATTCAATATAACGTAGACAATGCTTACACAATCCTCAATGTTTTTAATCCGTGCTGTACCATAATATGAGCGAAAGTATCTGAGTTATAGTTTCACGACTAAACTGCTGAACCATAAAATGTGATATAGAGATAGCTCTAATTCCGAGGAAGAACATAGGATATTTAAGATAATAAAAAAGGCTGCACCTAAATCATATAATAACGGGAAATAACAGATGGAACACGCTTGCACCGCTCAGCAACAGCGCTGTGTGCGTGCAGCCTTGTTGTGAACTGGAGTAGGGGATGTGATGGAGGGAGGGGGAGGGGGGGGAGCGTGTATGGCACACATCCTGAGCTAAATTACCCAAATAAGCAGACACGTGAGGGCAGCTGAGGTTATTTCATGTACAGTAGCTTACTCTCCATCACTCATCCTACAAAACTACTGATATGCAAGCACAGGCAGAGGAAACAGCTAGTTTTCAAGTAATCAACTAAGGCAGCAAATTATTTCATGTATTAATACTGAACTAGAATCGAGCAAGATCGCGTCTGTGGTGACAAATTATTTTACAATTTGTTGCGAGTTACATGCATTACCACTGTACATGTCCATAAACAACCAGAATTAATGAAGTTAAAACAGTAATCACTATGAGTAAATTGTCCACACAAAATCATTAAAATTGATGTGGTTGGTTCTTCACTTTGTATTACCAGATAAATCTTCAAAGGATGTGAAGCTCCACACAAACATGAGGGAGCCTAAAGTATCTGAAATTAATACTGTACTGAAGCTGTCATGAAGTATAATAGCAGATCTAATGTGCAAAACGTATTAACAAGTGCGGAATGGCAGTGATTGTGGATACCCAGTCGAAACTTTGTCTTACCAAGGGGGCAAAGGGCCTGCAATGCTCAGAACATTTCCTTCAGGCTCATGATTGATGGCGGTCATGAAATGTAATTAAACCGAATTACTCAATTATAAAATGGGAGAGCGGGGATTGCACCTTTGCCTGCATGAAGGATGTAATATGATTAGTTAGGACATATGCTTAAAAACATTCAATAGAAACAAAGCATTCATTAATCAGGTGTTATGTTGTGAAAATTATGACAACATATGAAATGGTTTACATTACAAATGTTGTTAGTGTGCATATAAAGTCTGTAAGCTTTCATTCAGTTCTCTTAGAACTGATGTACTACTAACGTTATTCAACTACCTGAATCACTACATTCTAACAAATTATTTGCGATAGAATACATAGTTTATTCACACAATTTGCTGCTAAGAAACAGTGAAATTTATTGGAAATTTTCGGAAATTATTGAACATGTTAAATATTGTACCACATTCAGAAATACTCGATAATTACATATTACATTGTCGCTGTAGATTCACGCATGTTTCCATTCTTTATCATAGACATTGATTCTGGACTTTGTACACAACAAAGTCTGCTTTCTTCATATGATGTGGTATTTTAATATTTAGAAAGTGAATTACTTCCACGAATCTTATTCCGAAGTTACGTTGATTATGAGATTATCAATTAGGATAGCTACTAAATAACTTGGGAGTATAAATCAAACCCTGTTATAAAAAATATACCAGGTATAACCTTAACCATTGTCAAATCGACGTATTTCAGCACAGCTGATCAGTACACAACTGGCTTTTCGACTACAGTGTAATGTTCAATTGTCTAATTGTTTGAGCCAGTCTACATAAGCTCTGATGTAAGTTTTGTGGTAAGATTGCTTAAAAGCAGTAAATGCATTGACGGTAGCCTCAGAATAATCTACACAATGTTCAAAATCGCCATTTAATGACTCAGTCTGTTTGCTGCACTTATAGTATATGTGCTAATGTGACTGCAACACATTTTACCTGAACGGCAGCGGCCACGGCAAAAAGCAATATAGCCAACACGTTCATTGTGGTCTTCCACCCGCACCTATGGGTATCAGACGCATCGCTCCGTTTTATACTCGATATTGTGCAGACTTGTTGACAAATGAGTTATCAAATTCAGATTCAGATTTCAAGATAAAGCTAAAAAAACGGACTTTGAAACTCTCAGAGGGCTCTGATATCTGTAAAATTGGAAAGATAACAGTGATTTCCAAATAACAGGTCGTGGTAAAGGATCGAAAGAACAAGGAGTGATTTACTGGTTTAGCACACAGTCGACAGCATTGTTATTTGATATGCATTTGCTATGATTGAGAGAAACCGTGGAGCATCCTGATCGGGGCAGCCCGACGGGGATTTGAAACGGCTCCTCCTTAATAATAAAACAATGCATTCAGCTGCCTAATTTACGTGTAGAAACAATTTATATTACCTAAGAAAAAAGTGAAGCAACCAGAGTGGCAGGACCATAGGAATAAGGGTATGTGACAGAGTATGTGATGTTATGCTGTAAGAAGTGTGTATTTTATTGTCTATTGTCAAACCACAATTAATGAAAGATGTTTATATTTTTATTAATAGGATTAAGTAGGAATAATTAATATTTGTCATGTTGGAAATAATTGTGGCTGCAGGGAATGTCTGCACCAAAGTATTGTTGACATAATTTTAAAAAGGACGGAGAAACCGCGTATGGATACATTTTAAGAAAAGAGCGGGAAAGACCGCGCATTGATACATTTTGTAATGGTAGCAGGGATTGTCTGCACCAGAAAGCATTGGTGGCAGGTGAGACCGCACTTTAGCTTTCGTAGGAAGTCAGTAGTAAGCGAGAAGTGAAGCGAGTCGGTAGCAGGTCTGAAGCGAGAGGTTGAGAGGAGCGATGTTCCTGCCAGCCACTAGCTATGATTTACAAGAGATTATAAACGGATGTACAGAGACATCAGCTAACTATTATCATAAGAGGAACTAATATTATTGAATTAATTTTTTGAGAAACTCAAGACTACTGAAGGTATGTTTGCGCATTGCTAGTTGTAAGATTATTGTAAAAAGTAAGTCCCATTTGAACGTTTGTAAAATCATTTCATGCAGAATATAATTAACTTTTGCCAGCAATATTGCATTTCTAATTATAATCCATCCCAAAAACCATCAACGTAAAACTTTGCAAAATTTTATTGTTGTCAAGAAAAAGTTTAACTATGAATTACGTAACTTCAGTCAAATTAATTAAAGAATAACGTCAGCTTTGCTATTAAAGAATAACGTCAGCTTTGGTGATAAATATAGCCACTTATTATGAAAGCCCACCAGCAGCTAATAGAGTATAGTAAAACAGAGTAAGTATATTCATGTCGCAATTCGATGTAGCGGTCAGATGGCGATCCAGTAACAGTAAAAAAGGTAAGGAACAGTTTTGGGTTATTGCAGATAACGACTGAGTGCCACACGACGACGACACATTCTATGTTTTGTCGAAATAATCCGAAAACCACTTTTAAAAAGCAGCAATTAAATTTGTATGCGAAGATTGAGAAAGAGAATAAACTTCAAAGGGAAGATTTCATTTGTTATTATTAAGCAAGAGATAGAAATCCTAAGGAAAGGTTTCATAGTATATTGTAAAAGGGAAGGTTATCAATAACAAAAGAGATATAGAGGAGAGTGTGAGGTTTCACTTAGCGACATCCAATCGGTAAGACTCTTTAATTCACAGCCCATCGGCAATTCTGTTTGCTCTATTGATTCTTCGTTGAAAAGTGTTTGTTCAGTGTTGAATCCGCTTTAAACAGTGATATATTTTGTTGCGTGTGCTAATTATAGACCATGTCTCACAGAACAATTACTCGTTCTCAAAGTGATAAAAGTGTAGAAAATACTGACGAGAATTTCTTTTCAGGAATAGACAGAAATAATACGTGTGAAACCCCGATAGTGAAACGTTAGGTGAACAGACATTCGAGAGTAGTAATAATATGGAATCTTTTAACGAACAATCAACTTCAGATATGCTAATTGATAATGAGACATTAGTGGAAAATAATTTCTTTTTAAATACAACAGACACTACACAGCCACAAATTACGCGTAGCAGACATAATAGTTCAGTAACGAAACCACTATAATGCAGTCAAACAGTGTGACTCCATTACGTTCCGAAACAGATTCAAACGGTACACAGCTACACAATCTGCGTAACAGATACCACAGTTTTATTGACAAAAATTCCGAAACCACAGAAGAGGTGACACAATTACAATCGTCTGAGGATGTTCAAATGGACACAGACGTACAACCTTTAACAACGAATACAAATACACACAGACGTCAATCCGAAACGGATCCAATAATGGCATTTTTGCTACAAATGAGACAAGACATGAATTAAAACTTTAACAGAAGGGCACAAGAATCAGCAGACCTAAAAAACGAAATCAAGGCAGAGCGCACACACAGAGATCAGAAATTAGACAAAATGTACCAAAATCTAAAACACGAAATCAAAGTAGAAATTCAAGCAGTCGCTGAAAAATCAAACCAAGAATTACACGTCAAGATTCAAGAAATAGCAGATAAACAAGAAGCATTCACGGTATGATGGGCAAACATCTATTAGGCGCACTACGAATGTAGTGTTGTGGACATGTTGGGAAGGTGGATCTCACGGGGAGCGTGCAAGGGATAAGTCCCTGCAGACGCACTATCCTCTGTGCCCGCGGTGGCTCAGGTGGATAGAGCGTCTGCCATGTAAGCAGGAGATCCCGGGTTCGAGTCCCGGTCGGGGCACACATTTTCAACATGTCCCCAATGAAGTGTATCAACGCCTGCCTGCAGCTAGGGTGTCTATTTAATTATCATTTCATTCACGGTAAGCATACGAGAAACAATGACAGAGGACTTTTATAAACAAAACGCTCACATTGATGAACGTTTTAACAATCGCACAGAAAACTGTTTCACACGTCACCGCAAACTGGTGCGATCGCAGAATAAAGAACGAAAAGAACTATCACAAACAATTAATAAACAGCGACAGGACGACAAAAAGAAAGTGTTTGCTCAGGGAAACACTTACGTGGATAATCACATACACTCTATTTCGGAAGAAATCGAAACGGTTAAGGAGACAAATATTCGAATACAAGAGAGGCTCACGCAAATCCAATCACATACAATTGAGGCGAAAATTTCTACACACACTGAAATCCAGAATATTAGGGATAAATTAACAGAAGAAGTTCTGACACTAACTGACAAAATGGAACACATAGAAATCAATCAAGACTCAGAAAATTTGAAAGCAGATTTTAAGAAGTAACCAAAAGAAATCGTAAATTACGAAACGAATTGACAGAAAAGATCAACGAACTCACTACAAGAATAGACCTGTGAGATACTACCAATGACAGTAAATCAGATGACACTACACCAGTCTCAGGTCAACAGATTTCTGATAGTAAAGATACGCAAATTACAAATGTGCAACAAAAAATCGCAGACCTAGAATCACGTAATAATTTGTTACATCCGAAAATCAATTCTTTACAGGAAAGGATAGCTGACACACAAGAAACAACTGAAAACAATCAATTCCAACAGAACACACACCATTACGACATGCCTCAGATGCACAATACATATAATGTCGGTAGACTTCAGACAGTAAGAGATCTTAACCAGGCAGAAAGACACACAAATTCATATTCACAACATTATGAAAATAATTACACACAAAGACATGACGGTTTCGACCACAAGCATTTCCTTTCAGTGAGAAAGTTTATAACATTTAAAAACGACAAGACGTAAATACATCCACTGGACTGGATCCAACAATTCAATGCGGCACTCTCACCATCATGGCCAGTTCAACATAAGCTAGAATTTATTATTAGTTTTCTTGAAGGGGTATCAGCGAGAAGAATGCGACCAATTGCTAGACAGTGTTTTTCAGTAGAAGCATTCCAGGAAGCATTTCTAGCAGCATATTGGTCAGATATCACACAGAGTAGCATTAAAGATCTGCTAATTAGTCTGCCAAATTTCGAGAATTCTACTTTCCCAACAATCACACAATTTTTCGAGTATATGGTTGAACAAAACCAATACCTCAATGAGCCATAAAGTCAAGCCACATTAATACAGCTGTGTATTTCAAAACTCCCAGAGCATTAAAAGTGTCATTATTAACAGGCCAGCAAAAGGACAGCGTGTACGCATTTAGAGACATCCTGCAATTGCTAGAGGTACACCAGGCAGATTATGCGTTTGTTAATAAGAACTTTTCATGACATAACGCAAACCAGACAAACAATACTAATTTTGAGCAAACACGATTTGGCAATAACAATCATAATAAACGCTTTCGCAGTGAAAATGAAAACCTTAATCGAGAATACACACAGGGATTCAATGAACAGCAGTATAATAACAATGTACATTACAATTCAAGACAACAACAAAGCTAACCAAATAACACGACACACTTACGACAGGAAATGCCGAACCGGTCAAACTTTCACATGACTCATCTCCAAGAAAATGGGTCAGCCGCAAAATACACAAAACGAACGAAGACAGCCTTTTCAGAGAAACACTCGTGCCTTACCGTATAATCACAGTTATGACGACAGAAGGAGAGAAAACGAACACTGATCGCAAAGGACATTCTACAATGATAATTTTCATAGAAATTAAAAAAGTGCACAACAACCAAGTTATCGTATGAATGTACCAGACACAAGATTTCATCCGCCACCTACCGCTAATAATCAAAACGGTAGAACAGTACAACTCATAGAAAACACACAACACTCCCCGACAGAAAATGAAGTGTCAGAACATTTATGACTAGAGATAGCCTGTGATGAATCTCTAAATGACGACACTATGGATAAGGACAGAGAAAAGATAACGATAGAGAATGCCATTACATTCGATGATGTGCGAGACACATTGTTACACGAAAAACCGATCATGCAGAAAACTATATGCCACCCAATAAGCCAGATAAATTTAAAGTCACAAAATATTTTAGCATTAATTGATTCAGGTTCACCAATGTGCATAATTAACGAAGACACATTTAACAGATGATATTACCCAGTATTCTCATTACACAAAACTTAAGTTAAGGGAGCATTTCCAGGAAAAATCATTGAAGTCAAAACACAGACACAATTAACGTTTGTTTTTGCAGGGCAAACTTTCCACAGCAATTGTTGGATAGTTCCACATTTAACAACTGATATAATATTAGGAATGAATTTTCTAGTACAGTACGACGCTGAGATTGACTTTAAATTGTCATGCCTAACATTGTAGAAGGAAGACAGTGAAGTGGTAGTGAGATTTCAAAACACAGCATCCTCAGAAGAACAAAATTTGCACAGGATCGAGACTATTGCAGATTCTAAGGATAACGATTCTTATCTCACACTATTCACGAATACACATAATAACGACGTGGCAGAGGAACAGGAGTATAATGTATTAGAGACAGTTACACGCAAGTTTGGAGACAGTATAGCAAAAGACGACACAGAGGGCACAGAATTAGAAAATATTCTTGTGCAGCATAAAACAGTTTTTAACAATGTTCCAGGAACGATGACAGGATTTATGTACGAATTTCAGATGAAACCACATGATACTTTCAAAGCAAAACACTATCCAATCCCGCATATATACACAGAAGCAGTTAAGAAAGAGTTACGAGCAATGACTAATCAGGGTATAATTGAACCAGCAGCAAGCCAATATATAAATCCATTATACATCGTTGAAAAGAAGGATGGATCACTCCGTTTAGTTTTAGATTCACGTGAGGTTAATAAAATAATCATTACAGAAACTGACCGACCACAGACGTTAGAAGAGTTACTGCAAAAGTTTCATGGCACCTCTATATATACCACCCTCGATCTCAAATCAGGATTATGGCAAATCCAGTTGCATCCAAATTGCCGAAAGTATACGGCATTCCTTTGCTTTGGTGAATGTTACCAATTTTGTAAACTTCCGCTTGGACTAACTATTTCGTCTGCAGCCTTTATACGAGGCATGAATACAGTTCTCCCACAGGATCTTAAAAACAAAATTACTGCATATGTAGATGACATTCTAATTGCAGCAGAAAACTGGGGACAGCAGGACCACACCCTTCAACAATTACTGAATACATTCGAGCAGAACGGTGTAACTATAAACCTTCGTAAATATGAATTTGGAAAAGCCTCAATAAAATTTCTAGGTCATATCATTTCACAAACAGGTATTGCACCAGACTCCGACAAATTGCAAGCATTGAAAGATATCAACGTGCCAACAAATAAGAAGGAACTTCGGAGCTTTTTAGGCCTTATTAATTATTTTAGAAAATTCATTCATTATAAAGCATTAGACACACCCTTGCTATACCAGCTCACAAGTAAAAACACAATTTGGTCATGGAATGAAGACGCTGAAGCTGAACTCGAGAATTTGAAAGAAGCGTTACTAAGGGCACGTTTGTTATTGCATCCTGACCCAACACAAAACTTTTCCATTGAAACGGATAGTTCAACTACAGCACTAGGAGTACATATTTTCCAGGAAGTAGAGGAGGACGGTAAGACAATCGTTAAACATATTGCGTTTGCAAGCAGGATACTTTCTCCAGCAGAGCGCAATTACTCTGTAACAGAATTAGAGACGCTATGTGTAGTATGGGCATTTAAGAGATTACGTCATTATCTATATGGAAGACACACCACAGTATATACCGATCACCGAGCAATCCTGTTTTTATTATCAGTAGAACTTACGCATGATAGATTAAGCAGTTGGAAATTATATCTACAAGAGTTCGACTTTACTATTGTACACATTCCAGGCACGTAGAATATTGTTGCCGACGCACTATCGAGACATATTCAGCATAAACGACTAGAGAAAGAAAATATCTTCTGCCAAATGAACCACAGTATTATGTATGTCAAACAAGTAGCTTTCGAAAACTTTATATCAGCATTACAGGACATAGAGAGAGAATAGCAGAAAGATGAAACACTAAAAGAGATTGTAACGCTTTGGCGAGACAAGAGCAACGCAAAAATCAGACATAACTACACTATACATCAAAATATTCTGTTTATTCGCTCGTGCCCAGACGGCAACAATTGGCTTTTATGCATTCCAGAAGGGATCAGAAACAAATTGATATGGTATACGCACCTAAGCTATGCACATTACGGAGCTAGGAAATGCTTTCTAATTCTTCGACAAAATTGTCACTTCAACAATATGGAAAAACACATCCGCAATGTTATAGCATCCTGTAAGATATGTCAGAAAGCTAAATCATCTACAGTATCACATATTCCACCACTGTATCCCATGGTACCGGTTAACTTAAGACGCATGGCAGCAGTAGATCTTTTCGGTCATATCCCCAGAACAAGTAAAGCGTATAGTTATATTCTAGTAACCGTAGAACTGACATCCAAATTTGTAACATTTTCTCCACTAAGGAAAGCAACAGCTAGGTCAGTATCAAGAGCATTTGTAAGAGATTTTCTATCAATAGTAGGATATGTACAGAAGGTTATTTCAGATAATGGACCACAGTTTTGGTCAGACATATGGAAACAAATCTTAGAGAGTAAGAACATAACACCAATTTACATATCAAGATATCACAGTTCTTCTAACCCGTCAGAAAGAATAATGAAAGAGATCGGGAAACTTTGTAGAATTTATTGCCACAGAAAGCATACAATATGGGACGAATACATTTCACAGTTTCAGGAAGTAAAAAATGCAATACCTAATGAGTCAACGACGCTCTCACCAACTGTAATACTGACGAATAAAGACCCACCGAATAAATTTACTGAAATGATTACTTTTCCAAAGAAGCGTAGACTTCGTCATTGTAAGATAATAGACATGGCACTAGCGAACATTAAACGAGCTGCAGATCGTCGGAAGAGACAGCAGAAGCAGGTAAGTAGATTATGCAAGTACGAGATTGGCGATAGGGTACTAGTTCGTACCCATTATCTGTCAGATAAAGGGAAGAAACGATGCAAAAAATTTAAACTTCTATACGGAGGACCATACAGAATTCGAAATATTCAGCACGCTAATATAGTACACATTGAGACATTCAGAACAAAAAAATCGAGAGGAAACCATCATACGTCAAACATAAAGAAATTCTTAGAATAGAAAAACCTTCTTACAGGGATACATATTGACAGAGTATAACAATGAGCTTTTTGACACATTCCAGCAAGCCCGAATACAGTGAGCTACTAATGGGTTATTTACGTGCACAACAGGTCACCTCGATTCGACCACAGATAAATACACTGAAAACTAATAGCAGTCTTAGAAGCGTTCTCGCAGGACATTTATTTCACATTATGTAAGGTAAGAGAAGCAATTAACAGGACTACTTTAAATGTAAATGTATAACACGTACAAATAATTTTCATACAGTAGTAGCAATTAGATGTATTATTTAACCTGTGCATGCAGCATTGTTGTCATAGTTCACCAAAATAAACGTAGTTTTAATTATAATATAAGTATTGAATATGGAGAAATGTGGATAAATGCTTTACAGGTCATGCCGAGAGCTGACGGGATATTCCAGATGCAGAGAGATTATTAACCATGAATATTTTGCTATAGGTAATACAGAGAGATATTGAAGTCATGCCGTGCGCTGATGATTATTAACAATGAATACTTTATTATAGGCTATGCAGAGAGATGACACGAGGTACAAAGGAGAGAGGAGAATGAAGATGTTAGTATGTAAGGAATATAATTTAGTAATGGTTTATTTTGATAACGGGTGACACAGCGCAACGCAGCACTACGGTTGGAGAAACCACTTTAAATTGCTTTCTATATGTACTTTGCTATTCGAAAAATTTTTCAGCATTGAACATGATATCTTTTACATCAGATACATACATAGGAAAAACAGATCACACCAAATGTCAGCATACCGATTCGCACTCTACGTAAAATACTAATGTTTTCTCTTAAATAACAATGACGATGTGTGCTACACAACTCAAACATAATATATAGTCGACTGACAATATGACTCGTAACTGACGAACACATTACCGAACATACTGAAGTCACAGAAAGTGACATATTTTGTCAAAACGTACTTTCATATTTCAAAAACTGTAAATTCACAACCTCTGAAGTAATATAACAGTATCTTTATGTAATTATTTATATGAGCACCAGATTATGATTTATTTAGAGTCACAGAAAGTGACATAGTTTGTATAAAGGTACATGTCTATTTTATTTAAAATATTGATGCCTAAATGTACTACTAAATTCCACTTACAGAAATATTTGTTTATGTTATTGACTTTCACGTAATGTAATATGTATTACAGGCTGAATTCACTACAGATGGAAAATGTGTTTTATATGTAATTGTTTAAAACTATAAACTTTTTCTACAGTCACACAAGATGACATATTTTGTCCTTTTAAACGTAAAATAAATAATTTTTATGAGCACAGAGGAATGAGGTGACTTTAAATTTGGTAATAACGGTATCAACCATATCCGTGAACCTTTTGACAAAATGATTATACCTGTACCTTAATTCCTGTGCAGCCCCATGGTTATGGAGCACAAACAAAGTGAATAGTGACCCACGTTACTTCAATCTACGATGTTTTCTATGAGGTGTCGGCATACCAAGATGCACACCACAGTCATGACGTACGTCAATAGGTGCTTGCATACCAAGATGCACACCATCACTACTAATGGACAATTGGAGTTGGAACTTGTACTTCGTGTAGCTGCGGCAACTCAGGCAATTCGACGGTTAACTTACTGTTTGGTTATACCAAAACTATGGATCAAAAAGACGACGGAATCACATGGCGAAACCTGGTGCGGTGCTATGTGAGGAAAAGAAATGGACTGTTGAGTGCATTCACAGACAGTTGCCAGTGCTTTGACCATGCTACCTAATTCCTTTTTTTTCCCTTTCTTGAATATGGTACTAACATAAACTATGTACTAATTTTTGCCATGAATTAGTATTAGAGATATAAATAACTTTTACTACCTGATGTACACTTCCAACTTACTGACTCATATCATTTGTATATGTTGATGTATACTCTTTTGAACATTCTCTTTGTTAGACTTAGGAAAACAAATTCTTATGGCAGTATATGTATGTGCTTTGTTGAAAGAAATAATCTATCATTAACTTACTTATTTCTATAATCAATTTTTCTCCTTACGTCCAGTAACAGTAAAAAAGGTAAGGAACAGTTTTGGGAAATTGCAGATAACGACTGAGGGGCACACGACGACGACACATTCTATGTTTCGTCGAAATAATCCGAAAATCACTTTTAAAATGCAGCAGTCAAATTTATATGCGAAGATTGAGAAAGAGAATAAATTTCAAAGGGAAGATTTCATTTGTTATTACTAAGGAAGAGATAGAAATCCTAAGGAAAGGTTTCATAGTATATTGTAAAAGGGAAGGTTATCGTTAACAAAAGAGTTATAGAGGAAACGGGAAGGTTTCAATGTTAGTGATTACAATTGCTAGTGAAGTTTACAAAACATGTGGGAGTGTGAGACTAATAATCAGCATGACACTGGACCTCTCTCTTGCCTGGATGTAAGCAAAAGATTCGATTAGGGAAGGTGTCATAAAGCCTTTCTATCCTTTCCTGAGGCAAGTTGGCCCACAACTGTTGTAACTTCTTCTTGATATGGAGGTTACTGGCACTAGGACAATGTTGATTTGTAAGCCGGTCTCACACATGTTCTATCGGGGACAGATTTTGGGAACTCGATGGCCGTAGTAGTATCTCAGCAACGCACAGATAGTTCAAAGAGACTCATGACACTGTAAGCGTATTGCCATATTGCTGGCTTAGTTGCGGAGTATCTTTGCGGGCAGCGCGATTGCAGAGTCGAGCACGGGACACGGAACTGTTATGTTGTGTTGTGGGTAGCTCTTCATGTGAGAAGCATAGTTATTATGGAAGTTCAAGTGTTACTGCAAGTACTGTTACAGTAAGGTGACGAAATATGGAAGTGATTCATAGGAAAGTGCGTAATGACGTAATAAAAAATGAGCAGTGCCGCCGATAACGTATTTGTGTATCCTCCCGTTGCGTGTCGCACAGCATCAATCAACCGCGCCGCGTTCTGGCTCTCAGAATGAACTAATGTGAATCAGTAAATATTAGTTACCATAAAAGAGTGCAATCAAGTGCCAGTGTCTTGTAGCGTGTGTGAGAATGTGCGTTCGGTCATCGCGTTTCCGCATCATCAACAATCAGCCACGCCGCGACGGTTACGCTCACGCTCGTACGATTGTTAACTGTGAACTGTAATTTAACTTTATGAGCAGTGTTATATCATTACTAGTGTCAAGGAGGACTGGAACCGAAAGTGCGTGACGAGCGTAAGAACTATCGTTCGATCATTAGGCTTCCGCATCATTAACAGTCACCCGCTTCGCGTCGGTTTCGCATACGCTCGTCCAAGTGATATTGTGGACAGATAATCATCAAGAATGTTAATTGAGATAAGCAGTTATGACTTAGAATGTAAACAGTGCAACCTGTGATTTTCATACCGTCTCAGAATATACACTACTGGCCATTAAAATTGCGACATCAAGAAGAAATGCAGATGATAAACGGGTATTCATTGGACAAAAATATTATTCTAAAACTGACAGGTGATTACATTTTCACGCAATTTGGGTGCATAGATACTGAGAAATCAGTACCCAGAACAACCACCTCTGGCCGTAATAACGGCCTTGATACGCCTGGGCATTGAGTCAAACAGAGCTTGGATGGCGTGTACAGGTACAGCTGCCCATGCAGCTTCAACACGATACCACAGTTCATCAAGAGTAGTGAGTGGCGGATTGTGACGAGGCGCCGGCCAGGGTGGCCGAGCGGTTCTAGGCGCTTCAGTCTGGAACCACGCGACCGCTATGGTCGCAGGTTCGAATCCTACCTCGGGCAGGGATGTGTGTGATGTCCTTAGGCTAGTTAGGTTTAGGTAGTTCTAGGGGACTGATGACCACAGCAGTTAAGTCCCATAGTGCTCAGAGCCATTTGAACCATTTTGTGACGAGCCAGTTGCTTGGCCGCCATTGACCAGACGTTTTCAATTGGTGAGAGATCTGGAGAATGTGCTGGCCAGGGCAGCGGTCGAGCATTTTCTGTATGCAGAAAGACCCGTCCAGGACCTGCAACATGCGATCGTGCATTATCCTGCTGAAATGTAGGGTTTCGCAGGGATCGAATGAAGGGTAGAGCCACGGGTCGTAACACATCTGAAATGTAAAGTCCACTGTTCAAAGTACCGTCAATGGGAACAAGAGGTGACCGAGACGCCGTCCAGGACCTGCAACATGCGGTCGTGCATTATCCCGCTGAAATGTAGGGTTTCGCAGGGATCGAATGAAGGGTAGAGCCACGGGTCGTAACACATCTGAAATGTAAAGTCCACTGTTCAAAGTACCGTCAATGGGAACAAGAGGTGACCGAGACGTGTAACCAATGGCACTCCATACCATCACGCCTGGTGATACGCCAGCATGACGATGACGAATACACGCTTCCAATGTGCGTTCACCGCGATGTCGCACAAACACGGATGCGACCATCACGATGCTCTAAACAGAACCTGGATTCATCCGAAAAAACAACGTTTTGCCATTCGTGCACCCAGGTTCGTCGTTGAGTACACCATCGCAGGCGCTCCTGTCTGTGATGTAGCGTCAAGGGTAACTGCAGCCATGGTCTCCGAGCTGTTAGTCTATGCTGCTACAAACGCCTTCGAACTGTTCGT
Source organism: Schistocerca nitens (assembly GCF_023898315.1). NCBI lineage: Eukaryota > Metazoa > Arthropoda > Insecta > Orthoptera > Acrididae > Schistocerca > Schistocerca nitens. The sequence goes on from NC_064615.1 coordinate 612,399,062, forward strand.
GCAGATGGTTGTTGTCTTGCAAACGTCCTCATCTGTTGACTTAGGGATCGAGATGTGGCTGCACGATCCGTTACAGACATACGGATAAGATGACTGTCATCTCGACTGTTAGTGATAAGAGGCCGATGGGATCCAGCTCGGTGTTCCGTATTACCCTACTGAACCCGACGATTCCATATTCTGCTAACAGTCATTGGATCTCGACCAACGCGATCAGCAATGTTGCGATACGATAAACCGCAATCGCGATAGGCTACAATCCGACCTTAATGAAAGTCGGAAACGTGATGGTACGCAATTCTCATCCTTACACGAGGCATCACAACAATGTTTCACCAGGCAACGCCGGTCAACTGCTGTTTTGTGCATCGGTTGGAAGCTTTCCTCTTGTCAGCACGTTGTAGGTGTCGCCACCGGCGCCAACCTTGTGTGAATGCTCTGAAACGCTAATCATTTGCATATCACAGCATCTTCTTCCTGTCGGTTAAATTTCGCGTCTTTAGCACGTCATCTTCATGGTGTAGCAATTTTAATGTCCAGCAGTGTAGATGTTCATATCTGACGTAGGACAGTGTTCCTTAACGTTGAGTGACTCTCCTAAATCCGCTTCCATATTTAAATACATAATTTCAGGCAAGCCAGCAGCAGTGTGGAGCAGAACAATACGACCGTCGCGGGATTATCACGTACATGGTTACGTGGTGAGGACAGGGCGCGCGGTCACAAAACGAGAAGCGACCACCGGGTAAGGGATCCCCCCCCCCCCCCCCTTCCACGCCATTTGTACCCCCGGGCGTGTTACAACATGTGTGGAAAAGCATTGTGGAGGTAAAAAATTGCGCGACAGTATTATTGCGTGGGAGGTAACGCTTGAGGGTGCAGGATGTCCGTGTGACATACTATTTTGTCTACAGAGTTCTCTCAATCAATACCAGCTGCAACCTGAAGTCATACCCGATGCGTCCCCACACCGTGACACCAGGTGTAACACGGCTGTGCTTTTCCAAAGCATCGCAAGAATGGGACCTCCTCGAATGTTCGTCCACGGAAGTGCAGAGCAGTGATTCATTGCCGAACGCATTGGAGCCGCGCAATGCAGTTGCGCCAGTCATTAGCAGTCCATTCTTCCCGATCGCGGCACTGCAATGAGGTCTCTTCCAGACTCTGTCAGGTGCTGTTAACGCTGTCTCAAATGAGCACGCTGCACCTCCACGTTCCTTGCAGTTGTCAACCAACGTCTGACTCTGTTCACGCCCCTTACGTGCGCTACCAGGCCTGGCTGCAACGCTAAACTCAAACAACACTCCTTCTGGCAGCAGTTCTGTCACGAAGAGGTTCAGCTCTAATTATTTACATATCAGCAGACGGTGTGCAAATGTAAAATAATTACACTGTTTGACCTTGTCTTCGAAGTGCGTCATTGTTTTTCTCAGGTAATGTAATCAGCAAGTAATTAAATAGCTTTCAGCCGCTTAACTGCTTTTCTTTACAACAAATTTATTTCGATCTCACAGATAAACTGAACAACCTAAGTAACCTTGATTAGTCTGCAAATGTAATCTAATCTAAAGTGCTGTAGCTAAAGGCGTTATCTGTCTTTCTGTGGCCGGCCGAAGTGGCCGTGCGGTTAAAGGCGCTGCAGTCTGGAACCGCAAGACCGCTACGGTCGCAGGTTCGAATCCTGCCTCGGGCGTGGATGTTTGTGATGTCCTTAGGTTAGTTAGGTTTAACTAGTTCTAAGTTCTAGGGGACTAATGACCTCAGCAGTTGAGTCCCATAGTGCTCAGAGCCATTTGAACCATTTTGTCTTTCTGCTGGCTCCCACCGTGTGATAAACAAGCGGTTTAAGTGATTCACACTGTCAGCAAAGACGCCAGCGGCCATCCTCCGTCACCTGACTGCTAATCTCTTGTGATGAACTGTTGTTTACTATTTGCCACAAATGAACGCTCAGCTGAGTGGCTATCTGATGATTTCTCGATCTTCATGTTCAGTCGCCTCTCTAAGTCGATTGCTTCCTTCTTGCCACTGTGTTCGGCCATGGTTTACCAACTGCTTCCAACATCATCGAATATTGGCATCGTTCCCATTCAAATGTCGGGTGATTCGCTGATTACTCCACCCGGCTTCTATGAGCCCAACTACACATCGTTTCTCAAATTCTGGCATCAGACCGTCTGCGAGGCATAGTTACTGACCAACCGAGTACAAGGAACGATGTTTACCGAGACTTTATGGCCTGGTATCGACATGTCCCCTGTTTACTATCTTTGGCAGCTGTACGGTGAAACTGAGCTCACACATTCATTCATCGACCACCAAAGTTAACATCATATGCGTATGAACATCAGTTTATGAGCAATTTGCATAACTACTTTGTGGTGCCTCTATTCTTTTCGTCTTGGATTGTATTTAAGACTGCTTTTCTCGGTCAAACAAACAGCTCCTTCTGTCTCACTTCCAAAGAACCCTGCGTTCCACGAGCAACGCTGCAGCTCAGTCGTGGATTAGATCAGGTGAAAGAGATACTGATTCCGATATTAAGAAAATTTGTGGGTTCTTTATTAGCTTTCTAGATCAATCTTGTTTAGATTATAAAACGGGTTGGCAAATGAAACAGAAAGAATTGCCTTGCTGTAGTCCTGAGGGATAACGAGAGAGAAATGTAGAACTGGGGCCACAGCGACAGCATGTTAACTTCGACCTTGAACTCTACTTGTGCGCTATATGGTGCATGAGATAGTTCGAGCAGCGACGTTATGATCAAGCAGGATTTGTAATAGAGTCTCCAGCCTTTCTGTGAATGTTATCTGTGTTTTTTGGGCTGTGACCCTAGTGACGAGAGGAACTCACTCTGGTCTGCACCGTCTGCCTACAAACATAGACCTGAAGCGCATGCTTTTACTTCTCTCCTGTTACAGACATAAGTAGACCACATTCTTGAAACAAGGCACAGGAACATTCCTGAGACACATTGGAATGGAGAATGTGACTCACGGGGTCAATCAAACAACTTAATTCCTATTAAGGTTATGGCCCCCACTATACTGTTTACCCACCTGCGAGACCAAGAGAACGATCACCAACTTTGGTAGGACACGACCGTTTAGCAAGCTTAATTTACAGTTATTTGTTTACTCCTATGAAATAACATTGCACCAGCCTCTAAGCGGTGCCACTGTGAATGCTGTTCTCAGTCAAGGGATGAGTTAGTCACAGTTGGTAAGTTGCTGAATATCCCTCTGATTGCTGTCAACCGTAATGGGAGGGCTAGCGACATACGTGTACCAAAGGTACTCCAAGTATCCTCTCCCGTGGACACTGTATTCTCTACATGAAGTGCAACATCTGTCAGCACTCGTCCGTTAGACTGTGAGTGGCGTATCAGTGGGGTGGGTCTAAGGAATTTGTACGGGAACTCGACGCGGAAAGGGATCCTAACTGTGTAAAGTTTTTGTAAATAAGGGGACGCACGAAAACACTTCTTTAAGGTATAAAAAACACCTTGAAGTATAACCCAGCGTACCTTACACGACATATACGTAAAACTCTACGTTTTCTAATTTAAACATGTTTTCCAAGTAATGCTTACACATTTCCCGTTCTTCCTATAACCACTCGCTATGTAGCCGGTCTTTTTTAAAACTGAAATTTATTCGAACTGGCATGAACAATTCCCAAATTTCATACAAAATCATGAATTCCAGTTTTAACATAGAGAAAATTAAACAAACGGATAATAAGAGCAAATTGAATTGAGTATTATACGCAAAGTAGCAAGGGGCTCTATTGAACGAGTTTCTAATGAACGTCCCTTTGGTTTTACAATTACTATATAAACGCAGCGCACTTATCGTTAACGTCTTTAGCGTCTGGGAGTCTTAAGTGTCTGAGGATCTCTGGCGTATGGGGGTCTTTAGAATCTGAGAGTCTTTGTGTTCGAGATTTTAGTGTCCGAGCTTCTAGCATTTGAGTCATGAGTATTCGTGACTCTTATGTTCGTGCGCCACTGTGTGAGATAGCTAAGTTTATTGGAAGCCGGGCTAATTGAAAGTAAATGTCTGTTCGTTTAATTTATTGTCAAAGGTACGAAAACTGACAGAAAATGAGATAAAGCTAACATACAGCGAACATCTCAGTCTATAAAAGATCGATATCATTGCCGGCCGGAGTGGCCGAGCGGTTCTAGGCGCTTCAGTCTGGAACCGTGTGACCGCCTCCGTCGCAGGTTCGAATCCTGCGTTGTGCATGGATGGATGTGATGTCCTTAGGTTAGTTGGGTTTAAGTAGTTCTAAGTTCTAGGGGACTGATGACCTCAGATGATAAGACCCACAGTGCTCAGAGCCATTTGAACCAGCCGATATCATTAATCTCAATTTAAAAACATCAGTTGCTGCCGAAGCTACTCTTCAAACAGCGCGTCGAAACTTGAATTTTTATTGTACACATTGTTTGGACATTTATTATCGAACTAAAGTGTGACCATTCATAGTAGCGAATCATATAGAAGGAATTATGTTAATAAAAACCAAGTTAAGGAAAAACTACAGTCTGCTACGATTTCGAACAGAGTATCAAGAGAATTGATCCGTGTATTGGATTATCTCTGGACAATAATAATAATAATAATAGTTTATTCCACATTCATATCAAACGGAATAATTTTCAACGGATAAAACATTGTGCTCTGTTAAATGAAACCTGTGTCTTTCGAAGGAATTAATTCGGTGTACATCTGCTACGCTAATCGAAGATATCAGTTTATCTGGAAACGCGAATCGGTCGCCTAGTAACTGTTAATGAGGATCTCTGGTGGCAACCGCTAAACAACGTAGCTAGGCGACAGTAATAATTAGAATCTAAGTTTATCAACGAAAGAGACATTAAAAGATTTTGTGAAACCCCAGTTAGCGCAAAGATGGGACATTATCAACAAATATTGACTGCAATAACAGATAGTGTCGTGTCACCTTGCCTTCACGTATCTCGACGAGTTGAAGAATACTGGCTGGGCGTAGAAGAAGGACGTTATACTTCCGATGGTCGTGGAGGTGCCAGTAGGCAGCGATAGGAGGCGTCACAGATGGCGCCCAACGTGGGGTTCGAAGGTAATAAATTAACAATATACAGTTCATACATGCTAATTTGTGAATTATTTACTGACTGTATACGAACGAAACAACCACTCGTGTTAACCTGTTCGTGTTGCACGTTCACTGTCTTCGACAAACTACGCCCGGAGTGACAGGAAGGAAGTACTACAGGAAGTACGTATAGAAATAATTGATACGACGATATTTAAAGTTTGAGTCATATCTCATTGTGGTTCAGTTAAATATATTGTAGCTGGCGAACCACTACGGCAAGTTCGCGCGTTGTTGAATTGATATTGTAGCTTAGACAGTATTTGTGTGTTGTGTTGGTGTTGGTTGGTTGTAATTTGTAGTATTTGACCATATGATAGTAGTCCTAAGGTTGAGATCTAATGTAGAGAATATGAACGAAGACATGACTAGGGAGGAGGGAACAGAAATGGATGATAGTAGGGTAGGAGAATTAGAATCATAGTATCCGAATCTTTACGATGGAATCTACTGAAAGTAATAATGTCGGAATGTCGATACCTAAAAGTGATTCAACTGTAGGGCCTAGTAGAATGGTTAAACCTACAAATGAAATGGGTGGTTTGACTATGTAATTAAATTCTAGGAGGAAATATTAGAAGCTAATCGTCAACGGGATCAAAAAGACCGAGAATACAGGGAAGAAAGGAATCAGACAGACCTAGAATTTAAGGTGAAAATCAAACAAGCGATTGAATCGTTAGAGGCTCAAACTAAGGAAAGAGAAGATAGAGTGGCTAAGGAACTCGAGAAATTGGGACCTGACTCAAATTCAGCAAGTAGTAAACGTGCTACTTTACAAGGATCGATAAGTACGTTACAGAAGGATGTGGAATAGATAAGTTAAGAGCAGTCTACCGTGTCGGATGAGAAGCCTACATTTAAGAAGTTAAAAGTATATTGACGATTATTTAATGGGTCAGACGAAAACGATTGAGGCAGGTGGACATATTCCAGTAACAGACATACAGTGAATATTTAACTTGTGTCCAGTTTCTAAAATGAAATTTATAGCTACCTTTGTACAGACGTATTCCGTATGGACATTAAATGAATGAAATATTTAATTAATGTTAGGAAAAATAGAAATATCTGAGATTGAGATAATACTTTGAAAGACTTTAGTCCGCAATGAAGAACCTAGTATTTGTGACGTCTCCCATTGCTACCTACTGGCCCTTCCACTATCAGCGGAAGTGAATGTCCATTTTCAATGCCCAGGCAGTATTCTTCACCTCATCGAGGTACGTGAAAGCGAGGTGACACAATTCTATCTGTTATTGCACTCAATATTTGTTGGTAACGTCCGCATTTGTACTAACTGGAGTCTATATTCGGGGTTGCACAAATCTTTTAAAGTCTCTTTCGTTAATAAACTTAGATTCTAATTGTTATTGTCGTCTAGCTACGTTGTTTAGCGGTTGCCACCAAAGATGCACATTAACAGTTATTAGGCGGCCGATTCGCGTTTCCAGATGAACTGATATCTTTGATTAGCTTAGCAGATGTACACCGTGTTAATTCCTACGAAAGACACAGATTTCATTTGACAAAGCACGATGTTTCATCCGTTGAAAATTATTCCCTTTAATATTAATGGGGAATAAAGTATTATAATTATGATTATTATTATTGTCTAGAGTTAATCCAATACAGGAATCAATTCTCTTGATACTCTGTTCGAAAACGTAGCAGACTGTAGTTTTTCCTTAACTTGGCTTTTATTGACATAGTTCCTTCGATATGACAAACAGTCGTTTACTTTTAATTATCGTGGCTTCCAATAGTGGTAGCTATCTCACACAGTGGCGTATGAACATAAGAGACACGAATACTCATGACTCAAATGCTAGAAGCTCGGACACTAAAATCTCGAACATAAAGACTCTCAGATTCTAAAGACCACCAAATTCTAAAGATCCTCAGACGCTTAAGACTCCCAGATGCTAAAGACGTTAGCAGTACGTGCGTGGGGTTTATGTAGTAGTTGTGAAACTAAAGGGACGTTCATTAGAAACTCTTTGAATAGAGCCCCTTGCTACTTTGCGTGTAATACGCTTTTCAGTCGGCTCTTATCGTTCTTTTACTTAATTTTTCCTGCGTTAATACTGGAATTCATTATTTTGACTGAAATTTGCGAATTGTTCATGTTAGTTCGGATAAAGTTTAATTTAAAAAAAGACCAGATATGTAACGACAGGCTACATGCTCCACTTACAGGGCAGAGTGGGATAAGGAAATTTTTTGTTAAATTGTATCGTGTTGTTGTGGTCTTCAGTCCTGAGACTGATTTGATGCAGCTCTCCATGCTACTCTATCCTGTGCAAGCTTCTTCATCTTCCAGTACCTACTGCACCCTACATCCTTCTGAATCTGCTTAATGTATTCATCTCTTGGTCTCCCTCTACGATTTTAACCCCCCACGCTGCCCTCCAATACTAAATTGGTGATCCCTTGATGCCTCAGAACATGTCCTACCAACCGATCCCTTCTTCTGGTCAAGTTGTGCCACAAACTTCTCTTCTCCCCAATCCTATTCAATACTTCCTCATTAGTTATGTGATCTACCCATCTAATCTTCAGCATTCTTCTGTAGCACCACATTTCGAAAGCTTCTATTCTCTTCTTGTCCAAACTATTTAACGTTCATGTTTCACTTCCATACATGGCTACACTCCAGACAAATACTTTCAGAAATGACTTCCTGACACTTAAATCTATACTCGATGTTAACAAATTTCTCTTCTTCAGAAACGCTTTCCTTGCCATTGCCAATTACATTTTATATCCTCTTTACTTCGACCATCATCAGTTATTTTTCTCCCCAAATAGCAAATCTCCTTTACTACTTTAAGTGTCTCATTTCCTAATCTAATTCCCTCAGCATCACCCGACTTAATTCTTTTGTTTCCTTTAGTGCTTGTTCAATATACAGATTGAATAACATCGGGGAGAGGCTACAACCCTGTCTTACTCCCTTCCCAACCACTGCTTCCCTTTCATGTCCCTCGACTCTTATAACTGCCATCTCGTTTCTGTAAAAATTGTAAATAGACTTTCGCTCCCTGTATTTTACCCCTGCCACCTTTAGAATTTGAAAGAGAGTATTCCAGTCAACATTGTCAAAAGCTTTCTCTAAGTCTACAAATGCTAGAAACGTAGGTTTGTCTTTCCTTAATCTTTCTTCTAAGATAAGTCGTAAGGTCAGTATTGCCTCACGTGTTCCAGTGTTTCTACGGAATCCAAACTGATCTTCCCCGAGGTCGGCTTCTACTAGTTTTTCCGTTCGTCTGTAAAGAATTCGTGTTAGTATTTTGCAGCTGTGGTTTATTAAACTGATTGTTCGGTAATTTTCACATCTGTCAACACCTGCTTTCTTTGGGATTGGAATTATTATATTCTTCTTGAAGTCTGAGGGTGTTTCGCATGTTTCATACATCTTGCACACCAGATGGTATCGTAAACGTCGAAAATACTGCAGAAACGTTGAAATTACGAGCTTTAACTGTCTCAAAGGTTTTTTCTCGTCGGACGTCCCTGTCCTGGTATTTTTGACCTCTTTTCGCCCTCTTTATTTCTTTTCCGTGCTTTATTCTCGTGACGAGAATGTGTTAATACGTCATTTAGTGTGCAATATACACATTTTTGTGTTCAGCTTGACCATTAAGCTCTAATTTTCTCAAAGAGTTCTTTGTAGCTGATTTCTCAATACTGAAATTTTTAACCTTTTATGCATATTCTTGCTTTCTTTTCTGTGTTTGGTACAGCATGGTGTAGTTCATTCTTATAACGAGAATCTGTTAATAATACATTTCTTCTGCAGTGAACTAAAAGCTAAATCACGTCCGAACAGGATTCGGAAGGCTCAACAGTACCGACCGACAGCCCAGTCGTAGGCATCACAGGATGCAGATCTGGAGGGCCATGTGGTCATCACACCGATCTGCTGGCTGTTGCCAGCTTTTTTGACGAGTTCTGCAGTCTGCAGTTAACACATTTTTAAATTTCCCATCTGATTAGTCAGGCCTGTAGTCAGGTTTATTCTTAACTTTAAGAATAAATCTTTCCACCACAGAGTTGGTTACGTCAACAAACTCCTTAGATGGTTCTAAAAATTCCATTTCAGAAGAGAAAATAGCTGAATGTGACATTTCCATTAATCTAACGTCCCATTGCTGTATATAGGTTTTTGTAATGTAAGTTCGCATCTTCTTAAAAAAACAAGAAGAAAAAGAAATATATAGTTTGAAATCTATTTGCATGCAAGAGCTAAGGGGTGGAACAGGACACTATTTACAGTTGATACTGTTCCAGTGGTTTATCGACATCAACGTTATGGTACAGTAACTGCACTCATGCAAACAAAGGTGACACTCGGCGCGGTGCCTGATGGGAGCGACCGTAACGTCATTTCCCATTTACAGTTGCTCCCATCAGCCACTGCGTCAAGTGTCTACTTCGTTTGCGCGATTCTCCTCTTAGCGCGCAACACGTTAACTTTATTTACGTCCACGATCAACGGCCAGTCTGTGCACCGGTCGTCGGTCCCCTGAAAGTCTTTAAGAAATCTGCTACCGTTTTGCGGCATTTCAGTCTTCACGTGAGCAATAGCATCACCTGCGAACAGCCACATGCAACTTCCAACGTTACACACGAGATTGTATGTATAGGGTGTCTCTCCTAAGAGCCGTCAGGAGCACTTTCATTGGTGTTTCGGCAGATATTTGCCATTTTGTTTTTTCAAGGTGCAACTGGAGTCAGCCCAAAGAAGTGCTGCCCATCACGCATTTCATGTAACGTCCAGCGTTGACGTAAAGCGTCGGCTTATTTCCAGTGACAAACAAAGCGATTTTTAAACTGGAATTTTACGTACTGATTCGATAGTGCGCTACAGCATTAGTCTAGTGCTATGTTCGTTTTACCGGTAATTATTAACAGCAACAGTTCTACACAAAGAACAACCAGTAGTCTAGCAGCAACTGCACCGACCTGGCCGGCGCTGGTTACCACGGCCATGCAGAAGCGCGCTGCTCAGTTGCTGCTAGAGTACTGATTATTCTTCGTGTAGAACTGTTCCTGTTAATACATACCGGTAAAACGAATATAGCACTAGACTAATCTAGTAGCGCACTATCGAATGAGCACGCAAAACTCCAGTTCAAAAAACCCGAAGCATTCCGTTGAAGCTGGGCGTCGTATGAGAGACGTGATGAGCAGCATTTGTTTGGGCTGACTCCAGTCAGACGTTGTAAAAAACGAAATTGCAGATATCTGACGAAACACGAGAGCAAGCAAACAACTCTTAGGACAGATACCATATATACAGAGGGTGGTCCATTGATAGTGACTGGGCCAAGTATCTCACGAAATAAGCATTAAATGAATAAACTACAAAGAACGAAACTCGTGTAGCTTGAAGGGGGAAATCTGATGGTGATATGGTTGGCCCAATAGATGGCGCTGCCATCTATCAAACGGATGTCAACTGCCTTTTTTTAAATAGGAACCCCCATTTTTTTGTTACATATTCGTGTAGTAAGTAAAGAAATATGAATGTTTTAGTTGGACCACATTTTTCGCTTTGTGACAGATGGCGCTGTAATTGTCACAAACGTATAAGTGCGTGGTATCACGTAACATTCCGGCAGTGCTGACGGTGTTTGCTACGTCATGCGTTACCCGTGTTAAAATGGACCCTTTACCAATTGCGGAAAAGGTCGATATCGTGTTGATGTATGGCTATTGTGATCAAAATGCCCAACTGGCGTGTGCTATGTATGCTGTTCGGTATCCTGGACATCATCCAAGTGTCCGGACCGTTCGCCGGATAGTTACGTTATTTCACCAACAGTGGTAACGTAAACTGGCATCATATACACTATTGGGCAACGGAAGATCCACGATGGCTGCGACAAGTGGAACATCAGCGACCTTGGCGTGTTAGTGTATTGTTTGGCATTATGGGAGGAAGGATAATTGGCCCCCATTTTATCGATGGCATTCTAAATGGTGCAATGTATGCTGATTTCCTACGTAATGTTCTACCGATGTTACTACAAGATGTTTCACTGCATGACGGAATGGCAATGTACTTCCAACATGATGGATGTCCGGCACATAGCTCGCGTTCGGTTGAAGCGCTATTGAACAGCATATTTCATGACAGGTGGATTGGTCGTCGAAGCACCATACCATGGCCCGCACGTTCACCGGATCTGACGTCCCCGGATTTCTTTCTGTGGGGAAAGTTGAAGGATATTTGCTATCGTGATCCACCGACAACGCCTGACAACATGTGTCAGCGCATTGGCAATGCGTGTGCGAACATTACAGAAGGCGAACTACTCGCTGTTGAGAGGAATGTCGTTACACATACTGCCAAATGCACTGAGGTTGTCGGACATCATTTTGAGCATTTATTGCATTAATGTGGTATTTACAGGTAATCACGCTGTAACAGCATGAGTTCTCAGAAATGATAAGTTCACAAAGATACATGTATCACATTGGAACAACCGTAATAAAATGTTCAAGCGTACCTACGTTCTGAATTCTTATTTAAAAAACTTACATGTTACCAACTGTTCGTCTAAAATTGTGAGCCATATGTTTGTGACTATTACAGCGCCATCTATCACAAACCGAAAAACGTGGTCCAACTAAAACATTCATATTCCTTTACGTACTACACGAATATGTAATAAAAAATGGGGGTTCCTATTTTTAAAAAACCAGTTGATATCCGTTTGACCTATGGCAGCGTCATCTAGCGGGCCAGCCATAGCGCCATCTGGTTTCCCTCTTCAATCTAGACAAGTTTCGTTCTTTGTAGTTTTTTCGTTTCACGCTTATTGCGTGAGATATTTGGCCCGGTCACGATCAATGGTCACCCTGTAGACACACACACACACACAGACACACACACACACACACACACACACACACACACACACACACACACACACACACACACTTTGGTTGACATAGAACAGTGTCCGTAGATCGCGACGACTCCGATCTGTAACTGTTAAAAACAAACTCCTCGCTTGGCTGATTAGTTTCAGACACTATCTCCCTTAGACTGATATCAGCGTATCGATGTAGCGGCATGCCGGAATGTGTAGGCAGCCCTTGTTCGAAATTGAGGCACTGGTGTTCGAAGTCTGTCGGTCTTCTTTACTTCGAAGCCACAGCGACTGCACCACTCGGTACAGCAACAACTCCCTTGATCTGAAACAATTAACCAAATATGCTTCGCGTGTTCGCGACAGGCTGATAAGCTTACGCGAACTTGATAACTGTAGCTCTTATGCACGGTTTGCGAGTGAGCTTTCAAACGCAGATATTAGGATATCTTGAATTATAAAGTCCATCACTCAAGCCGATTCCACAACATAGTTTAGCGAGGATGTTGATTATTAATTAATATAGCGTAGTCGGGGCGTCGCTACGGTTTAATTCAACAACTAATACGACGTAATTGCAGAGATATAATACTCTTCTGACATCGCACGGAAAGCATCGTATTTCGGTGTGAACTTGCTGTTCACTGATAATGAAATCACTAAATCACCTTTATCTTCTGCGTTCTCTCAGGAAATAGATAATTTCACAATTACACAGTAAATTTCCATTAAATGACGTAGCCGACAAGAAGCATTAAGGTTATGTTAGAGTTTACTGAACATCGTAGTTATTTAAACGTGCACTGAAAACACACCGATATATCATTCAGGGTCTTGAATCTGTTTGCATCAGCGATTCTGACATTGACTACAGCTTCCGAAAACACCGTGTAACTGTAAATACTTCGTGATCGCGTGTAGGTGTTTCCTACTCAAGACTAATAATAGATTTAATGTCGGCGGTTGACATATTGCTGTGTCCTTTGATGTTCGTGACAATCACAGATCACGAAGGGTAAGTCCAAGCATTAATCAGGTATCACAGGTATCACATATAATGACTACTCCGTTGTCTGACTAAACCGTAAATGTTATTTTACTTCAGTTCGAATTTCTGACTAGTACGTCAAGTCGATACTGGAAAACTTCTAAAACTTCAGATCGGTTTGAAACAATATAGTAGCGTTCAATAGGCTTACTACTATTGCGACGTCTACACGAGAGACTGAATTAACATCTGCATTACAATGTTACAGTGCAGTCGCTGCGAACTTACAGCTCTATGCGGCTCCAACTCTCTTCTCGGATAAATGTTATCTCTGATCTATTTATGGTCTGGGCTTTAACCATCGTAAAGAATATATTTTGAATTATTTATAAGTTTCAGCCTTCGTATCATCTGATAGTCTTTCATTTAGTCCTTTCATTATAATAAACGTTATTAGTTACATAGTATTCTTGTTAGTCAAACTTGCAATTGTGTTAATTTTGTTGTCAGTAGCTCCCGTCAATGTAGGGTAACTAATTTTGCTATTTCTTTTGCTACCAAAGGGCTTTCATTAGGGGTTCGATATTTGGGGTGTTACACGCTCCATGTCCAATTTTTGGTCCGATCTATTGATCGATTGTAGGAAACCAAATGACCACATTTGACGACACAGTCTCTGGCGCACCGCTTGAATTTTCATGCGCAACATAATGATTGGTCAGTTTCGATGCTAATCAAATCGGAAACAGCACAATGCATCAGATTTCTTCTTAACTATTATTTCTCAGCAAAACCTACCCTGTAACAGTCTTACAAGCTTTCCAGGTTGGTTCTAACCACCCTTTATGTAGGTCTTCTGTAGGCTTCGGTGAGAGAGTTTGCGAGTATCAAAATAATATGTGAGATAAATGGCCGTATCTGTTGATTGCATTGACATGGAAGCATAAACTTTTTACACTGCCAAGGAACCTTAGACTTTAGTACCCTACATAAATTTCAGCTAGTTACATTCACCTTTTCCTGAGAAGAAGGAGTTTTAACAGTCAGACAAACACAAAACATAGTTCGTATTTTGCTTAAACGTATTGCTCTAATGACCGGCTAGTCCGTTTTTGTCTTGTAAAACTGTATTCTACGTTAGGGTATAGACTCTATCTGGTTTAAAGTGTCTGTCCTTCAGTTTCTGTTTTTTATGCTAGTACACTGGTTACTATTTTCGTTCACGGTTGGCAACCTATTTTTTACTCTTTGTACAATTGATACGTATCATTTTACATTGTAACATAGCATGGTGAGTGCAAGGACGGTGTTCTTTTTCACAATTTTCTTAATTTTATTGCACTTTAAGATGGCAACTCCGCTTTTTGTTGTTTTATAAGACGTGGTTCCATGCTGAACACATATCTGCCTTTTTGAAGCTGTCGATCTTTTACCGATATTTTGTAATTAGTTTGATCCTATATTTTACTTTTTACCTCCTTGCACAAATGTTGTGTATTAGTTCACGCGTAAATATAGCTGCTTATGGCACTGTCAATGTGTAAAGATATTCTAAACTGTCAGTTATATCGGCGATTGCTTATTTGGGTTATGTACAGATGTTCCCCTACCTTCATGTGCCGTACTGTAGTTAATTTCTCGGCTAGATTGGTTTTACAATTGCCTCGCGTGTTTGCGGCTACCGGGATGCTACGCCGGTCTTTCAGTTCCGCGCATGCTCGCATCGGACATAACGCGTGTATCCAGTACGTGATGCTTTGCCTGCGGACGTAATCTGTATTTTATGGGCAATTGGTGCGTATTTCATATAGCAGTTTCAAGCAGAAAGATAAGTGATTCGTCTCTCCTCCGCTTACATTCTTTGCTTACTACTTCAAGTTCCCGCAACACCTCCAGGTGGCTCTCAGCCTCGCGGTGGCCACTGGTCATAATGTTTTGGCTCATCAGTGTAATCAAACTGAGTTCTGATTGTAAACTTTGTATCTTCTTTTCGACAAAACTGAGCTAAATTATTTGTCAACTCTTTTCTATCTGAGCGTATACTCCGATAACGAATATCTGCGCAATGCTTATCCATTTCAGCAAACGCTAAGAATACGCAGAAGTAGTAATGAACTACGACTATAACGTGACTTCACAATGCCGAACCGCTGGTGACAGTCGCGTACGCCGACTATTGTCGGAAGCCTTTGGTCCCATCTGTACGTAAACAAAGTTCAGTTCTGCGTTCTGCCGCCGGCAACTGTAAAATGGACAAGTTACAGTCAACTCGAAAACTAAACAAGTAAACACAGAGAAATCAACAGCGCGACTGGTGCTGGTTTAGGCGCTTTATGTTCCCTGCAACTGGGGATTCCAGACACACGCTCCTCGGTCCATCGCCGCGGGAAAGGCACCTCTTCTTACTTCTATGCTCTGTGCCGGCCGTCTCCCTATCAGCACGGGTCTTCTGCTAGCCACCCCAGAGATGCGAAAGCAGCGACTGGTTTCCGCAATGCCCCTGGCACTGTACCCGCACATAACTTGTGAACAGTATGCGTTTACGACGTTCAAACTGCACGGTTGGCTGCGGGGTATGGTGGGAATTAGTATGCGTATGCGCATGGCTTGGTTTAGCAACGAAACCCACTTTCGTAAGCAAAATCGGCTCATTTGCGAGACTGAGAATCTGCATTTCGTGGTCAAGAAGTCTCTTCGCCCTCAACTGGTGACTGTGTGGCGTGGAATGTCCAGTCACGGAATGATATTCCTTGCTTGCACGGTGACTACCGAACGGTACGTGAATGTTATAGAAATTCGTTTCATCCTCATTATCAAAAGTGACCCTGATTTCGATAAGACGTGGTTCATACAAGACGGAGCTCGACCCCATCGAAGCAGGAGAGTGTTTGATGTTCTGGAGGAGCACGTTGGGGACCACCTTTTGGCTATGGCGTACCCAGAGGCCACTGGCATTGACCACGATTGGCCGCCATATTCTCCGGATCTGAGCACATGCGATTTCTTTTTGTGTGTTTATATTGAAGACAACGCGTACAGCAATAGCTCCAAAACCGTTGCTGAGCTAAAACAGCCACTCAGGAGGTCATCGACAGCAACGATGTTCCTAAACTTCAGCGGGTCATGCAAAATTTTGCTATTTGTCTGCGCATCATCGTCAGTGATGGAAGGCATATTGAACACGGCATACCCTAAATCCGAATATCTTTAGTGAAGCTTACGTGTTGAATAAAGTGTGTGCACGTCATAGTTTGCAACTAATTTACATTTTTTCCGTATAGTTCAATAATTGTCACCCTGAAGATATTCGTACATTCAGTGCGTACGAACTAACGACAGAATTACATAAAAAGGAAAGGAGGGAAGCCTTTATGACTTGCTGTCTTTCAGTCTTCCCTGGTTTCGGCTGTTGAGGAAGAATGGGCTGCCATTACTGCACAGACATTCAGACGCCACTCTGAAAGTGATCCCAGCTGAGCTGAAGCCGTCATAAAGGCGTAGGGTGTTCACTAATAGGTTCATGGATACCTTTGATCTGATAGCATAGATACAGGTTTCTGCAAGTTCCAAAGATCATATCCGCCATAACTCGCTATGATGCTAAATGTATGGGTAGGTTTACAATTAAGGTACCTTACACATGTCCACATGCTGACCATTTATAAGTATTATCCTACAACACCACGCATACTGAAATTTTCACACTGCAGCGCTGTGTCTGCTGATATGAAACTTCCTGGCAGATTAAAACTGTGTGCCAGACCGAGACTCGAACTTGGGAACTTTGCCTTTCGCAGTCAAGTGCTCTACCATCTGAGCTACCCAAGCACGACTCACGCACCGTCCTCACAGCCTTACTTCCGCCAATAGCTTGTCTCGTACCTTCCAAAGCCAAAGCCAAAGGTCCCGATTTCGATTCTGGACGGTTTTAATCTGCCACAAAGTTTCACCACGCAGATTAATTACGCAATGCAGTCACTATTATCTTTCTCTTTCAACTTCGAACCTTCATACCACACACAGTCCTTTATAGGCACCGAGCGAGGTTGCGCAGTGGTTAGCACACTGGATTCGCATTCGGGAGGACGACAGTTCAATACCGGGTCCGGCCTTCCTGATATAGGTATCCCGTGATTTCCGTAAGTCGCTTTAGGCAAATGGCGGGATGGTTTTTTTGAAAGGGCATGGCCGACATCCTTCCCAATCCTTCCCTAATCCGACGAGACCGAAGACCTCGCTCTCTGGTCTCCTCCACAAACAACCCAACCACTCTATAGGCTTTCTGATGGCGGTAGCGTCCCCTCGCAATTTATGTTTTGGAGCAAAAAAAAAAAAAATATGGCTACAGGGAAGGGATATGTGACGAAATAAAATAGGTTGTTGCGACGCTTTATCCAGTATGTTGAGCAGCGCGTGGTAGCCGCGCGGGCTGAGGCGCATTACGACGGTTCCCACGGCTCACCCCGTCTGAGGTTCGAGTCCCCCTTCGGGCATGGATGTGTGTGTTGTCCTTCGTGTAAGTTAGTTTAAGTTAGATTAAGTAGTGTGTAAGCCTAGGGACCGATGATCTCAGCAGTGTGATACCACAGGAACTTACCGCAAATTTCTAAATTTCCAGTATGTTGATTAACTGTGACAGATAATGTTTACAGACAGAATTTAAGACATTGTTGGTTAGATAAATTTAAAAATGTATTGCAGGGAATGTAAAAACGCAATTAAATGAATAAAGCAGCTCAACTTGAAATTGCAGTAACTCACAAATGCTCAGCAAACTACATAACCCCATTTGACAATAAATTAATTTCATTTTGATGTGACATTTAGCTCGTGCCTAAATACGAAAAAAGACAAGTGTGTGAAGTTCTGAGAAATAATACGACTGGTAAGCCTGTTACTATTTGGACTGTTTATTTCGATAAAAGATAGATGTTACCCTTACACTCTCAACTTAAAAATTACTTTTGTTGTATTAATTTAATATCTTTCATGCTCAGAAGCAAAAATAGTTTATGGTACCTATATCAGTTTCGTAGCACTAATCTTAACATGTTGTTGTTGATGTGCCATTTGTTCTCAACGACAGGTTATAATATGCAGAGATTTTTTTTAATTGTAGTATTCCCCAAAGTAATATTTCCGCACATCACTTGCTACTGTTCACAGCCACCGTATATTTTCACCAGTGACGAGCAGCTTGTACTTTGAATGATATTTTAACACCGTACCTAAGTTTATTGAGCTTTCCACCTGCATTGTTAAGCTGCATCTCCCACCGCAAATAGTGTTAAATTATATGCACTCACATTTGAGGCAATTTCTTCCTCAACGATAACAGGATCTGCAGGATGGAGGTTTTTTGTGGTGCGGAAGTTAAGTGTCCCGTTGGTTCTGACCTAAACTATGCTTTACCGATGCTGAAATTTACTACAGATTTCCTTCACTGTTTGATCTAATTTGATAATTAGTGTCATCTGCAAATAGTACCTTGGTTCCGTCAGTTAGTTTTTCGCACAACTCCTTTACACACAGTAAAAATGGCAGACATCAGAAGTGACACTTCGGGACCTCCCTACTTTTTTTCTCATTATTGTAAATCTAGAAATTCTGTGTTTCAGTGTCTTTGCATTTTACTTCTGTGACCTGTTGGACCCCGTCAAGGTATGATCGTGTCAACCCTTTTCGTTGGCCTCTATTCCATATTTATTTCACTTACGCAAGTGACCGTCATGATAAATAAGCCCGAAGGCTTTACTAACATCGGGAGTACATATACTGGTCCATCAATCCTTGCTGCTTGAAATCTGTGCTAGAGAGTCCGTGTATCATGGTGACTGGCCTGTGGTGGCATGCCGCTCTGTCGGCGATGTACACTGAGACGACAGAAGTCGTGGGATAGCGATACGTGCTTGTACAGATGGCGCGGTATCGCGTACACAAGGTATAAAAGGGCAGCATTGGTGGAGCTGTTATTTGTACACAGGTGATTCACATGAAAAGGTTTCTGACGTGATTATACACGTACGACAGGAATTAACTGACTTCAACCGCGAAATGGTAGTTGGAGCTAGACGCATTAGGGAATTCAATATTCCGAGATCCACAGCCTCAAGAGTGTGCCGAGAGTACCAAACTTCAGACACTACTTTTCACCACGGACAATCGCGTGGTGCAAACTCCTCAAAGCTATGGACCCAAGTTGTCAACAAGGCAATGTGCAAGCTGGTGATGGTGGCTCCATAATGGTGTGGGCTGTGTTTGCGTGGAATGGAACGGGTCTTCTGGTCCAACTGAACCGATCATTGACTGGAAAAGATTATGTTTGACTACTTGGAAACCATCTGCAGCCAAACAACGATGGAATATTTATGGATGACAATACGCCATGTCACCGGTCCACAATTATTTGTCGTTGGTTTGAAGAACATTCTGGGTAGTTCGAGCGAATGATTTGGCCACCCGGATCGACCGACGTGTCTCCCATCGAACATTCATGGGACATAATTAAGAGGTCAGTTCGTGCCCAAAACCCTGCACTGGCAACTCATATGCAATTGTGGAAGGATACAGAGTCAGCATGGCTCAGTATTTCCGTAGGGGACTTGTCGAGTCCACGCCACATCGATTTGTTGCACTACGCCAGCAAAAGGAGGTCCGACACGATACTGCGAGGTATCCCACGACTTTCACTTCACCACCTCAGTGTATGACCTGATATTTCCAATCGATGAGAGATGTTGCAGCCTCCCTTCGCCTATGAATTTTACTCTTGCTTCATTTCAGCAGTTGCTTGTGGCTATCGGACATAAGTAATGGATTATGGGGAAGTACGTCGTAACTAAATGATCATTACTTCATTATGTTATAATGAAAAGACTGTGTCAGCTTTCCACCAAACTTCGCCATCTGCAAGAGCTTTAGGCTATTTTTGCTGCAGCTAGAAAGCGATAGAGAACATACTGACCATAATTTCCACTCTGGAATTCCACATTACTCTTTGTGCTCACCGAAAGAATGCAGGATCAAGAATGATGAATACAAATAAAAGTTTAGATTTCACTTATTGATGTATATAATCTGCAAAAGTTCACACGCACAAAAAATGTCTTCGTATTATAACTAATATCCCTATCAGAAACAGCATTATTAACAATTCAGAGGTGACCTCTCCAGGTAAAATGGTCTATCGCAATAACTTCTAATCGCCAAAAGTTTAACGCTCTCTGTACAAACGAACAACAATCTCGCCACTTCCCACTCAGTTTTGTCAACATTACGGACGGCACACAGACAATTACTGCCGTGAAATCTAAGCGATCCAGGATGGTGTACAGTCCTCATGAGTGTTTTACACAAAACACATTCAAATCTACCCGGCTCTGACGTCATCTGACGCACAATGCACATAGGCATTCGACTGATTCGGACAGTCTGATATATCAGTGCGAATTGTGTCTCTCTACTGCCTCTGTGGCTTGTTTATATAGGGGTCGAGCGGACCGCCAAATGGAACATCTGCTATTAACCAACCTAGACATAGGCAGCATTATTTAAATGGCCCCTTTCTCGGACACATTACTTAATAGCTCTGTCATTTAGCACTTTACAGTCTTCTTAATTTTTATGTAAATAGAGCTAAGTTTGCCCTAGTTACTGAAAAAGTTTTTGCTCGACGGCATTGCCGGCTAGAATTTTTAGGATGGAAACGGTAATAGAACATGACCTCTGAACTGCCCGTTTAACGTTCCTTGTAACCATTGTTATTTACAGTCCAGTCTTGAACCTTGGTGCAGCTGTGTTACTGCATGAATGTAATCGATTGCTGTACTTAGAACTTCCTATTACAAATGCAAATGGTAACTAATTTACCCATGACCAACCTCTTTTTCATTCCAAGTTTGGTTTTTAGTAAATAACTTGAAAACTAATAGAGATAGCTCATTGGTGTCACATATTTAATGTCTTTATATGAAACTGAGGCTACATACCAATTTTCAGCTTTCCAAGTTTAATATACAGGGTGATTTTTTTCCACAAACTCTAGGGGTTGATCGATGAAAGGTTACGGAACAAAAAAGGTTTAATGAACTATTGACTGGAAATGCACAGTTTCCATGCTAGAGACCATTCATTTAGTCATACTTTGTTACATAGACTGCGGTCTAATATGCACTGTGCCATGCACCCGCAGTTATAGTATGCACGGTTTCCTTCTAGAGAGCGGTACTGTTCTTCATTCGTCATGCCCTAACGCCCTCTCCTGCTTAGTAATTAGCAATTTTCTACATCTGCATATATACTCCGCTAGCCACCAAGCGGTGTGTCCCGTTCACTTCTCTTGCTGATTCACCTTTTGGATGTGATACAGCGTTAGACACAATGGCTCCGTATTCTAATCGAGAGCTTGCCAACTTGGTGCTTACTTACGGAAAGGCAAATGGCAGCGGGCGGCGGGCAGCAAGATTGTATCAAGAGATCTATTCCCGCCGACAACAACGAAAGCATTCATGTTCGCACTAGTGTTTCGCTGTTCTTCTGAGATAGGGTCGTTTCAGGAAGCAGGAAATCATTAAGGACATACCCGAAAAGTTCGGACACCAGACTTCTAGGAAAATGGATTAACATTGTGGACGTGCGACCGCCTTGTCAGTCCCAGGCAGTTGGTCCACCAGTACAAGGCAATCCAGACGACCGTGTGGAACACTGTTCGTGATAATTGTTACTACTCTTATCACTTACAGCGTGTACAGAGTTTACTAGCGACAGAATTTCCACATGGGAAGCAGTTTCGTCACTGGTTTCTTCATCAGGCAACAACGATTCCTGGATTGGTGTCATCCATCCTCGTCACGCATGAGGCCTCCTTTACGCGGAGAAATATCTTCAACTTTCATAACAGTCATCCGTGGGATAGTATGCAGAACTCCCATGGAATGGTGACAGTGAATCATCAGCATCAGTGCGGCCGGAATGTGTGGACCGGGATGACTGGCGATCGTATTTTGGAACCAGACTTCCTTCCAAGTCTCCTAACAGGCCGGAACTATCGGTGTTCCTGGCGGGTGAATTTGCCTCTCCTGCTGAAAGATGTGCTACTGATGATTCGAAGGGATGTGGAACTGCTGCATGGTGGTGGTCCAACCTACATCGCCGTTAACGCCTGGACGCATCTCAGTCATGTCTTCTCTGGCCGATGGATCGGACGAGGGGGTCCAGGCATGGCCTGCTCATTCACTGTATCACAACCCGTGCGATTTCTTGTTATCGGGCCATCTCAAAAGTATCGTTTATGCAGAGCCCATTTCACATGTGGATACAATGGAGTAGCGTATTCATGCTGCCTGTGACACTGTCAGACAGAACATGCTACGGCACGTACACGCAGGCGTTGGGGCACATGGAAACCATTTTCTGCACAAAAAACCTTCTGAGGTCATCAGTCCCCTAGAACTACTTAAACCTAACTAAACTAAGGACATCACACACATCCATGCCCGAGACAGGATTCGAACCTGCGACCGTAGCGGTCACGCAGTTCCAGATTGTAGAGCCTAGAACCGCTCGGCCACCACGGCCGACTCTTCAGCAAATACTGTAACTGTGTCTGCATAGTAAAGCGCAAAAATGATGTTTTGGAGGATAACGGTACATATATATATATTTTTTCTTTATTGTTATTTTGAAACCTGTGTACAGGCAGGCCAGCAGCAGCATACTACGCCGCTCTTTGGCCTCAGAGAAACACAAACGATACATATGAAGACATTTAGAGAACAAAATACGGTGGACATATAAACGGAGACAAACACTTCTTAAAATACATCGAGCCATTCACGGGCATAGAGTCCAAGATAAAATTTGTTCAGACACTTTGACACATAAATGGACGAAAATTGTCACACGTGAACGTAGGTGCACAAAACGAATAACACTGAACCACTTAAGCACAAAACGATGGCACACACAGAACACGAGGCGTTGGTCTCCGGCGCGCGAATGTTCACTAACCGTGTACGAGTCCGGGGACATGCCAAGAGAGGAGGAGGGGGGGTGGGAGAGGGAGAAGGGAGAGCAGATGCCACGGGCAGGGGAGGTAGGGGGAAGAGAGGAAGGGGGAGGGGAAGCCCAGGGGAAGAGGGGTGGAAGGAGGGGACGGGGGAAAAGGAAAGAGAATGGAGGTAGGGTGCCTAAAGAAAAGGACACAGGAAGTGGAGGGGGAGGATCAAAGTTGATAGGAGGGGTAGATGGAGGGGAGGAGGACATCATCAGGGAGGGGGAGCTGGATGAAGCCACCTTGAGAGAGGGTAAGGAGGGTGGAGAGATGGAGACCGGGTGGGATGTGGGAATACAGGCGCGGCAGCGGGTGGGGGTGGGAGAGGATGGGTGAGATAAGTGGATGAGGAGGATCGAGTTTGCGGGAGGTGTACAGGATCCGTATCCTTTCAACGAAAAGGAGGAGGTGGGGGAAGGGGAGGAGATCGTACATGATCCGCGTGGGGGAGGGGAGACGGATGCGATAGGCGAGGCGGAGAAGACGGTACATACCATTTTCCTTCATTTATTGGTTTCGCAAGTAACACATTTGTGTGGAGCCAACCAAGTTCGAATTAACATTTGAAGTTAGTGCACGTTCACAATGAGTTTTGCCACCGCTGGATTGCTTTTGCAGATTAATATTCGCACTCTATGACAGTCCACGATAGCGTTTCTAACCATATAAATACAGGGTATCCTTAAAAGTATGACCCGATTTTAACTTGTAATAATATTGAGACAAATGTCATAAGTTAACTGAAACAGCGCTAGATGTATTCGGCATGCTCTAGAGTTTAAGAAAAAATTCGCTAGATGTCGCTACGAGCACTGACCTAGAGCGTGCAGCCAGTCTCACGCAAAGTAAATTTTTTTGTCCTGTTTCGCAAAGCAAGGTTTATGGACCGTACTTTTTTGAGGAAGAAATCGTAACAGGACCATCATATCTTGCAATGCTACGGAACTGGTTATTCCCACAACTTGACTCTGACAATTTCATCTATCAGCAAGATGGAGCACCACCGCACTGGGACAAAAACGTGCGTAGTTTCCTCAATGCCAATTTGCCTCATCATTGGATAGGGCTTACAGGATCGAGTGACCAGGCTTTTACACTCTTGGCCTCCTAGGTCCCCTGGCTTAACAGCATGTGATTTCTTCTTGTGGGGATATGTTAAACAATGTGTTTACGTTCCTCCCCTACCTCGTGACATTGATGAACTAAAAACCAGAATATCAGCTGCTGTAGCTTCAGTGACAGAAGACACCTTACGCTCAGTTTGGAATGAATTCGTCTATCGAATAGATGTCGTCCGTGCTGCCAATGGATGACATATTGAACATTTATGATGGATTTTTATAAACTTCTGTCTTTTATGAGTAATTTAGTATGCAATTTGTTGGTGTTAAGCCCATCTTCCCAATAAATAATTCTATTTAAAATTGAGTCATTGTTTTTGGGACACCCTGTAGTAATGTTTCTCACGAACGGATACTTCTGGTAGAATGACGATATTGATTTGTCCGTTGATTTCATATCTAATTAATTACGCACACGAATAAACGGAATAATTACTCACTACTGATCTATTAATCGACGAAAACACTTGCAAACTCATATATCATAACATCTGCAAACCAGTTCTTCTGCCACTCAGCTGTACGCAACCTTTCTTACCGAAACCCGAATACCGACACGTGGATCGTTTCCTGGCGCTTGATCGGTAACGCTTAGGCATTGTTGAACGAAGACAGCAAGACAGTATGCTAAATCTCCATCTACGTATATATCAATACTCTGCAAACCAATGTGAAGTTCATGGGAGAGGGCAAGTTTCATTGTAACTTTTATTAGGGTTCTTTCCATTCCGTTCAAGAATGGAGTCCGGGAGAATGATTGTTTAAATGCCTCCTTGCGTACTGTAATAATCTAATCTTGTCCTCATGATCCCTATGTGAGTGATACAAAGGGGTTTGTAATACACTCCTGGAAATTGAAATAAGAACACCGTGAATTCATTGTCCCAGGAAGGGGAAACTTTATTGACACATTCCTGGGGTCAGATACATCACATGATCACACTGACAGAACCACAGGCACATAGACACAGGCAACAGAGCGTGCACAATGTCGGCACTAGTACAGTGTATATCCACCTTTCGCAGCAATGCAGGCTGCTATTCTCCCATGGAGACGATCGTAGAGATGCTGGATGTAGTCCTGTGGAACGGCTTGCCATGCCATTTCCACCTGGCGCCTCAGTTGGACCAGCGTTCGTGCTGGACGTGCAGACCGCGTGAGACGACGCTTCATCCAGTCCCAAACATGCTCAATGGGGGACAGATCCGGAGATCTTTCTGGCCAGGGTAGTTGACTTACACCTTCTAGAGCACGTTGGGTGGCACGGGATACATGCGGACGTGCATTGTCCTGTTAGAACAGCAAGTTCCCTTGCCGGTCTAGGAATGGTAGAACGATGGGTTCGATGACGGTTTGGATGTACCGTGCACTATTCAGTGTCCCCTCGACGATCACCAGTGGTGTACGGCCAGTGTAGGAGATCGCTCCCCACACCATGATGCCGGGTGTTGGCCCTGTGTACCTCGGTCGTATGCAGTCCTGATTGTGGCGCTCACCTGCACGGCGCCAAACACGCATACGACCATCATTGGCACCAAGGCAGAAGCGACTCTCATCGCTGAAGACGACACGTCTCCATTCGTCCCTCCATTCACGGCTGTCGCGACACCACTGGAGGCGGGCTGCACGATGTTGGGCCGTGAGCGGAAGACGGCCTAACGGTGTGCGGGACCGTAGCCCAGCTTCATGGAGACGGTTGCGAATGGTCCTCGCCGATACCCCAGGAGCAACAGTGTCCCTAATTAGCTGGGAAGTGGCGGTGCGGTCCCCTACGGCACTGCGTAGGATCCTACGGTCTTGGCGTGCATCCGTGCGTCGCTGCTGTCCGGTCCCAGGTCGACGGGCACGTGCACCTTCCGCCGACCACTGGCGACAACATCGATGTACTGTGGAGACCTCACGCCCCACGTGTTGAGCAGTTCGGCGGTACGTCCACCCGGCCTCCCGCATGCCCACTATACGCCCTCGCTCAAAGTCCGTCAACTGCACATACGGTTCACGTCCACGCTGTCGCGGCATGCTACCAGTGTTAAAGACTGCGATGGAGCTCCGTATGCCACGGCAAACTGGCTGACACTGACGGCGGCGGTGCACAAATGCTGCGCAGCTAGCGCCATTCGACGGCCAACACCGCGGTTCCTGGTGTGTCCGCTGTGCCGTGCGTGTGATCATTGCTTGTACAGCCCTCTCGCAGTGTCCGGAGCAAGTATGGTGGGTCTGACACACCGGTGTCAATGTGTTCTTTTTTCCATTTCCAGGAGTGTATATTCTTAGACTCATCATTCAAAAATGGTTCCTGAAAATTTGTAAGCAGGCATTCTAGGGAAAGTTTACGTTTGTCTTAAAGATTCTCCTTGTCCATTTTCTTCAGCATTTCTGTGACACTCTCCCACGCGCCAAACAAACCTGTAACCATTTGTGCTGCCCTCCTCTGTACACGTTCGATATCCCCTGTTAGTCCTATTTGGTATGGGTGTCACTCACTTGTGCAGTATACTTGAATGGGTCGGACGAGTGATTTTTAAGCAATTATGTTTGTAGACTAATTGCTTTTCCTGAGTATTCTATCAATAAAACGAAGTCTACCACCCACTTTATCCACGACTGAGCTTATGTGATCGCTCCATTTCGCATCGATGCAAAGTGTTACAACCAGGTATTTGTATGAGTTGACTGATTCCAACAGTGACTCCTCGAAGTTTTTCTCGGTTTTTGAAGTCTGCAGCTACTCATTTCAGAACGTTACAGCAAGTTGCCAATCTTTGCACAACTTTTAAATCTTATAAATATGCGATTGAATATCTATGCAGACTCTCTGGTATAGTACTTCATTACAAATAGCTGCATCATCTGCAAAAACTCTGACGTTACTATTAATATTGTCCGCAAGGTCATTATTATACAACATGAACACCAAGGAGCCCAACATACTACGGTCAAAACGAATTTTTTATCCAATATATTGTTAACTGTTGTCGAGATACCATGGTTTAATGTCGAGTTAAGTGTAGCAGGGAAAGTTCGTTGTTAAGTGAACTGAATGCGCGGAGACGCTTGAAAGTGAATCAAATAAATAAAAAATGAATTCTTACGATGAAATTGGAAACTCGCTTTCAAAAATCAAGCTTCATTCGGGTTCTGCGTGTTTAAAACACGCTTTTGTGAGGTTTCACACACGCCACTTCTGTGTTTCAAACAGTGCGAATCGGTTCAAATTTTGCAAGAAGGTAGACAAATGCGTGTAATTAATGGTCGTCCTGTTGTTTTGTGAAAGCTTATCCGTTGCCACGATATAAGCAACATGGTTCGAAAGACAATAAAAAGACCTATACAGTACCAGTCGTTGCTCGAATGAGCAAAAATCTATGTAGTTCCCCAAGTTATGGCGGTCTAATGTCAAAACAATGGTAGAGTAAACGTTGGGAACAAGAATGAAAAATGGTCCTATGGTAGCACAAAAAAGGCGAATGTGTTCTGGGCAGAGTCAGGGGTGTAGAAGAAGGGAAATAGCTTTTTGACTTACCTAGTAGTTTCAAAGGCATTTCAATCAAGACGTCTTGACGTATTCACGCTTTTTTGCGAGTTAACCATACTTCCCACCACACAGAGCTTACGTAGACGCACCCCCTGTTACATATATAGTGGGGGGTTAAGTCCAAATAGAGAGAAACTTGTATGCTTCTAAAGAATGGGATGCATCTAGAAAAGGAAGTATTGCAGAGTTGGGATGCATGCACCCTAAACTTTAACGACACATAGTGTCATACTATGCTTCATGACAGATGCCATGTTGATTGACGTAAAGGCATGTGCCATGTTGTATGACATGAGATCGTGTATCATGTTTCTTTACTTGAAGAAATGTATTATATTAAAGTACATGTGTACTAATACTAACAAGTAAAAAAGCGCGATTACGTCAAGATGTTTTAATTTAAATGTCTTTGTAGCCTCCAGAAAAGTCGAAAGGATTGATACCTTCCCTTACATCCCTAACTCTGCCCAGGACATACTCGCCTATTTTTGTGCTACGATGGGAGCATTTTTCACTCTGGTTACAATTGTGCAGTCGTGTGGAAATATATGCATCATAGGAGGCAACAAATAGTGCTGAATCGTAGCTTGAAACTTGGTGACCCTACTTGAAACATTGCTTAGTCTGCACATAACGGTACCGCAGAATTAGAAATTTATTTGCAAGCTAAATCTTACGAACCATGTCTCATCAGAAAATGTTCAATGTTAACTCTCGTTTGCGACTATTCAGTGTACATATAGATACATCATTATCTCTTTTCCTTGCTGAAATCGACTTATCTCTAGTTGCACCGTTGTAGGGACGGCTGGTAACTGCCAGATCTGTGACAGAAATTCTTTGCACCATTGTGGGTCGGATGACGTGATGTCAGAGAACTTCCATCCTTGTTAGAGGATTGAACAGAATCGGTTGTATGAGTTACTTTTGGGCTGAACTTGCGTTGATGCCGGTCATAAGAGAGCAGAAAGCAGTCATCCTCGGAAAGGGCACAGGAACGAATCCCCAGAAGAAAAAATCCAGAGGCGTCAAGTTTGACGAACGAGCCGGCCACGACTCATCTCCTCCGCGTCCAATCCAACGATTTGGGAATTGTCTCTGCAACTCATTTCTAGCCATCAGCGAAAAAAGTGCCGTACACCCATCGTGTTGACACCACATTCTGTTCCTTGTTGCGAAAGGTATTTCTTCCAATAACAGACCTAATATTTCTTGCAGGAATGTGGTGTACTTCCTACCATTAAGATTTCTTTCGATGAAATAGGAGCCTATAATTCCGTCCTCCAGAATCCCACACCATACAGTCAACAACCACGGTTTCTGGTGTGCAACTTGCCGCAGTTGCCCAGTAATTCATGTTATACAAATTAACATTTTCTTCGTGCGTGAATGAAGCCTCGCCAGTAAATAAAATCAAATTATTAAATGTGTCATCTCTCTGAATCTGAAGTTGAGCTCATCGGCAGAATTCAATGCGACGCATACAATCCGTACCAGTTAATTTTTGGTGGACACTGATATGGTAAGGATTATATTTATGTCGGTGCAGAACACGAACAACACTACTCTGGCTCCTGCCAGATTCCTTTGACATTTGACGTGAACTAACACAAGGATCTCGAACCACAGTGGCAAGAGTACCAATTTCCTTTTCCTCGGTAGTAACTTTTCTTTGCCGGACATGTTTCCGGTGCGTTAAAGGTCCAGTTGTTCTCAATTTATCTTACACATATTTAAATGTACGACGTGTAGGGTGAGTACGTTGAGGATATCTTTCAGAGTAGAAGTCTCTAGCTCTCACTGCATTTCGTTGGCATTCTCCGTAAATGAGAAGCATATTGACTTGTTCTTCGAAGGAATACATCATTCACATTCACTTGATTCGACGATATTAGTCCTACCGTTCCTATTAGTGTTCTATTGCGAAACCGTCGAATGGTGTTTACATGTCAATGGAACGTTAGATGGATACGCCGTATTCGGCGAATATTTACTATTTACACGATATACGAGAGAGAATTGTCAGAGCATGTGCTTCGATAAGTGCCGAAGTGGTAAGGAATACTACTTAATCCATGATAAGAAGATTGCAGCATTGCATTGTACCAATGGTCATCACTTCGAACACCATCCGTAAATGGACGTTCATGCCACCATTTTGACCTCCATTGCCCTTCAAAGACCTTACTGTTACACATCTTTGGATTCGTCTCGATAGCCGCTGTAAGAAAATAAGTACCAAACTACAGCATCCCATTTGAAAAAGCAAAGTTGATCTTCATATCTCTGATGCTACCCCACCTAGCAACAAAAAACCAACGTCATATTATGGCCTACGTTGTCCCATGGAACATTTGTCCCACAAATTTTTCAGCTACTATCATACTTTCGGAGTTATTCTAGGTGGCAATAGTTAATGACTGACACTATACAGTATAACTGTAGGACTGGTTGTTTGTTCCTTCAGCTGTTCCTGCTGACGCAGGGTTATGAACAAGTGTACTTATAATTACAGTGTTTCGTCATCTACTGATCTCATCCATTTTTAATTTTTGTATTTTTATCACATTCATGACAACTGGTGTTCCGAATATATCCATGCCTTTAACTGAAAATATATTTCCAAAAAGGAGATCACATTTTTACATAATTACGGCCACAGACCACCCTCTTTGCAAATTTGTAGCATTTTTATGATGACGTAGTCTTTCTCAGCGTATTAATTCTTAGTAGTCTCCTCAGGTTTGATGCCGGATCCTAAAATCAATACGACTACATGTTTCGGCGTTCCACCTGTCAACTGTCTTCAGATTTCCTCTTAACACGACGTGGACCTCGTCAGTATTTCGCGTCAAAACACGTTCTGTGGTGCGGCCGGCACGAGTGTTCGAAGACAGTCATTGAGTGCTGTATATCGCTGGCGCCGGTGTTCTGCCAGGGGCGGCGCCACTAGCTCCGTCTTGTGAGTAGCGGCACTTGAGGTGGGCGGCGCATGCGTCTTGTACGGTACGGAGGCATACATTGGACGACGATTTGCAGCCTTGGTATCATTTTTGTTGGAACTCAACACCGCAGGTGCAGCATTCTCCTGAAGATGGTAGACAGGTGGATCAGGGAAAAATCGCGTAGTGTTGATTTCAGGATCTTGCAGCAAACCCGAGGAGACTTCCAGCGCTCCTGTTTCCATTACTTCGTCATCTGTCTTCGATTTACCGTGTTTTTTGTTTTTTTATTTTATTTTATTTTTAATTGATGAGGGAATTTCACATAACAGATTGTAGCGTTATGTGTATGTTGGTGAGCTAATTGGCCGCCTAGAACTGGTGTGAGAAGACCTGAATTTGTTGTACGGCTGAACACTAACGGACGAAGGGCTCAGGGAGCGCCGCGGCAGTTTCGGATTCCGGATAGGTGACCGGTAAGAGCGAGTCTAGGTACGAAGACTAGCTGCGTCCCTGGAAATGGGGATAATCCTGAATCTGGGAATTTGGACGGTTGTTACTCGCATGGCCTTAGCGAAGGAGATGCTCCAAGAAATGGTGGAGTAACAGACAATCTTAAAGATCGCTAAGTTACATCTCTTTGAGAGTCGACAATAACTTCCAGTCAAATATTAATTCAGATCTGAATACAACTGTGATCTCAGAAAAATGAGGCACAGTAAATGATACGACAACATTTCAATATCTTTAAAGCCATAGAAATAACTTTTAATCACTTCATGTGACTTCAACAAACGAACTATAGTTATCGTCTCTGAAAGCCATTTATTTGCATCTATGTTATTTCTTGATTAATTACGTCTTTTCTACATTTTTTTATCCTACAAATGTTATCAGAATATCGTATTCCCCAAATTTACACAGCAAAGGAACACAACATCAGAACCTCATATGTTGCCATACTTATGTATTTATTTATCGAACGGTTTACTATTTTACCAGTAACTTTATTCAAAGGCTCACTGCAAGCGCTATTAAAAAACTGTGCAAATTCCCCCCATGAACCATGGACCTTGCCGTTGGTGGGGAGGCTTGCGTGCCTCAGCGATACAGATGGCCGTACCGTAGGTGCAACCACAACGGAGGGGTATCTGTTGAGAGGCCAGACAAACATGTGGTTCCTGAAGAGGGGCAGCAGCCTTTTCAGTAGTTGCAGGGGCAACAGTCTGGATGATTGACTGATCTGGCCTTGTAACATTAACCAAAACGGCCTTGCTGTGCTGGTACTGCGAACGGCTGAAAGCAATGGGAAACTACAGCCGTAATTTTTCCCGAGGACATGCAGCTCTACTGTATGATTAAATGATGATGGCGTCCTCTTGGGTAAAATATTCCGGAGGTAAAATAGTCCCCCATTCGGATCTCCGGGCGGGGACTACTCAAGAGGACGTCGTTATCAGGAGAAAGAAAACTGGCGTTCTACGGATCGGAGCGTGGAATGTCAGATCACTTAATCGGGCAGGTAGGTTAGAAAATTTGAAAAGGGAAATGGATAGGTTAAAGTTAGATATAGTGGGAATTAGTGAAGTTCGGTGGCAGGAGGAACAAGACTTTTGGTCAGGTGATTACAGGGTTATAAATATAAAATCAAATAGGGGTAATGCAGGAGTAGGTTTAATAATGAATAAAAAAATAGGAGTGCGGGTTAGCTACTACAAACAGCATAGTGAACGCATTATTGTGGCCAAGATAGACACAAAGCCCATGCCTACTACAGTAGTACAAGTTTATATGCCAACTAGCTCTGCAGATGATGAAGAAATAGATGAAATGTATGACGAGATAAAAGAAATTATTCAGGTAGTGAAGGGAGACGAAAATTTAATAGTCATGGGTGACTGGAATTCGTCAGTAGGAAAAGGGAGAGAAGGAAACATAGTACGTGAATATGGATTGGGGGGAAGGAATGAAAGAGGAAGCCGCCTTGTAGAATTTTGCACAGAGCATAACTTAATCATAGCTAACACTTGGTTCAAGAATCATGAAAGGAGGCTGTATACATGGAAGAAGCCAGGAGATACTGACAGGTTTCAGATAGATTATATAATGGTAAGACAGAGATTTAGGAACCAGGTTTTAAATTGTAAGACATTTCCTGGGGCAGATGTGGATTCTGACCACAATCTATTGGTTATGAACTGCAGATTGAAACTGAAGAAACTGCAAAAAGGTGGGAATTTAAGGAGATGGGACCTGGATAAACTGAAAGAACCAGAGGTTGTAGAGAGTTTCAGGGAGAGCATAAGGGGACAATTGACAGGAATGGGGGAAAGAAATACAGTAGAAGAAGAATGGGTAGCTCTGAGGGATGAAGTGGTGAAGGCAGCAGACGATCAAGTAGGTAAAAAGACGAGGGCTAATAGAAATCCTTGGGTAACAGAAGAAATATTGAATTTAATTGATGAAAGTAGAAAATATAAAAATGCAGTAAATGAAGCAGGCAAAAAGGAATACAAACGTCTCAAAAATGAAATCGACAGGAAGTGCAAAATGGCTAAGGAGGGATGGCTAGAGGACAAATGTAAGGATGTAGAGGCTTGTCTCACTAGGGGTAAGATAGATACTGCCTACAGGAAAATTAAAGAGACCTTTGGAGAGAAGAGAACCACTTGTATGAATATCAAGAGCTCAGATGGAAACCCAGTTCTAAGCAAAGAAGGGAAGGCAGAAAGGTGGAAGGAGTATATAGAGGGTTTATACAAGGGAGATGTACTCGAGGACAATATTATGGAAATGGAAGAGGATGTAGATGAAGACGAAATGGGAGATAAGATACTGCGTGAAGAGTTTGACAGAGCACTGAAAGACCTGAGTCGAAACAAGGCCCCGGGAGTAGACAACATTCCACTAGAACTACTGATGGCCTCGGGAGAGCCAGTCATGACAAAACTCTACCATCTAGTGAGCACGATGTATGAGACAGGTGAAATACCCTCAGACTTCAAGAAGAATATAATAATTCCAATCCCAAAGAAAGCAGGTGTTGACAGATGTGAAAATTACCGAACTATCAGTTTAATAAGTCACAGCTGCAAAATACTAACGCGAATTCTTTACAGACGAATGGAAAAACTGGTAGAAGCCGACCTCGGGGAAGATCAGTTTGGATTCCGTAGAAATGTTGGAACACGTGAGGCAATACTGACCTTACGACTTATCTTGGAACAAAGATTAAGAAAAGGCAAACCTACGTTTCTAGCATTTGTAGACTTAGAGAAAGCTTTTGACAATGTTGAATGGAATACTCTCTTTCAAATTCTGAAGGTGGCAGGGGTAAAATACAGGGAGCGAAAGGCTATTTACAATTTGTACAGAAACCAGATGGCAGTTATAAGAGTCGAGGGGCATGAAAGGGAAGCAGTGGTTGGGAAAGGAGTGAGACAAGGTTGTAGCCTCTCCCCGATGTTATTCAATCTGTATATTGAGCAAGCAGTAAAGGAAACAAAAGAAAAGTTCGGAGTAGGTATTAAAATTCATGGAGAAGAAGTAAAAACTTTGAGGTTCGCCGATGACATTGTAATTCTGTCAGAGACAGCAAAGGACTTGGAAGAGCAGTTGAACGGAATGGACAATGTCTTGAAAGGAGGATATAAGATGAACATCAACAAAAGCAAAACGAGGATAATGGAATGTAGTCAAATTAAGTCGGGTGATGCTGAGGGAATTAGATTAGGAAATGAGACACTTAAAGTAGTAAAGGAGTTTTGCTATTTAGGGAGTAAAATAACCGATGATGGTCGAAGTAGAGAGGATATAAAATGTAGACTGGCAATGGCAAGGAAAGCGTTTCTCAAGAAGAGAAATTTGTTAACATCGAGTATAGATTTAGGTGTCAGGAAGTCGTTTCTGAAAGTATTTGTATGGAGTGTAGCCATGTATGGAAGTGAGACATGGACGATAACTAGTTTGGACAAGAAGAGAATAGAAGCTTTCGAAATATGGTGCTACAGAAGAATGCTGAAGATAAGGTGGGTAGATCACGTAACTAATGAGGAGGTATTGAATAGGATTGGGGAGAAGAGAAGTTTGTGGCACAACTTGACTAAAAGAAGGGATCGGTTGGTAGCACATGTTTTGAGGCATCAAGGGATCACAACTTTAGCATTGGAGGGCAGCGTGGAGGGTAAAAATCGTAGAGGGAGACCAAGAGATCAATACACTAAGCAGATTCAGAAGGATGTAGGTTGCAGTAGGTACTGGGAGATGAAGAAGCTTGCACAGGATAGAGTAGCATGGAGAGCTGCATCAAACCAGTCTCAGGACTGAAGACCACAACAACAACAACAACAATTTAAAATTGGTCAGCCGTATGTGTTACCGGATACTACAGTTGAGCAGAGAACCAAATGACTCTAAATAATTGTTTAAAAATGTCTATACCATTTCTTTACTAAAATATTGTTGTAATGTATTAGTTTCGTCCTGAAAGTGGTCAATTTGACTCAAATCATGTCTGTAGCACATAAGAACGATTGGCGGGGACGGCCTTCAGTCAATGGAAAAGCAGACAGTAGGGGAACACTACGGGAGTCAAGTGGAGACTGGACCTTCTCGAATGAAGAGCTCAAGGGAGCGATTCTGAACACTTTAAGTCGAGTTCTTGAAGAAGACACACCTGCCTGAAGTAACATGCGTGTTTTGGTCATATAGGAGATTGATTCTGGGTGGTAAACAGTGCTAATGTACTTTAACTTCTGAAGGGACTTTATATTTCAAGAAATCTGAGGGTGCTCCAGAGTAGGACTGTAACTTTTGGTGCTTGATTTAAGAAACTGAGAACAGACAGAGTATGACCTACTATTCTTTGTATCGTTGTGTTAATTGTGAATCGTCAAGCTGAACTCTGAACACTTTTGAGCAGGTTACTGCTCGTAATTGAGATTACGAAATGGACTTAGTTTTCGTGTATCTTTGATGATTATTTAATTTGAGGATTTTGCTACCATTCTCGTAATGCTCTTAGAGTAACTTTACTCTCGTAGGACCACTTCTCGTTTTCTGAGATATCCTTTCTAAAATACGCATTACTCGCTTTAATTCTTTGTCGTCTACGTCAATTACAGACATTAAAATAGAAACCTTGTTATTAAATCATTCGTTTAATTTTTATTTTGTACTTCTGTGTATTCTATTAACTCTCAGTTCTAGCCAATGCATCGACTATTAGGCTGCACGGTCAAAGCTACAGGCTATTATTTGCAGCGAATTAAGTGTGGGGCGTGAAAGCAGACGTGCTCGGCTGGACCCTATGACTACATCAACCTATTCTTTTTAAACAGAGCCGTGCGTAGCCCAAGTATCTAAGGTACGAGCAATATCAGGCAAAGTCACAACTAGTTTTCTCATGTTGAATGCTACTACAAAGAGCAACTACTCAGTAGCAGTAAGAGATACCGTTGCAAGGTAAACATATTATGCCATGAAGATGCAGCTATCTTAGATCAGAGATTTCGAATTTGAAGTTCTAGTTATCATCTTGCAGTTAAGCATTGGATTTTGCATACTTGAAAATCATGAACTACGGTTAAGCATTGTAAAATTGAGTCGCAATTGGAAAAAGGTGTAACATCTGCAACACAACGTTTACTTTTGGTATAACAGAGGGGTAATGCAGAGGAGGCAACTAGAAAGATTTGAAATGTGTGTGGAGTGAGTGCTTTTCGGAAAAATACGCCAGAAAAAGATATTCTTCTTTCAACAAAGATCGTTCTGGCATTAATGATTTTCCACATTAAGGAAATCTCGACTACTGATATATGTGATAGATTACCATTTTACCATCATGCGACATTTGCATTCAACAGGCAAAGTTCAGAAGTCTGGCGTAGGAGTACTGCATGCTCTAATTCGAAACAACAAAAATCATGGAGTGACTATTCTTGAACGCCATCAGGTCGCTCATTGAGCATTCCTATGCAGTGCTGTTATTGGCGACGTGTTATGATGCCTTTATCGTTAGCTTCCTAAGAAGAAATGAAAGGCTGAGCCCCACCAAAAGACGTAAACTCGAGCAAACAGTAGTGTGAACATAATATTTTAAACTGATAGCTCCAAAAGTGTGTTTTGGGCTACGAATTCTGCCCCAAGGGGTGTGTGCAACACAGCTGGAATTTGTTGCCAACAACTGAGACACCTTTCGGTCGCAGTGTAAGAAAATCGAGCAATAAAACTACATCACCTGTGCTACT
Source organism: Schistocerca nitens (assembly GCF_023898315.1). Lineage (NCBI taxonomy): Eukaryota > Metazoa > Arthropoda > Insecta > Orthoptera > Acrididae > Schistocerca > Schistocerca nitens. The sequence continues at coordinate 612,435,977 of NC_064615.1, forward strand.
GCATGATACCGCACTCTGTTGATCTGAGAAACAAAACTATCCAGGAGATTGATAAGAAAGTCGTCTCTCAGGCACTTGTATTGATAGGGAAGTCCTCTCTCAAGCACTTGTCCCTCTCGACATATATTCGTAAAATTTTACCTTTTCCCCTCTTGATCGACCAACCGTCAAGGCAACTCATTTCTAGACGAAAATACTCGTAAAACTACACTGATGTAGTGACATCGTTAGAACCAGTGGGTTTCTACGGGCGTAGAATTTGTAAACACCATTATCATTGTAAGATTGTTTTAGATATCGTGTAAGAAAATTCTGCTGCTGATTAATTTCTCTTTGATGATTACTGTTGCGTTTAGTAAACTACTGGAAAATGCAATTAAAATATTCACTGTACTAATTCAAATTAAATAGCTTACTACAGAAACATCACGACGGCAGTCTATCTTAATAAAGCAATAAGTTCAAAAATGGTTCAAATGGCTCGGAGCACTATGAGACTTAACTTCTGAGGTCATCAGTCCCCTAGAACTTAGAACTAGTAAAAACTAACCAACCTAAGGACATCACACATACCCATGCCCGAGACAGGATGCGAACCTGCAACCGTAGTGGTCGCGCGGTTCCAGACTGTAGCGAAGCATTAAGTGTCTGTAAGACGATTGAGCCTATTTTAACACGAATTAGTAAGATGTTACCGACTTTTGACTTCGAAAAGATCTGTATTTACTTCACTTCCAGTATCATCCGCGAGTATTATGACATGTGGCTTTTCATAGATAAAATTGTGTATTCGCAATAACAGAAAATATGTCGGCAGAAAACAAAAGTCGCATTATGAAATTGGCAGTACCGTACGGCTTTCGCTCTGAGACTAAGGGTTACTGAAAGTAGCAAGACGAATTTTGCTCGAGCGTTGTCTTACGATTCCCTTATCGAGTTTGTATCTGCCTGCTTGTAGCTCTGCTACAAAACAATTAAAAATCTGGCTTTCTGCGAGTCTCGAAAGGCGAACGAAAGCAGCTTGCACCTGATAGCCAAGCATGTTACCTGGGAGCTTGTTTTTTCCTAAAGTGGGAAGACATCCTTTTGAGGTTGAAATGTTGGCAAATGTCAGTCAGACGTGTGCCGTTGGTCTAAGCGTTTCGGTGTGTTGAATTTGTACCAATGATTTTTCTACAGGTTTTTTCTGTCCCAAATAGAGAGTTGAAGTCTCCCATTAGTATTTTCACGTCATCTTGGTGAATTTTGCTCATAGTATTTTCGAGTGTGTTAAAGAATTATTCGACATTTTCGGTGTTTTTCTTATTTTCGATGTTGGTGGGGGCACGTGCATTGATGAGTGTATATTTTTTACTGGGGTTCTGAATGAGCATAGTCATAAGTCTGTTGTTGATGGGCCGGCCCCTGGAGGTCGAACGGTCCTAGGCATTTCAGTCCGGAACGGCGCGATTACTACTCGTCGCAGGTTCGAATCCTGCCTCGGGCATGGGTGTGTGTGATGTCCTTACGTTAGTTAGGTTTAAGTAGTTCTATGTTCTAGGGGACTGATGACCACAGATGTTAAGTCCCATAGTGCTCAGAGCCATTTGAACCATTTGATTGTTGATGGGGATGATTTCTTTGATAGAGTTGACGATAGATCTGTGTTCGAGAAATGCAGTGCTGAAGATTGGTACGCCTTTCGCTACCTTTTGCTGTATTTTGCTCTTGAAGATGCAATGGTTTCCGGAATGCAAGCTTTCATTGTCAGTTAGTCGTGGTTCTTGAAGAGCAAGGATGAGAATTTTTTGGTTGTCGATTTCTTATGTGAGGTTATTTAGTTTTCGTGTTTGAATCAATGTATCGATGTTTAGTTTTCAAATGCAGAGATCTTCGATATTCTCTGCCGTGCTAAACTGGACTCCCCAGAATCCGAAAATCCAACTGCCGCCTGTCGACAGGCGGGTTGTGTAAAGCTGACTTTGCTTGCATAGTTCATGTTTGCTTGTGTTTCATTGGTTTGGCCTGGGTGATTCCAGGACCGGACAGGGACAGAGGGTATTGAAGCCTTTGCAACCAAATACACTCCTGGAAATGGAAAAAAGAACACATTGACACCGGTGTGTGAGACCCACCATACTTGCTCCGGACACTGCGAGAGGGCTGTACAAGCAATGATCACACGCACGGCACAGCGGACACACCAGGAACCGCGGTGTTGGCCGTCGAATGGCGCTAGCTGCGCAGCATTTGTGCACCGCCGCTGTCAGTGTCAGCCAGTTTGCCGTGGCATACGGAGCTCCATCGCAGTCTTTAACACTGGTAGCATGCCGCGACAGCGTGGACGTGAACCGTATGTGCAGTTGACGGACTTTGAGCGAGGGCGTATAGTGGGCATGCGGGAGGCCGGGTGGACGTACCGCCGAATTGCTCAACACGTGGGGCGTGAGGTCTCCACAGTACATCGATGTTGTCGTCAGTGGTCGGCGGAAGGTGCACGTGCCCGTCGACCTGGGACCGGACCGCAGCGACGCACGGATGCACGCCAAGACCGTAGGATCCTACGCAGTGCCGTAGGGGACCGCACCGCCACTTCCCAGCAAATTAGGGACACTGTTGCTCCTGGGGTATCGGCGAGGACCATTCGCAACCGTCTCCATGAAGCTGGGCTACGGTCCCGCACACCGTTAGGCCGTCTTCCGCTCACGCCCCAACATCGTGCAGCCCGCCTCCAGTGGTGTCGCGACAGCCGTGAATGGAGGGACGAATGGAGACGTGTCGTCTTCAGCGATGAGAGTCGCTTCTGCCTCGGTGCCATTGATGGTCGTATGCGTGTTTGGCGCCGTGCAGGTGAGCGCCACAATCAGGACTGCATACGACCGAGGCACACAGGGCCAACACCCAGCATCATGGTGTGGGGAGCGATCTCCTACACTGGCCGTACATCACTGGTGATCGTCGAGGGGACACTGAATAGTGCACGGTACATCCAAACCGTCATCGAACCCATCGTTCTACCATTCCTAGACCGGCAAGGGAACTTGCTGTTCTAACAGGACAATGCACGTCCGCATGTATCCCGTGCCACCCAACGTGCTCTAGAAGGTGTAAATCAACTACCCTGGCCAGCAAGATCTCCGGATCTGTCCCGTATTGAGCATGTTTGGGACTGGATGAAGCGTCGTCTCACGCGGTCTGCACGTCCGGCACGAACGCTGGTCCTACTGAGGCGCCATGTGGAAATGGTATGGCAAGCCGTTCCACAGGACTACATCCAGCATCTCTGCATTGCTGCGAAAGGTGGATATACACTGTACTAGTGCCGACATTGTGCATGCTCTGTTGCCTGTGTCTATGTGCCTGTGGTTCTGTCAGTGTGATCATGTGATGTATCTGACCCCAGGAATGTGTCAATACAGTTTCCCCTTCCTGGGACAATGAATTCACGGTGTTCTTATTTCAATTTCCAGGAGTGTATTTTCAGCCGAGCTAATTGAGCTAACAGACGGTGACCAGAGTAGCGGTGATTTTCACTCAGACGTGTCTGGATTTTGCGTTCAACGGATTGAGTAGCCGTTCAGGATTGTGTTAGTATTTGGTTCACCCCAAGTAGTTTATTTCCTCGCTACCACCCATATGGGGGAGGGGTTGCCCCTAGCCGCCACACGGTATTATTATTATTATTATTGTCATTATGTCATCAGCAAATCCGATATGGTGTATCTTCCCACCACTGAAATAGATGTGTAATGTTCGATTCAGTATTTCTATCACATTATTTGTGGGCATCAAGTTTATTGTGCTAATTACGGTGTGGAAGAAATGCAACAAAGACGAGTTCCCCTAAAGCAGTGAGGATATTTGCACATGTCTGTATTCAGCAATGACTGCCAGCTGCCACAACACTTCACAAAATCCATGCGGCAGGCAACACAACTGTGCGTGCAATTGAGACTTCATTCAGCAAGACGTCAGGAGGTGGATGGAAACGTTAAATTAACGTCGCTTCCCGAGTCGTATTCAGTCCAGAATGAGGTGTTATTAAGGTAGTTGAGCGTTCTAGCAGTTACACTTTTATCATTCCAATATGAGTATTCCAACAGCACAAAAGAACCCCTTAGTGTGAAACCATCGGGAACAGCATTAATATCAAACTGCAAGAACTTGAGACAATACGTGGACTCTTCTCTTCGCTGGGTGACCTATTACTGTTATTAGGATTCTCTCCGTCCTAGTCGTAATGCAAGTGGATCTTCAGAGGCGCTTCCCGCTATTCTTGACAAACATCAGAAACTTGTAATCACTGCGAGTTACAACTGCGTGATGATAATGGTTCAGGTTGTCAGTAGTTGTGGTGGTGGTGTTATGCTGTCAAACCGCTTACAGTAACGTTAAAGGTAGCGCACATAATTAAGCGCTGACTACTTACTTAAGTAAAGATAGTGTTGTGGCGTCGTCGCTCCTCTTTATTTGGCCTCAGCTTGAGTAATCCGATTTAACAAAAATAGTACTCCATTCGCGAGCTGCTAATGATACAATATGACTACAGAGATCATCGTGCGGGTATTACAATAATTCTGCAATGAATTGCTTAACAAATATTACCCTCAGCTATGCAGCTGGAATGACTCATTACACAGGTACTCTATGTTGCACTTGGTTAAGTGATCAGTTCTCTTCAATCCTGCTTCTACTGTTCGTAAATACTTGTATACTTCAAAAATGGTTCAAATGGCTCTGAGCACTATGGGACTAAACTTATGAGGTCATCAGTCCGCTAGAACTTAGAACTACTTAAACCTAACTAACCTAAGGACATCAGACACATCCATGCACGAGACAGGATTCGAACCTGCGTATACTCCTAGCTTACTTATTTGTTAAATAGTTTAATTCTTAATTTCTTTTCGTGTTTTTGGGTACTTGCATTGTTGAATTCATAAATTTCGGGCATATTATAGTATTTGAGAGTTGTAGCATTGCGCATTAGTGTTTACTTCGTAGATTCTTTCTTAAATTGCGTGTGAGTTTCGTATAGGAGGTGTAATTTCGAGATTTAGTTCCTGCAATCGTAAATTCAGACAGATTGTAGCGCAGTCGTTAGAAATTTTTAGAGCTTAGTTCAACATTCTTTGCGTGTTTCCCTTGCGTTATCTAGGCACGGACTCGTGTTTCAGTAACTGTTGTTCAACATCGATTAGAATGGACACGGACTGTGATTGCTGTGTTCGGATGAGGGCTGAGATGGCATCCCTTTACCCACAGCTGCAAGCGGCGCTGACTTCGGTCGCGCAGCTTGAGGCTGTTGCCAATGGGCACCACTGTGGGGAGCCGGACTTGGGAATCACGAGGATGTCAACATCGTCCCCTCTGTCCCCAGATCGGTCTGCCGCTGTGGTCTCCCGGGTTGCTGCCCGCAGTGTGGCTGAGCCCTCGCCTGTGGTAGATTGGGAGGTCGTTCCAAGGCGTGGCAGGCAGCGAAATACGTCCCCGGAGGCTGATCAGAAAGCCTCCCCGGTGCGTCTGACAAACAGGTTTCAGGTACTGTCTCTGGCTGAGCCAGATGCAGCTGCCTGCCCTGTTTCAGAGGATGATTCTCAGTCTTCAAGGCCCGGGCAATCGCAGAGGGTGGGCTTATTGGTAGTTGGGAGCTCCAATGTTAGGTGCTTAATGAGGCCCCCTAGGGATATGGCGGTTAAGGAGGGGAAGAAATCCAGTGTGCCCTCCGTGTGCATTCCGGGTGGAGTCATTCCTGATGTGGAAAGGGTCCTTCCGGATGCCATGAAGAGCACAGGGTACAGCCAGCTGCAGGTGGTGGCACATGTCGGCACTAATGACGTGTGTCGCTTTGGATCTGAGGAAATTCTCTCTGGATTCCAGCGGCTATCTGATTTGGTGACGGCTGCCGGTGTTGCTTGCGAGATGAAGGCAGAGCTCACCATCTGCAGCATCGTTGAGAGAACCGACTGCGGACCTTTGGTGCAAAGCCGGGTGGAGGGTCTGAATCAGAGGCTCAAACGGTTTTGCGACCGTGTTGGCTGCAGATTCCTTGACTTGCACCATAGGGCGGTGGGGTTTCGGGTTCCGCTGAATAGGTCAGGAGTTCACTACACTCAGCTGGCAGCTACACGGGTAGTGGAGGCTGTGTGGCGTGGACTGGACGGTTTTTTAGGTCAGAAGGCCTTGGGAAAGTACTGGGTGGGCTGCAATCTCAAAGGGTGCATGACAAATACAGGACGTGCTTGGATCAAGGAACTGTCGGAATTGTAGTTGTAAATTGTTGTAGTTGTGCTGGGAAAGTCCCTGAGCTTCAAACGCTAATAGAAAGCACAGAAGCTAAAATCGTTATAGTTACAGAAAGCTGGGTAAAGCCTGAAATAAGTTCTGCAGAAATTATTACGAAGTCTCAGACGCTGTTCAGGAAAGATAGATTAGGCAGAATTGGTGGTGGAGTGTTTGTGTCTGTCAGTAGTGGTTTATCTTGTAGTGAAGTCGAAGTAGATACTCCTTGTGAATTGCTATGGGTGGAGGTTATACTTATCAGCCGAACTAAGTTAATAAGCCGGCCGGTGTGGCGGAGCGGTTCTAGGCGCTTCAGTTTGGAACCGCGCTACCGCTACGGTCGCAGGTTCGAATCCTGCTCCCGGCATGGATGTGTGTGATGTCCTTAGGTTAGTTAGGTTTAAGTAGTTCTAAGTTCTAGGGGACTGATGACCACAGAAGATAAGTCCCATAGTGCTCAGAGCCATTTGAACCATTTTTTAAGTTAATAATTGGCTCCTTCTACCGACCCCCAGACTCCGATGATATAGTTGCAGAACAGTTCAGAGAAAATTTGAGTCTCGTAACAAATAAATACCCCACTCATACGGTTATAGTTGGTGGGGACTTCAACCTTCCCTCGATATGTTGGCAAAAATACTTGTTCAAAACCGGTGGTAGGCAGAAAACATCTTCCGAGATTGTCCTAAATGTTTTCTCCACGAACCCACGCGAATTGTAAATGGTTGCGAAAACACACTTGACCTCTTAGCCACAAACAATCCAGAGCTAATAGAGAGCATCATGAATGATACAGGGATTGGTGATCACAAGGTCGTTGTAGCTAGGCTCAATACCGTTTCTTCCAAATCCACCAGAAACAAACGCAAAATAATTTTATTTAAAAAAGCGGATAAAGTGTCACGAGAAGCCTTCCTGAGAGATAATCTCCATTCCTTCCGATAGTAGCAACAGCAATTGAGAGATTCATACCTCATAAATTGATAAGAGATGGAACTGATCCCCCATGGTACACAAAACAGGTCCGAACGCTGTTGCAAAGGCAATGGAAAAAGCATGCGAAGTTCAGAAGAACGCGAAATCCCAAAGATCGGCTAAAATTTACAGACGCGCGAAATTTGACACGGGCTTCAATGCGAGATGCCTTTAATAGGTTCCACAACGAAACATTGTCTCGAAATTTGGTAGAAAATCCGAAGAAATTCTGGTAGTATGTAAAGTACACAAGCGGCAAGACGCAGTCAATACCTTCGCTGCGCAGTGCCGATGGTACTGTTACCGACGACTGTGCCGCTAAAGCGGAGTTATTGAACGCACTTTTCCGAAATTCCTTCACCACGGAAGACGAATGGAATATTCCAGAATTTGAAACACGAACAGCTGCTAGCATGAGTTTCTTAGAATTAGATACCTTAGGAGTTGAGAAGCAACTCAAATCGCTTGATACGGGCAAGTCTTCAGGTCCAGATTGTATACCGATTAGGTTCCTTTTAGATTACGCTGATACAATAGCTCCCTACTTTGCAATCATATACAACCGCTAGCTCACCGATAGATCTGTACCTACAGATTGGAAAATTGCGCAGGTCACACCAGCGTTTAAGAAGGGTAGTAGGAGAAATCCATCGAACTACAGACCTATATCATCGGTTTGCAGTAGGGTTTTGGAGCATATACTGTATTCAAACATTATGAATCACCTCGAATGGAACGATCTATTGATACGTAATCAGCATGGTTACGGAAAACATCGTTCTTGTGCAACGCAGCTAGCTCTTTATTCGCACGAAGTAATGGCCGCTATCGACAGGGGATCTCAAGTTGATTCCGTATTTCTAGATTTCCGGAAAGCTTTTGACACCGTTCCTCACAAGCGACTTCTAATCAAGCTGCGGGCCTATGGGGTATCGTCTCAGTTGTGCGACTGGATTCGTGATTTCCTGTCAGGAAGGTCGCAGTTCGTAGTAATAGACGGAAAATCATCGAGTAAAACTGAAGTGATATCAGGTGTTCCCCAAGGAAGCGTCCTGGGACTTCTGCTGTTCCTGATCTATGTAAATGACCTGGGTGACAATCTGAGCAGTTCTCTTAGGTTGTTCGCAGATGATGCTGTAATTTACCGTCTAGTAAGGTCATCCGATGACCAGTATCAGTTGCAATGCGATTTAGAAAAGATTGCTGTATTGTGTCGCAGGTGGCAGTTGACGCTAAGTAACGAAAAGTGTGAGGTGATCCCCTTAAATTTCCAAAAGAAATCCGTTGGAATTCGATTACTCGATAAATAGTACAATTCTCAAGGCTGTCAATTCAACTAAGTACCTGGGTGTAAAAATTACGAACAACTTCAGTTGGAAAGACCACATAGACAATATTGTGGGGAAGGCGAGCCAAAGGTTGCGTATCATTGGCAGGACACTTAGAAAATGCAACGAGTCCACTAAAGAGACAGCTTACACTACACTCGTTCGTCCTCTGTCAGAATATTGCTGCTCGGTGTGGGATCCTTATCAGGTGGGTTTGACGGAGGACATCGAAAGGGTGCATAAAAGGGCAGCTCGTTTTGTATTACCACGTAATAGGGAAGAGAGTGTGGCAGATATGATACGCGATTTGGGATGGAAGTCATTAAAGCATAGACGTTTTTCGTCGCGGCGTCATCTATTTACGAAATTTCAGTCACCAACTTTCTCTTCCGAATGCGAAATTGTTTTGTTGAGCCCAACCTACATAGGTAGGAATGATCATAAAAAAAAAAAAAAAAAAAAAATAAAAGAAATCAGAGCTCGAACAGAAAAATTTAAGTGTTCGTTTTTCCCGCGCGCTGTTTGGGAGTGGGATGGTAGAGAGATAGTATGATTGTGGTTCGATTAACCCTCTGCCAAGCACGTAAGTGTGAATTGCAGAGTAATTATGTAGATGTAGATATAGAACGTAGCGGTCGCGCGGCTCCAGACTGTAGCGCCTAGAACCGTTCGGTCACCTTGCCGGTATACTTGTATACTGACCATTCGTTATTTGACTAAATATGAACTACAATCTTATTCGCATATATATGACATGGGTTAGCGCCGACACAAAGCAATGACTAAGGGTTGGATGCCGTTGAAGTCCCGTTACATTGATGGCAAGACAAATGTTCGCAAATCACCTCTATTGCCTCAAAAAACACTTGCATCTTACATATGGAATGACCGACGACCACACGGTCACAGCCCGTTGAAAAACAGCAACGACGGCACATGAAAATTTGTGACCGACTGGGCTTCGAATCTGGACCTCCTGCTTACTAGACAGACGTGCTGATCACTACACTATTATTTTTTTTAGAAGTGTGAGAAGACTTTCAGCAATAGGTAGGCGGAGGCAAAGATCCGAGGCCTGGCCACAGTGCTTCCTCCACATCTGACACTGAGCAGCTGCATTATTCCCATGTATTCCATATTTGCATTCATATATTCGTTTTAATTGTACAACAATATTGAAGTAGTAATTAGGGAAAAATACACTACTGGCCATGAAAATTGCTACACAACCAAGATGACGTGCTACAGACGCGAAATTTAACCGACAGGAAGAAGATGCTGTGATACGCAAATGATTAGCTTTTCAGAGCATTCACACAAGGTTGGCGCCGGTGCCGACACCTACAACATGCTGACATGAGGAACGTTTCCAACCGGTTTCTCATACACAAACAGCAGTTGACCGGCGTTGCCTGGTGAAACGTTGTTGTGATGCCTCGTGTAAGGAGGAGAAATGCGTACCATCACGTTTCCGACTTTGATAAAGGTCGGATTGTAGCCTATCGCGATTGCTGTTTATAGTATCGCGACATTGCTGCTCGCGTTGGTCGAGATCCAATGACTTTTAGCAGAATTTGGAATCGGAGGGATCAGGAGGGTAATACATAACGCCGTGCTGGATCCCAACGGCCTCGTATCACTAGCAGTCGAGATGACAGGCATCTTATCCGCATGGCTGTTACGGATCGTGCAGCCACGTCTCGAACCCTGTGTCAACAGATGGGGATGTTTGCAAGACAAAAACCATGTGCACGAACGGTTCGACGACGTTTGCAGCAGCATGGACTATCAGCTCGGAGACCATGGCTGCGGTTACCCTTGACGCTGCATCACAGACAGGAGCGCCTGCGATGGCATACTCAACGACGAACCTGGGTGCACGAATGCCAAAACATCATTTTTTTGGATGAATCCAGGTTCTGTTTACATCATCATGTTGGTCGCATCCGTGTTTGGCGATATCGCGGTGAACGCACACTGGAAGCGTGTATTCGTCATCGCCATACTGGCGTATCACCCGGCGTGATGGTATGGGGTGCCATTGGTTACACGTCTCGGTCACCTCTTTTTCGCATTGACGGCACTTTGAACAGCGGACGTTACGTTTCAGATGTGTTACGACCCGTGGCTGTACCCTTCATTCGATCCCTGCGAAACCCTACTTTTCAGCAGGATAATGCACGACCGCATGTTGCAGGTCCTGTACGGGCCTTTCTGGTTACAGTAAATGTTCGACTGCTGCACTGGCCAGCGCAGTCTCCAGATCTCTCACCAACTGAAAACGTCTGGTCAATGTTGGCCGAGCAACTGGCTCGTCACAATACGCCAGTCACTACTCTTGATGAACTGTGGTATCGTGTTGTAGCTGCATGGGCAGCTGTACCTGTACACCCCATACAAGCTCTGATTGACTCAATGCCCAGGCGTATCAAGGCCGTTATTACGGCCAGAGGTGGTTGTTCTGTCTACTGATTTCTCAGGATCTATGCACCCAAATTGCGTGAAAATGTAATCACATGTCAGTTCTAGTATAATATATTTGTCCAATGAATACCTGTTTATCATCCGCATTTCTTCTTGGTGTAGAAATTTTAATGGCCAGTAGTGTAAATTACAGGTGCCGTCTTCAATGGCGTGCGTTCCTTGTAGAACATAACTTATAACAGTGAAAAGGGTGTCGGAAAAACACATAACAAGCATATATTCAGAAATATATTCACAATTTGGGTTATTATGCAATGGATGCATATGACGTCTGTAAGGAAGCCATATATTTTTCAACAAATGAAAAAAAATTTCGGAGCCGGAGGGGTTTTGCCAAATTAGAACAGTTCTGATTTTAGAACCAACGTAAAAGAATATTGCAGGAATAAAAAAAAGTGAAAGAATTGTTTTCTGCTTCTAATCAAAAAAACTTTGTAGCCCACATAAAGTAATAGATAAAAAAATTTGAAACCATTCCTTATGCTTGCTATTCTTCTTCAGCTTCAAATATTCTTCTGCAATATAAAACATGTACTCTTCCAAGTTCTAAGTTTTGTTTGTTACGACGTAAAACACAAACTGTCCCAGAAGCCATGAATAACTGTTATTCTTTGCAGACAGGTAACATTTCCAGTCGGGTTGTCAAGCTTCAGTTATCGGTATATGACTTTCTGCGGTTCTGTTGATAGTGCTAATTTCTTCCTAGTCCAGTTCCAAATTCTGATTCCGTTTTCACATAAGACGATGTGCGCTACAGTTTCTACACGCCGACATTTGTCGCAGTATGGAGATGGTCTCAATTTGATTTTCCATAATCGTTCCGCTGTGGGTATGGTTTCGTTTACAACGTCGCACCGTACGGTACTGACTCTAGTTGGTAGAATTTTATTGTTGACATCTTTCCAGACGTTGCTCCAGTTTTTTGTAGGTTAATTTAGCGGAATTGGTTTGTTAAGACGATGTCTGGCAATATAATCATAAATGGTTCTAGTGTTGGTTTGTGCTGGTTGAAGTCTTATACAGCTCCAACCGCCATAGTACTTTCGGACGTAATCTAGGCTGGCATGATGCATTAATAGGAGCCTTCCTATCCCCAGGATCTAACAAGAGGAACAGAAGTTTCGTGATGCCTGTCTTAGTGGCATGCATTTGTTTAAAACACGTCCTTAATTCCAAGTCCTCCGGTTTGCCTCTGCAAAGTCGCCGTGTGGAAGGATACTTTGAAGATATTTTGTTTCCACACATACCAAGAGGCTAGAGCTAATATTTTATGTGCAGTGACCTGCGGTCTCGGTAATACTGCTACGGCATGATATATTTTGCTAAGTATGTATGTATTTATAAACTTAACTTTCTGCAGTCGGTCTAACGATCGCATGTCATGGTCCTTCAACAAGTTTCCGATGACATTAAGTTTCCGCTCCCAGTTGTTCATAGCCATGCGCTCTGGATTTGCCCATAACCACAATCCGAGTTGGTGTTTCTCTTCAGTTACATCTAACCAGTGCGCACCTGTTGCAGTATTTTAAGAACCGAGATGCAGTATTTTGGATTTAAAATTTTGTAAATTTGTAGTATGAACTTATGAGACCAAGCTGCTTAGGTCATCGGTCCCTAAGCTTACACACTACTTAATCTAACTTAAACTAAATTACGCTGTGGACAACACACACACTCATGCCGGAGGGAGGACTCGAACCTCCGACGGTGGGCACTGTCGGGACACAGCAGCCAATCTTTCTGCTGCACCTATCTACACACGCTCCTCGTCAGATACGAATTCCCATCTTTGCCGCATACCACATGCGCGGTACACCCCCCCCCGCCCCCCGCCCCCCTCGGCCATTATTCCACTCGCTCGCGGCCACACTGTATTCCCGCGTGGGTTCGGACGATGTCGTGCGTCTAGAACTGAAAACTTTCGATAACCCGTCGAGACCCAAATAATTATATAGGATGTTTCAGGAGGAATAGTAAATATTGTAGGAGGAGGTAGTAAAGACAAATTGCAGAAGAATGCCATATAACATGTGTCAAATTTTTATTGAGTACATATAGCTGGGTTCAACGCATTTTCGTTTCGTATGTTGGTCCTCACAGGACCCAGTTGTCTACACTTCCTTGAAAATGTGCTTCAGCGTTATTGGAAGAGGTTTATTTGGCTACAAGAATGCGTATATTTCACCAGCATGACGGGGCACCTGCATATTCTAGTCGTCAGGTGACACATTATCCAAACATAACATTTCCCGGAAGATGGGACAGTATATATGGGCACTTTTCTTAGCCTTCAAGGTCCGTGGACATTATCTCTTTGGATTTTTACCGGCGGGGATGGGTAAAGGCGAAGTCTACAAAGAAAAAGTAAACCCAAGGGCCAGTTTGATCGTTCGGATTATGAATAGTGCTGCCCTCATAAAAGAACGCAAAGACGACCTCAGAAGAGCTACACGTGGTGTTATCAAGAGAAGTCAAATGTGCATTGAAGTTGGTGGGGGAATTTTTAAAATCAACTTTGAACGTCCTCATTTGCCTTTGCTTTGAGTTTGTTAGGGTTACATACTAACAGCTGTATCCTTGTACTCAATGAAAAATGGACGCATTTATATGGATTTTTTTAATGCAACTCGTCTGTACTACCACCTGCTAAAACATCTACTATTCCTCCTGAAACACCCTGTATATGGATATACACTCCTGGAAATGGAAAAAAGAACACATTGACACCGGTGTGTCAGACCCACCATACTTGCTCCGGACACTGCGAGAGGGCTGTACAAGCAATGATCACACGCACGGCACAGCGGACACACCAGGAACCGCGGTGTTGGCCGTCGAATGGCGCTAGCTGCGCAGCATTTGTGCACCGCCGCTGTCAGTGTCAGCCAGTTTGCCGTGGCATACGGAGCTCCATCGCAGTCTTTAACACTGGTAGCATGCTGCGACAACGTGGAAGTGAACCGTATGTGCAGTTGACGGACTTTGAGCGAGGGCGTATAGTGGGCATGCGGGAGGCCGGGTGGACGTACCGCCGAATTGCTCAACACGTGGGGCGTGAGGTCTCCACAGTACATCGATGTTGTCGCCAGTGGTCGGCGGAAGGTGCACGTGCCGGTCGACCTGGGACCGGACCGCAGCGACGTACGGATGCACGCCAAGACCGTAGGATCCTACGCAGTGCCGTAGGGGACCGCACCGCCACTTCCCAGCAAATTAGGGACACTGTTGCTCCTGGGGTATCGGCGAGGACCATTCGCAACCGTCTCCATGAAGCTGGGCTACGGTCCCGCACACCGTTAGGCCGTCTTCCGCTCACGCCCCAACATCGTGCAGCCCGCCTCCAGTGGTGTCGCGACAGGCGTGAATGGAGGGACGAATGGAGACGTGTCGTCTTCAGCGATGAGAGTCGCTTCTGCCTTGGTGCCAATGATGGTCGTATGCGTGTTTGGCGCCGTGCAGGTGAGCGCCACAATCAGGACTGCATACGACCGAGGCACACAGGGCCAACACCCGGCATCATGGTGTGGGGAGCGATCTCCTACACTGGCCGTACACCACTGGTGATCGTCGAGGGGACACTGAATAGTGCACGGTACATCCAAACCGTCATCGAACCCATCGTTCTACCATTCCTAGACCGGCAAGGGAACTTGCTGTTCCAACAGGACAATGCACGTCCGCATGTATCCCGTGCCACCCAACGTGCTCTAGAAGGTGTAAGTCAACTACCCTGGCCAGCAAGATCTCCGGATCTGTCCCCCATTGAGCATGTTTGGGACTGGATGAAGCGTCGTCTCACGCGGTCTGCACGTCCAGCACGAACGCTGGTCCAACTGAGGCGCCAGGTGGAAATGGCATGGCAAGCCGTTCCACAGGACTACATCCAGCATCTCTACGATCGTCTCCATGGGAGAATAGCAGCCTGCATTGCTGCGAAAGGTGGATATACACTGTACTAGTGCCGACATTGTGCATGCTCTGTTGCCTGTGTCTATGTGCCTGTGGTTCTGTCAGTGTGATCATGTGATGTATCTGACCCCAGGAATGTGTCAATAAAGTTTCCCCTTCCTGGGACAATGAATTCACGGTGTTCTTATTTCAATTTCCAGGAGTGTATGTATGGTGTCTGTTTTTTCGGACATGTCCGAAAGAAAATGCTTCATGGCATTCTGCAACGACCTTCGATCTAATTGCATGGGCTCATAGACATTTCAGAGCTGCTTGGCTGCCTGAATAAAAGTAGATGCTACGATTTTTGTAGGGTCTATTCTAATTCTCCTTCGTGCACATGCTGATAGAAGATACCGTGTAATACTGTGGCCATATTCCCTAAAGAGATTCTAGGCAGTACACCAGACCTGGTAGTTTCATCTGTTTTTGACCTGTCAGGAAACCACTATATTATGTCTTCTGCACGGTGTAGTTAGTGGTTCGTACTTCCACTGCTCCCTGCTTCCAACTGTTAATGGCAAGGTTTATTCAAACAGTTAGAAGTTATTGTATACTTAGTCGGCATTTCACCAGCCACCGCCATACTGATTTGGGATTCCGTATATTCTAACTATATCCAGTTATTTTCAATTTTTAGCCTTTATGTCCCTGCCGCTGCATCCATTTTAAGCCACAGGTGTAATGGAGGCATGTCTAGCATAATATCCATCCCAAGAGTGGATGTCCTGCTACTTCCATCTGTTTGTGAAAGCAGGGCAGTCTCTGCACTTTGCCAGACTCCCTAGCAAACAAACAGACCCGAAATTTTCGACTCTGTAAGCTCAGAACAGGGAATCAGCGATCATAAGGCCGTTACAGCATCCCTGAATATGGAAGTAAATAGGAATATAAAAAAAGGGAGGAAGGTTAATCTGTTTAGCAAGAGTAATAGAAGGCAGATTTCAGACTACCTAACAGATCAAAAAGGAAATTTCTGTTCCGACACTGACAATGTTGAGTGTTTATGGAAAAAGTTCAAGGCAATCGTAAAATGCGTTTTAGACAGGTACGTGCCGAGTAAAACTGCGAGGGACGGGAAAAACCCACCGTGGTTCAACAACAAAGTTAGAAAACTACTGCGAAAGCAAAGAGAACTTAAGTGCAAGTTTAAACGCAGCCAAAACCTCTCAAACAGAAGCTAAACGATGTCAAAGTTAGCGTAAGGAGGGCTATGCGTGAAGCGTTCAGTGAATTAGAAAGTAAAATTCTATGTACCGACTTGACAAAAAATCCTAGGAAGTTCTGGTCTTACGTTAAATCAATCAGTAAGTGGCTCGAAACAGGATATCCAGACACTCTGGGATGATGATGGCATTGAAACAGAGGATGACACGTGTAAAGCTGAAATACTAAACACCTTTTTCCAAAGCTGTTTCACAGAGGAAGACCGCACTGCGGTTCCTTCTCTAAATCCTCGCACAAACGAAAAAATGGCTGACATCGAAATAAGTGTCCAACTGAAATCACTCATCAAAGGAAAGTCCACTGGACCTGACGGGATATCAATTCGATTCTACACTGAGTACGCGAAAGAACTTGCCCACCTTCTAACAGCCGTGTACCGCCAGTCTCTAGAGGAACGGAAGGTTCCAAATGACTGGAAAAGAGCACAGGCTTTGGTTCAAATGGCTCTGAGCACTATGTGACTTAACTTCTGAGGTCATCAGTCCCCTAGAACTTAGAACGACTTGAACCTAACTAACGTAAGGACATCACACACATCCATGCCCGAGACAGGATTCGAACCTGCGACCGTAGCGGTCGCGCGGTTCGAGACTGTAGCGCCTAGAACCGCTTGGCCAGTCCGGCCGGCAAAAGAGCACAGGTAGTCTCAGTCTTCAAGAAGGGTTGTCGAGCAGATGCGTAAAACTATAGACCGTTATCTCTGACATCGATCTGTTGTAGAATTTTAGAACATGTTTTTTGCTCGCGTATCATGTCGTTTCTGGAAACCCAGAATCTACTCTGTAGGAATCAACATGGATTCCGGAAACAGCGATTGTGTGAGACCCAACTCGCTTTATTTGTTCATGAGACCCAGAAAATATTAGATGCAGGCTCCCAGGTAGATGCCATTTTCCTTGAGTTCCGGAAGGCGTTCGATACAGTTCCGCACTGTCGCCTGATAAACAAAGTAAGAGCCTACGGAATATCAGACCAGCTGTGTGGCTGGATTGAAGAGTTTTAGCAAACAGAACACAGCATGTTGTTCTCAATGCAGAGACGTCTACAGACGTTAAAGTAACCTCTGGCGTGCCACAGAGGAATGTTACGGGACCATTGCCTTTCACAATATATATAAATGACCTAGCAGATAGTGTCGGAAGTTCCATGCGGCTTTTCACGGATGATGCTGTAGTATGCAGAGAAGTTGCAGCATTAGAAATTGCAGGAAGATCTGCACCGGATAGACATTTGGTGCAGGGAGTGGCAACTGACGCTTGACATAGACATGTGTAATGTATTGCGAATACATAGAGAGAAGGATCCTTTATTGTATGATTATATAATAGCGGAACAAACACTGGTAGCAGTTACTTCTGTAAAATATTTGGGAGTATGCGTACGGAGCGATTTGAAGTGGAATGGTCATATAAAATTAATTGTTGGCAAGGTGGGTGCTGGGTTGAGATTCATTGGGAGAGTCCTTAGAAAATTTAGTCCATCAACAAAGGAGGTGGCTTACAAAACACTCGTTCGACCTATACTTGAGTATTCCTCATCAGTGTAGGATCCGTACCAGGTCGGGTTCACAGAGGAGATAGAAAAGATCCAAAGAAGAGCGGCGCGTATCGTCACAGGGTTATTTGGTAAGCGTGATAGCGTTACGGAGATGTTTAGCAAACTCAAGTGGCACACTCTGCAAGAGAGGCGCTCTGCATCGCGGTGTAGCTTGCTGTCCAGGTTTCGAGAGGGTGCGATCTGGATGAAGTATCGAGTATATTGCTTCCCCCTACTTATACCTCCTGAGGAGATCACGAATGGCCGAGCCGTTCTAGGCGCTTCAGTCGCAGGTTCGAATCCTGCCTCGGGCATGGATGTGTGTGATGTCCTTAGGTTAGTTAGGTTTAAGTAGTTCCAAGTTCTAGGGGACTGATGACCTCAGAAGTTAAGTCCCATAGTGGTCAGAGCCATTTTAACCATTTTTTGAGATTACGAATGTAAAATTAGAGAGATTCGAGCGCGCACGGAGGCTTTCCGGCAGTCGTTCTTCCCGCGAACCATACGCTGCTGGAACAGGAAAGGGAGGTGATGACAGTGGCACGTAAAGTGCCCTCTGCCACACACCGTTGGGTGGCTTGCGGAGTATACATGTAGATGTAGATGTAGCAGCCACCTTCTGTTCGACTTTGTTCATATTATAGGCCACTAAATTATCATTGGCCTTTTTGTGGAGGTGTATATCCAATACATACGGGGTTTAGACCCCAGTTTACCCTACAGCAGCTTCCAGTGCTTATAAGATTATATTTAGCAGTGGAACATATTCTTTATGTGAGGTGTTCATAGTAGTTTTCCATCCAGGGCTACCTCTAGATACAGTACAACCCTCTCTAAAGTTTCATCGAGAAACATAATTTTTCAGTATGTGTGCTGGACATGCTACCCCATAAATAATACAACACCAATTTTCGTGGGGATCGTCTTTAAATACTTTTTCACAATGTTCAGTGCACATAGGTTTAACAGTACTAGCAAATTTTCTAAGTCTTACTGTAAATAAATCGTCTACTTATTCTTTTCAAGAGTAGTGTCTCGCATTCAGCTCATCTATGAGTTCATTCACCACTAGGCTCTGCATCTCTAACCAATTACTCGAAGGTTGTATTACTAGAAACCCCTCAACATCCAGGAAGATACAGAGAGCATCCAGAAAGGGTAGTGCTTTTTCCACCTTCCCAACAAGTTGGTGAAGTGTTACTTCACATGATTTGCTTCGCAAGTATTATGAAAATGTGGCAGTTCATAGATAAAATTACGTATTCACAACAACAAAAAATATGTCAGCAGAAAACAAAAGTGACATTATGAATTTGGAAGTACCGTAAGGTTTTCGCTTTGACACTAAGGGTTACTAAAAGTAGCAAGATGAATTTTGCTAGAGCGTTGTCTTACGATTCCCTCATTGAATTTGTACCTGCCTGCTTGTAGTTCTGCTACAAAAGAATTAAAAATCTGGCTTTCAGCGTGTCTCGAAACGCGAACAAATGCAGTGTGCACCTGACAGGCAAGCACGTTACCTACGAGCTAGCGAACAGGTGCGGGTCTATTACGTACGTATTAGGTAAGTAGTCGCTATGGCAGATAAATCGCAACATAAGACACAAGAGTAGTTGTATTTCCCGTGTGGAACCACTTTCGTTGACTCAAAAGCATTAACTGATATCCTTATGTCACATCTCAAGAAAAAATCACTCACAGTATTCAATTGAAATGACACGATATTATCAAGTGAATTTAGCAGGATAGTTCTGTGCCATCAAGGAAGTAACTCATCTGTCACAGAGTTGTCAAACATATTCTGAGCTGTTGCCAAGTTTCAGTTATACTGCCAGGAAGGATACCAGCTGATGTCTTCTGTGAGTGTCCTCGGAAGTGACTATAGCTTTGTCTCAAAGTTGCGGGTGGCAGGGGCCGCATGATCCTCATTATATGTCAATGAGTCTTATTTGCATTTCTGTAAGTAGGTTTAGGGGCTAGAGCGCAATTACTTGTAATACATCGATGCACTAAATGCAAACTAAATGTCATAAATTAATAACTGCGACAATTATTTGTGTTTTACTGTCTTAATAGGACCTAAACCTTGAAAGCGTATTCACCATACGCGATTCACAATTTTGGAGCTTCTCCAGTGGTTGAGTTGGCAATGTATCTTTGCTGTACAATATTTTTATTGAGATCACTGTCATTGGCACATCCCCCATTGGCCTGGTTTATTGTTGTCAGCTTTCGTGGCGGATTTTCTGCCTTTGCTCGAAACGTGAAGACTTACGGTGAATTCGAACATTCCATATGGCGAAAATTTTATGCTTCTATTCTTCCAGCTCTAACATTGAAATAACAGTTACAATAAGTAGCAGTAAAGCGCCTGTGAACCAACAGTTAGTAATGCAATCATAATTAGTGGAATCTGACAAATTCAATCTGTCATCTGATAAATGTGAAAAACTACTTTTTCTTCTTCACAGCACCGTAGTATGAACTCAAGGGTTTCATAGGATACCTATACTTAATTTCGTTGTGATCGTTTTCAATGACAGTAGGGGAGGAGCAAAGCCATCTGACTTGAAACATACTTTTCCGGTGGGATTAGAATCTCTGGCTACAGTTGCAGTAGCACATCCAGTGAGGTATCAAGAATGTGAGCAATCACACATTGCAATAGTATAGGCTAGGGCAGAAAGAAGCAGGTTTCAGAAAAAGTTAACAATAAGAGAAACAGTCGCTGTCACTTATTAAACAGGAACTGTTCAGAAAATTACAACTATATCTAGTGAAATGAGTAGGTTGATGCAGCTCCAGTCCGGCGCTATCACTGAGTGGCCAAACATTTTCCGAATGGCACTTAAGATAAAAATGTGTGTGTGTGTGTGTGTCTGTTCTTTCGGACGTGTCCGAAAGAACAGACACTACTAATCGAAATAGACAGCCTTGTTAAACAATTAAAGATTGAAGGACAGATGTCCAGGCTGTCATGGGCATTAAGATAGAACTACGGCGTCAGACGAAAATTTGTGCCTGACCAGGTTCGAACCCGGATTCGTAGTGTCTTTTCTTTCAGACATGTCCGAAAGAACAGACACCACACATGTATCCATATACAGGGTGTTTCAGAAGGATCAGTAGATATTTTAGCAGGTGGTAGTACAGACGAATTGCATTAAAAAAATCCATATAAATGCGTCCACTTTTTATTGAGTACAAGGATACAGCTGTTAGTATGTAACCCTAACAAACTCAAAGCAAAGGCAAATGAGGACGTTCAAAGTTGATTTTCAAAAACCTTAAAGGCCAAGAAAAGTGCCCATATCTACTGTTCCATCTTCAGGGTAATGTTAGGTTTGGATTATGTGTCACCTGACGACTAGAATGTGCAGGAGACCCGTCATGCTGGAGGAACATACGCATTCTTGTAGCCAAATGAACCTCTTCCAGTAACGCTGGAAGTTCATTTTCCAGAAAGTGTAGACAACTGCATCCTTTAAGGACCAACATACGAAACGAAAATGCTTTGAACCACGACATCGTCCGAACACTCGCAGGAATACTGTGTGGCCGCGAGCGAGTGGAATAATTGCCGAGGGGTGGGGTGGGGGGGGGGGGGGTGGGGAGTACCGCGCATGTGGTATGCGGCAAAGATGGGAATTCGTGTCTGACGAGGAGAGTGTGTAGATAGGTGCAGCAGAAAGATTGGCTGCTGTGTCCCGACAGTGCCCACCGTCGGAGGTTCGAGTCCTCCCTCCGGCATGAGTGTGTGTGTTGTCCACAGCGTAATTTAGTTTAAGTTAGATTAAGTAGTGTGTAAGCTTAGGGACCGATGACCTAAGCAGCTTGGTCTCATAAGTTCATACTACAAATTTACAAAATTTTAAATCCAAAATACTGCATCTCGGTTCTTAAAATACTGCAACAGGTGCGCACTGGTTAGATGTAACTGAAGAGAAACACCAACTCGGATTGTGGTTATGGGCAAATCCAGAGCGCATGGCTATGAACAACTGGGAGCGGAAACTTAATGTCATCGGAAACTTGTTGAAGGACCATGACATGCGATCGTTAGACCGACTGCAGAAAGTTAAGTTTATAAATACATACATACTTAGCAAAATATATCATGCCGTAGCAGTATTACCGAGACCGCAGGTCACTGCACATAAAATATTAGCTCTAGCCTCTTGGTATGTGTGGAAACAAAATATCTTCAAAGTATCCTTCCACACGGCGACTTTGCAGAGGCAAACCGGAGGACTTGGAATTAAGGACGTGTTTTAAACAAATGCATGCCACTAAGACAGGCATCACGAAACTTCTGTTCCTCTTGTTAGATCCTGGGGATAGGAAGGCTCCTATTAATGCATCATGCCAGCCTAGATTACGTCCGAAAGTACTATGGCGGTTGGAGCTGTATAAGACTTCAACCAGCACAAACCAACACTAGAACCATTTATGATTATATTGCCAGACATCGTCTTAACAAACCAATTCCGCTAAATTAACCTACAAAAAACTGGAGCAACGTCTGGAAAGATGTCAACAATAAAATTCTACCAACTAGAGTCAGTACCGTACGGTGCGACGTTGTAAACGAAACCATACCCACAGCGGAACGATTATGGAAAATCAAATTGAGACCATCTCCATACTGCGACAAATGTCGGCGTGTAGAAACTGTAGCGCACATCGTCTTATGTGAAAACGGAATCAGAATTTGGAACTGGACTTGGAAGAAATTAGCACTATCAACAGAACCGCAGAAAGTCATATACCGATAGCTGAAGCTTGACAACCCGACTGGAAATGTTACCCGTCTGCAAAGAATAACAGATATTCATGGCTTCTGGGACAGTTTGTGTTTTACGTCGTAACAAACAAAACTTAGAACTTGGAAGAGTACATGTTTTATATTGGAGAAGAATATTTGAAGCTGAAGAAGAATAGCAAGCATAAGGAATGGTTTCAAATTTTTTTATCTATTACTTTATGTGGGCTACAAAGTTTTTTTGATTAGAAGCAGAAAACAATTCTTTCACTTTTTTTTTATTCCTGCAATATTCTTTTACGTTGGTTCTAAAATCAGAACTGTTCTAATTTGGTAAAACCCCTCCGGCTCCGAAATTTTTTTTCATTTGTTGAAAAATATATGGCTTCCTTACAGACGTCATATGCATCCATTGCATAATAACCCAAATTGTGAATATATTTCTGAATATATGCTTGTTATGTGTTTTTCCGACACCCTTTTCACTGTTATAAGTTATGTTCTACAAGGAACGCACGCCATTGAAGACGGCAACAGTGTATGAGAAACCGGTTGGAAACGTTCCTCATGTCAGCATGTTGTAGGTGTCGCCACCGGTGCCAACCTTGTGTGAATGCTCTGAAAAGCTAATCATTTGCGTATCACAGGATCTTCTTCCTGTCGGTTAAATTTCGCGTCTGTAGCACGTCATCTTGGTGGTGTAGCAATTTTTATGGCCAGTAGTGTATTTTTCCCTAATTACTACTTCAATATTGTTGTACAATTAAAACGAATATATGGATGCAAATATGGAATACATGGGAATAATGCAGCTGCTCAGTGTCAGGTGTGGGGGAAGCACTGTGGCCAGGCCTCGGATCTTTGCCTCCGCCTACCTATTGCTGAAAGTCTTCTCACACTTCTAAAAAAAATAATAGTGAAGTGATCAGCACGTCCGTCTAGTAAGCAGGAGGTCCAGGTTCGAAGCCCAGTCGGTCACAAATTTTCATGTGCCGTCGTTGCTGTTTTTCAACGGGCTGTAACCGTGTGGTCGTCGGTCATTCCATATGTAAGATGCAAGTGTTTTTTGAGGCAATAGAGGTGATTTGCGAACATTTGTCTTGCCATCAATGTAACGGGACTTCAACGGCATCCAACCCTTAGTCATTGCTTTGTGTCGGCGCTAACCCATGTCATATATATGCGAATCAGATTGTAGTTCATATTTAGTCAAATAACGAATGGTCAGTATACAAGTATACCGGCAAGGTGGCCGAACGGTTCTAGGCGCTACAGTCTAGAACCGCGCGACCGCTACGGTCGCAGGTTCGAATCCTGGCTCGGGCATGGATGTGTCTGATGTCCTTAGGTTAGTTAGGTTTAAGTAGTTCTAAGTTCTAGCCGACTGGTGACCTCATAAGTTTAGTCCCATAGTGCTCAGAGCCATATGAACCATTTTTGAAATATGCAAGTATTTACGAACAGTAGAAGCAGGATTGCAGCGAACTGATCACTTATCCAAGTGCAACATACAGTACTTGTGTAATGAGTCATTCCAGCTGCATAGCTGAGGGTAATATTTGTTAAGCAGTTCTTTGCAGAATTAATGTAATACCCGCACGATGATCTCTGTAATCATATTGTATCATTAGTAGCTCGCGAATGGAGTACTATTTTCGTTAAATCGGATTACTCAAGCTGAGGCCAAATAAAGAGGAGCGACGACGCCACAACACTATCTTTGCTTTAGTAGGTAGTCAGCGCTAAATTATGTGCGCCACCTTTAACGTTACTATCTGCAGTTTTACAGCATAACACCATCACCACAACTACTGACAACCTGAACCATTATCATCACGCAGTTGTAACTCGCAGTGATTACAAGTTGCTGATGTTTGTCAAGAATAACGGGAAGTGCCTCTGAAGTTCCATTTGCATTACGACTGGGACGGAGAGAATCCTAATAACAGTGATAGGTCACCCAGCGAAGAGAAGAGTCCACGTATTGTCTCCAAGTTCTTGCAGTTTGATATTAATGCAGTTCCCGATGGTTTCACACTAAGGGGTTCTTTTGTGCTATTGGAATACTCATATTGGAATGATAAAAGATTAATTGCTAGAACGCTCAACTACCTTAATAACACCTCATTCTGGACTGAATACGACTCGGGCAGCGACGTTAATTTGACGTTTCCATCCATCTCCTGACGTCTTGCTGAAAGAAGTCTCAAGTGCACGCACAGTTGTGTTGCCTACCGCATGGATTTTGTGAAGTGTTGTGGCAGCTGGCAGTCATTGCTGAATACAGACATGTGCAAATATCCTCACTGCTTTAGGGGAACTCGTCTTTGTTGCATTTTTTCCATACCGTAATTAGCACAATAACATAAGGCTTATTCTGCTGAAAAACTTGATGCCCACAAGTCCTTAAATTAGAATCTCCTAGCAAGAGTAATGCATGAAAGGAAACAGACTGTTGGACAAAAGAATGGACTGCTCCCTGTTTTTGCGTTTCCGATAGCGCCTACGATACGAATCTGGTGTCATATTATGCTCCAGAACCCTAAACTGTTTATTTTTGTACTTCATACTAAAACAAAAGTTATGATATGAGAAGAGGTAATGACTTATATGCTTCTTAGGAACTTTAGTTTTTCGTGTTTATTTTCTCACTTCATACTAAAACAAGGGCGTTAATATGAGAAGAGGAAATGAAATATACGCTTCCAAGACATAATATTTCCTTGTGTGCTATTACTGCATACATGAAAGCCTTGCAGTTAATTTATGTATGTTGTATAAATTTTGATATCACCTCACATTCCTATGTGAGAAGGTTCCTATTTTCTTGGGATACAAACAGAGTGGACATTTCATCACTGATTAATATTCTGATAACTAATGCCATGATACCCGTTGCAATTGCTCCATGGCACCTGTGAGTAGAGTCTCACGTTGGTTACTAAAAGAACTCGCAGGCAGTGATATCCGCTCACTGCAGTCAGAGCCAAGGTGATTTCTTTCTGTTTATGGCGAAGGGTCTGCTGCAGTGTCCACGCTCAGCCAACATTAACAAATCGCGGCGGCATTGGGCACTGCTAATCGCTGTACTTGTCACGAGCCTCGACAACAAAAGCGCACTGTCTCTGCTAACGATACTATGGAATTAATACATGTTACTTAACGTAATACGCAGGACGTGGGTTGAGTAAAAATTCAGTTTCTAACTTCCCATCGCATTAAAATACTTTACAGTCATATTTGATGCAATATTTATTGTTGGTTATCTCTCTAATGTTAGTAGTATTGTTTCAGATTGTGTGCGAACACGAAAACACACACACACACAGTGATTTATTCCAGTGAGGGTAACAACTACTGTGTGTTGAACAACACATGCACCAGTCATTTCTTGATTTGGCGTCGAGTGGGTGAGATTTTACAATTACCTTGCATTGCAAGAATTGTAAGGAGGAGACTGAAAGTAAATGGACTTGTATGCTAAAGAGTTGCGACAAACAAAAGCTTGAACGATTATCAGATAATTGTCCACATGGGTTTTGTGGACGAGTATACTTTTAGTAACCAAGCCACCAACGATCATTACGTAAGATTTCTCGAAGGCGTAGTGGCACTGATTTCATTAAGTCGTCGACAGTGTAGTCTGTTGATTTACTTCCCACCATACGTTTTCTATATTCGTCCAAAGGTCGCTTGCGTTTGTAGGTCCACATGGCAATGACCTTGTTACCTCTGCCCACATATTCTCTATCTGGTTGATGTTCGGTGATCGTGGAACAAACGCTAACAGCTTTCTTTCTGGGCCCTGAAACCAATCTCGCACTGCTCTGCTATGATCGATGGGGCTCTGCTCCTGTAAATAAACTTTTATCTCGTTAGTTCATATATTTATATTTAAATAACGTGTTTGTAATAAGCACATTGGATTATTATATTCCACAGTGTTTAAGAATTCAGGCCCTGTCATGGATAAATGGTCTAGATTCAACAATCCGATTAAGAATGTGGTTTACCCATCCTATCATATGATGAGAGTAGTAGTCGGATATCCTCATTAAAACTGACTGGATGATCCGGTTAGAACGATCTGCTATCGAAATGAAATTACAGAAATCGGATAATTTGAACGACTGTATTGCAACAATGCTGCGCACATAAAGTCCTATGATGGACTAACAGGTAGCAACTTTCTAAGATAAAGTGAGAAATATGTCTACAAGCAGCAATGTAACGTATTATAAATCATATTTATGTGATAGAAATACTGAATCGAACAACACACATCTATTTCAGTGGTGGGAAGATACACCATATCGGATTTGCTGATGACATAATGACAATAATAATAATAATAATCCCGTGTGGCGGATAGGGAAAACCCTTCCCCCATATGGGTGGTACCGAGGAAATCAACTACTTGGGGTGAACCAAATACTAACACAATCCTGAACGGCTACTCAACCCGTTGAACGCAAAATCCAGACACGTCTGAGTGAAAATCACCACTACTCTGGTCACCGTCTGTTAGCTCAATGAGCTCGGCTGAAAATATTTGGTTGCAAAGGCATCAACACCCTCTGTCCCTGTCCGGTCCTGGAATCACCCAGGCCAAACCAATGAAACACAAGCAAACATGAACTATGCAAGCAAAGTCAGCTTTACACAACCCGCCTGTCGACAGGCGGCAAGTGGATTTTAGGATTCTGGGGAGTCCAGGTTAACACGGCAGAGAATATCGAAGATCTCTGCATTTGAAACTTAAACATCGATACATTGATCCAAACACGAAAACTAAATAATCTCACATAAGAAATCGACAACCAAAAAATTCTCATCCTTGCTCTTCACGAACCACGACTAACTGACAATGAAAACTTGCATTCCGGAAACCATTGCATCTTCAAGAGCAAAATACAGCAAAAGGTAGCGAAAGGCGTACCAATCTTCAGCACTGCATTTCTCGAACACAGATCTATCATCAACTCTATCAAAGAAATCACCCCCATCAACAATGAAATGGTTCAAATGGTTCTGAGCACTATGGGACTTAACATCTGTGGTCATCAGTCCCCTAGAACTTAGAACTACTTAAACCTAACTAACCTAAGGAATCGCACACACCCATGCCCGAGGCAGGATTCGAACCTGCGACCATAGTAATCGCGTGGTTCCGGACTGAATCGCCTAGGACTGCTTGACCATCGCGACCGGCCCATCAACAACCGACTTATGACTATGCTCATTCAGAACCCCAGTAAAAAATATACACTCATCAATGCACGTGCCCCCACCAACATCGAAAATAAGAAAAACTCCGAAAATGTCGAATAATTCTTTAACACACTCGAAAATACTATGAGCAAAATTCACCAAGATGACGTGAAAATACTAATGGGAGACTTCAACTCTCTATTTGGGACAGAAAAAACCTGTAGAAAAATCATTGGTACAAATTCAACACACCGAAACGCTTAGACCAACGGCACACGTCTGACTGACATTTGCCAACATTTCAACCTCAAAAGGATGTCTTCCCACTTTAGGAAAAAACAAGCTCCCAGGTAACATGCTTGGCTATCAGGTGCAAGCTGCTTTCGTTCGCCTTTCGAGACTCGCAGAAAGCCAGATTTTTAATTGTTTTGTAGCAGAGCTACAAGCAGGCAGATACAAACTCGATAAGGGAATCGTAAGACAACGCTCGAGCAAAATTCGTCTTGCTACTTTCAGTAACCCTTAGTCTCAGAGCGAAAGCCGTACGGTACTGCCAATTTCATAATGCGACTTTTGTTTTCTGCCGACATATTTTTTGTTATTGCGAATACACAATTTTATCTATGAAAAGCCACATGTCATAATACTCGCGGATGATACTGGAAGTGAAGTAAATACAGATCTTTTCGAAGTCAAAAGTCGGTAACATCTTACTAATTCGTGTTAAAATAGGCTCAATCGTCTTACAGACACTTAATGCTTCGCTACAGTCTGGAACCGCGCGACCACTACGGTTGCAGGTTCGCATCCTGTCTCGGGCATGGGTATGTGTGATGTCCTTAGGTTGGTTAGTTTTTACTAGTTCTAAGTTCTAGGGGACTGATGACCTCAGAAGTTAAGTCTCATAGTGCTCCGAGCCATTTGAACCATTTTTGAACTTATTGCTTTATTAAGATAGACTGCCGTCGTGATGTTTCTGTAGTAAGCTATTTAATTTGAATTAGTACAGTGAATATTTTAATTGCATTTTCCAGTAGTTTACTAAACGCAACAGTAATCATCAAAGAGAAATTAATCAGCAGCAGAATTTTCTTACACGATATCTAAAACAATCTTACAATGATAATGGTGTTTACAAATTCTACGCCCGTAGAAACCCACTGGTTCTAACGATGTCACTACATCAGTGTAGTTTTACGAGTATTTTCGTCTAGAAATGAGTTGCCTTGACGGTTGGTCGATCAAGAGGGGAAAAGGTAAAATTTTACGAATATATGTCGAGAGGGACAAGTGCTTGAGAGAGGACTTCCCTATCAATACAAGTGCCTGAGAGACGACTTTCGTATCAATCTCCTGGATAGTTTTGTTTCTCAGATCAACAGAGTGCGGTATCATGCAGTAGCACAGGTGATGTAGTTTTATTGCTCGATTTTCTTACACTGCGACCGAAAGGTGTCTCAGTTGTTGGCAACAAATTCCAGCTGTGTTGCACACACCCCTTGGGGCAGAATTCGTAGCCCAAAACACACTTTTGAAGCTATCAGATTAAAATATTATGTTCACACTATTGTTTGCTCGAGTTTACGTCTTTTGGTGGGGCTCAGCCTTTCATTTCTTCTTAGGAAGCTAACGATAAAGGCATCATAACACGTCGCCAATAACAGCACTGCATAGGAATGCTCAATGAGCGACCTGATGGCGTTCAAGAATAGTCACTCCATGATTTTTGCTGTTTCGAATTAGAGCATGCAGTACTCCTACGCCAGACTTCTGAACTTTGCCTGTTGAATGCAAATGTCGCATGATGGTAAAATGGTAATCTATCACATATATCAGTAGTCGAGATTTCCTTAACGTGGAAAATCATTAATGCCAGAACGATCTTTGTTGAAAGAAGAATATCTTTTTCTGGCGTTTTTTTCCGAAAAGCACTCGCTCCACACACATTTCAAATCTTTCTAGTTGCCTCCTCTGCATTCACTACTCTGTTATACCAAAAGTAAACGTTGTGTTGCAGATGTTACACCTTTTTCCACTTGCGACTCAGTTTTACAATGCTTAACCGTAGTTCATGATTTTCAAGTATGCAAAATACAATGCTTAACTGCAAGAAGATAATTAGAACTTCAAATTCGAAAATGACAGTTGATACATACAGTGACAGCGTCGCGCCGCGTTCACATGGGCGGCGCAGGATTTCAGGCGCCGGGTGGTGCCTGGCCGCTGGCCGGTAGCCGCTGCAGCGCGAGGAAGTGTTCGAGCGTAAGTTGTTATGATCGAGCTGTCCTGCGGAATTGTTTCTGGAATACTTGTTATTGCTGGTGGGTAGAATGTCAAGTGAATTATCTTCGATGTTCAATCAGACTTATAACTCTAGACGAGGGCCGAAATGTGTTAAAAAAATTACAGTTGGACGCGAACAGGCGACCATAAGTTTAGAATGCACGACGATTACCACTAGAGCACGGGCTCACACAATCCGAGAACATCTTTGAAGTAGACAACACTTCCGCATCTTATAGTGTTGCCAGATTGTGCAGATGGCTGGACTTATAGTTGTCAGGGCGGTCAGTTTTATTGGCCACCGTAAGTGGTCGACTCGGACTCTCTGTGGCAGCCGGCCGGCGGTCAGTTTTTATGACATAACTGTTGCACTACTTTGAGCCATTTTTTCGTTGAATCGATATGCACGTCATTAGGAAAACCAGCAAAGACACATTCGAGTTCCTACTGTCTGCTTCAAAAATTATTTGTTTATTTACTCTCAAAAACAGTCTTGATCCCAATTTATTTATTACGGTGACCGGTTTCGACCACTACTGTGGTCATCTTTAGACCAATGAGTAAGAATCTCCTTCTGCTGGAGAATCACTACTATTTATTGATAATGACGAATTCTGTAACGGATTTTCTGTTTGTCATTTCCTGTCGTCTCAACACCACAGTGCTGCCTCGTTATGTGCCGTTTCTGTGTATGTGTTGTGCATAGGAACGGGATTATTGAATTCTATAAGGAATTTCCAAATATAAAGTGTCTAATGGGCACATTGAAAGAGAATTGCACTGCAAAACTGATACCATGATGTAATGGATGTACGTCTGAAGGTGCACGAAATCAGTAAATACGACATTACATTTACTGAATTATTTATTTGGAACACTGTGTTGTTTACAGTTTCTGTTCTTGAGGAAGCTGGAGCAGCCGGTCACTAGAGTGGTGCCCTTACGAGATGCTGACGCCGGCGGTGCTGGAGATCCAGTCGAGGAAGGAGGTGACCCTGGCGTAGCCGGACGGGGCGCCGCTCTCGCAGCCAGCGTTCGACACGAAGCTGACGACGCTGATCAGGGTGAAGCTGCCCGTCGAGCCGATCACCATGGGGCCGCCGCTGTCACCCTGCAGAGAGACCACACCGTATAATCTCTAACTGGTGTAGGCCAGAACATGACAGTGTAGCGCTAAACTTCTAAAATGGTGCCGCTATATGTCCATTAAATCGCTGTCCTGGAATGCTACTGTCAGTTTGGCGAGTCTACAGTTATGGCGAGTTAAGTTTAATCCGGGATAGCCCATGCTTTATATATCATTTTTGTTTTCACGCCGATGACATGCTAAATAGCGTTATACTTAAATTGATTCACATTGTCTGAAACTGGTTGAGGTCAGCGAATGCATTATAAGTTTACAAAATAATTTATACTGCTTCAGTTACTTCAGTACATGCAAAGCCTTTTATATAGGCCAAACTTGAGAGACTTCTTAAAAAAACGTACAATGAAGACAAAAATGCCTTCAACATAAACATTTATGCAAAATTAGCAACAGGTACCCACATTAAGGACACCGGCCACCAATTCCAGCATATCACGAATGATCTTATATATATATATATCTCAAAAGAATTAGGGGAACATGACTATGGGCGCTCCCATACTCTATTGAGCTATAACTGAGGACTGGATATGTTACCAAATTATACCTTTGTCTTCCATAAATTAGACACACAAAAAACACCATTACATTCTCTATTGGTTATATAAAAAGAACTGAACTTTCCATCACTGCCCGACACCTACGTGGCAAGCTCGGTATAAGTCTCCGGAGATGCTGTGCGTTCCCATTCTCCCGTGAGACCCCATGAGAATTCTTGCAGAGTCTGTGACGGAACGGAACGACCACGGACTCCTCTGTCAAGCATGTCCCACGTATGTGCCATCCTGTGCTATTGCTTCAATGTCCAAGCGTCAAAAGACACCTCTGCTGACGGCCGTCTCATTGCCTCTGGCATTAGAAGGATCTGTTCGCCTGGCGACAAGGCGACCAAGGGCAGAGGATCAGTACGGCTGTCAACTTTGAAACCTCCTCACAACATCACAGAACCTTGGGAATCTGTTGATTTCCTGGACAACAGTTGGCAGATGCCGCTCGCTATGGGCCTCCGCACGCGAACAAGGTCATCGCCTTACGTCATAGAATATTTGGCCGCCTCTGTGAATAACATGTTTCGTCAGTGACAAAGTCGTCAATTGATACAGGAACGGCGGAAATGAAGACGTGCTGCAGGATGTTGTATCAAGCGGGGTGCTCTAACAGGACGTCTGGGTCGTAAGGTCCAATCCCGTAACCCATTAATTACAATCTGACCGGACACAATGGCTCCTGTGGCTCTTTTGAGGTCGTTTTGCAGTGCTCTGGCGGTATCCATACGACACCGAAACACAGAGATGACCAGGTATCGGTATTCACGTTGGGTTATAATGCGTCAGAGGAATTATCCAACTCGCCTTGTGTATTGATCTTTTTCCCTGCAGCCCATCCGCAATTTATGGATGACACATGAAGAGGCATTGGCAACTGCAGCAATACGACTGAAAGTCCATCCATTTTAGATGAAACAGACCGCCCTTGCAACTTGCACTGCGTTAAGATGTAGCAGTGCATGTGCTTGGTTGAATACAACGTCCGCAAATGACAATTTCCATCTGTGTACCTCACTAGAGAACACTGGGACGCTGGTACTCACTTCCTTCTGAGAGGTCACCAGACAATGTAATGCATAGTACAACTAGTAAATGGGGAATGATTTTTATTGTTGCCTACTTTGAAAGTGAAGTTGTCAAGCCATGCAATAAGACCACAGGACTGCCCTCATAAAAATAAATGGTTCAAATGGCTCTGAGCACTATGGGACTCAACTGCTGAGGTCATTAGTCCCCTAGAACTTAGAACTAGTTAAACCTAACTAACCTAAGGACATCACAAACATCCATGCCCGAGGCAGGATTCGAACCTGCGACGGTAGCGGTCTTGCGGTTCCAGACTGCAGCGCCTTTAACCGCACGGCCACTTCGGCCGGCTCATAAAAATAGATTAACGTACCGGACGTTGTTACACACGTTCCCTCAATTTCTTTGAACAGAACAACGGGTGCCAATTGAACTCATATGAAGAACTAGAGAACTAGAAATATTCATTCATGGCACAGTACATGGTAAAATACTGCTAAATTACAAGGTCGAAGGAAGCAATGTAAATTTTTTCAAAAATTTCTCCAAGGTTGTGTTCTTGTTTTATTAATATAAAGAATTAACTGAAATAAAAACATATTCTCTCAACGTTATTGAATAGCAAAGAAATATGAAATAGTCGTACTATCTGGTGCTTTCCATGACATAAATATGCTTATATAAAAAACTTGCACTCGCTCAGCAACTGAAATAAGTTTATCTTAGTAGTATGCTCTGGGACATGAACATCTCAATATGAAAGTGCCAAATTGATGATGATGATGTGTTTATTATTGTGCTCTGTGTGGTAGACATTGATTTTCAATAAAAATCTGAGTAAATACATTAATTAAATAATGTGAACATAGAATTGACTTTCAACAAATTAATCCTTCCGTACAGGGTTGAATTTGGGAATATAATCTCACTGACACACCCAGCAAATAATCCCCATCGCACTTGAGATTAATGTGCTCGTAACTGTAAAGCACCTGGCGATAGCAACATGCTGCCTAAACACGTCGTGCTAATAAATTTAAATAAAAAGCTGAAACAGTATGAATTACACTACAGGTCATTAAAATTGCTACACCAAGAAGAAATGCAGACAATAAACTGGTATTCATTGGACAAATATATTATACTGGAACTGACATGTGATTACATTTTCACGCAGTGTTGGTGCATAGATCCTGACAAATCAGTACCCAAAACAACCACCTCTGGCCGTAATAAAGGCCTTGATACGCCTGGCCATTGAGTCAAACAGAGCTTGGATGGCGTGATCGGTACAGCTGCCCATGCAGCTTCAACACGATACCACAATTCATCAAGAGTAGTGACTGGCGTACTGTGACGAGACAGTTACTCGGCCAGCATTGACCAGACGTTTTCAATTGGTGAGAGATCTGGAGAATATGCTGGCCAGGGCAGCAGTCGAACATTTTCTGTATCCAGAAAGGCCCGTACAGGAGTCGTAATATATCTGAAATATAACGTCCACTGTTCAAAGTGCTGCCAGTGTGAACAAGAGGTGACCGAGATGTGTAACGAATGGCACCCCATACCATCACGCCGGGTGATACGCCAGTATGGCGATGATGAATACACGCTTCCAATGTGTGTTCACCGCGATGTCACCAAACACGGATGCGATCATCCAGATAGTGTAAACAGAACCTAGATTCATCCGAAAAAATGACGTTTTGCCATTCGTTCGTCGTTGAGTACACCATCGCAGGCGATCCTGTCTGTGATGCAGCGTCAAGAGTAACCGCAGCCATGGTCTCCTAGCTGATAGTCCATGCTGCTGCAAACGTCGTCGAACTGTTCGTGCAGATGGTTGTTGTCTTGCAGACGTCCCCATCTGTTGACTCAGGGAACGAGACGTGGCTGCACGATCCGTTACAGCCATGCGGATAAGATGCCTGCCATCTCGACTGCTAGTGATACGAGGCCGTTAGCATCCAGCACGGCGGTCCGTATTACCCTCCTGAACCCACCGATTCCATATTCTGCTAACAGTCATTGGATCTCGACCAACGCGAGCAGCAATGTCGCGATACGATAAACCGCAATCGCGATAGGCTACAATCCGACCTTTATCAAAGTCGGAAACGTGATGGTACGCATTTCTCCTCCTTACAGGAGGCATCACAACAGCGTTTCACCAGGCAACGCCGGTCAACTGCTGTTTGTGTATGAGAAATCGGTTGGAAACTTTCCTCACGTCAGCACGTTGTAGGTGTCGGCACCGGCGCCAATCTTGTGTGAAGGCTGTGAAAAGCTAATCATTTGCATATCACAGCATCTTCTTCCTGTCGGTTAAATTTCGCGTCTGAAGCACGTCATCTTCGTGGTGTAGCAATTTTAATGGCCAATAGTGTATTTTATAAACAACGTAAGGTGTATATTCAATATGACAGTCGTTTCATTTCATGTCTCTTATTGCCTTTCCTTGAGTTACATACTCATTCGTTACGGTGAACTGATATTGGACTCCGAAGATACCCTACTATTTTCAACATAGGTAGAACATTTGTAGGAAATCAGCACTGCTGTAGTTACATGTACAGGCTGTGTCTGTGGTTGCAACTTCCACTCTGAGATGAAGAGGTTAACACGGGAGGGGAATTAGTGACGTGTCGCATCAAACCAATTAGAGAACTGATGACCAAAACATCAGTATTAGTTTTAATGAGTACAACGGGAGGTACTTACGTTGCAGGTGCTCTGTCGGTTGGAGCCGGTGGCGCAGAGTGTGGAGGAGACGATGACGCCTCCGTAGTACTGCTGGCACAGCGAGTTGGAGATGACGCTCAGCGTCGTGTGCTGCAGCGTGCTGGCCGTGTAGCCGTCTGGAAACACACCACACGGCCTCCTCTTACCCTTCCCGAATGCTGTCACAGGCGATAGCTTCACTAGTGGCATCAAGCTGCCGTGTGTTCAGTTGCCAAGACAGTTCATTATGGTTTTTGTCTGTCCGTCCTTCTGATTGGAGGTTTGATTTATGTAATAAAATGGAACACTTGCAGCCGTCCTTTAGATGTTACTTATTATATAGCTACCAGTTTCGGTGATTCAATACACCATATTCAGACCATAACTGACTCTGAGAGTGTGAACTCCAGTCGTACACACGACCCCTTCAGTGGGCAACATCTATGAACTCTGGTTATCGTAGACTTCCGTAACAGCGATCTCGTGTCTCCAGCCAACAACTTAGTTATTAGTTGCAGACACAACATCGCTGTCTGCACAGTTGATAGATGTTGGCCACTGATGGGTTCGTGAATAGGATTGGAGTTTACACAGTTAAGGCCTGAAGATGGTATAATGAATCACCGAAACTGGTAATTACACAATAAATAACATCGAAAGGACGGCTGCAAGTGTTCCATTTTATTACATAAGTTCTTTATGATTTTACGTCACGAAACTTCACAGATAATGCAAAGCAGCTAGAGGGCCGAACACAGTCAATAAATCAATGTGATGTATTCATATTATATATTTCCCATCACATACGTAATTTGTTTGTATTGCTTTATTAGACCAACAGGGGTCACATAATATTAGGTTTTATTCACAAATCTAACATTTAAGTGAGTATTAACAGAACCATTAATGACAAGTTCAAGCTATGAGGCTTGTTATTGAACTGGTAGTGCAATAACAGAGAATCATAAGTTTGAGTTCGAGTTCGAACATACAATATAAACTTCTCTCATGTGTTAAACAGAGGCGATTATCCGCTAAAGATTGCTGGTTAATCTACGCTAGCTGATGACCTTCCGACGCGAAATGTACACTCCATCTTCCAGGAAAAAATTATTCTATAAGCAGCACGAACTAGATGCGATGTGTATTGTGAAGCCGCAAAGCCAAAACCAGTGGTTAGTATCTCATTTTTACAGTCATAAGCCTTACATGGACGCAGTCTTCATATTTTTATCTTTGTTTCTGTATACTCTTGTTTTACCGATCTTTATCAACAGTCAGCGCTGAAGGTTCCAATTTTCCTCAGTTTTTACATTTTAATAATGCCCAATCACATGTCCCGTCATCCGACGATTCTTCTCTTATCAATATTCTACAGATTTATTTCGTTGTTTTTTATCCTTTCTAACACGTCCTCATTACCTATTTCATTTGTTAAATTAAATTGTAACATCCTTATGAGGCACCTGCTACAAAAAATTAATGGTTCTTTTCTTTGCAGCCTTACATGAACAAGTTAAACTGTAGCACTACGCCGGCCGGAGTGGCCGTGCGGTTCTGGGCGCTACAGTCTGGAACCGAGCGACCGCTACGGTCGCAGGTTCGAATCCTGCCACGGGCATGGGTGTGTGTGATGTCCTTAGGTTAGTTAGGTTTAATTAGTTCTAAGTTCTAGGCGACTAATGACCTCAGAAGTTGAGTCGCATAGTGCTCAGAGCCACTTGAACCATTTGTAGCCCTACTGAGAACAGTCTTCTCCAAATCTACCTTAATTGTTGACACTAATAGATTCCTTCTATATGCTAATGTGGTTTTTGCTTCCACCTTACAACTCCAGTATTTCACCCTAGACACTACAATCGTCACATTCTACTTACAGTTTATTCCAATACTCTGATGTTCATGTCTTACCCGGAGAACTATGGGGGCATCCTGGTACCAGAGGTCTTTTTTACCGATATAGGTAGACATAAGTTTAGTTGAATTTTCTCGAAGCTACAGAAGTCACTTATTTCTACTAACCCCAACTCCAATGGTCAACTTTCGTTCAGAAAGTCACCAATCAGTCCAGGAACCCCGGAAACTGTGGTATCGACACTAGTCTCGTTCGTTTCACTTTTATTTTTTACCTGTCATCCCCTTAAGATCCACACCCTTGCCCTACGCGTGTTTTAGGCTACAGCATTATTTTTTAAATAATGAGTTATTCGTATCTAGCTTGGTTTGAAATTTCCTGAACTAAAACGTTATCACTTTACATCCTGTCGGTAACTGTCTCCTCATACATAGCCATATGTGTACCAAATTTTGTGCAAATTGCTTCAGACGTTCCATAACTATGCCGGAAAAACACATACTACGTATATAGTTTCTTCAAGGAGAAGAATGTCACCTTCATACCTCTTCAATGACACTTTTGTATTCTTGATTGGAGCGTGAATTGACATTCGCCATTCCCTTCTCCACAAAAAGTTAACTGGCAGTATTCATGAACTGCACCTCTCCTACACACTATTTAATCTTAGTTGGCTTTACTCAGTTTTTGCAGAAGTTATACTTAAGCATGTATCTCTATACCGTAGTCTATAAACTTCGCTATTCTGACTCTAGTATTCCACGTTACATACGTGATGTTTTTTTATTAATCAATTTTCAAATGCAAGTTCCGAATTATTCTTGGCTATCTGTCAGTACCCCATGAGCATTCATTTGTATTTTTCTATAGATTTATACAGTCAACAAATTATGAAACTGCCATATCCAGTTGATCATGTGGTGGCTCCTAGCGTTAGCTGATCGTAATTATTGCGGCAGGTTGGGTACAGTGTCTTTCTGGTACCGTAGTAGTACATTTCGTCTCTCGGGCCCCATTGATTTTGCTGATCCAGAAGGTGCCTCAAGCAAACTTGCGGCACTGACGAGGTTACTCAGAGGCGTGCTACTTTTACTCAGATCACTCAAAATTTTACACGTTGTAACGTAGTCTTACATTTACAGACATATTGTCGCTAACTGCCTTACGATTCTTCTGCAAGGACTTTAGTGGTGATGTGTAATGAAGTATAAGCATACAAGAAGCCGCCACTTGTGAACGGGAGTGTGTACTTACTATCGGCAGTCAGACCCCAACCGCTGACCGTAGCGGTCTGGCCCTCGAAGCTGTTGCCCGCCTATGAGCGAGAAGGCAGGTTCACCAGCGCGATGTAATCTGCAAGAATAGAAAAATTTTTCAGATACAGGGAAATGATTCAAATAAAATCTCTTTAGGATGAATATACACCCTGTAGCGGAATGTGGGCTACTGCTGGCAGGTTAAAACTGCGAGCCGGTCCTGCACACAATTTTGATCTGCCAGGATGTTTCCTTTCACATGCACCAGATTTCTTACAGGAGTGCTAGTCCCGCAATGTATCCAGGAGAACTTTTGTGAAGTTTGGAAGATAGAAGATAAGGTTCTAGAGGAAGTAAAGCTGTGAGAGGAGGGGCGCCTGGTGAGTCGTGCTTGGATAGCTCGGTCGCTAGGGCACTTAAGCGAGAGGCAAAGATCCCAAGTTCGAGTGCTGGCGTTGCACTCGGTTTTAATCTACCAGGAAGTTTAAAAAATGCTTTTACATTCCCAAATATTCGATACTTAGAACCCCTGGAGAAATCAGTTCCCAAAATCTATGATAATACTTTCTTGAAAAATCTGTAGTGATGAAAATACCTAAACGGTCAACACATACGGATGAATTTAGTACTTGAATAAACGTACGGCATATACTTGATTTTGAAATGTCGTTGATCGGAATAATTACAATGAATTCGAAAAATGTCAGCACTCAACTCACAGTTTGTGAGAAACCAAACTTTTTTAACTACTTAAATAAATACTGTTAAGTGCAAACCATCGCGCACGGTCTCTGTTTTTTAAGAAGTACTAGTCCAGAAAATTTCCTATGACATTTATTTCGACCTTAACTGTAGATGATAAAAAGATATGAATTAAAAGACACGATGCATTTTCAATGGACATTTGTCGTGCTATTTCTTGTAACTGATATTCCTGCAAAAGACATAGCATGGATGTTTCTTTTAAAAGAATAGCTTGATGTTCATAGAACTTCCGTGTAAATCAGTTAGATCAGCTAAACTATCTAAAAATCAGTGCCTGTTAGTGGATTGTCCGCAGCTCGTGGTCGTGCGGTAGCGTTCTCGCTTCCCACGCCCGGGTTCCCGGGTTCGATTCCCGGCGGGGTCAGGGATTTTCTCTGCCTCGTGATGACTGGGTGTTGTGTGATGTCCTTAGGTTAGTTAGGTTTAAGTAGTTCTAAGTTCTAGGGGACTGCTGACCATAGATGTTAAGTTCCATAGTGCTCAGAGCCATTTGAACCTGTTAGTGGATTCCAACAAACAAGGGACAAAGCTAAAAATAGCCATGAAGGACCTGTTTACGTAGGGACGTCAAAACCAAGCGTGAAGACCAATTACACTGAGATGAGCCTTTAAAATCTGCTGAAAAATACAAATGTTTTTTTGAATATAAGCAATGATTCTCAGAACCTGTAAATCAAGTACAGGCCTATGTTTTTAAGACAAGCATCAAAAATAAAAGGATTACGCCTCAAACCAAGAATTTCGTTGGTTATACTTAACGAAAAAGACATAGGAATCAGAATTTTTTCTTCAAAAAAGGCATATATTATAGAGTAAAGGTACAATAAACTCCAATAAAAACGTTACGACACTAGTTCTCAGATTGCGAATTTGTTTGATGTCAGGTGTACAAGATATACTCGTAGATACAAACTAATCAGCCAGACCATTATGACCACTGCCAGCCGGCCGTGGAGGCCGAGCGGTTCTAGGCACTACAGTCTGGAACCGCGCGACCGCTACGGTCGCAGGTTCGAATCCTGCCTCGGGCATGTATGTGTGTGATGTCCTTAGGTTAGTTGGGTTTAAGTAGTTCTAAGTTCTAGGGGACTGATGACCTCAGAAGTTAAGTTCCATAGTGCTCAGAGCCATTTGACCATTTTTTTAACTTAAACCTCGTTATGCCACACTGTCAACAACCACTAACGCTCATAATGTCATTCCCGCAACATGGAGAAAGCAACGCTATTGTAGTAGTTTTTAGCCCATCTAGACACGCAATCCTTATTTTATTTTGCATGTCTGAAGGAAAAGGCAATGCTGACAATCGACGGCTGTATTAAATGTCACGAAATTTGTTCGCAGATTGTGAATTCCTTCAACGTCACCTGTAGTAAATACAGATATATGTACAATCTATTATGACAAGTCAAAATTTGTGCCGTGTGATGTTTCAGTTTCCACATTTTAAAAAGTGAGAAATAACACTTAAATTTGTATGCTCTGCTGAAAATTATAAAACTGATGTAAAAGTACTCTCAAGTATCAACCAACAAAGCAAACTGATTTCTGTGGCAGGGTGGCAGTAGCATCCTAGAAAGAAGAGGTAGATGTATAAATTATCTACGCTCCGTTATCGTTAGAAGTAAAGCATCTTAACGTGTTAATCAAGTACTGCGCTATAAAGTGACTGTCTGGGTGCTGTAAAAGTGCAGAATGACCCTTCTTTGTCTTTCCTGCCTACATTGGTAGCTGTTTTCTGTAAGATATGGCGAGTTTTCTTGAAATGTGCGTAGTATATCTATTGTCAATTATTCAGTGATTTTCTATACCTTTCTCGGTAACAAGGCATTTGATACTCATTTAATCCGTGTTTTATATTCAATCAGAGTTTGTATTATCCAGCAATATTGCCACAATATTACAATTTACGGCATTATTTTTAATATAGTGGCAGCAAAAACATACGACTTCTTATACAGGCTGGTTAGAAACAGTCTAAAAGTCTTGTAAGGGTGTTACAGGGTAGGTTGTGCTGAAAAATCATTGTTAATAAAACAGGTTCGACACCTACATCGTTTGCGAATTAATTAGCATCGACGTTAGCCAATCAGGCCGTTGAGCGCGCAAATTCAAGCGTTTCGCAAGATGCAGTTAGTGTCAGTTGTCCTCATGGCGTAGATGATAGCGAACGAGATTGCTCAGGCTTTGGTTTGGGTTCCATCCTCCAAATTTTGTATCGCTGTCTTGTTCGGTTTTAGGAAACCAAATGAAGAACACATTTAGCTAGCCGGCCAGAGTGGCCGAGCGGATCTAGGCACCTCGGTCTGGAACCGCGCAACCGCTACGGTCGCAGGTTCGAATCCTGCCTCGGGCATGGATGTGTGTGATGTCCTTAGGTTGGTTAGGTTTAAGTAGTTCTAAGTTCTAAGGGACTGATGACCTGAGAAGTTAAGTCCCATAGTGCTCAGAGCCATTTTTTGAACAGTTAGCGACACCGTCTTTGGTAGGCCGCTTGAATTTGCGCCCGCAACGGACCGATTGGCTAACTTACCCAACAATTAACTCGGAAACGGCGCAACGTATAACATTTTTCATAACAATTCTCAGCACAACCTTCCCTTCAAAACCCTTACAAGCCGCCGGCCGGAATGGCCGTGCGGTTCTAGGCGTTACAGTCTGGAACCGCGAAACCGCTACGGTCGCAGGTTCGAATCCTGCCTCGGGCATGGATGTGTGTGATGTCCTTAGGTTAGTTAGGTTTAAGTAGTTCTAAGTTCTAGGGGACTGATGACCTCAGCAGTTGAGTCCCATAGTACTCAGAGCCATTTGAACCCTTACAAGCTTTTCAGACTGTTCCCAAACCGCTCTGTATTAGCAACGAAACACAGTGCTGGTTGTGTTGTGATTATGAAAAATCATTTGGAAGATTCTGCATACGATCATCTGGATTTCAGTGTGCTCCCTGAAAGTTAAAATTCAGCGAAAAAAGGTTTGCGCAAATATCTTTAACACGGAAAATCAGTTAGCATGAAATAAAACTGCGTTCACGACAAAATACGGAGTAATTTCATACGTTTTTTTAACTCGAAAAAAATATTATCTTCAGATGAACAAATATAGTCTCACCTTCCTTCTGCAGTCGCGACTATACTCAGAGTTCTTGACTTTTTTTCGCTAGGCCGAAGGAAGTAAATGATGTCTCCTCTTGTTACTGTTATCGCTTGTCTTTAGGTACTGCCTTTGCTACAGCATTTAGAATTCGGCGATTTATATGTTTTGTGAGTTGAAATCAATGAATTTTGTGTCAGAATTGCTCATGTTGTTTGTTTTTGTATACAGCTGCTGTAATTTTATTTTGCACTCGCAATTGTAGAAAATCGAGCCAGAACAAATCGAAATTTTGCTTGAAATGAGAATAGTGCTACAAAGGCAATTGATGAAAGATGAGAGTCAGAAAAGAAAATCAGAAAAGAGATTGGCTTTGTTAACTGCACACTGTCAGCGTTAATTAAAAAGAATAGAAATCAAATTAAGGCAATGTTTGAGCGCAATATTTTCCAGTCATGGAGGAGAAATATAAGAACTGCTAAACACGCTGTGTCGCTTTTTTCGTTCAAACACGTTAGGTCGCAGAATGCACCCATATCAGACCACTTTTTTGCAGGATAAAGCTGATTAGTTAGTGTAGCAAATTAATATTGAATTTTTTGCGTATGCAGGCTGCTCAGATTGTAAAAGAAAGTGAACATTACAGTATTCAAAATTTTTACTACAACTACAGATATGAATCGAAAAATGTTTCCAGCACACTCGAAAGCAGCTTCATTTACAATCATTCACCCGATAAAACTATCATTCATGGGGAAGAAAACTCTTTAAAGATAGGTCTATGGTATTGGTAGGATGCAATTCGGATGGCTCACAAAAAGGAAAAGGTAGTAATTTTCCATGAGACAAGTGTAAAACCATTATGTTTAAGTAATAAGAGACCAGTAAAACATTGTGGATGGTGGTTGTTATATTGACAGACTGGATTTCCAAATTCGATTTTCAAAAAAGATTAAGTAATAGTAATGGTTGATGATAGTCCAGAACATCACGATGTTAAATTAATAGCTATAGAGCTTGTACAGGATGGGCAGAAACAGTCTAGAAAACTTGAAAGGGTGTTGTAGGGTAGCTTATGTTGGGAACTGACAGCCTAGAAAGAAGTCCGGTACCTCACGCCGTTTCCGAGTTAATTAGCAATGAAGTTAGCCTGTCGGTCCGTTGCCCGCGTAGATTAAAGGGGCCCGCCAGAGACGATGTCGTTAAATATGTTCTTCGTTTGGTTTCCTGAACCAGAACAGGATAGCGGTACAAAAATTAGACGTGGGTGGTAAGGATCAAACCCGAACCGCAGGCTGAGCCATATAGTATGCTATAATCTATGCTTTTAGAACGACTAATTATTTTATCTGGCGAGCCGCTTGAATCTGCACCTGATTGTCTAACTTCAACGCTAATTAACTTGGAAACGAGCAACGTATCGAATTTCTTTTCTTTACACTTATTTCACAGCACAAATACCCTGCAACGCGCTTAAAGGGTTTTCCGAATGTTTCTGAGCAGTCTGTGTATTGCCTACGAGGAACACAAAACCGCAATCGCGCGATCAAGGCATTACACAAAACTTACTTGTAGCTGTCTCGAAGCACAAGAATTCTCCATCAGTGAAATGGGAGGGGGGGGGGGTGCACTACGTATGTTGCGATCTGAATGGACGTTACTAACGTGAAAGACAATTAATGAATTTTTTTGGGAAATATTTGGCGTACAAAGTGGTTCAGATGGCTCTGACCACTATGGGACTTACCATATGAGGTCATCAGTCCCTTAGAACTAAGAACTACTTAAACCTAACCAACCTAAGAACATCGCACACATCCATGCCCGAGGCAGGAATCGAACCTGCGACCGTAGCAGTCGCGCGGTTCCGGACTGAAGCGCCTAGAACCGTGGCCGGCAAGGGCGTACAGTATCACCAATACACTCACCAACACTCTACTAATACACACGCAACTCGCATATCCACAAGAAACGGGGCCAGTACATGCAAAGGAAGTATTAAGCGATCACTGGGTTCGTATTTTTGGCAGGCTGTTCTTGGGAATTATGCCATATCCTTGGGGCGGCAGTGGTTTTGCAGTAGTCCTGCAGCCAAGGCGGATAAGAACCTTCACAGAACATTGCCGATGTAGTCTAACAATACCCTTGTCGATAGGTGGTTGGATTTCCCAGTCAACAA
The DNA here is from genome assembly GCF_023898315.1 of Schistocerca nitens. Lineage (NCBI taxonomy): Eukaryota > Metazoa > Arthropoda > Insecta > Orthoptera > Acrididae > Schistocerca > Schistocerca nitens. The sequence goes on from NC_064615.1 coordinate 612,480,579, forward strand.
TGTCACATGACATTTACATTTTTATTCGATGAACTTGATGCAATATATGGGAACCTCGTTTCCCCGCTGTCACTGGCGGAAACACGAAGCCAGTTCTGCATACATTCCCACCGCGTTACTCCTAAAACAGTTCAGTTTTGTCTTAGGGTCAAATAATCTAAGAAATTTGACCTCGATGGTATCGTGATGGGTTCAGGAACGTAACATACACAAGCAGCCACCTCTCAAAGGAATCAACGCCTTGAGGTAGGCCGCTACATCACAGCCGAAATGTCTCTCACTTTACTATTTTAGCATTTTAAGTATTTTGTAACACGATAAAGCAAGACACCGTGAAGGATTTTAAGGGGACGGCAACGAATTTGACAATTAATACTGCAGTTCCTGTCTCAAACATATCATAAACGCAGAACATCATTAAAAAGACACTCAGCTGTTTGAAAGTTCTTTAGAGTGGCGAAATTTATAAAACGATGGACGATATCGAACAATTAGTCGAAAATTTTATGCTGGAAATGATACCTCAAAATTTAGTAACATACTCACTATAAACTTTGAAAAAACAGTTTGTAAACTTTAGAAGGAAGTCGAATTTCTGACGAGCGAGATATCGCAGTGCTTAGCACAGTAGACTTTCATTCGGGAACTCGACGGTTCTAAAACGCGTCCGGCCATCCACATTCAGGTTTTCTGTGATTTTCCAAAGTCGCTCCAGGCAAATGTCGACATGGTTGCTTTGAAAAGGGCATTGTCGATTTCGTTCTGTAATCCGAGTCCGTGCTCTATCTGTACACGCATTAAACTCCAATGTTTCTTTTGTTTCATCGTTTAACAGGGAATTCTTTTAACTCCAAAAGATTTTTCAACCCCTTCAGTTTCGTGTTAAGCACTTTTCACTGTGTTATTGTTATGTCCATGTACAGAACTAAATGTAATAATTATAGGTTGCTTGGCACACGTTCGATGTCGCTTCGCAACGTTCTTAAGTAGTTAAGACACAAAGGAATCAGGCATTGGCTGCAAGCGGAAATTGATTTAAATCAAAGAGGAAAGTTGAAAATTTATGCTGGACCAGGATTCGAACTTGAGTCTCCTGCTTACGAGGCAGATGCACGGATCACTACACCATCCGCACACACTAGCCACCTCAGCTGCACGGAGTACTCTAGCACTCCTCCCGTCAGCCCCAAAGTCTCTACTTCTCCACACCCTACTAATGTAGCGCCCCTTGCCCGTTTCCCTCATTACTCACGGCATTTTGCCGATTCCTGTTAAGAGATCATTGTCGGGAAGAATAGAAAACACGTATCTATGATTAAGAGCAGAACGGCCAACAATCTCTACAGTGTAGATTTATACCAGACTTGAACTCTTCCATGAAACAGCGAAATGCCACAGTAATGAGAATAATAGGCAAGGGGCACTACATTAGTAGTGTGTGGATGAGTTGAGATTTTCGGTGAGGCGGGTGGCGTGGTAGGGCAGTCCGTGCAGCTGCGACGACCACTGTGTCCAGATAGTGCAGTGGTCAGCCCATCTGCCTTTGTAAGCACGAGACCTGGGTTTGAATCCCAGTCTAGCACAAATTTTCAACTTTCCCCATTGATTTAACTCAATGCCCGCTTGCAGCGAATGTCCCTCTTTCCTTGGCGTCTTAATTCATAGTGGCTGCTGGATCAAAAAATTGTGTCTCTTTTTTTAGATGTGTCCAAAAAAAACAGACAATATATGTATATTCATTCTTAAGCAGTGTCAAAAACAGTTCAATTTTATTTATGTGTACGCTAAATTATGGCCACACGTATGGACTTACTGTTGAGCTGCACGTTGGTGCCCAGGAAGATGACGGCGACGTCGTTGTTGAGCGTATTGGCGTTGTAGCCGGAGTGCACCGTTGTCGACCTGGTGTTGATAGTCACGCGGCCAGACTCGCTGCCGCTGCGGCGGATGCCTCCCAGGCTCACCGCCCACGTGCTGAACCTGTCGCAGCGAAAGGCCTCGTTACGGTACAGACCACCATCGATGAAGGAAGAATGTACTTTTTATTTTCGTACTCAACATTCACGAGAATTTTCTGTCTTGTACTTATTTTTTATTAGCCTTAGCCCCGTCTAGTTCAGACTCGGCTGTCAAAATTTGACAGATTTTTAAAATTTAACAGATTTATATTTATTTGACTTTTGCGGCCGGATACCCTTCACGTCCCCCCAAGCGAAGGTAGTCGTCAGCATCTCCTACCTGTGAATCGTGTAAACTTTGTCCTGCGTCAGATCGTATTTCAACTGTTTTTGTATCACGTTTTCTGAGGCGGAAATTGGGGACCAGCCAAACGACCCTAAACGAGCATAAACCAGCCTATTTGCCTAAACAAGCGTGGAAAACTACTCAGAGGAAAAAATTTCTGTTCTTATCTATATTTCAATTTATTGGTCGCAATTATAACTGCAGCACCTAAAAGGATAGAAAATAACGAAATCTCCAACAGGTGTACGAGTGTAAGATAGTACAGGTCACATTGGCTCATAGTGCAAACCGTCCGACGCCAGTGTCGCTTTGGGCCGATGTAGCTCTTGCCGAATGCCTATTGGAAACCCTGGTGATAACTACTGTCTCACTTGACAAGAGAGCCGTCTATTGTTGCTTCCAGCGTCTTCTTGATGACAGTCCGAGAACCCTCTGGCACTGTAAAGTACAAAATTATTAAGATTTTCGTGCCCATTTGTTGACAAATTGGTTGTTCGCTTCTGTCACGGGTTCTTCAGCTAACAATGGTTTGATGATTTTTTTGACGTTTCGTCAGCGCGTTTGGTTGGCTTTGTCAAAGCTTCACCTTCAACTGCTGGTGGTGGGCTGGAGTCGAGCTCGCTCATGCAGATTGTGGCGGGTGGTTGTATCTGAAGTGAAGCTACTCACAGACGTCCAGTGTCGGCTGTAATTATCGTGTTAAGTCAAACTTAGTAGATACACTAATGCGTTAAGCAGAACACATTTTCGCTGGAGAGAGAAAAAAAAAACTGTTCCAGTTTTGACCACCAGGTTCAAATTTCGCCCCGTGAATGCAAGAAAACGCACAGAAATGTTTCCATATGTAACGGTTTAGGAACTGGACGTGGGAAAAAAAGGTCAAAAAATGAGTAAGGTATATTGTTGATTTTGTTATAAGCCGACAGTTAAACAATTTGTCCAATATGAGCGCTGGAGACGTCGACAGATGCTTCATCTGTAAAACATGATCAACAGTTGCTCGCAGCAGCTTTGGTACAATCTGAGCAACGTGTTCTAGCATTCTGTTCTCCAGATCAGCCAAAGACCGAGCGTTTCCTGGTAAAAGTGTTCTTTTAGACACCCCAAAGCCAAAAATCACATGGATTCAGATCAGGTAATCTTGTAGGCATTGCATCTAAAAAACATCTAGAGCTAAGACGTTCATGGAAGGTTGCGTTTAGCAGATCTTTCACTGGGCGAGCGACATGAGGTGCCGCCCCATCTTGCATGAAAACAGTGGTTACCAGAAAGTTGCTCTCTTTCAATGCTGGAATCACATGCTGCACAAGAAGGCCTCGACAGAACACAGACATCACGGTATCCTCTTCAAACAACAACGGACCACGAACAAAGATGCTTATGAATCCATATCATACAGTCACATAGAGCGTGTGCAATGGCTCTTCACGCATAACACGCGACTTAAAAGTAGCCCGGTTTCGGCACTTCTGTGTATTCACTGCTCCCTGTAGTACAAAATGTGCCCCACCACTCCACTTAATATTGTCCAGCTACATGCCATCAAACTCGATCCGTATCAGAAACCGAAGAGCAAATTCAGAATGAGGTTTGAGTTGCTGCACAGTTTAGATTTTTTACGGTTAGCATTGTGCCATACACCGCAAAACTTTCCGTACTGTTGATCACGGGATGGACAATTCTCGTGACGCTGTACGAGCACTAGTACCACCTGTGATTTGTGCTGAATGGTTAGTTACAGCAACAGGGACCTCGTTGACAACTTCCAATGGGATATGACGCCTTCCTCTTTCAGGTGCTTTATCAAGCTCACGTGTGTTTTCGAATTTCGTTAACATATTCTTTTAACCGTTTAATG